>NC_132972.1:2100000-3500625 GCF_047496725.1 Anoplolepis gracilipes | reverse complement strand
CAGGGCATCCTCTTCCTCTCGTTCCCTTCTTCTTTCACTTTCCTGACGCATCCTTTCTCGCTCCGCTTGTTCCTTCTGCTGCTGTCGACGCATCTCTTGCTGCTCCATAAGAGCTCTTTGCTGTTTTAAAAATATTATATGGAAACATATTAAATTAAGATAAATATATTACACGTAGAATTGAAATCTACTAGCTGGTAAATAATTATTAAATAATTTCAATAAAAAAGTTAAATCAAACACATATAAAATAGATGTTTGAAATATATTTGATAAAATTTATTTAATGGAACAATTCTGTACTAGTGTTTCTATCAAAATTTTGAATTAGATTAAAGAGAATGAATATAATGGAATATAATAGAAAATTAAGGTCACAAGAGGCTATGACTAAATAGAAACTAAATATAGACTTTTGTCGTCTTCAAAAAGATCAAAATTACAAACAAAATTAAAAACATTGATTATTATTGTAAATATTGTCTTCTTTGATTTTGATGTATCACTTATATGTTATACATTATGGACAAAGAAAACATTTACAACATTCAATTTTGACCTTTGGAAGATGTAGAATTTGGTTTAATTTCAGTTTAGTATGTTTAGACATGACTTCTTGTAGTTATTCTTATTTTTTATTATGTCTGTCTTTAAGTTTAATTTAAAATTTCGCAAATACAAGCAACAGTAAGTATAGACAAACGTTTCTTTAAATACATTTTATTTCCACACACAAATATACTATTGTTTAATATCTATGTTGTGTGTGAAAAAAAATATTGAGTTAAAAAAAAATCACAGTATTACAACTAACCCTGTCTTGCTTTTCTTTAGCTTGCTTTTTAAATGCCTGGAATGAATCCCGGGCTGCGCTCTTCATACTGCTCCCTGCTGCCGATTGAGGACTCGATGCTTGCGCCAGGGAGGACCACGAGGATGCATTCTTTACATTTTGCTCCACGGTCTATGGAATCAATAACGTAATATTTAATAAATAAAAAGCATAGACACATACTCCAAAGGTATTTTACTTTTTATATTTTTATCAAGACATATATGCGTATATATATATATATATATGTAAAAGACAAGAAGAGAGAGAGAGAGAAAGAGAGAGAGAGAGAGAAAGAGAGAGAGAGAGAGAGAGAAAGAGAGAGAGAGAGAAAGAGAGAAGTATAGATAGGAAGTTTTATAAGTCACGTCATATGTGGAAAATGAATTGACGAAGTCAAAATAAGTCGAAAGGCAAGAATAACAAATTATTGTACATTTGAACTTCCTTTAAGGAGTTACAATCAAATAAAGATGGATAACCAAAATAAATTTTTTTCGGCATCATGTTATTTTATTTTTAAAAAAGACAAAAGGTAATGCAAATATGTAAAAAAGTTTGCAAAGTGGGTTTTTTTTGCTGAAAAATATTTGTTTTGGTAATCCACTTCTATTTGATAATAACTTTTTAAAGAAGAAAATTTCGTCATTATTGATTTTCGACCTACTTTGACTTCATCAATTTATTCCGAGATGGGGTGTGATTTATGAAACACCCTATATATATACACAAAAAATGTGGCATGTAAAAGACCTACTAACGTATTATTAACTCTATTATCTATATTTTCCCATGTAAGATTTAATTTAAATGCATACATAGAATATAGATAGTACCTTAGATTTAAAGGCTGAGGCAAAATTTGCAGCAGGATTCTTCGAATCAGGTGGAGTCATTTTCTTTTCAGGCATCAGCTGCGAACTAGCATGATTGCCCATTGGTGGTATTAAGGCGTTTATGTCTGCAAAAAAAGCTCCTGATAGAGCAATAGTATTACATGTTTGATTAGTAAGCGATTGATATATAGCAGTTAAAACACACATAAAGCAATATTACTTAAAGCGTTAGTAAAGATAGAGAATTAGTACACACATATAATATAATATTAAATGACAAAGATTATGCTTGAAGTATAATAAATAAGTGCGATTGAACGCAAGAAAAGGCTAGAAACCAAATAAACGAAAACATAAAGCTTTAAAAATTGTTAATTTGTTAAAATTAAGCTAATATGCATGCATTGCATTGTGTATATATTTTTTCTCTATGCAACATTTATATTGTAACGTTAGCTACATTAATATTTAAATTATTTCTTGAAAGAGAAGTGTATATGTTATAAATATGCTATAAATATGATACATAAGGAAAAAGGAAGATATATATAAGGAAGATAAACCCAATAAACATACATACTGGACCAGCCTTAATTTAAATTTAGCAAAAGAAATGCCAAGATAAATGCGCAAAAATATAACACAAACCATCCATAGGCTTTTGTGTCAGTTGAGGTTGAGAGATGGGCAAAGGTTTTTCGTCCTTCTTTATAGAAATCTGGGAAATCTGCATTGGCATAGATACTATAGGAAGAGGATCGAATATCGAACTCATGCCTCCCATATTCATTCCCATGTTCAATCCCGGAATGCCGTTGTTATTCAACATGTTGGGTGGCGAACTTCCGCGCTTTGTATTTGGAAAGCCATTGGAGTGCTGTTGCGACATCGTAACATTATGGGAGTTCTGAATATTTGGCAATGACGCAGTAGTATTGATCATATTCTCCAATTGATTGTGTATGGACATATGCGCTGCCAATCCTTGCGGCAGATTCATATTCAAACTTGCCATATTGATATTGCCCAAGTTTAAGTTAGAAGCCATACTTGTTGGCATCATATTCACTGGTTTTACATCCGGTATTAAATTTAAATTTGTATTAGTATTGGTATTATTGGTCGTATGAGATGTCTGAATGAATGGAGGATCCTTCTTAATCGCAAGCGTTTGATCCAAAGAAGGCTGCTGTGTCTGTATAAACGGAGGATCCTTCTTGATCGCGAGTGTCTGCTCCAAAGATTGTGTGGTTTGTACTGAAGCTACATAAAATACATACACAAAACATGTTACTAATTATATGTGTTTTTCTCTTTTCATACGTGATAAATGTAAGATAGCAAGATATTTATTATAAATAGTATTAATAATTATGTGAATCTCATTGCAAATACCTAATAGAGTATTATATGACTATAAAAAAGACAGATCATTTGTTTATATAAATACCTGTCAAAGCATTGAATGATTGTAAAAGATCAGACTGTTGATTTAAATTTGTTCCATCAGTGGGTACGGGCGTATTTGCATTCGGAAAGGAACTAATGGTCGTCGGTGGTTGCTGCGGTTGAGATACAGCTGGCGAGGCTGTTATTGAGTTCGTATTTGTAGGCGTTACGCTGGGCGGTGGTGTCGGTACAGAAACTGACGGAGTTGGTGGATTAGATGTTGGCGGCGGTGGTGTGGGCTTTTTTACAGGAACTGCCTGGGCCAAAGCTGTGGGTCGCGCTGGTTGTGCTGGCATAGACGGGTGACTCGCGATAGGTATGCCTTGTCCAGCTGTAACAGCAGCCACTGCGACAGGCTGCTGATTATTATTGCCTCCTAAAAGAATTTTTACAATTCGTATTTTGCAAGTCTATGATAACCATAAGAATCAATTTATCTATTTTTATAATAACACAACGCATTCACATTCCTTACTATAACTTATACGTAAAAACTCTATAAATGAAACATGCATTTATACGTATAAACAAAATTGAAGTTTGTAAATTAACAATTACAAGTAAAACAAATTACAGTAAATTATATATATTATATATAAGATCTGCTATTGTATACAAGATGCTAGATCTATTGATAAAATGTGATAGATAAAATTTCAATAAAAGTTAAAAATATAGCTTGAAAATATAATTACGATGTTTATATGATAATCAAAAAAGATATAAAAGATTTGCAAATATTTATGTTAAACCAAATTATGTTCCAACAAATAAGTTTTACACAAAGATTGCTAATCATTTATCACAGTATATTATTTTGTTAATATCGTAAGATTTTATCTGTATACCTTGCTCTGAAGGAATATTGCTTGATTGGGTTGCAAGTGGTTTTATTGGTCCCGCTGAATTTGCTGCTGATGGCTGATTGTTCATTAACAGGGCCCCACTATGATTTAATGTAGGAGCCTAAAGAGTATATTTATCCTTTATTTCAAGAGATTCATCGATGAAAAATATTACATGTACAATATATGTAAAATTTGACAAGAATTGTTTTATATATATATATATATATATATATATATATATATATATGCTTTTAAATTCAAAATCAATACTCGTAAAAAGGATTAATAACGAATTAATTATTCAAGAAATATTTATTCATTCGTATAAAAAAAAGTGCAAACGTTCAATTCTCGTTGCTGGACCTTCTTATGTAATCAGTTATCTTACCGTTGTGACGGCGGTGGTTGTCGTCGAAGGTCCTGGCGGGTTTTTCTTTCCTTTCTTTCTATGTGGACGATTCGATGAATTTCCTGAAATTCAATGTGCATCTAACAGGTGAGCAATGTGCAGTTAATCATTATTCGCTGTCACATCGAAAGATGAGACACTAGTGAAATGCAGTGTGCAGAGAGGATACCAGCCATCGAAAACCACCACAAAACGGCAAGTAAGAACAATGCGAAGTAAAACATTAGAAACGAACAAAATCAAACAACTTCGGTCATATATTTTCTAATAGATTTTATTCATATACTTATATTATAATTGTATCACTGTGTACAACAATGTTAATTTAAATATCTCAATTGTATGTTCCTTTTTTTTTTTTTGTGAACTTTCATCTCTCTTGGTGATTTTTTATATTAAAAAATTTTAATACGCAGAACGACTTCACCCTCCTCACATTCTCTACATAAAGTTGGTTGTATTCAATTCATTTATTTATGATTATTTTGCGTGTGCATATATATGTATACACATCATATATATCGCACGCGCGCCACATATACATGCACACGTATCACGAAGAGAGACAGTTTTACACATACATATATATTTATGTATAATATGTATATATATATATATATATATATATATATATATATATATATACATACATATATATATATATATATGTATATATATATATATATATATATACATACATATAAATATATATATATATATACATATATATTTCATATATACATATGTATGTGAGAGCACACGCCTGCCCTCTTCGTAAGTGTAGCGATATTCATGATTTATTGTAATAACAATATAATAATAATAATAATAATAATAATTGTGACGGTAGCGGAAGTGACGATTATAAAATATTGACTACAAAAATCATCAAATTGCCGTCTTTTTTTTATATTTGCATATAATATAATATAATTAATGTAATATACGATAGAGAATAATGTGTAAATAAATGGTATGATACGGGTTCAACTTCTTCTTCCTACTTTTTTTTTACGGATTTTCGTCTTCTTCTGGGACAAAGTACCACGATTTATGAAGTCAACTTAAAGATGAAGGATACACGAGAGTGTGTGACACACTTTTACAAATTGTTTAATGTAAAGTCGTAGTTAGCGCAACATTGAGATCGGTGGCAAGAGACTCCTGCTCGATGTTCATAATAGTGTGTGTACACTATATGTATATGTATAAAATCATCGGTATAAGACACGTGGTAGATAATACATGAGAGAAGTACCACGAGGTAACGTCATTCTTGTTTTTTGTCAGATATGTGCTTTCGAACAATTTGTGATCGCAACAATCATATAGTGAAATTTATCGATGGAATGTGACGGACGAACCTTGCTCTAAAAACCCATTTGACGATAAACAAAAGCAACGAAAAAAGATAAAAAAAAACAACGAGAAGGAGTACCAGCGTATCTTAATTTATATAATATAGTTAACTGGACCACCCATATATATATATATATATATATATATATATATATATATATATATATATATATATATATATATATATATATGTGTATATATATATATATATGAGCCAACCGCGACTCTTGAAGAGAGAATTAACGTCTACTTCACTCATTTTTAAACTTTCTGTGTATGCACTTAAAAAAGAGTCTCGCGCGTGTCTATGCGTGTGTGTCGTCGTTTTTCTCCTCCGTAAGTGTAACTTATAGCTATTTATTAATATTTTATGATATATTAGTTTTTACTATGTACAAAAAACACGTACGCTCGTGTTTACCGTTTATTATTAAATTCGCGATACGCAGAGAGAAAACAGATGGAACGCTTATACATACAAGTCCGAAATAGAAAGGTAATATTGGGGACATTAAATAAAAGAGATGTGTGTACGAGTGTCAATTTTTCGTATATAATAAAATATTTCGATTCCTTAAATAATCTGTTTTCGCGTATAACTAGCAGGAAGAGTGATGACATTCCAGTCTGGATGAAAAGATGCGAAAAAAAATAAAATAAATTTGGAGGCGTGCTTGCATTACAGAGTAAATGCTACAAAAATTTTGGAAGGCAATATGGATATCATTTTATAAAATGCCCTATACCTCGTGTTACAAGCTAATGGTGATTGTATCTTAATAGATGCGTCGTAGGATCTATCTAATTCAGCACATGCTGCCAAAAATTTGTTCTCCCATAATCTAGCTAATTATTCGGATATCTTTCTCTTTCTCTCTCTCTCTCTCTCTCTCTTTCTTTCTTTCTCTCTCTCTCTTTCTTTTTTTCTCTAGTCACTTTCAGTATTTTGGGGAAACATAAAACGGCGATAATGTATATAATCTGTCCGACATCTTTCATATTCTACTTTTAAATGCTTATAATTCCAATAATTAATAACTCTCTTAATCGACGAACACTTTTTTCCGACCAATTGTGGCTTTTTTGTATCGAGTAATTATCGTATTAATTAATTGCCCTACCTCTTATCCTTCTCTCTCTCTCACTCTCTTCCTTTTTTTTGCTTTCTTTCTTTTTTTTTCGTTTTTGTCGGGACAGTAAGTACGCTGCTGAGAGTGTATGATTCATGATACTATTTAATTGTACTCGAGTGCAAATTCGATTATCCTTAATGCTCACGTTATGTTTAATTACAAGATGTTCACCTTGCGGGTGAAACAGCTTAGAGCGTCATTATCGGTTACGTTCACAATAAATTCTTATCAATATGTATCTTCCTATATATATATATATATATATATTTATATATATATAATAATAAGAACTAAATTTACATGATATCTCAACAAAAAACATTATCATGGAGCAGACATTTACACATAGAAATATAAAAACAAAAAAAAATTATCATTAAAATTAATCTTAAACACGTTTAAACTCGTATAAAAGATTTTCTAAAAATGTTTTAATAGGACGGGTTAAAAGTAATGTTATTTTTACTTGAAAAGTTCTGACAATATTCGTTACTCGGAAATTATTAACGGTATTTACAATACAGATTGTGAAATAACTATTGCGATGAAATGTGTGAAGTGTGTGATGCGCTTGACAGGAATAGCCACTATTCTCACATATTGAGGCATGTAAAACCACACCAATTCTCATAATTTATAATTCTCATTGGTATATAGTGATATATCAATTTCAGAAAGAAGACACTCTTCCCAATTTTTTCATCTAATCATTTGAGAGATGAGAAAAACTGACAATGGTTAACCGATGAAGAACTAGTGGTAAATAAGATGAAACGACGATTTGCAAAGCTTAGCGGAGTGCAAACAATGTGTTTGGAGGCTAGGGCGCCTTGTGTATATATGTATATAGATATATACTTTATATATATATATTTTTTTTTATATTTACATATATATATATATATATAAATATATATATGTATATTAGATCATTTCCTCTTTTGTTTCCCTTCTCCCTATTCCTCCTTCCTTTTACCTGCTTCACTGTGATTAATCTCTTGTCGAGTCCCTTTCTCTGTCGTTTTTTCCTATCTTACCTTCTACTCCTTCAAGTTTGCACACATATGTGCATGCTCAAAGTCATTGATTTTACGGAAAAAAAAAAAAAAAAAAAAAAAAAAAAAAAAAAAAATGAGATCTGTTCATTAGAACTCAGATGTAAGTGTACTTCTCCGCACTAATTTATCCTCCGTGGATTTTTTTTATTGGAATTACTTTATTCAAATCTATGCACTCGCTAAGCGAGTCTGTGAGGAAGATTTGTATTCGTTTTTCGCTCGTCTCGCACAAGAAACGTGACGTAGATTCGGCTTGCAAGACGAAAGAAACACTTTAATAATTGACTTCTTAAAGGAAGCACATCTTTACCTATATGATAAGCTATAAGATCAAGGTGGAAATAGTAACAATGGAACCGAGATCTCTTTGCAAATAAGAAGAATCTTGTTTTAGTTAATTGTTTTTTTTTTTTTTTTTGCAGAGATAAAGTTCTCGCAAGAGAGTGACTACGACTCAGTGATAAAAGACAAACGCGTAACTATATTTGTGAGCTATATGCTAAACCTTAAAATGTGCACTAATTTGCAAATCTAGCCACCAATACACATTGTCTGCATTCCCGTGTGTGTATCGCTATGAACCCACCGCCTGAATTGTTTTTTTACGATACGAATGACCGGTATTATTATAGTCCGCATAGTTTGAAATGTGTGGAAATGACCGGGGAGCATAAAACGCAGACGTTTCATGTCAAACCACATAAATATTGCAGATATTATACCCACTTCTTATGGTTTAGTGCGACGCCTGTTAATCACTGTACTAAATTCTGAGAAATGATACGAGATGAATGGATCAATGTGAGAAATCAAACTTAATGATTCGAAAAAACACAGTGATACAAGTAACTGCTGTTCTGATTATCGTATTTAATGTAAATAAATAACGCAAGTTTGCAAGAGTTAATATATTGAATGATCTTTCGGATTATATATATGTGGGGCGAGATATATAATTATCGGGGAAAAGCTATGATAAATACGTTTGTGTAACTTATACAAGGTACTATTATTTGGCACTACAGTCACACGGCAATCAATTTGCATTTTTATTCATTGCGGGATAAAAAAAGATTGTCTCTCTCCAGAGGTATTTACTAACTTAAGAAAGCAATAATTTTGTTATAAACCCTTACAAAGGCGGGACTGCAGTGAGAAATTCAGTAACCTTGAATAGCAAACTATACTTGACTTTCGAGCAACAGAATGTATTGTCAACACCGATAGGGCAAGAGAAAATAATCATATTGTTCATAATCAATATAATTTGTGAAACAAGCTGGCATGGCATATGGTATCCTCTAAACACAGTCTGCACTCCACTAGCTCACCTTTGTTCTTACCATTGCATATGTCTCGTAAATTAAATAAAAATACTTCTGTGCGTGTCAAGTTTCAAGTTCTTAATGTGTCATACACCACACATCATCGTGGTACCTGTCGGTTGGTACTGAAAAGTGTGCAAAATTACAGACATATCGTCTCATTCTACAATTCGTTTTAAAGATGAAACTTGACACTCACAATTCGTACTTGCATTAATATAACGCAGCACTTAAGCTATATGTGTGTATGTGTATGTGAATAACGCCGTCCTAATAAATACAGTAATTAATAAGCAAGATTTAGCAGCTTAAGAAGATATTTGCGATACACGTCAAACTCCCCTTTGAAAGAATAGTTTATATCTAGTTTGTAACTTCCTTCTTTCACGTACATTATACACACTGCTAATGATGCATCGGTGTTTTTCGATTGTTTTAATTGCCAATAGAAAATTGGTTAGGCACAGAGTTCACGAATATATTTTTTTTTCTTTTGAAGTTCTTAAATCCATCACCAAATCATGAGGCATCACTTTTCCAATAGAGAATGTCAAGTTATAGCGTAATAATGGAACAAAATACAAGGATTTAAAAAAAAATCATTCGTAGTACAAATTTGTTGTAATTATATGTATCATGTAGAAAAATGTACCTTATATAATTTTAAATAATATCTAATTGTATTTCTCTATAAGTTATATGTAGAAAAATTTTCCAATAATGATTTAAAATATTATAATAGTATTATTGATAATTTAGTCAATTTTTTTTTAGCTCTTTTAAACTTATTGATGTGATAACAATTTAAAGTACTCACATATAAAAGAAAGTCATTTTTTTCTACTATATTCTTCTGCTATATATTGAAATATTACGATTATAATAATAATCGTCTAAATTAAATATTACACTCACTCTGTATAATCAAAAAAGTTACATGGTCGAGATAATACTTAATGTGTATATGCATGTGCGTACGTGTGTGTGTGTGTGTGTGTGTGCGCGTGTATAGTGTGTGTATGCGCGCATGTGTATGTGTGGTATATGTGTGGTGTGCATGCCACATGAAATGGTGAGTCTTTTTAAACAGTTTGAACTTCACGTCTACGACTCCGTCACTATTTTTCTTGATAGTGAAAATTTCTTATTATTCTAAATTGATAATATTACTTATAATATTACACAACACACAAAGAAAAAAAAAAGGAAAAACACGTACAGAAAGTAGATTTTCTTTTTTAGAAATATAGAAATGCCTTCAGGCTCACAGCAACCCTGTCATATTTGTGATGCGATGAGAGAAAGAGTGCGTTAACAATCTAAATCAATATTCACATTTTATATACTTGTATAAATATATTGTCTTTTAAAATTTTCGGGCGTAAACGTGAATATGGAAATCTGTGCTTCAGAGGAATCACTAGGAAGTAACAAATTCCCGCAAAGAATTCGAAAGTACGAATATATGTTATTCCCTCCCGAAAAAAGATGTATACAACAGATAATCTCGCGCACGCGCAAATAACCCCGTAATTTTAAATCTCACGAAGAAATCATATTTTATAAGTTTTTGTAATAACTACTTGATTACAAGTAGTCTTTTCTTGTTCCCACGTAAGGGTCTAATATAGTAGCAACTGTTACATTTATATCTAACCTGCTTCACTGTCGCTTGAGTCACTGGAGCTTGAAGAAAGTGAACTACTGCTGGAGTCACTGTCGCTGCTACTACTGCTCGATGCCGACAATCGCGAAGGTCCACTGGCACCACCAGTACCAACTACATCAACAGATTTACTACTGTCTTCTGTAAAAAAGAGTAGAATGATTTCCACGTTATTATTATATCTGCCAAAATTTCGTTACATATATTTTTTTTCATGACAAAAATTTTTGAAAAAAAAAAAATAAATAAATAAATAAAATAAAAAAATAAAAGTTATATGAAAAAAATATATATATAAAAGTTTTGTAGAAAAATATATATCAGATATACATACCCTTTTTAGCGGTCTTTTTGACATTGCCTAACTGCCCCGTCACATCCTGCAATCTTTTTTCCAATTCTTGTTTCTTTTCTGCCATCTGTTCATCTTTAGATTTACCACTGACTTTCTTGTCTGCAAATACATGATAATGTAACATTTAAATATACAAAAAAAAATTATAAAATCCATTGTAATAATATTGCTACATTATTGAGCACTATTAATATTAACTAGGCTTACTAACATGTTTAAAATGTATAGCGGTAAGAGCAGTATAATAGCCTTGATATGCATATTTATGTACGTAAAAAATGATCTATTATATACATTCTAACATATTATTTATATTTTCTTAGTTCAATAAAATTGTGAAATATTGTGTATTTATATATATAATATTTAGCTGACCCAAAGAAGTTTTTATTTCATATATAAGCTCAACTTAAAATTAAATTTATAGTAAAGCTTACGTGGTTTTTTTCTGAGACATGAGGCAACATAGCTCTCTAGTTCTCTAAGGGTTGATGGCTTCAACGTTTCGAAATCGATTTCGATTTCATCTGGATTTGAATCTCTCAGGGAAGGCTCTCGAGATTGTATTATGTGTACAACACGACCTAATTTATCACCTAAAAGAAGAAACAAAACCCCCAAAAAAGATTAATAAAATATATATTTTTTACTTTTGAGTTTTGTGTTTATAATTCTAAGTAGAACAATTTGCAATGCTTAAAAATATATGCACAAAAATATGAGATCAAAATTATAAATATTTAATCAGTGATAATATTGATAAAACCCAATAACTATCTTGAAGACTTTTAGCGCGATTTTTATACATTATTTATATATCTTTTATAAAGTATTATACATCTTATTATACAGTCTTTTAATTCGATTTTTCATTCATCTAATATAATTAGAAGTTTAATTCTATATATTTTTATATCTTACCTGGTAGTTTATTAATATCCAAGCTGAGTTGTCTCTTTTCATCATAAGACATGGGTTTAGCATTATCTTCGTCTTCCGAATCAAATGTTATTGGAGGTGGTTGACTACCAGTATTCTTTTTCTTAGTTCCAGTAGATCTGCTGTTAGCTTTCGGCCTCTTGGTTGCAGTATTCGGGGTAGTGGCAGCTTTTCCAGGTCCACGGCCTTTACCTTTCGGTTTAGCATTTGCTGCTGTCGGCAAATGATGCCCTAAGCTTCCAGCAGCATGAGCCTTATTAGGTCCTACTGCTGTACTTTGATGATGGAGATCACTGCCCATACCACCAGGCATTTTCAAATCGCCCGTGCCCATCGCAACACTGGCTATACTAGCACCAACACTGTCGGACACGCTAGGAATACTACCGCTGGGTTTCATGAGTTCTTTCATGGCACCAGTATGACTGGCAACAAGGCTACTATTCTTATTGCTCATCGGCTTTGATTTTGGCTTATCCGGTTTTTTCTTCTTATTTTTCTTTTTACCACTCTCTTCCACTAATTTTCTCATTTGCTCTTGCATAGCTTTCAGCTAAATGTAATAAAGAATAAATTATTCCGCGTTTTACATTCGTATATATAAAATAATTTTACTTTAATTCAAGACAAAAGAAAATCATACTTCTTGCTGTAGAGCAAGTAACTTTTGGGTACGTTCTTCAACCGAATCATCAGTTTCAGAAGAAGTCTCTCCTCCAGAAGTGTCACTACCGCTGCTGCTTCCTTTCATAGCCACTATACTACTACCCATTGGCTCATCCGGAACTTTCGCATATCTAATCATATGTTTAATTACATAATTACAACTGTCATGCATTTAGATTTTATATTTTTGTAAAAATCTTAACCAACCTCATTTCAAATATATCTTGCAATTTTCTAGCCATTGAAACAACATCATGATCGGGAGGATTATACTTGTAACAATTAGTAAATATAAGTCGTACATCACTCGCAAATTCGTGTGCTGTTTTATATTGACGGTTATCCATTTTAGTCTAAAAAAAGAAGAAAAACATTAATATCAAAATACCTGTAATATCATTGCAGAAAAAAAACAATGCAGAAATAATGTGTTAATAATCTAGAATTTTTACATTCTTAGAAAAACTACGCAAATTAACTACATTTTATATAGCATATTGTATATTTGTGATATTACGTTCATATAATTAAAAATACAAACCTTTACAGTACCAAGATCCATAGGTTTCTTGATAATGTCATGGTAGTCATGAAGACCTAAAAGGTCTGCATCAACAGGTTTGTAGAACGGCCAAGCATATGGCTACATATCAAGAAAAATACATTAAATTTTACAATTCAAAATATTATTCTTTGTAATACATCATTGTTTTACAATGATATAAACAATTACCGAATGCTTTTTGGCAAAAAGTTCCTTCAAAATGTCATTACAACATTTTAATGCTTCGGACAACTTTTCTTTCCCCTTAACTCCAGTATGTGCAGGCTAAAAAATTATTTACAGTGATCAAGAGATATCAAAATTACTTTTTATTTTATTTCTTAAATAAAAACTTATTCATAGAAAATTATATAAATCTCTTAATTTACTTTTAAAATATATAAAATATATATATTTGTATAACAAAAAGATATATTAAATGATATATCAAATCTTATAAATTTTGTCTTACAAAACATCAAAACTCTTAGTGCAAAGTATACCATATACACACATATATATAAAATTGTTGTTTAATTAAATAGAAATAATTTCTGCTTGATAGATGATAAGACAACACAAATGAAAGGAAGGAAGAAATGAAGGAATAGTAATAAGTATACCTGTTGGGCCATTGCCCCTATTAGAGGCATATTGCCCTGATGGTATGGCACTAAGCCGTCTTCCGCTTGCCTCGTTGGCTGAAACAGCCATGTCATGAAGAGTTTAATCCATTATTTAATAATATTAATCATTATATTATTTTATTAATTGAATGATCAATACATAATGATTAATATCATTAATGAAATGATGTGATTATATATATATATATATATATATATATATATATGCAAGGATCAAAGATGTTTACAAGTGTTATGATAACGTAAAATACGATAATTTTGTGGATTAAAAATATTTGCATAAAAAATTTCGCTCAAATATTCTTTATATATTTACAATGCATTAATTTTGTTTTTTATACAATCATGAAAATTTTCATGACTATTTTTTCATGATAAGATTTATACACATATTTAAAATTTAGCAATTTTTAAAAGCAACACTCATCATTCTATAAATAATATTTGACTTTTAAGTTGCATTTAAGTTGCTATCATATATCATATCTCATAGATGTGGATACATCCAATTCCAATGCTTTTGATTTGAACATAAAATGTACCAATAAAGTAATATAAAAATATGTGTATGCAATACCTTCTTAATTTGTCGACCAGATTCTCTTCTCGTAGGTATTTTAGCGTTCTTAGCCTCCAGAGGCGCGTACATTGGATCATAAGCATTTGCAGTGGGAGTTGTAGTATCAGCTTTTCTTTTCACCCCTTTTTTAAGTTTCGCAGGTTGTGATGGAGGCATAACAGTGGGCGTTGTAGGGACTTGCGGAGGTGGAGGTACAGCAGAAGCTGCTTGAGGATCCATCGCCGGTTGCGCATGATAACCAGTGGTTGGAGGGACAACTTGTTGAGGCAGAGAATTGTGAGTAGCCATCGGCGCGACGCCCATACTCGATGGCGGGGCGATGGTGGTTGTGTTGGTGCTTCCAGGTACTGAAGCCGGTGCCTGAGTACCAAGAGGCGGCATGGGTATAACGCCAGTTGTCCCAGCTGACGTAGCGGAAGGTGTTAAATTATTCGGTACACTGGAAGTAACAGCAGCTGCACCGGAAGCTGGTCTGCCTCTACCTGCCCCTGACGTACTACCTCCTGCTAATCCACCTACTCCTGGTCCACCGACTCTTCCAGCTTTCTTGCCTTTGGGTCCTTTCGGAATAGGTGGATCTAATTCCACCTCTTCCTTCGGCATTTGTGCAACCTAAAGAATCGTCATGTTAATATACGACAGTATATAAATCTGTATATATTATATATATATTTTTCTCTTTATTTTTTAATATTATAACCTTTTTATTAAATTATTTATAATTTATAATTTTTTTATTAATAAAAAACATGTAGAAAGATTTACAAATATTAAAGAATATACCTTTGTAAGAAACAATTTTTCGAGAGCTTGTGCCATGACCACAACATCTTCTCCTGGCTTGTTGTAGACATAGCAATTGGTGAACATAGTATTGAAATCTTGAATGCATTCTTTCCCACTCCAGTAATACATATTCTCCAACCTCTTTTTGATTGTGCCCAAATCCATTGGTTTTTTGATGATTTTGTGATAATCCTTTTAAATCAAAGAAATTTCTCAGCACAAAGATATTCGATAACAATTTATTTATATATTTGTTCTGTTAAAATATATTACCAATATAATTTTCCAATATAATATATATAATATATAATATAATTTAATATAATCAATAATTTTCATGCATGTTGTACGTGTATATGTGTATGGTGATTCGTAATACTTATTTATAATAGCTCTATGATAGAAAAATTGTGACGTACTGGTAAATTGAGTTTCTTCGCATCGACAGGCTGCTGGAAGGGCCATGCAAATTGATGCTTCCATACTGGTTTTAAGACACCCTTTTGCAAAAATTGTAATTGATTCGTGATGCGTCCTAGACGATTCGGTGGTGGAACAACCGGCGGTTGAACTATGCCATTCACCGGTTCCAGAGGTGGTTCGTCGCGTGGTGGCGGTTCCTTTGCAGGACTCGCAGGCGTCGAAGCCTTACCAGGTGTGCTCGTCTAAATTGTTCATTATTTTTTCGTTGATTATACATATAGAGAACTGGTGTGTAATTTTCAATTCTATGTATTTATGTGTAATACATAATATATTTAGATATCAAATAAGATATTATGTGTATCAAGCACATCACATTTTGCTAACTACAAAATTAATAACTCTAATATTAATTTATTAGACACAAATCATATCTCTACAATTAATTTCATGTTATTATCATGCACTTTAGATTAAATTACGTTAAATTTGTGCGTAGTTTTCAGATTAATAAATAGATAAATTTATCAGGTTTATACTTTTAAATAAAAAATATAGGATATTTATTAATCTCTTTTCTATTTTTTATATTATTTTATGGTTTTAGTAATATATAATATATACTAAATTGTATTATTAATAGTCCATTGCTAATTTAATATATTAATTTGAATTAATTTAATATATTATTAATAGTTTTATATATATATATATATATATTAAATTGCATTATAAAACATATATTTTGTTTATCTTGTAAAAGAAGTTTTTAAATTTGAGGATTTAAACAAATTTTATCAATAATAATTTATAATAGACTCTTATTTATTTATGCGATAAAGTTCTTTTAAAACTTAACACGTTTATACATGCTTTATGAATAGCGTAAGAATATAAATACGTTTCTTATGAACACAATAAATTTGAGTTAACTAAAAAATTTGAGTTAACTAAAAAATGATATAATAAAATATATAAAAAATAATTTAGAATACTACTATTATATATGGTTTTTTCTGTATTATTTTAATTATTAAATTAATTAATAAAAATTTTTAGTTACCATACTATATCATTCGGTCTGACACAAATATCGTAATTTACACATCGGTCAAGTTCTTTCCCAATTTTTGTTCTTCTCAAAAGATTTTTGATATACACTCATATTGCATATTAAATGCAAAAAAAAAATCATAAATAGACGTAATTGTATTAAATTTTGGCAATATAATAAACAGATAGACATTTAATGCTATTGCTTGTATTGACTGCGCAATAACATTTTATCTTTGAAATTACATCCCTGTAACAGTAATAACGTTCAAAACAATTGAAAAAATTCAAAATTATACTATTTTATGAAACAGAGTCCTGGAATCGTTGAGCATGTAACAATGTCTCTATTCAAATCTTATAAAAAAATTCTACTATTTATCAAATAATTTTGTTTAAAGTTTATAAGATTTGAGAAAAAAGAAAATTTCTATATATAACTTTCAAAAATAAGTTTTCTGTGTCTTTTCTCTAAAATCAACCAATCTCCTATGAAAAATAAAAAACAAAAAATTTATAAAAAAATAAAAAATTATTTAAATTTAAAATATTAAATTTAAAAATATGAAAAAAAACTGAAAAGAACTGAATGACTTTCCCGTGTCCGAAAATTCAATGAAAATTTCCTAATTTTCCTAGACACCACAAAAAAAAAAAAAAAAAAAAAAAAAAACTTAGAATTCCAATTTTTTTTTTCCAGAGCAATATCCTCATATAAGTACAAATATTTATGTAAACATGGATTCAAATCCACATATTATTACAAAATTATTTAATATTTTCGAACAATATTTAGAAAAATAGAATTAAAACTTAATCTTATTTGTATTTAAATGAATAAAGGACTTTATTTATCTAAGAAAAGAATGAACATAATAAGCTTTACATTTTTGATAATACAAATAAACAATAATCATGAATTATATGATAAAAAAACCGAATTCTTTCTTTATTTAAATAAAATTTAATTTTTAAATTACAATTCCATAAATATTAAAAATTTCAAAATAATTTCAGGAATTACCTCATCGATAATAAATTTTAGTGTATATGTACATCACATATCTGTACATATCGTAACGGCTAAATATATAAAAACACAAAATAGTGAAAAACAAAATTTAAAAAAACAATATAAGGAAAAAAATTTGTATTAAAGAATTTTTGTAAATAAATAATAAAATAAAAAAATGTATATATATGTACACACATCCACATAACCTTTTATACATTCGTATATATATATATGCTTATATAAGTATTATATATCTCAAAATACAGCACGTTTTACAAACTATGAAATTTATAACTTTATTTAATATTAATATATCATATATACTAAATACATATTAATTGTACTAAAATCATAAATGTCAGTATCGTTTTTTAGATTATTAATCATGACACATTTATATATGTAATATCCTTGAAAATTACTTAATTATTACAAATATATATTCATATTTTACATAAGATATTTATTGAGATTTCTTTATAAATTTTTTAAATATAATGTTTAATATAAAAAATATGAAAAATATTAAATTCTGCATCAAGCATGTATAATTACACACACACACACACACACACACACACACACACACACGCGCGCGCGCGCGCGCGCGCGCGCACATATATATAGTAAAGAAATTTATTAACTTTAAGCAAATATTTAAATTCATTGACAAGACATAAAAATAATAATTCTTTATTTACTACATTATATTCTTTATATCCTACTATATAAAAAATCTCTTTTTAAAAATCTTAAATAAAATAAATACAAAATCATAAATTAAATTATAAAAAAAATTGTAATTAAAATTTATTCAATTCTTAATAATTTTTTGTGAAAAAATTAATCTTACGAGTCATAATATTTATAAAAATACTAATTAAGCTAACAAGTTAAATTAAATTTTTTAATATTTTTCTTAATTTAGAATGCAACAAATATTCACATCTAATCTATCCTATATATATATATCACTTGTATATATAAAAAATTCATAAATGTTGCATTTTATTTTATTAATAAACTTTATTTTATATTTTTTGACATTTTGTATCCTTTTACTGTATAACAATATCTTTTATTGCACTAAAATATATATATATATGCTTGATATTATCACATCAAAATACAGAATATAATTAATATTGTAATTATATAGCAGCAAAATAAGAAATTTTCTTTAATGAATCTTAAAAATACATTTACTTAATATTTTAAAAACATTTGTTTTCTAGGACCAATTAAAAGACAAATTCTATTGAATGATAAATTCCAAATCACTAAGTCTCAACCATTTTTATACCAAACTTTTTATAATTAACTCTGACATTTTTTGCATTTAACATGAAATGAGTGTATATATTTAATTTTTGGAGGGAAAACGAGCATAAAAAATGTTTCTTCGTAACGTAAGTCGTTTTGATCTTAAAAGTACTAAGAGTAAGTACTTAAGAGTATAAACTGTATTTAAAAGCACACAGCTTAGACAATTGTTAATATTTACCGCCACTGTACCTTCAACCACCTCCTTGTTTATATATATGTACTTATAACCTATAGTACTAATAACTAAATATGCATAAAAATAAAGAACAAATAACAATAAATAATAAAAATAATGAAGTAAAATTTGTTAAAATATTTTATACAAAATAAAAAATAAAATAAAGTTTCTTCTATAATATATATATATATATATATATTATAGAAGGAGGAAGAAACTTTATTTTATTGTGTATATATATATATATATATATATATATATATATATATATATATATAAACAATTCTGTATTAATAGAATGAAAGCTGATGATCCCATACATGCAGCGAGCGAATTAGGCTGCTATATATTTAATTTCCATAACCACAGGCAAGCAATTTGAAATTTTGCATAAGAAAACGTTTACCAGAAACTTATAATAAAATTTAAAATCAGGTGAGAATTTAGAAATGAAATATAATGGCACTTTTATATAGCTCATGCAAAAAATTTACAAAAATATCTTTATATCTCATTAAATTAGAAATATTTTGATCAACAATTAAAATATAAGATTATACATTCAAACAATATAAAATAAAATGGCATATAAGCTACAAATATTGATGTAGGTTTAGAATACTATGTTAATGCTAACATACAATATAGTGAGTAAAGCGAAAGAATCTTGCTTCTACAGTAATACTATTGATTTTAATAATTATACAATATTTATATTTTATATTGAAAAAATATTTAAAAGATTTATTATCTGTATGTACTTAATAGATTATTTATTAATATTTATTTATAAGCTTATATGTGTATTTTTTACTACTATTGACAAAATGAAGCAAAATTACGATTACTCATAACAGTAAGTATTATTAGTTGCCAGTTCATATTTCAACAACTATCCTAGTTGAGACCAACAAGGTATCTCACCTTCGGTATATTACACAGCCTTTCTCGCTCCTCCACATCTAACTGTAATTCATATATACTATTCAGTCAAAACAACGCTCTTCTTTTAGTATGTTAAAAGTATTTACACATATATAAAAGTTATACAATAAATGGAATTTGCAAACACAATATTAAATATTATGTGTATGTGAGAAAGATATGTGAGAAAGATGAGTACATGATAAAAATGAATACAAAAAATGTATTACACAGCCATAAAGTATAGTAAAATAGTAATATGTAAAAAAAAAGGTGCTATTTATAATAAAATATTAAATATTGTAATTTATATACAATTATTTTAAGATAAGTGAAAGAGAAGACTGTCTTTATAAAATTTAACACATTATATTATAAATAATGATGCTGTGTAATATAGAATGTATCGAAAACTACATAGAATTGGTGGATAATGTAAATATAATCACAGAATGTAATGCAGCTTTGAAATATTGCATTAGTAAGTTAGTAAGCAAACTGCATATTCTATACTATTATAAAATATTAATTACTTACAGAATTGTTCTGCGAGATAGTGTCCACCTGCTGCATCTTGACTTGGTTTCTGCAACAGAAAGAAAATAACATAAGTTTAATTTGTAAAATAAAATAAAAACTATCGTGTTAGTTATATTGCATGACACTCATGTACCAAAGCGCAATTTATAAAGTATAGTATGCTAATTTTATGAGGCTAAGAGTCAATATTATATATTTAGTCCTATCTATAGTAAATTACATTATCATTTGAAAATGAGAACACTAATGCTTATCTTTGACTCCATTTAGTATACATTTCCTACAGTTTTTTCATTCACTTTTCCCAAACTTGAAAACAGAGTCTTTGAAGACTATTTTCTCGACTTAACAATCCATGTAACATCTAACATCTTTGTAAAGCAAATGTATCAAAGATACATTTAAGCATGTACTAAATGTGTTCAAGGCTTGTCATATATATAAATATATATATATAAATATATATATATAAATATATATATATAAATATATATATATATAAATATATATATATATATAAATATATATATATAATTTTTTTTTTCGATTAATCGTTTATAATATATGCTCATTGAGGTCACGATAATGAGCTTCACCTACCTTTCCGACATATATGATACATAAATGCTACGTAGCAGGTAACTGCCTTACGTTGATGCTTGACGCTATGAGGCTTCATCAACAATTGAGATGGCAAGTATATATTCTTAATTGAACATAGCAGCTCATTAATTGCTTGCCAAGACGATTGCGCTGCGACCAGGAAGATTGGTGCCGAGGAGGCATAACACTACTCAAGTCTACCAAATGGTAGTACTTTGAATGTCAGCCCTGTATACTGCTGTGAGACTCCGTACCTCCAGGTAAGACTCGCGACATTAGCAACATCTGAATAACATAACAATAGGACCCCATATTGTAACAACCCCAAAAAATTGTTTCATTGCTTTAGAATGATTTGTATAACGAGACATACTTTCAAGAAATTTATATGCAATTTTTATTATTTAACATATCATGCAAAACTGAATCTAGTAGGTACATGCTGGAAAAGCGAAATCTATTTCTGTGTATTGCTGTATATATTAATAGATTATCAATAGAAATATAATGTGCAAATTATTCTCTCTGTTGTTTCTTCCAAAAATATTGTATCGCTATATTATTTTTTTTAAATTCAATATTGTACTGTTACAATAAGTACTAATGCAAAATTAAATATATGTATATGCTAAATGCTATGTAATAAAAATTCTCAAGTTTACAATACAATTATATTGTAATTTAAATGTAATATTTGTAATCTCTGCATATTATTTATATAAAATATGTAAGAAAAGAGAAAATGACTATAAGCTTTTTTTCTTTTTCAACATTTTTCAAAATTATTGAAAAATTAACATTTTCAAAGATATATTTATATAATATTTTTAAAGATACAAATTGACTTAAGAATTCCTCTATCTTAACTATATATATCACTTCTTATTATATATTATATGAAAAAAATGTGATTATTTCTATAGATACATATAAATTAAAAAACATTAATTTATACCAGTTATTTATACCATTGCCTAACTTAATTCTATGCAAAAGGTTCAACAATCACAAATAAAATTGTACAACAGAAGACTTCAGCGATACAATTTTGTACTTATATGAAGCAACTAGGACTTTTTACAAGGAAACATACAGTAGATTTGTCAAACATTACACATTTGATAATTGAAATTCTATGAAAAATTCTCCAGCCCACAGTCGAAAATCTGGAACTGGGTTACAAGATACATTTGTCGCATCTCTAACAGTTCCTCAGTAGCCAGGTAAGCCAAAATGGAAAGTTTGACAAAAGTAGCACAGATAAGTGGTACACTGGTCTAGAAAGTGAGGTGGCTATTAAAATGCAAAATTGGCAGTGCGCAAGGGAAGACTACGACACATCGCGACTGTTAAATTTCGGCCATCCGTAGGCAAGAAGGATATCTTGCCGAGAACAGTCCACGCGGCGAAGAAGCCGCGAGGTCGCGGCGAGCCAGGGTATCAAGGGCACAGACAGATAAGAGATCTCGCGCTCTTGATTCGAACAGGTGCTCGAACAGAGACCTCCGAGGATGGGAGAGGAGAAAGGCGAGATCCATGGACGAGTAACCGCGAAAGAGAAATAAAGCGTGGAAGGAGGACGATAATAACGATGACAATGACGATGACAACGACGACGTTGACGATGTTGACGATGTTGACGACGACGACGACGACAACGACGACGACGACGATGACGACGATGACGACGACGACGACGACGACGACGACGACGACGACGACGACGACGACGACGACGACGACAGCGGTGGCGGCAACAAGAGTATAGAAAGAGGGAGGGAGGGAGGGAGGGAGGGAGAAAAGGAGAGAGAAAGAGATATATATATATATAGAGAGAGAGAGAGAACGAATAATAGTAAAGAACCGCGAGGGGAATAGCTGGGGATCCGCGCCCAGTCGACGTACAACAAACACGAGCCGTTTGCGCGGACAATCCAACCCAGTCAGTCAGTCAGTCAGTCAGTCGAGTGAACGAGGCAACTGGCGCCACGGGCCACGGTATGATAGAAAGGAGGGATAGAAAGAGAAAGAGAGAGAGAGAGAGAAAGAGAGATAGAAATGACGCCATGAGAATTCACGCCGCGAGCCGCGACGACACGCGAGGAGCGAGAGCCGGGACAAGCCGGGATCTCTGGTCGCGCGCGCGAAAATCCGGACTCACCGGACAACTCGATTCGGCGGTGGTAGGTCTCTCAACATGGCGGGTATGGCCGTTCGGGAAAGAAAGCTCCCAAGGGCCCGCTCATGAACGGCCACCGCCGCCGCCACCGCCACCGCCACCGCCACCGTCGCTGCCGCCGTCGCGACTATATACGCGTCACCACACGCGCTAACACACCTATTAATCCGCGTAACCGGAATTACTCCGTAGTAGTGGCATTTGGTCGGGCGTTCGACCCGGGCGATCGCTTACCTGACGAACGGAAGTCCACGGCAACTGAATCGTCTGAAAACACACTACCACTAGAACCTCGAGGGGGAATACTCCAGGCACTAGGCTTTCTCCCTCGTTCGTTTAGTTTGGTTGGTTGCACGGTGTTATGGCGGATGGCGGCCGCGCGAGTAAGTGCGCGCCCCAAACCGAGTATATATCACTCACTCACTCGCTCTCTCACTCGTGCGAGCGCCTCGGTTCGAGAGAACGCGGAGACGCGGTGTCCGAGCGACAACTAGTCCCACCGAGAGAGAGAGAGAGAGTCTCACTCGACGCGAACTGTCTCTACGCACGCGAGAGTTTCTATTATCGCGTATTATCCGTATCAATGGCACGCGCCGAACCCGGACGACATTCTCACGCAGCTAAGCGCGGCCGAATCCGTGCCCATGACGATCTCGGATCTAGAAACCAACGATCGCAGCACCAACAATGGCTACGCATTCTTCCGCGACGTACCGAAATGGTTCTATTCCATCGTTCCGCGCGCCGACCTGTGTCCGTCCACCTCCCTCGCCGCCACGAGCTTCGACGAATTAAGCCGAGCGTGCCCGAGAGCGAGCGCGCCAATTTCGAACTGTCACACGCGACCGCCTGGTGTCTGATCGACAACTCTCGATCTCACTCGAATAGCAAAGGCTTTTCTTCGACGAATTTCGGCAATTTTTTTTCGACTCGACTTTGTAAATTATAAAGGCACTGGAGGGTTAGTTCTCATTCATAATAATTTCGAACTGTCACACATGATGTGCGATCGCGACTCTCCATTTCGTTCGAATAGTAAAAAAAAAATGTTTGACAAATTTCAGCAAACTTTTTTTTCGACTCGACTTGTAAATTACGATGACACTTAACAGTTCTCACTCGTAACAATCAATTCGAACTATCACACGCGACGCCTGATCAACAATTCTCGATCTCGTTCGAATAGCAAAAGCTTTTCTTCGACGACTTTGTAAAGTATAAAAGCACCAGAGCATTAGTTCTCACTCGACGTTCGATCATCAACTGCCGATCTCGATAAAGAACAAAGGTTTTATATCTTCACTTCTCGGAGGAAACTGACGAATTACCTTGACTTTAGAAATTACACTAGCACACTGGACGGTTAGTCTTCACTCGTAATGACTGAGGAAAAACTTCAGGGGGGAGAGGGGCGGTCTTCTTAAGAAAAAATTCAGACAATAGAATCCTTAGAGAATTAGGATAATAGGATTTAGGATATGTTTGTTCTCGTCTAAAGGCAATAAATTCTTGTTAAATATAGATGGAGAAACTATCGAGGAAAATTCGAATAAGGGACTGTCTCACTATAATTGGATAAGATTTTCATCCTGGGCGGGTCTTATTATTGTAACATGTGTCCCTTAACGCGATAAAATATACAAATATCCTATCTCGATATTAATCTTATCAAAGAAAATAAAATTATCAGAGAAAATGATACAACTTATATCATAGTATGCATTTCTTTTTCGATTCTTACTCTAACGCATTAATATTAGGAAACGTGAATAAGCCTCTCTTTCTAGAAATTTTATTTGCAACTTCGAATATTGAAAAAATATCTACTTGCGAAAATCTCCAACGAAAGATGTATTAGCCTTGAAAATATCAACAAAAAAAATATATATATTATATCACAAGAATAGGCAACAGAAATAGTATGTTGTGATACTCATGAATCTTTATTTGCAAAAGTATATATCTATATATATCTATTATGTATATATATACGTTGTACACATCATTAGCCAATCCGAAAATTAACGGTTAATTTCCGTCGTTCCATGTTCACCCATAATGCATTCTTTTCGACGAGCTTGATACAAAAATCGATCATTTTAAACAATAATGATAAATGTAATTGGTTTATCAATAGAAATTTGTTTACACGCTAAAACGTTGGCGCGCGGCGATTAATTCGCTGAAATGTAAAAATCTAATCTTATATATTAATCAATCGCATCGTTGAGTAACGGTCCGATTCCACGATTCTGCCGTTGCCACGCGACGCATCATGGGAAAAGCGTACAAGGCGCAAAATCCATAATTACCGACTCTAGAAGTACCGACCGCGTGCCGCCAAATGTTCCACGCTATGTCGTAAATAACGCGAACGATTTTAAGAAGTCGATAAGCACGTGGCGGTATTTCCGCGTGATTCACGTAGAGTTTCGCACGTTTCGTGACGTGTACGTCGTCATCGATGCCGTTAGTACTCGATCAATATGGCGATAATACGTAGATGCTTGACCTTTACCTCGTCCCGTCACATGCCGTTGATAAAAGGCCGAACGAACGTGGGGAGCATCGACGTCGTGCGTAATATCGTGCGAATGCGTCACGGATCGTTGTTTAGGATTCACGAAATACTGTCTTGTTGTCACAGGCATTCGGCAGATATCGTGGACTCGTGACATGTCACTACGAAAGTCAAACGAGGCACTGAAACATGACCCCGTCCTCGTCAAACATGCTCGCGAAAAATATCATAATTTCCAACAACTAACATTTTTCAGTCCATATTCGAAGATTTTTCATGTGACAGCTGACACGTGTGTCGCGATGTGCGACAGCGTCCCGTATTTACGACCACAAAATGGTGATGCTTGTAACATACACATATACATATATATATACACACAGATATATGTATGTGTGTTGAATCACTCGACTCGAACCCGATCACACTTCTCTCTCGCTACTTTTTACTACGTGTGTAATCGCGATACGCAGCGTCGTTCCGTATATCTCGAATACGACGCACGGCTTCTCGCAATGCACAAGACAGCGAGACGAGCTCTATATAATTCAACGAATTCTTGATGATTGATAAAACCCACTTCTGCACTCTCGTGATGACGTAATGAAATACGAAAGTCAAAAAAGAAATATACATACGACGAGATATACGTAGTAAAGATGCGGTGGAACGTGTCGGACTCTGCGCGTTTCCCTGTTTCCGGCTACATTTAACTCCGCGTTCTGAGCTACGATTGGCTTGTGCTCGATATGTTTCAGATGTGGCCCAATCATTCAACAGCTTCTAAATATTGATGAGTCATGGCGTTTACGATATACGTTAAATTGAAATAGCGATAAGTTTTCATTATCTTACTACCTAACTAAAACCTTGAAATTTTTTCGGATATATCGACAATTACGTACAAATGAAAGTTTTTATCTCATATCGTATAAAAAAAACTTTTCTAAACAATTTCAACTGTTGATTAAAAGAAAAAAATCAAGAATGTTATAACAAATTGTCACGAAAAAAATTCTTTTCTTTTTATATTTAGTTTCTAATGTTATATTTAGTTTCGTTTTTATATACAATATACAGTCATTAATTCTACATGCTTAAAATATAATCTTTTTGAAATTTTTCGAAGATTGATCTAAAAAAAGAAAAAGATGTTTTATTTTTATATTTGTAGTAATTATATATGTATTAAAAATGTTTTACAATTTCATTAAGGTTGTTCCAGGACCACCCAATAGAAAATTTTAATGACAGATTTTGGAATATTTTAAAGGAAATATACATGATATATAAAAATGTCGAGATAGCAAGATGCTTTAACCGCTTTTCATTTTACATCAGTATTTTTTTCGTTTTATATACAAGTAGCATCAAAATTTTCCTATTAATTTTAAAGCTATTTTGTAAATCGAAAAAGGATACTTGTAAAACGAGAAGCCAGTTCCTACTGTAACATATTTTTATATTATATTTCTTCTTTTACAATTTGTGTATTAAATTTAATACAAATTTTTCATTTTCCTGTGTACAATTTGTTGTACATTCTTGATTTTTCTTTGAATCGGTAGTCGAAATTTTTTAAAAACTTTCTTTTACAAACTTTCTTTTATAACGTTCTTTTTTAGAATACAGTCCCCAAGTAGCACATGTTCGTTTTATAAACGTTTTCTAAACGCATCTTTTCGTATTAGATACGTTTAGAAAACGTTTATAAAACGAACAGTGCTACCTGGATCATTAATTTTACGTGCTTTAAAACCTTTTTGAATTTATTCGACAAAAGTTAACCATTATAAAAGAAGAAAAGGTTTTTGTCCTTGCATTTGTAATAACACAAAAGGAATTTTCTTAATGACTTCGATTGTCGATTCAAAGAAAAGTTGTAACAAAGGAAAAATGTTATTCTTTTTATTTTTATTTAGTTGAAAATTTCTAAAGATTGTTTTTACAATACAGCTAGTCTACGTGCAGTATCAGGTAAAAGGAATTTTCTGAAAGATTTCGGTTCGGAAAGAAAATTAAAAATATTCCTGTGATAAATCATAACAAGAATAAAAGAAAAAGATAATATCTTTTTCTCTTAAATTTTTTTAACGTTCGTTTTTAGAATATAAGCATAAATAAAATTTTATCTTACGACTTAAGCAAAATCTTTGGAATTTTTTAAAAAAAGGTCTGATTTCGGTCTGAAAAGGTTTATCTCGTAAAGGCAAAAGTGTTTTGTTCTTATATTGTAATATTTTTCAGGTAAAAAAATATTACTACTGTCCATTCCCAGAAAACCATACATTTTGTCATATTCATACGATATATAAAAATTCCAAAGGGAAAGAGAAAAGTTCTTCATTAGGCACATAGGATTATAAAAATTATTATTTTTAATAACTATATTTTAAACACGGACATTAGAATATTTGAAGATATATCGACAATTATACAAATAAAAAACTTTTATTTTATCTGTAGTGTTATATAAAAGGAATTTTCCAAACAATTCCAGCTATCAGTTCGAAGAAAATTAAGAATGGCAAACGAATAAAAGAACCCCCGTGGGGGAGGGGTACATTAATAAAATCTCAATTAAATATTAAAAAAAAGATTTCTTTTATTCGTTTGTCGTACGTTCTTGATTTTCTCTGAACTAATAGCTAGAATTGTTGGAAAATATCTTTTATATAACACTACAGATAAAATAAAAGCTTTTTATTCATATAATTGTCGATATATTTATCTTTGAAAAATTTTTTTGATTTCTAATTAAGAATTGTCAGAAAGAACTTTGAAATAATTCAAGATTAATTACCTAGATACGAGTTTCATCAAAATACAGTTGTTGTAAAATAATCCAGCAGAACTCATTATACCTGTTATTAAAAAAGAAATTTGTTATGAGTTATAAATTATTAATATTATAAAGAAATATAAATATATTATAAAAATTATAAAATACTAGCTATAATATATATATATATATATATATTATGAAGGAGGGGTATATTAATAAAATCATAAAGATAAAAGCTAAATGTTTAAATATTTAGTACATTTTATATTTATATATATATTCTTTCTATCTTTATGATTTTATTAATGTACACCTCCCTCATAATTTTTATTTATATTTTCTTCTCTGTGTATGTGTGTGTGTATGTGTGAAATAATAATATATTTATTGGATATGTGTCTTTTGACGTGTACATATACATTTTTTTCGGTGTTCTGAAGCCTTTCGATATAATCTTCCGAGCCTTTCTATCACTCTTTTTTAACACGCCTGATTTTTATCTTTTTATACATTCTCCGATTTAGTTTCTTTTAGCATCGGTTTAGCAATGTGAACAAAAGAAAATTGTTTTGCTGAGCAATCTCTATAACAATAGGAATCATTAGGAAATAACCCACATATACAATAAAATGTATATGTAAGTAAAATCGTAAATGTGTCCAAGCAAAATACGATTTAATTTATTATTATACACATATTAAATATTCCGAAGTATTTATTTCTTATTGTATTTTTTGTTCATTTTTTATGCATCTATATAATTATTTAATGTTTATCAATTAGAAGAAAATTATTTTGCGTAATTATTATGACATTGTATTAAAAAATAAATTTCTCAATTTATACGGCGTTTCGAGAAAGAAATAATCTTTTGACATAATATTATTTAATATTTTCGAAAATAATATTGATTTTTTAATAAAAAAAAAAGATGGCTCGTTGACTGAAAAATTCAAAACACAAAATAATAAGATAGATCCCAGCCAACTCATAAAAGTAAAGCGCAGTTTCCAGTAAAATTACAATGTATTGCCAATATCTGTAATTTTAATTAAAAATCATGCTTTTCCACTTGCAATTTAGTTTGAAATATGTATTATTATTGTTTCGTCTTTTGAATTGATTTTTTAATATGTAAAATTAAGAAATAAATTTCTAAATTCTAAAAAGTTTTCTAAAACTATTGTCAGTATTCATTCCGTTCTTATTTTTAAGATAATTTTAAATAAGGTCTGTAGTAACTCTGAAAATATAATGGTTATACAATCATTTCATTGACTGAACGAAATAATTTTGAGATCATATTGAAGATACCCAGGTAGCACATGTTCATTTTATAAACGTTTTCTAAACGTATTTTTTCGTATTAGATATGTTTAGAAAACGTTTATAAAACGAACAGTGCTACCTGGGTAATTTTAAATATAAGAATGGACAATACAACAAAAGATGCGAAAACCAGTATGTGTTAATATTAATTGTGTAAAATATAATAAATAAGTACCTTTAGTCAGCGTGAATATTATAAGAGCACGCGGTGACGATGTTATTCTATCGCTAGAAGTCTGGAGACTAAACCACTAAACTGAAATGAAAGATGCAGGTAGACACTAAACATGATATTAAACATACCGCCATGTCGAAGGATCGAAAGGAAGAGGGAGAAAACGAGGCAAACACACAATCGAAACAAGTTTGGAAAACTATCGTTGATTTCTAGAAATTCCTGTGCAATATATATATATATATAATTTTAACTTCATATTTTTTTTCAATTTCTATTTAAAAATAATATTATTAAAATAGTATATGTATGTTTCGTGTACTACTTCAAATTATTTATTTTTAAAATTTTATTTAAGAATCCTTTTGCTTTCTTAATTTTTATTTAAAAATATTTGAATAATAATTGTATGATTTTTGGTTTGTAACGGTTTTCACAATAATTTTAAAATTAGTTTCTGAAATATGTAATTCAGCAATAATTGTGCAAAGATGAATCATAATACTATACTTATATAAGTATTTATTTCAGGCATAAGTTTTATAAAGATTACTACATTTTATAATAAAATTAAATTTAGAATTAATAACTTTAAATGTAGAACAATTGTAAATGTATAGAATACTGTACATTTATGACAAAACTTCAAAAAAATTTTTGATAAATATTTACAAAATTTTATTCCGACAATACTTTTACATTATAGCAAATAGTGCAGAGTAATGATTAAAATTAAAATGCTAAAATTTTTCTGCATGCTTTCCTGTCTAAGCATCAATATGTGATTATATAGAACTAATTTAAGTATTGTATAATTAGATAAAATAATGTTGTAAAAATAAATAAAAGTAAATAAAAATACAATATTTAAATGCATTTATTTTTAATAATTTCTTATAACATTGTTTAGATTTTTCAGTTTCCTTAAAAATAAACTGAGTGATTTATAAAAATGTCACATTTTTGAAAAATTTAATTGTTTTAATAAAATGTTTAACCCTTTATAAAAAAACCAACATAAAATTTTGGTATCTTACAAAGAGCTTTTTATTAAATAATTCCCCAAACTTCTTCAAATGCTGTACATAATTTGCTACATGTAACAGCACCTGAGAGAGGATAGTTGCTAATTGAGATAGTATCTTCAGTATAATCCGTTTTAACCTAAAAAAATACATATATAAAAACTACATATACATAATATAGTTTTAATACAATAGTATAGCAACATTATTTAATATAATATAATAATTTACCTGGCCATGTGCCATAGCTCCAACTACAATAGCAATTGGATCTTCAGAAGGTACAAACTCTCGTGGATTTAATACTTTGTTTGCACTAAATGACATCAATATCTTATGGCAACCAACTGGTAAGTGATCCGATATGGGATTCTTAATTACTTTAAGGAGTTTCATTGGTCCATCGGATGCTCTAACACCATATTTATGCAATAGTTGGACTGCAATATAACATTTATTATATTAATAATAAATTTATTGATTATATGAAGACAAATACTGATTATTCATACTTACCCATCAATCCAGCAAAGCGTTTGAATGTTCTTGGTATTCTAGTCTGTGGATTAATTTCTATTAATACATTTTTTTCTGTATGAATATAGACTTGCAACAGTCCGGCTCTATTTAATGGACTGTCCATTAACATTAATAGACATTGATGAACAATGTCTGGCCTGCATGTCCCTGGATCACGATTATTTTTTCTTAAAATATTTATATGATCATCGCAGTTTAATAATTCAAAACTGTTTCCAACCTGAGAAAAGTACAAAAGCATAAGATTAATTTGCTTTTATTTACTAAACTTACAAGTATCTTAAAAATGTATGCGAATGTAATAAAATTGATAAAAATTACATCAAGTACAAAATAAATGAATACAGAAAAATAACTAATAATAATAAGAGAAAGACTTATTTCTGAACTTGTGAATATTTTTACATATGAAAAAAGAAGCCATAACCTTACTTTCACAGATTCTAATTGGGCATTCTCTAATATTACAATAAGACGTTTTTCTTGATTCTTGATATGACCTATTTGCAAGTGTTTCGGAGCGGGATCATATTCGTAATCATTTTCATTTTGCTTTTTTCTTTTCCCCATTTCGTATTTTCAAAATATACAAAAACTGATATTACGATACATGTGACTTGACTACTGTCCACTGTCAGTCGTCAGTACCGTCATCGATTAGGAACTAGCTATAGGGACTAGGGACTAGAGAACTAGAGCTGCCAATCTGATGAAAGCGTAGCTTGAAGGAAATTCGCTGAATGCAAGTGTAGGTAAATAAATCTTTGTCGGTAATAAAAAACGGATATACAATAACATTTATTTTGTTATTCTTGAGACAGCTATATAAAAAATTTATATATTTTTATAAATAATATTTTCATAAATAAAATAAAACAATAGCTATTATGGATGAGCTAAAATATGTGTATGATTAAAACTCTTATTATAATTATCTTCAATATTGTCATATCACAATAAATTCAAAGATTATATTAATATAAGTACTGCTTACGTTATGGATTAAAATAATCTGCTATATAATTTAGGTTAATATATAGAATGAATATGGATATTATCGAAGATGCAAAGTCAGAGCACATTTCTCTGACAGATACCAAGGAAGCATTATGTGCTGACAAAGTAAAGTCTGAAACTATACAATTTAATCATCAAGAATTAATGAAATTGACTAAGATAACTGTAGATGACATAATAAAAAATGATCCATTGCTCTTTGGATTGCCTTCAGATGTTACGATAGAAGAAATTAAATCACAAATTGCAGTAGCACAAGGACAAGCTATAACTTTATTCTTAAATCGTGGAGAACTGCCAAAACTTGCAGTGGTGGTAATGTATATTTATATCTTATACAATTATCAATTAAAATTATTAAATTCATTGTCTCATTAATATGATCTTTCCTATTTTATTTTCAAGGTTCCACCGCATAATACAACAGTGCTTGATTTGAAAAAGGCTATAAAACGACATATGAGTTTATCCTTGATAAGAGAAAATGTCAACAAGAAAATAAGTTGGAAACACATTTGGAAAAAATATCATCTCTGTTTTGAGGATACTAGACTCTCTAATGAGAATGAAAATATTAAAGCTTATAATATTACTAATAAAGCGGAATTACATTTTGCAAAGAGACACAGAGAAAAGAATAAATTGCCAAAAAATTAATAGCGTTTTTGCATAAATTATTATTTTGTCTATTGTCATTAACATTTTATATTTTTATATATTTTATTTCATACTTTTCTAAAACATTCCTAATTACAACATCATAGTAATTGAGATTGCAGAATATATTGAAAAATACTGAATAAATGCAATAAATAATATTGTATATAAATATAATAAATATATGCATTAAATTATAATCTTATATATCACTCACAAGACCACTTGTCAGTCTAGTTTTTTCATTAGCATTCTTTTATTTGTTCAGGTATATAAATTTCACAGGTCAAATTAGGCATACAATCCTCCAGCATGAAACAAGTTAGTTCAAATGCGACAGTTTTATAATGATTTGTTACAATAAGTGTTTTTAAATTAGACATTCTATACAATGACTCCAATCCTCTCTCGCTGATTTTCTCACAGCCAGAAATGTCTAAATATTCTAATTCTGGGAATTCCGCTGAGATCTTGTCCAAGCCCCAGTCATCAATGTTCTTACTGTTCTTGAGACTGAGCCATTTGAGCTTTTTGAGACCGCATAAATTACTCAGACCCTCATAATATAGATTGGCATTACTGGCGTCCACTGCCTCGAGGATGTAACGAGAATCATACTGATTGGGTAAGTCATGCAAGCCTTTCTCGTTCTTCTCTGTCCAATAAGTGTTACCCCTGAATTTTACCCGGCCACCGAGATATACGATAAAGTGAGCGCTGGACAGGTCGGCGCCCAATATCTCGTATCTTTCCGGTATAAATTTCTGCTCCAATTTATTGTATGTAGTTATTTGATGCGCGCACCATTTCGAGAAATTACCGAAGGAAAAGTCAGTCTCCTTCCTCGACTTTGCAGAATACCACATAACTTTCGTGGGCTTTTCCGGATCATTTTTGGCCAAATTTTCTCTTTCTTTCATCGAGTATAGTTTTTCCCGATCCATGCCATACGCACGTGTTACCTGAGAGAGCGAATGATTCCGAAAGCATGGTTGTTTACTTAGCACGCATGTTAATCGTCTCGCTAACATTATCAGTGAAAATTTATGAATTAATTTTATTTTTGGAGATTAACTTTTGAAATCGATGAATACGCACGTGTAAAGGTACGTTTTCATGGTGTCGCTCGTCGCTCATATTCAGCGACAAAAGACATCACGACCAAAAATAAAAATACCAATTCGTCAATTTTGATCACGTGATCTGTTTTGACGCCAAAAATGAGCGACGAGCGACACCATGAACACGTACCTTAACGTATTCTAACTTTACTTTAACCCAACCTAACGTAACCTAACTGTCAAATACACAAGACTTTACATACAAACAGGAAAATCTCCGAATAAGTACCTGTATTGTCAGTTTTTTCTAGAATTATATATTTTCCTGCATATAGAAACATATCTCTACTTTGTACACAAGTTTTTCGAAACTTCAGATTATTTTAATGATTAACTGCAATAATTATGATTGTTTATGTAAAATCACTAGGGAAAGCAATAAATGAAATATTGCACTATTCTCGAGTAATAAAATGTCCAAATTGAATTGTAAGTATATTAAAGTTATTTGTACATCATAACATCGGGGGATTGATACATGCACATATAGGCATCGCAAAGTAAACGTTTTGCATGTTCTGGTAAATGACGATCATCCGTCAATTCTGTCAAATAATTTCCTCCGTCTTCACTCAACCAGTAGGGAAAATCTGGGCATGGCACCATTTCCGGTATATTATATCCATTTTGTTCTCCTAACATTAAAATACAAATTTTAATAATTAATATATAATTTAATACATATTTATAAATCTATAATTATAAACATATATAATTTAATATTTATAAAATTTTTTAAATAAAATTTTATATATGAATGTAATAAATAATATAGTTTTAAATTAATAATTTGATGAAATTTTGTTACATGTACAAAAAAAAAATTATATTGAAAGTTGTATAAATAAGTCTCACACAATTACCTTTTCTATCAGCCATCGAATCGAAGAAGCACCATGGCGCCTCTGAACCGGGACCACATTTCACAAACGAGACATAATGTGAGGTTTCGATGCAAACCACTGCGGAAAGTTCCAAGTACAGACGCGGTACGGGACAATGTTCTTGCAGAATCGCAAATTCCATAGGTACAATCAGTTTCTTTGGTTCGTGGTTTGTTCTTCGTTCATGACGATGAACCTAAAAGAATGTAAAAGATAATTTTTATTTCCAAATGTCTAACGTCATTGTATTTGTCTTCAATTTTGTAAATAATACTTTATACAAACTTTTTCGAGACACTGTAAACAGAAAGCTATACTTTCGAGACCGACGCCACATTGTCCGTAACATTCCTTGCACTCAAATTCTGCTAATTTGCCGCACACTGTACATTGTCTGGGTGCTGTAAAATAATATATAAATATTGCTATAAACCATTTCAGAAAAAAATATCATTGTAACATACTTTTAATACGATATTTATAACGACATACGATTATATATTTATAATATATAAATTATATAATGATACTTAACAGTTTTCGATAATGTCCGTTACGTCGAGCAGTAATGTAGGCTGTATTTTCTGATACATTTTAAATGATTTTCCAAAACGCGGCATCTGTATAATAAGACACGAAGGGACTTCTTTCAATCTAATATTACTGGTAAGGAAACTCTGTTCCAATAATTGCTGCACAGTTGGCAGATTTAGATGGTCGTCTTTTTCAACAAACAATTGATAGTGATACGCGTCCTGGCCAGAACTTAATTTTAAGAACGGTTCGGCATTTAAAATCTGAGCGACTAGCGACGTTAAGAATTCCTCCGGATCTGAATATATTAAAAATACATTACAAATTATTATATTAATGATACAAAATAATATCTAAGATTTCAAAATGTAAAGCAAACAGAACCTTTTTCTTCGCTGGTAAGACCAGAAACTGATGACAATTTTTCAAGCAACGTTCTAAGTTTCATTACACGATCCGCTCTGACGAATATGTTCTTTCTAAGTGGATTCACGATTTCTTCTCTCAAAACTCTCTGCACTTCTTCATACTGTGGACAATCTTTTTCATTCGGTGGTCTGAAAACATTACATTTTTGTCAGAATTATACCATTATATCATATATCTATGTAATAAAATCTATATTTCTATTAAAGAGTAATAATTGTTTTAAATATTTTAATTACAATAAAAACAAAATTAATTACCGGAATAAGAGATTGTCGAATACACTGGTAAATGTGAACATGCTGAAGAGTGTAGCATCTAGATAACACGAATTGTGGTGACCCTGAATTCCACGATATTTTCCACATATACTTTCCAAATCTCCCTTAACAGAGATAGGACGCACTATGCCTGCGATTACAGAGCTTTCCATGTTACCGAAATTTTCGTTGTTTGTAATTGTCGGTTGATTATTAAGCTTTGTCTGTTTGTAAGCAAAAAATTGTCATAATTCATTTATTTATTTTTTTTAATTTATGATGCATAAATATTGAAAAGATAACATTGCAAATAATTTCTTATATCTATCCTTACGTTTTCGTAATGAGAACAGTGTTCAATATCAGTGAATATAGCTTTATAAGGTCCACAATGAAAATATCTGACATCTTTATAAGTTCCATCAGTACCTAAAGGATGTCCATCATCCTATGAATGACACATCGTTCGAATTTGTTCTCTTGTATTCTTATAACAATCTTAATCAATTCATTTCACTCACTAGTTCGACTGCTGCCATCAATTTGCCAGGACTTATACCAGACGGTGTACCAATCCATCGAATAACTCCATAATGAATATCAGAGTCCAGAAGTACTTTTACAGTAGAACCAATCATCAAATCTTTCTTATTCTCTACCCTGAATTTTTTGATTTCATTCTTTTCCAGTGCATTACCTATCACAATTAATAATATAATTCATAATTTGTAGTAATTGCTTGTAATTTTTTTTAACTGTATTTTATCACAAAATTTAAATAATATACAAATGTAAATTATCACTTTTTTGTGTACATATAAAAGTATATAAACATGATTGCATTTAAGAACAAATATTTGCGGTAGAGGCAGGATGTTAACTACATCTTACTGTTTAACAAGTCTATGCTACATGCATCTTCCACATCACTGTATACATTTGATTCTATATCACTACTCCATTTGTGCTCCAATACAAAAATAGGAATGTTCTGCAATTCTGCTGTCATTTTTCAACAATAATGCAATAACTGTATGGTGCTTTATAACCTGCCGGTAGCTCTCTAGGAAGTCAGACTAGGTCCTCTGTCTATTTTTAGACACCTCAGCTATTATTAACTTCCTCTACCGCACGGAAGTAATTTAAAAGTCCAGCATTTGATTAATGCTATTTTAAAGTTTTTAAAGGAAAACATCATGTGAATAAGTATATTTACTGCTTTACAATAATAAAATTACCACGTTTAAAAAGAGCATGATCGATGCTTTTAGTATAATTATTAACATTATTTTCAAAATTTGACTTTGTGGCCTGATGATGTTCTTTCAATACGTTGACAGATTCTTGATTGTTGTTCTTATTCTCATCAAATAAGGTAAAGTTTTCTAATAAAACAGCTGGTGTACTATCGAGCACAGATCTTTTCTTATCATTAGTATAGTCAGTTCCTGTGTTATTCTTTAAGAATGCTAAAATAAAAATATGTCAAATTGGATAACTATGAGAGAGAGAGAGAGAGAGAGAAAGAGAGAGAGAGAAAGCGAGAAACCATTACATATAAAAAAAAATATTAAATTATAATTTATATACTTTTTTCAATGTTACCAGGAATTGTGTCAGATTCAACTTTATGTGGATATATATTATTTACAGTTGCAAATGTTACACTAGCATTTGAATGTGTAGAAATAAAATACTCTTTGGCCAATAGAGAGGTTTTGAATACTTCTTGGCTTTCCTGGAATGTATATGTGTACATATTTAATATTATTATACTTCATGTTAATATACATTTAATTATAAACTTAATAAAAAAAGCCTTAACATAGTTTTTCTCACAATTTTGAAATTAGTCAATTTCTTGACATAAATAATATAATATAATTATAATGTACATTATTTATTTTTCATCCTCAATATTAAGTACTTTTACAGTTATTTTTACAGCTCCAATAAAAAGAATATTAATTTAAAATTAATCGAAAGAGACAAAGCTATATTATTTACTTGCGAATTTAGTTTGCTAAAATTTTGCTTACTTTGTTTGTATAGCTAAGAGAGAAAAAAACTAAACTACGATGCTTTATATATACCTTACATATAATACATTATACTTTTAGATAATATAAAATAGAAAATCTTCAATATATAAGAGTAACAGGTATTAAAAGTAGTATTATTAATTCACCAATAATTCAAGGCCAAAGTAATGTCCCAATCCAAGTTGCTTCACAGATCCGATGTATCTGACAAGCGCAATCTCTTTAGCTCGCCTATTAGGAGAATCGAAGCAGTACCAGACCTTATCGTTGACAGAGATATTCCTTATTCGCTCGCACAGAGCCTCGTCATTCGCGATTCGGACTCTCTCCTGGGGTGATTGTACGGTGAGCAGGTACTGCCAGATCTTCTGCGACACCGGGATCAGATCGTACTTGTGGCAACGCCATTCCGTACCGCACCAGATCTTAGACCCGCTGACGGTGTCGATCACGCGGACCTTCAACACGCTGTCCTTCAAATCCTCCAGTGCTTCTACAAGCATTCCCACACGCAGCTCGTTAACATTAACGACGCACGCACCGAATAGCCGTATCAGTACCGTGTCTTGCTTGGCAATGTAGTGTTGCAGGACCCGGTGTTCCGTGTTACATTCCGTGTCGCGGTCTTCCATGGTCGTGTGTATTAAATAATCATCATCCTATACGAAAGAAATTGTTGTTCATTTACTTAGCTCGTCTGTCAACCTCAATCTTTGCTTGTTCCTCGTACAATCTTATTCGATATATTTGATAGGATTTCATCTCCCTTTAAACTTATAAAACAGATATTCTTTTTTGTTACATATTTCCACGGATTATTGCTCGCCGACAAATTATTTTGTCATCGCATCTGTCACTCGTACGGATATTGCGGCGAAATTGGATTCAACCTGAGAGAAGCTTGTTTGAGAACAACCATCGAACAACAAATCAAACTAAGATTTTCAACATGGCAATGTAGTTCCTAAAGTCACTAGATTATAAAGAACCGCAATTAGGGGAAAAACCCGCCATTTTGACTCTACGCTGCGCGGCCATTTCAATTGTACGAATGTATTATAATTCAATTTTTTTGTAGAAATAGAGAGAAAATAAAACTATAAATTATATAAATAAGTATTTTATTTATGCTTTGTATTACAGATAATTTAATTGCTACACTTCTACTACTATAACTTGCCGCTTGTTTATATCATTGTTTTGTTTTTTTTAATGAAAAATGAATTCTTGTAATAACAAAGTTTTTAATAAGTTTATAACCAATATTATGACACGTATTATGAGGAATAAAACATAGAGAATATTCTTGTAAAAACATATTTATAAAATCAATAGCTTTTAATGTATTTAAAAGTAAGTTGGTTATATTTTTTTGAAATAATAATTCGCATTTATATATTAAGTTATAAACATTTATGTTTGGAAATATCAAAATATTTTCTCTACATTCTCTTAACTTAAAACTAAGATTATTGTAGCTAATAGAATTGTTATTAGGATTATTAGAATCTTTCGTAATCACAAGGGCATTAAAGCAGCTATTACAATATTTAAAATTTTTTTTTATTTTAAACAACAAAGCACCTAAATGATACAACGCAGCTTTTACATCTCTGACCATCTCCGAAGAAGATTTCGGGGGCCTTCCAGCAAGACACAGTGTCCACTAGTGTGAGTGAGACACACTGATATGTTCTCTCTCACACCAATGGACACTGTGTCGCCTGTGGTGCTTGCTGAAAAACGATCTTATAGATTGATTACGGTACACTTTATAATTTAGTGACTTTAGTAGTTCCATTCCTCGAAAATGAATGTAGAGGTGCTCCTGAATGGCCATTAAAATAATTTTACGAAAAGAAATCGGGTGACCGCTTTCAGGCTTCTCTCAGGTCTCTTCACTCTTCAGTCTTCAGATTCATATTCTTTCGAGTTATATTAGTGACGGTTGTAAACAAACACAAAACGTTATTTTTCAATTAAATAAAAAATAATTAGTGATTTATTTTTGAATTTAGTTTAAGAAATATAAAGTTTGCGCATGTAAGGAAATAAATATCTTTTCCGTCGACGAGGCAATAACTATACTTGGTATTTAACATAACGCGGTAACCATCGCAAACAGTAACCGTCAGTTGACGAAGATAAGCACGAAAACTAATCGTGCGATTTATATATTGAATCAATTTTGAAGCAAGTCGCAGCAAAGTGAGTTTCAAACAATATTTTACAAATAATCTCTTGAAATAATTAACCTAACCTGATCTTTTTCATTTAGAATAAAATTTGACGATATTAAAATTTGAAGAGTACAATTTTTTTTTTAAATTGTAAAATGTTTTTTCAACTAAGAAATAAAAAGCTTTCAGAAGCTAACAATCGACAATGTTTCAGATTTCGACATAGTTGCTGCTGACTAAAGTGAAATGTCAAATATATTATAGAAATGCAACTATAATCTCCAGGACTTTTGTTATAGGACTTCCAAATAAGAATCATCGTAGATAGAATTAGTTGTATATACAAATATCTTTATTAACCATTCAAAATGGATCAGATGCTTCCTAGTCCTGGCTTTAGCATACCCAGCATTGGTACGCCTCTGCATCAACCGGAAGAAGATCAACAAATTTTGCCAAATGCTATACAGCAACAGCAGTCACAACAGTATCAGCTGCAGCAACTGCACTCGATGAATCCTAACATGCAAAGCGGCATGTTAATGATAACAACGCCGCAAAAAAATATGCACACATATGCTCCAACTCCAACATTTGCGACGCCGCAAAGCCTTATGCAGCCGCAAACACCGGTAATTTAATATATTGAAGTGTTATTAGTAGAAATATTAATTTAAATAATAATTATAAACATTTTTTTCTTTACAAATGCATTTTGTGTGTTACATTTTTAAAAGACTGTTTCAGAGTCGCAATTTTGATAGTTTTAAATTACAAATAATTAAAAGATGAATTGATAATTGTAAGCTACAATGTTACATTAGTAGATAAACTTTAATAAATTTAATTTTGCTCAATTTTATATTGATTCTATAATTACTTCAACAAAAATGTTCAATTTGAAATTTATTTACTTATATTTTAAATATTGAAATATATTAACTATGATTGAAAAATATGGCAACAACAAAAGAATATATAGCTGTAAAAGAATAAATGTGCAATATTTGAAAAGATACTTTTCATTAATTTATTATTTATTCTACTTTATTACTTTAATACTATCTCTTTTTATTTCTTAGCAAAATATGATGTCTCCGATAGTTCCACAAAGTAATCAGATAGCACCGCCATCAATAGGTCCTGCAACCCCAGGGCCAATGACACCAATGACACCAGCTTCCGCAGATCCTGGAATATTACCACAATTACAGTAAATTTTCAAAGAAATTCGATATAATGCTTTCTTTTTATTTTATTTGTTTTTACATAGTATACATAATACATCATGTTTTTTGCTTTAATATAGGAATATTGTGTCTACTGTCAACTTAAATTGCAAGTTAGATTTGAAGAAAATAGCACTTCATGCTAGAAATGCCGAGTATAATCCCAAAAGGTTTGCAGCTGTTATCATGCGAATAAGAGAACCAAGAACCACTGCGCTGATATTCAGTAGTGGAAAAATGGTTTGCACTGGGGCCAAGAGCGAGGGAGATTCGCGTCTCGCTGCGCGAAAGTACGCGCGAATTATCCAAAAGTTAGGTTTTCCTGTAAGTATTATCTTTTCATAAAAAATGCAAGATTAATTAATTTTTTTAAATATAGTATTGTAGTACAATATTATCAATGATAATAGTTATAATCAATTTTATTATTATAAATATAATAATTATAATAATTTTATTATTATAAATATGTGTATAAAAATTGTCATTGTAAATTTATAGGCAAAGTTCCTAGATTTTAAAATCCAGAACATGGTTGGCAGCTGTGATGTTAAGTTTCCAATTAGATTAGAAGGTTTAGTGCTTTCTCATGGGCAGTTTTCGTCATATGAACCAGAGCTATTTCCAGGTCTGATATACAGAATGGTCAAGCCTCGAATCGTATTGCTTATATTCGTTTCAGGAAAAGTGGTATTAACAGGTGAGCAGATATATTTATATACCCTAAAATTTTAGTACAATAATTTTTTTAACAGGATTTAGACAAGAGTGTCGTAAGACATCATTTAGATAAAATATCATTGTAATTTTTTACAATTTTTTAATTATCTTATACTCAGACGTATTGAAAATTGAATTATAATATTGTTATTTTTAAATATAGAAATATGAAAAAAAAGTTTGTACTGCATGTTTTTAAATAGTAGCAAATTTCTGTAATCAAGCTCTTCAATATTAAAGTGTACACTATTTAAACATGTTTGTACTTACATATTTACTATATATATATATATATATATATATATTTGTATGTTGTATATTCTGCCACAGGTGCAAAGATTCGCAAGGAAATTTATGAAGCCTTTGACAACATTTATCCAATTCTCAAGAGTTTTAAGAAACAGTAATAAAGTTCATGTAATGCTGATTTGTATGACTGATTTTATGTCTGATATGTGGTATAAAGTTATTTTTTTTAATGTACATAAAATTACACATAAAGACTCAAATTAAGATTATTGTTAAATTACAGGTTTTATTAAGAGAGTCGGCAAGAGAGAACATGAAGATTTCTGTGACTGTAAACAAGGTCGTTATTGTCGTATTCGGGCCAAAATACAAAAAAGAGCGTAATAAAATTAATATATATTTGTAATCAGTAGCATTGTTTTTATTAACATATAGAGAACTTTTTTTTTTAAAGCTGAAATAAAATTATCGCGGATCAGGTGTAATTGCTCCCCGAATTCTTATTTTATTTATTTTATTATAAATTGTTAAGAAAATATAAAATTAAAATATAAAATGCGTCTGCAAATTCTAATGATACAAAGAATACATTAAAAAAAAATTATAAGGAAATATTTTTTTCTCTGAAACAGAATACGACAATGACAGATTGCTATCTATATGGTGTAGAACTAATATCATGTCGATAACACCAAGAAACAATGAGAGACATCTTTGTCTCTCTTACAATGTTTTCCAATTACATTAATTAAATGCACATATAGGAATGTTCCAACATCATTGAACGTTCTTACTTTAGATTTTTTATGACATTGATCTCTTTATGAAACTTTACTTATGTTTCTTGAGTAGTTGACAACTAAAAATAAAGAATTTTGGTGACAAATTAAACTTCAAAAGAAAAAATAGATCAGAAAATATTTTTAGTTTGTAAATTTGTTGAATTTTAATACATTTTCTATTTAAATTTTAGATACAAAAATAAATATGATGTTAAAGATGCGTAATTATAAATATCAATATTTTTTATAAATTTCAATATTCTCGTTAAGAAAGGATTGTTTCTAGAGAATATTACAAAAAAATCAATTTTTTTTATAATTTTAAAACCAGCTGAAATAAAATTTGTACCTAAAAAGTGCAATCAATATACTGAAAGTTAGACTTTAATATCTTCATTTTTAGATTCATGTTATGCAGCTAAAAAAACCATGATACATCTAACTTCTAAAATATATAATTATAATATTTAACATGCATGAATTAAATACACAATATAATTTATGAAATATTTATTTTTATTTTTTTTAAACTTTATTTTTTTTCAATATCTGAAAAATAAACAGATGAGAGAGTACAACTTGTATAATCTTGCAATAATTTTGCTTACATTTTTCATATTGATATTCTAAAAATACATATGGGAACATGTAAATTTCGTAATAGATATAGTCTTGATTTTTCTAAAATGTCTAAATTTTCCGTTTTTGTTTTCCCTTTCTGTATATATCATATACATAATAGAGAGTGCATAATTTTGTACTTATATATAAAGTAGTTTTTTCTACAGAGTAATAATATACATACATGGTAATAATATACAGTGCCTCGATTAAGATAATATGAGTTCAATACACAATACAATACTGTTCCCTGATTATAAGATCGAGTTTATCCCGGTTATAATATTGCAATTTTCTTGCAATTATTCAGAAAAGACAATGAGTATTGAGAATATACATTTTCGACTGTTAACAGATATTATCTCTTAATTACATAAGACTGTTTTAATTAAAAAAGAAAAATGTAAAATCATATATATAAAATGATTTATCATCGCCGTTTAAATCTTTTTTTTTTTTCTAATTTTATATTCTTAAATAAATGAGTAAAGACAAAGCTGAATAAGATCACTTAAATTTTTTATTTATTGTTTCACACATTGCCATTGATTAAAATTAATTCAGTATATAAATATTTTTCTATTTTGAATCACATTACTATTATGTCTATACTTTGCCACTATTTTTTTATTAAAACCATTCTTTTACTCATCTAATTCGTATTTGTTGCACATTATTGTTGTAAAAGTTCTTAAAATATAAACTGTTGAATGTTTTAATTACAGAGTTATGTATATAGTAGCAAGCTTATTGAAATTTCTTTTCAGTCCTTGAAAAAAATACTAGGCAAATATTTGTGTTATATTTAATTTACTAGAGCCCTAATATTTTTGTAAATCATTTTAAGTAGAGCTGCGCAATGTATATACCTATAATATAACAAAAATTATAACTAGTTTTCCAATATATTGTATAAGACTTATATTATAAGTTAATTTGTATACAATAATTCATACTATTGTATCAGAACACACACATTATTTACTGCACAGAAATTTCTATTTAATTGTAATAAAATTATGTAAAATAAAAATAATTTTTTATTTTTCAGTAGAAATAAAATATTCGATAATAATGTAAAAGATAAAAAATAATAGAATGTTTTTATAAAATCTGCATATTTTGCAAAAGTTCACACACATGAGGCTTACATATAGAATTTATATATTAAAGAATAAATAATATTATAAAAGAATTGGCTTTTCAAGAGCACGTATAGGAAAAAGTAAATTTTTTAGTTAATTTTATGGGCATTTTATTTCGTGCCATATAAAATAAATTTGTAAAAGAGATGATATATAATACATATATATAATTATCTCTAAAATTTTCAAGTCGTTTTAATTAATCCGTTGTTTATAATTAAATACTAGCGACTTTAATCTCTAACTTATAACTCTAAAATTTTGTCATGTTTTTTCACTAAAAAATCACTTGCATTGTATGATTTAAGTATGCTTGGTAATATTAATAAAAGTATAGATAAGGTAAGATAATAAAAGTAAATTATTATCATATATTTACACCATGTTACCATTAATTTATTCATTATAAGAAAGAAGTAATATATATATTATCTCCATAAAAATAATCAAAATTATAATAAATATGCAAATCGACATTTAACAATAGCACAATCGACATTTTATAATTTTGATTTTAATGTACGGCGCAATACTCGACGTAATATTTTACCAGTTGGAGTTTTTGGAATGCTATCTACAAATTTTATCCCGCCCCTAAGTCGCTTAGGATTTGATACACGTTCTGAAAAGATAAAAAGAAATGTTTAAATACATAAGTGTGTATAAAATTCAGGCGTGCGAAATTTCCAGTATATTGTGGTATTAATAAGAAATTCTTCATGAATTGATAAAAGTTCAACACAAATATTTCTTCTAAAATTAATAAATATATTATTACTAGATATGAAGATAGATTATAAAGATGTAGTAAATAAAGATATCCTGATAGATTCTTACCATTTACATATTGAATTATATCTTCCTCGCGTATATTGGCACCCTCTTGTTTAACAACAAGTGCTATTGGTAGTTCTCCAGCTTCTTCATTTGGAATGCCAATTACGGCCGCGTCTTTTATGCCAGAATAAGTCAATAAAATCGCTTCGAGCTCAGCTGGTGGGACTTGATAGCCTTTATACTTGATAAGTTCCTTTATACGATCAACAATATAAAAATATCCTTCTTCGTCATAGTATCCCACATCTCCTGTATGCAACCAACCATCTTTATCAATTGTTGCTCTAGTAGATTTTTCGTCATTATAATAGCCTTTCATTATTAAGTCTCCCTTGAAACATAATTCTCCTTCGCAATTCGGGCCTAAAGTTTTATCCGTTTCAAATTCTCCAAGTGGTATTATCTTTGCTGAGAAAATATCATAAATAAGCATCACTAATTTCATACTGATGAAAAACATATGTTCTTTTAATATTTATCAATTATAGATATCAAGTGAAAAAAAACATATATTTTAAAAAAGTGAATATTATGTGATAAAATTCCAATTCATAATACAATAGTGAAATGTAAATAATCATGATTAAATAGTGAGTAAAAATGAAATGTGTTCAACTTTAAAGAACTGCAATACTCAGAAACAATGTATTCGAAAATGTATAAATAATTAATAAATATTACATTTAAACATTGTATATTTTTATAACTGAGGAACATTGTTACCTGATATACCTGGAAATAATACCCCAACACTACCATATTTTATTGCTGTATCATCTGGAGCCCGTAACACACTTAAAGTAGTTTCTGTTAAACCATAGCCTTGTTTAATCTCAGATACATTTAATCGCTTGGCCACAGCTTTCTGAGTTTCCTTTGACAATGGAGCAGCTCCACTCCTAATTAAATATGTATTTTAGTAACTGTATAATTTACAAAAAATTTTGAATGAAATAATCAAGTACCAGACATAGGATATATGTAAAATATATGTGTGTATACATATACAACTATTTCAATAAAATTCCAAATTTTTGTATAAAATTTCAAAAGATAACTGCCACGAGCAAAAATAAATAAAATTTGAGCTTTTGCATATAAAATTTGTATTACTTTTACAAAAAATCTCTAAAAAGCATTAAACTATGAAGGCAAAATATTTACTCATGGAAACACAAAAAATTGGATTATTGACCATCTCACAACTATTAAAAAAATATCTATATAATTGTTTATTTAAATTTTTAGAATTTTCTCCCAAACTTGTTTGTGGAAAAATAGAATCAATAGTTAAAAAATTTGAAAAGGAGAAAGCACTTTTTCATTTGCATAGTATTCTTCATAAATTGATTATATTGCATTCTTCATCTTTTATCTTACATATTTTTTTTATTTTTTATAATTTCTTTTATTGCATTCTTCAATGACAGTTTGTTTCTAAAATTTTAACATACATACCATATTCTTTTAACAGAAGATAAGTCATATTTATCCACAAGTGGATGTTTAGCCAGGAATACCATAATTGGTGGTACTACCATTAAATTTTCAATTTTATATTTTTCTATCGATCGTAGAAATAATTCTTCTTCAAAGCGTGAAAATACTACAGCACTGTTTCCACCTATCAGTCCAAGCGTCAATAAAGCGAACGAATATGCATGGAAAAATGGGAGTATTGCCAACGACATAGTATTTTCAAGAGACGGGCTGTTAATGTACATACGTACGATTGTAGTAATATTTTTGTCTGTCCACATAACACCTTTTGGTAATCCTGTAGTTCCACTCGAACATAAAATTGCTGTTACATGATTATTTGTATCAACAGGAACAGCTTGGAACTCATCTATATAGTCATCGGAAATACTTGATATCCCTTTATACATGCTTATCCATGGTACATTAGTATTACCATAATCATTTAGCAATAACACTCTTGGCGACCAATGCAACTCTTTAAATATACTTGTTATATTATTAAGTGCTACCGCAGAAGTAAAAATATACTTTGGCTTCGTAATGGTAAGAGCATGTTTTAACTCTCCTTTGGAATATAATGGGTTTAATGGACAGACAATGGCACCCAGATAAAATATGGCACACACTGGAATACAGAATTCCAGATTGTTTTCACTACATACAGCTACAGTATCATTCACTTTCAACCCTCCTTTCTGAAGATAGATTGCCAATTTTCGACTAGCATCTAAAATATGTTTAAATGTTTGTTCCTTGCCTGTGTACCCATCTATCTGTGAAACATGTTTACCATTAATGTAGTGAGAAAAATTATATGCAACAAAATTATTAGATCTATAACATGATTCATAAATATAAGTTATTTTATATATATGTATATATATATATATATATATATATATATATATATATATATATAATAAATATAAAATAAACAAATATTTAAAAAAATATGAATTATATTATAAATATATAATAAAATATAAATATAAAATGAATGCAAAAAATATATAACTTACCTGTGCCACACGAGTATCATGTATCGGCAGTTGTGTTAATAATAATTGTCCCACCGAAAAATCAAAATCTGTCATTAATTCTCCTTTCCCACGCAGAATATATGCTTGTTTTGACATGTTGAATATGAAGAACTTCTTTTCTTACGTTTTCTTGAGGTTAAAACCGTTCTCGAGAATATTCAAGAAAATGCAGAATCACGTATTTCGCACAAGCTGTTTATTGATGCATTGTAATAAATGGTCATGATAAGAATCTTTTGCATATTCATTGTTTGTATGCACTTTATCTTATGTCAGATAAAACTTTATTACATTAGAGAAAAAAAATGCATTTCTATCATAATAAATAACATATAAGCGCTTTAAAAAAAACTATTACGCCGTTTAAAACTCAGATGGCAGCACGTGCATTATTTTGATGCTCCAAGCATAGACTGCCATTATACTAGATCACTAACACTCGCTGAATTCTGTATGATGAAATTTGATGCAAGAGCAGCCATTTTTATGTGGGCAAAAAGTTATACGTGGTGTCGCAGAATTCAATATGCTGTATCTTTTGATAAGACGTAAATGTACATTATTAAGATAAAATACAGTGAAAAATATCAAATGTGCATGTAGTACATATATAAAAATTAGAAATTACATACATATCTAAAATATTCAAATAATTATTACATAAATGTTTCGTATATCTTAAAAATATTTATATTATCAAAATACTTCATAAATGTATTTTTATAAAGTTTTTGAACAGATCATAATAATTTATCATAAATCTCAACAATTATTTGCGAAATATTTACATTAAAAATTGCTACAAATATTATTTATTTTTTACTTAAAATTTTTAAATCTATATTTTAATAATATATCGATAATAGAAGGCTTATATTTTTTTTTTTTCTCTTAATGTATATAAAAATGTATAAAATATTTATAATATTCCAAAACATAAATAATAAAAATATGAATAATTTTCATAAAAATCTGTTGTCCAGATATGCTTTGTACAAAACACGACGATTTATAGTGATGCGCTGATTATTCGTCAACTTTTCATTTCTAAAAATTTTTCTCCAGCTTTTTCAGGATTCCTAATCTTACCGATGTGTGTTATTCTATTACAATAAAAATAGACAAAACATCACGTATCTAACATACATGCGAAAAGTAAAATATTACGAGTATATAAATAAGAGTTAGCAGTATACACATGTACATCTTTTTATGTATTATATACTATGTTTAATTTATTTCTCTATATCTGTGTAAGCCATAGACAGTGTTTTCCATTATCTAAATAAAATTATCTAGATTTTTATCTAGATGTCTTTATTGTTTATTTGATCTTTTATCTATATAATTAAAGTATATGACATCTTTATCTGTTCTCAGATTAAAAAAAGTAGTATCTTTTATAAAATATTTAAGATAATGTAATCAGTACCATTTTTCTCATTCTGCGTTCGATCATATCATATCTACAAAATATAACACATTTATAACATTATATATATATATATATATATATATATATATATCATATATCTATAAAATATAACACAACATTACCTTCATCCGCGCCAGGGGAGCATCTTTTCAGTTGCGGGCAACAGATATTTGTATCTCGAAGAAATCGTTTATCCGATATGTTCGAAAAACTATTGTTTTTAAAAAATAAAAATTTGTAATTTAACTCTAAACCTTTAATGTATTAAACTGGAGTATATGCTTATATTTTTTATAGTTTTCTGAAGTGTATTATTTTTATATAAATTGTAATTTTAAATATTATCTTAAAAGTATCTAAATAAAACACTCAGCTAATTTATCTTTTATCTAGATATATTTAAGTTAAGATTATCTTTATCTTATCTCAAATACAGACGCATATATTTTATCTACATCTAGATTATTTTAAATTATCTAAGAGCAACACTGGCCATAGCCAAGGCTTTTTGCAAAGCTTGGCAATATAATACTTACACACAGAAAAATCAATGATCATATATGTAATATATGCGGGTTTCAAAGTATGTTATTACATGTTCGCACACATTAGATGTGCAATTGCTTGAATCTTTCACAACATAAAAATGACGTTTGACACAAAAAAAATATAAAAATAGTTTAAATAAAATAAAAAATACACAAAAAAATCTGCCATTATATAAACGTCTGGAAGAAGATGATTATTCTAATCTCAAATAATCTTAAAATTAAAAAATTCTTATTCTTGTATTTATTGATTTAAAAAAACTTTCCTTTATCTTGTTTCCTTATTAATTTTTATTTTAATTAAGTTAATAATCTTAAAAGAGAGCGCGCATTACTGTAAATAAATGATAAAATATGTTAAAATATAATAATATAATTAGAAAATAAAATATCTTATAGGAAAGAGGAGGAAAGAAGTAATATAATCAAACTGATTCTTTTATTCTTTTATTTGTCTATATATTTATGAAAAGTAAGCATGGATAGAAAACTTACGATATTAAAAACTTAATGAAACTTATAGTTGTTAAAAAGTAATAATTTTTTAAATAAAAAAAGTATTAATAAAATAATCCATATTACTAGTATAAATCTATAAAACAAATGGCAGTCTTTTAATCACAAGACGCTTTTTGTTTTAATGGTAATAATAAAAAAATTAAGCCGTAGTTAAAAAATAGATATTAAATATATTTTATTATAATAAAATCTTTATTTTATATTATTATATATTTATCAAAACGTTTATTAATATAAAATACAGACATGAAAAAATTCTGTGTAATGAGATTTTTACTTAAAAAAAAATATGTAATCGATATACAATACGCACAATGTCTAATTTGACAGTTTATATATAGAGTATAAACGTATATTTGATTACTTCATATTTTCATATTTAGAGGTAATCACAAATTTATTCTTTTGTGCTGAACTTTATATAAATAAGTTAAAAATAATTACACAAGACTGAAAACTTTTATTTTATCGAGTATTTTATATACAAAAAAAGTTATTAATGCCTTCCCACACATAAATTTATGGGCATATCGGAATACATAAACATTTACTATATATGTATATACAAAATATAAAGATGTATTAATATGTTCATAAATTCATATAAGAAGGCAAGTTGTGTCCCCGACTATACAATTGTATTTTTTTTTTAATTGAAACTTATATACCTTTTTTCTCTCTTTCTCTCCTTTCTTTTTCAAAAAATGTTCAATTAAAAAAAATTCTCTCTTTCTGTAATTTTTTATATGTCAAGATTACAGATTTATACATTTCTAAATATAAGAATCTTAATTTTAATTTAAAGATTAGAAATAGATATACAATTAATTAAATAAATGTTTTTATTTTTTACTGATGTGTTATTGTATATTACATTGTCATTCCCCTAAAAATTAAAAAAAAAGAATTAATTCAACTACATTTTTTAATTATCGCAGCGTAATATTTTATGCTTTCGATATGTTATTATAATATTGTATATTGTTGCAGCTGGAATTTTATATTTGAATAACGTATATTTGAATAAACGTCTCCACAAAAGTTCATTTTAATGTACAATTTTGCCGCCATGTGGCAAAATATTTCTGTCTCATGCGGATTTGCTACGAGAGAGAGAGAGAGAGAAATGTTAAAAAACACACAAAACATATAAACTTATAAATGGATTTAAGACACAATATATAAAAATAAATTTCTCTATAATTATATATGTAATTTATGAAAAAAATGAATATTTAACGATTAAAATAACCGTTAAAACTGATAATTTTAGTATTGAACCTCTGAAATTAAAATTATTTTATCTTCGAAAGATCTATATTTATATATATTTTTACGACTGAAACAATTCGAGAAAAAGAGAGATACACTTGCTAGCGTAGAACTAAAAAATTTAAATACCATGTGTCAAAAAAGTGGTATTTTTGTATTTTTTAAAAATGCAAATAGTACTAAAGGCTTTCTGTGTGTACATGATATTTGAAATGCTGTTCAAATATATATATATATATATATTTCTCTTTCCCTCATATGTGATGCACATCTGCTGTATTTAGAAATCAAACTAATGATTTACATCAAATTGGATACACTGGCGTACAGAAATTAACACAAAAGCATACATATAGAGATATTTTGAGCAATTATCACAAATTATCACGCTGTTGGCAAAATATTTGTCGAACATTTCATTTAAGATTAAGACGCTTAATAATTAAGACGCTAATAATAGCATGCTTTTGCAGTTAAATAAATTTGTGTACAACAGCCTTTAATAAACCCACAAAGAACATGCACCAGCGGCATCGATATATCATTATCGGATACACAGGAGAGAACCTTGGCGAGATATCACCCACGTGAATAGATCAACAACACTGAACGTCCAATTCTCACGCTTGTCGATAGTAATAGCCACAAGAGAGAGCAGAGAGCTGACAGAAAACTCTCCTCGCGCGTACCTCTCTCGTTCGAAAAGCTTGCGAGAATCTTAGCAAGAGCTTGACGCTTGCAAACTCCGTGGGACTTGCGTCGTGAGACTCGGATTTGTACGCTTAGTGATACGGATGATGCGTGACAGCCGTGACGCAGAGATTCGAAAAGTACCGTCGGCCGCTGAGCCTCGACGAGGATTTCGGCGCCGGTGCCGGCGAGGACGCATTTTTCCGTCATTAGTTTTTCCCCGCCCTATCGTCCTCAGCTCCGCCCGATGGGTGGTACCTCGTAGCCGCTGTAACCTCGGGGGATGCAGCTGCGCGATCGCTCCAATAGGTAGATACGCGTCGACGCATTCCATGCCGGCACCAACGACGTCACGGCTGACGCGGTGGGCTTGTTTCGTCACGGATCACAGTGGCAATCGACGGGATCCAATGAGCGAGGCGACGGCGCGTACGTGCCATACGATTGGCCATGTTCGCCCAATGGCCGTACGGTAGGTCTCCCGGCATCCACTTCCCCCGAATAGCGGCCTCTCCGCGCCTCTCCACGGCGTATGGAAACCCTTCTCTCACACGCAAAAGGGGACATCTCATCACGACTCTTGGTAGCAGGCACTTCTCCGTAGTGGGCACTCCACTCATCGTGTCGTCGTACGGGTTCTCCGCGAGAGGCTGCGGGGCCTGTGTGCCCGGGCGGGCGAGCGAGCGAGTGAGCGAACCGAGCGAGCGCGAGCGGGCGAGCGCTGGTCGAGTGGGTCTAAGCGGCCGTGAGGACCTCTCCAGGAGTACCTGACAGAAGTCCTCTCCATTCATTCATCCATCCATCCAGCCAAGCCAGCCAAGCCAAGCAAGGCAGCCACCCAGCCAGCCAGCCAGCCAGCCAGCCTGCCAGCCAGCCAGCCAGCCAGCCAGCCATCCATCCATCCATCCATCCATAGAGCAGGCTCTTCTCTTACGGAGAGAGAGTGTATCCTCGACGAAGGTGGAGGCGAAGCGTAGAGTGGTACATCTACCATCGTCTCTCTATCGGCGGAATCCAAGGACTCAAAGACCCCCGTGTGATTTCAGTCGGCCGCCGGCCGGCTTTGGCCGGCCACTATCCTCGACCACGTGTGTGTAAGGTCGCCGTGTAAGGTCGACAGCTCTTTCGATCGTGTTCGCGCGTGCCACCAGGATTTTCGAAAGACAACACGCTCTCTCGTCCCCAACGGTATCGAGAGACTTAACGATCTGTCTCGGGAGTTATCCGAGTCGGCCGCCGGCCGACTGCGCCATCGATTTTTCCACTCGGTGACGTTCGCGGTTCTTACGCCATGCGGTTCATGCGGTTGATACGATTCTTTGTCCTCGACGTCAACCTTGCGGTTTGCGAGAGCCGTTTCTAGGAAAAGAGAACGCTGAAAGAGAAAAAAGACGATCAATAATAACGTGAATAAAGATGATCATATACATCAATTAATGTGAAAAAAAACGCGCAGTGACAGAAGATGAACATGTCAAGTTCGACATAGCCAGCGCGCGCACTAAGAGGAAACATCCGTGATATCTCGCGGATCGAATATACTTTCAGTGAAATCATCTTTGTGCTTGTGTACAAATTTTTGCTTTCGTAAACTATGTACGCGTGTAAACGCGATCAGGATCACAGAGAGAGGGAGAACGGGACCAGGATTGCTGGATCGGTTTCGGAGGATAAAAAGTTTGGGTGTTGGTGATTTAAAAACAAAAAAAACAAAAAAAAAACAGGATCTTATTGTGCGCGTCCGCGTGAGATCTGTCGCTCGATAAGTTGAGCGACTGTTGTGTCATCGTGCGATTAACTAAATCGATCTCGGATCTTGAGTGATCTAGATCGTTCGCGTAAACGAACTATTTAAAAAAGAGTTCCACGAAGGTTTAAACATTCACGCGAGAGAATCCGAGAATCAATCGATCGATCGCTCGGCGAAGAACCGAGAAAACTACGTTGGCCGGCGATCGCGAGTGAGAGAAGGAACCAGTAGCGTCGTAATGTCGCGCCGTGGTTACGTCTAGCGCCGGCCTCATCATTCCGCGAAGCGCGAGCTTCAAGTACTTCGACGGCGTCGGGCTTGCCGAGATGAGCGGCGGCAGCGGCGGCGGTGGCGGTGGCGGCGGCGGCAATCAAGGCGGTAACGGTAATGCTACGACCTATCATCAGCACCAGCAGCAGCAGCAGCAGCAGCAGCAACAACAACAACAGCAACAGCAGCAGCAACAACAGCAGCAGTCGCAACTCGAACAGGCTGGTCTGCTGTCGGACCTCAATGGCATCGACCTGGCGATGAGCCTGTCGCCCAAACAGCACTCGTCCCACGTGCAGGCAGCCGGTGGTGCTCACACGACGCCGTTCAGCGTCACCGATATCCTGTCGCCGATCGAGGAGTCTTACCGGAAGCTCGAGTTGGCCGCCGCCGCCGCCGCCGTCGGTGTCGGCGTCGTCACCCATTCCCAGGCCTCGCCCTACGGGAACGCTTGTGGTGCCCGGGTGGGCGGCAACACCGGTAGCTCGAGCGCGAGCAGCGGCAGCCCGCCGTTGCACGGCGGCTCGACGCCCGGCGGCAGCACCCCCGGACCGGTCTCCTCCGTTGCCAACGGGGTCGTCCCCGGTGGCGGCGGCGGTAGTGCCGGCGGCGGTATGAGCGCCATGGGCAATCCTTACGCGACTATGCAGCTCACGTCGCAATACCAGTACTGCGCCGCGGAATTGTCGCCGTACCATCACGCCGGACCCGGCGTCGGGGCCACGGCCACGGCCGCGGACCCCATGCGGTCCCACGCCGTCTCGTCGCATCATCATCCCTGGTACGCTCCGGCGCCACCGGCTACCAACGACCCGCGCTTCGCCAGTGAGTACATTTTTCTCTAACAATTTAGATAAGAATTAGCTGGGATTTATAGAAAAAACATTTTTCGAGATCATTTCGACTTTTAAAGAAAATCTTGGCCCAAAAATCGGCCTTATTGGCCCTCCTCCTTTAGACTAGCTATAGCTATATGTAATCATGTTCTTCTCATCAAGAATGACGGCTCTTATAAAACATATTTCTAAAACATTTCATTAAAAAGTTAATGTCAAGGTAAGATGGAAAGAATCCGTGCGCCATGACTCTAAATTGTAATTTCAAAGCAGTGCTATTATGTTAAATTATTACTTCAATTTACTTGATTGTTGACATTTTTTAAAATAAATATTAGTATGTATTAAGTATGTTAACATTGAAATTTATTTTTTTATTAATATTAACTTGACGTTAACTTTTTAACGAAGCATTTTAAGAACATGTTTTTTGTTTATTGATGAGAATATATGACTACATATAGTCAGCCCAACCTTTATGAAATACCATGTATAAAAAACATTTTTCTCTCTTTTTCGAGAGATTTAAAAGGATTTCTATAAAATATGTTGGAAAGATTTTTAAAAGGATTTTTATAAATATGTCGCAAAGTGTTCGAAAAAAATAGCTTGAATTTCTACAGACATACACAATACATATATACATATATATTATGTAAAATTCATAAATAACAAATTAAGTACCTTTATTTCTATTTGAAAGAAAGAGTGAATTGAAATTAAAATTTTATATTCAATATAAGTATAGTTGTCATTAAAGAGACATATTAAAAATAATTTTTCTGCAAATATATTTTTACATAAATTAGCCATAATATCTTGTATGTAAAAATTGTCAAAACATATTGATGATATCCCTTTTATTTTTATATTTTAATATTTTACTTATACATAATAGAAATTTCTTAATTAGACAAAGAATAAAAAAGAAGAGGGAATTAAATAATATTTAGATTCTATTTTCAAAATTGATATACTCTCTCTCGTTTCTTGTTTTCAATAGATAAGCACGTATAATTTTACATATCGCCGATTTTTACAAAATATGAATAACTATCATATACTTGACAGTTGTTGCAAATTTCATGTTTATGAAAATTTCAGAGATTATATGTTCAATTTTCTCTCGAGAATTTTCTCGACTTTTTGCATAAGCATTAAACACACGACTCGACGTTTTGTTACTCTTTCTTTGAGTTTGCGTAATAAAACATTCATGGTATGGATGTAAAACAGGGATATATTAATATGTTTTGACAACTTTTACATACAACATATTATATCTAATTTATATAGAAATATATTTGGAGACAAATTATTTATAAAATGTTTCTTTAGTATAACTATATATTAAATATAAAATTTTTATTATCTAAACTAATCGAGAAGAGTACAAGATTCCATCTTTTTGGATAATCAAATATGTTATTTCAAATATAAAGTTTTAAACTATGTTCAAAATACAAATTAAAGAGAGTAGATATTTCTTTTCTGTAACGAAACAAAAGTGATGATAATAATTTAACTGTCTTCTTCACATCTATTATTTTATTAAAATCAAATCTGATGTAAGTTTATACATCACAATTTTTTTAGAATTCGCTTAATAATTCCAAAAATTTAGATCAATTTTGTGTATAAACTGTAGATAATTTATACTTTTAAAGGGATATTAAAAAGGGATATAAGTAAAAAAATAGTACCAATGCATTAAGATTAAGCAAATTAGAAATTAATTTGATATAGCACAATAAACCGCGAAACAATGCGAGATATTTAAAAAAAAATTAATCACGTTTTATTTAATGGTTTTTGGGTAAACGAATAAGATCTAAAAATATTTTTAAAAATTACTTTAGAGAATAAACGCAGTTTTAATTATTTTTCTCTCTGAGAACGATATATCTCTAAGTGATTATATTATATAATTACTGTGAATGAGAGATATATTTTCTTCTCTTATTAAATATACTTTATAAATTTGTTATTAAATATACTTGTGCAATACATACGTTGACTTCTGTAAAGGAGTAATTTATTTATTTTATCTTTTACTTATACAATGCTCTTTAGCTTCGAACCGTCTGTTAAATTTTCATGAAAAGCTTTTGCAGTTAAAAATTCAATGTCGATGTGACTCTGTTATCTTCGTCTATTCGCTTAAATGGCTTTACGATTTTTAATGGAGGGAATATTTTATCAGGTACATTTACACACACATACACGCACATTTACATGCTCATCGGACGAGCACAAAAAGCCTTCGCGTACCTTGTCTACATATTGATTAATTCAGTGGCTGCTTCGACGGATTACGGACAGTTAGTCTGTCCGCTAAACGTTACCGAGTTATCGAATGCAAACAGTCATTCTGTCAGCCTGTTAAATGAGTTTCGAGGAGTCTGTATTTATCGGAGAGGCACACGGCGTAGTTTCATAGAATAGCGTGTTGTATCTTCAAAGACGCACGTTCTATCTGACGATCGTTAGCTTGAAAACCAACAACCAACGATCTATACCTGTTATTTAATCGTCGATGGAAAAATTGACGAGTGAAATCTTTAGGAATCACGCGCGCGAGTCAAATCGGATATGCTTGTATTCAACGAATTAATCTTATATCTTGCACTCGATGTAGAAATGCCGGAAGCGACGCTTCTTCCGAAGAGAAAGAGAAAGAGAGAAAGTGTGAAAATTGCGTATTGTATATACATATATATATACATTGTACTCTCGGATAAAAACCTATCTCACACAACCGGCTATTCCTTCCGCCTCTTAAGAGTCACGTCCGTCACGCTTTTATCGGCGCTTGTAAGCGACAGGATCATGGATATCTTAGCTCCATTTAGGGATCGATGAGAGTATCGGTTTCGCGTTACAAAGCTGACGAAAAAGCGCCGTCGTTAATTGGTAAGGAGAGATGCATCTTCTCAGTTCACGACCATGTCTAAGTGCTGTACGGAAGGAGACTACATTTTATTTTTATCCCTTGAAAACCTTGATATACATGTGCGTGTAAATTTCTTATGTATGAATAAACGTGTTATAACGTTGGGGAATAGAATTATTTGTTCAATTGCAAAGATAGTAATATAATATAGTTTTTGAAGAAAATATATGTAATTATTTCAATCATATATTTTTTTGTTTATTTTGTATATTTTAGAGATAGTTGCTTTCTTTTTTTTTTTTTAGAAATAAGTAGATATTATTTACGTACAGCATTAGATATTTAAAATTTTTTTATTTTAAGAGCGATGACAAATTTAATTCTGTTGAAAATGCATCTCAAAGAGATGATTAAATCTAAAAAAAAAAGAAAAATCAGTTTGATTTCAATCGTTTGATATTTGTCGAGTTCATTTATCGAGTTTGTCATTTACCATTTTCAACCTATTGTTTCTCTAAACAGAAAAGCGTAATTGGATGTATAAAAAATATTTGATTTTAAAATTTGATGCAAATAAAAATATTATAGCTTTTTAGCAAAAATAAAAATAAAATTACATAATCAATTTTTAAAAATTACATTGTAAGATTTCCAGTATATTGTACCAATTTAAAATATTATACATTTTTCAGAAAAACAGAATAACGTGATTCTCTAATAATATGTATAAACGTGAATGCCACTCTTCTATCTCTGTTGCTAATCTCTCTCGTACATTGTATCTTTGAAAAATGGAGCCGTACACGTGTCAATATTTTCTTCGATAAGGTTTCCGATAGGTATTTTGATAGAGAAGAGATATTTTAAATCGATTCTCGTGTCCTATACAAGTATCCATTCAAGTTCAATTACCCGTAAAGTAAAGAGAAACAGAGATGGAGCAGTCCAATTTGCAGTCACAAAACGATACTCTTTAAGTGGGACAGTTTGATGAAAGGATCGGCTCTCGCGTGAGAGCGTCTTCGCTCGGGAAAAATGTGTGGAAGTCTCGACACGCGGGGGAACATCCATTTGGATGTCCAGAACTTCGCCGCGCGCCGTAGTTTCGCGTTTCAGTGTCCACACAGAAAGGAAGGCGCATACCATACCGTCGGCCAACAATGCGTCGCATCTTTCGTATACGTCTTGTGTCAACAGGCGTCCCGAGTCCCGAGTTCGTCCCGAGTGGATTTTCGTCCGTCGCACGCGCCACTCGTGGACAGAGGCGATCTCGCGTTTCGCCCATACATGCATACATATACGTATACATACCTATATATATCGATCTAGAATTCGAGAAAGCGCTGGACGCGCGGAGGATTTTAGTTAAACAAACATAAGCGGGACCGGTCCTCTCTCTCTTTCTCTCGAGTTTAAAGGCCCGGGAGACGCGGACACGTCGTGCGAATTCGATTTCGCGGGACTTATCTCTCGTCCCCCTACCTCCCTTGCAAGATAAACACGGATCGCGGGAAAAACCCTCCTTTCGCTTTCCCCGCTAAACGCGTTTCGCTCAATTCATCGGTTTTTAAAGTTCAACGTTCGACGGTGTAATTATAAAATGAAAAAGTCAATACGATTGGAAACGATAAGTGTAATATGGAAATTTATTGGGAAATAATTTGATGATATATTAAATTACCGAATTTTAATATTCAAAAATACTTCTCTAAATATCCTATAAATGAATAAAAATCTCCTAGTTTTTTTTTTATTTTAATCATGTGTCTGTGAGATTTATTAATAAACTTATTAGTTTTCATATTATTCGTGTATGAAAGTTATATGATTGATTCATGATATATAAGTATATATATCATGAATCAATCACGAAGAAAATTTTACAGTAAACATTACATGAAGAATATATTCTCTTTTACATTTATTATAAATTAAGTTTGTAAATATATAACAAGAAACATTAGAATATTTATTATTATAAAAACTGTAAATATAACGATTATTGATTGTCTTGTACATAAAAATATTTGAATAATTATAATTATATATTATTTAATATCTAATAATATAATAGTATGTGTTCCACGATACAAATTACATGTATTGTAATTTTTATTAATATTTTCTCCAGTCTTCTTAAGAGATTTAACGTTTTATTGTTACTGGCTGTTTAATGTCTTTCGATGATACATTGTACCGATCAAACGTACTGTTACGCGTTCGTGATTTGCATTTCAATAGCGTTCTATTAAAAGCTTCTGATCTCATGTACGCGTCACGTTATTTAGTACGCATCATTAAATTTTTTTCTTTTACGTTTTTTCTATAAACCGCATTTCACGCGCACACTTTATCTAACATCTGCGTTCAACAATAATATGATTCCTTTATTATCGAGCTTATTTATCATGATCAGCAATTCACAACTATAGGAACGGATTCTGTATTACATATACACTAGAAGTAACATTGTGAAAAGAAATATATAATTACATAAAGGTAAAAAAAAAAAAGATTATAGGAATAATATATTATTTGAATTATATTTGAATGATTTGATTCTCATCTTCGAGTTTTAATCTTTGTTAAGTTTAATCTCTGTTGGGTCTAATTAAACTATTTTCTAAATAGATGGTGAAATTTCATTTGTATAATGTGACGTAGTAGTGACGTGAAATTGCGTGAGTAGAATTCTGTTGCGAATTTCATCGCAAATTATATTACGTAACATACTTATTGTTAAGCGATTTTACACAAGATGCAACACGAGTGGAGTTAAACTTGATTTATTAATGTCGGAGTTATCTAATAGTTGTAAAATTAACACATGGGATTAATTATGCGCAATTAAATGAGATAGCTCTCTTATATCCCGTCGGATTGGACACGTTTCACGCTGTGGGCGGTACATGAATTCCGGTCCGTGATTCGGAGCGAGAAATCTTTTTGGCTTTTGTCACCTAATTGGAAGCTGAAGAGCCGAGGCGCGGCGGTTTTTCCCCCGCCTCTCACCTCACAGTTGCCATGCCACATAATTACGTTTCGAAACGATGCGGCTGTTCGGCGTTGAGGGTAGAGCGCGACGCCGGTGGTCAGGTAGACGTTGGAGAGAAACGTCAATTTATTTAACGAGTTGCCTGCACGCGCGTTGTTCGCCCATCTCTCACACATCGGAAGATCCCCGTCTTGTATGGTGTATTGGCAGAAGTTACGAATCGAAACATCCCGTCCATCCCGTATCCATTGTTCTCCGTGATCGCTGACAAGCGGATCCCTAAAAAGGATCCTGTGCATCACGCGTGAACATGATAATTTACGTCGTCGGTGTGATTTACGAGAAATTTCTCTCGCGGCACTAATCATTAACGCCAAGTAGTAATTGCATCTCGACATTATACGTCAGGAAAATACTCGCGCACGCTTCTGAAATTATATGTAAAATAATAAAATAATTTATGAATAAATAAGGAAAGACCCTTTAGGAGAAAGGACCTTTAAAAAGGGTTTCCTGTCTTAATATGACATTTTGTCCGCTCAAATTTGTTGGAAAATTTCAGATAGGATAATCAAGCTCTTTTCCTCGAAAACAGATAAATTTGAAAATTTTCAAGGATTTTTTGGCATCTGCAAAAATCTTATGGAATTTTACTGAAACTCATTTAAAAAAAAAATTCTCTTTTTGATAATTTTATTCTTACATTGTAAGCAATCCATAAGCCAAATAAATTGTGAATTATATGTTTAAAATATATTATATATAAATGTATATCTTTATCTCCTGTTTATATATTTGTATACATATAATATTGTTTCAATATATCGAATTATTTAAAATAATTATAAATATATATCAATTTTATTATATGTTCAATATTTTAACAAAATATTGCATATGCAATACATATTCTTTATTGTAATTTTTAGATAAAAAAGTAAAAATGTTATGTGAAAAATGTTTATCTTACGAAAGAGCTATTCAGTATATTTGCAAATCTAGTACTTGAAATTTAAATGGCTCTTTATTTTTTCTTCGTATTAGTGAAAAAATTAAAAAACAATAAAAAATTTATTTTATAAAGTTGTATCATAAAAGAATCTTTAAAATATTTTTTTCAACTGAAATTTTGAACAAAAATACCTAAAGAAGATCAGGGAATTTTCAACAATAAGTTTTTTTTCCAAGATTTGAGTTAGACATCTTAATAATTGACGTGATAAGCAAGCCAGTTTTGATTAATTCAAATGCAGGACTAGATGCCCCGTGACTGGGCGTTGAAAGAGACGAGGTGGTCATCGAGTGCTCGAATCGGCTATCGAATATAGGCTATCGTGTACAACTCTCGCTCCGGATATCCGAGTAATGAGAGGGGAGGTATCCCGACAAAAAAAAAGATTCCATCGTTTTTTTTTTGCGAACAATAATATAGTATTGCTTTCGTTTATACGCTCTTCGGAGCTCCACGATTTCTCCCGGACGGGCGCGCCAGCCAAAAGCGGAGGTAAACAAATTTGACGGTGTTTGTTCCTGCGTTCAAGTGGTATTTCTTTCTCGCCCTCGGCTCAACTGACGGCTCAGAGAATACGGTTCGTTCTCGTGGGCATAATAATTCCGGACTTTATCCCGGGACCTCCCGTGTACCGTGGTGACGTAGCACTTCGCAGCGCCTAAATCGTTCCCTTTGTCCGCGCGAGGTTCATCTTTGACAGCTCCTCGCCAACTGACAAGGGATAGACGACCGCTCTGGCTCGCGCGGAGCCATTGGATAATATAGCTTTCGGTAGCTCGAAGAGAATCGCTCAACTTAGGTGTATACTTGCGACAAAAATGTGAATGAGTTATAATCCAGATGCTATAATCGATGTTACGCGATAAAGTCGTCACGTAATAATTTTGAAATTTTCTTTACGAATTTTTATTTATATATATTATTTATATATATTATATATATTATTATATATACTAGTATAATTTTCATGTACATCGACAATTAACAAGGATATTATTTTTATATTATTGCGTGTATCATGATCAATTAGAATAAAAATCAAGGAAGTAATGGAAGTTTACTTGTAACAGAAAATAACTTTGTTACATTTTTAATGAGTAACGAATTCAACAGTTACTTTTTGAACTGTGATGATAATTTCTATGTAAACAAACGCACATAAAAATTTAACGATTTCTATTTTAAACAAAATTATGTAATTCTTTAATAAACTTTTGCATTTCAAAAAATGAATTTGATTTGTAAATTAGATTATTACATTAGGATTTTAAAATTATATAAAAGTAAGAAATAATGAAAAAAAAGAAAATACGTTTTTTATTTTATAGAATTTGAAGATTTTAAAAAGATTTTTGTAATGTTTTTGAAATAAATTTTTTGTGGTAAAAATATTAAATTTTGAAATTCTATTAAATTATTATACATTTTATATCGATACCATTACATCAGCATTGAAATTATATCAATATGTCATTATTTTAATATAAATCAAATGTTTAACAACATAAATTTACGTGTACATTTTATATATAACTTGGCCTTGTAATTAATTTGATTTAATTCTCTGTCCTATACAAGTGCTATAAATGCTATAAATACTATAAATATATTATTATATCAATGATACTAAATTTAAATCTATTTACAAAAGGGACAGAATAAAATAAAGCTACAACATCGGAATGATTGGTGTATCAGGAACCTCATAAAGATTTTTGATGTACTTTTAAAAATTTTTCGCCACGAAAGCGCGCGCGTGATTTAATATATATATATAAGAAAGAAAAAAAGAATAAATAGTGTGCATCATTTTCGATTTCTTCAATATGTTTTGCAGTCTCGCGACTAATGGGCGCCGCGGCGGCGGGCGCCGGGACCAATATGGCTGGTTGCTCAGTGGGCCAGTCGATGGGTGAAATGAAGTCGTCGGGGATGGGGGTGGGTGTCGGCGTCGGGGTCGGCGTCGGTATGGGCGTCGGCGCGATGCAGTTTCCCCTCGCCCAGAGACGAAAGAGACGCGTTCTCTTCACCCAGGCCCAGGTCTACGAGCTCGAAAGGCGATTCAAGCAGCAAAAGTACCTCAGCGCACCCGAACGGGAGCATCTGGCGTCTTTAATTCATTTAACACCTACGCAGGTACGTGTAATTAATATAATAATATATACATATATATTTTTTTGTAATTATATACCCAGTAATTCTTGCATAATAGTTGAAAATAAAAAATTTTTCGCCAACTGGTTATTTTTCGGGAAATTCTAAAGACTTTATTCCAGCAAAAATAAAGGTATTAATTATGAAGGTATATATATTGTGAAAAATTAGGATAAATAAAGTTACGCATTTTTATTAAGAAAACCAATTGTTTAAGTAGTGTGCGCGATGGGATAATCTCAAGACCGATTCATATACTCTATATTTAGCACGTAAATCAGTCAGAGAGTCACAACACAATTCGTCGATTAGATATATAATCTCGCATAATTATTTTATTACTTGCGAAGCTCTGTATTATGTAATTATCGTTTAGCGGACAAACAGCATGGCTGATTTTAACCAATGGATTCATTTTCATTGGGCGCAGATAAGTCTGGCCGGCTGGATGCGGCACCGCGTCCAATCTGACAACAATAAATAATTGTTACGTGGCTCATTGGCCGCATCCTGCGTACGTGCACGGGTCTCCCCTTCGTTCGGTCTATCGTTCCGTCTACCGTTCGTCTCTCCGTCTGCCACTTTCAATTCACTCTCTTATCAGCCCTTTGAAAACAATAAGCGCGAATGTCGAATTGTCCGTTTGTCATCGCGTGTAATGTGTGTGGCGCTCCATACACAACAATATCACCGATACAAATCAACTTACATCAAAAGCATTCATCTTAACGTCCAGTTGAACACTGAACGCGTTTTTTATATAATAGAAGCGATCTTAAAAAGAAGACGTCAAATATTTGGATATTTATGTATCACGATCTACATATTTATCATAAGGAATTAAGTAGCTGTTTTATTGCAATTAGTATTATAATATTTAATGTCTTATTGTAATTTCAAACATAAGAGATTAAGTAAAAAGATAAAATCAATTGGAATAAATTCGATAAATATATTGTTCTGTATTGAAAAAAAGATAGTTTTACCTCATAAATCGAATTTTTAAACGTGAAATGCTTAATTTACTCTACTTTACTGTTGCATCTATTTTTTTATCGAGGTTAAAATAATTATATATAATCCTTGATTGATTGATTGATGATGTGATTGGCATGATCTAATTTCTTTTTCTCAAATTTTTAAACAATATTTTTTTTATATAATATTAATTTACTAGAATGTTCATTATTTTTATTGGGATTATCTAAAGCGTATCTAGAAATAAAAAATAGAAGAAAAAGTTATATTGGATTAATTAATATCTATAATCATTTATTTATTTTGCGTGCAAATAAGTATTAAACGGCAAAATTCTAGGATTTGAAAGAACATGTATAACTTAATAATAATCGTTAAAGACTTTTCAGTATAATAAGATTTATATACATGTCATACTTTATCAATTGACCAATAATCTGAGGAGACAGAGAAGAATGGAATTATGTAAAAGAAAATTGATTTCGCGTCTCTGTCTTTATTCGTCTAATGTTGACAGTTTATTTCTGACATTTGGCGGTAAAAATTTTGCAATATGATAGATAAAATGATTACATAAAATAATATACATGTAATAAAAGTGGCTCTTTATTTTTTGGCATTTTCTTTATTACATCATTTATTTTATAATCAATAATCAATTAATAATCAACTCCCGATGTTTGATAATAAACGATTACAATTTTTCTTTGATGTCCAGGTATATCTTGTCTTCAGATATACTATATCTATCGGTTAGTAAAATCTAAAATATTTTATCTTGTTTTGATATACATTTCTTACATTTATGCATGTTATCCGTTGTACATTAACTTCATGCATTTGCAAAACACTCGAATAGCCTTTTTGTCTTTACTTTTGTGAACCAATTTGTCTTAAACAACATTTAGATTTTATCTTTTATACGAATTATTTTGTATTTTGCTTAGATTTCATATATCTCGGGGACCTCTTAAATTTACTAATATTACTAAATTATCCGAATATATGAAAATTTTTAAATCCTTGCATAATTCAAGTACCCGGAAAGTAAAGATCCATATAATCAATCTTTAAAAGATAAAAGATATATCGCCAAATAAAAATTCCATTGGGATTAATGTTGATTAGAGATAAATGCGTATTTGCCATTTAACGGGAAACACGAAATTTAAGTGGAACAGCCTGAAAAGAAAGCTGCTCGAGCAAGCTTTAAAACGGAAACGACGGGCCTCCTTAAACCGGAAGTCGAGCGTCCGCGCGAAGCCCTTGGCACTAGCGACGATGACGAGTCGATTTCGAGTCAAGCACGGAAGTCGGCAAAGAGGTCTGATTGCAATCAGTCGGGATTTTCAGACGCACCCAAAACGAATGCAGAAACCATATGCAAGTTTCAATAACGAGTTTTGGCGGTTTTCGTGAAAAATATCGGGAGTTGGAGGTAGGATAGGGAAGAATCGCGGAGAATGATTCACGCGTATTTTTATATCTCGCTGTATGGTATATAATTACGCAAAAATACACAAATCGCGTTTTTTTTATGCATATACATATTTTTAGATTATATTATTTATAATACACTTGTTGAGTGTACAATCAAAATTTCTATTGTTTTATTTTACAAGATATTCATTGATTGATTTTTTTTTCAGAACTATATCTACTTTGATTTACATACAACATATTTTTGTGTTACCAATATGCCTTTAAATTTAATAAATTTTGTTCCACAGACAGTACGCAATATTTATAAAATATATACGAACATTTTATTTCGAAATATTTCTAATTATTTAAATATTTTATAAATATTTTTGTAATCTTAGATTGAAAACAAATTATAAAGATATAGCATAAGTGTGCCACCAGCAAATATTTGAAACATATATTTACAAAAAGAATATTACTACCAAAATTTATTTTTTTTACAAACCATAAATATTATATCAATATTTTATGTATACTTTAATATATGTATATGTCGAATTCAGTTTTTATAATTTTTTTCTTTTAATGCATATAAAATATGTATAAAAGATATTTACATAATATTTATATAAAAACAAAAAACAAATACTAAAAATATTTATGAATATTTATCAGAGAAACTATGTGCTATCTAGGATTATAATTATACACACGTGTGTAAATGAGAAATCGAATACGCGGGAGATTTTAAATAAATATCTAATTTTAAATTGGAAGACACAGGAACATTATACGCGATAAACCGTAAATGATATTTTCCATATCAGGTGATTTTTTTTCCGTTACATCTTATTCTTCTATATTATTGTTAGTTGAACGCGGTATCTATTGATCGCTCGCGGAATCGCGGATGAGCACGATTGCCCGCCATTTCGAAAAGGAAATCTCTTTCTCTTTCTCTCTCTCTCTCTCTCTCTCTCTCTCTCTCTCTCTCTCTCTCTCTCTCTCTCTCTTTTTGCGAATGCAACTTCGCAATAAATGGCGACGATGTATATATATATATATATATATATATATATATATATATCGGAGCGCGTGACGATGCGTCGCATTTATCTCGTTGTTCCTCTCTCTCTCTCTCTCTCTCTCTCTCTCTCTCTCTCTCTCTCTCTCTCTTTTTCTCGCATGCCTCTCCTCCCTTCTCTCGACACACGGGGCACACGCAGATGGGTATGTGTCCCTCCATTTTGCGCTCGCATTGTTACTCCAAGTACTTGGAGGCCCCCCCGCACGTCCTCTCTCCCTTCCCGTCCTTCGCGCGGCGCGGTGTTACAATGCCTAGCCACTCCTGGTATTGTTACCGGTATTGTTATTATTATCGCTACTGTTGCGGCCGAGTGGCGAATGGAAAAGCAGAGGGCTGGTGGAGCCCAGCTGCTATGTTGAGTGCCGCATTAGAGGCAAATTACACTCACCCCTTCCCCCTCTCCCCCCCTCCCCTAGGGTCCGCCTATCGTAACCTTTATATCCCACCTCTTTTCCAAAAAGTTTCATTCTGTCAAAATGTTCGCGAAAAATGTAGCAACAATATCGTTGTATCAAATCTTAACTATTTGAGCTCTATATACGTTATAAGTATCATCTTTTTATTTTTTTTTTTTTTTGCTAATGTAGTTTTATTTTATTATCCGTTAAATAAAAAAAGGCGTCGCGCGCTTGAAATATTTTACACCAAATCGCGCTTACATTAAAATACACAGCTCCGGAAATATTCAACTTCACTGTCGAGGGGGCCCCTGACGGAGGATACGCGCGTGTCTCGAGGATACATTGAGAATCGTGGAGTAAAGTCGTCGGATAAGAGAGAGAGAGAGAGAGAGAGAGAGAGAGAGAGAGAGAGAGAGAGAGAGAGAGAGAAAACGAGAGGATCTTAGGACTTAAGCTGCGCGAATAATAATCATAATAATGGGTTTGCGTACCACATCGACCTCCCCCCTCCCCCCTCTTTCCTCCCCCCTGGGGAGTCTCATCCCTCTGACGCTGCGGTCGACAACCCCATGGCGCGCGCATCGGAAGAGGGATCTGCTCCCGTGGAGCACGAGGGCGAGCTCAATGCCGTGTAAACACGTTGGCTACCGCCGTTGTCGGAGATCTATCGACAAGAGAGACAAAACGCGATTGACAGCGCGATCTCTGGTCCGGGGGATGTTCGTTCCCGTGTTCCCCCCCCCCCCCTCTTCCCTTCCCTTCCTGCCCAGAATCTCCTGTGTCAATTATATTCTCGGTACATATACGTATCTCAATGTGTGTCTAAGATATGCTTCATCTTGTCTAAAAAACTTTCGCGCGCGTCGACTTTCCCTTAATGAAAGTTCCATTACGATAATCTCTCTCATCGCAACAGGTTTCTTAAATATGTACGTGTGTATTTTAATTTTCATTTTGTGAGCTTTATTAAGAGTAAATCTATCTTTATATTGAGAGCGCGATAGTGGAAGAATAAAGTGCAACGATTACTTTTTTGTAGAAGAGAAATTTAGATAAATTGTTTTTCAAAAATTGGAGTAAATCGCTCTCTGTTACACTCGATATTTTAATTGTAAATCTGCGTGATATCGTTACTTGAAACAGTTTTCAATAGATACACACATATTTCTTATAATAAAATCATAGCTTGTGTTGTGCTTTTACAAACAGAATCAATTTGACTAAAATACGTATCAGTTAGATTTGATTTTTCAATATTTTCGAAATCAAATGTACATTATTTTCGAAATAGATTTCACGAGTTATCTATAATATATTAATATATCATTTTCTCTAATTCAATAAATTCACTTTAGTGCTATATTTACATCAGTTATACATATAATAAAAGTCTAACTTAGATTTTTAATTCAACTAATATTCAAGACAACAGAGTAATTTATATTCATACGTGATTTTACTAGATATTACGGTCTTTCATGATTGACAAAATATTTTCATGATAATGATATGAGACTCATTATCAAGAAATCTTCCCGTGCTATTCTTCACTTAAAAGTTGGTAGCCACTTAAATACATATCTGAAAATTCAAGAATTTCCTTCTTCATCTTAAGCGAGCTATACGCGAGCAGCAATTTCTTGGTTGTCAAATGCATGCGGTTAATTGAACGTCCTGCAACGCGTGCGCGCATCTCTCAAGTGCACTCCCGGCACCCTCGTATAATAACGCACACACATGAATATGTCGTTGGCTTTTGCAGTCCGCGTTTCGCCGCGTTATCCGCACGGGCAGAATGTGGCCGACATAATTACGTTTCTTTCTCTGCTTCTTTATCCGCTCGTACCTGCCTGGTGTTGCGCATAGATTAATCTGGCATCGTGCCTATAGATTAGTGCAAAAGTTGTCAAAGTCTTGCCTTTGACAATTTTACTGAAACCTCCTTTGTTCTTTTCTATATCGCCGAAACGTAAACAAGTTACGCAAAAATTTGTATTAAAAATGTATTAATTATTCAATTAATTTTTTACTTAGATTTTAAAATACTTAAAGTTAAATTCCTTTTCTCTTTACAAGAATTAATTTAATAAGAAAAATTCTACAGATAATCACACTTTTGGTAAAAATTTTTAAGAGATTTTATATCTTAAACTTATTGTTACTGTAATAAAATAAAAAATTATATAATCAAATCTTTCTTTTTGTAAAAATAAGTACTTACGAAAAATATTATTTTAAAATCAATCAAAAATTTAAGTATCTTGACACAAGAGACGATACAAATTTTATTTCTATACATTTTTTCACACATATTTATATTACTTTCCATAATAATTTTTCATATATCCATTTGTCAATAATAATAATCGGATTGATAGAACATCTACATTTTGTAGGCACTCATAAATTTCTTGACGTTTGAAGTTTATTAGAAAAAATGGCTTTTTGTGCTCCACCCTGTAGCGAGTTCTTTGTAACTTTGAATGCATTCTCGACACCTATGTCGTGAGGGTGCATATATTCGGGCCGTAAACATTAGCATCTTGTATAACGACATTTTCCCTTCATCACATTACCTTTTTGCATTTGAAAAGACATTAAAATTAAAAACCTAAATTGATAAAAAAAAGCGTGATCTACGTGTCGATAAAGATTTAACGCTTTATCGCTGCGTTCTCTTGTATCAAATAATCTTTCATTTAGAGTCGAGTCTTCATTAGCAATAAAAATACAACGTTATTCGGAGATTAGAAAATATGCAAACATATAATAAGAATTTATTCTTGAATTTTTTCAATGACCTTTACTCGAATAGATTTATAAGAATAAGTTATAAAAAATAATTTGTTGAAGATTGAAAGTTCATGGTAAATAATGATCTTCCTCGATATTTTTATGCAAATAAAATTTCTGAAAGAAAAATTTGCAAATAAAAAGTGTTGTATTTAATTTGCGGGCAAATCTACGCTAATTATACAACATAAATTTTTTTTCATATATTTATATATATAAAATAAGATATCAAATGAGATAAATTAGGATAAAATCACTGTTGTACGCGCGATATATACATATATACTGCACTTCTCTCTAGACACACATAATTACTCCACGCATCGCTTCACAGTAACCAGAAAGTCATTTCTATTTGGGGGCTGAAAGACCCCTGGTTTTCAGGCATCACGCTGGGTAATCGGTAAGTCATCTCCGACCGACTCGGCATTGAGTTAAAACAACAAAAGGGAGGCGGACTTGTGTTTGTCCTCGGGCTACCACTCAGCAGGGTCAACACGGGACAATTAACAGCCCTAATCATAATTTGACGTTAGTTGATCCCGGCATTCGCGCAGGTTCATCGTCACGCGGGGGTCGAACACTTTACACCCCCCCCCCCCGACATTCGCATGTGCTGTCCAAGACTCGAAAAGAGCGAGAAAAATCTTGAACGTATTACATCGATAGCGTTTCGCGTTAATTACGTAAGCTACGAATAATCAAGTAGTGAATTAATTCGATGAAATAAATCGGTCGAATGAAACTTAATCTCGGAGTAAGACACTGTTTACAAATTTATTCTCCTTGACTTTGCGGATTTGCCAGTCGGAAGCTTTAAAAAGGAACGTGGTGACAGCCTCGCGTGAGAGTGTCATACGGCTCGTTTGAGTAACGAACCCCAACCGAGAGAGAGAACCACCCACTGGCTCGAGGCTGTATAGGCCACCAGCCGGATAATCCGGGCGAAGGTTGGTGTTGAGTGAAATTGCCCGAGGAGGCTGTTGTACCCTAGAACGAGAGGGAATAGGGGAGGGGGGGCATGTGCCCGCCGTCAACCCCCAATGTACTCGCGACGTAATGACGTTACGCTAACTTGATCAATCGTCCACTCTAAGCGCCCCCACCCCTCCATCCCCCCCCCCGTTGCCCACCTATCTATCTACCGGGCTCGACTCTGTCGAGCAGAGGCCTAACAGATACTCGATGCTTCCCGAACGCGTGTCGACGCGTTCGTACCAACACGCGTGCGATATAATCGCGCCCCTTGACTTGGTGGCGTGCCACCCACCAGATTTATCGGCATTCAATGAGCCAACTAATGTCAAATGGTGACACGCGTTACCTGGGTAAGAGAGGTCCTTACAACGAGCGAGAGAGAAACAATGTAATGAGCGAGATAAATCTCGAATTACGTTTGATTCACTTGTACATTTTGTTCTTCATAGATTCTACAGTCTACTTAATATAACAGCTTGAAATAACACGTTGGAATTTTTCCCGGAAAATTCATATAAGGTATTCCATTTCACAAATCACGCGTTTATATTTTGTATTCTTAATAACGACAAAGATACTTGATCAGGTGAAATAAATATTGAAATAAATAATTTAGATAATAATGAAGAATCATGTACGATATACGTATAATATTTGTTAAAATAATATACACGAGTGATTTCATTAATAGATGATCGAATTACAATAAGAAGCAATAATTAAAATTTTTTTCCATCTCATATCCTATTATAAAAAATGTAAAGCGATATAAATTATACATTCGAAATTGTTTGATGAATCTTTAAGGATTCTTAAAGATAGATTTGTTTCCATCAATTAGCTCAAAAGGGCGTGTTACAAGTCTTTGAGTCTTGTGACTTAAGAAGGAAGAACGACCATTCACCTTTCATATGGCACCTGTCTCAACAAGAGTAAACTGCAAGTTAATCGGAAGTTAAACCTCGTGTTAAGTAAATTTTGACTAAATCCCCTGTGGGTAGAATCTTTTTCGCAATTGGGCGCGAATGGCGTGTTCTTCAAAAGATAAATATAGACCGTAGTCCGAAATTACCTGAGAATAGCGGTCACTTTGTGCCATTTCGTGACTTGATTTTCTCACCGCGGACAAAGTTCTTATTTAACATTGATATGACTCTGTAAAGTTTTCGGTCGTTTAACCCTCTTAAATTGAATCAATATAAAAATATTACTAATTATAAATAATGACATAGGATTTCATTAAAGATTACTGATCAGTATCAGAAAAAATTAAATTATTGCTTTTTCTGAGCCATTGTTTATAATAATAATATTTCACTGAAAAATCAGTAATAATCGCACATACATATTTGCAAGCTGTAACTATTAAAGCTTTTTTTATTTATGTTAAATTGTTATTTGTTTAAAAAAGCTCCTACATACATATATCTGGAATAAAATATGTAAAACTACTCAAATTCAGAATTATATATATTTAATTATATATACTTATTACACTTTTTCATTCTTAAAATGTGATAAACTTATAAAAATTGAATAAGAATCAAGAATCAAACTTATTGTCAAATACTTCTTTAGCAAAATATTTTCTTATAAGTTTATTTCATATAATATGCATTTGAAAATATTATTGATTGAAACAGTTACTATTACTAATTAATGCTTTGAGTAAAATTTTACTAATTTGCAATGTTATATTTACAACTAAAAGCATCAATAAAATTATTTATTACTTTAAATCAATACCTATATTGATTTCATTTAAGAGAATACAATAAGTATAATTAAGGGATCACACTTTTTCTCTTGGTCTGTACATTTTCTATGTAATAAATATGATACTTTATGTCCAAATTATTTTTTAAAACAGTAAATAATATATTAATTTTATATTATATCAACAAATTTACATTCCCTTGTAAACGTAACCTGCATTCTTGAGATACTTTTCGTAATTTCTTCTATAAAGTATAATTTTTAATAAAAACTTATATTTCTTTTTTTTATATTTATTTTTATTTATTATCTATGTTATAAGCTCTGTTAATTTTTCTATTAATTATCGATTAATGTATCGATAATATATTGCATATCTATATTAAAGGATAATGTGACTTTAAAGATAAAATGGATGTGTTTGTAACATTATTTCAATGCTCTTATTATATTTTTATGGGAGATTTGCTCTGAAACCTTTAACATTTAATGCAAAATTTAAAATTTTGTAATTAAATCAAGAAATGTCAATATAATAATGGTTTTTTATACTTTAGTAATAAATTATTTTATAAATACAAGCATATTTCTTTACCTCATTTAATTAAACATTTCTTTTTAGATTATAACATTGCAATTTAAAAAGACTCATTCACGAATTATTGGATATATTGGACATAAATGAGTCATCTCTCGTTTTATCCAGCACTCCCTCGCGATTTGATCGCGTGCAAACAGATTTGTGAAATTAAAATAACTGTGGAGCCTATATAAAGAGGATCTTATTTCATAGCGCTGTCAAAAATTCTGCAAAACCTGTATTGTAAAATAAAATTTGATTTTATTTGAAATTCCTCTTGAAAATTCTCTCTCTCTCTCTCTTTTTTCAATATTAGCGACGGGAGAGAGATGCTAGAACTCAATGGACAAAATTCACACATCAAAGCGCTTGTCGTTCGAGGTCGACATTGTTAGCCTTGAATTTCATGCCTGCGCGCCACGTTCTTACGTACACAGCAGTTATATATCCCTATCTTGTTTAACTTTCCCTGTTTACACACCGCATCACGGCGGGAGCGATGGACAAACGGACTGACGGACGGCAGTTCCCTTGAAATAACAATTCGCTGTGCGCGCGCGTCGGCTCGTCGCTTTCGATCGTTTCGAATCTTTCACGCAGAGCCTGGTTGGAGCTGCCTCACGCAAATTCACGTGTATAATAAAGCACGTACAATGTATCTTACGCGATTATCGCAACTGAAAATGGACAATGGACGAGACGCGTCCGTATCAAAAACAAACTTTCTTAAACAGAATCAGTGAAAATGTCACTGATTAAAGCAGGGACAAGTTTCCACTGAAGGGATCACTCGCACTTTGCTTCTCTATCTTACCGATTATGACAGTAAAATTTTATTATTGAACAATCAGTCACTGTCACAACTCGATCACTAATTATAAAATATAAAAATAAATATAAAAACAAAGATAACAGTTTTTTGTAAATATTGTTTTATTTCAAGAGAAATAAAAAAAAATAGAGAGAGAGGGAGAGAGAATATTGCGAAGTGCTTAAAAAATGTTAAATTTGACAGATATTAAAAAATTCATACACACATTAAAATATGTTATATTTATTACATGAGAAAATGTACAGACTTAGGAAAGTTCTTAATTATATTTATTATAAAATGTCTCTTAGAGGGAATCAATATATTGTTACTGAAAATTATGATTAAAATTAATAAATTATTATTTTTATTTCAGTAATAGCTAATTTATTACTTGCAATAATAATAATTAATAAATTACAATGATTAAAATTATTCATTAAAATTAACTATTTAACTGAATTATTTTATTAGTGAATATTGATCATTGATGATCTCAATTATAAATATATCAAATAAATCTTATCGAAAGAATCAATTAATGATAGTGACTGTTTTCACAATTTCAATATTTTATATAAAATGTGTCTTATATTATAATATTATATGTGAAATAAATAAAACCCTCGTCGCTGCGAAAAAGTCATTCATAACAATGTTTGCTTACACACCTGAAGAGCCGACATGCTAGAAATGCTACATCAGCTGTTCCGTTCGACGCGTCTTTCCAACTGCTCGCGCTGAAACTTAGAACGTTTGAGCGGAAAAAAGAATCGCGAAAGGAGATCAATTTATACGAGAAGGGATTAAAATCCCACGTAAGCGCGGATCTAGAAGATCTACGTCACACAATTCCTACGTCATATTATACATCCCGTATGTGAGCTCGCGATGCAGAAGTAAATGACTGTTTGTAGATCTCTCGAAGACCGAGGCGCGGCGTTCGTAGCCGAAAACTCGACGAGCCTCGAGTGGATTATCGGTAGAAAAGGAATTAACGAACGGGAGCAGTGAAAGAGTACTTTCCTCGTCTAGTGCCTCTTCCGTGGCTTTTAGATAAGGCCTCTCACCCCTACGCGAAACCGGTCGTCCCACAAAGCGTGCGTAAAAACTCACGCAATGAATGGCCGGAAGGGCCGCAAGCGCACTAGGTTCTTTCGCGTTAATGTTACTGAAGATGAATTTGCACAGTTTATTTTTGCTAATAATTCAGGACGTGTTATTCTGAATAATTATTTTGAGTAACTACGAAACTCGTATGTGTAGTAGTATGATCTACACTAACAAGTCTTTAATACTATATAATATATATAATACATAAAAATATACATAAAATAATTTTTAATTAATAAGTTTTAATATATACAAAAGTATAACGCGTAAGTGACATGGAAAAAGTTAATTAGTTGTATAAATATATAATAGAAAAATCCATAAGATACATTATAAAAAATTTTTAAAGCAAAATATGTAACAAGATACAATTAAAACAATTAAAAGAGACTAAAATTTAATGCAAAAATCTTGGTATTGTTGTAAGAATAATAATACTTTAGTTAATAATAAAAAATTGTTAGTACCTTTATACAGATATTGTAAATAAGATTAAAAAATACAAATTAAAAATACATAAAAATTATTCCACATTATTAAATTTTTTACTTTTAACTACTTTAATCATATTTTCTTTACTGATATATATTACGATTTGAAAAATTTTTTAAATGTGCAATATTTATTCTATCATGATAAAGATATAATTGTATAATTATACATGTATATTTACATTTGTATTACATTGTTAAGTTAATCTGCTAATGATACAATTAGAGAAATAATTCCATGTGAAAAAGTAATTATTAAAAATAATATTTGCAAAATATAAGAAAACAGTGTAAAATATAAATTAATATCTAATGTAAAGGATATTTATGCATGATTTTTTTTATAAAGTCAATTTTCAAAAAATTATTAATATTTCTTTATATTTTTGAGTTTGTGCGATATAAGTATACTCAATAATTAATTATCATAAAGATTGTTATTAAGATATCAAACAATTAAATAAAAATATTTTATTTAAGAAATAATATAAAATGATGACTATATATGATGAAATCGTATAAAATGAATCTGCCAAGATAATTGGAATTATTTATAAGATATGTTAAATTAAGTTTTCTTTTTAATATAATACCTAGATTAATGTGTATTTTTATTTATATGTTGTATAGTTATTATCAAATCGACTTTATTTTATTTACACGATATTGTTGAAAATTATACAGATTAAAATAGAGAACAGATATTTCGAAGATGAATCATCAATATTTACATGCTATTTTCTCTTAAACAAACCCTTATAAAAAAGACTTATTTTACAATCTCAATGTATTTTTCTATAGAATTATCCACTTTTCTATTAAATATGAGTATTAATTATAAATTTAAAAGTTAGAGTTGTGTCTTATAAAGTCTAATAGCACACAAAATAGTGCGAATTAGAAGACGTGAATAAAATAAGATATTAGTAAAAAGAGATAATCGTTTCCGGGTCGTTCACGACCCGGGCAGGACGACCACTGGTATTCCAGCCACGCTGTTGGGAACGACAGACCCGAGAGGGGTAAAAAGGAATTTTCGAGGGTGGACTCGATCCCGCTAATATTCAAAGAATTAGACAGACGGCGGCGGGTTCTCGAGACGCGATCGGCTGGACGGACCCCTTAAAGTGCTTTCATTGCATTCCCGACACACGCAACTCGGATATAATGGGGGTTGCGCGGCTTCACGGAACAAAATTCGCCAACATAACAACAGCCGACAACACTCGACGAGGTTACACGCGGTAACATATGCGCTCCACGGACCGGCACGATAAAAATCAAAACGACACATACGTAGCCGAGTTTTTACCGCATCGATCAAGAATCCTGGAATCTAACAAATTTTATAAAATGTCGAAAATGAAAACGAGTCTTAAATCCCGGTCGAACGGTAAAAAAACAATCAACAATAATAATCAATCTCAAGTTTTAATGTTCAACAAATTGATGATTTATTTCAATACATTTTGAATTTATATGCAATATATACATTTGTGTGGATTTTCTAATGAAAATGATGTGTACACTGAAAAAAAAAATATTGAATCAACAACATCATCATAGTTGAAATTTATTTTATTAATTCAAATTAATATGCCATGTATTGATTTGATTAATAACGTTATTGAATTAATATAATAAATTTCATATGATGATGTTGTTGATTCAACATTATTTTTTTTTCAGTGTAATTAAAAAATGATTTCCTAAGAAATGCTGTAATTTTAGTTCTTTCTTCCGATTAATTCCAATCAATTGGTAATATACAAAAATTAATCGAGGAATCTTTTTTTAGTCCGGTCAATTTAGAACGAGAGAAAAGGGAAGACAGTTTTGAGTTTTCGCTAGGAGCAGTCGCGTGCGATTAGGGTCGCTCGAGGCTGCTTTTACGGCAATTGAGCTAAGCGAGCGCAGCCGCCCGAACGAAATCGGGATCGACATCTGCTTATGACAGAGACGCGTTATAATCCGCGCTATATGCATTATGCACGGTTCACAGAGGCGGTCTAATCGCATTCACATTGTCGTCCGGCCACAAAAACAGTGAGCTATATACCTTATATACCGGTTGTGATTTAATTTTTAATTTTTAATTTTTAATAGGTTCTGCTAAACGCACACATATGTCACATTATTTTATTTTATAAAAGAATAAGTTTATATATAAATATGTAGGTTTTCTGTATTTTATTTTAAATGACCTAAAAATCGTCAACAAGTAATGACGTATATAAAGATTAGTATTTTATTAATTAAAGAAAAATCTATGTTAAATTTGTCATAGAAAGAATAAAATCAGGAGACCATTTATTGACTTTTCAGATATTTTGATCATTTTTCTAATATCATTTTTAATATATGCAATGGATGAAAAATGTGATATTTCACTGTTGTGTTTTTCGCAAAGAGCGCAATATTGTTCAATCAAATCGTTTTATAAAATTTTTAATAAAAAGCGCGACAATCTCGATAAAGAAATCTTTTGTGAAACTCGACGTCTCTTTTTTTTCTTTCCTTTTTTTGTGGCATATTGAGAGTATCCGCATAAAGTGAACGAGGCGTTAAATTCCCCTCTCGAAGAAAAATAAGACAAACTTCTAACCGTGGATTACGGACTTAGAGGATCGGAATATAGCGAGAGGCCGGTTCAAAGTGCGCGTCTGACAAAGGACGGTACCTCCGCCTTTGAGAAAACATTTCGGGACCCTACCTGGCGATATAGTTCACGTACGAGACATGTCATTCGTTTTATTTCAACATAAGAGACTCGACGCTGCTGATCTTAAGCTTTGCAGAGTTATGTATTTTCTAGGATGTATTTTCTTTAGGAACGAATCGTGCTTGCTTGGACTTGTAATTTGAAAAACTTTGTTACTGATATGTATATATTTAATGAAAATATCTTAAATGACCGTTCCAATATTTGTTTTCGGAGTAAATTGACATCAAAGTAAAAAAATTTTTTTTTTTTTGTTACAAAGAATCTCTCATCAAGAGTCTTTGATTAATTCTAATATCACTTTTTCCCGAAAAACGAACATTCGATAGGACGACTATTTAATTATAAGATACACACCAAGCTTTTTTCAAATAAAAAGTTTGTAGGTGTAAAATAAAATACTTGAGATTAACTAAAGAATAAGATTTCGTTATTCGCCAGCAATTGTGAAGTTAAAGATATCATGTAAATGTGTATATCTTGTTAATTTATTTTATCGAAATTTTATATATTTAGATAATTAAAAACAAATTCCAAGATTCCCTATTTTCTCTATTTATTGTGAAATAACTAACGCGATGATAATTTACTTAATATAAATTGCAATAATAATATCACTCTTAATAAACACCTAATTGTTTGTTATTTGTTATACAGGTGAAAATATGGTTTCAAAATCACCGGTACAAGTGCAAGAGGCAAGCAAAAGAGAAAGCTATGGCCGAGCAAAACGCCCAAAACCAGGTAATTGCACAAATTTCGAAGTCTCGTACCATATATCCTTTCGTTGATAAAACAATCGTTAAATATAATATGAGTGTTGCAATACATGAATGGACTATGTCTAATAAATTAATTTAATTTTGTTAAAGTAATTAAATTAATTTAATAAAATTAATTAAATGTTTATTGTCATTATTTAATAAATGCGTATCTGTTATATACATAATTTACATTTATATATACATATATGTGTACGCGATTCTCATTTTAGTCTATATTTACATCACAAATTAGTAAGAATTTTCATCTCTAAATTGACCGAAGAAGCTGTTAAAAAAAAAATAGCTTTAGCTGTCAAATAATAACGCATAAATAAAAAAACACAGATTTCATGATGTAAAAAATAATAAAATTTATCAGCTAGCGTTGGGGACATTTTTCGATCAGACAAAAAATCATACGCCAAATTTTCGTGATCGTAATACAGTCAGCTGTCAAATACACGATTCCTTCGGTGTATTCGGCATCGAGATCTTGCTGTCCTGTCTTCGTGTTGAACCTATCGTTCCGACGATTCGAAAACAATGAGTTCCGATGATTTGAAAACAGTCGACGAAAATGTCGCGCCGATCGATCCGAAATAAAATGGCTTTAAATGAGAAATATCAGCGGAAGCCGCATAAATCCTCGCGTCCGCATCATATTTCGCTTCGAGAGTGCCACTCGAAGCGATTTTGCATTTATTTTGTTATGTCATTTGGGATTTCCGAGGGAGAGATCGCGCACGTCGTCGTCGACGAGAACGATAAAATTGCTCGCGTTGAGCACGTAATCACGCGCCCGTCGTGTTTCACGTGGCTCAAAAATTTAGCGCGCGGGATTACAGAGAGCCCGAGTAAAATAGCGAGTTTGTATATCCGCCGGTGAAATTCGATATTTACTATAATCCAAGTTAAAAATACACGAGATACAGCGAATATAATCTCCGCTTTGAAGGTATTCTGCGTACGTGTATATGTACAATGCGTTATAGGCGCACTTCCTTTGAAATACTGCGGATAATATATACTGGAATATTTCAAAATCACTTTTATCCTTCCAAGCCGTTTGTCTGAAATATTCTGGTATATATTATTTCAAAGGAAGTGCGTGTCTATAATGCCAGGAACGTTGTACACGTGTGCAAAATGCCTTTAAACTGGTACTTTCAGCAATTTAAATCTGAGTCTTTAGTCAGAGATTATAAAATTTATCTGAAACTTAAACAAATTGTCAAAGATTGTATTATATTTTCTCTGAAGATATAATATATATTATATTTTCTTGATTCGCAAAAAGATTGATCACTTTTCGAAAATGATCAAAATATCTCGATATATTTGTTAAAATATTATTTAAAATAATCAGTTTTATATTAATTAAATATGTAATACACGATAATCTGGAAATACTGTATAATTAATACTTAAATAGCATCACGAAATATTACAATATTTTGATTAGTAACTTGCTTCTTTTTAAAATAAATGAGCGATTGGTGGAAAAAATCTGTCTGCAATAAATAATTTAACTAATTAATGAACTATATATTTAAATAATTAATAAGCTATGTAATAAACTATTAATTATTTACGTTTCATTTTTTGAACGTTATATCCTTCAAAACTTAAGCATTCGTCCATCAAAGTAAGCAACATGCCATATGATAAAAAAAATATTATTATATTAAAATAATCAATGCTATACTCTTAGTGAATACTTTCTGTTGTATATTTAAATATGATTAAAATATATCGCGAGCATTTGCAACATTTGCGATCGTCGAGATATCGGTAGGTGTATAACTTTTGAAACGTGCCATGTCTCCCGGATCTTTCGACACATAACCGAACACGAATTGTTCCGTCCTCTGCCTCCCGAAGAATATTATTCAAAAGAAATGTCAGAAATCGTGATCACACATCGCGATATACTCGCGGATTCCTTTTGAATACATTATGTCGTGTATTATATGCGTTGTCACGAAAACTGCGAGCATACATAACGAGATGAATTCTTCGATTTGACGATGCGACGGTATATAAACATGATTCTCGCTAAATTTTTCGTCAAATTCACGACTTGATTTTGTGCGAAATGCTTAGAGTACGTCACAATTAAATAATCGAAAACAACCCCAATTGAATTCTTCAATCATCAAAATTCTTTTTATATTTTTCAATATCTTCTGTTGCATTTGAAATTTTTTTTTAAGTTTCTTTCGCTCTTCAGGTAATTCATATCTCTTTTTTTGCAGCAACAAATAACAAGAAGTTTTAGAAATTAAATATTCTAAATATATTTCGATTTTGTATTTGTTTTTCCTGATTTTTTTTCATCATAAACGAAAAATCAAACAAATGTAATTTGTAACAAACAGAAACAAAAGTAATTAAATTTTCGCACGAATGTAGCATTCATGCGAAAGTGAAATTTGCTTGCCACTTCGTTATCGCTTTAGGTCGGATGATATTTTCGCGAAATATGAGTGTCGCTTTGGCACAGACGCGACGGGCGCGACACGTATAAGCGGATTTTGTTGCGCACTCTTTAGCGCGTCGAGAGATGCGCTCATTGAAATTCGATGAGAATATATGTAGTTTACGTGAGAAATGCACTTCTAAATGATACGTATTTTTTCGCTCGCTAGCATATTATAGATCCGGAACCAATAGGCTTCACGCGTTTATCGATTATTCGGAGATATGCGGAGAGAAAGAATTTTACTGTCACATCAGCAAAACCTCTTTTCGTTGCTCTTTACTATCTATTGCGATGTAAATACGACTGACAATGAGTTTTGTAAGCAATTGCTCGACCAATTGCAACAAAAAGAATATAATTTTGTTGGAAAAAATTTTATCTGAATTAACTTACTAACTAAACAGCACGCGATATTTATGATAAATATTTATAAATAGTTTTACTATTTTATTGAAATATTATATAAAAATTCTAAATATATTTTATATATATTAAGAGAAGAAATCATAGAAATTGTATTTGACATAAAAAATAGATATATGTGTAAAACTATTATTTTTTTTTGTAAATATTTCTCAAATATACTAAGATTTATGATAAATCTTTACGATCTGTTATTGTAAATCTAAGATTAGAAAAATATTTTGATAAATATTTATAAATATTCAAATAATTATTATAAATATATTATTGGATAAAAAACAAAATACTTCCAACAATGTTATATAGCACAAAATATTTATTTATATATCTATGAAGGAGAAAGAACTTACTTTACTATAAAGTTTAGCTAAAAGTACTATCAAAAAGTACGAGATGACGTGAAAAATATAAGAGAAAAAAATAAAAGATAAAAAAGGTAGAAAAATATATGACGTACGCTAACGGAATTTTTCCCTCACGTGTAAAAACTCTTGATGTTAGAACGCATAAAGTTTTTTTTCAAAGTTTTCCGATCGCGAAGATATATCGATGGGTTGACATCGACTGTCCTACAATACAATGGACTCAATGTCGCTTTCGCGGTGCCTCGTAAACAGCCCGTATAACATTAATGAAAGTTATCTGACGGACCGATCTGTGCGAGGGCGAGCGATTCTTCCGCCCGGCAGCCGCGGCCGCCCTATAATTTACTCGTTAGTTTGTCGTGCTTCCGTAGACACGTTTTCATCACCCTCCCTTCTGTCAAACGCGCGATCACGATTTCTTCCACTCGCGTTGTTATCTTCGATATAACGCGATTAGCTACTTTAGTCGGTTATATCGTTACTTTACGAAAGGTAGACGCAATTTAAAAATTATCGTGTCTCATCTGATACTAATTTGGCAGAATATCTAGTATTTTCAGATCTTTTTTTTAGATTCACAAAATTATCAGTCTTTATTGTTTTTTCTTAGATTTTTATTTATAACATTTATTTATTTTTTTTTTTAAGCAATGAAATATCTACCTCTTAATACTTTTATTCATTCTGAAAAAAAGAGGTTACTGTTCCATTGATTACATTTATTATCGTACGTAAGATTCTTTTCAAATCGATATATTTCTGATAAATTGATTTGACAAAATGCTTAAATGTGTTTGTATTTTCCACAAAATAAACTTTTGATATAGAAAATGAAACTTGCTGTGAAGTTTGAAACTTGAATCTAGTAATCAATTTATAAACCATTATCTAGACAAATTCAAATATCCTTCTTGATATTGAAAGCGATAGGAGTATATCTATAATTAATGGAGAAATAATATCGCTGTCAGGAGAAAGATTTATTAGTAGAAATCCTTCAATTTACGCAACAGCTTATCGTATCAACATAAACCACAGATGTTTGATATGTAAAAGATGAAACGTGTGATTATAAGAAAAATAAATAATACATTAAACAATATTTTAAATTGATCGATAGAAATTTTTTTTAATCAACAGTCACTGTCGCGCGAATACGTAGATATACGTCAAGAATATCTAGTAAACACGGATCTGTTCATGCGACGTTCAAACCGGAGCTCGCAATCGTCGCGCGGAAAAAACGTACGTCTCGTGGAAGACGATGTCGATGAAAAAGGACAGAAGGACGGCGCCGCGACGGCTTCTCCTCCGACACACACAGATTTTTTCCCCTTTTTCATTTTATTCCATTTCCACCCTTCTCTCGCGGAGGTAAAAAAATTTCAAGTATCGGTGCGAAAGAGAACGAGGGAACGCGCGGGAGGGGAGAAGAGAGAAAGAGACGAAAAAAAAGAATGAGCGAGATGAAAACAAGGAGAGAAGGAAAGAGAGAGAGAGAGAGAGAGAGAAATCCTGTGCAGGGGAGAGCCGAAACAGGCTCTCGAGGGCCAGTCGCCATCTTGCCGTGAGTACAGTCACTCGCAACACCTGGACACAAATCAAGAGTACGGGTCGGATCTCCTAGGATTCCTCTATTCTTGATTTTCCTTACGAATTGATTATTCTCCTCTAAATCGGCGTTCTTTTTCCACCTCTGCTCGATCATCACTCACGCATATTTTCTACGCGATTACGTGACTATATCGATGAAGTGAGAAAAGCGAACAAAGGATAGAGTGCGAAACAACATTTTCATTTCGCGCATATCGATAGAATTGAGAGAGAATTCTGAAATAGAGGAGATGTGGCTTCGAAATCAAAGAATAATAATCAACGACGCATAATTATGGTAATGATGATTAATCGTGTTATACGCAGCGCTACTTGAGTACCCTATTTGGCTTGCTATTCATCGTCTTTTATTGCTGTCTGTCATAAAAATCTCCATTCTCTTGAACGCAAACTCTTGCAGTAAGACTATGCTATTTTTTTCAATAATTGACACTTTCACTAAAGAGAGAAAGTTTGGCGCACATTTCTCATATAGACATATATCTATTTTTCTTCATAAAATATTAGATTCGAGAATTTAAAACGCGTTTACGAAGCGACTGGTGTGGCTCGTAATCAGATGAATGTATTGCGGACAAGAGAGGGGCGTGGGGAAAGAGAGGGAAAGATCTCGATGTAATTAACTAAAAAGCCGCCTGCCGATTTTTTATAACGCCGCCTTTTTCTTTCCGGCGAATTCTCGCCGAACAAAGGAGATATCAAGAGATTTCCGTCGGGACCTCTCGTTTCCGCGACGAATGGAATTCAATGGGTCTTACAAATGTGCTGCCTGTTTTTAAATCTAACTCCGTCATCGCACGCGCGTAATTACATTACACGCGGTTTGGTCGAGTCTCATTCTTATCGAACGATAATCTATCACATTAAAACATATTAAACCTGTTGTTACAAAAATACTGCTACTTATTATTTTTACGCGAAATATAATACGTTTTTGCTTCATTTTCCGGCGTCTATTATTTTAATGGCCCAGTTTATATTCTAAATTCTAACAGTATATGAAAAATTTATGTTTAGGAATTTTTTGAAGAATATTAGAAATTGATTTTTTAAGCGTTTCACTTATCTTTTTGTTAATGTTTAAACAGATATTTGGATATTTAGCTTTTTTGTTTAATATATTTGCAAGAGTAAACTTAATTTTATTAGAAAAAAATTAAAAATAACAAAGTAATGTTATTATCATTAAACCAGATATTTCAATGTTGTTGAAATTTTTTATTTCTACTAAAAAAATATTAAAATAATTTTTTTTATTTAGAAAAATATTAAATATTAATGTTTTAAATTCGAATTGAGTTCGGTAACTACTAAAAATATCTTACAAATAAAACTAAACTGAATTTTTTCATTTCATACAATTGACAGCATGCCTACTATGCATTTTTAAATACGCTATGCACAGAAACTAATATTGAACAAAAAAGCTAAATATCTAAAATTTAAAAGTACTAAGTATATTCAAGTTCAAACATAAGTCATATGTAAAACGCTAAAAAAGATCAATTGTTAATATTCTTAAAAAAAGTTGCTAAAAATCATTAATTTTTCCTAATAATAATGCTAGAATAAATTGGGTCTTTAAAATTTTCGTAAAAAAAAAAAAAAAAAAAAAAAAAAAAGAACAGATTATCTTTCAATATACAAGAGCAATAGGGTTATTTCGCGTCGTGATTGTGCGCGATTAGTATCCGTAATAGATCCGTGACCCAACCTGGCCTGGCCTTCCTAAAGGTATACTACTCGGCTCCCTGCAGCCTAGGCATTTTCGCCGGAAATCGTTTAACGCGCGTGGACTAAAGTGGCTAAAGTGGCGTGACGCGTGACGCGCGCGCGGACCGTCATGCGTTTAGCGTAATCGTCACTTTGTCAGCTTGAAGTGCACGGCATGCCTGCACTTATGCCTCTCGCGAACGAACGGCAACGCGCACGTAAGTTCGCGTATACCGGGGGCCCACTCGAATCAAATCGGTCGTATACCTCCCGGACACTCGACACACTGGACGGATTTGCATAAAAGTGTCTACTCTTGCGCGACAAAAAATTCATTGCTCGCATAAAGTTACTCGCCACTACTCCCATTGGCTGGTTTATATGTTTGCCTCCCGGTATTTTTTTTTTTTTTTTTTTTATTCTATGCGTATTTTTATCGTGACAATCTTTTTTTTAAGTCGCGTGCAAACAAATGTAAAAGTACCGGAAATAAATTCCAAGGTTCATTTTATCATTATCTTTATAGATATTCCCTTCACACATTTCTCACCACAGAAAATCAGAGTTATATTTGAAAAAATCGTAGGTAAATTTTTATAAGATTGAATGACGCAACGAGATAGTCGAATAAGCGGAGATCGAAGATGACGCTGATTACCAGCGAGAAATCACGGTCGTCGAGCGGAGGACGTTATTTTTCAGCGCGATCGTATTATTAAAGTCTCACTGGCAGAAGAGATCGAAGAGGAATGTCGTGTACCGAATGTTGATACAGCTGAGTGGTCGTTCTGGCAGGTATTCGGTCTGCTTGCTCCGGCTTCTGTTTGGTATGCCGTGGTAGAGCCTCGTGGGGTTGACATACAGAACAGGGCTGTCTCTACGCCTACGGATCCTGTGCGAATAGAAAACGCGATCTCTCTCTCATATTAACGTAATCTCGTTTCAAGTTTTAGTCGAATCCATATGGAAAAGATTTACGTTCTCTTTTTACATACTTAAATCACTGCAAAATTCTTACATTTAATTTAAAATATTTATTTTAAAGGCAAGAACGATCGATGGAAAAGATAATATTAATAGATTCAAAAATTTAATGATCAAATAAGCATAGAAAATTTAAAAAAATATATTAGAAAGGTGGCTCTCAAAATAATTGTAATTAAAAAGCTGCAAGCTTGAAAAATTTTGTATAGTAACTATGATTATTTCATAGATATTTTATATTAAATTATTTTACATTAGTATATATTGTATACATAAGTTGCTACATAAGATTTCAAATTTACAGTTTTTTAATTTTAATTTTAATTATAACATCTTCATATTTTTTTTACATTGCAATTTTATATACATATACATGTATAACTTATATTTTTCTTCTATTAGATTATATATATATATTTTTTTTTCTTACTAATCTGTAAAATTTATTTATATAATTTACTTAGTCTTTGTTTTTACGCAAAAATTTAGAATTCAAAAATTATTGTAGTCATGCAATGTTTTTCGTATTTTTAAAAAGTATCTGTTTCAAGATAAAATCCTACTCTTTGGCGATGTCTATTTGTTAAATTCGATTTACTACTTTACTTCTATATTTAATTAATTTAATAATGAAAGTTATAATTATACAAAGTTATAAATCACAAATTTTGCAAACTACATAATTTTCATTAATAATATAAAATCACAAAACTATATTTTTCTCATATTGTGGAAACTAACTTATTTTGCTTTCTATTTTGTCATAACTTTTTACATATAAATATTTAAATATAAACGTACATCGAAAAATTTTATTAATTTTAATAGAAATCTGTTTGAATAAAATATGATCTTAAAAAAACAGAAGTGTCTTCCCATATCGGACAAATTTCACGGCGGTCTGTCCACGGTAGCCGGTACTGTTTATACGTAACTAGAGTCCATCTCGTGCGCTGCACGTCTAGTCGTGAATGCTGATCATGGGATATCGTGCGGGTTAAGTGTCTTTACCGGGCCTACCGCGCTGCGCATGTTTGCTCGGAACACAGAAGCGCTTAGCCCAGGTCCTTGCCGGCCCACGTATCCCGCGTTTGTTCACGCAGCGTCCAGTCGAGTCGAGGAAATTGCACGGTACATGTGTGTGCATCACAGAGTGCACGCTTAAAGTGCATGTATGCACTTGCGCCGTAAAGAACCCTCGGTAAACGATGGCGTTTCGATATAATCCATGAGAAATGATTGATAGTCCCGCGTGCACGGCAAGCATTTATTCATTCAAGAAAACTATACGATAAACTAATTTTTTAACACAATGCTTTATAAATATTAACTGTTATTTTAAATAACTATTGTTTTAAATATTTATTATAATTTTTTTTTGAGGTACAAAGTAATGATTCTATTTCTATGCAAATTTTAAGTGTCTTTTAGGATCTCTTAGGGAAAAATAGGAAATGAATCAAATATCGGCAGTCAATAATGTAAAATACACAACTAGAAATAATCTTTTTCACATATAATTTTTATGATATTTTTCTTTGTATATTAATTACTATATTAATATCTGTAGATATTGTAATTGATATATATTTGTATATTGCATATCATTTATGCATTTTTTGTAGTGAATTTTAATATCACAGTGCTTATACTATGACACCGATATTTATATTCAAGCATATCCTTTGATGACATGTATTTTCTGTTATATTCAAGATTTTTTTTACAGAATGATTTAATACGTTAATTGCCAAGGTTAGAAGCGGCTATCACAATCGGCTATATGAATATTATATACACCAAGGTTTTTTTATTCTTCTCCCGCCCCTGCTTTTAAAATATACTCATTTAAGAATGTGTTACATAATTATTTCTCATTTCTTTAATTATTGAACTTTGATATTAAATTTTGAATCATAGACAGAAAAATATTATAAAAAAAACAACTGTTTACATCAGACTATTTTCTTAATAATCTTTTCTCTGAAAAATAAAAACTGACAATTATTTCCTTCCTCCTATAATTAATTTCTTATATAATTAATCACAATTATGATCTGTGCTTGTATCAAGTGCATTCGACAACAAAGTAATATTAAACATTTTTACTATAAATATATAAGTGTATATTTATGTAAACTTTGTTTAAAAATCGTTCAATTTTATCCATAAAATAACATTAAAATTAACAGTAAATATATATATTAAATGTTAAATATCGATTTTTTTCCCTGATATTTTTACAAAATATTTAGAAAATAAAATAATAATAAAAAAAAAATTAAATATGATCTGTTGAATATTTAATATATACTATATTGAAAATAAATGTTTTTTTATTAATTAATTTTATTTAATTAACATTGAATTATTTTATCCACAAGAATTTTTAAATTTCTGATTAAAATTAAGACTAAAATTAGTACTAAGTGTATTTATTTGCAGCAAATATTAATTTGCGGTCGAATGACATGGCGTCGTTTAGCATAAAAGACAAACCGACCGGATGATGTAACAATAGTGTAGAATTATAAATCAATAGGCACATACATATATATTTAGCTCGTGGAAAGAAACTTCGGTCATTATTATAACGTAACGTCCAAAGTTCAATATGCCACAAAATGCAAAACAAATAATAAACTCTTGTACAATTGTAGTATTGTTGTCAATATAAATTTTTCATGTTTTCCATATATTTAAATTTATAAATTTCTATGTTCGATATAAATATCTCGTTAATATTATAAAAATATTATCAAAATTACTTTTGATATAACACAAAAGAGTTATAAAGGTTCTTGCAATATTAAATATTTCATCATAACTTTATTCCATTCTATATTAGCTTTTTAAAAAAGATTAAAAGTATCGACACGAAGTGAATACTTGGTTATACTTATTATATGAAAAATAGTAAAAAATATAAAATATGGAATGATAACTGTTAAGTTATCATTGCAAATAAATAAATATCGAATGATAAAAGTAATTTAAACATTATGTGAAAAACTTACTGTTATACCTGTTGCTTCTAACTATACTTTTATGTTATACTTTTATGCGCACTTTAAGTAAGAGATAATATAATATGTCACATGATAAACAATATATGAAAATAAAAAATAATATATATGTATAATAATGCATATTCGTTACATTACATATATGTTATAGGTCAATCATTTATCTGATATTACAATATAAATGAATAAACGTATAGGAATTAAAATTCGATACACTTTGCAAGCATGAATCTCGCAAAATACACTTATTAATAAATGGTCGATTACGGTTTTGTGTTATATTTTAAGCACTCGATTCGTGCTTTTAATCTAAAAATTGTTTTACACAAATTACGTTTAAATCGATGAAAAATTCAAAGCACAATAGAATATATATTTAAAAGCATTCATTAAAGAAATAAATTATGCGCATATTTATATCTATACATAAATATTGGGAGATCAGATAATAATTTATAATTTCCATTCTATTTATGCTTTGATTTCTACTTCAAATGAATAAATTGCGCGAAACAGCTGCGTTGATAAATAACCCTCGTCTCGTGTCCACGCTTACAAGTAATTTTAATCGCGAGAGTTAATTAATCGACGCCGATAATCAGTAATTGTTCATAGGGAGTGATCGCATTTGGCATCTCTACGTAGTACTCGTCGTGATCGCATTTCGAGAGGTAACGCGACGACACATGAAGCGGCTCGCGCTGTTGCCTGTCTACCAGTGGTGGACGTATTTCAAATGCAGATTGTCGAAAATAATAATGGAAATACATACATATAATATTATATTTGAAATCTCTCCCACTCTTATTTTTCATAAGGATAATATAGATATAATATATAAATATGTAGGAAATACTTTATTTGAAGTTTTTTGAAACGCACCAAAAAAATCCTCAAAAATGTTTATTTAAAATAAGATTTATAGATTTTATTCTTTATATGAATAAAAAAAGTTTATAAATATTTTCATTAATAAAGAATTAAATTAATTCACCGCTATTAGATTGAAGAATTAAATATGATCAAGAAAAAATGTTATTCGATTTCGTAATGAAATGAAGTGCAAATAAAATATATTGATATCTTCCTCTTATTTTTCATAAAGATGATACGGATGCAAACTTAAAAAACGCGTAATAATAATTTAAAAAATCCTCCGAAATTTATATTAAAGTACTATAAATTTGCTAGATTTGTATTCTCTTTATCAATCACAAAACGTGTAAATATTTTGGCGAAGGAAGGAGCGATTACTAAGGTGCGACGATCCTTGACTGTTTCAGAGCGCGAGTTCGCCGCGACGGGTCGCGGTGCCGGTGCTAGTGAAGGACGGCAAGCCGTGCGGGAGCGGCGGGGGCGGCGGGAACGAGGGCAGCCGCGGTGGGCCCAGCGCGGCCCTGGCGAGTCCGGCGCCGCACATGGCCGCGGCCTCGAGTCCGCACGGCACCCACCACGCGGCCGCGTCCCATCACTCGGTCGTGACCGGCGTCAGCCACGTGATGAGCTCGAGCCAGAGCCTGCAGCACTGCTCGTACACGCGGGCCGGCGCCCAGCAGGGGATGCAGCAGCAGCAGCAGCCGCAGTGCGGCGCGTACCTGCCGTTGCAGGGCCGCGCCTGGTAGTGCGCGCCATCCGCGGCGGGGGCCGCGACCTACGCCAGTCCCTCCGTCGCAGGCCCATGGGCCCTCGCCGCGGATCCGGCCGCTTGGTATGCCATACCCGACGACAGTCCTTAGGGGAGGGAGCCTGACTGACATGCGACTGATCGTCGAATCACGTGCGCAGCACGGGAGATGATTCTGCATCGCGGAAACGGACGAGGGATATTGGGATGAACCCGAGCCTCGTTTCAACATGCATCGCGGATCGTCTATGAAGTATCAAGTGTTACGGCAACATAATTACAGAGACCCTTTTCTCTCTGCTTTGAAAGACTTGCCCGTAAGCTGCGTTCCACATGATTTTACCAGAAGGATCATCTGTCATTGGGCACGTGTATACCTTTCACGCTTAACCGTGCGACGTTACAGCAGCAATCGACAATCGATGGGTATATGCTCAGTGATTGTAAGGACTATTAAAGTGTGATAATTTGCAATTATCTATGATCACAGTGAAGCGTTCGTGATTGACAATTGGGCCGACCGGATCGGTGATATTACGATGAGAACACTCCAAATCGAGATTATCGTACATCGATTACAGAAATCGAGCCACATGATTTTATTTATATCTGTCATCGCTGCGAGATTGCGAGCGTTCATCACGAAGCTGTAGTTTCAACCGTTTCGTAAATAAAAATACGAGAAGGAAAGCAGACACTATAAACCTTCCGCAGAGAGATCGACGGAAGAAAGTCTCGCAAAGAAGAAGCATGAAAGTCTTGGTGACGTATTTTTCTTGTTGCATAAAGACTATACGTATTTTATGTAATGACACATTTCCCACACAGCACTTTATTTATTTAAAATGGCAGTGTTCCCAGGTTGTTCAATAAATTAATAAATGAACATATAAGATGACAAAAGGTTGTAAGAAATGATACCAACGATATATTCTGATAAGGTCTAGTTAGAATCAGATGGGAGAGATTAACAGTCGTGTTCGGAAAGAAACGCAATGATCGTACAGTCATCGTCTAACTGCAGATCTGTTTTTTTTTTAGCTGAATAACATTATACTTTTTGCATTCATTATAAGATAAATATATGTATATGTTGGGAAAAAAGAAAAGAATTATTGAAATCGCGTAAAAAGTCTAATTAAAGCTAAACTTTTAAATAATCCGACGGAAAGACAAAATCATGCAATATAACAAAATCAAGGATATTTTCAAAATTAAAAAACTCAAAAAAGAAATGTTAATAAGTACATAAGTGCAAAATGTTGTAATATATTTTTTTTTGTTTACGTTTCTCTCGAATAATTCTTTTTTTTTACGTGGCAAGGATTTATTCGAATATAACCTTGGCTTAAGACACATATATCTCAATATTCAATATTGTACATTTTAATTAAAGAAATTGGATTTCTCAAAGCACACTGTATGCATTCGCCAATGCAATTACATGAGTTTACGATGAATTGCTGCTTTATAATATCAACTTTCAGTATTTGAAGAACGTAATGAAGAAACTTCTGTGTATATTTATATATAAATATTTATATATGTAACTGATTTTTTTGCAGCGATCCTTTCGTTTAAATACACGCCTTTTTTTCGGAAGAGCGTTTTATCTGTGAAAAAAAAAATACAAAAAAAAAATGTAATTTCCGCAGATCGCGTTCGTATGTTGAAATTCGTTTGCAGGATCTCGCCGCGGAATAAACGACATTGTAAAGCGTGGCGGAAACCAAACACGCTGCAACGGAGAGAAACGGATTGTTCGCCTGGCACGAATTATCAGAGTTGCCCGGTGTCCACTCGATGGATTGGAAACCCGTCGATTCGAATTACGAAATAGTACACCGCGGTGATTGTGACTGCGATTTCGAGCCGAACGCGACGCGACATTCGACGCGACATTCGCGAGCCGACATTGTGTCGCTCGTGGAAAGTCGTTTTCCGAACAATGCGTTACGCAATCGCGATTCGTCAAACAATTCGGACGAGATATTTCATTGCATTGTCCGCAAATGCAAATATATACTCTGTTACATCGACGCATATATTATTTCGTCCGTGCGACGTGACAATTTTATATACGACACACCGCCGATCAAAAAAATACTGATTTTGATTAATGAAAATTTGCGCGAAATTTTCAATGATTTAGACATTCATTCATCCAACCCAAAAATTGGAAAATTATCTTTTTAAAAAGAGAAAATGCAATTATCTCTAAAAATGTCATAAATCTCGTCAGAGAAATGTCAAGCAAGAAAAAACGAATATAAAATGGTTTTTGTTTTTATAAATTTTATCGATTTCTATAAAGACGAGAATGTACATATTATTGATCTATTTATTTTATTTTGATTTATATTTTTATGTATTCAAGGATAAAACAAACCTTTACTCAAGTAGTTGTTGGGATTTATGTATGGCGCTGTCACATAGATAATGACATATTATGTTCTATTGAAACTCTGTTACATTCTCGTGTAATGCATATTATAAATTAAACGCAATAAAATAATACACATAAAATAATAAATAATAATATCAATGAATTTGTTCAGAATTACAAAAAGATGTGCGGTTTATCGAGACGATTTTATAGATCTGTAACGCGATTTTATTTATGAGCAATAGTGATTGAAAGAGAAGAGGAGAGGGAGAGGAAAGTTCGAAAGTTTCCTTTCTTGTAGGAAGAAAGCGAGACACAGTCGGTGGAAGAAAAATTCGAGAGAAACGAATCGAAGCGTTTCCGAAATTCGATGAACGTTTTCCGCTATGCAAGAGAAGAGAACCTTAGGACAAATGTAAAGTTTACAATTTCGCATACTCGATTGTAAATGACACATTGTAAATACACGTTTGTCATAAGTGATGCGCGCGCACAATGAGAAATGTGTGGTGCGTGCGTTGTGTGTGTCGAATCAACGAATTTCTAAATCGAGCGACGATGTTCAACAATTCTACATAAACGATTTAGCGAGGACGAGCATTATCGAGCATTACATTATAACGGTTAACGCAGAATAAAGAAAAAAAAAAAGTATAGGATCGACGAATAGTGAGTAGCGTGTCATGATGAGAAAATCACAGCTAGAGATTATTATAAAATTTTGTAAATAATAAGAGAGATATTAATAAAACACGATACTTATTCAAACGCCAACTGAATCTCGTTTTATATTTTTTCTCGCTTTTTCGTTCCTCCGTTTCTGTTCACCCGAGAATGGTAATCAAGAATATCGGTTTCTCTCTTTCGATGTGTGTCAAATATATTTCATTAGATTAATATAATTATATAATATTTTATAAAATGCATTTACTTAAACTATAAATTTCAATATTAAATTTTATTAACAATTTAAATTAATATTATTTGAATATAATATTCAAATCAAAATTATTCTCATTTATCTATCTTGGATAATTTAAAACATTTATTAGATTATTCTATAAAGAAAAATTTTTTTTAATTCTGATGAAAAGTAGAGAGAACGATTAAACAAAAATTACTTTTTATCTCCTTAATTTATCTTAAAAATAAATCAAATAAGTCATACAATAATATGAAATTCAGCATCACAAGTCCGTTATCAGACGGAACGAATGAATGAATCATTTTTAGGAACGTATGCGTCTCGCGAAGTACTAGATTACATTGATTCTTACATAAAAATTTAAACTCATTCGATCTTCTCACAAGCGCTCTGGACAAGGAGTGCCATTCATCAATCAAAATACGAGCCCTCGTCGCGCTAAGAATGTTTCATTACATCTCTCGCGATTTTCGATCACTTCGCCTTGACGACGCGCCGGATGAGACGCCATGGTAACACCCCTGCGCGAGGGGTGAAACCTCCCCGACGAGAAAGGGGGCACAATTCCCGCGACGTGTACCTACAATTATTAAGGTAAGCCGATCTCTTGGATGGATAGAAGGTTAATGCCAGGGCACAGGTATATACGAGTGCCAGAGCTGCCGGTGACGGAGCAGAGTCAGCCGGTCGTTATTGGATATTTTCTAAGGGGAAGAGAGGCACGGCTTAACTATCCCTGGGAGCTGGCGATTTATTAAATGCACCGTGACTAATTACTCCGACGTGGAGAGAGAGAGAGAGAGAGAGAGAGAGAGAGAGAGAGAGAGAGAGAGAGAGCGGGGCGATGTCAAACGCTCGTCGGAGAACGTAGTTTAAGTTTAGAACGCAAATTACTAGGTCAGAGGATGAAGGGAACCCGACAATTATTGTTTGTGATAATTATTATTAATTCCTACGGACGTAGAGTTGAGCATATTCATGAATAATGAGAGAGAGAAAATTATAAAATAAGATATAAAGTTTTATAATCATAAATAGAGAATATTTTTTTTTTTTTGAAACAATTAAAACTATTTCTACATATTTCAAATGAAAACGTATTTAAATATTACAAAAAGGTTATATTCGAGAAAAAATTATTTTATAGATTTGAATAATCACTGTAAAACTTGAGAGCGCTGAATTTATTTGGAATATTTATTAAAATTTATTATATATATTAAATAATATGTATGTAAAGAGAAAAAATAACACATTGATTCGCAATTAATCTGAAGTAAAAAGGTAAGTCTCGGACAAACTGTACGATAATATTGAAAATTTTTCTGTTTATATATGTATAATAGATTATTCCAACAATTTAAATGTCAAGAAAAAGTCAAATAAAACTATCACGGAGAAAATAATGTACTACTTTTGCTACATAGCAAAAGAAGTATATTGAGATCGTGTTTTTCTGCTCTACACATTTAGAGTATAGAAAAACACGATATCAATATATTTCTCTCTCTAGAGTAGAAAAACACAATATCAATATACTTCTCTCATTTTGATATATATTAAATCTTCTTTGATACGTATACATATTGTTCAAATTATTTACATGATTTTTTATATTTATTTTTATATTATTTACATGGTATTAATAAGTGACTTATTCATATGGATCTTTTATCTCGCCCTATTTTTACATATATCATTAAAAAAAATTATCAAAAATTTGATTGTGAATTATAATTAAACAATAGGAATAACATATTGTTAGTATAAATATTACAATTTATTATAAAAATTATATAATGTATTATAGATTTTAGTAATATCTAATGGTAATATGTTCAAGAAATTATTTAAAAAATCAACCACTTTTTATGGAAATGGATTATTTTTAATAATGTATATGCATTTTTTGTTTAATCGACAAATTTACAATTTTTATATAATAACAAATATAATCTAGTTATATATTTTACAGTTTTAATAATAAAATGTTGAGAAAGAATACGTATTTTTCACGTAACTTTTACTGTAAAAATTTTCTCTTTGTATATTTCATTGTGAACAGGAGTAACCTGTTTCTCGTTGGCTCCTTTTCACGATACGTCGTTTTGCTAGATCTATGGCCGTTTGACCTCAACCAAAATTTCAATCTATCAAAAAAGATTCAAACTATTTCAAATAGATCGAATTTTCCGAAAAAATATTCCACACGATTCTATACTTTCGATCAGAAGATTCACGAGGAAAGAAAGGAAGCGGGGAAACAATGCGCTCTTTTTTTCGGGTGTTGCTACGCATATATATATATATATATATATATACATATATATATATATATATGTACATATGTGTGTGTATGTGTGTGCACGCGTCTACGTGTCGCGTGACATACGACGAGAGGTCCTGACAATGACAGGCCTCCCGCTTCCCGGTGGTCACTCTTATACAGTGGTATCCCATATCGCGCCCCACGGTACCTCTCTCTTTCTCTTTCTCTCTCTCTCCCTCTCTCTCTCTCTCTCCCTCTTTCTCTCATTCTGCCCGCCATTATCATATTTATTAACTGCCGCTTGGTACTTATATCTACACCTATTCGCTGCCATTCCTATATAATATAATCCGTGCTGGTGACAGCAGCACGTGACACTGCGACTACGATCGCCTTCCTCCCCCGTTCTCACCCCTCCCGCGTGCTGCACCAGCTGATCCCCCGGATCCCTCGGTTCGCACCCTTAAATTTTGCGGCACTGCAGATTTGTTGTCGTTTGATGCGATTATATACTGGGGATACTAAAGTTTTTTTATTCAAACCGAGCAATCTCCGTGGCAAAAGTGAAGGAAAGTGTGTGCTCGCGTGTAACTTGAAGTGATCACCCAATAGATAAGAGAACTTGACAATAGGTATAAACAAGAGAGTTTTCCAAGTTTCGAGAGAACAAGACTTTATCGAATTTTATAAAAAGCAAGTCTTTAGATAGGCTCTCAGCTTTTTGATCTAATTGTTATATGCGGAGAAAATTTTACAATATACATTTCCTTTTAAAAGATTTTACGTAGAATATAAAACAATATTAGAACATTTATTACTCTGAAAATGTATTACTATAATAAATTTAATTTATCGTTTATTATTATAATTTATAATTATTATATATAATTATAAATTATTGTAATAAATGGTAAATTAAGTAAATTTATAATAATAAATTTTTATAGTAATAAATGCCCTAATATTGTTTTATGTTCTACAGCTTTACATAAAGTGTTGTAAAAGGAAATGTATAATGTAAAAAAAAATATATATATATATATAAAATCCATATATTATATTATATATCTATATTTACTATTAAATTTAACGACTATTGACCTGTTTTGTGCATCAAAATATTTGCAAAATTAATGTTCTTCTGGGAGATGTTATTGAGTAAAAATATTGTGATTTGGCCTCTAATTTTAGTACGGTTACAATTAAAAAAATTATATTGTAACTTTTACTGGAATATTTTTTTCTCCGCATCCAATATCTCTACATAAACAAGAGATCTCTCTGAAAGGAATACCATTAATGTGCGGTATGTTTCATTGTTGGATTAGCTCGTGATCCATTGCGCGAACCATCAATTGCGATGCTGCAAAGCAGCTTTGTCCGCTTCGTTAACTATTTCCGATGATAAATTCCGCGCCATCCTCCCGCGCGAACCACAAGTAGCATGTGCTCTCGCGCTATGATCTCCATGGTGATTTTAAATCAATCGCGCCTGAACACACGGGCTTGTCTGCCGCAGCGAGCTCCATTTCCCTGCGAGATAACGTACGAGTGTGCGATACGACAACAAAATAGCAGGCAATGAAACTAACTGTAAAATACTATATGAAGTAAAATACTATAAGTGCAAGAATTTTGAATATATATTGTAAAAAAAATATTACAGAATAACACATAAATATACACACACACACACACACACACACACACATATATATGCAATAAATGTTAATTGTACATTTCTATTATTTATTATGTAGTTTTGCACTTATTATCATGTAATTTTACGTACTTTGTTTGTACATTAATGTACATTAATGTCTTTGTAAGAACTGTTAATATCGTGGTAATATAGAATATATATCCGAAATTGCGAAGATATAATGTACAAATTTTCAAAAACTTTGATCTGTTAAAATCGAAAGAAAGACAAATAAAGAGACATAGAACTATATATTTTAATTAGCAACGTATTTTATTTCCTTATAGAAGAATTCATTTTATTGCAATTTTCTTAATATGTCGAAAAAGTTTATCTAACAATAAGTTGCTCTAATCGAATTGCGGAGGTATTATATAATAAATAAAAAGAATTTCTCCAAAAAAAGAAGCTAATTTAAAGAGACCATTATAAAGATAGAACAATTTTTCAATAATCTTTATGTTTAATATTTTCTATAAAATTGAATAACCGAATATTAATTTTATATCTACATATATTCTTTTACTCTATACAGCAAATATAATATTTTTATGAAACGTAATATTTAAGATAGTCGGAAAAATTGGTTAAAAACAGGAAAATTGTGAAACACACACTATATTATACATTTTGATTCAAAACGAAGAGAAAGCTAGATAATTTATCAGCATTTCAGAACACGCACGAACACGTGTGTTTATATTTCTTCGTCGTCATAGCCACAGCATCTCTCTCGCGGACTCTATAAGCATATTGCATGGCACAGTTTTTCAATCGCGCTGACACACGCAGACAGAATACTTGTCCGCGCGATTCCTTCAGTCAATTGTAAATTCATGAAGAGGAGAAGGAAGACCGCGCCCTACGTTCATGAATACCGAAGAGACAAAATCATGGGGTTGTCTCTCGGTCTAAGATGCCGCGTAGGAGCAGTAGTAGCAGCAGCAGCAGCAGCAGCAGCAGCGACTTGTACGTCCTCGCCGAGGATGCTAATGCCCGTCGGGCGCCGTCGTCCCTTTCCCTCGTCCCTTCTACGCAAAGGGTTGCCTCTTTGTTTGCGTACGAAAGCGGGCGTGAGCCTCCGCTCCGCTCCTACTCGTGATTCATGGGACCCTAGATTATATCGCGGAACCTATCCACCTACCCTCTGCCGTGCACGCACGCGCGCGGAACTCAATTAGATCCCTGTCAAACTGTTATTATATGATCGGAGAGGGAAGAGACGGCGAATAAAGTGCCGATTAATTACCGCAAAAGTATCTTTCCTTTCCGTGTAGTTTCGACGACAGTCTTTCGTATCTTTCATATTATTTGTATCGCGATCAAAAACTTGTATCTTGTGTCTCCCCCTCCCTCCTTCCCCTCTCTCTCTTTTTTTCTGTTCTGACAAGGATTTATAAAATATATACATATACAGAGCATTTCATATAAAGAATTACGAGATTTTTTTTTTTTTGAAACTTGACATCGTACAAAAACACGTTTCAGAAAAAAAAGTATGAATTTGCGAAGAGCGGCTACGTATTTTTTTTCCGAAAAATAACTATGCGTTTTCTTTATATCAACTACGATTTTACGACATATATCATAGCTTATATAAAAATTTTGTCAAATTAAAATATAAAATATATCTTGTAAATACATCTTGTTTAATTTTTGGTCATTGTACCTTGTAACTTTTTACACCGAATATTGCGAGGAATCGATTTGTATAAAAAAATTAGAGTAGTTTCATTTAAAAAAACAAAGCTAACTTTCACATTATCTTTTTTTTCTTAAAACCTTATAAATTTTGTCTAAAACATTTTTTAATACAATGTCAAATTTCGGAGAAGACACCTTGTAACACTTTATGCGAAACACTCTGTATATGTACACATATGTATATATTTATTTAGTATATAGAAAGAGAGAGAAATTCGAAAATATTTAATATTATATTTAATGTTAATTCGAATATATTTAAAACTACTGTACACTTATTATACTTTTTGTAATCTCTTTTATAAAAGAGATACAAGATATTAAATTCTTTATCGTACCAAGGTGCCATGTAATGAAATTTTTCCACAGCATTTTATCGTGATTGATATTAAAATATCAACAACCTCGTTTTGTGTGTGATTTCTGACATAGCTTTGCTCAATATTATAGTGGCTTTCAAATAACTCGTTTTAAGTCTTTCAGATGAATCGTAAAAACAGAATACAAAGACTGATGTCGTCGACAAGTCAATGATGACGTCCTTTTGGGTTTCAGTTGGATCATTTGCATCAAAATATTACTTCGTAAGTTAGACAAAAGCAAAAAAAAAAAAAAAAATAAGTCATTTGAAACGCGCGAATCTGCGTCTGGTAAAAATTCGTCACGTTCGCGAGGCAGAGAATCGAAGGCAATTTCAATCTTGTCTCGGGCGGTAATGCTATACCACGATACGCCAGATACCTGGCGTAAGAGCGAATATCGCGAATTCCCTCGTCCTCTATAGCAAAGGCATCCTACCATAGCATATACCTACCTACGGCACAAGGGAGTCGAGTAGCAATATCTGGACCCGTTATTCAGTTCGGTTATCCCGATTGGAATGCTTTGTGTCGCCGACCGACTGCACATCTATCTGTACAAACGACGTCTGTGAAATACATATATTATAAATTTTGCATTATTTATTCGAACGTAAATTGCAGAAAGTTCCGTTTCTGGTGGACTATGATATAAAAATCGGATTGATTAAGGAAAATGTCTCGCTCTCTCGCTCGTGACGGAAATTCAGTTTTTGTATACGAATTCAGTCAAGTCTTTAAAATCTACAAATGTACGGAAATAACTTGCACACAATTTTTTGATTCTATCTCATTTTTTATAAATGCCGGTTCATAAATGATTAAACGATACGTTGAGTTTGCTTTTTTGAAATTAACGCGATGAAACTAAAAATATATTTTTGATTAAAATGGATCTGAATTGCTTTGGAATCGATTAAATTCAATTTTCATGAACTCATATTCAATTGGAAATGTGTTGAAAACGTGTTTGGATACGAATTAGAAGCCGAAATCAAAATATGACGTTATTAATAGCTCTTGATTCAAATCTATTTCGTTCACACAAAAAGTAAAAACGAAAATTCTTTTTCACATATTTTTTAATTTTAGAAACTCAAAATTTTACTTCTAATCTCAAAAATTAAAGATGTAATATTTTACAGAAATGCAGTAGTTTTTAAAATTTTAATTTCAGTATTTTAATTTTCAGTATACTCATTTTTTATCACAGTACACCGTGAATCGCCTTTAAATCTATTAAAAATAATTATATATTCGATATCATTTTCACATATAAGTACTATATTATTATAAAAAAATCATTTATATAGACTATTTTAAAATGCTGCGATTTTATGATTTATCTATAAACTTATTGTTAAATCAAATAATTTATGCTACAATAAACTATATCATTATCATTAGCAAAACTATATTAAAAGTCAGACTACAGTATTGATACACACATACTTCATGGATTTTTTATCTCGATTTTGAACTGTTCTAAGAATTTAACTAAGTAAAATATTCATCTTTAGCACATCTAATATATTATAACAGATTAGAAATGAAGACAATCACTCTAACATTGAATTATAATCTTTTAATAAAAAAAAAAAAAAAGAAACTTTTTATCAAGTGCCTATACATAGCACAAATGTTCACAGCTTAATCAATACACATATACATACACAATCAATATTATAATTATGTCATACTTTTATTTATATTTCAGTATATAATTCAATTGATAATAATAATAATAATATAGTTGTTAAACATAACATACTACATTTCTGTGTTATAACAAATATATTACCACATTCAATACATTAATATTTAATATAATCATTATATATTGAATTTCAGGCTACATTTAATTCAAAAATAGAATACGTTTATGAATCTGCAAAACAGAAATCGTTAAAGGAAAAACATTTACATCCTTTTATCCTTAATTTTCAATCATAACTAATATTTTATGTATTCCTTTCTATATATTGTATTTTTATTGTGTATGTATATATTATATATATATATATATATATATATATATATATATAAATTTTCACGAATGAAATATTCAAACATCTTATATATTTAAAAATATTCTTAAACCTAGAAAGTCGTTCAAAACGCGCGAATCTGCGTCCGGTAAAAATTTTTTGATGCGATAATAAATCGATGTAAAATCATTCTTAAATTAATACATTCTGTATTAGAGATATTTCCATATTGTAACATACTCCAAATCACACATCGTAAAATACTATGACGTTATACATATATATTAGTGCAAAATTTTATATGCAGACTCGGTATCGTTTTGGATATCGCTTTAACACAGCATGCGGGATATTATCGTAAGGAAAAAAATCCGCTACTGACAGGACCGACAAAACTGCGTCGATTACGCATCTTCCTTCGACGATACCGACGAACTGCCTGATCGTACCCTCGCGAGAAAAAATGAGAATGACAATTCGTATAAGATTCGTCTCTTTCTCTCTCTCTTTCTCTCTCTCTCTCTCTCTCTCTCTCGTCAATGTCCGCACTCTCGCACGGATCGAATGTACGCGCCAGTATCCAGCATACATATACATTTCCTCGGATCCGAGGAAGGGAACAGCGTTGGTGGGAAGATCCCCGCCTATACGGCGGACCCTACCTCCGTCGGTGCCCGCCTCGCCCCCTCCCTTACTTTATCCGGGTTACGCCCCGACGAACCTGGGGCGCGTGGGCGGCGGTGCTATTCGGTGAGATAAATCGTTGGAACACCAGAGAGAGAATTCCACCTACTGACCGAGACTCTTCTCGGTTGCCCGAGACGAGAGTGATCCGCTCCGAGTGATTCGATACGTTACCTAAAATAGCAACGAAAACGCTCTATCTACGCTAATTAAAGTCCTAGAAGCTGCACGCGGGATTTGCTCCGGCATTTGGCTGGTTCGTGTCTCTTGTCGAAAAGTTCGCCAGTTATTTCGCGATGAAGGAACACAATAAGACTTGTGTCTTTTATATCAATTTTTATTCATATATAAAAATTTCAAGGAAACGCGAAAAAAAGGCTGCCCGTTTTTCAAGATTGAAAATTTACAAGCATTGTGATAGATGAAGGAGGAAACTTTGATATGATTCATTGTATAAACTCGAGTTATGTTCAATTATATTCTGATGAATTTTTTGTTAGGAAATTTCAATGTACTTTGAACTTTGTTAAAAACACTAAATTCTTATTTGAAGAGGTTTTAGTTAAACTATCATTTATAAGCCGGATCTTCTGTACGAGCAACAATAAGAGATGGACTCTTGGGAAAATCCCAAGCAGGACTTTGGTCAACGATTCTAGTCCTGCTTGTACGCAAGATCTCTCAAAATGACATAATAGAATGGACTATCATTCCTTATCTGAAATTACCTAATACGAAAAAACTAACAATAAGACCTAACGATGTTAAAATAAGACACAAATAATTCATAATTTTTAATAATTTTAGTAATTTCTAATTTATCACAAAACGCTTTTTGTGTCTTACAAAAATTCGTAAAAGAAGCAAAGAGGAAGCAAATTGTAGCATATTGGACATAATATACTGACTTTTATCTTTGTTAAAAATCTACAAATAAATTTATCTTTGTTTTGCCATCAAGATAGAACAACGGCAAAATGAGTTAGATATAAATAAAAATTTTGCATCGATAAATTAAATTCATTTTCATGGTCAATTCTTATTTCTGCGAACAAATTTATTCCTTTAATTCCCTCCATATAATACAAAGATTTCAAATAATAGATCGTACAAAGATGTATCGATAATAGATATTGAATAATTGATTGTAACAGTAGGTCAGTTTTATCGAATAAACATGATAATGACGACGATTCTGTTACGACAAGTTTCTTGTTTTTCCAGTGCAAAAAAGTTTTATCCGAGTGTAAAAACATGTAAAATCATTAAAGAGTTCACGTTGACAGTTAGAAATTTAATCAAAATTGTCGAGTAATATAAAAAAAACACACACACTTATATATGCAAATGAAAATCAAATTGTTGATTTAGTAAGGTCTTCCATTCATATATATTATTTGCTAATTATAATGAGTTATAATTAGTTATTTAGAATATATCGGAATTATCGAGATTTTATTCTAGCATGCAGTAATCATGTGACTTTGACGTTATCAAGATATTTCTGTCAGCATTTTTATCACTCGCGTTTGACGAGTAATTTTACTTTTGTAATTTTATCTTCTATTATTGTTACCAAAATTGTATTTTTGTCGCTAAATAAATAAATAAATAAATAAATAAATAAATAATAAATCTCGGAAGAGAGATCTAAATTTATACATGTCGATTCTCGCGCAAGATCAAGGACTCTCTTTAGACCTCTCCTCCCCCCCCCCCTCCCTCTTCTTTCTCTCTCGTCGATTCAGCCGAGGTATGTACGTACGTATGTATGTATGTACATACATGCCAGCAGGCAGCAGTCGGAAAAACAGTTGCGAGAGAGCACAAAGCCCGTCGCCTGTCTAACAAGCGATTAAGCCCGTCGACGACCAACGACGACGATGACGACGACGGTTGGCTCGAAAAATGTCATAAGATGGCATTGTGTGCCCGGCTCGTTGGCACTCGTCGCTCCGTTGGCGCGTACACGATGGCACATTGTTTATCGAGCGGCTGGCACATGGAGGCGCGCTGCGCACTCGCGGCTTTTGTCCAATTATGCCAACGCTTCCTTCTCTCTCCGCTCCTCTCTCTCTCTCTCTCTTTCTCTCCTTTTCTCTCTGTTCGAACGTGCATTCTTGCCTATCAGCATTGCCGGACCCATCCGGAAAAAAAAGAATAAAAGAGAGAGAGAGAGAGAGAGAGAGAGAGTGACGAGAGCCACTCGACGAATGCGCCCGCGGAAGGAATTATATCGCGCGGTTCCCACACACGGAGCGCCCTGGGGCCCACCAGGGGCGCGGGGCCCTACAACGAAGACGAGTAGCGGAGGCATTCGGAGGCGTTTTCCGTGAAAGAGACAAGGGAGAGCGTGTCGTTATTTCCGCGAGACTGGACGGTCGAGGAGTCAAGGAGTCGAGACGGAATATGGGGGGCCCTTCGCACGGGGGGCCTGCCACCTCGGGGCCCGCGGAGCGAGCTGTTGTGGCCGCAGGTGAGGCCCGCTCTGTCTGTAACTTCGGTGCGGGACACATTATCGACAGGCGGATGCCCCGCGCGGGAACGTCGCGGGGGGGCCACGCCACGGAAGTCGCTCCTCGACGTCATGCGTCGCGGCGGTGATGCGAGTTTTAGAGAAAGAGAGAAAGAGAGAGAGAGAGAGAGAGTAGAAAGAGAGTCCTCTTCCCTATTGATCGAACTGATTATTTAGATAAGCCAGGACACTAACGCGAGTAGTACTTACATCGAAAGTCGAAGTATCCAAAGCCTCGATTGTCTCGCTTAATCGCCTTTTCCTTTTGACCCTTGTGACGATATTGGCAGCATCATTTTTGGTACTTCTCGCAGAAAAATTGAAATATGTTTTTATTATTGATTAAATACTATCATTATTATATCGAAGCTCGAGACAATTTATCATTTCGATTTATTTAATATTATTATTAGAAAGAGATTAAGTTTTATTATAGAAAAATATTATTTATAATTATAAAATATTTCTTATATAATATTTTGATTGCGCATGAGCGTTTTTTTAAATTTAAATACGATATATGTGTACACAATGTACGACATCGTTTTGTTTCCACGTGAAATATTAACACACTGTCAATCTTTTCTAATTAATTCGGATCATTTTAGGATTTATTCAGAGAGGTCAAACATAACTAATGAATTGACACTTAATAAAATTTAGAGCACCCGCTTTAAATATTAATGTAATTGGAAAATTAAATTAAAAAAAAAATTATAATAATAATATTTTATAAAAATGAAAAAACTCCCTGAATACATATGTGGTCGCTTTAGTCGATAAAATTTAATTCAGAATACATATAACATGCGTTCGTCAGCAAATTCAGATTTACTTTCTTGAGATTTTTAGAGAGATAATAATATATAAGATACCGATTCTTTAGTTTCTTAGAAATCCGAGTTGAAATTTTACTCCCATTTTCAACTTTGAGTTTCTTATATCAATGTTTTCTGAAGCATATTTTGAGGTTTAATTTGAATTAGAATTAAACACCTATCTTGTACTTTAAATAAACAATAAACAAACAGTTTCCTATTTCGAAAAGAATTTGGCCAAATATGACTGTGAATTAAAATACAGTTTCAAAAGAAAATAATTTCACTATCTAAAATATATCAAAGTTCGCATCTGATGAATCTTCGTCGCGAATCTTTGAGATTTGCTAAAACCTAGCCGGCTTTGTGTGCGCGGCAAAATCGAATAGAAGTCGACATTTATATGTACACGAAGAGAGGAAAAACGCGCGTTCCCCGCGCGTTTAAAAAGTACGAGTCGACGCCGACGAGGGATCCGGGCTTCGAGGGTGGGTTAGCGATTGAGCTCTCGAGCACTTGAACACGAGCCGGAGAAGAAATGCGGGGAGAACAATGGACAGAGAGGTAACCAGGAGCTGGTGCTGCGTCATCGTAGTCGCCCCGGTAGGAGGCTCGTCGTCGTCCCCGCCGCGTAACGAGATGTGCTCGTCTCTCGCTCACCTTTCTCCGTCTTTGACCCGTGTCCCGTGTATAGTTGAAAACCGACCACCCACCGATCTTCCGCAGATCCGCACGCTATCTTTCTTGAGGTGCGGATCTGACGGCCGCATTAACGTCGACAGTGATATTGAATAGCGACGGAGAAGTAACGACTTTTTCGTTGCAATCGTTATTTTTCGTATTATTAATAATAATATTTCTTTTTAAATAAAATAAAGACGTGGAATTGTCTGTCTTTTTCAGTGCTCAAATATAGAGAAGGATAAAACGAATTATAAATACGAATTATAAATAGTTATTTATAGTAGACTCCAAATGTGTTTCTACATATTTATTTTATAACTCTATTACAATCAAGTTTTGTTATTATTTAAGTAAGTATTGTTGATAATTGACAAATTAATGATAGACTCGAAAAGATCAAATCGTCTTCTAATTACGATCATACAAATGTCAGAGTTTACATTTTGAAAGCATAAATTTATAAGAACTGAACCGGTTATATCTCGATATATCAAAATTTTATTTTTATTTTTAATCTCAATTTTATTCATATTTATTTCACGCCTATTTTTTGTACCTCTAATAGGTAATAAATAAATGATTTTCTAAAAATTTAAAAAAAAAGGAGATAAAAAATTAAATAGATTAAAAAATTCTTGCATCTTTTCATTCTTCTCTATCGAAATATTATCCAATTAAATTTGAATCGATTAATAGTCCACAAAATAGTTTAAAGGAAACGAGAATCGCATTTTTTGAGAACCTATATATCTTTGTTCTTTAATAACAAATTGGCTTCTTCCAAATGTTGTCGAGGACATTAAAAAAAATTATAGAAAATAAAGATAATTACACACATAAATGATTAAATATTTTGCTTATGAAAAAAAGTTTATAAGCTTTTTTGATGGAAAAAAATGAAGAAATTTTTGCATTCATCAAATTAGATAAGATAATGATTTTATGATCGATAAATAAAATATTATAATTTAAAGAAAAAAGAATAATTAATTTGAGTAAAAGTAATTAATTTGAATTTTTCAGCAACACTAATTCTTCTCCAACAGTAATGATCAAATATAAAAGCCGAAAGTTTCTTATTTTATCCAACAGCAAAAAAGCTCATGTCTCGATATATCGAAATTATATTTTTATTTTTAATCTCAATTTTATTCATATTTATTTTACGCCTATTTTTTGTACCTCTAATAGGTAATAAATAAACGATTTTCTAGAAATTTAAAAAAAAGGAGATAAAAAATTAAATAGATTAAAAAAAAAGATTGCTGAAATTATTAAAGTAGACGTCATAGATTAAAAATTGAAATCGAAAGTAGAAAAAAAAATTCAACTCGAGATACTATATGACTGTCTATTTGTTTTTTACAAGTGGAATCTCTCAAAAAGTTATTGGTCCAAATCGTGACTTTAAGAAATAGAGTGTAATCAAATTTCGAAAAAACCAAATAACAGCTTTCTCGATGCATATACGGGGGGAGGGGGGGGGGGGGCATAAGTCACAAAGGAAAAAAAAAATGATCGGCAGCTGCTTGATCTTTCCGCGTGGTCTCGCGGTCTTAAAAAACGATTTCAGGGCATAGATGCCTGCTTATTAAACAGCATACTCGTCGCCGGCAGCACGGAAAAGGGTAGGAAAGCAGAAGAAAGAGAGGCACCGTACACTCTTGGCTACTTGGCATTTACATCCGTCATCCATTTCGCGCACGGTCCTTCAGTCCCTATTATTTTCGAGCTTTAGCACGCTCGCATCCGTACACGAGAGTGTACACGCGCGTTTTTACGTTAGCCTGGCAAAACCGTAGGTAGGTATAGGTAGGTAGACGCGTATTCCAGGGTGAACGTGTATATGAAACGAGGCGAGAAGAGAAGAGAAAAGGAAAGAAAAGAAGAGAAACAAAAGGTAGAAGGTAGAGAGTTGCTTCGATGTTGCTGCGATCCGATGTGTGCGCGATCGTGCGAGGTGAGGGCGCACCTGGACCTTTCCTTCCATGTGCTTGCTTCATGAGGGCCCTCATTGCCTTCTACTCCGCGATTCAATCACCCAACAGGCCCCCCCACACCTTCGTAAACCCAACTTTTCTCTTTCCTATATGTATATTGCTGTCTCTTTCCTTTCGTTGCGCGGTATCAAAATTTGCCGTGTTAGTCGAAATTAAAGAATATTTCTGTAATTCTAAATTTATATTGTTTCTCTTTGACAATATTATAAAAAAAAATCAATTAAGCCCAAAATTTTGAGTTAATAAGAATTTTAATTAAAATTTTTATGCAACGTTTCAAAAAATACTTTCCATTTTTTAAATAGAATTAATGTATAATATTATCATTGAAAAATAGTGCACAGTCACTGACGGTCTCCATTATAAGAGTATGGCAAATCTATGACATTCACAGAAAAAATCAGTAATGTTTTTTAAATGCATCTTATAATTTTATATATGAGGTAAATTTGTAGCACCAGATTTTATTAAAGAGATACCTTGAATTTTGTTCATTTTTTTAGAGGTTTATTACATCTTAAGAGTAAAAAAAAAAATATGTACATAATTATGAATTTAAATACTCTAATTATACATGTTTTTATTCCAAATATATGTGTACATGGAAGTTTTTCCAGAAATAACAGTTTAAAATAATCAAGAAAAGCTTTACGAGTTGCTTGTAAATGTATATTACTAATTTACCAGTAAAATTTTATTATCATAAGTAAAATATAAAATGGAGAAGCAAAAGTGTTTTCATTCAAGATCACTGATTTTGTATGAAATTTTGTGACATTTTCACTGATTCAGTGCAATACTCTTGACATTTCTCTCTCTCTCTCTCTCTCTCTCTCTCTCTCTCTGTCTCTTTCTCTCTCATAGGTTCCTTTCTCTATCACCATTGACATTAAATTTCAACCGTCCGTTGAATCAGATTCCGACCGTGCGAATAAGCATGGGTGATGACTTACTTATTCGACGAGGATATAGGACGGCATTGTGTGTTGCCCGCCGCTGCGCCCTGGACAATGGGGAGAAATCGAGAGAGTGCGGTATATGTGCCTGTGATAAGCGGCCGCAACCTACTAGCAGCAGGGGTAGATCTCTCGGCACAGATAAAGCTTTATTTCATCAGAGGGACAATAACGAAACCGCGCGCGATAAAACGCGTCGTATGTGCTTCTCCATTTTCCCGGTACGTGACACTCGATGATCCATTATGTAATCGCTAAAGTGCGAATGAATTGCGCGGAAAGATGTCGCCTTAAGAAAAAAGTTTTAACACAGAGAGAAGAACCCTTTAATCTAGTCAAAAAATATTCTATGATAAACACATATTTTTTTTTAGAGAAAAATTAATATTAAAAATACACTATCAAGATGTCGACTCAAACTTGTAAAAAAAAATTTCCTTTTTTAAATATTTTTGTTCAAAATTCTAAGTAAAAAGAAAATAATTTCAAGACTTTTTAATACAACTTTCTCTAAAATAAATTTTATATTACATGGGTTTTCTAACGTTTTTCATTCATATAAAAGAATAATACAGCCTCTGAAGTTTCAAGTGCTAGATTTGTAAATAATATAATGTAATGTATTAAAAAAACTGAATACCTTTCATAAGATTTTTCTTTTTCACTTGTATCAAATTTTCATTATCATTAAAAATTACAAAAAATATGTACTACGTATTCAATATTATGTTGACATTGAATATACAAATAAAAAAAAAATATATATATATATATATACGGATATATATTAATATATTTTAAATAATATATTTTAAACGCATAATTTATTTGGCCGACTGACTCGTGTGTGTGTGAAACTGGTGTCTCATTTCGTGGAAATCCATTAACTGTTCAAAATTCTGCTGAGTTTTTATTAGTTCTGGAGTTCTTTACAAAGTGAAAAAAAAAATAAATAGTTCTGGCCATTAAATTAAAAAAAAATTGCTCAGGACAAACTGAGACGTCAAGTTCACGCTGTGTCTCACTTTATCTGCCGACGACTTTTTAAGCATTTCTTGGCAGATTTTAAGAGTTTCATAATAGTTATACAAAAAATGTTATGCGTAAAAATTATTAAAATATAAATTAAACAAATTAAATTGCTAAATAAAACGCTGATCATATTTCGATAGTTCTATCGATTAATGAGATTTCGTGTTATTCTGCTATCAATTTCAATTTGCAGAGAGGAAGAGAGAGAGAGAGAGAGAGAGAGAGAGAGAGAGAGAGAGAGAGAGAGAGAGAGTCCTATACATCCAAATTATTAGAATATTTATTAAACAATATAAATTGCCCGAAACATCAAACGTATAAATACCGTGATGAGACACTTGTTGTATTTTGATTAGTTCTATTGACTTTAATGAGATTTTGTATCAGTCTATAATCATTTTTAATTTTCAGAGAGGGTTTTATAAAAATTATTAGAATATTTATTAAACAAATTAGATTGGTCGAGATGCTGATTATATTTTGATTGTTCCATCAATTTTAAATAAGTTTCGTGTTATTTTTTTGTGTCGTTCTGCAATCATTTATATTTTCTGAATTTCTAGGTATAAATTTTTAGATATATATAAAAATTATTAAAATTATTAAAACTTGTTAAACAAATAGATCGAGACGCCAGTATAACATGAAATATCATTTACGTCTAGCGTCTCGGGTCTCTAATTTATATAATTATTTAATATGATTTTCTCGAATTTTCTATATAATTATTTTATATATTATTTTTTAATATAATAATTTAATATAATTTTATAATTATATAATATTTTATATTTTAATATAATTATTTATATAATTTTTACGCATAAAACTTTGCATGAAACTAATGTAGCACTCTCAAGCGTTTAAATCTGGTCAAGAATGATAAAAAAATCATTAAAGGACAAAGTGAGATGAAAGAGCATTCGCAAAAGAGGGCAACGGAGGCACTTGCCCCTCCCTCTGGAAAAAAATAAAATAAAATAGAGCATAATTATAAATTTTATTTCAAGTATTTAATATTTTCAATGCCTACGTTTCTCATTTAAAGAGAAAGAGAGAGAGAGAGAGAGAGAGAGAGAGAGAGAGAGAGAGAGAGAGAGAGAAGAGAATAAAATCCTCCCTCCCAAGAAAAAATCCTGTAGCAAAAATGCAATGTAAACCTGGCGTCTCAGTTTGTCCCAATTATTTTTCTCGGGCCATTCTTTTTAATGACCGGTACTATTATTTAATATTTAATCTATCAAGAATTCTAGAACTATTAAAAATAAAGCCAAAACTCTCAATTCAATTTAATGAGTTTTCACCAAATAAGACGTCAGCTTCACACGCATCAAAATAGAATTGTATGAAATATACTACGCGGTAACCAAGACAAAAGAAATTAATTCCGCGAATAATAAATTACCTCGTACATAATAAATTATCTGATTGTTTCCACAATGCCATCCCAGGGCCTGCTTCTAATTTTTCGTTGTAGAATTTTCAAGGTCTTAAAATCTAGTAAGAAATGCTTAAAAAATCGTCAGCGAACAAAGTAAAACGCAGCGTGAACTTGACATCTCAGTTTGTTTTGAATCATTTTTTTTTAATAACTAAAACTATTTGTTTAATCTATCAAGAACTCTATTAAAAATTATTAAAAATAAAACGAGGACTCTCAACAATTAATGAATTTCCACAAAGTAAGATATCAGTTTCACACACAACGGCTGACTGTTTACAATACGAGAACAAAATGATCAAAAGAAAAATTTTTTTTTAAATTCGCTAAATCACAATAAAATTCCATGAGACTTCCCTGATTTTTCCAAATACAAAAAAGAAATCCTTAAGAATTCCCGGTTTTCCATGTTTTTCCAGAGCGTAGACACTCTGACAGTCTGTAATTGATGAACGATTTAATGAAAGATCGTTTTTACGTAATTACTTATAAGTTACACCTAAAAATTTTTATTTTATAGTATTAAAAAATTGTTGCTCTTTCGATCCAGTTTGTCATGAAATAATTTGAAAGTTTTCAGGAAAATTCTCGAATTTATTATATGTATATCGGTTATATTATATATTTATTCCATGTATAAAATTTTGCTTTTTCTATACATTTTATCATCGAATTATAGCAACGTTTAAAAATACAATAGGACTCGTAGACTTAACATTAGGTGGAAAATGACGAGAAGGTATAGGAATCTACAGTGATCATCAGGCAGCTTTCATTAAGGAAATATCGTGTATTTCAATACAGAGTGAGAAATTCAGAATATTACTAGGTCACATTGATATATTGTTATATCTTATATTTAATACGCGCGAATTCCTTCACACTTGCTTGTGCCAAGTCTAATGCAACAATGCTTGTACACCTGATTCAACCTGACACATTTTTAATGTGTTGACCTATAATTAATATACAATTGATGATATTTTCGTCAATGTACTCGTTCTAATTGTTAGACATACAAATGTGAGAATTCTCTTAAATGATAATCGTGATTGATCATCATAAAACGTTACACTTAATTGAATAAAATGAAAAACGCCTGCTCATTTCGAATGAAATATATGTGCTTCTGTGCTTATAATTTTTTATAAACATGTAAACGAAGCAATCATTACATTCAATGTGAATGCAGAATTTAATCATTATACAACACACACATTATTCAATACACAAGATAATAGTTCGTAGAGAAGTAAAACGAATAAGTAAAATACAACGTTCTCTTAGAATTCTATGAACTATGCGGCGGTCACTCTTTGAAGTGTTGACTCGTATTAATGTATGTATCGATATTCGTAAAATATGCATATCCAGTTGAAATTTTTTTCGCCTATTTTTCATCTCAATTTTCAATTTAGCATTTAATGTTTTAAGCACAATCAGATCATCCTCTTTGGAAATTATTTTTAATCTATAGTTTTGCCGAAAGTTCCTTTAGGGACAAAGTCGGAAATTATTTATTCACTGCGTCAACTTGAGATACAAAGCGAGGGATCTTGATTCTTATATAAATTATATCTATCGAAATTCTCTAGAATATATAAACTTGAATAAAATTTAAAATAAGAGAAAAATTTTGACTCGGAATTGTTCTTATATGTATAAATATTGTATATAATGATGTGTTTTCTATCGAATTCCTGGATAAAAATGGAACGGAATATAATTTTGTGTAAATAAGGGAAATTCAAAATAATTGTCGTAAAATATACGTATAAACGCGCAACTTTTGAAAAGTATCCTGCGCGTATTTTAAATATTTATATATTTTGCATAAAATCGCTAGATTCATCTTGCAGGGAGAATTAGAGAAACGATTATATTATCCCAATAATATATCGATAATATAATCATGATATTAAAAAAAATGCTAATTATGAACACTTGTAACGCGAATATTTAATCGCGTTTTTATTGCACACTCATAAATTAAAAACTCGAGTATGCTTTACTGTTTACTCTGTACTGTAATGATTTCACTTAGAACGCGTACTTCGACAATGATCCTAATAATATAGCCCCTATGTAATAATAATTCCTATAAATCTTAATTATTACGATTATTATGCGTAGCGAAAATTCTTCGCGAAAATCCAATCTTAACTATTAGACGATGTGCGACAAAAATTAATCTTCACCTTTTTACATCGATCGTCGCCATTTGTCTCGGTGACCTCCTCCACCATTTCCTCGAGTCGAAGAGTAATTCTGTAACATGAGATACAAGCGATATCTTGATTAAACATCTCTTATCTCTTCTATAAAAAAATGTTATTTTGATAATACATTACTAATTTTTTTCTCAGTATTTTACAATCATTTTGAAAGAAAACTCGAAAACTCTGAAGATATAAGCTTTACTATTTTTAAATCTTTTCTGATTTTAAAATAATATATAATTAAAAATATAAAATTAAAGTATGAAGAATTAGCTTTCAATTTAGTTTTTCTCGCTTCCCCGTTGCATATATTGGAATGCGGTAAAAGTGAAGAGTCATACATACCCCTTGACTTTGATATCCCTGCTGCGTACTCTGGTAATTATTCCACGTAGATTGCGACTGATGATGATTATTGTAATGATTACGACGCTGCTGATATTCGAAAGGCGGAGGGATATAATTCGATGGACCAAAACCGGACCATGCTCCACGGTTCTGATTCGAACTGGTGCTATTGTAACCGTATCTCGATTGATAATCGCCGCTTCGATAACCTGGAAACAAATGTTAATCGTGGCACATTGAATGTAGGAAATAAGTGTATATATCATGACGTTTACAAAGTAATATAATGGTAATTTAATTGAGAACAGGATAATTATATATAAAAATAAATCGAAAATATATGTAAAATAAATTTTTTTCGTACGACATTTCATTTCGAGATAGATCGACTCTGAAAATCGATAATTGTCATCGCTAAAAATTTGAATAATGTTTAATTATCCTCCGATATAAATCATTAATAATTATAAAAATAAACGTAAATAAAAAATTATAAATGTAAATAAATGCAAATCAAATATTTAATGACTAAAATAATGTTAATATTTTATAAATTAATACATTAAATAAAAAATATTTTAAAAAGTTTGTCTAATAAATTATTTTTAAAATATTTAGATATATATTTATTTTATTAAACATAGTTATATTATATCTATATATTTAAAAAAGTATATCTTTTATCTTAAATATTTTCATATACAATATGATATTTTCTTTTCTAAAAAATAAAGTTGTTCCGTAGAATTCCGTAAAATATTTACACGTACAGGGGTAAAGTACAATAAGTGCAATAATAACCAAAATTTATTTATTCGCGAGGCTCAATCCTTTAATTAAATAATATTGCAGCATATTAGTTGTGCATTGAATTATCTCTCATCGAGGTTATTTATTCCAAATAATTAACATACACGAGACAGGCGGGAAAGGGAGACGGACAAGCGTAATATAGGCCGCCTCCAGATGAATAGGAGCGTGCCGGCGCGTGTCTCCAGTCTTCCTGGAATAATATGCAGGCGTGTGCGCCAGGACTCAGCAACGTCACTGGATAAGTGCGCGCGCGTCAACGTGCATCGTGAAACGTCATAATAGCTTGTCGTTAATAACGGATTTTCGAAAGCACAGTTTGGGAACAGGGTATACACATTAATGTAGGTGGGTAGGTAGATAGATAAATATACTCGGTATCATTAATACCTTTCACTTTTGGTTTAGGCATTTCTGAGATCAAACAACTCGTATTTAAATCACGACCGTTGTTAAAAATTCGGAAAACTATATTTTTATTTATTATTTAATTTAGTTAATTTAATATCGCGTATAACTCTTCTCTATTATGTATATATTAAATTTTTACACAAAGTTTTGTTTTTCAAAAACCTTGAAAATTAAAAAAAAAATTAAATAATTAAAATACAATTAAAATAATTAAAGTAAATCATTATATATATATATATATATATATATATATATATATATATATATGTAATGATTTATTTTAATTATTTATAGATTTTCAAGGATTTTTGAAAAACAAAAATCGTGTAAAAATTTCTCTATATCTTTTACTTATTTTTCCGTATAGAAATAAACTTCCTGTATAATGTATGTTATTATTAAATCATCCTATATAAAATACTTACATTATGCCATATTTACACGTAAAAGAGGGAATACTATTCATCTTCTGTGTTAGATAAATTTCACGTTTCATTGTATAACGTTATGTACGCAATATTGTGCCCTATCTTAACGTCATCATTCACGAATGTAGTACTCGCCTCTCGAACCAGTCAAATCCTCTCGCGAGTCGACAGAAAAATTGGAGAGATATAATGATCGCGCTGACAAAAGGACAAAACCGTAGTCTCTCCTGTTTGAATATTTATAATCTCGCTTTCGAATTGCGAGTCGATTCTTTATGAGAGCTCACAAGGGGAATTCGGAATAAGAGAAAGCATTGCGAAAGCGCGGAGGCGAGGGTGGAAGGAGAACGGTTTGTTTGATGTGTCACCCACGAATGGAAATCAATTTTAATTGAATTGATTGCGCATGCGACGCGTACATGTACATTTTTCAATCGACCTTAAGATCTTATTTCAATTTTTGACTCTTAATTACGAAGATATTATAGGTGCTTAATATAACGTATTTAAATCGGAAAATTGCGACATATAAATCTCTAAATATTTTAATATATATTAATATATTATATTTATATTTAATATGTCATATTTTTTAATATTTTTTAAAGAAATATCTGATTATAAGAATTTTATTCATTTTTAAAAATTTATCTCACACCTTAAAAGTAAAAAAAAAAAGTATAATATGTATATAATTCTGAAAATTTAAATAATTATACTCGGATTTGATTCTAGATATGCATATAGTATAAAGGCTTCTTTCGAAAATATAATAAATAGAAAAAGCTTAAAAAGTTATATTTTTCTAATATACATACGTATTATATATACGATTATGTGTACGATTCTTACTGATCTTTGTAATATGCATATAATTTTGAATACTAATTATATGAAATCTCTTATTGTTATATCAAATCATAGTAAGACGGAAGAACAAAGTAAGTATTTTGATTCAGTGAAACTTTCTGCTCTTCGAAATAATCAATGACATTTTCGTTGATTTAGTTCAAGAGAGTTCGACAAACCAGCAGCAACATCCTCGCAAAGTGGCGTAATTCTTTAACCCCCAAGATTTTCAGCGGCCGCGGCGTACAAAGGCTATCACTGACGCACGATAATCGTATAGTTTGGTTCAATCGAGCTAGTAATAGGAGGCGGCAAACACCGTCGATATCATCGAAGGGGGTGATCTCTCTCGCACACGTTTGAATGCTATATATTATGGACTGCCGTAGACTCTCCTACAGTGTCTATGGCAGAAAGTGCGTGTGTATGCGTATATACGTTTCCCTTTTTCTTCCCCTCCCCCTCTCCCCCGTTGTTACCTCCTATTCTTTCGCGGCAACAATAACATCCCCCAGTAGATTCCAGACGGCCCGCACCGTCCGACCCCCACGATAATCCTCACCCACAGCCCTCGATAGAGGAAAGGAAGGAGGGTTTAACAGTTTGCACGTCGGATCATCCCTCGTTATTGTTGCGTTTATCATAATAACGCACCGCTACGACGGGCTCGCGCGCGTTTTAACCCCATCGCGAATCAAATTCGTATCACGTGATCCTGCTCAGGTAGGTCGGTTGATTAGATCTCCAGCTATGTTTCGGAATACATCGCATCCATTGCACACATGAATTTACAACAAGTATCCAGGGAATTTTTTTTTGAGTTGCATCAGCAAAATGTATCGGGCGATTTTGTATTCTCGTAATTCATTATTAAATTAATTTAGTAATACATTACACTGAAAATTCCTCGACAATTAAATTATGTCGGAATTGCGGTATAAAATATGATCGTCACATGACAATCATTTAAAATTAAGCATGCTTAAAATTCTAGTTGCGTTAAAAGGGGAATCCACATGAATCTTAAAAATGCATTTTCTTTCGAGACTTAAAATGTAATTGTGGGTAAAATGTTCTCTGTATATGTATATAAGGACACGAATTCTCAAACCGTCTACGTTCAATCTTTTTACACTATCACTACGAAAGAAAGATATTCCAACAACAAAAGATTTAATCCTTGAAAAGTATAATTTTATTGAATCTATAAATTTACGATATTGATAAACAAAATTTTTTGTTCTACAATGTTGTAAGATAAATTCTTTATTCATCGACCTTATCTATATATACTAAAGAAAAGTCTAACTAAGAATTATTTCATTTTTAAACGTTCATCTCGAATTATAATGTTTTTCTTTAATATTATCAAAGGTTTTACTCTTCTTTTACATAAATATAATAAAAAAATTTCAAAACTGAAGAATTCTGAGTCGAAATTTTTCTTCTATTTTTGAAAATTTTCTCTAAATTTTCAATCTAACATCTACTTTCATACTTTAAACACATACACATACAGTTAAATTATCCTCTTTTGACAAATTATATAATATTTGAAACTATTCTATAATTATGTCGAAAACTCTCCTTTCACACATCTAAAGTGTAAATGGGAAATTGCTTACTGCCTTTAAAATAAAGTATAGTTTTTTCTATTAAACTAATCAAAAAGCTCTAGAATATTTATGTAAGAAAAATATGTGTAAATAATGTAAGAAAATTAAAACAGAATTAAAATTTCAACTCAGATTTTCTTTCTCTTCGGTTCCAAACTGTCAAATTTGATCATTATTAAATCAATGCAAAATTATAATATAAAATTAACTGTATTTTACTTTTAGGACTTTTATTTTATATCGTAAAATCTGCGGCTCGATTAAGAAAGATAAATAGACAGAATGCAAGGATTTAATAAATTATTTTTGCTTGCTACTTATAAGGGATAACAGAGATAAAAACTTGGAAATAAATCGTTGATATGCATATACAGTTGAGCGAAGATCATTGGAAATTGGAAAAATGACGCGCGTTCAGTTAGATGGAACTTTAGCCAGAAGCGAAATTGTGTTGGACCCGGGAAAAAAGTAACGGTGAGAGAGGAAGAGGAAGAGAGACGGACAATTCGTTCATATATGTATACGCTGCGTAGCTACGGGTATTGGATTGGATTGGATTGCCGCGTCAGCAGTACAAACACTCGAAACCTCGATGTGGGTCGGCCTCTCCCTGTTTCTGTTTCAAACTGAAATTACACTTTCCCGTCTACGTTCGACCTGCCACGTCGACGCGTAGTTTCGTTTTTCCCCTATCGCGATTGCATCTTCCGTAGAGAAAGACAGAGAAAGAAAAAGAGAGCTAGAGAGAGAGAGAGAAAGAGAGAGAGAAATCGTGCTTATAAATAATATTCGCGAACTAAGAGGAGTGCATGTATCCCTTATTCTTTATCGGCTCAAGCTCCTAATCATAGCGTAATGAAATAATCCCATATTCCTAAAAAATACAGCGACTTAATAATTTCTACATTTTCCGCAAATAAAATCTCGCGAGTTCAAAAAAAATTAAATCATAAAATGACATGAAATAAAAAATTCTAGATGATTTGGATGTATTATAAGAAGATTGTACACGATACGATAAGATTTTTCAGAAGTGATCAATTTTTTATTTTACGTTCAAAATAAAAATAAATGAATAAAGTTAATTTCAATTTTCTCTCAATGCAAATAACGATTAAATCTTATTTATCACTTGCAAGGAAAAAGCAAAGCTTTTTCTCCATTTCAATATGTATGAATCTAAAAAATAATTAATATTATTAAAATTTCAATTAATTAATAACTATTAATTTACATTAATAATATTATAAAATAAAACACAATTTTATTATACATGACCAAAGTCAAAAAGATTATAATTTTATTGTCACACAAGTCATTTTCAGAAAAAACATCTCTCTGTACCTCGGTATCATAAACAACAATTTTCAGAAAGCTGGACAGCTGTAACCTTGAGCTCTGTCTTTTCTTCTTAGAAATCGCTTCCTCTTATGCAAACATTATTCCTATCAAACAATTCTCCCGGTCTTATATGCTTATATGGTGGGTGTAGACAAACATTGTACAACACGTGTGTAAGTAAAAAGGTAAGCTACGTAAATGTCCTTCCTTTTCTTGTCCTCCTTTTATGATAGATTAGCGTCTTTTATCGACGAGATACGCAAGTTTCTCTGACATCGACCGCCATATACGGTTGATGAAAGAAATAGTAAAAATAAAAATTATGTAATCAGCGAGAAAAGAAAACGAGGAAACAAAGAAATTCACTCGATTTATAATTGCGCCCCTTACATATTTATATAATCGTCGACTGGTCAAATTTTTTCGAATTCTCTTGCTCGAAACTCAACCGATGAAGGAGCCTGCACACGACGATGAAGGGTGGCAGAAGAGGAAGGAGGTGAAACAAAAAGAGGGCCCGCATCTCGCGAGGGAACTTACCTGGCCGCGGGAACAATGCGTTTTACTACACGTTCTCCCCCATAAAACTCGGCACCCTGTACAAGATGGCGCCACCAACGGGCCAGAGTACCACTCGGGCGATTTCCGGTGGCTTTGTTCCGCCCACCGTTTCACCGGGCAGGGAACGAGAGAAGATGTGAGGGAGGAAGAGATGAAGGAAGGAAGGAAGGAAGGAAGGAAGGAAGGAGGGTGGGAGGGAGGGAAGAGGGATCGATGGAACTCGAGGCTGAAGGCGCGCCTTTGAGGTTTACGCGCGATGCGTGTGTGCGCAAAATATACATATACATATATAAAAAAAAGACAGTTATATCTTTCTATGAAGCCAGTCACTAGTCGGGCAAGAAGTAATTTTTCCGCCACGCTTCTCTCTCGCTTCCTCCCCCTCCATCTCCCCCTCTCGTGTGTTCGATCCATCCATTATGCGACGTAATTTCTACTTCTTCTTTCTCTCCTGCGTTTCTTTTTTCTCTCATTTTTTCAAAGAAAAAATGAGAGAACGAACGGTGTCGCGAAACTCTTTCTTATATATATATATATATATATATATTCTCCTCTCCCCCACCTTTTTCTGCCTGCTTCTTCTAGTTGGCAACGGTAATGGAGGCCCTCAAAGGCAGCTCTCCTAGGCGCCTCGACGAGTCAGTCGGCGAAACGAAACGAAACGAAACGAAACGAAACGAAACGAAATGAGATGAGATGAGACGAGAGCAGGCGTTTACTCCCAACGACTTTTACGAGCTTCCTCTCTTCTCCCGCCTCCTCAACGCTTCTTCCGTATTTCTTCTCTTCTCTTCTTCCTACTTTCCTTTTTCTTTCTCTCATTTGTATCTTTTGCGCTATAATCCTAAAGAAAAAAAGACTACGGCGCGTACTTACGTCATTTTATTTTTTAATATTTAACGAAAATAGCTGTTTACATTTAAAGTTTTTTTCTTTATTTATTTGTAAATACTTTGAGATGAATCTCTAAGATCAATTTTTCTTAAAAAATTACGGCACCGGTTATTAAATTACGAATTATAAATAATTAAAAAAAAAATAAATCAAACTTCAAATATTATTAATTAGAAAATCTGCCGTTAAAATGTCTGAGATGTCTGGGACGGCTCGTATCGCAATCATCAATTAGTGTTAATAAGAATATTTTCTACAGTAGCATTGAAATACAGACAATATTTCATGAAAAAATTTGTATACACCATATCTCACTCTACATAATGTAAGTCGGGATTATGTACGATGCTATTTTATGATATAGTATTTTTCAATTCGGATAATTTTTCTTTCATAAAAAGACCGTAAAGAAAAAAGAAAGATACATAGAAATATTTTCATATTATAAATATTATGATTTAATTAAATAATAAAGGAAAAAGATGAAATAATTAAAAATAATGAAAAAAGTTAATAATAAAATAATTAAAAATTATTATAATAAACTTCTTGTGTATGTATGCTAGAAATAACAGTTCTCTTCGCTCCTTTTTTCGTATTTCTAATTTAAAAAATGATATTTTTCTGAGAAAAAAATATAATTACTGAATATCACTGACTTTTATGTATATAAAATAAGAATTAAACAGGATAATCTTTAAAAGATATGCAAAAATACAATAGAAAGAAAAAGAGAAAGAGCATGAAAATAATAATTCCTTTTATACTTCTGGTAACTATTTCATATAAAAATCTATCTCTGATACTGTCGTTGTAATATAATCGAGTGCTATTATCCTTAAAGACTGTCAAGAAACAATCGTATTTATCTACTTTGAAAGTTGAACAAACCGAAATAACGAATAAGGTTAAAATTCTTTATTCTCTAGCTGCGAATTTCGATTCCCTTGAAAACCATGCGTGTATTATAAATTGTACATGAAAGGCAGGCAATATACGTATATATTGAAACTAAAGCACGTGCGCATACATACATACAACGTGTGTTTATTTCAGCGGTCGAACGACGAGCGCAATTTGATGGCGAAACGATTTCAAAACCTGTATCTGCTAAAATGTTCGATGCCGTTTGTCGAAACAATTCAATCTACGGCTCGATGAGCTTTTGGGAATCAGCGAAACCGAAACTCGAGTGCGGAAAAGCTCCGATTTCCAACCGGCTCGTGAGTATTCAGCGGAGCTTTCCAATCGCGCGTTTCAATATCGATGATGGCTGGACGAATCGGCACGAAAAAGACGGCCGGAGAAACCGCCTCTCGTTCTATATACATACAACATATATAACGAGATCGTTTACTCAAATTTTGTAAAAAAAAAAAAAAAATTCTCTGATTTTCCAGGTATTTTTATTCAAAATTTCAGGTAAAGAAAATATTTCAATTTTTTTTTGTGTAATCTTCTAAAATAATTTTTTTTATTGTATGTACTTTTCTAATATTTTTCACTCGTACGAAGGAAAAACATTAAATTTTTTAAGTACTAGATTTGTAAATATACTGAAAAAACTTTCGAAAGACACACTTTTTTCACTCGCACAAAATATTCATATTTATGTTACTAAAAATTGAAGTAAAAAATATGTATTGCATGTTTTTTTAAATATTTTGTTAAGACTTTGAATATAAACATAAAGTTAAGTAGAAATATATTTATAATATATTTGAAATACATAATTAATTTGACTTGCCGACTGTTTACAATATATGAGAGCAAAATTATCAAAGAGGAAAATATTCCCCGAGTCCCAATAAAATTCAAATGAAATGAGCATTCCCTGGTTTTTCCAGATACAAAAGTAATCCTTGATAATTCCAGGTTTTACATATTTTGTCAGAAAGTAGACACCCTGGTAACAGATTCTGTCTACATTTAACTGCAGTCATTGTCGATTCAAGTGAAAATATGCATATAATTTTGCGTCAAGTTCATTTCGAATTGAAATAATCTTTCTCTTACTTTCAATGTATTTTGATTCTATTTAATCTATAATTTTGAGGAAGGTTCCTCTTTTAAACCTTTAACAATGAAAATTAACTATTTGTTTATTAAGCTTATTTGAGGTATAAAATAGAAGGACTAGTAGAGGAACTTAATTCCTATATAAATTAAATACATTTTCTAGAATTCGCGTAAACATGAGAAACTTAATGTTAAAAATATGAACAAAATGTCGAGTACAGATAATGCTAAACGAATAATTAATCTTATAAATGTATTCAGTCGACAAACGCATATACATTGTATGTTAGTAAAATTGAGAAGTATAATATATAAATAAAATTGAAAAAAATTTAATGCGAGTTCTCGTACAAAAATAAATGCATACGAAAACGTTTATATAATGTTTTTTTTTCAAAAATTAACTTTGAAATTTGAAAAATTAGTGATACTTGTATATACATTTAAATGATTTCTAACGTGTATACTATATCGTCAAGTATCAAAAGTAGTTTAGATGTGTCATGTTTTAAATACAAAATTTATTTTTAAGAAACTTTATAAATTTACAATTAAGAAAAACTAAAGTTCTTAAAAAAGGCTTTGTTCTTATTTTATATTTCATTTTAATTGTCAAGTTCGATATTTCTGCGATCAGGTTTGATCTTTATTTAAACTTTTTTTTCTTTTATGATCCAGGAGGTTTTTTCTAAATTTCATAGAATCACATACGTATAAAGTTTGAATTATTTTCTGAAATTGAGATAATATACCTACAGGGAATGTTTTTAACATATATATGTATATCTGTGTGTCTACGAAAATTTTAAACTACAGAATTTTGATGTGAGCAACTCGGTTTCACGAACGAGAGTGCATATTTTCAACATTTTGCTTTGGCGTCGCGACGCCAACTATTCGAGCAGTAAGCAATGTACGCTATGAGGTAGAGGGAAGGAGGAGGAGGAGGAACAGGAGGGAGACAAAAAGAGGGAGGATCGGAGAAGGAGAAACACTTGACCCTCTGCTTGGCTGGCTGCCGCACACAGCTGATCTCGATGCTGCGCCAGCAAATCCCCACACACCGTACGTTAATAAACGCATCGGGGAGTGTGTTGGTAACTTGGTCGTCCATGCGATCTCGCCCCTTCCCACTCCCTTCTCTCTATCTCTCTCTCTCTTCGCTGCATCTCTCTATAATATTTTACATCTCGCCAATTCCAATCCTTCTACGTTGTTTTCGTTTTGTTTTCCGTTTCTTCGAACATTCCTGCTCTTGCTCCAAGTTTCGCGTTGTCGTTTGACATAATTCTTTCAACTCTTCCAACTTAATTTCCTTCGCATTTCATTCGTTATTTAAATCGTCTCAGATATTTTTATTTTATATTTACTCGAGAAATCTTCTAAAATTTATAAACGTGAGAAAATTGATGTCGAAAATGGAGTAAAATTTGACTTGGGATATGAGCTTTCTTGCTGTTGTGTAAAATAAAAAGTTTCGAGAAAAATTAAAATTAATATTTTTCTACCTGTTACTCTCTTTAAGTTAGAATATTTTTTATTTGTCAATCATAAATTATCTTGGAATTATCAAAGATACAAAACTTTCTTTGTTTTTTTTTTTTATCAAAAAGTTTATCAATTTTTTTTCACAAACAAAACGCTTTATTTAATTATTTATGTTTATGTATAATTGCTTTTATTTCTTATAATTTTCTTTTTTCACTAACGTTCTGGCAACATTTGTAAAAGACGGTCAGTTTATCGTTGAAGAACAAACACACATAAGTCTCAAAAAATACGAAATTCTCTTTTTATTTAAATTGTTGAACTGTAAAATTCATAAACATGAGGTTAAAAGTAGAAATAAAATTTTAACTCTGAGAATATCATATACTCAACGATATAACAATAATTGTCTTTACAATTTTAACGTAAATATATAATAATGAAATTAAATTAAAAAAAAGAGCATGTCACAAACATACGAGAGAGAGTCTCTCTACCACACGTTTTTTAAATTCCACGGGTCTTATATCTCGCATTCGCTCTCTCATTTCGTTTCGGGCGCACCGTATACGTGCATATTCTCGTGTGTGACCGAAGTACACACCATACAGGCACGTTTATGGGGGAGTGATTCGGAAGGAAGGGTGGCCGACGCGAGTAACGTGTTGACTTTCGCGATCGTGCGTCGTTCCTAATTTATTTGCTATTTTACAAGGGGAGCTGGATTTTCCATTCTCGATATCAGTTACGAGATCGACTATTCTTCTTGACATTAGGGATGTTTAACTTTTATCTTCTTCAGATTCTTTTATTTCGCGGTTGAATATCATAAATAGAGGTGATTACGCAGGGAAAAATCAATTTATAGATTGTTGTGATCAGGTTTTCAGATCTCTCTGCTAAAAATAGATAGATAGTTTTAAGCAATAAAATCTGTCAGTAATCAATTGTCAGATGTGTCTGTCAGAAAATAATTAATTCGCTAAGTTAAGTACTGTATCGGATTTTAGAATAAATTTAAAGAAATTTATTTTTAGTATTTCTTTTAAAATAACTATCTTAAAAATCGATTAAATATAAGAAGGTTTATTTACCAATAAACTTGTCTTCAGAAGAGCACTAGATAAAGTTACATTCTTTAATTTTCAAGTGTTCTTTAAAAAAAATTTCTAATTTAAATTTAAATTATTAAATTTAATTACAAAGATATACATTAATATTAAAAATATAACAAATAGGAAAAGAAGAAATATATTGTTGTTTATATATTTCAATGTTATTTAAAGCCAAAAAATTAATAATGTTCAAATTGACGATAAAAGTTGTAGTAACAGAAAAAGATAGCATGTAATTTTAGGATAATCCTATGTATGTGAGTGGGTGTTTATGTGTATGCGCATATATGTTGAATCATCTTATTTACATTAACCGATAATAAAGAGATTAAGATAATTCCTTCCGGATTTTCAAAAGAAATGATAAGCTTACTCTCTTCATGTGTTAAAAAGAATAAGTGATCAGCTACTAGGACTTCCATTCAGGAAAAGAAGTTGAAAAGATCGAAGTGCAATGAATGACTCGATTCGATGACGCTTATCTTTGACGCCGAATTTCTGGCTTGCTGGCAAACGCGAAAGAGACACAACTCGGTGGCAGCCGTGTCAGAGGCGACCAATAAATTTATCGAGCGGGTGTTGGCATGGAGACTGCCGGACAGAGCTCGGTCGGATGGTCCGGAGGGTGATGAGAGGGCTCTTGAGAATCCTCCATGAGACCATCACGGAGAAATTGGAGGCAGCCACCGGCACCCATGGCCTAGGAGAAGGAAGAGAGACAGAGAAGGGAGAGAAGAGACGTGCTCGAAGGTAAACTGTACGTAGGTGCGCGGAAGTGTGTGTATGTATGTATGTGTGTGTGAGAGAAAGAGAGAGAGAGGGAGAGAGAAGCGGAAGTGAGAGGAAGAGGAAGAAGAGGTAGGATATCGATTCCTCGCGGTGATCCAATCAACGATGGCGCCTTATCTGACGCCTTTACGGGCGCTTTAACTTAGCTCCCATTGGCGATGATACGTTCATCTTTGGTGTGAATAATTTTCAATTGCAGGCATCTGCAATCGATGAATCAATAATTTTCGCGAGATCAAACGATTTTGTTTGACACGAAATGTTAATTATACATTGAACTGAAGTAATTGAAGTTAGTAAGACGCACTTGCAAACTTTTTCCAAACTTTGACATGAAATTAAGATTGAGCCTATATCCGAGTCGAAATTTTTCTCCTATTTTCAACGTTTATTTTTTCATGTTTATATTGATTCTAGAAGATTTTGATAGGTTTTATTTATATGAGAATTTTATTGTATTAAATTCCTACTTTTTATCAAATAGTAAATATTAATAGTAAACTAATTTTCCATTTAGATTTAAAAAAAAAGTTTTCGACAAAATTATCTATAAATAAAATTATATATTAAATAAATTTTAAATTAGAATGATCTGACTGCTAAAGTATCGAAGTAAATATTAGTTCAAACATTGAAGGCAAAAATAGAAAAAATTCGGACTCAGATAATGGTATTAGTCTTAACAATTTGAGTTAAGATAGAATTGAAATTAGCATAGGGGTAGATATTATTTTATAAAATAATCCAAGAGAGAGGTGAAATTTTTCTTCTCTTTTCAACATTAATTTTTGTATGTTTATGGATTCTAAAAAATTTGATATACTTAATTTATATAAGAATTATAAATTTGTACTTTGTATCTCAAATAGATAGTAAACAGTTTTCCATTTAGAAGTTTAAAAGAAAAATTTTCGATAAAACTGTAGATTAAATAGCTTCGAAAAAGGGCGATTTAACTGTTTAAAATATCAAAACAGATGATTGAAAATCGAGATCGAAAATAGAAAAATTGCAACTCGGGAAAGGTTTTCCTAAAAATTAAGATAATTAAAATAAGATAAAGTTATAAACCAAAGTAAAAGTTTTATTAAAGATTTTTATTAAAAATTTTTATTGAAAAATATAAAAGTATTTAATCGATTGATTGACTACTGAATACTTGAAGTATCGATGAAACTAATTTAGTGTCTCACACTTAAAGAAAAACGAGCAAATCTTGCGAAAAAGATAATATTCATATTTCATATCTCAAACCAAATATCAAAATTCACTTTTCAATCATTTTACGTTAATATTTTTATAGACAGAATGAGAGACGACGTTTTCCAATTTGTGCCTCGTACAACTAATATTTTCGTTGTTTACGAGACGGAAAAAGGCGAATATCGGAAATTGGACGAGCAATGGAAGAAGAGAACAGAAGAGAGAAATATATTTTCCATAGTTAGTTACAGCGGGCTCGCTTGGCCGCTCTCCAGATTGAGCCGATTCGAATTTCGCTGCCGTCGCGTATCGGCGTTTTTAATATGTAATAGTGCTCGGGAAAAATGCGATACGCTGTTACATTCCCTGTGGATACTGGAATTCATTGTGTAACACAAAATACGATCGATAGGATAAATGACAGTCTTGTCGGATCAAAACTCCCGTTTCTTCATCATGTAATTGTATTGAATTATCACACGTCGGAAGTAATTTGTGAATTTTTTCTTAGAAGAAAGTTAATCTAGTGCTGTAACAAACACATTTTTAATTTCACGTTTGAAGCTGCAATAAAAAGATAGTGTTGTGTATTTACATCTCGCTTGTGTAGTTACAATTTTCCAGATTAAATTGAGACTTTTATATTACGGCGGCTAATTTAGATTGATACGTTGTAGGATTCGTATGAAGTGAAGAAAAAAGAAGCAGTAATGTTCTTGTATACTCTGGATGCAAAAACGGACATCACATTTTAATTGTGTCATTTTATGCATTAAATGCATCAAAAATATGGATCTTCCCGATTGGAACGACACTCAGCACGACTAACACTTCAAACATTCAGTGCTGAATCCACTCGTCATCATTGATATAGCACCGCAGGCAGAATGTACAAAATTCTGATTGGGATTGTGAATTTTGACTCATTTTTTTCTATTTTTTTTTATTTCGAATCTTTAAACTATCTCTTTTGATCAAATAAAAATTCGCAATATTGTCAAATAAGCACTTCTTCGGCAAATCCGGCATTGTGGCTTTCGTAATTAGATAAATTTATTTTACACATGTGCTAAAATTATTTTTTTCAATCGTGAAAAACAAATCTTTATTTTCAAAAAATATAAACATTTCTGAATCTTACATAAAGACTACATATATTTGTTTGAATATAGTAATTATATGCGAGAATTACTTTTTGATCGCAATTAGCCGGTTTGATTCCACACACGATCATTTCGAGGAAGGGTACTGCGGACGAAATGAGACTGAAGAATCGTGACAAACTTTAGCTATCGACGAAAAAGAAGACCGATAGAGAAAGGAACGAGGAAGAATACATGGCAGGAACGTAAACGAAAAGGAAACAAAATGGTAAGTGTATAACGAAAAAAAGAGACAGAAAGACGGAAGGGCAAGACGTTCGTGGAGGAACGAGCACGTAGACGAAGAGGAAGAGGAAGAGAATGGTCCTTGTACAGCAAGGACCCCGGGATACCGGCAAGGAGTATCCTAGAATTGTCGAGGATGCTTCACTTCCATCGCCCTCTTTTCGTGCCCCTTCCGCGATTCGTTCTTCACCCCTCCCCTCCCCCGCCTCCCTCACTCTCTCTTTCTCTCTCCCGGTTGTAAATATGTTCCGCTTCGTCCTGCTCGGTGGATTTATTCCTCGTAAAGGGAATCGTCGTCTCTTACAAACGTTACGCCGCGAAAAAGGGGCACCACCGACCGAGGGGGTTCCTCTCTTTCTCTCTTTCTTCATTCTAACGGATTTAGACGCGGCGCGTTTCTTTTCCTTTTCTCTCTCACCCTCGTTTTATGCGCCGCAAGACCTTCGTACTCTCGGATTGCGAAATCAAGGGCTCTTCGAGGAGCCTAAAATAGTTGAGCGTGTAGGTGCGCGGAAGATTTTTGCCTCCTCTACACGAAACGCTCTGCATCGAAATAATCATCCATTTCTCTTTTCATGATTTCATGATGAGTTTTTATTCAGTGAATGCTAATAATATTCATCGACCTTTCGTCCACGTGTCATCTTTCTTTTGTATTGTAAGATATCCACGGACTATGGAAATAGAAATTTACACTGTGTATATGGTGTATATATTGTGTAGTCGAGATAAAATCCTAAATAAAATTGTTGTATACCTCTACTATTATTGATTTTACGTCTCATTATATTTTAGAGGACATGATTCTTCGGAAATAGATTCAGCAAATGATGGCAATAAAGGAAAGCTCTCATTCCACTGATATGGCTTATTAAACGCTCTATGAGTGTCTCTCTGTGAGAATGAACTATGAGCCGATCTGTACCGCAGAAATGCCAAAGAGAATCCGCCTTTCTCCGGAAAAGATTCCACGTGCTAGGCCAATAAAACACGAGCTCCCCATCGTACACGATCGTTAGTCAAGTTCTCCAAGATCCGAAGAAACTGGATCCTTCAGGAATGGGACGGTAGGTCAACAAGTCGTGGCGACCAAAGATTACTTCGAGGCGGACTCGAAGGACCTGACCGAGAAGAGATCTTTACCTAGCCATGACGACTTAGAGAAACCCGATACGATTTGCGAGATTCCGAACATATCTCGGATACCAAATTTCAAGTACACGTTTATATAGTATTTCACACTTTCGAGGAAGGAGACTGACAAGTATCGTTATATCCCGAGTCGTTTCTTTTATTTTCAACTTCAATTTTTTTCACATTTATGGATTCTATAGAGAAATTGAGCTTCTACTTCGTGTACCTCAAATGAACAGTTTCCCACTTGAAGGATTAAAAAAAAAAGCTTTCGACAAAGCTATAAGTTAAGTAGTTTCAAAAATGTAATTAAATTTTAATGTATTATTTTGCCACCCTCAAACCGTACAAATAGATCAACATATTTTCAAGACATTTATCAATGGATAAAAGTATCAAAAAATTTTTTTTAATTTCGATAAATCGAAAAAATTTATATACCTTCTTTGATTTTTTTAAATAAAAGCATCATTATTGTGGAAAAACATCGACGCAGCGTTTAAAAATAAAGCTGAAACATAATTATTTATTTTAGATAAATTATTAAAAGATAAAATTATTTTATTTTTTATAGTGAGTGACATTTCATTCATCGAATATATATATATATATATATATATATATACTCTTATTGCGGGAAGTGGATTTGAAAGCAGTGGAGAGAGGAACGTTATTGTCCGACTAGTGAAAAAGTCTACGTGAAAAAAATCGCTCACCGCGGCGGCGCCTACAAAAATCCGATTCGCCGGATGATCCTCACCGTTTGCTATGGGAGGGCACAATAGAGGAGATTGAGAGAGTGGTGAAAACTGAAGAGGGGGCGGGAGAGAAAGGAAACCCCGAATTCTTACTCCACAATCTCTCTCTCTCTCTCTCTCTCTCTCGTTGTTCCCTCACTTCGCGCGGAAATGAGGTGGAAAACCGCATCCTCCGGGGATCGACTCACCTTTTCTTTACTTTCCAGGAGGATACTAACGTTGGATTTCGAGCACCACGCTGCGGTTTCCCGATATTTCAAACGTGTCCGAATCACGAAGCGGATTCCCGAGGCAACCGAGCGCGAGAAACTCGCGACAAACTATACGAATAAAAAAAAAGAAAAGAGAAGAAAAAGTCTTCGTTATCACATTGTTAAAATTCCGCGACGATCAAGAAAAAATAAACATCAATGAAAGAAATAGAATGTGTAGTCACCAACTTAAAAGATCATGTTAACATTCTTTTTTCGAGGCGAAATTTTGCTCCTACTTTTAGTTTCAATTTTCTGATGTTAATGAATTTTAGAAGTTCAATATTTTATTTGTATAGAAATTGAATTTCTACTTTTTAAATAGACAGAATAAATTTTAAATAGACAGAATAAATAAACGAACTGTTTTCCATTTAGAAATTTTAATGAGCTTTCGACACAATTATATAGATTAAGTAGAGTCGATATTAAAGTAGATGTTGGGTTGAAAATTGAAAATAGGAGCAAAATTTCGACTAACATGATATGCACTTTGGAAAAATAACAAGAATTGTGAAAGAAGATGTTCTTGACAACTATAAATTTTTATAGTTGTCGAAAACATCTTCAAAAATTTAAAAAGAATTTAGTGTACAAAGTTTTTTTTATAGCAATAATCTTTGAAGATAAAAGCGTTTTTGAATAACGTATGTTTATCGAAACTTTTCTTTTTACTCAAAATGAAATTTCCTATTCCAAGGGTATAGTGTCCTCGCGTTTGATTACGTTCTATAAAGCTTTTTTATCATGAAAACGAGTGCGCGTACCGAGGGGCGCGAGGGCTCGTCGACATTTTTGAATTAATCTCATTCGACTGCTCCCTTTATGTACGATGGGCTCTCCCTCATATATCCCGTGGCGAACCGCTCCTAGCCGCTTCGTGGCTTCAAGGTTAATTGGAATAAAAGCGAAAGAGGAAAGAGTACGAAGGGCCAAAGGAAAGCGGGAGGCTGAGAATAGGAGCGGGTCGAAAAGACGACGAGTTTTTCTTACAGTTCGTCGAACCACTTATAGCGTATGATATATAAATATTGCGAGAGTTTCGTATCGAAATGTAATAAGATTGCTCCAAGAATGCATTGGCAAAATTAAAATCATCAAAATCACGTGTGCTCCAATCGTAAACAATTAGTAAAAATTTAAAAAAATTATTAAATTATATTATTAAAAAATGTTTATTATTATTATTAAATTATATTAATACTTTTAATTTTATCTAAATTGTTTAATATTATTTAACATTCTCTAATTTCAAAAATATAAATACTCGAATGTATATTTCAATCGAGTTTCAAGAAAAGAAACGGCCCCATATGATATCCTCTATTCTCCAAATCTCCTGTCATCTAAAAAAGACAAATACAATTTATATTGAGCAAGCGCGAGAGAGTCAAGATCGATCACATGTTTACGTAATAGATTAAACGATTAAATTCAATTCGTCAATTTGTAATATCAAATTGTTTGTTTAGAGGCTTCAAAGTCTCAGGATATCGCGTAGAAGTGAGACTCGCGTGAGAGAATAAAGAAAAGGAAATTAGAGAGAAAAAGAGAGGGTGCGGAACAGGTGTACGTTTGATCCCAAGTAGGCTTGTCCTTTCATGATCTCTCGGAAATACGAACCATTTACCTTTATGCGGGTATTACACGAGAGAAGAAGAAGCGAGAGGGAGGTTCATTCACGTGAACGGACTGAACGAAACGCACGAATTTCAGCCCCCCTTACCCTTCTCCCTCCTTTCTCCCTGATCCTCGACCTCTTCTCTCGTGAGTAAACTATGGTAAACAGACCAGCCTCAATTATTCCAAAGATATTCGCTTTTTCGAGTCAGGTCATGAGGAATGTAATTCGAGACAACGCGATGTGTAAGCGAAACCGGAAGTCAACATGACGAGGAACGACCACGTGACGCGAACCGATTCGACAGGGCGTTGACCAAAACGCTACAATGACAATCATTGATTAACCAGATAAGAGTTTGTAATTTCTAAACAATAGAAAATTTTATCGATATGCGCACACATATACATATAGAAAATCTTATTTAATTCGAAAGATATATATATATATATATATATATATATATATATATATATGTATGTATATATAACCGTATGTTGCACTAAATTTTCAGCATAATAAAAAATGCATGCAAAAAATGATTAAAAATTTTTATTATATTTTATTATAGTTATTTACAAATATATACATATATTAAATTACTTATATGTATATAAGTATATAAATATATATATTTATGTGTGTGTGTGTATATGTGTGGGTGTGGGTGTGTGTGTGGGTGTGTGTGTGTGTGTGTGTGTGTGCGTGTGTGTGTGTGTGTGTGTGTGTGTGTGTGTGTGTGTGTGTGTGTGTGTGTGTGTGTGTGTGTGTGTGTACATATGCGCATGTGCTTATGTACATAGATATATAAATGCAAAAAAATAATTAGGGATTTATTAAAAAATTTACTATTTTATTTACCTTTCGAATTAAAGCTATGACACTTTGTGACACGTGCACATCTCGTGATTTCATCAAAATTTCAAGTCTATCGATTGAAAAATGCTAGTTTCATAAAATGTTATTATTTTATTATTTATTAAAATTAAAACTGCTGTTTTAAATAAACATCTAAATGCATTCTCATTCTAGAGCCAGTAGCCACAGGGAAGAAACTTAATTCTGTTTAGTCACTAGAAATTGCTCTGACCCTTCACGACATACAAATCGAAATCGCTTATACCGATGCTCTAATAGAATTTCATGCTCATCGGGAGCTGGACGTGTCAAGGGAGGGGGTTGTCTTTTCTGCCGGACGCGAAGTTCGGTCAGGCGGGGAATTGATAATCAAAGCAACCCGGCTAAGAGGATCGATTGAAGTAGCCCATTAGATTTAAACATTACACCAGTAAGATCTCTCGAGCGATGTCTGAAAATCATACGTATATTTCGAACAAACGAGTATTTAAAATAGAAGATACAGATTTTATTCAATTTTCTCAAGGCAGAAAATATTGGCCGATTGATCTTGACTTAATAAAGAGCTTTCTTCTTTTGATTTGAAGCAGAGCAGTAAATTAAGAGAAAAAAAAATGAAAAAAGTAAAATCTGATGTATATCTTATTAAATAAACATATTAATATAATTGTGTTCACTCCAAGTAAATTTTTGTCTAGTACAGAAAATAGTCACATAATTTACAGTTTTGTCGAAGTTATGATACAAACTACGTTATTCGTTTACGTGCAAGATTGTAAAAATGTTCCAAAGAAAAAAAAAATTAAATTGATTTTTTTAACGTCCAAGTTTGACTTTCGGAATTTTCTCTAAATAAAAAATTTTTCAAAAATTTATCTTTTTTTGGATCGAGATAATATCTTCATTCGTTTTAAGTCGCGACAAAGTCGCGAATGTTATTATCTATCTTTCCCTCGTCGTAGCACTCGCGTTCTTAAGCAAAAAAATGTCATCTTTGACAAAGCCGAACACAAGTAGTCGTATGTATCCTTAAGTGACAGCGGTGCTTCCACGCTAATGAGGCGCGGTGTAATTAGTGAGATTGTCTACCGGATGGAGTCCTCACGAGGAGAAAGAGAGAAAAAGAGAAAGAGAGAGAGAGAGAGAGAGAGAGAGAGAGAGAGAGAGAGAGAGCAAATCCCTCTCGACACCCTGAGTCGCTCACTCACCCCTCGTTTTTCACACATCCTCAAGCCACACCGCAATTTCTTGTCGGTAGATAAGAGAATACGTGTTACTGGTGTTGTAAAAACTATCGTTCTTCTAAAAAAAATAGAGGATATATATTGCTGACACATTATATTTTGAGACTATAAACTAGATTTTTTACAGCGTAGAGAATATATTTTATATTGATCATATGTCTTGTCAAATGCCAGTAATAGCGCATAAAAAAATGTATAGCGCAAATTCTTGCTTCTGACTTTACGAACCAATAAAAAAAATCTATTTCTCGAAATATCATCTCTCTCTCTCTCTCTCTCTCTCTCTTTCTCTCTAAATTATTATATATATTATCTCAACATAAATATATGATGTATATATTATATACATATGTAATCAATATTAATATATGTATTACATATATTGTATTATATCAATATTAATATTATGTGTTATCAATCATATAGATATCATCCTCAAAGAAAATTTCTCCTACTTAATGTTGTAATGTTCTTCAGTATTGTGTGTTTAATTATAGATTTTCCCTTCACTAAGAGCATAAACTCTGTTAAATCTCAAACTTTTCGATCGATATATATCGTGAATCTATATTTTTCTTTTTGTTTCCAACTGAGGCAAATAAGTTTTGCGCAGAGGATTTGAAAAGATCGGCGAGAATTAGTTTCTATTAAAGCTATTCACACAGACATCAGCGCATCACGCAGACAAAATAGCTGGACCCCTCTCTCTCTCTCTCTCTCTCTCTCTCTCTCTCTCTCTCTCTCTCTTTCTCTTTCAATGACTGACGAATTCACGGAGGGTTCGCGCTTTCCGATGCGTGGTTACGGTGGGTGGGTAAGCCCGCGAGGGCGGAAAGGCCGATTTAGAGCACAATGCGGCTCAATGCCGAGGAAATTAGCCGCGGCGCTGCCGGTGACGCCCCGTCATCCCCATGCCATGGAAAAGCATGCCTTATGTGTCCTGCCCGGCTCTTTCGATATTATCGTCCATCGACTAATTTATATCGCGCCTGCGATATCATTCATTGGCGATCGTCGAGATACGTCTCGTTCCGACGCGATCTAACAATAAGGACGCTTGTTACAATTAATCTTTGAACAATGCTCATATACGAGGTACTCCAATAATTTCTAGTGTGGATTATAGGAGTATGTTATAAATAAAAAAAATGTACGCTAAAGAAAAAAATTAATTTACACAAAAATAATAGAGCTCTATCTGTATAAAAAAAACCTAAGTTATTTTATATACATATACATATTATGTGTAAAATTATATAAAAATATTAAAAAGTTAAATAATCAAAAAGAATATCTGAGAAAATATTTAATATACTCGTATTTTTCGTGTCAAAGAATATTATATATATATATATATATATATATATATATATATATATATATATATATACATAAAATATTAAAAAACCATATGTTCTTTTAATAACAGATTTTCTGTCAATGAAGATGATTGAAGATAATTTTTCCTTTGCAGAAATCATTTCCGAGTTTAAGTGAATGAAAACAAAGTTTTCCGTAAATTTTTGATGGAAAAGTTGGAAGATCAATAAAATTACAATTTTTGTTATATATAATTTCAGGTAGAAGTTACTTTAATAATATTTAAATTTGAGGTTTAGTAAAAAATATATAATGAAAAATATAATGAAAAAATTGAAAACTTGTGAAAAATAAATTTTCTGTAAAAATTTTTCTCTAAAGAAAAAATTTTTGCTAAAGAAAAATAGACTCCAAGTTAATTGAAGAATCTGTTATTAAAAGAATATTATTCGATGCTTTCCAAACACCCTATATATACGAATATATGTGTTATAAAATATCTTTTATCAAGGTCTACTTTTTAAAGATTTTATTTTAATATTTATGTTTAAAGCAAATATAATAGAAAAATCGATTTAAGTAAAAAAATCATACAATTTTATTAAAAAAAAATTAATTTCCAAATAAATTATAAAAATTAATATAGAAACTAATAAAATATTTTGTTAAAATCTTTGAAAGCACATTAATATAAATTTAAAAAATATATTCAAAACTCTTAATTTTGTTATAAATACAATACAATATATACTTATAGAGAGAAAAAGAAAACACAAAGATTGAAAATGTAAAAGTAAAAATAAGAGAATGAAAAGTGTGTAATTATAATGAGAAGGTAAAAAATGCTTGGCAAAAATTACATATGAGCATTTATAAATCGAAGAGATTATTGTGTAAAGCAATAGGTATATACACAATAGTAACGAGATTGACAGATCCCGTTAATATCACTTAAATTTTATTGGCCACAAAATCACACGTATTGTATTACGTATACAGTGGCTGGAGTCGCGTCCAACGTGCTATCCTCGTAACTCTTTGAAAAATCAAGTCAATGGAGATTAAATTTCTGCCTGTCTTTGGCGTCAAGGATTATCAAATGTTCCTCTCATTGCCATCTCGAAGCGAGGGTCAAAAGAGAACCGTAGACATGGACTGCCTCTCTCTGCCAAGATCCGAGGGATAAATTCGTCATTGCACGCGTAGGTGAATGGAGCCCGTCTTTAATGGGGATCCCATGATGCGCAGGTAGATAAACGTACCGTGAATAGAAGCCGCGGTTGAATAAACGGTTAAAGAAGAAACGGTAAAGAAGAGAAGGCGCGCATCTCTTCTTTCATTTTGCGCTTCTCTCTTTCTCTCTCTCTCTCTCTCTCTCTCTCTCTCTTCCTTTTCGTTTAAAATTCCTCACGCGTGCATAATACTTATACGCGCGTATATCCGTTTTCTAGTAAGTTAGCACTGAAAAGCATGTCGCTCTAATTAGTTTTTGCATCCCCCAACTTGGTAAAACATGCTATTAAAAGCGTAAGATATCTAATAAAACAGCAAAAAGTTTCACTCTACAAAAGACTATCTTTTTTATGTAACATCATTAACATTACTGTTTCTAAAGATTTAATCATTTAATCTTTAAAATTTGCCATAAGACAATTAATTAAAAATCAAAAGTTTCATGGACTATAACAAAGCAAAATATTTTTTCTAGAATTAATTTAGCAGTTTTCTTAGACATTTTAAATTATTTCTTCTCTAAAAAAATATGAAATAATTGTATAGCAAATTCTTAATTAATATAAGAACAAGATCATTTCGGGAAATTGTATATATAAAGTACGTATGAGATAGAAAAATTGATTCTAGAATATCTGAAAAAAAAAAAATTAAATCAAAAGTGAAAAAACTATAAAAATAATAGTTTTGGTTTTTTTACTACATTTTAAAGTTTATTGTAATTTCATCAGACGCCATGCAAATCGTATGTCCAACAATGACACATGTTCAAATGACACAGAAAGTAAGAAAAAGGAGTAAAACATTTTCAATAAAAAAAGAGGAATAAAAAAAGAAAAAAAATTAATGATCGACGTGCGACAGATAAAGGCCATGTCGCATCTTTAAGAAAAATGTCAATTTAAAAACATGATTTTTATATCACTCATATAAATGTTTCTTTTCATCGAAGATATATCCTAAAAAAATATCGTACCATTGAACGAGAATTCAGTTACAGAAAAATACAATTGTCTCAATTTTCATTCATATTAGTACGATATTTCTTTTACTGCTAGATAAAATTCATCAGTTTCGCTTCATGACATAACATTTACTATAATCGTTTCTATCACTCCTCTCGAGAATCGCCCGGTAGTTGCCTTTCTTCAGGGAAGCGAGACGTATATCGAAAGAGTTAAAAGATAATTTCGAGAGAACTTTGCTGGGGTTCAAGATGAAACTACCGTGTCACCGGCATCTTTTCACGGTAGCCCTACAGATCCGGGGACTGGTCTTATGCTCGGTTTCTACACGATTCGAGCCTCTGCTGCTGCTTCTGCTGCCGCTGCTGCTGCTACATGAGTGTTTGCAGTCCACTTGAAACCAGTCCCGGACGAACAAGCGCGAGCGTGCGCGCGTGTATGCGTGTAAATGTGCGCGCGCGCGCGCGTTCGCAGAGAGAAAGAGAGAGATGGACACAGAGATGAAAGTAGACGAAGATATCCTAACACCGAGGCCAGAAAGGTTGCTTAATTTGTCTAACGAGGGCTCCCTGCACCTGTCATCTGAACGCCGAGATGGACGAATGAACAAAGTATGACCGTCTCCCTCCCATCCCTTTCTCTCCTCGTCGCTTCATCCCTTCCAACAGAGATACCGTTTACTTGTTTACCCGCTCGCCTACGTCGCATACCGGGTTAATAATGCACGCTGCGAGTGTGCTTAGATTTGCGGCGCAGCTTAAGAAACCTTCGCGTAAGGGCACTTTGAAGAAAGTATAATAATTTATTTAATATTCAGAAGCGAGTTCCCCTTCCCTCTGTCAGAACAAAAATAAAAAGAGCGGTAAATATAAATCAAGAAAAGAAAATATAATAATATTAATTAAAATAATATTAATAAGAAAAAGTCACGCAATAAATCAATCTTTTTCTACCAAATTATTATAATTCCTTTTCTTTATTTTTTTAAAGGTTTTTATTTATCAAAATTAATTGAGAGAAATAGCAGAATAGATTAAATTTAAGATTTTTGATTGTGACTTTTTTTATTAATTTCTCGTTACATATATTTGTAAGTAAAATGTCATGTGTAGTTGCAAAGTAAAATCCCAATCCAAGATTCAATCCGTTAAAGATAAATGCATTAATAAGATATATTGAAAAATAAAATCTTAAGAAGCATTTCTAAAAGCATCGCTACTACATTACTCACATACATTGTGTAATTTAATATATTATATTAATATTTTTTAAAAAATGATATATAGAAAATAATGGATACAGAAAGAGATATTTTAATAGTTTGCAAAAATTTTAAATAAATATTACAATTTTAAACACAGTGATAATAAATAATTTGATTTTTGAAATGGCATTTTCATTAAAGAAATAAAATTTGAATTCACAATCTTTAAATAGACATTATTTAAAATCATATTTTTTAAAACCTTTTTACTAACTGTAAGAATTGACTTTCGTATTCAAACTAGTATTTCTTCATTCATTACGATGCTGTTTTGATAGTCATTCTATGATAATTTTAAAAAAATCACATCTTGTAAGAGAATGTGCTTGATTCGTCTATTCTAGAGGGTTGCAATATTGGAACTGTCCTGTATGCCTAATTTTAACTGATTAAACATTCTTAATCGCAAATGTAGATTGCAAAACTTAACTAAGTTTCCCTCACGAAATAATAGTAATCGTTTTTGCATTATTATTTATCAAGTGTCATTTTATTTTTTAAATAATAAAGTAATAATTGTATTATTATTATTTTATATATTTTGTTTTTAAATTGTCAAAAATATCTAAAATTATTTAAATTATTTCTTATATATTAGTTTTCGAGATCCACAAAAAATACTTTAGCTAAAATTCACACATTTATTATACATAAAACACATTAAAATAAATAAATTTCATTAAAATATTATTTTTTTTTTAAATTTAAGTAAAAATTTTTTAAAACAAAGATTTTTTACGCAATATAAATATCTTTCCTGAGATTAAAATTTCAAATTAATAAATGAATTAATTTAATCATCAATTTTTTTTTATTCTTAATTGTGAACTAATTATAAGAAATAAAGTCGTTTTTTAAAATAAAATCGCGTCTACGAAAATGCGAGCTTCTTACGTTTTTCACGGAAAGACCATTTCGTATCCGCGACACTTACTCTCTCGAGGGTTTGGCTCTTGTCTGTGCGTGGCATTTACTCCCCTCGGTAAATCAATCACACACATTCATCGTACCCCATATAACGTTTTGTTTTTATGCTCGCACATAAAGACAATCGATAGATAAGAGACTCAATAGAATACAAGAATGAGATATACGGAATGACGCATATAAGGAATTACATATAATATATGTTTTACGAATCAAATAAAAATTACGAAAAATAACCAATATGCATTTAAAATTTGAATAAAAAATAAAATAAATTCATAATGATTATTAGGATCATACAAGTAATCTCTGAATCTTCATCCTTAAACGTTTAATAGCCGAGATGTTATATTTTCAAATCATGGTTTAAATATGCAAAGTAAAAAACCGAGCAGATTCCTCAAATATTTGATAAAATATATATTAAAGAATTGCATATTCTCTCTTACCATTTACTAAAAATTTACTTATTTAATTTAAAATTTATTTATTCTTTTATTTAATAATATTTAATAATATTAAAAACATTTTTATTCAATAATAATTATTAATAAAATTTATTTATTTTTTAATGCAAGTCAATATAAAATAAAAGAAATCTTTGTTCGATTTTCTAAACGAATTACATTTTTCACAATTTAAGTAATAAATAAATTACTGTAGAATAAAATATTGATCTTATTTCTTAATTTTATTTCTATCCCTCCTGTGCGTATTTCAGGATTAACAATAGCTACGAGAGCAAACGCGATCTGGGAACGCGACGAATACAGAAAAGCGGACGCCGAGAAGGGTCGAGAGAGGGGGGGCCGGCGGTAGATGCGGGGTAGGTAGGAACGTTTGCTAATTGGATAATTATGGAGTGCGCCGCGTTTGTTTTATAATTGGGCGCAACCAGGGGAACCGTCAGTGCGCGTCGACGACGTGCCAAACAACAAAACGGTCGGAGTCACGCTCTACGTGACGAACTACCCTCGGAGCTAATCCAGGGACCGAAGGGCCCCCCTCGGCTTCGTGTTCCGCCCCCTCCTCATTCGGTCCCCCTCCCCACTTCTCTCATCCTCTCCGCTTCTCCGCGTCAGCTCTAGCACCATCCTTGACTAATCAGGTGTCGCTTAATAAGTTTTGTTTAAGTGTTTTGTCAGTTATTGTTATATACGGGGTTCTTTTTTCAGATGAATATTATTTTCTATTTAATTCATCTTTAATTTATGTAAACAGACTGATTGTGAAATGCAATATTTCAGGTATTTTACGCGTTCGTTATCACTCTAAATGAGTTATCACTGACATTTTAAATAATCCTTCAAGTTTAGCTAAGTAAAATTCACATATCGCGAGAAGAAGATGAGTGTTCTAATAGACAGAAAATCTGAAGGAGTCGCGCGCTTTAATTTCGCGACTCTTCTAATTTTAGTATTGTCGGAGGAGAATAAGGGGTGAGACAAGTAGTAGAAGAAACTGTTCTAGTTAGAAAACGATTGACTGACTGACTGATTGATTGCGAATCGCTCTTTCGTTAGGGCTGCTACATGTGAGCCTTGTATTTCTCTTTCTCTTCTTATCTTCCTCTCTTCGACCCTACAATTCAATCCCTTCCCATTCTCGTACAGTAAGCTTCCCGTAGAAACACGCGTATCACCTACGTACCTACCTACCTACCTACGTCAAAAGTCCCAATGACCTGTCATCAATCGATACATCACTCCCTTTCAATTTCTGAGCCGCAAAATTGGCCAAATAAAATAGCGTAATGTCTTCATAATATATCAAACTAGCCGTTATACATTTATCATACTTATATTTCAGGGGATTTATATTTTTTCTATTGAATTACATACTAAGCATTTTTAGAGATCAGACGCATTATCTCTATAGACAACCTACAATGACTCGGAATAATGTTTCTAAATATTAATAAAAATTGAGAATATTTTGACGGTTTGATTATTTTAACAAAAAGTCATTTATGTAGATCTTTTTTTCCACATTTTGTTTCTTCAGTATTATAATTTTACCTATGTGATAGATGTGTCATTGACTCCTGATATAAGCCAATATGCATGTGTGTAAGAATAAAATTACTTACCTGAACCATGACCATGAAATTGCTGATATAAATTCACTGGCGGAGGAATATTCGCATACGGCAGTCTATTGTGGTTTGTATGATGTCTGCAAATATAAATTTTGTATGTTAAAAATTGTTAGAATACTTTGTTTTATTTAACAATTACATTAACTTAACAAAATATTCCATTGAAAAGAAGTAAAAAATCAAATTAATTTTTACAATTAAAAAAATTTTTTATATACAAATTTGAAAATATAATTATTTATAATGAAAGAAGCATGAAATTTAACATTGTAACAATAAAATATTTATTTCATTATAAAACAAAACAAAAAGGTATTTAATAGAATTTATGTAATGTGAAATACATATAATCGAAGAAAATTTATAGAAATAAAAAAAATTGAAATTTATTTACCATGCTACAGAGGTGTACTATATTATATATATATATATATATATATATATATATATATATACCATATAAATATTTAATTGCAATAATATTAATAATAATAATACTTACTCGACCATTCTGTGCCCTGCCTGCCCTAACGAAGCGGATTGCGTTGATCGAGTAAAACCGATTTGTGGCTTCCACTGATTCCCATTATTGCGATTCATAGCTTCAAAATCTTGCGGTTTCAAGACACGCGACGGTTCTTTAGCTCCTTTTAATTTGCGAGCGAGGAAAATGTGATTACTGCTGTATTGGGGATCGTTGAATTTGACACTATAAAAAAAAAAAAATATATATATATATATATTCATCTTCAGTCACATAAAAAAATTATAATTACGTTAATAATCGTAATTAGTTTACGTTTTCGGATATACAGCAGGACCTGGATAACTTATGCAATATAGCATTGAAACGGGAAATTTAAAAAAAAGAAAAGTTAGGTCGCGCATGTTGCGATTAATTTTGACTGCGTGTCACCTGATAATACATGATAATACCTGAAGACGACATTAATGTTGGCGAGAAAATACATGACAAGTTGTTATCCGTGTTTTACTGTATATTCTACAATTCTATTTGTATCTTCGTGTATGTAAATATATACGAACCAATACACTTTATTATTTCTGACTGGTAAACCCCTTACAGGTGAAGGTAACGTGCCTCCATCAGTCACGCAATCTTCTGATAAAAGTACAGTGCCTCGCATACCATTTATACTTATTTCAATCTCCTTATCAAATCCTACGTGATTCGTATATAAACCTTTTATAAAATTATAATTGCTGTTTTCCATACCAATGTATAATCTGTCATTACCGCGAATATTTCTCTTTTCTAAAAATAAGAAAGTAATATTAATATAAGAAGCTTAAGTCATGTAATATACATTTATATAGTATGTCTCATATTAATTTTTTTACACGATTAGTATCTCCAAAACGAATGATTCAGAAAGATGTATCGAATCAATGTTAATCGGACAAAAGTTATACTGAAATATACTTTCAAACACATATCTAAACTTTTGCACATATTATGTACTTCTTAGAGAACAAAATAACATTTCTTTGAACTGAATTATTAGTTTTTAGAGAATTATATAAAAGAATAAAATGATAGGATTAAATAGGTATAAAGAGATTATATAAAAGGATTAAAGGATTTATATATGTGTGTTACGAGATATGCTAGTTTAAAAATTATATTACTTACTTTCTGCTTCTGTTAAGCTGTCATAATATGGCTTTAAAGCTTTAAATAATCTTTTTTCATCGACAAACGGAAGCAGAGCTACGCCCTGCCATGCAAATTTCTTTCCATTTAAATCAATTTTAAAATCTTCTGGATAAAAATCAATGATTTGAGATTTCTGTAAATAAATAAAATACATGTGGTAAAAATATGTATATTTTTTTATATAAGAAAAGAAAAAACTTTATTATATTTAAGTTACAAAGATGCATTTTACATCAAATTTCAATTTATATGTCTGAAAAGTAAATATAAATATAATAAACAGCTATATGGGCTTTAACTGTTTGTGTCATAATTTTAATTCATATTTAATTACTACACATTACCTTTATATTACTAATTTTTATCTACTTTTATTACTTTAATGTATACCTACTTTTAGTATCGTTTGAAAGTAAAAAATATTAAAAAGAAGAAAGATAAAAATTGTCTCAAATAAGTGATAAGTAATAATATAGTAGTTTATCATGCCATGTTAATTCAATCGCAAAAAATGTATTAGTATCATGTTACATTTTAACTATTTCTCAGATTATTATACATACTGGATCGGTCATTAGATGTGCCCATGGTACAGGTACATGTTTTTTACTAGCAGCAGGAAATACACCCATCAATTGCTCTAATGGACGAAACTGCAGAAAGAAAATGTTTTAATTAAATTAGAGATAGCTGCATGTAAACACATTTACATCTTGCAAAGTCTTACCGGTACAGTGCCCTTCTCAAATTCCGTCGACAGACCACCGATGTTAATAAAATCGCTTGCGAAGGGCGCATAATGATACGGGAAGTACCATCTCCACGATGCGCAACCTTGATAATAATATCGCAAGACCCAACATAAACCACGTACATATTGCAGAGCAACGTTATTTCTAGAAACAAACGAGTAAGATAAATATCTATGTATGGGGATGATGTGTAAATCCTTCGAAATCAATTTTATTCATTAAATCGTGAGTGTTCGTAAATATAAAAATTGTCTTCCATCTACTTGTATTACCTAAAGGCAAGATTATCAGGAGAAACGTCGAATTTAGATTCATAATATCGATCTTTGAAACCATCCTCCCAAAGTCGTACTTCATCGTGCGACTGGTCATCATCATCATTGTCTGCTACTGCTTCAGTTTTACGTTTTTGTCCTCTATTGTCTGCATTCTAAAAAATATGTAAAAATTAAAGACAAGATATACAAGTATTATACATATAATGTATGACAAGATATACAAGTATTATACATATATTGTATGACATGTGTATTAAAGAATGCGATTTTTTGTGAAAATAGATATATCTCGGGATACAAAATTGTCAGAAAAAATAGTTAAAGTTAATACCTCGGGTCTCAACATGCTCTCTAAAGCATGATTAGCGTTTGTACTTTCGGCAGCATTCGTATTGTAATTCCTACCCTGTACGCGCATTTGATAAGCCTCGTAACGTGCATTTTCTATAGGCTTCACCGTCTGCCCAAGAGCCTGTAAAGATTTTTCGGTAAAGATTATTATAATGTATACAGAAAATATTCTGAAAATTTCTTCTCTTTTTTCTAGCAACAATCAATTTTTAGAAGTTTTGTTTTATAAAAATTAAGTCAAATTAAATCTCAATTATTAATTATAATAATTATAATTTAATACTAGTTTCTTAAGTACATAATGTACTGTAATAAATTTAAAATCTTACAGTGGGTGCAAACTGTCCTGCAGGAATCCATTTTGGTTTAAAGTTACTGATAATTTCATGTCTTCTCTTTTTGTCTTTTTCACGTTGCTTAAACGCTAATTCATTTTGTTGTCTTTTCTTGAAGATTTCATCTTCTACATCACCAAGATCTGACATTATTAATTGTACTCGATCTAAATTAACATCGCCACTGTCTGTCAAAAAACCCTGCACAAATAATTGAAAAATATATCTTTTGTAAAAGACATTTGCTTAAGATCTAAATGCTCAATTTGGTTAAGACTAAAATATTTGAGACATTTTAAAAAAATTTAATTAAAATATGGAAAAACTATGTTAAGAAATAAATGTGATATTTAATGTAAAAAATTTAAAGAAAATTTTACAACTATTATACTCTTTAATCACATCTAAATTGTAAAAAATATCTTTAATTATAACTAATTTAATATAAATTACTTTTCTTATATATATATATATATATCTTTTACTTGTTAATTTTTAATCAATATAAAAAACATACGATAAAATTTTACTCTTTATATTTAAATTAGAGATAATTAAGAGAGGATTTATTAAGCTCTCAAAATTGGATTCAGAACAATAGTTACTCGTAGAAATTAAGAAATAGAAAAAAATTAGATAATTTGGATATATTAAATCTTAAAGGTTAAGAAATAATGAAAAAACAAATGTCTAAGAAAAGTGATTAAATACTTGTGGACATTCTATGACTATTCCTTAACCAATATGACTACTACATGAATAGTTATTTTTTTTTCGTAAAAAATATTACATACTCCTGTTTTATACACTGCTTTTTTATATAAAGCAACAAGTCTGTCAATTGCACCTTCTCTAATTTCTAGGGAAGGGAGATGCGGTAGAAAATCATTCCCTACGAAGAAACACATAAACACCCAATCATCGACAGCTCGTTCAAAATCATATTTAAATGGTAGATTTGGCATAGCTAACTCTCTTTCTAAATATTCTCTGAGAACATTTAATCGCACAAATATGAACTGGCATTCAGATCCAAAAGTATTTTCTTCCTGTCCTTGATTCGGTTCTGTTCCTGTACATTCTCGCATTTCATGCCCTAATTGACCACATATATCGCATGGTTTTGGTTTATTCGGTTTAAACTCTTCACGAATTATTGTAAAATTAGGTTCATGCGTAGCAAGACCCAACATAATTAAATCAGCATCAGCTCCGCATAAAACATGTTGCGTGTTAGGATCGTGATCGGGTTGTGCTGTAAAATAACCAAAAAGTTTTAGTATTTTTTTTCTACGATTTATAGAAATATAATGTAAATATAAATATAAAAATTTACCTCTTTGTCGCCGTATAAAATCCATAATTTTATGTTCTCCTTCACCAGGAACATTAGCATCACTTAATATTACCATAATATTTCTCCAACCTGGATCGTTATTCAAACGATCATGAATATAGTAATGCAAGCATGCTGATAATCTTGCCATAAATGGTGTACCCTGTGAATATGATAAAAATTGACATATATATAATATATATATTTTTATTAGTAAAATCTTAAAATTAAAATTAACAGTTATAATCAGGAAGTTTTAATTAAAAAAAAAAAAAAAAAAAAAAAAAAAAAAAAAATATATATATATATAATGAAACTTTCAAATATTAGATTTTTAATTTATGTTAAGTAAATAATTTAAAAATATTTTAAAAAGAAACATTTCTCTTTATATTTCTTCTTTAATATTACAAACCGGCGTGATACAGTTACTGTCGAAATGTTCTTCCTTCGGTTTTTCAGGAGGTAAAGGTGCCCCTTTAGTGGCTAATTCGGAACGTATCCTTTGTATTTCATTAATTTTCTCTGTTGTTTCTTTTGAGGCTCGAAATCGCCGAGATCTTTGTTGATTCATTTTAGCTCTGGGCGCCTATGTGATAGCATGTATTGCATACTGTAGTTAGTTTTGTGTTTTTCATTCCTTTTTTTTTCTCTTACATCTTACAAAAATACTTACAACTCCATCGATTGCCATATAAAGCAATTTTCTTGGTCTAACAATACGAAATAATCTGTCAATGCACTCAAAAATAGCCTCCATCATTTCGTCCTCATCTTTCGGTGCTGGCCTGTTTTGTACAGTAAGAGGTCACATAACGATTTATAAATCTTTGTAAAATCAAGCTTACTCACTTATCTTCAGGATGTGTACAGGGATGTATTATGCCATTCATGTCAAGATATAAATTATCAAATTCAACTCCATTTGGATTTGGATCAGCAGAATTCACAGGGATACATACTCCATCTGCATTTATCATCTAGAAATGCAATGTTCACAAAATTTTGATTATAACACATTTACATAGAAAAAAAATTATTGAGTTGTATAAGATGTCCCTGAAATCGTCAAGCGGTATATCCTAGTCACAAAAAGATAAAAAAAGATCATATTATATTTCCACAAATATATCTTTTCAAGTTGTATATCCATTCATCTGTGACAAAGATTTATGAGAATGTATTTGCAGGGATTTTATAAGACAGATTATTACTTCGTTGAAATAATATTTACATAATGACACATTTTAAATCAATGTCTAAATCCAAATAATGATACTTATATTTGCTCCAGCATACAGAGATTTATTATTATATAAAATAAAATGTTAAGTTATCAGAACGCAATACATATTGTTATTGTTTATTACTGATTTTATTACTGAGTTTATTATTGATATTAAGAAAATGAGAAGACAGAAATATTTAATTGAGTTATATTTCTTATTAACGATTTGAGTTAAGATAAAAACATTTACAATTTGGAAAGAAAAAGTTTCTATGACTATAATCCTTTTTCATTTTCAAAGCGAAATGCATTTAGTGATTTCAAAAATATTTTATATGCACATATAAATATATAAATATACACACATACATACACAATTCTTTCAAATTATGAATATTCACAAGAAATAGTCTTCGACTCCAAAAAATTGAGAAGATATCTTAAATATTATCTGATTAGATAATAAAATATTATTTTGAAAATTAATATGATATTAAAAAGAAAGAAAATATTATATATATACATAAAGTTTACTTTCTATATTAAAAAAAAACTTTTATAAAACAAAAATTTTTGTGTTTACGAAAGCACACAGTCATATAAATAATATATGATTCAATAATAAGGAAAGTATCCTGCATCTTTATAATAATTTGTAGTCTTCGAATTAAAAAAAAATGGATTTTTACAAAATAAAAAAGTTATAAAATTTCTCAGAGAGTTACATGTATTACTTATATGTACTTACAAGAGAGAATATACAGTTGTAAATATACATGTTTTAAAATGAAATCATTTAATTGTTTTAATATCTAATCTAGTTTGATAATTTAGAATAATTTAGAATAATTTTATAAATACAAAATAAATTTTTTTGTTAAAATCTTGCATATGTTCATATGTAATAATTATTTAAAACATGTTTAAAATTAGAATATATATACGCATATCATGTAGACAAATTCTATCCATTACTTATAAATGTAACACAGTATTAGTTAAATAATCCAAACTCTCAAGAAATGATATAAACTTAATAATTTCATTCGATAAATACGTAAATGCAAATAAAAAGAAAATATTGTGAGTAATCTAACCCTTACCTTTTGCTCGATGCACTCGACGATTACAGAGGGATACTTTCGACTTAACCAACGAAAGAATGCTGGTACACCCATTTTTTAATCGAAATTTACTCAACAAAGTTAAATGACCAATTTTTAAATCAATCATGCAACACTGTCGTTAAAATATAACAATAATACATTATTCACATGTAAGTATCTAACCTACACACGCAGTTTAATAACTGAACCATAGAACACGAAATATGAGATTCGCTCATATGACAGTTTCTGTCGAACGTATTGATTGGCTATTGAATAGAGAATTTCTAAAATCCCTATATTGAAATTCCCTAAACACAATTCCCGAATTTCCCTTTTGAAAGAATACGAGGTGGCAGTTTGGCGGGTAATTTCTGATAATTTCAAAACAGTTGCGAAACTTTGTAACGTCATATTTAACATCCGGTCTGCGGATCAAAAAAACGTGTCTGGATTTAGAATTTATCTTGGAGCTTTTTATACACGTTAGTAAATCTGAATATTTTGAAAAAGATACTCAAAATCACTTTTTTCCCCAATTTTTATTTGTGTGAAGTATAAATGTGAGATATTTCAGTGTATATTTACATCTCTACAATTGTTTTGCTTTTATTTTACATATATTGATAAGTTTTTTTACTTACGATTTGAATAACATATAAAATATAAAGTAATACTTAATGCTTTTTCATCAGCTCGTACAAAACATCTGTGTTTTTAGTGAGTGACACCTGTTGAAAGAAAATAACATATATTAGGTTATGAAATCTTTTTCATCTATCAAATATATGTGAGCACGGAATTATTACATATATATAAAATCAATATTTAATCTATATTTATATTCAAATATTTTGAGAGTAATATTTTGTTATAAATGTGTAGAGATTTTTTATAAAAATCAATGTTTTCGTGAAATGATAAAAATTTTCGTTTTACTAAAATGAGAAACTGAAATGATACATTGAAATTAAATGCAAATATATTTATGTATGTGTATTAATTTAATTTGCAATTATTTATTTTATTTGTATCTATTTTTATTTTATTTATTTTATTATTAATACATTTTCTGTTGCTTTGTTAAATATATAAACTTATTATTTTACTAAAGTACAACATTTACATTAGTGTTGAAGGCTGTGTTATTATGCAAAATTTCAATTTTATGACTTTTAATTTTATAATTTTTAAATTTTAATTTAAATATAAATTTTTCTATGTTCTGCTTAATTACTAGTAATTTTTCTTTAGAACAATTTGGTTTCAATTTAATTACTTTTTTCTTTAGATCAATTTAAATAAATAGAATTTTTCTTTTAGTCGTTATTAAACAATTAAGATATGTTATAATCAACTTTGTATATTGATGATATGTTTATTCTAAAAATTGAGGATTGAATGTTATTTTCTTTCTTTTTTAGATTACCTATATAAATCTTGAGATATTAAATAAATTTTATTAATTTTATATATTAATATTACTTAAATTTTGAGATAATTGGTTTATTTATATTACTTTAAAGCAGGAAGATGCCAGTAGACCAGATACAATATTCTGAAAAATACTGTGATGACAAGTACGAGTATAGGTAAACTTGAATTATAAATTAAATATATTTAATGAGTAATATACAGCAGATGAGATTAGAAAAGTACACAAAATACTTATTTAAAAATGAACATTTTATTATATTACAATTCAAATGTAAATTTTTTTTTAATATCTAAGAAAATAATTACAATATATATCTAATTAATTACATATATCATATTTCTTAATTAATTTAAAGATTTAGGAATATGATAATTTAAGAAAACCTTAATTTTATTAAATTTAACAAAATTAAATTATTTATAGGCATGTAATATTGCCAATAGATCTTGCTAGACATGTTCCGAAGACTCATCTTATGACAGAAACAGAATGGAGGAATCTAGGAGTTCAACAGAGTCCTGGATGGGTTCATTATATGATGCATGGGCCAGGTATGACTTGACAAATGTAATTTTTTTTTTAATTTGTAAGAAAATAATTACTTTATGTATCTAATTAATTATATATATCATATTTCTTAATTAATTTAAAGATTTAGAAATATCATAATTTAAAAAAGCCTTAATTTTATTAAATTTAACAAAATTAGGAGTAATTTTTAAATTTTAAATTATTTATAGGCATGTAATAAAAATTTGCATAAATTTTAATTATAAAGAATTATAATATTGTTTATATTGTAAATACAGGAAATTAAAATTTTTCTTTTTTAGAACCACATGTTCTATTATTTCGCAGACTGAGGACTGATCTTTTAACAGCATCTCGATGCACTGCTTCACAAAGGGAACAGACTGTTGTGTGTTGTAATTGAATTTGAAAATGATTAAATATGAGATTATAGTGAATGAAAGTAAAATGTATGTTAATTATATTTTATTATATTTATAAATATATATTAAAAATAATTATTGGCATAAAAATTTTTATATTTTATTGCTTCTATCTGTTTTATATATGACGTGAAGTGACATAATTTAATTCTCACAGACACATTTACAATTTAACCTTAAGATTTAAATAACAGATATATACTTAGGGAAAATCTTGAAAAATTTTTTATTATATTTAAAATAGTGCTTACACATAACTCGAAAACTAATGTTCACTGTACGTTCAGATTATTTATTTTGTTTTTATTCCAAAGAAAATTAAATTTTGTTAATCAAAATTTGTGCAAATTAGAGTGAATTTGATATTTATATTTTATTGTACTATTGTATATTGAATATAATTGAGATAAGGGATCTATATATTATGAAATAGAGATTTATTAGAATTAATTCTAAAATTATATTCAAATATGGAAATTATATTGAAGTTACATGTATAGTTTATCTGAAATATATTTGATTAATTGCTCTCGTCAGTTAAAACCGTTAGGTTATATACGTGAATACATACATTCACGTATATATAAATAATTGATTGATGTGCAAATGTAGATAAAAATTATATTTATTTTTATATTTTTCTTATTACTTGACAACGATAAGTAAAGATACTATTTAAAAATAAATATGTATGTGTAAATATAAAAAAAATTAATTTTATTGCAATTTATATATTATAATTAGTCCTTTAATATAAATAATATCGAAAAGAAAAAGAATAAATATAAAATATAACAATCTTGTAACATATGCTTAGCTCTTATAAATTTTCTGAGTATCATGTCATTCAAGAATCGTCAATATCTTTCGACTTTCCTTTTGGATTCTAATATTAAATAAGTAATAAAAGTGCATTCTTTTTATTAGACAATATTATACATGGACATATGTATAGGTATATATAAACTGTTCTTATATTTTTATAATTACAGTTATTTAGTGTACATACAATTTTTTTAGTATAGGAATTATTTAAAAATTAATATTTATTTACTTGCCATCAATCGTGCATTAAATATTTTTGTTTCTAAAAGTATATTTTATGTTGTAGTATTGAGGAGCTAAATAAAAAATATCGGATTACTTTAAATATGTCGCAAAGGTTTTCATAATCTTCTCGACATTTTACTGCGTTCGACAAAATAAATTTAAAACGTCAGAATGCTCATTTACTTCATTCTATCTTTGTTACTTATGAAAATTGAGTAAAGATAGAATGAGGTAAAAGAATATTCCAACATCTCAGATTTATTTTACCGAACGTAGCAAATAATATTGATTGTATGTCGAAATTTCGAATTAATAATTTAAGCTATTAATTCTTAGTTTCATTATAGTTAATTTCTATATTACAATTCTTCCTTTCTTCTTTTCAATTATTGATCTCTGATTGACAGATGCTTATTCGATTATGGTAGCATCATATTATTTTCGGTATAAATCGATGTTATATGATTACAAAAAAATTAAAATTTTTTAAATAAACTTAAAAACTGTAAATAAAATTTAAAAGCACAAATAAAATTAAACACAAATAATAAAAATTAATTCTACGAAACTGGAAATCTAGAAATGTTTAACTACATTTTATAAAAATTAATTTCTCATATTATTTCATTTTGTAATATATAGTTATAACTCGGAAACGACTTATTTCCGGACCTATGTTTATATAGCTTTTTTTGTTTCTTTTTCGTCCCAAAAATTACCTCCTAAAGTACTGCGGACGATTTCCCGGACATCCTGTATATATAAAAATGTTAACGTTATATATACATATATATATATATATATATATATAAAAAAATGCGTGCGTGCGTGTGTGTGTGAGTGTGTTTACACGTGTATGCTGTAATATTGACAATACAAAATACAGATTTCAATCGTTTTAACTCACAAATGCACACACGCAATGCACACGCACACATATGTACATACATACATACAAATATATACATATATAGATATATACATATCATTTTTTATATATGTATACATATATAATATACAATCTATTTAAAAACCGCATGTACGCTTGATTTCTACGATGATTTTAATTCTGCCTATTTTAAAAAGAGAAAACATGGTAAAGTTTAATATACATAAAAATAAAAGAAACTTTCTAGAATCTTAAGGCTTCAAGGTTTTAAGTACAAAGTCTAAATAACAATAAGCAACTGTTGTTATTAGAATAGTAAATATAAGTAAATGGTGTCAAAATAGATCAAAAGCAATATCAATATATTAACCATACAGTGACGACGTGCAAAGTAAAATTTATAAACACTTTTAAATAAATTTTGTATTATTGCAACAAAAGTTTATAATTATAAAGCGGATTTTATTGTTCTTTAAATTAATAATATAATCATAAAATGGAAGAACCTGATGCAGTAGTATTGAAATGCTACTATTGCAACGAAGGTATGTGTAGTTTCGTTTTATAAAATAATCCGGATAAGTAATTTACTTTAAAGATACTTGTAAGATTAAGCATTTAAAAGTGCATTTTTTGTACTGTAAATGTTATATACATATATATGCTAACGTTAATATGTATACATATATATATAATAAGTGCGACTGTGTTTACACGTGCTTGCTGTAACATTTACAATACAAAATACAGGTTTCAATTTTATGTTTTATCTCACAAATACGCACACGCACACATATGTATGTATGTACATACATACATACATACATACAGCGCGCACGCGCGCACGCACACACACCCACACTCACACACACTTATCATTTTTTATATATTTATACATATATATTATACAATCTATTTAAAAAAGCAGTTAAGTATGTAAATCTGTTTATAATAGATACGAATAAGAAAGGGCTTTTAATACAGCCATGTATGTGTGCAAATAAATTCATACACGTTCATTGTCTAGAAATATTGGCGAATATGAACATGGAGAATAAGCTTCATTGCGAATTTTGTTCTGGGAATTATCCATTAGAAATTCGGCATAAACCATTATTAGAGGTATGTAAACTATAAAAGATCTAATAACTATATAAAGTTTATAGAAAATAACAGGATAAAAGTTTATAAGAAAATAAAATTTTTTTTTATATTTTAATATATATTATTTTGTAATTTAACACACATGTTTTTACAAAATAATAAGCAATTATTACTAATTATACAAAAACTACTTAAACAGTTAAAGTGATAGTTTATAACTAGATGTATGTTAAAATAATAAAGCTTAACAACAAAACTTACATCATACTTACACATTATATACGATTATAATTTATAGTTTATAATTTGTTATAAGTAATACAATTAACAAATTTTAGTTTGAAAATATAAATAAAAATATATTAAAGAACAAATAAAAATAAAATCACTTTAACGATGTTTTAAAATTTCTGCGTTTAATGACTTTACTTTAATAATTGAACTAGAAAGCAAAATTATTAATTTTTCATTAAACCTGCATATATAATATTAATATCATAACAGTGTTTCAGGAACAGAAATTTTCTTCTGATTCTGCGAAAAATTTATGTCCTTTCTTTTAAATTACTATTTTCGATATGCTGCATCTTCTCTATTATTAGTCTGATAATTGCTTTAATATCTCATGAAACTAATATCTACATCATCATATTTATGATTCACTTTTCATGCACATTTTTAGTTGTTAGTTGCTCTTATTTGCTACTGCCCTGGATACTTGATTGGAGTGAAAGGTATGTTGGATTCATTATTCTAATTATTCAAATTCGAATTTTTAATTGTTTCATGTATATTTATAAAAAACTCAAGTTTAATAAATTCTCTCTATATATATACATATATCTTATACAGTTTATAGATAAAAATGCATAAATTTAATATTAACGACAAATTATTCGAAATTGATTTTTTTCTTAACAAAACAGAGTAAAATCATTTTTAGTCAATTTTAAATTATGCCCAAACTGTCAATAATTGCAAGAACTGAATTTTTATCACAATAAGTTGCTATTATATAGACTTGAAATTTTAATAGAGAAATGATTATATAATTTATTATTAATAATTATTATGAATTAATTATACAAATATACAATGTTATTAATTATATGAAATAATAAACGTAAATGATTTAATTTAGTATTTTTACCAATTGTAAGACAAATCCATCAAATCTATTAAATCTAAAAAATTCCTAGATTAAATATGATTGATGACATATGTATAATTCAAATGCTCTAACACACTTTGTATGCCATCACACTAAAACATTTCTATTCATCAAACATAAAGTATTCTGATTATTGTTGTAAAAATACTAAAAAGTTATTTTATAATATGAATATATGCAGCAGACTTTATATAATAAGTATAATAAAATAAATTACTTACTCTTTTTCTCCTTTTTATTTGTTCACAGATTGTATGAAGTTTGTTGTGAATTACACAAAAGTACTAAAGAATGGAAAGTGATAATAGGATATCTTAATGCTATTCAGGAAACTCAAGTTTAAATAAAATTTTATTATCTTATAATGTATATTATAGACAGTCCTCTTATCCTACGACATTTTCGATCCGGAATCTTCCCCTTAAACCTCTGATCCTATGACAAAAATTTGAAAGTGGGGGTATAATTCCTCTTTTGCGGTCGTAGCATGAGAGGATTTTTTGTCGTAGGATAAGAGGTTTCGTAGAATAAGAGAGTCGTAGGATAAGAGATCCGACTGTATCTTATATTTGTTATTATTCTATAATGTAGTTATTATAAAGACGATGTAAAAAACTTCTTTTATAAAATATTTTACTTTTTACATTAAGAAGCTTACAATTATATTAGAAATACAAGTGTAACATATGCAAATTTAATTTACGAAATTTCTTTTTGTGCATGATTACAAAAAAAATATATTAATATATTAATATATTAATGTAAAGATATAATATATTATATATATATATACATATATATATATATATATTAATGTATTATAAATATTTTATAATTATATTTATTATATATTAATAAAGTAAAATTCTTAATCTATTAGTATTTTTAAAAATACTAATGCAATTTTTTTAATACAAAGATAATTTACATAATTCTTTCTATGATAAACACAAAAAGAAATTGCATTTTTTATATAATTTTTATAAATATATTTTGCACATTTACACATTACTATTTATTTTAATAATTAAATTTATATGCTAAACAGACTAATAAAAAGTACATTTTTTTATGTTTTTTAATGTTTTTTTATAATACATTAATGTATGTTTATTTCGATATTTTTATCATTATATGTAACACCAAATATACTATAAATATGAAAACCGTTTATTCTTTTATTTTTATATCCACATAATTAGTATTTTTTTTTGTTAAACTGAAAGAGCGCAAAATTTTTTCTTTGTGGATTTGGTGAGCGCATAATTAGCGTATTATTATATAATTTTTTTATTGCATTTGCATAATGTGGGGCGGCCAGCTAGGCAGACGTATTATCACCTGATTTTCAGCCTGATGAGATTGTACAGGGTCTAAATATCTATAATCTATATATTTACCTTTTTATAACGTAGAATTTAAATGAGGAAGAGAAATTATTATGAAAAGAAATTTTGTAATAAAAATAATATACACTTATTGTTAGTAAAAAAAAAGTAGTACACTAGAAAAATAGGAAAAATTTATGAAATTTCAAATGCTTAGAACACAGTTAATAATTATCGTACAAAGGTGTTTAAAGAATGAATATGAAATTTGAAGTTTAAACTTTTATGTCGATTGCGTAGGATGATTAGCTTTTCAATAGTGGATGACACAGTAAAGACTAATATAGGAAAATTAATGGAAAGTCTAGTTTAATAAATTGTACGAAGTGAATCAATTGACGTATAAAAACCGGGTGAAATTTTAATTATTTAATTATTTTTAATTATTGATAGAAAATGTCGCATATATCTTAGTTTTAATTTTCGAATATGCCACAAACATCCGTTTACAGTATATCGTATGGCTAATTATAATTAAAAATTACGAAACAATAAGCATCAAGCTCTTTAAAAAGATAACTTTATTTAATTATTTACAAGGTTGTTCTCTATATCATCAACGTAAGTTTAAAGCAAGACAATCAATATTTATTTCGGCGGAGCAAATCCTACTTGGTTATTTCCCAGATCGAATATGGTATAGTAAGAGCCAATAAATATATCGCCCAGAATCCATAGATGTAATTTATTCTTATCCGCTTTGAAGCCGCTCCAACATATTACAGTACCGTCGCCCCTTGTTTTCTGCGAAGCATTAAATAAATAATGAGAACACTTCGTATTCTTAAATTTTAAATAATTAAAACCAAATTATGATCCATAATACTTACTTGAAGAATATAATTTTTAGGGGTAAGATTCAACGTCTTACCATTCAGAACAAAACCAATTGTGGGCAACTCATCAACCGAATCACAATTCACCTTTGAAAACAAAGGCACTATTAAATTACTAATTGATAATTACAGAGGAATTATAGGAATATTTGAAAATCGCGGAAAATTTGAAAAGTATTAATAGCTTTTTTTACTATTTGAAAAATTGATAAAAAATTTTACTTTACACACACAATCGTCTCTACTTAGTATAAAATATATAAATTATTAATCTTTTGTATTTATAATATTTAATTGTGTAGCAACTCGTCTCATACAATTAGTTACCTCGCCGTGTCTTATTTTTAATATTATAATAAGGAAACTTCTTTATAAAAGCCACAGCATAATTGCAAACCATGAATTTCCAAGAATTTTTCTTTTTTTTATAAAAAATAACATTAATTCAAGCTGTTACTTACACGATTAATCATTTCCAAACTGTTGTAATCAATCGGTAGCTATCAATTTTTAAAACTAAATATTTCATTGTGCAACGTGTTGATATGTTAATAATATACGTTAATAATATCAATGTGTTGATATGTTAATAATATATGTTAATAATATCAAAATGAAATAATTTTTTATCGTTAAAATAATAAAAAATTATTGAATTATTTCATTTTGATTTTTTTTCTACATTATTAAATTAAATTATTTATATGTCATCACATATGTAAATTAAATCTTATAATTTTTGTGTTATAAAGTTAAAATCGTAGCACAATCATTACAAAAAAGTTAGTTCGATAATATTCATTATCTTGATATTAAATTGTGTTGTACAAGGCAAATCTTTACTTTAACTTACAAATTAATTATTAGTTTTACATTTTAAAAGATTAAAAGTGCTTTGCACAATGTCAAATTCATGATATTCGAAATGTATTAACTTTGACATAGATAATTCGTGTAATTCCTCCTTAATAAATATAAATAAATATAAATTTAGTAATATTTTCTCTTATTTTTTTATAGAAAGCTATGTCATTGAGAACAATGTAATTGTTTATTTACCTTTCTATGACTATCAGCTCCAATAATTTTATTAATAATGTTGATGTCTGATAATGGTCCACTTATTAGTGATGTACCTGTATCAGCAATTGCTTGGCAGCCATTCGCGCACACGACTTGATCATTTAGTTGGATACTACAAGAAAACTTTATTTAATAATTTATTGCAACATATGATCAATATATAATTTAGAAAATAATGTACCTATCCATGGTAAATTTCCAGTATCCTTTTTTAGTAACTGGAACATATGTAGGTTCACCATAGTAATGATCGGGATTTGAACCACCCAATACCAATTCACCTCCTACATCAGCTGAAGGGTCTCTGCATAGATAGTATATTTTTTAGATTGTAATACATATATATTTTTTTTTATTAAAAACACTTCTAGACAAGTACTTATGAAAAGACGATACAAACCGATTCAGATAGAAACTGAAAACAGGTTCTGCCACTAAACCTTGTTCAACCATGTTGTAAAAGACAGGCGTTACTCGATCTTTGGAAATCGACGAATAGCCCATACCTAAGATACCATCAAACTTTTCCAAAACAAATATTAAGCCTGGCTCAAGGGTCGCTTCTGCGAAAGTTTGATTTTGAACTTGGAGACCGGCAACCTATAAAAAAATTAGTATTAATAATAAAATATCGCACAAGAATAATTAGAAAATACTTATGAAAATGTTTATAAACTACGATTGTAATTGTGACTACATTTTACTATTTGATTAATAATGACTCACATTTATTACATCAGTAGATAAGAAACCAGACGAATTGCCAGTCCCATACCGAATAGAAAACGGTTCACCATTTGGTTGATATGTGCTGGATTTGCTACTATTGTATTTATGATGTTTTTCTGTAAAAAAAAATAGTAAATAATATTACAAGTTGGCTACAGTAACAGTAAAATAGTAAATAATATTACAAGTTGGCTAACAGTATTAAAAAATTTGCAGAAATAAAAAAAATATGTCGATTTAAATAAACAATACTTGTTTAATTATCATATATATATATATATAAATACATACATTCAACTTTTGAATTATGTTTTGTGTATCAAAGCTTTTATTTGTATCTTTAGAGAGTGAGTGTGATGAATTGAATAAATATTAAAATCTATATATGCAAATTTGTAAAACTTGCTTTTGTGTATTTACAACAATTTTAATTATTAAAATTGCATTTTTGATGCTTTTCAAAGATTCTAAAAAATTATTTTTAAAACATATACTTAGTAGATATAGAATATAATATTTTATAATATTTTAATTTACATACATTTTGATTTGAACTTAATTATTCAAAAAAATTAGGATTTTCTTCAATGTTTTTAAGCAATAAATCATATTAGATACAATATATGCATATATAAATAATAATAATTTATTCATATATTGAATATTAATTAATTTGCATTTATTAAGCACAAAGTAATATTTTTGATAAAAAATTTTGAAAAGTTTATAACCATTATTACTTGCTTAAGACGAAGGAAACAAGTATAAAATAAAATTTTTCTCAATTCGTCTTTTGTTATACGAACATATACATTTGTGAGTCATGCCAATTTAAAAAATATAATTATTATTATAAATATAAATATTATTATATACTTAAGAAGAAATTAATTATAGTCTTGTATAAATATTAAAATATTTACGGCAAGCCACATTCTTAGAATCGCATTTTACAGATGGTACCCAAAGATTTGAGGAACCAGTATCAAATTGTACTGTAAATTTCTGCGGCGGAGTTCCGATACTGATTTCACCATAATACGCCAAGTTTTCAGAATTGATCAAAGGTTCCAATGCAATATTTCCTACTTGTTGCAAGTCAATACCAGCTATCTCCAAAGTTTTTTTAACAGAATCCATCTTGTGCAATTGAATCCTTAAAATAATATAAAAAACAATTTGTTAGATGCATATATATATATATATATATATATATATATATATACACATATATATATACATATAGTATATAATTAAAGCAGATTTAAAAAAATATAAATTATGAGAAAGTATATGTTTAATTGTATAAAAATCAAAATTACTATACATATTTACAACATAAATACAAAAGATTAAGAAATAAGCATAATTACGTAACAAACTATAAACTGATATTTTTGAAATTATTAAGATTTACACATTGTGTAATTTATTTGAAATATTATTTAATTTACAGCCTAAAGTTTTAAATTAAGGTGTTATGATTTAACAGACTCGATTTTAGTAGATCTTTGTAAATTATGCACAAATAGATGTTGATAACCGTACAGTGATGATGTGCAGAATAAATTTATAAAACTTTTAGATATTCATCCTGCGTTATTGCAACAAAAGTTTATAGCTATAATAGACTTTATTGTTCATTAAATTAATAATAAAAATATAAAATAGAAAAATTGTAGCATCTGCATACTAGCATTGTATATAAAAAACAATATATAAGTAATTGTTTTATTACATGTTTCTATTTGCAAATCTTATTAGATGATGCTTAATTTAAATAATTTGAAAAATATGCAACAATTTATAATGCATAAATGTATTAGTTATATGTAATATTCTTTTCAATGCAATTTAAAGAGAGAGATCTATTGTAGCAAGAATTTTGACTTATTGTTAATGTAATTGTATTTTAAATAGTGTAATATTTGAAACATGGTTATTTAAAAATTTGAAAGATTAACTACCAAAAAGCTTGAATAATGTAGTAAGAAATTTATGTATATAGGAAAGATGTAGCGAGTCTTTTCAAAAGAAAATTATAATTGTATGAGTGAAAATATATTATAAATTATTTTATTTGTAATAAATATTTACAAGTTCTTAAAAAAGAAATCATGTGCACGGTTTTGAGATATCATGCAATCATAAAATTTGTTACAAACGATTATATTGTTATGTTAGTTTCACAGAGACAATTAATATTGATTTTCAACCGAGACTGTACAAAATCCAAAAAACTACTTTATCTACATTTTTATATTATAGAATGTAAATCATAAGAAAGAATGTGTGCTACAAAAAGAAATTCTGGAAAAATGGAATAATATAGAATATCAATCTTTACTATTTTATTAAAAAATTGTAATTATTTATTTATATTAAGTGAATGAGAGAGAGAGAGAGAGAGAGAGAAATAAAGTAAGAAATAAAGGTTTTTCGTAATTTAATTACGAAAACTATTATTAAGAATATAATTAAACACTGTGAGAAAGAAAAGGATCGTTTGTTGTTATTGTTATTGACTGTTATATATGTATAATTGTTATTATACACAGAGGACAAACATAATATATATTAATATATGAGACAATAAACGCTGTAGAGAGCAAGGACACTAGACAAAATAAAATAAATTAAGGTAACATTAAAACGATATAATATATAATTCGGTAATCTTACAAATACATATGAGAATATTTAATACAAAACACTAAAAATAAATTATAATTTAAACATAAAAGTAAACGAACGTTTCTGGCTTCATTTTGAGCCTTCTTTAGAGCAATAATATGATTGTAATAAAAGTCGTAAATATAAAATTTATCGGATTGATTTACAAAATTAAAACTGGCAATAACGAAACGTAGTAAACAATGTTTGAATTAAAGTAGCGATAAAAAAACATGCACTAGTTACTGTTGTCGATATGTATAGTCATCAGTGGTTGGTGGGCCACGACGAATTAATATAAATGTTACTTCAAGGTTAATGACTTGACTACAATGCCGGTTAAGTCCTATGATAGCATAGATAATTATTTATAAATTATCAATATATCAAGTCAACGAATCATAAGAATAATGAAGTATTTACTTACAATATCAGCATATTCGGCAACAATTTTATTAGAAGATGGAGAATAACGCAGTTAATGTGTCAAGTTGTTACTGTCAACATTCTTTGAGGTAGTCAGTATATATATATATATACAAATCAATGATCTTTAGATTTGTGGAAGATTATTTATTAAGTTGTTATATATGGTTGGTAAATTTTCGGTGTCAGTTTGAAGATTTAAATCGTTCCTATGTCTCTCTGAGATCAATCTCTTATTATAATGGGGAACCTCATCCAACACCTCCACATCATTCCAACAAAAATCATGATTTTGCAATAGTCTATAATTTGTATATAATAACTGAAAAATTATGAGCATTCTTATTGATCTGCGATTTGTGTTCGGAAATTCGAGTTTTCAACATTCTTGACGTTTAACCGACATTTAATGCATCATAATCATAACAATTCATTTTATAAACAACGTTTATTTTAAAATTTTTTGGAATAGAACTTTTTAGTACTTTAATAAATTTATAGTATGTATTATTATTTATATAAATATAATTTATTATCTAATTTATTCATGCTACAAAAAGATAGTTTGACGTTAGTATTTTTAAAAATGCTTCTAAATTGTTCGGATATATTTGGTAAGTACGGGACGGTAAAAAAAATCGGAGAATTTTTCCGTGTCATGTTGTTAACAAAGTCAGGTTTATTAATCAAAAATTTAATGCGTTGATTAATTACGTCAAATATCAATTTAAGTGGGTAGCAATTATCCAATAATATGTTGATGATGTTAAAATTTTTTTCATGAAATTTAGGATGTGACAAGGTAAATGCTTTATCAACAAGACTAAATATCGTGCCTTTCTTTTGACAGTATGGGTGTTGCGAATAAAAATTAAGATATCTACCGGAAAAGGTAGACTTATGGAACCAATCAGAAACTAAATAATTGTTTTCCACTATAAGTGTTACATCTAAAAAATTAATTTTACGGTCACGTTTAATCTCTAAAGTAAACTGCAATCTATTGTGATATGAATTAAAAATGGAGAGGGTCATGTCAATAGAATCGGAAGGAACAGCCATTAAGATATCGTCAACATATCTGAAATATAAAGGAGGACTAAACAATAATGTGTTCAGAGCTCGAGCTTCCAAATCTTGTAGGACAATATCTGCTATGATAGGGAAAAGGGGGAAACCCATGGGAGTGCCAAATGTTTATCGGTATGTAACGTGATTAAAAGTGAAGAATGTAGAATTTAAAATTAATTTAATTCCATTAAGGAATTCGTTCTCAGCTAAAATTGCAATTATCTTGTATGCAGGCCTATCTTTTTGAAACACTTTCAATATATACATAATATATACATAGAGAGAAAGAGAGAGCAAATGATAATTTTAAATAAAATTGTGACAGTTTAATGTATAAAAAGTGTACCGAGTACACAAAAAAGTATTTTATTTCAACAGATTTATTTGTATTTGGCTACTAGATAATACATAATAGATATATTAAATTATTGATAATATCACACATATCTTTATTTTAATTTTTGAATTTATCACAAATATCCACTTATAACAGTACAATTATAATTAAATAAATAATTATAATTAAAACTTACGAAACAATAAGCAATGAACGCTATAAAAAATAATTTTATTTAATTATTTGCGAGGTTATCATTTATATCAATTATCTAATGGTATAACTTTAAAACAAGGCAATTGACATTTATTTTGACGGAGCAAATCCCATTTGGTTATTTCCCATATCGAATACGGTATAATAACAATCAAGAAATATATCGCCCAGAATCCATAGATTGAAGTCTTCAACTTCTTCGAAACCGCTCCAACATATTACAGTACCATTATCTTCTATTTCCTATAAATATTAAATACACTATGTAAACACTTCGTATTCTTAAATCTTAAATAATTAAAATTATGATCCATAATACTCACTTGAATAACATAGTCGTTAGGAGTAAGTTTGAACGTCTTACCACTTATAATTAAACCAATTATAGGCATCTGATCAAGCGAATCACAATCCACCTTTAAACAAAAGATAATATTAAAGTACTAATTAATAATATAATAAATATTAATATATATTCAGTAATATTTTATCATTTATCTATGAAAGGCTATGCCATTAAGAAAAATACTTCATTGTTTATTTACAGTTCCATAATTGTCAACTCCAATGATGTCATTAATAAAATTGATATCATCTGCTGGTCCAACTATTAGTGAGGTACCCGAGTCAGCAACAGCTTGGCAACCACCCTCGCACACGGTCCAATAAATACCTACTTGAACACTATAGTGGAAAAACTTTATTTATATGTTTCAACTTATAATCAGTGTAATTTAAAAAATAATGTACCTATCCAGGGTAAATTGCCAGTATCCTTCATTAGTAACAGAAACATATGTAAGCTCACTATTGTAATAATCGGGATCGAAACCACCCAATATTAATTCACCGCCTATGCTAGCTGAAGGGTTTCTGTATAGATTGTATATTTTTAGATTGGAATGTATATATTTTTTTATTAAAAATATTTTTACACGTGCACACTGTACGTGTGAAAAAAGATACGAACTGATTTAGATAGAGACTAAAAATAGGTTGTGCCACTAGACCTTGTTGCACCATATTGTTAAAGACAGGCATTACTCCATCTACGGATATCGATGGATAGCCCATGCCCAAAATACCATCAAAATGAGCATAAACAAGCGAAAAGCTTGATTCAAAGATTGCTTCTGCGAATATTTGATTTTGAATACTGAGTCCGGCAACCTATATAAAAAAATTAGTATTTATAATAAAGTATCACCATACACAAGAATAATAAGAAAATATTTAAATGCTTATTAAATATAAAATGCTTATAAACTATTATACGATTGTAGTTGTGTGACTGTATTGGATTATTTGATTAACGATGACTCACATTTACTACATCAGATGATAAAAATCCAGTTAAGTTGCCATCGCCATACTGAATAAAAAACTGCTCACCATTTGGTTTATATGTGCTGGATTTGCTACTATTATATTTATGATGTAAATCTGTAAAAAATATATAATATCAAAAATTAAAATCACAGTATTAAAAAATGTTCAAAAATAAAAATGTGTTAATTCAAATAAACAATACTTTGTTTGAATTATCAGATATATGTAAATACATTCGTTATTTTAAACGTTAAATTATGTTTAAAGCTTATTTGTATCTTCAGAATTAATATAATAAATTGCATAAATAAGTTTTAAATAAATTTGCATGCAAATTGTAAAAGCTTTGTTTTAATATTTAATTTTATAATATTCACATATTATTCTGTGACAAAATTTTTGCGCTAATATAAAACCTATAGAAAGTTATAACTAATAAAAAATTATTAGAATTGTCATTATTAGCACATTTAACTGAGTTTTTTTTCAAAATCTTGATGTACTAGGGCATTTTTGCGGACGGATTTAAATTCAGCAACGAAAAATTTATAAGAAAAGATTAGTTTCATGCAAATACCATAAAAAAAGTTTAATTTTGTCGAATAATGTTATCATTGATTTTCATTCTTAAACAATTTCAATTTGTTTATCTAAAGAGAATAAAGATTATATTTAAAAAATATAATTAATACAGTAAAATTTTATAACATTTATTTTAATACTATGTTATGATAAGAAAAAAATTAAGATTTTCTTCAATATTTTTAAGCAATAAACAATTTTATTAAATACAATATATACAAATATAAATAACAAAATGTTCGATAAATAGTAAAATGTTTTTATATATTTGTTGATTGTGAGTGTTATTTAATTTGCACACACTGAGTATATAGCAATATCTTTTTATAAAAAATATCGAAAAATTTATAATTATTATCTTCTTAAACTTAAGAAGGAAGTGTAGAGTAAATTTCTTTTCAATTCGTCTTTTGTTAGATGAACATATATATTCGTGAGCCGTGCAATTCAAAAAATATTGCTATGTATTTATGTTGCAAATTAATTATTATCTTATATAAATATTAAGATATTTACGGTTAGTTTGATTGTCAAAATTGCATTTTGTCGATGGTACCCAAAGATTTGAGGAACCAGTATCAAATAATACTGTAAAGTTCTGCGGCGGAGTACCGATACTGATTTTGCCAAAATACTGTGCGTCTACATAATTTTTCAAAGGTTCCAACACAATATTGTTAGCCAAAACTCGTTGCAAGTCGATACCATTTTTCTTCATAGTTTTTCGAATAGAATCCATCTTGTATAATGAAATCCTTAAATATAAAATATAATTGTTATATGCATACATACAAATACATATATATATATATATAATATAATTATATTTTTTTATAATACAGAGGGCAGACATTTAAAAAATACATAAGTTATAAGGGAGTTACATACTTTCAATTGTATAAAAATAAAAATTACTCAATACATGTTTACAACACAAAGATTATGTGATTATTATTATATAACAAACTTTAATTAATTAAACTGTTATTTTTTTTTAAATAATAAGATTTTGCACATTGTACATATATAATATTTTTTAATATATATATTTTAATATATTTTATAGTTTAAGCCTTAAATATTAAAGCATTATCATTTAACAGACTATGATTTTTTATTAACGATACCGTTACATACAATCTTATACAAAGAAATAATTAAAAATTAAATGACTGTATTTTCTGGATATAGGATATATATAGGGATCCCATAAATCAGTTATTAATAGTTTTTTAATATAATATATAGTAGAAACGCAAAAAGAATATTGCGATAAGGTAGATAAAAGTGAGAGCTTCGCGAATTCATAGAAAACTTTTTTTTAAACGTTTTAGCTTTAAATTTTTTTTTGTTATTACTGAGGTAATTAAAATTCCCGTATTCCAAATTGTGCGCTACATATTGACAAAAACTCTAGCAGCAGCCGAGCATGGTTTCATCTTAATTAGCGACGATAGAAATGCAACAGAAAGCAATTCTTGCATTATGATATGTGCTATAAAAAATGCTGCAAAAATTAAGTAGAATTTTTTAACATAAAAACAGTAAATTTTAAGCATTGCGTACAATATGTCAACAAAAACTAAATCACAACAGAGTATAACATGTTCTTTGTTATATCACTAGAATATCGTCAAATATCAAACTCATTTGCAAACAGGATGTCGGTAGAAATACAGCAAGAATTGAACAGACGCTGCTGTTTCAAAAGTTAACAGTAAAAATACAGCAAAAACACGACAAAAAGACAGCTGCTGTCATGAAATGATAGCAGAAACATATTACATATAAAATGTTACAGTAATATCGTACATATTGTTTTCTCGTTTATAACTGCTTACTACTATGCGATTTATCTCGTATTTAAATTTCTGCCACGAATAGATATAAAGCATGCAAAGAGCAGGTACTAAAAATAAAAAATGTAATGTCTATCTATTTTAATCAGTTTAACTTCTGTCATTCTAACAAAGGATTCAAAATATTAAATTGATTTTTTGAAAACCAGGCGAAAGAATGGAAAATTTTATATCTTTATTACTTATTTGAGACACAAAAACTAAGATTTCAATATATGCAAATAAGAGTTTCAAATATCAAGTTTTATAAATTAATTTTTTAAATTTAATTATTATTGTTTATTATTATTTAATAACGTCAATAATTTGTACTATACTGAATTTAATTACAATATAATGTTACATTTATGAATGGAATTATTATGTTGCATACTTATCGCAATAAATTACAAGCAACGAAAGATTTATTGGTAATTCTTTTGCAATGATACCTATAATATTCAGTTTTATTATACCTATATATCGTGCTTTACAGCGTTTTTATCGTCATGATGGGATGTCAGGCTGTGTTTAATTTTTGCTGCGTGTCTGCTATTAAAATTTGATGTTAGATCATAATATTACATGCTTGCCACGTTTCTGCTGTTACGGTATAACAGCAGATTATGCTTGATTTTTCTATTATATTTTTACTAATATACTATAGTTGCATTTTCTTTAGATGCTCATGCGTTGATAGTATCGGTTCAGAGTTGGGAAAGTTACCTTGTAAAAGTAACTCGTTACCGTTCTTTTTTTCCAAAAGTAACTCGTTACCATTATTCGTTACTAATTTTAAAAAATAACTCGTTATCGTTACTCAAAAAGTAACGAATCGTTACAATTTTCGTTATTCTTTTTGTACATACAATACAAACTTTACATAAAATTTTTTTTAATACAAGAACTAATCATTTAATACAAGAATCAAATTAAATTAAAAACTTTAAACATTATTTTACATTAAAGTAATCAAAATGATATAATTTGGATAGTAATATCGCTATTGATATAAAGTAATAATTTTGATAATAAATTATTTTAAATAAGAAAACTTTCGAAAAAAATTATAGACAAGCCTTCTTAAAGAGTTTTAGATGTTGTAATTGCAAAAAAGTGATTTTCTTATTGTTAGTTTACTTTCAATAGATTTGTAAATATGGTCAAAATCGCTTTCTTGACGTCTCTTTAATTTCTTTTTATTTTAAAATTTTAACACAATACGATAATTTTCATAATGTCAAATTCTTGGCTAATCATTAAATTACCTGTCTATTTAAATGTTTTTTTACAAAATAGGAAGATATTAGAAAAAGATTCCAGTAATTTCTATGTGATACTGCATTTTATCAATACTCTTATCAATCCCTAAGTTCCATTTCGCACATATATGCACATGTATCTACAGTATATGTTACGTATACTACATAAAATGCGCGCATATGCATGAAACGAAAATTATCTATATTTCTTGATTTGAAAATTATATTCGAAAAAAGTATAGTATATTCAAGTATATTCAAGTATATTCAAAAAAAATGTCAGAAGGCACAGAAAGACTAAAAGAGATCTTAAAGATATTTAAAAGACAATAAGACATTTTTAAGTTGTCTTTTAAGCATCTTTTGAAGACATGTGTTGTTTGCGAAGTAACGATAAAAATAACTGTTAATTTCGTTACTCGTTATCGAAAAATATAACGAAGTTACTTTTTCCGTTACAAACAAAAATTTGTAACGCCGTTACCGTTACAGTTATCAAAAAAAGTAACGACGTGACAAGTAACGCGTTATTTCCCAACTGATTCTACCTTTGTTGCTCATTATATGTTGAAGAAAAATAGAATGACGTATTCAGCACGTGTGCGTCCAAAAGGAGGGCAGTCTACATTGACAAGTAATGGGAACACAGCATACATTAATCTATTACAAAACCATGATTGAATTTGCTGACATACTGCTAGCATTTTGCTATCTGGATAATAAAAAAAAAACATACATTTTTGTAAAGAAAAATTTTTAATTTTGATTAAAATGCAATCACACATTTATGCAAGTTTCGTATCGATTTCAGAAAGTCGACTATAGTTACAAGATGGAATGATTTTCACAAATTTGATATTTATCACATCAATGTATGAAATATAAAATATATGCTTACCTGTAAAATTGTGCATCAATCAGCACAAAGAGCGTCGCAGCTGTCACGAAAAAGCGAAACATGTTTTCGAAATTTTCACAACTTTTTTCTGCACCTTGTGAGTGGACATACAAAAAATAAATTGTCAATTCTTAGAACTCTAATGGTTTATCGACATGTGGACGGCGACTATATATACAATCGCGCATTTAAAACTTCTAGGTTTATGAGCGTAGCCAGAGGAGGGGACAAGGATGATGCTTGCCCCTCCAGAGAAGTAATAGAAAAAAAAGAACAAAATGCTTGATGTTGTATGTAATGCAAACTACAAAATTAAACAAATAAAATTAGAGTTAAATATATGTTTTGTATAATCAAAAATTAACTACAAAGGATTCGCAATGTTTCATGAAAATAAAAACGTTAGGAGTTTTTGAAGTTCTATTAATTCATTAAGCTCTTACAATTCCTAACCGACTTACAGTTACAATGATTCTTATCGATGACTGCAATAAAATCGCCAATTGTTTTAAGAATTATTTCGTAATTAGTTTATAACTGTGACGATTTAATCTATTTTATTTAATCACAGTTTTGTACGTAATAATGTTATATGTGTTAATTTATCTAAATTTTTTTACTTTATATTTTTTCTGAATTAGTTTTATCTATTTTTCTCAAATTTTATTTTCTTAATTCAACTTCTTTAATGTTTATCATGTAAGTATCTACTAATGTATTCTTCTTTTTTTATTTTATACTAAAGAGAAGTCTTTTCCAATAATAGTAATAATAATAATAAATTTTTATTTTTTGATAAATTTTTGCTTCCCTCTGAATAAAATCCTGGCTACGTCCGTATAGAGATTTCTATCTATCAATTAACTTTAAAAATATTTTGTTTAATATATTTTTTTAATTAGCACAAATTGTGTTAAAGTAGATTATTAAATTTATACGTGAAATTAATGAGAAAGAAGCGGTTAATGTTTCGAAAAAATATATTATTTATATTGACAAGTAGCCATGTAACAATAAATTTTGCCGCTGATATTTTGGGTACAAGAAGTATCATTATCATTAGCAACAAGTTCATATCAGCTGCTTTCACAATAAAATATTGTACTGTTCAAGATAAAGGCATAATTATGCAAAAATTATCCAAAAATTCATGTTGATAGTATGCAAACCATAAATAATGTAATGCAGAGTAAAATTTATAAAACTTTTAAATAATATTAATCCTGCATTATTTGATCTACTTATTAAAAAGATTGAATATTGTGCACTATTACTATTTAAAGAAACTATTGCTTATGTAAATCTGTTTATAATAGGTGAAAAAAGCAAAGCTTTTATGGCCATGTAGGTGTGCAAATCAATTCATATACGTTCATTACCTAAAAATCTCAACAAATACTCAAAAATTTAGCTTCGTTTGTCAGAGTTCTTTGACGAGCCTAGTAATGAATCCTTCAAGCAGCAATACATCGTTGCATCAATATGCGAAATCGATTGCGAGCAGTCTTGAATAGATGTTGAAGTACGCATTATTAAATTTTTTTTAACGCTAATTACTTTGCCCTATATTATTTATTCAGCCACACACACTCTATACATAGACGCCCATGTATACACGCACGTACAGACAGGAGTTTGAAATAAAAAAATACCGCAAAAGCGATAAGTTGCGAGATCTCACATCTATACAAACACACACACTCACACAAAATGAAGCGTAAATTCGATCATGTGACTTCCTCGCTTTGGATAACGCTAACGCCGGCGGACTTTATTTATTTTTTTTTTCTTAAAATAAAGCAATTTCACAATTTCTTGTACGTTTTGCCGCATAAAATCATAGTGGCCCTCATGAAAAAAATCTCATAGCTATATTCGGCAAATTTTTCTCAATTTCAACAAAAAAATTTATCATTTTGTCCAGTTTTCTACATGTAAAAATTACCAAACTCACAGAAACATAAAAATAATATAAGCTTTCAATAGAGATTTTAAGCTTCAAAACATTTTTTTAGATTGAAATTTCATTTATTTTTAATTAAGTTACAGTTAGCATAATTTTGTCTATTTTTTTTCATTTAGATGTTCCTTTAATTTTTATGAAGAGTGTATAATAAATATATCAAATTATTGATAAAAGATATCACATATATCTTTATATTAATTTTAAAATATATCACAAATATCTGTTTATAACAATACGACTAATTATAATTAAAAATTACAAAGGAATAAACATTAAACACTATAAAAATAATTTTCTTTAATTGTTTGCAAAGTTATTATTTATATTTATCGTCAAGCAATATAACTTTAAAACAAGGCAATCGACATTTATTTTGATGGAGCAAATCCCACTCGGGGATTATTTCCCATATCGAATACAGTATAGTAAGTGCTCATAAATATATTGCCCAGAATCCATAGCTGTGAATTGGCATTCGTTTGGAAACCGGTCGAACATGTCACATCGCCATTTTTGTTTATTTGCTGCGAAAAATTAAATATACAATGTAAACACTTCGTGTTCGTCTTAAATAATTAAAATTAAATTAACATCCATAATACTCACTTGAATAATATAGTTCTTAGGAGTAAGATTTAATGTTTTACCATTCACAACAAAACCAATTATAGGAAACTGACTAAGCGAATTACAATTTACCTTTAAACAAAAGATAATATTAAATTACTAATTAGTAATTTAACAAATAATAATATATATTCAGTAACATTTTATGATTTATCTCTAAAAGGCTATTAATATATGCTATTAAAAATATGATTGTTTATTTACGTTTCCATTATAATCAGTTCCAAGGTGGGAATTAATAAAGTTGATATCTTTTACTGGTCCAAATATTAGTGCGGTACCTGTGTCAGCAATAGCTTGGCAGCCACCCTCGCACAAGGTCCAATAAAGACCTACTTGAACACTACAGCGCAAAAACGTTAATTATTTGCTGCAACATGTGATCAGCATAATTTAGAAAATAATGTACCTATTCATGGGAAATTGCCAGTATCCTGCGTTACTGAGCCCAGCAAATGTAAGATCACCGTGGTAATGATTGGGATTGGAACCACCCAACATCAATTCACCACTACCCGAAGGGTCTCTATATAGATTGAATATTTTTTATTTTTTTATATTTTTGTAATGTATATATTTTTTATTAAAGTTTATTAAATTATATTATAAAATTTTTTATTAAAAATGTTCACTGTGCATAAATGAAAAAAAGATACGAACGGATTCAAATAGAAGCTGAAAATAGATTGTGACACTAGGCCTTGTTGGAGCATGTTGTTGAAGACAGGCGTCACTCCATCTTCGGATATCGATGGATAGCCCAGGCCCAAAATACCATCAAATTGTGCATAAAGAAACGTTAAACTCTGCTCAGAAATCGCTTCTCCGAACGTTTGGCCTTTAACTTGGATGCCGGCAACCTATAAAAAAATGAGTATTAATAATAAAGTATTACCACGCACAAGACTAAAAAGAAAATATTTAACTTTATAAACTACGACTGTATTGGATTATTTGATTAATGATGACTCACATTTACTACATCAGATGATAAAAATCCAGTTAAGCTGCCAATGCGAGAATTAATAGAAAACTGCTCACCATTTGATGAATATGTGCTAGATTTGCTGCTATCATATTTCTTATGTGATACTGTAAAAATTAGTAAATAATATTGCAAGTTAGCAGTATTAAAAAATTTTTTTAAATAAAAAAGATTTATTGATTTGAATAAACAATATTTGTTTGAATTATCAGATCACATATGTAAATGTATTTGTCGTTTTAAAAAGTTATCTTTGTGTGTCAAGACTTATTTGTATTCGTAGAATGTGAGTATAAATTGCATAAATAAGTCTATGCATGCAAATTGTAAAGCTAGTTTATCATATTTCCTTCAATGATTTTAATTTCCAAATTGTAATTTTTTATCTTCTTTAAAGATTCTAAACGGTTATATTTAAAAAATTTAATTAATAGAGTTGACTTTTATAACATTTATAATATTTTAATATACTTTGACATGACATTAATTATTTAAAAAAATTAAAATCATCTCCAACGATTTTTTAAGTAATAAACAATATTATTAAATATAATATATGCACATTAATAAAATATTAGATAAATAGTAACATGTTCATATACTGATTTTGAGTTAATTTGCACTTACTAAATATATAGCAATATTTTTGGATAAAAAATATCAAAAAGTTTATAATCACTTTTATGTGCTTAAAATGAAGAAGGAAGTATGAAGTAATATTCTTCTAAATTCGCCTTTTGTTAGACAAATAAAAAATATAATACATTCATGAGTCGTGCAGTTAAAAAATTTTGCTGTGTATTTATAATGAAAATTATTATTCTGTATATATATATATAAAGATATTTACGGCACGCCTGATTGTCAGAATTGCATTGTGCCGATGGTACCCAAAGATTTGCGGAACCAGTATCAAATAATACTGTAAAGTTCTGCGGCGGAGTACCGATACTGATTTCGCCAAAATACTGTAGGTCTAAATAATTTTTCAAAGGTTCTGACGCATTGGTGGCCAAAACTTGTTGCAAGTCGATACCATTTTTCTTCAAAGTTGTGCGAATAGAATCCTTCTTGTACAATGGAATCTTTAAAATACTATAAAAAAAAAAATTTTCTTACATGCATACATATACACACATCATATATAATGTATAGTTATATTTTTACTGATAGTAGCAGACATTAAAAAAAAAATATAAGTTACAATAAAACTACATACGTTCAATTGTTACAAAAATCAAATTTACTCAATACATATTTACAATACGAAGGATTATTATATATGTATAAGCATTACTATGTAACAAACTTTAATTAATTAAACTACTTTATAAAATTATATTTTTTTAATTATAATGTTTATACATTGTATATATACATTTGAAATAATAATTGATTTATATCTAAAATCAATTAAGATATTATAATTTAACAGTCTGTGATTTTTAATGAAAGAGATCGTTGCATCCAATCTTATAGAAAAAGATAATTCAAAATTATTTAATTCTGCTAAATACTAAAAATAGATCATATGTTTGAATAACATAAAAAATAGAAATCAAATAAGGAGAAGCAGTTTATTAGTATTTAGTTCACATGCTTATACACGTCAGAAAATAGTTTACTATATTAGAAGCTCAATAAGAATATCATGATAAGGTAGATAAAAGCGAGAACTAAAAAATCTTTTTTTTAAAAACGTTCTATTTTTAATTTTTTTGTTAATATTAAACAAATATACATTTTTGTAAAGAACAATTTCGCTCAATTATAATTAAAACGCGATCACATATTTAGGTTTCGTATCAATTTCAAAAAGTCGGATATATTCACGAGATATGGATCAATCTTTACAAATTCAATATTTATCACGTCTATGTATAATGCAATATAAAGTGTGTACTTACTTATGAGTTTGCGCGTCAATCATCAGCACGAAGAGTGTCGCGGCCGCTAGGAAAAAACGAAACATGTTTTCGAAATTTTGGCCAACTATTTTTCTGCACCTTGTGAATGGACGTACAAAAAATAAATTGCAGTCTACTACTAGATCTCTGATTTAACGACATGCGGCGGTGACTATATATATATATACTATTTCGCGCATTGCAAAACATTTCCGGATTTCTATCAATCAATCAAAAATATCTAATCATGTGACAAATAATGTAAAAATATTTCGTTTAGTATTTCCTGTAATTAGTACACTGTATTAAAATAAGTTGTTAAATGTGTGCATGATTAATGAGGAAGAAGCGATCAACTGTTTTAAAAGAATACATTATTTACGTCGACTAGACAGATAGCAGCAAAACAATAAACTTTGCCAATAACATTTTGCGTACAAAAAATATCATTATAATTTTCAACAAGTTCATATCAGCTGCTTTTATAATAAAATATTGCGCTTTTACAATAAAACTACTATTCAAGATTAAGATACAATTATGTAAAAATTGTGCAAAAATTCATGTTGATGTCATGCGAATCATAAATGACATGCAGAGTAAACTTTATATGACTTCATATAACTTTATATAACTTTTAAATGATATTAATCCCGCATTATTTTATTTATTTATTAAAAGATTGGATATTTTATACTATTACTATTTAAAAAAAACAATCACGTATGTAAATCTATTTATAATAGAAAAATAAGGCAGAGCTTCTACGGTTATGTAGGTCGTGTACAAATTAATTCGTACATATTCGTGGCCTAAAGATATCAATAAATTCTCAAAATATACTGCCCATTTTGTCATGAATGCTATCCATTAGAAATAAAGCACATATCATTATTAAAGGTAAGTCACAAAAAATTAACTAATCACATATAAAGCTTACAGAAAATAGGAGAATAAGTTTATAAAAAAAAACCTATCTATTTTAATGTATATTATTTTGCAAACAGATTTTATTAATATGTATTATTTAAAAATATACACGTTCTTATAAAATAATAAGCATACATTGCAATAATAAATTTTATAAAGAATAATTATATTTTTCTCTTTAATTTTAAGTTTAATATCATATAAAAATGAATTTTAATTTTAATTAAAAAGAAGAAATATGATTATTTTTTACTATAGTAATTTACCAATATTATTAATTATTAAGATTGATTATAAAGATGTACAATGTTAATAATTTAAAATAATAAATATAAATGATATAATTTAATATTTTTACAAAGAGAAAAAAATCCATCAAATATATATCAGTATATCAATTTTATATTGATAAAAGAATTGTTAGATTAAATATGATATAGATGCTCTAAGACACTTTGTACATACGTCATTACAATAAAAAATTCTATTTATATCAAATAAAAAAATACTAATTGTTACTATAAAAATATCAAATTATTTTATAATAATAATTTTAATTAACTCGTGAATAAAAACATTTAAGAATAAAGAAAAAATAAAAAATTATGTTGTTGAAAAAACTAAAATGTAAATAAAATTTCATTTTTTTGTATATTTTTAGACTATAATATATAGTTGTTATGAAGAAAATATAGGAAAACCGCTTTTATAAAATATTTTACATTTTTGACAATACATTAAGAAGCTTATACTTATATTATTAGAAATGCAAGTATAACATATGTAAATTAATTTTACAAAATTTTTGTTCAGCATAAATATATAAAGACAATAATATGTTAATATATTAAAAAGGATGGAGCTATATATATATATATATATATATATATATATATATATATATATATATATATATATATATATATATATACATATATACAATATATTTATATATGTATATAATATATTATATTAATATTATAAATATTATAAACATATTATTATTATTAAGAAAAGAAATTGCTTTTCTTTGTATTTTTAAAAATATTGCGATTTTTTAAATAAAAAACCAATTTACAAAATATTTTTAAAATAAACACAAAAGAAATTGCATCTTTTATGTAATTTCTACACATATACATACGCATTTAATTATTACTATTTGTTTTATTAACTTAATTAAATTTATATGCTAAATAAACAAATAAAAAATACATTTTTTATATTTATAATATATTAATGATGTATTGTAATATGTTTATTTTCATAATTATAACGCCAAATAAAAATTTACTAATCATATAAAAACCGTTTATTTTTTTATTTTTATAGCCACGTAATTACTCAGATATAGTTTAAAAGTATTTCCATTATGCATTATAATTCTATTTGTATGAAATACTAGTATAGAAATAAATAAATGTATTTATTTTTCGCTATTTCTTTTTGTTTCCAAAATTAAAATTATTGTTGATAAAACAGAGAATACATATGATATTAATAAAAAAGTACAAACATTCACAATATGATTAAGAATAACATATAAACTAATAAGTCAATATAAACTAAATTCAGTAATTGTTTGTAAGTTGAAGCTTATTTTAGTTTACAATTATGTAATAGTTTTATTGCATATAAGCACTTGCTTTATTATATGTTACTATTTGTATGTAAAAAAAATTATTTTACTATAAACATCATCAATATAATTTATATATACATATATGTATATATATATAGATAAATATTAATGTAGAAAAATCTAGTAATTCATTCCAAGAAAATACTATAATTGCATGAATGGAAATATATTACAATATAAATTATTTTAATTGTTTGTACATTTTTAAAGAAGAAATTATGTGTAGCTTTTTAAAAAAGTAATCATGTGCATGGTCTTTTAGTATCTTGCAATCGTAAAATTTGATATAAATGACTGTATTGCTATGTTAGTTATACAGAGATAATTAATACTAATTTTTAGTCCGAGACTGTATAAAACCCAAAAATTTAAATTATTTACATTTTTATCGTATAGTGTAAATCATGAGAAAGAATGTGTGCTACAAAGAGAAATTCTAAAAAAATGAAATACCAAAGAATATCATTGAACGCTTTATTATTTTATTAAAAAATAATTATTTTGTAATTTATTTGTATTAAGTGAGTAAGAGAAAGAGAGAGAGAGAGAGAGAGAGAGAGAGAGAGAGAGAAAAAGAGAGAGAGAGAAATAAGGTAAGAAATATAGGTAATTTAATTACAAAAACTATTATTAAGAATATAATTAAACACTATGAGAAAGAAAAGGATCGTTTGTTGTTATCATTAATGACAAAATTTATAAAACATAAAATTATTTGTTATATATAGTATGTAGTATCTTTAGTATTGATTGTTATATATGTATAATTATTATATATGTATATAGATAAAAAATTATATACATAGAAAGAGTAATAATAATTTTAAGTAAAATTATGAAAGTTTAATAATTAAATTATAAATTATTAACATTTAATAAATAAAATTAGTAGATTGAGTACACAAAAAGTTTATTTTACTTCAATAGATTTATTTGTATTTATACCAATATATAATAGATATACCAAATTATTGATAAAAGATATCGTTTACATCTTTTCAAATATATTACAAATATTTGCTTATAACAGTATACGGCATAATTTTAATTCAAAATTTAATTAAAAATAATTTTACTTAATTATTTGCAAATTGTCATTTATATCTGGCAGAATAACTATAAAACACAGGAGACATTTATGTCGATGGAGCAAATCCTACTTGATTATTTCCCATATCAAACACGGTATAATAACGGCCAAGAAATACATCGCCCAGAATCCATAGACTGTCGTACGATCCGCTGAAACCGCTCGAACATGACACGGAGCCATCTTCATTTGGTAACTGCGAAAAATTAAATGAAATACACAATGTGAATATTTCGTATATTTAAATAATTAAAATTTAATTATAATCCATAATGCTCACTTGAAGAACATAGTCCTGAGGCTTAAGCGGGTACAGCTTACCATTTAGGACAACATTAATTACAGGCAACTTATCAAGCGTACCACAATCAATCTTTAAACAAAAGATAATTAGAAATATTAAATTACTGATTAATAATTTAATAAATATTAACGTATATATATTCAGTAACATTTTATAGCTTATCTACAGAAGACTGTGCCATTAGAAAATTAAGAAAATATGATTGTTTATTTACGTTTCCATATTCATCAGCTCCAATGGCCTCGTTAATCTTGTCGATATCGTCTTCTGGTCCAACTATTAGTGAGGTACCTGTGTCAGCAATAGCTTGGCAACCACCCTTGCACCCGGTCGGATCATCACCTACCTGGACACTACAAACCAAACGTTAATTATTTGTTACAACATGTGATTAGTGTAATTTAGAAAATAATGTACCTATCCATAGCAATTTGCCAGTATCCTTTTTCAGTAACAGGAACATATGAAAGTTCACCTTCGTAATGATTTTGATCGATACCACCCAATATCAATTCACCACCCAGATCAGCTTTAGGGTCTCTGCATAAATTGTATATTTTTTATAGTGAAATGTATATATTTTTTTATTAAAAGTACATTTACACATGTACACTGCACATATAAAAAGACAATACAAACCGACTAAGATAGAAGCTGAAAAGAGGTTCTTCTACTAGTTTTTGATTGACCATGTTTGTGAAAACAGTTGTTACTCCATCTTCGGATAACGAGTCATAACCCATGCCCAAGATTCCATCAAAATTTGCATAAACAAACGTTTCGCCTGGCTCAGTTATTGCTTCTCCGAATACTTGGTTTTGAACTTGGAGGTCGGCAACCTATAAAAAAATTAGTATTAGCAGTAAAGTATAATCACGAGAATGACGAGAAAATAAGAAATGTTTATAAACTACGGTTGTAGTTATGATTGTATTGGATTATTTGATTAATGAAGACTCACATTCACTGTATCACTAGATAAGATTCCAGACAAACTACCAGTCCCGTAATAAATAGAAAGCGGCTCACCATTTGGTTTATATGTGCTGGATTTGCTACTATCATATTTATTATGTGTTTCTGTAAAAAAGTAGTAAATAATATCACAAATTGACAGTATTAAAAAATTTTCCAAAATAAAAAAAGTTTATTGATCCGAATAAATAATACTTGTTGGAATTATCAGATATAACATGTTATGTAAATGCATTTGTTTTAAAAAGTTATCTTTGTGTGTGAAGGCTTATTTGTATCTTCAAAGAGTGAGTGTGATAGATTGCATAAATAAGTTTTTGAATGCAAATTGTAAAGATTAGTTTTGTGATATTTACATTATCAATGATTTTAATTCTTAAAATTACAATTTGTTTATCTCAATTAAAGATTATAAAAGATTAGGTTTAAAAATATAATTAATAAAGTAGAATTTTATAATATTCATAATATTTCAATCTATACTTTGATATGATATTAATTATTAAAAAAAAAAACATTATTTTTCATTATTTTCAAATACTAATCTATATTATTAAATACAACATATGCATATATAAATAATAAAATGCATATTAGACAAATAATAACATTCATATACTAACGTGAGTGTTGGTTAATTTGCACTCACTAATACGTTTTGATAGAAAACATCGAAAGTTTATAACTATTTATACCTGCTTAAAATAAAGAAGGAAGTATAAAGTAAAATTCTTCTTTACCGTTTGTTAAACAAACATACATTTGTAAGCCACGGAATTAAAAAAAATATTGCTATGTACTTATAATGCAAATTAATTATTATCCTGTACATATATATATATATATATATATTAAGATACTTACGACAAGCCTGATTGTTAGAATCGCATTTTGCCGATGGTACCCAAAGATTTGAAGAACCAGTATCAAATAGTATTGTAAAACTTTGTGGCGGAGTTCCGATAGTGATGGGACCAAAGTATTGTAAGTCTAAATAATTTCCCAAACGTTCGTTACCAACTTTAGCCAAAAATTGTTTCACGTCGATACCATTTTTTTGCAAAGTTTTTCGGATAGAATCCTTCTTGTGTAATGGAATTCTTAAAAAAATAAAAACATTTTGTTGCGTGCATATATATATACACACACACATATACATATATAATGTGTAATTATATCTTTACTGACACTAGCAGACATTTTAAAAAAATATAAGTTATAACAAAGCTACATACGTTCAGTTGTTACAAAAATCAAAATTATTCAATACATATTTACAATACAACGGATTACATTTGTAAACATTATTATGTAATAATATTTTTTCTAATTATAAGATTTACACATTGTATACATATCTGAAATATTATTTAATTTATATTCTAAAGTAAATTAAGGTGTTAAAATTTAACAGACTAATTTTTATTAACGAAACCGTTGCATGCAATCTTATTGTATAAAGAGATAATTCAAAATAATGTGACTATATTTACTAGAAGTAGAAGTGATAGCATCAAACATAAAAACAAATAAAATAAAATAGCTTACTAATACATAATTTATATATTCACACATCAGAAAATATTTTTACTATATTAAAAAGAATAAAAATATCGCGATAAGATAAATAAAAGCAAGAGTTTTGCAAATTTATAAATAATTTTTATTTTACAAACGATTTACTTTTATTTTTTTTAATAATAAACAAACATACATTTTTGAAAAAAAAATTTCGGCCATTTCTGATTAAAATACAATTGCGTAAGTTTTCTGTCCATTTTAGAAAATCGGATATAATATTACAAAATCTTCATAAATTCGACATTTATCATCTTTGATATATAAATCTACAATGACAGTTGAAGACTTAAAACTTAAGAAATTGACTAATCACAGTTGAATGAGAAAAGAATAATAATATAATTGTTTAATTTCTCATTGCAGATGACGACTATAATACAATATAAAGTGTATGCTTACCTAACTACTGCGTCGATCAACACCAAAAGTGCCGCGGCTACTAAAAGATGGCGAAACATGTTTTCAAAATTTCTGGTCAACCTTTTTTCTGCACCTTGTGAGTGGACGTAACAAAAATAAATTGTAGTCTACTACTAGAGCTCTGATTTAGCGACATGCGGCGGCGACTATATATACGATTGTGCATTGAAAACATTTCCGGATTTCTATCAATCAATCAAAAATATCTAATCACGTAACAAATAATCTAAAAATATGTTATTTCGCATTTTTTTAATTAGCACAAACTTTATTAAAATAAATTGTTATATAAAAGTATGATTAATGAGAAAGAAGCAATCAACCTGTTTCGAAAAAATATGTTACTTACATCGACTAGACAGACAGCCATGCAACAATAAACATTGTCGTGATGATGGACAATGACTTTTTGCTTACAAGAGATATCATTATAATTAGCAACAAACTCATGTCAGTTGCTTGCACAATAAAATATTGCGCTGTTCATTGAGGCACAATTATGTCAAAATTATGTAAAAGTTGATGACATGCAAACCATAAGTGACAACGTCCAGAATAAAATTTATGATATTTAGATGACATTAATCATTATTGCATTATTTTATTTACTTATTAAAAGATTGGGTATTTTATACTATTACTATTTAAAAAAACAATTACGTATTTAAATCTGTTTAAATCTGTTTAAAATATGGAAGGTGATTAAGGCAGGGCTCTTACGGTCATGTAGGTTCAAATAAATTCATACATATTTATTGTCTACCAAATGTTAACCAATGCTCAAAATATACTTTATATAATCCATTTTGTTACGAACACTATCCATTAGAAATAAGGCGCAAATTAATATCATAAAGGTGAATCACAAAAGATCTGTGATTATCATAGAAAATTTAAAAAAATAACAGAATAAGTTTATAAAAAACTTTTCCATTTTAATATATATTATTTTGCAATTTATAAAACCCACGTTTTTATAAAATAATAAGCAAATATTATTAATTAAAGAGAAATCATTAAGACCATTAAAATTTCAGTCTATAACTAAACATATATTAAAATAATAAAGATTAGTAAAGAACTTATCAATTTTTCAACCATTTATTTATAATTTATTACAACAATTCAATAAAAATAAATTAGTGAAAACATAAATAAGAGATATGAAAGAACAAATAAAATGATGATAATTTCATTAATGTTATTAAATTTCTGCATTTGATGTAATTTTGTAGTTATAATAATTTTATTGGAGAAAAAAAAATTAATATTTCATTAAACGTACGTACATAATGTTAATACTATAACAGTATTACAAAGCAAAAAAAAATTTTTCAGATGCTTTAAAAAGTTTATGTCCTTTTTTATTATAAAATTATTGTCGATTTTCTATCGATATAATCTTTTTTGATTGTGGATTATTTGTTCGTGTCATTTGATGAATCGGATTTCAATTATCTCCATTATCATAATAATCTTCTATTGATAATTACTTCTTTGTTACATTTATTTGATAATGTTCATGATATTTAAGTGGAGTAGAAATAGTACGTTTAATTAATTAACGATTATAACTTTTTAAATTCAGAATTTTAATTATTAAAATTATAAAGAACTCAAAGTTCACTATATTCTCTTTCTGTCTCTCTCTCTCTCTCTCTCTCTTATAATTTATAGCTATAATGAATGTAATTTATAGATATATTTCATACATAGTATGTAGCTTATATATATATAGAATAGCTCATAAGTTGTAGTATTATAGTTCGTAAATCTAATTTTAACAAGAAAAAATAATTTAACAAATTTTGAAATTAATTTTTTTTTTTAACAAAACAGGTAAAACCAATTGTATTATAATCAATAAAGTCCGACCGAAATATCGGTTTCGGTTTTAGTTACGGCCAATTGTGGCCAAAAATCTAGATTTTGGCTCGATTTCGGTTCTGCGAGTAAGCCGAAACTGTAATACATATCACAATTACAGAATGCTGCAAAGAAATATTTATCAGCTATGCCGATTTCTGTAGTAAGCGAACAATTATTTAGCTCTCCTGGACAAATACAATAAATACAGACAGGCTTAATAATTTATTGGGCAAAAATGTCGAGAAACTTTTATTTTTATGTTACAACATAAAATTATTTAATTTTAACTATTAATTAATGAGTCTCAGTAACTGTGATTTATAACTTGAAAAGTTGAATATGTAATATTATGTTTTATTTTGTATTAATAATGTTGACTTTTTGTAAGAAATATATTTATATTTTCATAAGATACTTAATAAATACTTTAATAAATTCTAAAATAAAAGCTTAAATATAATAATTATATGTAACAATTATAAAGCTTATTGTTAGATATAATAGTTATAAAAGAATATAGTAATTTTAAATATACATTTAACGATACATATAACGATTTTGTAAGTCATGTTATATTTTATAAATTCTTTCAAAAGTTTCGGTTTCGATTTTGATCGAAATTTATAAAAAACCGATTCCTTATTTTCGGTTTCGGCCGAAACAAAAAAAAAGTGGTTCCGGTCGGATACTAATAATCAATTATAAATTGTGCCCGATTAATAATTGCGACAACTAAGTGCTTATCATAATATATTGTACATAAATAATCATATTCTCTCTGAACTAATTTTAAGCTTACTATTACATAAAAATGATCTTAAAATTTTAATTAAAAAAGAAATATGATTATTTTATTTTATAATAATGTAATTCAGCATTATTATTAATTATTATTAAAGATTAATTTTAAAGATATATAATATTAATAATTATAAAATAATAAATATAAATGACTTAATTTGATATTTTACGAAGACAAATCCCCATTAAATCTTTCAAATCCAAATTAATAAAAAAAGATTAGATCTTTAGATAATATAATAAATATAATCAAGATCTTTGAGAAACTTTGTATGCCATTACAATAAAACAATTCTATTCATTAAATGAAAAGCATTTTAATTATTATTGCAAAAATACTACAATATTTCCTATGTGTTCACAGAATATATGATTTCTATCATCAATGGCACAAAAGCATTAAAGAATAGAAATTCATAAAACAATATTATAATGTTAATATTCAAGACATTAAAGTGTAAATAAAATTTCATTAAACTGTATATTTATAAGATATAATATTATTATAAAGTTTTTTATATAGAAGATGTAGAAAAATCGCTTTTATAAAATATTTTACATTTTTAACAAAACATTAGAAACGTATATTATTATAAATGCAAGTGTAACATATGTAAGTTCAGTTCACAAAAATTATTTTACACATAGATATATAAGAAATATATATTAATAATAATATACTAATATTAATATTAATATATTACTAATAATATTATTAAAGAAAAATTGCTAATCTTTGTATTTTTAAAAATACTAATGGGATTTTTAAACACAAAGACAATTTGCAAAATTTATTTTTATAATAGACACAAATTTTCGTTATATATATACATACACACACACACACACACACACACACATATATATATATACAGCACTAAATATATATTTAATATAATAAATACAAAAATTATATATTCCTTTATTTTTATTTTTATAGCTACGTAATTATTTAGTATATAGATTAAATAATTTGAAAGTATTTCTATTATGTATTAATGTTTGTATTAAATTCTAGTTTGTGTCAAATCTTAGGAAATAAATAAATGTATTTATTTGCTACTATTCGTCTTTACTTACAAAATTAAAATAATTTTTAATGAGAGTAAACATAATAAAAATAAAAAAGTATAAACATTAGAAACATGATTAAGTTACATGTAACATTAAAAACTCAGTATAAATTAAATCTAATATTTGTTCCTAAGTCGTGACTTAGTTTTAAAATTTATAATATTAAATATATGTAATGCAGTTTTAATATTATAATATACAATATAAAATAACAAAACTCAAATATTTGAAGAAAGATATTCTAGGTATATGTATGGTAATGTGTGAGATAAGAGCTCTAGTAAAGATAAAGTGCGGAAATATGGAAGAATATAATAAGCATTAATTAGGAGATGATTGTAAAGTATATAACAAAATGTATAGAGGCGAATGAATGGTTCAAAAGGATAAGTGAATACAGTGATGAAAAAATAGCAAGAATATTTAGTGGTAAATTGGATGAGAAGAAAGGTAAAATATTAAAAAAGATATGGAAAAAAAAGAGTTAAGAAAGAGAAAAGAGAGGTCGGTGATAAGGAGATCGTGATTCACTCTATAAATTAGATTATTTAAATATTTAGTGAGCTATTTATTTGTTTATTGTGTGGATAGATACGGGAGATATGAGTTATTTAGCTGTGAGTGAAAGAAAGTATGGATGAATGAATGAGTAGACTTTTGTAAACCAAGTCCCCTTCTTGGCTTGTATGCTTGAAGAATAAACTATATTATGTATATACACAATATACAATAATAAACAATAATGTATATATAATAATATATAAAAACTTATTTTATTGCATGTTATTATTTGCAAGTTTTATTATATAATGTTTAATTTACATAATTTGAGAAGTATGGAACAATGTATAATGCATAATTAAAATATAAGTTGTAAAATTTTTTAATGCAATTTAAAGAGAGATATATTATAGCAAGAATTTTGCCTTATTTTATATAATTGTATTTTAAATAAAATTTAAAGAATTGAAAACTGCGAAGCTCGAATCATTATTGCGGAAAGATGTAGTGATTTTTTCCAAGAAAAAATTATAATTGTAGAAATATAGTATAAATTATTTCATTTGACAAATTAGTGCAAATTGTTAAAAGAGAAATTATGTTTTCAAATATCTTGCAATCATAAAATTTGTTACGGATTGTATTGTTATGTTAGTTTCACGGAAATAATTACTACCAATGTTTAAAGAGACATTATACAAAACCCAAAAATCTTCATTATCTTTATTACATTTTTTAAGAGAATGTAAGTAGAATGTAAATTATAAGAAAAAATGTGTTACAAAAAAATTCTGGAAAATATAGCAATAATATAGAATATCTTTGAAATGCTTTGTTGTTTTATTAAAGAATCATAATTTATTGATATTGAATAAGAGAGCGAAAGAGAAAGAAAGAAAGAGAGAGAGAGGGAGAGAGAGAGAAAAGATAATTTAATTAAGAAAAACATTATCAAGAAATAAATTAAACAAGTGAAAAAGAAAAGAATCATTTGTTGTTATTATTAATGGCAAAATTTTAAAACATATTACTACATTATTTGTTCTGTATACAGTATCATTATTATTGACTGTTATATATAATTATTCTTATATACATAGAAAAGAAAAAAGTAATATATATTTAGAAAGAGCAAATAATAATTTTAAATAAGATGTAAAACACGTAACTATAAACTTGGCAATAAGAGCCATGTGCGGATGTCAATGCTTAAATTTTCTTTAGAAATTAATTCTTTCGCGAAATTTGAATCGTGCATAGGGCACATATTTTACTTGGTCTATTTTACCAAGAAATAGATTCTCATTTTTGAGAATTCTATAACCCCCCTTTACCCTTCTAAAGAGATGTAAATGAGAAAAAATATCCGGGCAAAGTCGTTGAATCGGGAAAATTGTGAAAGATTAATATATAAAGTCAGTATATTGAAACAAAAATATTATTTTATTTTAACAGATTTATTTGTCTTTGGCTAATACATAATAGATATATCAAATCGTTGATAAAAGATATTGCATTGCATATATCTTTATTTTAATTTTCAAATGTATCACAAATATCCGTTTATAACAGTACATTGTATAATTAATATAATTTTTTAAAAATGTTCAATTACTTGCAAAGTTATTTATCTTCCGTTTAACGGTATAACTTCAAAACACGGCAATCGACATTTATACCGCTGGAGCAAATCCTACTTGATTATTTCCTGCATCAAACACGGTATAATATTTGCCAATAAATACATCGCCCAGAATCCATAGTTGCGAATTTCCAAGCGATTGGAAACCGCTCAAACATATATATTTCTCCTAAAAGTTAATTAAATACATAATATTTACATTCTTTGTATATTTAAATATAATAATTAAGAGAGAGAGAGAGAGAATTAAAATATAAATCATAATACTCACTTGAATAATATAGTCGTTAGGAGTAAGTTTAAACGCTTTACCATTTAGAACAAAACTAATATCAGGCAACTGACCAATCGAATCACAATTCACCTTTAAACAAAAGATAATATTAAAAAACTAATTAATAATATAATAAATATTAACATACATATATTGAGTAATATTTTATAATTTAGCTATAAAAAGCAATGTTGTTAAAAAAATATGATTGTTTATTTACTTCTCCATTTTGATCAGTTCCAATGACCTGGTTAATAAAGGAGATATCATATGATGGTCCAACTATTAGTGAAGTGCCTGTGTCAGCAATAGCTGCGCAGCCAAAGTTGCACGCTTTCAGATTATCACCTATCAGAACACTACAGAGAAAACGTTAATTATTTGTTGCAACATATGATCAGTAAAATTTAGAAAATAATGTACCTATCCATATTAAATTGCCAGTATCCTTTTTGAGTAACAGGAAGATATGTAAGTTGACCAACGTAATGTTTGGGATTGGAACCACCCAATAGCAATTCACCCCCTGCAGAAGCTGAAGGGTCTCTGCAGATTGTATATTTCATATATTGAAATATATGTATTTTTTAAATTAAAAACACATGTACACTGTGTATAAGTGAAAAGCAGACACGAACCGATTTAGATAGAAGCTGAAAACAGGTTCTTTTACTAGACCTTGTGCAACCATGTTGTCGAAAACAGTTGGCACTCCATCTCTGGCTATCGTAGAATAACCCATGCCCAAGATTCCGTCAAATTTTGAATAAACAAACGTTAAGCCTGGCTCAGTAATTGCTTCTGCGAATGGTTGGTTTTTAACTTGAAGGCCGGCAACCTATAAAAAATTATAATTAGTAGTAAAGTATCATCAAGCGAATAATGAGAAAATAGGAAATGTTTATAAGCGGTTGTAGTTAAGATTGTATTGGATTATTTAATTAATAAAGACTCACATTCACTGTATCATTAGATAAGTATCCAGACAAACTGCCAGTCCCATACTGAATATCAAAGCTCTCACCATTTGGTTTATATGTGCTGGATTTGCTGCTATCATATTTATTATGTGTTTCTGTAACAAAGTAGTAACTAATATCACAAATTGACAGTATTAAAAAATTTTCCAAAATAAAAAAAGTTTATTAATCTAAATAAATAATACTTGTTTGAATTATCAGATATATGTAAATGCATTTGTTTTAAAAAGTTATCTTTGTGTGTCAAGGCTTATTTGTATCTTCAGAGAGTGAGTGTGATAAATTGTATAAATAAATCTTTGAATGTGCAAATTGTAAAGTTTAGTTTTGTGATATTTATATTATCATTGATTTTAGTTCTTATATTGCAATTTGTTTATCTCAATTAAACATTATAAAAGATTAGATTTAAAAAATATAATTAATAAAGTAGAGTTTTATAATATTCATAATATTTCAATCTATATTTTGATATGATTAATTATTAAAAAAAAGAACATTTTTTTTCCATTATTTTCAAGTACTGACCAATATTATTAAATACAATATATGCAATTATTAAATACATATAAATAATAAAATGCATGTTAGACAAATAATAACATTTATATACTAACGTGAGTTGGTTAATTTACACTTACTAATATATTTTGATAGAAAATATCGAAAAGTTTATAACCATTTATACTTGTTTAAAATAAAGAAGAAAGTATAAAATAAAATTCTTCTTTACCGTTTGTTAAACAAACATACATTTGTTAGCCGCGTAATTAAAAGCTGTTATGTACTTATAATGCAAATTAATTATTATCCTGTATATATATTAAAATACTTACGACAAGCCTGATTATCAGAAGCGCATTTTACCGATGGTACCCAAAGATTTGAAGAACCAGTATCAAATAGTATTGTAAATGGTTGTGGCGGAGTTCCGATAGTGATATCACCAAAGTACTGTAAGTCTAAATAATTTCTCAAAGGTTCCGATACACCATTGTTAGCCAAAAATTGTTTCACGTCGATACCCTTTTTCTCCAAAGTTTTTCGAATAGAATCCTTCTTGTGTAATGGAATTCTTAAAAAAATAAGAACATTTTGTTACATGCATACATGTTACACACACATACATATAATATATAGTCATATTTTTACTGACACTGGCAGACATTAAAAAATATATAAGTTATAACAAAGGTACATATGTTCAATTGTTACAAAAATCTAAATTATTCAATACATATTTACAATACTAAGGATTACATTTGTAAACATTATTATGCAATAATATTTTTTCTAATTTTAAGATTTACACATTGTATACATATCTGAAATATTATTTAATTTATATTCTAAAGTCAATTAAGATGTTAAAATTTAACAGACTGATTTTATATTAAGGGGTAAAACTATTCTAGAGCCCAAAAAAAAGCCAAGTTTTGATGATTTTTTTTAGAAATATTATAAAAGTAAATAAAAATCTGTTTACCCTATTTATCATCTGTATATCAAAGTATAAAAAAAAATTTTTATTAATTTTTTTTTAACAAAATGGCGGCGCCAGAGCCATGGCTTCAAAGTGCCTCCTTGCGAAAGTCGCCCCACGGGCGGAAACAAAGCTCCCTTAATCTTTGAGCTGGAACAAAAAACCAAAAATTTTTGGAAAATATATAAGATTTGCTATAGAAGTACATACAGAAATTGCGAAATATCGTTTTTTGTAAGAATGGTGCGTGTTGGAAAAAAAAGTTTCATATTTCGCTAAAAAATTTCGCACAAAAATGTTTATAAAAAAAGTTCTTTTCAACTTATGGCAAAATCCATACGTACTTCTATAGCAAATCTTATATATTTTTCAAAAATCTTTGGTTTTTTGTTCCAGCTTAAAAATTGAGGGAACTTTGTTTCCGCTCGTGGGGCAAGGAGGCACTTTGGATCCATGGCTCTGGCGCCGCCATTTTGTTAAAAAAAAATTAATAAAAAATTTTTTTATACTTTGATATACAGATAATAAATAGGATTAAACAGATTTTTATTTACTTTTATGATATTTCTAAAAAAAATCATCAAAAATTGGCTTTTTTTGGGCCTCTAGAGTAATGTTACCCCTAAAGAAACCGGTGCATGCAATCTTATATAAAAAGATAATTCAAAATGTGACTGTATTTACTAGAAGTAGAAGCTATATAGTGATAGCATCAAAAATATAAACAAATAAAATAATATAGCTTACTAATACATAATTTACATGCTCACACATCAAAAAATACTTTTATTATATTAAAAGTAATAAAAATATCGCGATAAAGTAAATAAAAGCAAGAGTTTCGCAAATTTATAGATAATCTTTATTTTACAAACGTTTTACTTTTATTTATTTTTAAATAATCAACAAACATAGGGGAACGTGGAGTAGAACGGAACCGCAGGGTACAATGATGCAGAGTCGATATCTTTTTACAGAGATGCTACCATGTCATGAAATATGTTGCAATTATTGCTATTAGGTGTCTCTTCCTGCGTGCTGTTATCAGTAGTCGCAATATTTTTAGTTGAAAGTTGTTATAAATTATTTAACTTGCTGTGTTCTCTCGACTGAGTTGTAATTCTTCGATATATTTACATAAGGTAAACAATGATAAAATTCAATTTTTTATTACCATAAATACATTTATGTTTTAAAATGATCTTTTCTTATTAATTTCATATTGTGTCTATGTAAATATTGATTAATTATAATTTTTTATATGATCAAAAGTAAATAAATATGTTTTGAGGCTTAATGAAATATTAGCCCACGAAATGTAGTACTTTTTATTTTTATACTAGAGAAAGAGAGTATACATAGATGCTGTCTTTCAAAATTAATACCAAAAATTATTACGTTAAAGGATATTTTCCCATGTTTTGAAAAGAAAAATATTTATTATAACAAGAGAATTGTTTTTATTTATTAATGTATAGTTATCATTTAAAAATACAAATCTGTATTCTTATGTTCTATATATCATATTATAATATACAACTTTTAAGAAATTTTAGACATCAATGTTAATCAAATAAACAAGTTTTGGAGGTAGTCCATTATATCCCGCATGAAAAGCATATCACGAAAATCTAGGCTTTTACTAAATAAATAATCTCGTCTATTTAAACTATTATTTTATAATAAACTTGTGTTTTTCTTATAGTGGATATTCTAAAGAATACTTTTAAAAAAAGATTTAAAATTTATTTTTTTTGAATATGTTGAAAACTTGCTCAATGTTTACGTTGGTCGTTCTACTCCACGTTCCCCTACATTTTTGAAAAAAAATTTCGTTTATTTATGATTAAAATGCAATTGCGTAAGTTTTCTGTCCATTTTAGAAAATCGAATGTAATATCACAAAATCTTTATAAATTCGACTTTTAGCATCATCGATATATAAATCTACAATGACAGTTGAAGGCTTAAGACTTGAGAAATTGACTAATCATAGTTGAATGTGAAAAAAATAATAATATAATTGTTTAATTTCTCATTGTAGATGATCACTTATGCAGTATAAAGTATATGTTTACCTAATTACTGCATCGATCAACACCAAAAGCGCCGCGGCTACTAAAAGATGGCGAAACATATTTCCAAAATTTTAGCCAACTTTTTTTTTGCACCTTGTGAGTGAACGTAACAAAAATAAATTGTAGACTACTACTAGAGCTTTGATTTAGCGACATGCGGCGGCGACTATATATACGATTGTGCATTGAAAACATTTCCGGATTTCTATCAATCAATCAAAAATATCTAATCACGTAACAAATAAACTAAAAATATTCTATTTAGCATTTTTTTAATTAATACAAACTTTATTAAAATAAATTGTTATATAAATGTATGATTAATGAGAAAGATGTAATCAACCTGTCTCGAAAAAATACGTTACTTACATTGACTAGACAGCCATGCAACAATAAACATTGTCGTGATGATGGACAATGACTTTTTGCTTACAAGAGATATCATTATAATTAGCAACAAACTCATGTCAGTTGCTTGCACAATAAAATATTGCGCTGTTCATTGAGGCACAATTATGTCAAAATTATGTAAAAGTTGATGACATGCAAACCATAAGTGACAACGTCCAGAATAAAATTTATGACATTTAGATGACATTAATCATTATTGCATTATTTTATTTACTTATTAAAAGATTGGGTATTTTATACTATTACTATTTAAGAGGTAAAATATTAAAAACGATATGGAAAAAAAAAGAGTTGAGAAGTAGAAAAAGTCGGTGATAAGAAGATTGTGATTCACTCTATAAATTAGATTATTTATTTATCTAGTTAGCTATTTATTTATTTATTGTATAGATAGATACGAGAGATATGAGTTATTAAGCTGTGAGTGGAAGAAAGTATGTATGAATGAATGAGTGGACTTTTTGTAAACCAAGTTCCCTTCTTGGCTTGTATGCTTGAAGAATAAACTATATTATATATATACAATTTACAATAATTAACAATAATATATAAATAATAATATATAAAGATTTATTTTATTACATGTTACTATTTGCAAGTTTTATTACATAATGTTTAATTTACATAATTTGAAAAGTATGGAGCAATTTATAACGCATAATTAAGATGTAAGTTGTAATATTTTTTTAATGCAATTTAAGAGAGAGATATATTATAGAAAGAATTTTGCCTTATTCTATATAATTGTATTTTAAATAATGTAATGTTTGAAACGTGATTATTTCAAAATTTAAAGAATTGAAAACTGTGAAGCTCGAATCATTATTGCGGAAAGATGTAGTGATTTTTTCCAAGAGAAAATTATAATTGTAAAAATATAGTATAAATTATTTCATTTGACAAATGAGTGCAAATTGTTAAAAGAGAAATCATGTTTTGAAATATCTTGTAATCATAAAATTTTTTACGGATTGTATTGTTATGGTAGTTTCACGGAAATAATTACTACCAATTTTTAAAGAGACATTATACAAAACCCAAATATTTTTATTATTTTTATTATCTTTATTTTTTAAGATGTAGAATGTAAATTATAAGAAAAAATGTGTTACAAAACAATTCTGCAAAATGTAGCAATAATATAGAATATCTTTGAAAAGCTTTGTTGCTTTATTCAAGAATCATAATTTATTAATATTGAATAAGAGAGAGAGAGACAGAGAGAGAGAGAGAGAGAGAGAGAGAGAGAGAGAGAGAGAGAGAGAGAGAGAGAGAGAGAGAGAGAGAGAGAGAGAGGAAGGGAAAGAGAGAAATAAGGCAATTTAATTAAGAGGAATATTATTAAGAAATAAATTAAACAAAAAAGAAAAGAATTATCTGTCGTTATCATTAATGACAAAATTTTGAAAACATATTACTACATTATTTGTTTTATATACAGTATCATTATTATTGATTGTTATATATAATTATTATTATATACATAGAGAAGAAAAAAGTAATATATATTTGCAAAGAGCAAATAATAATTTTAAATAAAATTGTGAAAGATTAATATATAAAGTCAGTATATTGAATATACGGAAATATTATTTTATTTTAACAGAGATTTATTTGTCTTTGACTAATACATATACAATAAATATATCAAATCGTTGATAAAATATATTTCATTGCATATACTTATCTTTATTTTAATTTTCAAATGTATCACAAATATCCGTTTATAACAGTACATTGTATGGTTAATTATAATTTTATAAGAAAATGTTATTTAATTATTTGCAAAGTTATTTACCTTCCGTTTAACGGTATAACTTTAAAACACGACAATCGACATTTATACCGCTGGAGCAAATCCTACTTGATTATTTCCCATATCAAACACAGTATAATAAGCGCCAATAAATACATCGCCCAGAGTCCATAGTGGTGAACCGCCTTGGAAACCGCTCAGACATAGGCCGTCCCCTAACTAAAAGTTAATTAAATACATAATATTTACACTCTTCGTATATTTAAATATAATAATTAAAGATTAAAATATAAACCATAAAACTCACTTGAATAATATAGTCGTTAGGGGTAAGTTTGAACGGCTTATCATTTAGAACAAAACTAATATCAGGCAACTGACCAGTCGAATTACAATTCACCTTTAAACAAAAAATTATATTAAATTACTAATTAATAATATAATAAATATAAACATACAAATATTCGGTAATTATTTAGAATAAGGGACCACGATGTCAATGAACTTGACATATATTCTCAAGATCATGACGCTGAGTAAGGTTTTGTAGGTTTTAGCCGGCGCTCGTTGTTTATTAAAAAATTATTAACAAAAAATTGATAATAAAAAATATATAATTTTCGGACACCGTATGTCCATGTTTTCGTATTATATTGTTGTATTGTATTGCTGAAAATAGTAAGTCGTCATTATTTATTTTTTTTTTTACTGAAATTTTACTTCTGTGTTCGTCACATTTCTTGTAAACTTGAAATTCTTTTGAGAACAATAATAAATCGTACTTTCAATGGATCTATTATTTAAAACTTAATAATTTTTTAATAAATACCGAACGCCGGCTAAAACCTTTAGAATCTTACTCAAGGTCATGACCTTGATAATATATGTCAAAGTCATTGACATCGGAAGGTGATCTCTTATTTAAAATAATTACCATACATTCAACATTTTATGATTTAGCTACAGAAAGCTACGTTATTAAAAAATATGATTGTTTATTTACGTATCCATTTTGATCAGCTCCAATGATGTTGTTAATAAGGGAGATTTCATATGTTGGTCCAATTATTAGTGAGGTACCTGTGTCAGCAAAAGCTTGGCAGGTATACTTGCACACGGTCAGACCATCACCTACCAGAACTCTACAGAAAAAACGTTAATTATTTAATGCGACATATAATCAATGTAATTTAAAAAATAATGTACCTATCCATTGTAAATTGCCAGTATGCTTTGAAAGTAACAGGAAGATATGTAAGCGGACCAACGTAATGTTCGGGATTGGAACCACCCAATACCAATTCACCTCCTGCAGAAGCTGAGGAATCTCTACATAGATTGTATATTTTGTGTATTGGAATATATGTATTTTTTAAATTAAAATGCACATGTACATTGTGCACAAATAAAATGCAGACACAAACCGATTTAGATAGAAGCTGAAAACAGGTTCTTCTACTAGACCTTGTGCAATCATGTTGTCGAAAACAGTTGGCACTCTATCTACGGCTATCGTGTCATAACCCATACCCAAGATTCCGTCAAAGTGTGCACGAACAAACGTTGAGCCTGGCTCAGTAATTGCTTCTGCGAATGGTTGGTTTTTAACTTGAAGGCCGGCAACCTATAAAAAATTATAATTAGTAGTAAAGTATCATCAAGCGAATAATGAGAAAATAGGAAATGTTTATAAGCGGTTGTAGTTAAGATTGTATTGGATTATTTAATTAATAAAGACTCACATTCACTGTATCATTAGATAAGTATCCAGACAAACTGCCAGTCCCATACCGAATAGAAAACGGTTCTCCATTTGGTTTATATGTGCTGGATTTGCTACTATCATATTTATTATGTGTTTCTGTAAAAAAGTAGTAAATAATATCACAAATTGGCAGTATTAAACAATTTTCCAAAATAAAAAAGTTTATTAATCCGATTAAATAATACTTGTTTGAATTATCAGATATATGCAAATACATTAGTTTTAAAAAGTTATCTTTGCATGTCAATCCTTATTTGTATCTTCAGAGAGTGAGTGTGATAGATTGCATAAATAAGTCTGTGAATGCAAATTGTAAAGCTTAGTTTTGTGATATTTACATTATCAAAAATTTTAATTCTTAAAATTGCAATTTGATTATCTCAGTTAAAGATTATAAAAGATTAGGTTTAAAAAATATAATTAATGAAGTAGAGTTTTATAATATTCATAATATTTTAATCTATACTTTGATATCATATTAATTATTAAAAAAAAGAATATTATTTTTCATTATTTTCAAATACTAACCAATATTATCAAATACAACATATGCATATATAAATAATAAAATGCATGTTAGATAAATAATAACATTCATATACTAACATAAGTGTTAGTTAATTTGCACTCACTAATATATTTTGATAGAAAACATCGAAAAGTTTATAATCATTTATATCTGTTTAAAGTAAAGAAGGAAGTATAAAATAAAATTCTTCTTTACCGTTTGTTAAACAAACATACATTCATAAGCCGTATAATTAAAAAATTCTATGTACTTATGATGTAAATTAATTATTATCTTGTATATATATGTTAAGATACTTACGACAAGCTTGATTGTCAGAAGCACAATTTACCGATGGTACCCAAAGACTTGAAGATCCAGTATCAAATAGTATTATAAATTTCTGCGGTGGAGTGCCGATAGCGATGTCACCAAAATATTGTAAGTCTATATAATTTCTCAAAGGTTCCGATACACCATCGTTAGCCAAAAATTGTTTCACGTCGATACCATTTTTTTGCAAAGTTTTCCGAATAGAATCCTTTTTGTGTAATGGAACTCTTAAAAAAATAAGAACATTTTGTTACATGCATACATATACACACACATACATATATAATGCATAGTTATATTTTTACTGATACTGGCAGACATTTAAAAAAATATAAGTTATAACAAAGCTACATACTACGTTCAATTATTACAAAAATCAAAATTATTTAATACATGTTTACAATACAAAGAATTACATTTGTAAACATTATTTTATGTAATAATATTATTTCTAATTATAAGATTTACATTGTATACATATCTGAAATATTATTTAATTTATATTCTAAAGTCAATTAAAGTGTTAAAATTTAACAAACTAATTTTTATTAACGAAATCGTTGCATGCAATCTTATTGTATAAAAAGATAATTCAAAATAATGTGACTGTATTTACTAGAAATAGAAGCTATATAGTGATAGCATAAAAAATAAAAACAAATAAAATAAAATAGCTTACTAATACATAATTTACATGCGCACATATCAGAAAATACTTTTACTAAGTAATAAAAATATCGCGATAAGGTAAATAAAAGCAAGAGTTTTGCGAATTTATAGAGAATCTTTATTTTACAAACGTTTTACTTTTTTTATTTTTTAAATAATAAACAAACATACATTTTTGAAAAAAAAATTTTGTCCATTTCTGATTAAAATGCAATGCGTATGTTTTCTGTCCATTTTAGAAAGTCGGATAATATCACAAAACCTTTATAAATTTGACATTTATTATCATCGATATATAAGTCCACAATGACTATTGAAGTCTTAAAACTTAAGAAATTGATAATAAGTATAAAATATTTGGCATTAGAGCAATCATATGTGAATATACAATGGTAACTTATGATAAGATTGAGTTTTGCAGTAACATCGTATCTACATATGTATTTATAAAATTAAAATTATTAAATTTAAAGTTATAATATCGTGTTCACAATTCCGGCGAACGTTTTGATGAGATTTTTCTGATTCTCTTCAGCGCATAAATGAAGTTAGTAAATTGAATGAACTATGTTAAAATTATTTACAATATGTATCTTATAGTGTTGTATCAGAAAAATGTTCGACTTGCGTATGGAAAGATCTATAAAGCTTTTTGTGACTGTAGTTATTATATTGGTGCGTTAGTGACTTCTTATGGTTTGTTAAGATTGACTAATTATAGTTGAAAGTGAAAACAATAATAATATAATTGTTTAATTTCTCATTGTAGATGACGGCTAATGCAATATAAAGCGTATTCTTACTTAACTACTGCGTCGATCAACACCAAAAGCGCCACGGCTACTAAAAGATAGCGAAACATGTTTTCGAAATTTTTGGCCAACTATTTTTCAGCACCTTGTGAGTGGACGTACAAAAAATAAATTGTAGACTACTACTAGAGCTTTGATTTAGCGACATGCGGCGACGACTATATATACGATTGCGCGTATTGAAAACATTTCCGGATTTCTATCAATTAATCAAAAATATCTAATCACGTAACAAATAATCTAAAAATATTTTATTCAGCATTTTTCTAATTAACATAAACTTTATTGAAATAAATTGTTATATAAATGTATGATTAATGAGAAAGAAGCAGTCAACCTGTTTCGAAAGAATACGTAACTTACATCGACTAGACAGACAACCATGCAACAATAAACATTGTCGTGATTATGAACAATGACGTTTTGGTTACAAGAGGTATTATTATAATTAGCAACAATCTTATGTCAGCTGCTTGCACAATAAAATATTGCGCTGTTCATTGAGGCACAATTATATCAAAATTATGTAAAAGTTGATGACATGCAAATCTTAAGTGACAACGTGCAGAATAAAATTTATGAAACGTTTAGATAATTTTAATTATTATTGCATTATATTATTTACTTATTAAAAGATTGAGTATTTTATACTGTTACTATTTAAGAGGTAAAATATTAAAAAGGATATGGAAAAAAAAGAGTTGAGAAATAGAAAAGGTCGATGATAAGAAGATTGTGATTTACTCTATAAATTAGATTATTTATGTATCTAGTTAGCTATTTATTTATTTATTGTAAAAATAGATACGGGAAATATGAGTTATTTAGCTGTGAATGGAAGAAAGTATGAATGAAAATGAATGAGTAGACTTTTTGTAAACCAAGTTCCTTTCTTGGCTTGTATGCTTGAAGAATAAACTATATTATATATACAATATACTATAATAAACAATAATGTATATATAATAATATATAAAAACTTATTTTATTACATGTTACTATTTGCAAGTTTTATTATATAATGTTTAATTTACATAATTTGAGAAGTATGGAGCAATTTATAATGCATAACTAAGATATAAGTTGTAAAATTTTTTTCATGCAATTTAAGGAAGAGATATATTATAGAAAGAATTTTGCCTGTTTTATATAATTGTATTTTAAATAATGTTATGTTTGAAACGTGATTATTTCAAAATTTAAAGAATTGAAGACTGTGAAGCTCGAATCATTATTGCGGAAAGATGTAGTGATTTTTTCCAAGAGAAAATTATAATTGTAGAAATATAGTATAAATTATTTCATTTAACAAATTAGTGCAAATTGTTAAAAGAGAGATCATGTTTTCAAATATCTTGCAATCATAAAATTTGTTACGTATTATATTGTTATGTTAGTTTCACGGAAATAATTACTACCAATTTTTAAAAAGACATTATACAAAACCCAAAAATCTTTAATATCTTTATTATCTACTTTTTTAAAGATGTAGAAAGTAAATTATAAGAAAAAATGTGTTACAAAAGAATTCTGGAAAATGCAGCAATAATATAGTATATCTTTGAAATGCTTTGTTGATTTATTAAAAAATCAATTTATTGATATTGAATAAGAGAGACAAAGAGAGAAAGAAAAAGAAAAAGCGAGAGAGAACGAGAGAGAGAGAGAGAGAGAGAGAGAGAGAGAGAGAGAGAGAGAAAAGACAATTTAATTAAGAGAAACATTATCAAGAAATAAATTAAACAAGTAAAAAGAAAAAAAATCATTTGTTGTTATCATTAATGGCAAAATTTTTAAAACATATTACTACATTATTTGTTCCGTATACAGTATCATTATTATTGACCGTTATATATAATTATTAATATACATAGAAAAGAAAAGTAATATATATTTAGAAAGAGCAAATAATAATTTTAAATAAAATTGTAAAACACGTAACTATAAACTTGGTAATGAGAGCCACGCGCGGATGTCAATGCTTAAATTTTCTTTAGAAATTAATTCTTTCGCGAAATTTGAATCGTGCATAGGGCATATATTTTACTTGGTGTATTTTACCAAGAAATAGATTCTCATTTTTGAGAATTCTATAACTCCTCTTTACCCTCCTAAAGAGATGTAGACGCGAAAAAATATCGGGAAAAAGTCGCTGAATCGGGAAAATTGTAAAAGATTAATATATAAAGTCAGTATATTAAAACAAAAATATTATTTTATTTCAATAGATTTATTTGTCTTTGACTAATACATAATAGATATATCAAATCGTTGATAAAAATTGTTGCATTGCATATATCTTTATTTTAATTTTCAAATGTATCACAAATTTCCGTTTATAATAGTACATTGTATAATTAATATAATTTTTTTAAAATGTTTAATTACATATATATACTTGCAAAGTTATTTATCTTCCGTTTAACGGTATAACTTCAAAACACGGCAATCGACATTTATACCGCTGGAGCAAATCCTACTTGATTATTTCCCGCGTCAAACACGGTATAATAAGTGGTAATAAATACATCGCCCAGAATCCATAGTTGTGAATTTGCAAGCGATTGGAAGCCGCTCAGACATAGACCATATTCTTCCTAAAAGTTAATTAAATACATAATATTTACACTCTTCGTAAATTTAAGTATAATAATTAAAAATTAAAATATAAACCATAATACTTACTTGAATAATATAGTCGTTAGGGGTAAGTTTGAACGCCTTACCACTTAGAACAAAATTCATATCAGGCAACTGACCAAGCGAATTACAATCCACCTTTAAACAAAAAATAATGTTAAAGTACTAATTAATAATATAATAAATATTAACATAAATTCAGTAACATTTTATGATTTAGCCAGAAAACTATGTTATTAAAAAAATATAATTTTTTATTTACTTCTCCATTTTGATCAGTTCCAATGAGCTGGTTAATAAGGGAGATATCATATGGTGGTCCAACTATTAGTGAGGTACCTGTGTCAGCAATAGCTTGGCAACCACCCTTGCACACGGTCAGATCATTACCTACCTGGACACTACAAACCAAACGTTAATTATTTGTTGCAACATATGATCAGTGTAATTTAGAAAATAATGTACCTATCCATATCAAGTTGCCAGTATCCTTTTTGAGTAACAGGAAGATATGTAAGTTGACCAACGTAATGTTCGGGATTGGAACCACCCAATAGCAATTCACCTCCTGTAGGAGCTGAAGGGTCTCTACATAGATTGTATATATATATTGTATTTTATATATTGAAACATATGTATTTTTTAAATTAAAAACACATGTACACTGTGCATAAGTGAAAAACAGACACGAACCGATTTAGATAGAAGCTGAAAACAGGTTCTTCTACTAGGCCTTGTTTGATCATGTTTGTGAAAACAGTTGTTACTCCATCTCTGGCTATCGTGTCATAACCCATGCCCAAGATTCCGTCAAATTGTGAATAAACAAACGATAAGCCTGGCTCCTCAATTGCTTCTGCAAATGTTTGGTTTTCAACTTCAAGATCGGCAACCTATATAAAAATTAGTATTAGTAGTAAAGTATTATCACGAAAATAACGAGAAAATAGAAAATGTTTATAAACTATGATTGTAGTTATGATTGTATTGAATTATTTGATTAATGAAGACTCACAGTCACTGTATCAGTAGATAAGAATCCAGTTAAACTGCCAGTCCCATACTGAATATCAAAACTCTCACCATTTGGTTTATATGTGCTGGATTTGCTGCTATCATATTTATCATGTGTTTCTGTAAAAAAATAGTAAATAATATCACAAATTGACAGTATTTAAAAATTTTCCAAATTCTAAAAAGTTTATTGATTTTTATAAATAATCAATGCTTGTTTGAATTATCAGATAAATGTAAATGCAAATTAAGAGTATTAAAAAATTTTTTTAAATAAAAAGAGTTTATTGATCTGAATAAATAATACTTGTTTGAATTATCAGATATATGTATTGCATTTGTTTTAAAAAGTTATCTTTGTATGTCAAGGCTTATTTGTATCTTCAGAAAGTGAGTGTGATAGATTGCATAAATAAGTCTTTGAATGCAAATTGTAAAGCTTAGTTTTGTGATATTTATATTATCAATAATTTTAATTTTTAAAATTACAATTTGTTTATTTCAATTAGAGATCATAAAAGATAATATTTGAAAAATATAATTAATGAAGTAGAGTTTTATAATATTCATAACATTTTAATCTATACATTAATATGATATTAATTATTAAAAAAAAAGGAACATTTTTTTTATTATTTTCAAATACTGACCATTATTATTAAATACAATATATGCATATAAATAATAAAATGTATGTTAGACAAATAATAACACTCATATACTAACGTGAGTGTTGATTAATTTGTACTCACTAATATATTTTGATAGAAAATATCGAAAAGTTTATAACCATTTATACTTGTTTAAAATAAAGAAGAAAGTATAAAATAAAATTCTTCTTTACCGTTTGTTAAACAAACATACATTTGTTAGCCGCGTAATTAAAAGCTGTTATGTACTTATAATGCAAATTAATTATTATCTTGTATATATATTAAAATACTTACGACAAGCCTGATTATCAGAAGCGCATTTTACCGATGGTACCCAAAGATTTGAAGAACCAGTATCAAATTGTACTGTAAATTTCTGTGGCGGAGTTCCGATAGTGATTTCACCATAGTACTGTAAGTTTAAATAATTTTTCAAAGGCTCCGTTACACCATTGTCAGCCAAAAATTGTTTCACGTCGATACCCTTTTTCTTCAAAGTTTTTCGAATAGAATCCTTTTTATGTAATGGAATTCTTAAAAACAAGAACATTTTATTACATGCATACATATACACACACATACATATATAATGCATAGTTATATTTTTACTGACACTGGCAGACATTTAAAAAAATATAAGTTATAACAAAGCTACATACGTTCAATTGTTACAAAAATCAAAATTGTTCAATATATATTTACAATACAAAGGATTACATTTGTAAACATTATTTTATGTAATAATATTTTTTCTAATTATAAGATTTACACATTGTATACATATCTGAAATATTATTTAATTTATATTCTAAAGTCAATTAAGGTGTTAAAATTTAACAGACTGAATTTATATTAAAAAAACCGTAGCATGCAATCTTATATAAAGAGATAATTCAAAATGATGTGACTGTATTTACTAGAAGTAGAAGCTATATAGTGATAGCATCAAAAATATAAACAAATAAAATAAAATAGCTTATTAATACATAATTTACATGCTCACACATTAGAAAATACTTTTACTAAGTAATAAAAATATCGCGATAAAGTAAATAAAAGCAAGAGTTTCGCGAATTCATAGGGAATCTTTATTTTACAAACGTTTTACTTTTATTTTTTTTGTTAAATAATAAACAAACATATATTTTTTTAAATAAAAATTTTATCCATTTCTGATTAAAATGCAATTGCGTAAGTTTTCTGTCCATTTTAGAAAATCGGATGTAATATCACAAAATCTTCATAAATTCGACATTTATCATCATCGATATATAAATCTACAATGACAGTTAAAGGCTTAAGACTTGAGAAATTGACTAATCACAGTTTAATAAGAAAAGAATAATAATATAATTGTTTAATTTCTCATTGTAAATGACGGCTAATACAATATAAAGTGTATGCTTACCTAACTACTGCGTCGATCAATACCAAAAGCGCCGCGGCTACTAAAAGATGGCGAAACATGTTTTCGAAATTTTTGGCCAACCTTTTTTCTGCACCTTGTGAGTGGACGTAACAAAGATAAATTGTAGTCTACTACTAGAGCTCTGATTTAGCGACATACGGCGACGACTATATATACGATTGTGCATTGAAAACATTTCCGGATTTCTATCAATCAATCAAAAATATCTAATCACGTAACAAATAAACTAAAAATATTCTATTTAGCATTTTTTTAATTAATACAAACTTTATTAAAATAAATTGTCATATAAATGTATGATTAATGAGAAAGAAGCAATCAACCTGTTTCGAAAGAATACGTTACTTACATCAACTAGACAGACAGTCATGCAACAATAAACATTGCCGTGATGATGAACAATGACGTTTTGCTAACAAGAGGTATCATTATAATTAGCAACAAGTTCATGTCAGCTGCTTGCACAATAAAATATTGCGCTGTTCATTGAGGCACAATTATGTCAAAATTATGTAAAAATTGATGACATGCAAACCATAAGTGACAACGTGCAGAATAAAATTTATGAAACATTTAGATGATATTAATCATTATTATATTATTTTATTTACTTATTAAAAGATTAAGTATTTTATATTATTATATACTATTTAAAAAAACAATTACGTATTTAAATCTGTTTAGAATATAGAAGGTGAATAAGGCAGAGCTCTTATAGTCATATAGGTTCAAATAACTTATTCATACATATTTAATGTCTACCAGATATTAATCAATACTCGAAATATACATTACATATATGATTTTGTTATGAGCACTATTTATTAGAAATAAGGCGCAAATCATTATTAAAGATGAATCACAAAAGATCTGGTCATTATATGTATAAAACTTATTCTGTTATTTAAAAAATAACAGAATAAGTTTATAAAAAACTTTTTTATTTTAATATATATTATTTTGCAATTTAAAAGATCCACTTTTTTACAAAATAATAAGCAAATATTATCAATTAAAAAGAAACCATTAAGACCATTAAAATCTCAGTCCATAACTAAACATATATTAAAATAATAAAGATTAGTAAAAAACTTATCAATTTCTCAACCATTTATTTATTTATAATTTATTACAACAATTTAATAAAAATAAATTTTAGTGAAAACATAAATACGAGTATATAAAAGAACAAATAAAATGATGATAATTTCAAGAATGTTATAGAATTTCTGCATTTGATGTAATTTTAGTTACAATAATTTTACTGGAGAAAAAAAATTAATATTTCATTAAATGTGCGTACACAATGTTAATACTATAACAGTATTACAAAGACAAAAATAAATTTTTTCGGATGCTTTGAAAAGTTTATATCCTACTTTATTATAATATTATTGTTGATTTTTTATTGATATAATCATTTTTGATTGTGGTTTATTTATTTATTTGTTTCTATCATTTGATGAATTGGATTTCAATTATCTCCATTTTTATAATAATCTTCTATTGATGCTTACTTCGTTGTTACACCTATTTGATAATGTTCACGATAATTAAGTGGAGTAGAAAAAGTATCTTCAATTAATTAACTATTATAACTTTTTAAATTCAAAGTTTTAGTTATTAAAAACATAAAGGACTTAAAGTTCAGTATATATCTCTTTCTCTCTCTCTCTCTCCCTCTTATAGTTTATAGTTAATGAATGTAATTTATAGGTATATTTTATACATAGTATATAGGTTATATATATATATATATATAGAGTATATATAGCTCGTAAGTTGTAGTATTACAGTTCGTAAATTTAATTTTAACAAAAAAATGATTTAACAAATTCTGTCTATTTAAATTCTATTCTATTTGGAATTAATTTTTTTTTTAACAAAACAGATAAAATTAATTGTATTATAATCAATAAAGTCCGACAGAATTTTCGGTTTCGGTTTTAGTTACTACCAATTGGGGCCAAAAATCTAAATTTCGGCTCGATTTCGGTTACGGCCGAAATTAAGAGTAAATTTCTGCTAGTAAGCAGAAACTGTAATATATATCAACAATTACAGAATGCTGCAAAAAAATATTTTATCAGTTCTGTCGATTTCTGTAGTAAGCGAACAATTATTTAGCTCTGCTGGACAAATAAATGCAGACAGGCATAATTTATTGGGCAAAAATGTCGAGAAACTTGGATTTTTATGTTACAACATAAAATTATTTAATATTAATTATTAACCAATTGTCTCAGTAACTATGATTATAACTTTAAAAGTTAAATACGCAATTTTATGTTTTATTTTGTATTAATAATGTTGCCTTTTTGTAAGAAATATATTTATATTTTCATAAGATACTTAATAAAGACTTTAATAAATTCTAAAATAAAAGCTTAAATATAATAATTATATGTAACAATTATAAAGCTTCTTGTTAGATATAATAATTATAAAAAAATATAATAATTTTAAATAATATACATTTTGTAACGATTTTGTAAGCCAAGTTATATTTTATAAATTTTTTCAAAGGTTTCGGTTTTACATTTTTTAAGATGTAGAATCTAAATTATAAGAAAAAATATGTTACAAAAAAATTCTGAACAATGTAGCAATAATATAAAATATCTTTGAAATGCTTCGTTGTTTTATTAAAAAATCAATTTATTGATATTGAATAAGAGAGACAAAGAGAGAAAGAGGAAGAAAAAGCGAGAGAGAGAGAGAGAGAGAGAGAGAGAGAGAGAGAGAGAGAGAAACAAAAGGCAATTTAATTAAGAGAAACATTATCAAGAAATAACTTAAACAAACGAAAAAGAAAAGAATCATTTGTTGTTATCATTAATAGCAAAATTTATAAAATATATTACTACATTATTTGTTCTGCATAAAGTATCATTATTATTGATTGTTATACATAATTATTATTATATACATAGAGAAGAAAAAAGTAATATACATATATTTAGAAAAAGCAAATAATAATTTTAAATAAAATTGCGAAACAAGTAACTATAAACTTGGCAATGAAAGCCATGCGCGGATGTTAATGCGTACATTTTCTTAGAAATTAATTCTTTCTCAAAATTTGATCATGCACAGAGCACATATTTTACTTGGTGTATTTTACCAAGAAATAGATTCTCATTTTTGAGAATTCTATAATCACTGTTTATCCCTGTAAAAAGATGTAGACGAGAAAAAATATCGGAGCGAAGTCGCTGAATCGGGAAAATTGTGAAAGATTAATATATAAAGTCAGTATATTGAAACAAAAATATTATTTTATTTTAACAGATTTATTTGTCTTTGACTAATATATAATAGATATATCAAATCGTTGATAAAAGATATTGCATTGCATAAATCTTTATTTTAATTTTCAAATGTATCACAAATATCTATTTATAACAGTTCATTGTATGATTAATATAATTTTAAGAAAATGTTATTTAATTATTTGCAAAGTTATTTATCTTACGTTTAACGGTATAATTTCAAAACACGGCAATCGACATTTATACCGCAGAAGCAAATCCTACTTGATTATTTCCCGCGTCAAACACGGTATAATAAGGGCCAATAAATACATCACCCAGAATCCATAGTGGTGAACCGCCTTGGAAACCGCTCAGACATAGGTCGTTCCCTAACTAAAAGTTAATTACATACATAATATTCGCGCTCTTTGTGTATTTAAATATAATAATTAAAATTTAAAATATAAACCATAATACTTACTTGAAGAATATATTGCTTAGGGGTAAGATTGAACGCCTTACCATTTAGAACAAAACTAATAACAGGCAACTGACTATGCGAATCACAATTCACCTTTAAACAAAAGATAATATTAAAGTACATACTAATTAATAATATAATAAATATTAACATACATATATTTAATAACTTTTTATGATTTAGCTGCAGAAAGCTATGTTATTAAAAAAATATGATTGTTTATTTACTTCTCCATTTTGATCAGTTCCAATGACCTGGTTAATAAGGGAGATATCATTTGCTGGTCCAACTATTAGTCCGGTACCTGTGTCAGCAACAGCTTGGCAGCCATTCTTGCACACGGTCACATCATTACCTACCAGGACACTACAGAAAAAACGTTAATTATTTGTTGCAACATATAATCAGTGTAATTTAGAAAATAATATACCTATCCATATCAAATTGCCAGTATCCTTTTTGAGTAACAGGTAGATATGTAAGGTGACCAACGTAATGTTCGGGATTGGAACCACCCAATAGCAATTCACCTCCTGCAGAAGCTGAAGGGTCTCTGCATATATTGTATATTTTATATGTTGGAATATATGTATTTTTTCAATTAAAAATACATGTATACTGTGCATAAGTGAAAAGCAGACACAAACCGATTTAGATAGAAACTGAAAACAGGTTTTTCTACTAGTTTTTGATTGACCATATTTGTAAAAACAGTTGTTACTCCATCTCTGGATATCTCGTCATAACCCATGCCCAAGATTCCGTCAAATTGTGAATAAACAAACGCTAAGCCTGGCTCATTAATTGCTTCTGCGAATGTTTGGTTTTGAACTTGGAGGCCGGCAACCTATAAAAAAATTAGTATTAGTAGTAAACTATTATCACGAAAATAAGAGAAAATAGGAAATGTTTATAAACTACAGTTGTAGTTATGAATATATAGAATTATTTGATTAATGAAAACTCACATTTACTACATCAGTAGATAAGAATCCAGTTAAACCGCCAGTTCCATACCCAATATCAAAACTCGTACCATTTGGTTTATATGTGCTGGATTTGCTGCTATCATATTTATTATGTGTTTCTGTAAAAAAGTAGTAAATAATATCACAAATTGACAGTATTAAAAAATTTTCAAAAATAAAAAAGTTTATTGATCCGATTAAATAATACTTGTTTGAATTATCAGATATATGTAAATGCATTTGTTTTAAAAAGTTATCTTTGTATGTCAAGGCTTATTCGTATTTTCAGAGAGTGAGTGTGATAGATTGCATAAATAAGTCTTTGAATGCAAATTGTAAAGCTTAGTTTTGTGATCTTTACATTATCAATAATTTTAATTCTTAAAATTACAATTTGTTTATGTCAATTAAAAATTACAAAAGATTAGATTTGAAAAATATAATTAATGAATTAGAGTTTTATAATATTCATAACATTTCAATCTATACTTTGATGTGATATTAATTATTAAAAAAAAGGAACATTTTTTTTTATTATTTTCAAGTACTGACTATTATTATTAAATACAATATATGCATATAAATAATAAAATGTATGTTAAACAAATAATGACATTTATATACTAACGTGAGTGTTGGTTAATTTGCACTCACTAATATATTTTGATAGAAAATATTCAAAAGTTTATAACCATTTATACCTATTTAAAATAAAGAAGGAAGTAAATAAAATAAAATAAAATTCTTCTTTACCGTTTGTTAGACATACATACATTCGTAAGCCGCGTAATTAAAAAAATATTGCTATATACTTATGATGCAAATTTATTATTATCCTGTATATATATTAAGATACTTACGACAAGCCTGATTATCAGAAGCGCATTTTACCGATGGTACCCAAAGATTTGAAGAACCAGTATCAAATTGTACTGTAAATTTCTGCGGCGGAGTTCCGATAGTGATATCACCAAAGTACTGTATGTCTAAATAATTTTTCATAGGTTCTGGTACACCATTGTTAGCCAAAAATTGTTTCACGTCGATACCCTTTTTCTTCAAAGTTTTCCGAATAGAATCCTTCTTGTGTAGTGGAATTCTTAAAAAAACAAGAACATTTTGTTACATGCATACATGTTACACACACATACATACATAATTGATATGGTTGGTTTTACAAAAAAATAAGTGCTTTAATTAAATCTTCGCGGGATAACGAACTCATTGACTGTACAACTTACAACTTTTTCAACACAACCAACGGTAACCTCCCAAAATGCTATGGACTGCCAAAAATTCATAAAGCCGGCACTCCAATATCGTTTCTTCACTCGCCAGTCCGTTTTTTAATACAGCTCGTTTTATCCATGACATATTGCAACGGTCAATTAAAAAACCTTTTTCTTATATCAAAAATGGTTGGACGTTTGCTAAGTCGATTCAAAACTTGACCATTGACGACAATGAGGTATTAATCTCTCTTGATGTAACCTCATTATTTACGAACATTCCGAAAGACTTGGTACAAATTTCGATTGAAAAATGATGGACTGACATATCCAATAATACAACCTTCAATTTACATCAATTCTTACACGCAGTTGAGATTGTCATGGATTCTACAAGCTTTAGATTTGAAGACCAATTCTATGAACAAATATATGGTAGCCCGATGGGTTCTTCCTTATCACCTATTTTGACAGATTTAGTAATGGATGACTTGGAAACACATTGTTTAAATTTATTAGATTTTTGACACTCCCGCTTATTAAAGATATGTTGATGACATTTTCACGATAGTTCCACTTGCAAAAATTGATTTTGTTTTGTCAACTTTTAATAGCTATCATCAGCGTTTGCAATTTACTCATGAAATTAAATTTAACAATACTTTAAACTTTCTGAACACTACAGTGGTAAAAGATAATGGAAAACTCATGACGAATTGGTTTCAAAAACCTATCTGTTCTAGCAGATTTTTAAATTTTTATTCTAATCATTCCTTTAAGTACAAAATCAACACAATGAATTAATTAGCTGATAATCGTTTTCACAAAAAAAAAAAAACATCCATATCGTCAAACAAATTTTAGCTAATAACTGTTATCCCCGAAATATTATTGACCATTACGTTCACAAAAGATTATGCACATGAAAACAACAAAAAAACATCCGAAACGTTGATGATAGCAAGGGTGGATTCGACATCGCCTCTTACATATCAATACCGTATGTTAAAGGTTTAAGTGAAGACATCAGCAGAACGATAAGAGGGACAGGCTTAAATGTAATTTACACTATAACAAAAAAACTCAATATAATCATTAAATGTAGGGAAGACAGATTGAATAGACTAAACAGGATTGAGATTGTCTATAAAATTGATTGCAACGACTGTGACGCCACATACAAAGGACAAACAAAAAGACATTTAAATACACAACTTAAAGAACATAGAAATAATATTAAATTACATGCGAGTAATGATTCTGTGATTAGTAAACATAGGACAGATCTCATGTACTTCAATTGGACAACACCTAGTATATTGCATTGTGAGAAACACACAAAGAAGAGAGTAATTGCTGAAATGGTTTTCATTAAGATGTACGATAATACAATCAATCTTAAAAAAGATACTGAAAATTTAAATCCTATATACAACATTTTAAAGTACTTTTAATGACATTGCTCCTTCTTGTTGTGTTTATTTGTCATTTCGCTTAATAAAATTTAGTTGACTATTTGACGTATAAATGTGACGGTTAAATTTTTACTCTTAACCGATACATCGTTAATTTAAGGTATGTTTCAATTGTTCGTGCTTGCGTTTGAGGACTGAAAAATGCTATTATTTAAAAACTTTATACACTAGAATACCTTTATATATCTTGCAACATTATAATTTCTTCAAACTTTAACGCAAATCTACACTCTTTCCGTTATAGACTTGATAAAGGATCTAAATCAAAGATCGAAACGTCATCTGTATATCGAACATCTAATTAAATAAATAAGTTTATTTGCCAGTTTGGTCGATTATTAACTATCTTTCTGAATAATAATATAATTGTTTAATTTCTCATTGTAAATGACGGCTAATGCAATATAAAGTGTATGCTTACCTGACTACTGCGTCGATCAACACCAAAAGCGCCGCGGCTACTACAAAATAGCGAAACATATTTTCAAAATTTTTGGCCAACTTTTTTTCTGCACCTTGTGATGTAACAAAAATAAATTGTAGTCTACTAGAGCTCTGATTTACCAACATGTGGCGGCGACTATAATATACGATTGCGCACTTTGAAAACATTTCCGGATTTCTATTAATCAATCAAAAATATCTAATCATGTAACAAATAATTTAAAAATATGTTATTTCGCATTTTTTTTAGTTAGTACAAACTTTATTAAAATAAATTGTTATATAAATGTATGATTAATGAGAAAGAAGCAATCAACCTGTTTCGAAAGAATATGTTACTTACATCGACTAGACAGACAGCCATGCAACATCAAATCATTGCCGTGATGATGAATGACGTTTTGCTTACAAGAGGTATCATTATAATTAGCAACAAGCTCATGTCAGCTGTTTGCACAATAAAATACTGCGCTGTTGATTGAGGCACAATTATGTAAAAGTTGATAACATGCAAAACATAAGTGACAACGTGCAGAATAAAATTTATGAAACATTTAGATGATATTAATCATTATTGTATTATTTTATTTACTTATTAAAAGATTAAGTTTTTTATATTATTATATACTATTTAAAAAAACAATTACGTATTTAAATCTGTTTAGAATATAGAAGGTGAATAAGGCAGAGCTCTTACAGTCATATAGGTTCAAATAACTTATTCATACATATTTATTGTCTACCAGATATTAATCAATACTCGAAATATACTTTATATACCTCATTTTGTTACGAACATTATCCATTAGAAATAAGGCGCAAATAATTTTTAATGAGAGCGAACATAATAAAAATAAAACAGTATGAACATTAGAAACATCATGAAGTTACATGTAACATTAAAAGTCAGTATAAATCTAATATTTGTTTGTAAGTCAAGGTATAGTTTTAAAATTTATAATATTATATAAATAATACGGTTTTAATATTATAATATACAATATAAAATAACAAAACCCAAATATTTGAAGAAAGATATTCTGGGTATATGTAAGGGTGATAAGATAAGAGCTCTAAGTAAAGATAAGGTGCGGAAATATGGAAGAATATAATAAGCATTAATTAGGAGATGATTGTAAAGTATATAACAAAATGTATAGAGACGAATGAATGGTCCAAAAGGATAAGTGAATACAGTGATGAAAGAATAGCAAGAATATTTAGTGGTAAATTGAATGAGAAGAAAGGTAAAATATTAAAAAGGATATAAAGAAAACAATGTTAAAAAAGGTCTATGATAAGGAGATCGTGATTTACTCTATAAATTAGATTATTTATATATCTAGTTAACTATTTATTTATTTATTGTATGGATGGATACGGGAGATATGAATTATTTAGCTGTGAGTTAAAGAAAGTATGGATGAATGAATGAGTGGATTTTTTGTTAACCAAGTTCCCTTCTTGGCTTGTAAGCTTGAAGAATAAACTATATTATATATACAATATACAATAATAAACAATAATGTATATATAATAATATATAAAGATTTATTTCATTACATGTTATTATTTGCAAGTTTTATTATATAATGTTTAATTTACATAATTTGAAAAGTATGGAACAATTTATAACGCATAATTAAGATATAAGTTGTAATATTTTTTTCATGCAATTTAAGGAAGAGATATATTATAGAAAGAATTTTGCCTGTTTTATATAATTGTATTTTAAATAATGTTATGTTTGAAACGTGATTATTTCAAAATTTAAAGAATTGAAGACTGTGAAGCTCGAATCATTATTGCGGAAAGATGTAGTGATTTTTTCCAAGAGAAAATTATAATTGTAGAAATATAGTATAAATTATTTCATTTGACAAATGAGTGCAAATTTTTAAACAAGAAATCATGTTATCAAATATCTTGCAATCATAAAATTTCTTACAAATTGAATTTGTTGCGATTGTATTATTATGTTAGTTTTACAGAAATAATTACTATCAATTTTTAGAGAAAGATTATACAAAACCCAAAAATCTTTATTGTCCTTATTATCTACATTTTTAAGATGTAAAATGTAAATTATAAGAAAAAATGTGTTACAAAAAATCTGGAAAATATAGCAATAATATAGAATATCTTTGAAACACTTTGTTTTTTTATTAAAGAATCATAATTCATTTATATTGAATGAGAGAAAAAGAGAGAGAGAGAGAGAGAGAGAGAGAGAGAGAGAGAAAGAGACAAAGAAATAAGCAATTTAATTAAGAGATTAAATAAGTGAAAAAGAAAAGAATCTTCTGTTGTTATCTTCTGTTATTAATGGCAAAATTTATTAAACATATTACTACATTATTTGTTCCGTATACAGTATCATTATTATTGACTGTTATATATAATTATTATTATATACATAGAGAATAAAAAAATAATATATATTTAGAAAGAGCAAATAATATTTTAAATAAAATTGTAAAAAAGATTAATATATAAAATCAGTATATTCAGTATACGGAAATATTATTTTATTTTAACAGAGATTTATTTGTCTTTGACTAATACATAATAGATATATCAAATCATTGATAAAAGATATTTCATTGCATATATCTTTATTTTAATTTTCAAATGTATCACAAATATCCGTTTATAATAGTACATTATATGGTTAATTATAATTTTATAAGAAAATGTTATTTAATTACTTGCAAAGTTATTTATCTTCCGTTTAACGGTATAACTTCAAAACACGGCATCGACATTTATACCGCTCGAGCAAATCCTACTTGATTATTTCCCGCGTCAAACACGGTATAATAAGGGCCAATAAATACATCACCCAGAATCCATAGTGGTGAATCGCCAAGATCTTGGAAACCGCTCACACATACGCCATTCCCTTGCTAAAAGTTAATTAAATTCATATTTACACTCTTCGTATATTTAAATAAAATAATTAAAAAAAATTAAAATATAAACCATAATACTTACTTGAAGAATATATTCTTCAGGGGTAAGATTGAACGAATTACCATTTATAACAAAACTAATATCAGGCAAATTAGGAAGCGAATTACAATCCACCTTTAAACAAAAGATAATATTAAAGTACTAATTAATAATATATAATAAATATTAACATACATAGATTAGTAACATTTTATGATTTAGCTACAGAATACCATGTTATTAAAAAAATATGATTCTTTATTTACGTTTCCATAATAATCAGCTCCAATGGCGTTGTTAATATTGGCAATATCAGATGCTGGTCCAACTATTAGTGAGGTACCTGTGTCAGCAATAGCTTGGCAGCCACCCTGGCACCCGACCTGACTATTACCTAGCAGGACACTATAAAGAAAACGTTAATTATTTGTTGCAACATGATCAGTGTATATGATCAGTGTAATTTAGGAAATAAGGTACCTATCCATGCTAAATTGCCAGTATCCTTCTTGAGTAACAGGAATATATGTAATCTCACCAACGTAATGATCGGGATTGGCACCACCCAATACCAATTCACCTCCTGGAGAAGCTGAAGGGTCTCTGCAGATTGTATATTTCATATATTGAAATATATATATTTTTTAAATTAAAAACACATGTATAACACATGTACACTGTGCATAAGTGAAAAGCAGACACAAACCGATTTAGATAGAAGCTGAAAACAGGTGGTGATATTAGGCCTTGACGGACCATGTTATCGAAAACAGTTGTTACTCCATCTACGGCTATCGTAGAATAACCCATGCCCAAGATTCCGTCAAACTGTGCAACATTAAACGTGTTGCCTGGCTCCTCAACTGCTTCTGCGAATGTTTGGTCTTGAACTTGAACCCCGGCAACCTATATAAAAATTAGTATTAGTAGTAAAGTATTATCACGAGAATAACGAGAAAATAGAAAATGTTTATAAACTATGATTGTAGTTATGATTGTATTGGATTATTTGATTAATGAAGACTCACATTCACTGTATCAGTAGATAAGAATCCAGTTAAACTGCCAGTCCCATACTGAATAGCAAACTGCTCACCATTTGGTTGATATGTGCTGGATTTGCTGCTATCATATTTATTATGTGTTTCTGTAACAAAGTAGTAAATAATATCACAAATTGACAGTATTAAAAAATTTTCCAAAATAAAAAAAGTTTATTGATCCGAATAAATAATGCTTGTTTGAATTATCAGATAAATGTAAATGTTTTTGTTTTAAAAAGTTATTTTTGTGTGTTAAGGCTTATTTGTATTTTCAGAGAGTGAGTGTGATAAGTTGCATAAATAAGTCTGTGAATGTAAATTGTAAAGCTTTGTTTTGTGAAATCTACATATCAATAATTTTAATTCTTAAAATTGCAATTTATTTATCTTGTTTAAAGAAAATAATTAGATTTAAAAAATATAATTAACAGAATAGAGTTTTATAATAAATAGTAAAATGCATATTAAACAAATAATAACATTCATATACTAACATAAGTGTTAGTTAATTTGCACTCACTAATAACGATATGTTTTGATAGAAAATATCGAAAAGTTTATAACCATGTTTATCTGTTTAAAATAAAGAAGGAAATATAAAATAAAATACTCCTTCACTCCTTTTGTTAGACAAATATACATTCGTAAGCCGCGTAATTAAAAATTGTTATGTACTTATGATGCAAATTAATTATTATCCTGTATACATATATTAGATACTTACGACAAGCCTCATTGTCAGAAGCACAATTTACCGATGGTACCCAAAGATTTGAAGATCCAGTATCAAATAGTATTGTAAATGGTTGTGGCGGAGTTCCGATAGAGATATCACCAAAGTATGATACATCTAGATAATTTTTCAAAGGTTCCGATACACCATTGTTAGCCAAAAATTTTTTCACGTCAATACCCTTTTTCTCCAAAGTTTTACGAATAGAATCCTTCTTGTATAATGGAATTCTTAAAATTAGAACATTTTGTTACATGCATACATATACAGACACATACATATATAATATATAGTTATATTTTTACTGATAGTAGCAGACATTTAAAAAAAATATAAGTTATAACAAAACGTAACTACATACGTTTAATTGTTACAAAAATCAAAATTATTCAACACATATTTACAATACAAAGGATTACATATGTAAACATTACTATGTAACAAACTTTAATTAACTAAACTAATATTTTTTAAAATTATAAGATTTATACATTGTATATATGTATGTATCTTAAATATTATGTAATTTAGTCTAAAGTCTTCAGGCAGTATAAATTAAGAGAATATGATTTTTAATGAAAGAGACTGTTGCATGTAATCTTATAGAAAGAAATAATTCAAAATTATATAACTGTATTTATTAGAAATAGAATGTGTGTAAGGATAGTGTAAAAAATAAAAACAAATAAGAAGAAGCAGCTCATTATTTAGTTCACACATTTACACGTTAAAAAATAGTTTACTATTTTAAAAAGGGCGGTAAGAATATTCTTGATAAGGTAGATAAAACCATGAGCTTCACGAATTCATAAATAATATTTTTTTTTTTCAAAAACACCCTACATTTATTTTTTTATTAATAATAATAAACAAATATACATTTTTAAAATTTCGTCCAATTCTTAAAACGCAATCACACATTTACGTAAATTTCCTATCGATTTCAGGAAGTCAAATATCATGAGATCTTTATAAATTCAATATTTATTATCGTCGTTTACAATGATATTTGAAGACTCAAGATTTAAGAAATTGATTAATCACAGTTGAATGTGAAAAAATAATGAAATATGATTGATTAATTTTTACGGCTTACGGCTTCATTGTAGTTGACGGCTAATGTAATATAAAGTGTGTACATACCTAATTTCTGCGTCGATCAACACCAAAGCCGCGGCCACTAAAAGAAACCGAAACATGTTTTCGAATTTTTTTTGCACCTTGTGAGTGGACGTACAAAGAATAAATTGTGGTCTACTACTAGAGCTCTGGTTTAGCGACATGCGGCGGCGACTATATATACGATTGCGCGCATTCGAAACATTTCCGGGTTTCTATCAATCAAAAATATCTAATCACGTAACAAATATTCTGAAATATTTTGTGTAACATGTTTTTTAATTAGCACAAATTTTATTAAAATAAATTGTCAAATGTGTTCGTGATTAATGAGAAAGAAGCAATCAACCTGTTTCAAAAGAATATATTATTTATCGACTAAACAAATAGCTATACAACAGTGGACTTTGCAAGTAACATTTTTGTTTGCAAAAAGTATTATTAATAATCAACAAGTTCATATCAGCTGCTTTTACAATAATATATCGCGCTGTTCAAGATTAAGACATAATTATACACAATAATGCAAATATTCATGTTGATAATGGCTTTGACGGTTAGTGATAAAAAAAGATTGAATTGTTTTTCTTATCGGAAACTATACAAGTAATTTAGAAAAAAAATTGATGCTAATGAATATACTGTGTGATGTAGCATGTCTTTTTTACTTTGATGAATTTTTGTTTCCGACTTGAAACATAGCTGAGTTTCGTCTGTTTAAAAATTTTGGTTATTTTACATATTGTTTTAATAAAATGAAAATTATATTATATTCATTTTTATTTGTTTTAATCATTTTTATCTAAATATCTGTTTCTTGTATGTATACTTATAACTTTTATATATTAAATATTCTTTGTATAATGTGAAGTATTATTGATATGCTTGACATTGAGTTTTGATATATATTTATACTTATTATGTAAATAAATGGTATTATTATTAATAAATAATTTCATCTTGTTTGTGTCGTTTTATTTTGATTTTGTCATATAGTAAAAAAGAAATAACTTGCTAAAGTGTACAGTTTGTACGACAGTATGTTTGTTTATGTTAACGCAATAAAAATTATTCTATTCAATAATACATTTTTAATTACAATTTATTTTTAACAAAAGTAATATGATGGCAATATTGTATTCTAGAAGAATGCGATGTTATATTTGAAATAAACTTGATTGTTTCAGAATTTAAAGGAGTAAATATCGTGAAGATGCATTAAATCATTAATGACCTAATTAAAACAATAATCTAGTAGTTCTTTTTACATACAAGAAAACTATAATTGCATTAGTAAAGATATATGTTATAAATTTGTTCGATGAATGCTTTTGGAGGTTTTTAAAAAAGAAATTAAAGATATGCGCGATATTCGAATACGTACGAGTATTCGAGTACGTATCCTACAATTCAAATTTACTATGAACAATTTTGTTGTTAGGTTAATTATATAAGAACAAGAATTAATACAAATTTTTAATCCACAGGGGACTATACAAAACCAAATAATCTAAATTACGTACATTTCCACATATAAAAGATATATTTTGGAAAAGTGATGCGTGTGTATGTTAGAAATAAAATATTTTATACAAAAAACAATATATATCTTTAAAAAAAACTTTTTTTAGAAAGTAAAGTGTAATTTATATACAAATATATATATATATGTTCGTCTTGACTCAAATAAAATTAATTTATTAATCAAGTAATAGGCTGCAAAGAAATAGTTATTACGCGCAAATAAAAATCTGAAAAAGTAAAGACAGCTTCTTTACCAGGATTGAGCGTTATTTAGTAATACTTATTACTGCTATAATGATATATTTTTATATTGGTATATATTAGTAAAATAAGTTTATCTATCTTAATTACATAATAAGAATTTAAGATTTTTAAAAAATAATATATTTTGTCAAATTAGAAATTTCAAGTAAGAAATATAATGCGAGAAATTAGAAAGTGTGTGTATAAATTAACAATAATGATTATTATTTTCTTAAAATAATAATTATTATTAAAATTATTATTAATAAATCTTTACTTTTTCACATTTTTATTTGCGTAATAACTATTTCTTTCCAGCTGATTAGTTACTTGATTAATAAATCAACAGTTATTATTTTAAAAGAAAATAATAATTATTATTTTAAAAGAATATATGTAAAATAATTATTGTTTTTTATTCAATAAATAAATTTTAATCGATAATAGTACAATTGTTATCGAAAATTTTAAATTCTTTTTGTTATGTGTGTGTATGCAGCGTGAAATACCACATAGCGTCTGTAACTATGCTTTTGATAAAATAATATCAATAAAAATAGGAACGATCATCGCTTATTACTGTGCCTTTGACTTTAAATTTCGCACTATTAAATTCCGCACATTGATCATTCATTCACAAATTGGCTAATAGATCAATTTATTTTGGATATCTTTATTTTATTAAAAATGCATTACGTAAATTTTTACAAAATAACGTATTTTTGGCTAGTAAAAATATTTTTCAAATTCTTATGAAATAATTTTGATTTGCTATCACCTCTTTCTTCATAACTGCTATGGTCTTCTATTTGTTTACATTTTGCTATTATAAGTTGTTTGCTATTATAACTTGTTATTATAATATGTCAGGTAAGATATAAAACACACGACCTTTATTCTTCGTTTACATCATATAAATACTTCATATTGATACTCGATCACGTGTACACGTATACGACAACGTTAAGAAGAATCATCTGTCTACTCGGTAAAATTATTAATTTGTGCTTTATAAAGGCAATATTATACACGCGTTTGCAGATGTAAACGATATTATGTCTTCTGGTGAGCGATATAATGTAGAAAGCACGAATTTATTTGTACCTGAAAATGAAAATCTTGCTACACGTAAATATATAATCTTAGTCATTTAATTCGTTAAAATATGACTATTTTTATATTTGTTACATGTATATTATATAATTATGTATTTATATATTATTTGTAAGGTCTACAAGATGGACTTCGGGACCATTACAAAGAGGCCACAGTTACATGGGAAAATTGTCCGGATCTGACTATAGAACCTTTTAATCTTGCCACACCAGGTAACAAAAATTTATTACATTTTTTAGCAAGTATACATATACAAATATATAAACCAAAAACTTCATTATCTTAGTATTCTGCACAAAATGTAATTATTTAAAAAAATTTCATGAATTTACATAGAACAAAATAAATAATCATCTTTTATGATTTTGATTAAAATACTTAAGTAACACATGTCACGGTTTATGTGACTTTAACAATTTTCCTTTTATTTGAAGCAATTAAATTATAAAGGCTCTAATCGATTAAAAATATAATTATATGATTCAAATTAAAATAAAACCAATATTAAAAATTTTATAAATGTATTTTTAGTGTCACATGTGTAATATTTTCTAATAAAAAAATTTTGTTTACAGTAACAATAATAACGTAAGAAAATAATTTAAAAATGTAATAATTTGAATTTGGATACATAGATATGTATGATTTATATGTAGGAAAAGTTTGACACCAGTCAATATTTTTTGAGGCATCATTAATCAGAACAAGAGTAATTTTCAGAAAAACACACTTATATTTAAGTATAAATATAACATAAAAAATATGAATTTAATATTTTTAACTCGTAGTTAAAGATATTAAGCCGATATGGTAAATTTAAAATGTTTATTTTGCACAATTTGCAATTTACGTACAAATTTGTTCCGACGTACATTAGATTCTCTTCTCTAAACTTGTATAGATGTTGTGATTTAATTATTATAATCAATTTCTGTTCATTGCCTGTTAGTAAGTTTAGTTTTCAATCTTTTGTTTGAAATTACAGTTTTTATAAGTGTTTGCTTAACAGTTGAGTCAAGGACAAAGATGATTCGAAATAGATACACATTATGATAATACGCATTGATATACATCATGTTAGGCAACAGATTATATTTACCTTATTTTCATAAATCGAGAAAATTTTATAGAAGCCTGTTTTTAAGATAATTTTAAATATTTTAAAAATGTGTAAAAAGTCGTCTTTTCCAAATTTTCAGACTAAAATGTTCCAAGATTGTACACTAATTGTAAGATAATTACAGGATTATGTGGTAATGCTGTACTTTTGGAAGTTGATGGTACACAACTGCAGAAGTATGAGTAAAATGTCAAAAACGTTTTAAAAAAAATTTATGATAACCACAATAATGCCTTTGTCATCGGAGCAAGTACTACTGTACGACGTTCAGATAATGATACATACGGCGAAGTATATATATATATATATTGTATAAGTATATACATATTATCATAATTTTCATGCAAAGAAATATTAATGCCTTATTACTAGATATCGTTTCTTTGGTTTAATATTTATTTATTTATTTTAATTTTAAACTACTAAAGTGCTATTTTTAAGATGTAAATATTTTATTATTTTGTATTTACACGAACATTATTTCTGCCATAGCTGTTTATGAATGCATCATTCTCATATTCACAAGCAACTAAAAACTTTGTGGAACTCAAAACCCAAAATCGCCTGGCTTTTATGCATCCAAAAACAAACGATTGTACAATAGAACCTAATAGTTCCACTTTTGTTTGCCTTGGCAACTTTTTTATCAACGAAGGAAAACCGGGAAAGGTTCTTAAAGTGCATGTTAAAAACAATATTAGTTATGACTTTTTAAAGGCAATGCAGCATACACTTAGAAGATACTCCTTTGATACTCCTAATCCTCAATTGGTTGGTAAGTAACATAGTAAGGAACATAATTACATACAAAGAAACTTAAATATTAAAAAATATTTTTTCGCTGACTTTTATGATGCGCAAATGTCACAAAACAACTAAAAGTAAAAATAAAACATGTTATTCTGCTATGCTATTCTACTCTTAATTAAAATATTTTTTTTTATTTAATAATCAGAAAAACATGATATCGAACAAAACAGTACAGAATTTATTGAATTGATTTCTGATGGATTGCAATTATTTTTCCTATTAATTTATATTTTTTTTTTATTAAATTTATTAAATTTATTAAAAATAATTTACATTTTATATAGATTCTTATATGCAGACAATATATTGACCTTAAATCTAGCTTAAATTTAAACTTATGCTTAACTGATTATTTTAATTGACTTATTTCCAACTTTATTTTTTAACATATATTTTTTACAAATTAAAATATTCTTTTATCTTTTAATTAGTCTCCCTTATTATACACACATACATATACGTCTATACTAATATATTATTACACATTTTATCAGAGAGGACTTTAATTTCTATTTTACTTTACTATTTCATTGTTTGTTTCTTTTTTACTGTTCTTTTCTCTTCAATTTTCTTTATCTATTTCTTTCTCTTCCTTCTCTTCCTTTTTTATTTCTTTTTTTTTTTATTTTTCTTGTCCATTTTTCTAATTTTATTCTCTTTATTTTATTCGTTCCCAATACCTTTATCTTCCCACCTGTCTCTCTTCAACTTTTTTTCTCTTTTGATTCGCTTTTTATTCTACATTTCTTTCATATATGTTTTCACGTTTTTTTTCTTTTTTCCACACATCTTACAATTTTTCTTCCACTTTTCTTTCTAGACTCTTCCTTAACAAAAAAGGTTATTTTATATAAAATATGTTTAGTTTGAAATGATGTATTTAATACAATATTTATATCATCTTGTTAAATGTGAATTTTAAATAAGTTTTAACATAATTATTTTTTCAAGATTCCTAATTTTTATTTTTAATTTTATTATATTACAGATATAGATATATATATGTACATTGCAGATATTGCATTCTGCGCAAAATTTGTTTATATATATATATATATATATGTGTGTATTTCAAACTAAACATATATATATATATATATATATATATGTTTAATAATAATAAAAAGATTTAAGATTAATTGTTATATATATTTATAAACATATAGTTAATAAATAATAATATGTGGACAATTGGATGCATGCGGAGAAAGCTAAATAAATTTAGAAAACATATCTTTTATTTCTGTACAATCAGCCAAATTTTCAAGTTTTATTTCAATAATTTATATTTTACATGTTTAAAAACGTACATATTCTTATAGTATTTTAAATAATAATCGATGAGTTTTTACCAAATGGAGTTAAAGTAATTTTATTTTGTTTGCTCATTACAAAATAATGACTCTTTAGTCTTATTGTTAGCAAAACATTTTAGTAGTCTTTTTGTATATATAATACATAAAAGTTTTAGCGTATCTAATGCATGTTTTTCTTTTTCTGTTATATTTTATTACATTTTTAATTATTTTGACATTATTTAGTCAAAATCAAATATATTAGATATTATTTAGATGATTGTTCCTATTATTAAATAAATAGAAAAACATTTACAAAAAGTATATATTTCTTAAACTCTCTGTAGACATTTTAAGATTTGCGACAAAATTCCAAATTTGATTCTATTTGTATAAATTTATGCCTCATATGTATTAATATATCCTATATATTTTAATATATATATATATATATATATATATATATATATATATATTCATTTATTTATTTGTACATATACATATTGTATTAATATATATTAATTTATATGTACTTAGATTATATTATCAAAACAAAAAAGGTTTCTGTATTACATAACACATAACCATTTATAAATAGAATTTTATCTTGAATTTTGTCGCGAATTAGCGTGTTTAAGAAAGCCTTTATTTTTATCAGTTCTACAACAACTAAATCTCATAAAAAATATATGAATACTTATTTATATTAGAGCTTGCTGTTAAGAAAAATTAACATAAAAATGCAATAATCTAGCTTTTTCTATTTTTTGTATAACAAATAAATATTTGTTCATATTTGTTTTCGTAGGCTTGGGTGGTACATTTGTGATGCAAAGCGGAGAAGCCAAACATACTCTCATATCACACCTATCTTGGAATAAATTATCGAAAAAGCCGGAAGATATTGTTGATTTGTCTTATTATGCCAATTTAAGTGAAAAAATAGTGAAAAATGTGAAACGTGAAAAAATAGTGTATAATGTTGACTTCAAAAAGATGAATTATTTGAATACTTAAAAATAAAGATTTTTGTAAGAAAAAAATCAAGTCATATGAGAACAAAATAATAAAATTATTTTTATAGTAGATTTAATCACTATTTCAGTTTATTTTTATTGAAATTAATACATAAAATATTTGATACTAGCTACATCAAGCATACGAAAAAGTAGACGTAAAAGCTATTTTTGAGTGATACGAGTTGTTGAATGACTCTTTATAATTTGTTAAAAGTGTCTGTGCCTCCTTTCGAAAGAAGAATTAACGAAATATAAAATACAAAAACAATCAAAATTTTTAATTTGTAGAAATCTGCAATTTGGGTAGTTAAAAATCCAAACTATAATTTTAAATTATTCTTACTATGAAATAAACAATTGTACATTATCTTTATACGTAATTTTACAATTAGTATCAACAAATTTATTTAGAAGAAGATACCGAAGTACGCTATGTACTAATTGTTCTAAAATGTATCAATCAAAAAGTTGACTGGATCTTAAAAGATTCATCATGCTGCGGAGGGTACGTTAAAATTAAAATATCACTATGTATAAATAAAAATAAAAACAAAAATATTTTGGAAAATGTTTATAAACGATTGTAGTTATGATTGATTTTTGTTTAATGATGACTCGCATTTATCACACATCAATAAATAAGATTTTAAATAAAGACAAAAGCGAAATCGGACAGAAAGTAATTTGTGTATCTGCGGGAGTTTTTATTAAATTTATGATGACTGTAAAGAATAGTACGTAATATAATAAGTTAGTATAAATATTAAAAAATTTTTTTAAATAAAGAAATTTTCTAAATATTTTTAAATTACAAGAATTGTTTGAATTATTAAATATATGTAAAATAGTGTGGTTGCTTTAATTCCTGAATTAACTTTATTTGTCAAAATTTGTTTGGATCTTGATAGAGTAAGATAAATTGCATAAATGAATCTGTGTATGCAAATAGCTTTTAGATATTTACACTATTAAATGCGTTTAATTATCAAGTTTGCATCTATTCACATTTTTTTTTAATTTACAAGATTTTGTTTTGCAAAATGTAATTATTGTAAGATTTTATTTGAAAAATCTAATTAGGTAAAATATAATTATGTAACATTAATTTTATTTCGATGTACACATTTAAATTTGATATTATTTTTCATATCATTATTATTTTTTTTAATGTGCTTGTAAGCAAGAGATAATCAATATTATTAAATACAATAAGTGCATATATAAAAAAATAAAATATTATATATACATATACTTATACTAAAACGTAAAATATAATTAACTACTTTTATATCACATGTATCCATTATTCTAGTATATTTGATACTATACATATATGTATATAGTATAAAAAAAATGGCATACAAAAAATCGTGATATTTTTTGAAATATATTAGTTTTAGCTCGTCAAATGTTAAGTTTTTTTTATAACTTGTAAGGTGTTATCCGGAATCAAAAATATAACAATTTAAAATATGAAAATTTTTTTTATCCATAAAGTAAAAATAATAAAAAAATAAATGTTCAAAATTCATAATAAAACATTTTATATTTATACAAAATTAATTTTTTTATTAATTTGTTTATGTCATTATGTTTTATATTATTTATATAGTAGTGTATTATTATTTTCTTTATTTTACATAGTTAATATATTTATATAAATATATGTATAATATATATAATAATTATATAATAGTTATATATATAATATAGTGACATATGTGATACATCTAATACACATATGTGGCAGTGTATGAATATAAATAATTTATAAAACATTTTCTTTATTAAATCATAATTTATTTTTTCTTTATAGCAATAATACTTTTTATTTTATTATTTTTTACAGTTCTTTTATTATAGATAATTATATATTTTATGATTAATTTTATCGTATATTGTAGATTAAATTGTATTTTATTGTAGATTTTATTGTAGATTTTATTGTAAAATTTGTAAAATCTTTTACAATATCGATAATAATGTGACATTTTGATATGATAAAAAACATGTTTTTTATTTTATGATACAATTAAAACAGTTGGTAATGTCATCGTTCTTTAATTATCTCCGGGCTCATCGAGCTTACTTGATCGACAAAAATTTACCTATGGTTGGTCGTCTTTAACAGTATTTTGTCAATGCTTTTACGTAGGGATTGCTTTTCTAGTCAAGTACGTCTATCTATATAGTTATTTGTGAAACGTGTCTTTTAAAATGGCGACACTCGTGCGAGATGTTTGCGCGGGAATAATTTCTATAAGACTGTCATAATTTTTTCTCTTATTAATTTCTCTGATACGATTTATGATATATATAAATGTAATACAATATAAGATTTAAAGACATACATTGCATGTAAACATGAAGAAACGTCAATTGTCACAGAGGAAGGTAATATATATATAAATGTTACACATGTATATTACATTGTTATTAATTTTTGGAACACATCTGCAATCATTAATGCTACCTATATATTGTTTTTGTACAATAAATAAATTACAAGATAATTTACTTTTGCTTTTAAATTCTAGTATAAATTTTTAATAATATTAATACACAGTTATATAATAAAAGATTTAGATATATTAATATATTAAAAAAGTATTTTAAAAATTGATTATGTGATAAAATATTACTAAAGCTTATCTTAATTTTCAGATACCTGCTTATGATAATGTTGAAAAATCTCAGACAAAAATATCATCGTTTTTTACAAAAATTCCAAAATCTGAGGCATCGAATTCAAACTTACCTCAAGTCCCAGTTGTAAAAAAAAGAAAAGAAAAAGAGGATATATCTGAAGAAGAATCATGTATAAGCATTAAGAAAAAATGTAATGCAAGTAACAATATATTGAAGGAACATTATGTTACAAAGACAGAAAATGTTACATTGCATGAAGATTCAGTATTATCTGTAACAAAAGATTTAGAAAATACATATAATAATTTTGTAGAAAATAAAGTACTTTGTGATAATGCCCCGTTTGAAAAAATTAATAAAAAAGTAAGTATATTGAAAACCAAACTGAAGATAAATACATCACAGAATTCTGTAAATGTTAGAAATACAAATATTTCAAAACTCGTGGATAATAATAGTCATGTTCTTAAAGAGACGCAAGATCTAAATACCACTGTTTTAAAGTCGTCCTCACTCACTGAAATGCCTACCTGTGAAGAAATTCAATTACACAATTTGAAGGAAATGGAATCGTTTCAGGACTTCTCTACGATGAATGGAGATGAATTTGATAGTTTCTTCGATCAAGAATGTCATGTGGAGATCAATTTCACTATCTTGCAAAGATGTAAAATAATTGATATTAAACATGAACCAAGAATTACTATTGTAACAGTACAACACATAGAATCTGAAAATACTGATAGTGTTGCATGTTCAGGATTTTGGAAAGATGTGCAAGTGAAAATTGATGATATTGTCACGATTCAGGCTAAGAAAGATTCACAGCGATGGATTATTGATAACAATAATGGTTTTCTCGTTACGCAGCCTGATATATTAATATCAGGCACAACAATAACAGGCGGTTTATTTTGCAATAGACGAGCGGTGTTGACCGACAAGTTTAGAAGGATAGAGTCGCTGCCAAGTTTGGATGCTGATTATTCTGTGATGACTGTAGGCTCTTTGGTTCATCAGTGGCTACAAAAGGCGCTACGAGAAAATATCTACGCGCTGTCCGACGTAATTAAGCTTCTTGACGATATGTTACAATCGAAAGACACGATAGATTATCTCTACGCGTCGGAATTGTCGCTCGTAGATTGTCGTAAACGCATGATGGATTTTGCACCGAGAATTTTCGAGTTTATTCAGCATTATATCAAAAGTAACAAACAACAACGCATAAGTGACTTAAAGGATAACTTTCAGGGGAGTATCTGTAACATACAGGATATCGAGGAGAACGTTTACATACCGAAATTAGGAATAAAAGGAAGAATAGACGTGACAGCAGAGGTGAATATCAATTCGAAAAGAAAAATCATGCCTTTGGAAGTGAAAACTGGAAAAGCTTCTTACTCGCTTGAGCATAAGGGCCAAGTTATTCTCTATCTTATGATGATGGGCTTCAGAGATCAGGATATCGATACTGGTCTTTTATTGTACCTGAAAGAAAACTCGATGCAAGAAATTAAAAGCAGTCATCACGAGAAAAGAGATTTAATATTACTGCGAAATGCTTTGGTGCATTATTTTTCTAAAAAGCCTGAAGACTTTCACAACATAAGTTCGCAGTCGGATTTAAAGGCGATGGAATTGCCGGAACCGATAAATCATCGTGCATGTGCCAGGTGTCCCTATCAGACTCTATGTTGCACGTATCTAACGAGGGATCCAAACACGAATTTGTCTGCATCACATCCACTAATGGAGCCGATGAAGAAATTGCTGAATGATTTTGAATCTAGTCACTTGGATTATATTATGAAGTGGATCGCGTTATTGCATCTGGAGGAAATTTATGAAAACAGTAACAGCAACTTAAGTAATATATGGACGATGAGTGCGGAAAAGAGAGAAGCGAGAGGAACATGCATCTGTAACTTGAAGATTGTTGGCAAAGTAGTAGAGGAAGAAGATAAGTATCGACATAAGTTTGCGCGTGTCAATATTAAAGGCGAGACTATTGAGAACGGCACGTTCAGCAGTGCGCTCGCCGAGAATGATTATGTTATCATTAGCACAGACGCGCGAGTTAATATAGCCGCCGGACATATAATATATATTTTGCATGACACTGTCGCAGTCCTGCTGGATAAGGATATTACGCGACAAAACGCGCATTCTACGTTTCACATTGATAAATACTCTTCCACGAGTCTGTCCACGTTCAATTATGCGAATGTAGCGGGTCTGTTGGGCAATGAAGAGACTAGCGTCAGACTTCGACGTATCGTCATCGATAGGACACCAGCTACGTTTGCAGAGAAGTTACCTCGTTCAGTCGTGTCGGCTAGCGCAAAAATAATAAGCGACCTCAACGAGAATCAACAAAGAGCCGTGCTGAAGGCGCTGGCCGCCAACGAATATGTTTTGATAAAGGGCATGCCAGGCACAGGGAAGACGCAAACGTTAGTGGCATTGATAGAGCTACTCCAAGCATTGGGATCCAGCGTTTTGATCACTGCGAACACGCACAGCGCAGTTGACAACGTTCTGTTAAAATTACTGGAACGTAACATTGATTTCCTGCGCTTGGGCTCAACAAAGAAGATACATCCACTGTTGACGTGCAAGAGCGAGGAGTATGCATTAGCAAGTTGCAACTCGCCGGAGAGCTTGGAGACACTTTACAATGGCAAACAGATCGTTGGCGTGACCTGTTACGGCGCGTACCACGCTCTTCTCAGGAGGCGCACCTTCGACGTATGCGTAGTGGACGAGAGCGCGCAGATCATGCAACCCACGGTGCTGCGTCCGTTGTACAGCGCGCGCAAGTTTGTCCTCGTCGGAGATCCGGATCAGCTGCCGCCTATTGTCAGGAACAAAACGGTCGCGAGACTCGGTGGGGACGAGTCCCTGTTCGTCAGGCTCGATAGCGACAACAACACCGTCAATCTGTCGAAACAGTACAGAATGAACGGGAGAATCATGAGATTGGCTAACGACGTGACATACCGCGGCAAGTTGGCGTCGGGCAACAAGCAAGTGGAAAATGCAACTTTAACTGGTGTCAACATGGAACAAAGTCTTTCATCTTGCGAAAAATGGATAAGAAGAGTACTCTCTAAAAATTTAGATGACTCGGTGATGGTACTTGATACTGGTAGCACTTACAAGTTAAATGTGGAATTTGGCGAAAGAAACGATCAGGTGTGTTCGAATGTTTGGGAAGCAGCTATCATCTTACGTCTCGTCCAAGTACTCACTCAGGCAGGTGTGTGCGGTAGAAATATAGGAGTCGTCGCACCTTATAACGCTCAGATAAATTTACTGAAAAAGATAATAGACAAAGAAGTGGAAGTAAACACTGTGGATCAGTACCAGGGACGCGATAAGGACGTTATATTATATTCATGTACAAAGAGTATCGAATACGACACGAAGAAAGAATTTGAGATATTAGACGATCAGCGACGTTTGACAGTAGCTATCACACGCGCAAGACATAAGCTGATTATAATCACTGATAAAGTCACTTTGACAAGATATACGCCATTCAGAAATCTGTTTGACGTCATTAATCAGAAGAATGTGATAAGTTTACACAATGGCGAAGAAGACTTTGACTGGAAAAGTCTCATTTCTAGAATTGACAATATCAATAATGATAACGAAGTAAAAGAATAATTAAAGGATGTCATTGAACAATAAAAAATAGACTAATAATAAGTAAATTAAATTTTTCAATATTTAAAGTATATGATAAAGCACAATCGTACAAAAGTACAATTATCAAAAAGTTTTCAACTATGTATTGAGAAACGTGTGTGATTTTGTACAAAAAAAATATATATATTTTTTTTAATCTAATGTATACATGTTCTTTTTGTTTGTATAATAATGTAGAAGATAAATTTCATTAGTAACTTTTAATTTAATAGTATACAGCATGAGGAAATTATTTAAAAAAATAGACATTGTTACAAACCTTGGCACTTGTGCTTAAGTACGTCAAGCATAAGTCCCTTGTATTTCGTACAAGTCACATAATCACAATTCATACACACGTTTTTAACGTGCGCCATATAAGTACAGAGAAATTTCAATAATATCTCTCTTTTTTAATACTATATACATATGTACAAAATAAAATAATATGAGCAGAGTTAAGCGTATTCCTCTCTCGCTCGCTCTAATTATTTATTGGATTCGTTGTAAGAGGCCCTACCAGCCAACTCCAGTAAGTAACGATCGGGATGATCCAGCCAATCGCTGGCGCTTAATTTCACAACTCTCTGTTTCTCCGCTTCCTTTACCTGCCACTTTTTAATCTCCAATTGTTTCTCTCTGCAAATGTATCAATAGCATCATATTCTTACACATCAGTTTTATAAACAAAATTCACTTATAATAAAAAAAATGTTACCTCAGCCTTGTATCGCCGCAACCCCAGACTTCCAAGCTGGCGATACGATAAGGCGCGCCAGCAATACACACTGAATGGAATGATTCGTCGATACTGATAAACGGCGAACGCGGATCGCTACCGAGTCGCAAACCATGCGGGTAGCCCCTGATATTTGTGTTCAGATATAGTATCTTCGCACCTTTCTCTATAATTTTATAGGACGGAGTCAACTGAATGCCCATTGAGTCTTCATCGCCCCAGTAGAGATGACTCTCCCGCCACTCGACAGCCGAGCATACGCAAAATGTTGGACATTCCTCGTCCCTCTCTACGCTAGCGGCTCTTATAATTAGCAAAGTAGGACCTCTGTAACCTAATACATGGTGAAGGAAGCGATTAGCTCCGGCGCCGTGCTCTCCGCTATTGTACAGTAACGCCCAATGCCTTGGACAAATACTGCCTGTTCTTTTGGCTATCAAAGCGTGAGTTATATCCTTCGGTGAATCGTTGGTCTATATACACACATACCATGCAGACATATACAAAAGTTCAACTATCTATACAGTGATAGATTTTGATTATAATAAATGGACAACAATAATTAATCTTAAATATTTTAGATAGTACATAATCATTATGCATTTACATCTATCGATTATTCTATAACATACCTGGAGGTAACACTGTGGCAATGTGCACGACAACAACCAGACATAGCTTATAGGCAATAAGTTTGTTTGAGGAAATTCTAAGTTTGATTGATCTAACACGGGCGTCGGTATCTCGATAGGAGGTTGCGGTTGTTCTTTTGACAAAAGTGCTTTACCATTGCGATAAGCAGTTGTCAATACGTGTACCACATATCGCTGTAGGCCGTGTACCATGCGTGGACAATGTTGCCCAATCCAATTGGTCACATAATTCGTGGATAAACTAGTTTTACCATGGAACTGTAAAATAATTAAAGCTCTAATTATATATCAGTATATAGTACAAAAGTTATTCATTTCAATTTTGAACGTATCAATTTAAATACTTGTACTTTTATAAATACTTATATATAGTAATTAAACTTTAGTTATATATTTCATTAAAATGAATTAATTTACTAACACACGAAATAACGACTGCGTTTATTATTTGCTCCGAGTGAAGGCACATGCTGGTGCTATTGTTTTCCATCGCCAGTTGATAGCAGCACATTAATAACGCTCTCAGTGTGTCAGGAGTAACATTGCCTCCATCTTTTATATTGGAATACATTTTTATGTAATTTTCTAATATAGCTTGATCATTCATTACTGACAGGAACTTTTCAGCTTGCTGCTTGAAAGCTGTCGTACTTATATATGCAGTTGTAGTTTGAGCGTTATGGTGTAAATAAGTAAAAAGCTTCTCGCTTAATTCAGGATGAGTAGGGAATAAGTACTTTTGAAATACAGACTTGGTAATGCCATTAACATGTTCTTCTTGATGAGCAAGATGTGATAGTATCTACAAAAAATATATTTATATTTAGTATTACATAAGATTAAATATATATTATGATATATTATATAGATTAAATATAGATTATATAATTTGTTTCTATATTGTATGTGCAAAAAAATGTATATGTATACATTTTTAATTTTTATCATATAAAATTAACCAGACATGTTAGCTGCGTGATAACAAATTACTAGAATATAAAATATATGATTGAATCAATTTCTGTATTTGACTAGAAAATCACAAACTTTAAAAAGAAAGAGTATTGAAAATATTTAGAAAATCATGATTAAGAATAATCACAAAAAAGTACAAAACGTTTCTGCGAATCAAATTTATATCATTAGTATGATATAAATAGTATATATAGGGGAAAATATTCCTAATCAGCTAACACAGTATCTGTCTCTTCAAGCAGCTGTAGGAATTCGAACTGCAGGAAACTGTTTGACAACAAAGTCAATTGTACTGCCATACTTGAAAAAAAAAAAAAAAAAAAAAAAAATTGTTCTCATGTCAATTATGGAGAGTTTGACGAGATAATGAATCATCACGAGAGTGTGTGGCCAGTACCTTAGCCAGGCTCTCGATCGGAAAGAATTGCGTATACGAGCTGTGATCCGGCTCGCTCTTGGTAGCGGCATTCACGGTTTGATTGCCGGACTCCAGCTTCCTGTGCGAGGCGATACCGGGGCGCGTCACCTGGTTGCCCATTTTGCGATTACACTTTTATGTAGTATCAAGACCAGCTTCCGCAGTACACCTTATTCCACATACCATCCGCAATAACCAACGCGCACGGAACCATATGCACAGTGCTTACTGCGAAGAAGGAGATCCACCCGTCATCGACGTCGCAACAACGTGAGATATCAGCGCGACGCGACGCGACGTAAGCAACTTTTACGCCGATAGGGGTTTGTGGGCCGATATATGTATACACGCGTGTGCCGAGTTTGAATGCGTGTGCATGTACATGGATAGGGAAAATTCGCGAGATTTTTCCAAATAAGAGATCGCGGACTTCTCAACAATTTTTATTCCATTTTTATTCAGATTTTTATTCAATTAGTATTAGTTAGCATATAATTTGACAGTTAACAGCTGTAAGAAATATTCTTTGTTTTCAACTGCACTTTCTTCTAATTTTTTTCTCTGTTTTACATCGATGTTTTATTATTATATATATTTGTTTTGGAATGCAAAAAGCGTACAGGTAAAACGAATAGATTTATATATTTTTGATTTAAAAAATTCCGATTTCCATTTTATTATCGACAATAGAATAGCAGAAAATTATTTTGTGATTTACTATCGATAAAATATTATAAAAATAAACAATATAAAAACTTGGTCGTTTAATTTTATTCCATAGGATATATTTTTAAGATACTGAGATTTTTCAATTTTTCTCTAATTCTATTATGAAAGAAATAAAGAATAAAGTTAGAAAAAAAAAATTGAAAAAAATAAGAGCAGTCCTTTTTAAATGTTACATAATATTCTCAATATTGCTGAAATTATTTTAAAGGTCAGCAAAATATTAAATATTAATTTTTTTTAAATTCTAATTAAGTTCAATATCCCGAAAATATATATTTTATGGAATAAATAAATAATTTTACAATGTATCATACATTTTTGAACACGCTACGCGAAACTCGTATTGAACAAAAAAAATCCAAGAATACCGATGTACTGTTTAAACAAATATATAAAAATAAACAGATATTTCTAATATTTTTTTTTTCTTTTTTAAAAATCATCATCAATCTTTCATACCGCCGGAGTAGACTGTGCCCCTAAAGTCTAGGTTAGGTCGATCTCTCGATGATTAAATCGATTCTAAATCAGAGCGCCTCTCACGACTCACGAAGAGAGACGAGATCGAGATTTTCGCTGGCCGTGCCGTGCGTGCCATGAACTGCGCTTTGTGCGCTCGATTTGTCAAGAGGGAGAGACGAGAGCAAGCGTAGCGTAGCGGAGCCGCCGGATGCCGCCGCGCTAATTCTCGTGCTCGTCGTGCCGTGAAACGACGCGTGACCCGGGAAGAGGAGAAACCGGAGCGGAGGACCCACGAGGGTAGAGGGAACGAGGGTAGAGCACGGTCGGTCCCGCGAACCGACGATGTGGCGAGCATCATTGCGGGCCGCTGGCTGTCCGGCGGCGGTGCTCGCGCGTCCCGTGGTCACGGCCGTGACGGCGTATCCCTGGAGACTCGAGGGGTAAGGAAGTGTCGACGTACCCGTAGAGCGAGGCCCGAGAGCTTCTCCCCGCGACCCAGGAAACCGACCATCGTCGGTGTCGACGCGCAGGTAAATACCCTCTCGATAGAGAGATCGGCACAATGGCATCGCAGAGTCAGACCACCACCGTCAACGTCACCACCACGACGGCGATGACGACGGCCAACGGACCGCCGTCGACGTCGGCACCGGCGCCGGCGTTGGCGCCGTCGTCTGGCACCACTGTCCCGACTACCGCGGCCACGAAGACGCAGACTGTCGCCGTTTCCGCTCAGCCCTCGCAATCTCAACAACTGCAGCAGCAGCAGCAGGCTAACAATATTGAGCCGCTGGACAAGAGTTCCTCCAATACTCTCAAGGTACGTTCCTTCCCATTGCATTTCTTTGATAGCTGAATAAGTTACATTATAGAGTATCACAAGGTGTTTTCCTAGCTAAGACACGCTAAATTTTACTGTGTTACATCGTGGAGGATTCTTGTTGCAACGGCTGAATTAATTTCTGAGAAAATTTTCAGAACGCATTACAGTTCTTTATATTTGTGTCTGCTGTTGTAATCCTGAATATTTATATATTTTTCAATGAAACAAAGAAGAAATATATTTTTTTTAATATATAAATGCATCGTTATTGTAATAATTAAAAAATATAGAGGAATTGTTACTTCTAGTAATTTGAATTTGTAAAATTGTAACTTGCTGGAAAACAGTCATTTTTGGTATTATTACTGCAATAATTACAAAAATATTGGAGTATGGTATAGCTGAGGATGATTTTGTTTATTTGCAGCGCAATCCAAAGAAGGAGTTGAGCAGAACTGATTTGTTGATGTTACTGGGACATCTAGAAGGCGAGCTCCAAGCGAGAGACATTGTGATAGCAGCATTAAAAGTAATTAGAATGACATAATTTATTGCAAGAAATTGTTAAATATATTTTTCATATTTTATAGTAGTATATTTTGCAAATGTAATTATAGTAAGATTTTGGACAGTAAAATGTACTAAGATACACATGCATACATATACTGTGCTATTTAAAATGTCATAAATAATTGATAAGAAATTTAACATTTTTTTGCATAGTTTTTAACCTCTCTTAATGCATTATGTATCTGGAAAGAAAAATCAAAGATGTAACAAATCAATATGACTGAAATTGAAAAAGTATTCTTTGCATGACCAACCGTGTTATTATTCCACAAGCTTTTTAATTTTATCGTATATTTTTTCAGATAGTATTTTATGTGATGTTTATCTACCTTATTGTTAAAATTATGATTTTTGCTTCCAGTCAGAAAAGATGAAACATCTTCTAAGTTCCCGGTACCTCACCAGTACTGCAGATCCACACGCGGCATTAGCTCGCGATGTTGCAATAGTAGGTGGTGTTATTGGGGTTGAAGGAAATCAAATTGATCAACAAGTAGCTAGTCTAGAAGCATTGGTGATGCAGCAGAGAAAGGCGCAGTGTAGGATGACAAAAGTCCTTAGAGATGCTGAAATTAGGCATAGAGCAGTATGTCTTTTATTAGATGCAATTATATGTGATATATAAATATTACAAATATAATATTGTTAGAAAGTAAATGTGTTATTATCTTTTGGTAATTGTTGTATTATTTCATTGCAAGAAAATGTTTTTCAGGTGATTAAAGAATTAGAGGAGGAGAAGCGGAAACATGAACATGATACTGCTCAAGGTGATGACATCACCTATGGTCTTGAGAAAGAGCGAACGAGGCTAAAGAAAGAGCTAGAACTAGAAAAACAAGAAAAGAAGAGATTAGAAATGGAATTAAAAAAGGTTAACGATCATCTCGAGGAGGAGAAAAGTCGGCAAAAGCAAATAGTATTGCTTCTCTTGGCGGAACGAAAAAAGATTATTATGAAGTATATCGAGGAGAGGAAACGATCTGAAGATTTGGCTCAAATTCTCAGCGAAGAGAAGGTAAGGATAGACTCGATGGCCGAAGGCCTCGAGGAAGAGAGTAAGAAATCACTGCAGATGGAAGCGGAATTGGAGAAACAATTAGCGCAATTCGACATGGAGAGGCAACAATATCGGCAAGCCCTTTCAAAAGAGGAAAAGAGAGCGAAAGACTTTGAGACGGAATTAGAAAAGTTGCGAGCCGAGATGGACACGTGGAAAGAATCGCAGGCTCGTGGTCCTGCTAGAGGAGTCGGTGTAACTCCACCGCCACCACCTGCAAAACCAGCGAATTTAGTCGCCATGCCGACACTCAGGCCGGCTAGTGCACCGCAAGCAAGTATGTTCCGCATGCAATATTATAAAAATAGAAATTATACATATCAAGATCTTTGTAATAATAGAACATATTATGACCAATGTGAAGATACTCATTTCACTTTCTAAATCATTTTCTTTTATTTTCTTTTATTTGCATTTAATTGAAATTATAAATAGAATAGAAAGAGAATCTGATAATCTTTCGTGTTTTTCCTAGTGAAAGGAACAGTCTTGGGTACAGGGACACCCATGGTTAGTAGTAAAGTTGTTCAACCCACTGCCACAGTGTCCAGTGTTCCTGTCAGTGGACCAAGTAAGATTCCTTAAGCATCTTAATCATCAATATATATAAAACAATGTATACAAAAATTTAATTATTTGCATCACAATAAATGACAAATAAGTGACATATGTATGTATATAGTAAGAGATAAATTCACGTAACTGTATGCATGCATAAATTTAATTCTAAATTGATGAATAAATGATTACATAATAATTTCATTACAAAATATATCTCCAAGAATTAAATTCTAAAATAATGTATAATTAATTATTTTATGTATATATTAAATAATAATTATTTTTTTAGCCACTGGGATTGCTAGATCAGTAACACCTGGACAGGCACTTCGTGGGGTCGCCTATACGCCTAATTTAACATCTGTAGGTGGAGAGTCTACAGCTCCTCCAGATACACAGGTAACCTATCCACATTTCCCTACACACTCGACGTTAATCTAAAGATTATACAGAGCCTATTTATACATGCAAAGTATAACAACAGATATTTTTATATTGGACGTGAAGAAATACTGCTCTCTATGCTAATATTTTTCTTGAAAAGGAGGGCATAAGAGAAGATGATAATTTATAAATAATTTATGTTTGTAACGATAGAAAAATTTAGTTGACATTGAAATAGAAATCAGCTATTTAGTCAGTATTGTGTTTTGAACAATAGGGATTAGCTTTAATTTAATAATATATTGATATATATATATAAAATCATGTGTCATAGATATTATTTAAAAATAAGTTGTAAAGAAATAACAAGTTAAAATAGATTATAAATTAATAAAGAAAAAAATAAGGTGTATCTGTCTTCTCTTAAATGATATAAAACTTTATATGCATATTAAAAAGACTGTAATTAATAATATAAGTAGGCTCTTTATAATTCAAAATGTATGAAGTTAATTTTAAAAAATAATATGCAGTGTACCATTGATATAAACATTAAAGCTTTGATTAATTGATGAACTATATATATATATATATATACATATATATATTGCATCTTTAATGATGTTTTTTTTTTCTCAATTTGGGATTTATTTCGATCTTTGACATTGCAATTTACGAAAACCGCAAACAAATTATGTGTGAAAAAATTTATTTAATGAGTAATATATATAAATATATATTACACATCACACTAATAGAGCTTTATCTTATAATAGAAATAAAAAAAGGCATTTGTATTATTATTAATGATTTATCCACAATAAATCACTTTATGTTTTCCTCTAGTCTTATACATTTTATAATATTTATATACTTTTAAATCATAATACTTTTAAATATATATGTCGATAATCATATATTTATTGCAATAAATTTATGTAGTTATTATGAATCATATATGTGGCTAATTGCTTTTTAATTTAAAAAAAAGATGCAGATGTAATATATATACATTATATATATTTATTATTTTTCCTGACAAGACAGATTTGTTTTGGTAGCCAAATTATTGTATACTTTTACAGTTATAGTGTTTAACTAATAATGAAGATTGTTTTTTATGCTATTTAAATCGTATGATATACAATATTTATATAATACAGAAACATTCTGATAATATATATATATATATATATATATATATATATATATATATATATATATATATATTAGGCAAATATTAGTTAAAAAAATTATTTACAATATAAAAAAAAGAATTTTTGCATTTATTTTTTAAATAACACCATAGGAATTGGCTTCCACATATAATTCTATATTTTTATGCACAAGATTTCTATCGCATTGATTGGTTTATTTATTTCTTCTACTTCTATCACTCATATCAAATGGTGCACTAAAATTTAAAAACCATTGCTTTTTAAATTTTTTTATACGAATGAAATTATTTTATAAATATCCGAAAACAGATTATTTTGAGAAACCCTCTTTTATTATATTATATATATTTGTTCACGATTTATTTATGACATATAGTCACGATATTATATTATACACTTTCGATCTTATAAGTTAGCACATTATCGGTATCTAGAGTTATATTTTATTACTTACTTTTAATTTTGTGTATATATAAGATTATTATTATTATTATTATTATTATTATTATTATTATTATCACATTTTACATGTGTACATTGACCGATTCCTACAATTAAACAAAATTGTATGCAACTCAGTTTTCCGAGCTTTATTTCTGAGCCAAAAAATTATCCACGCTTGACTTCCTAATTGCTATTCCATAATCGCTATTACTAAATTATATTTAGAGCTTCGTTACACGATTATTTGATGCGTACTATATTATCAGATTAGTTGGTTTGTGAAATATTTTAATAAACAGGTAAATGTATTCGAGGAACTATTACATAATATTTCGATACAGTCTACGGGGACTGAGGACTCATTTCTCACATTAATTTTTCTGCATCTTATATTCAAAGATGTGTATTACGTTTCACTAATCTACTCCACGGTTAACGTGACTCAGACTGTATCTCAAGTACATCTTATCTCTTTTGATGATTTATGAATGTACAAAGAAAAAGTGTTCCTGTATCTTCGCACAATTATATAGTATATATACATTTATTAACAGCACCCAAATGAGGTAGACGCACAATTTTGATTTCAGCCCCGCCGAGAATTGTGAATCGTTTGTTGCTTAATAATAACGACGTCTTTTTCTTCTCCACTTGGTCTTGACCATTTTTTTCGTAGATATTCGTCCTTATTCTTTCTCTCTCTCTCTCTCTCTCTCTCTCTCTCTCTCTCTCTCTCTCTCTGCTTTGGATTAGTTCTTTGGTATGGTTCTTTTCCTTCCATCCTCCCCTCTCCTTATGGTTTTCTGTTTATGGTATGTTCGCTCCTGATGAGCGAGCGAAGTTTGGTCGAGATCTCTGGTAGCTCTAGAAATAGGTCATGGTTGTGTGTTGTAATTCTTCAGGCCGTAGACAAGCGACAGCCGGTTGTACCTGCTCCCGTTAATACCGCCGCTGCGGCTAAGCTTATCACGTCGTCGCAAGCAGCCGCCGCAGCAGCAGCGGGGAAGCTCGGTTTTCACGTCGGTCAGGCTGCTGCGAGTCCCTCTGCCGTCAGCCCCGCTGTTCAAGCACCCGGTGCCGGTGGTGGTTTACTGCCGGCGAAAAAGCCGCCGATCTCGCGAGGTGTGCCGCCCCCGGTACCACCGAACAAGCCCGTGGTACCGCCGAAAAAAGAGGCGGCCGTTTACCTGAGAAGACCAGAATTGCAATCGCAAAGCGGGCCGCAGCAGGATGTCGTTAAATACGGTGGTGGTAAACAGACAGCCCTGTCGCACCCCGGAGGTGTCACGACGGCGACGGGGAGCGGAGTCGCTCCCCCCGTACAGGCGCAGCATCAACAACCGCTCCCGGCGAGCACCGCCCAAGCTGCCGCTGAGGAAGAGGTCAGTAACAAGACAGCGGACTCGAGATAGATATTAAATTAGCGCGAACTGATGTTTGTAACGAGATATAAAGATGCACCCACTAAACACACGCACCCTCTCTCCAACAAGATGCATAATAAACAATGTAAATATATACACAACGCATACACAATACACTCTCTATATGTGTTCAATATATACAGAACATTGTGTGAATAATTTCAGACAAAGCCGCGTTGAAAGAAAGAATATAAAAACGTGTGAACTTATATATGACCGAGATACAAGGTAGAAAGCAACAAAACAAATGCTTGGAATCTATCCTGGATTTGCTGCACGAGAGATTTGCTACGAGAGATTCGTATTTGCAAGAGACTGTTTCTAAAAATTGCCAAGAAGGAAAGAGAGAGAGAGAGAGAAGAGAGAGGCGCTTTGTACATTCGATAAACTTTCTACGACCGTGTCCATTAAGGACGATGGTGTGTGTTGTGTACATTAACGACTAGATCTCATCACGATCGGCGGCATATCCGTTGAAATGATACTATTTGTCACCGAAGGCATTCGTAATTAATTAGAGATATTTCTCAGATATATAAGATAGCCGTTGTAGAGGTTCCTAGCTCATTCTATTATGCGGTTTATTTGAACGATGGCATTAACTGAACGATCGCCATGACACGAATATTAATTATCATTAACAAACATGGGCCGTTGTTTTGGGCGAGTACGAGCATTGTAACATGACGCGAAGATTGTTAACGTTTGCAAAAGCTTTTTGAGCTAGTATTGTTCAACACCAATTCTGATTAATTGAATTTTCCTTTACTATTTCACGAACGATAACGCAAAACGAGATGAATCCGTTTTTTGCAAATCATTGGCTTTATATAAACTCTTTATGTTTGTTATATATACACATATATTTTTATATATTTATAAATTTTATATTCTGCGCGCGCAATCTTTTTATATATGTAGATATTTTTTCTTCTACCTTTCGCGCCAATAATATGTACTAGATAGTACACACATAAAATAATGTCGAACCGTATCTATACATCTTTTTAAGACTTTTTGACACTTATAACATTCTGCGAATTTACCAACGAGCTTATCTGACTGGATTCAACTCGTTTCGCGTATGATTGTTCTGTATTTATACTTAATGAGAGTAGAGAACTATCTTTAAACAATCTTTAAAAGAGGATAAATCGCTAAACGCAGATTCAGTTAAGCCAGACTATCGGAGTGCAACTTAGCTAGATGAAAAAAATAGAAACTATCACACGTGCTATAATCACTGCCTTGTCTCACATATAATTGCGGCTACAAGCTTAGACGCTCTATCTAAAAAAAAAAAAAGAAAATATTTTGCACGTTGCCGAAGAATAGACGTCACTGTTTTTTCAAGACACAATTGATTTTGTCATCGGGACGTCCTGAGAGAAAATATCTAGTGAAATGGAAGTAGACAAAGGATCAAATGTTTTCTACTCAATCCTTTTTAAAAATCCTTGATATAAGAAAAATGATTATGCATTTGCAATATTATAATCTCTTCTTTTTATATATATAACGATTCATTCGTGTATCTCAGGTAAAGCACTGTGTTGCGCTAAAATGTATGATGAAACAAACAAAAAAAAAAAAACAGATCGGTATAGAGATATTAATTTTTTCTTTTTACCATTTTTAACTTAATACAACAAAAAATTTTAAGATCCATTATTTAAATTACGAACGTTAGCAATTTGCATTTGTATCGGGTCAACAGGATCAATGATTCATTCTGATTTATTATTAAGTATCGATACTTGCAACGTCCTAAATATAGCTTTCGCCTTTCGGTTGTTTAATTGTTGTTAACAAAAAAAAATCGATGTCCACATTTGTGAACAACATTGTACAGAGAAAAATGCATGTAATATACGCATGCAGTCTTATGATTTTAGGGCTCCTAGATGATATCCTTAATTACACAATGTGTGATCTCTTAAACTTATGAATAATACTCCTGGCGTTGTAAAGTCTTCCAGTGTTTTTTAGTTATGTACATTTGTAGAATTTAAGTTTTCAGTTTTAGTCACGTTTGACGATGTGTATGTATGTGGTCCGATGATAATGATGCGTTAATTGATTGAATGCACTCTCACTATACGTAAGGACACAGTTATCCTTTTCGATCAGTCATTGCGAACACAAGCAGACAAGTAGCAGGAACTGGGACCAGGACCAAGGAAGTTACACGCAGCCTGTAACACACTAAGAACAAAAAAAAAGAAAACATGCTCGCAATAATAGCAACAACAAGAATAACAACAGCAACTGCAACAATAAATATTAATAGTAAAATAATAACGTTAAAATAATAACGATAACAATAATAAGATTAACAATATGTCGCCAATGATTACGTTGATTGTTGGTGATACTAGTAATTTAATTAATATAATATTGGTAGTAACAAGACGCTAAGAATAGTGTAACACTAGTAGCATTAGCAGCAGCGGTAATAATGTTAGTTAATAATAAAATGTAGCGCTAGCGCGGTTACGATAATAATAATAGGTGTGCTTTTAAGAATATAAGACAGAGAAACTATCAATAAAAAAAAAAGAAAAATTATCAATAATAAAGACAGAGATCTCATTACGTATTTCGTGCGAGATTCATTCTCTAAGTCAAGATAATCCAACAGAGGAATTTGCACGATTAGATGTGCATTTAAGAGTTTTACTCTCTGATAACATCGTTCAATCTTGATAGCGGAAACTATTAGAATGAGAGTGGCTTTGATAATTAATGTCCATTCAAAACCTATTACACTCTAAGGGCGACTCCTAATAAAATCTATATAGACTATATATATGTATAAAAGATATAAAAATGTTCAGTAAAGCTCTTAATGAACATCTGCTCTTGAAGGCCGCTGTGTTCTCGCGTATCATTCATCGCACAAATTTTCGTTTTCCGTGCTGGTGTAACTAATGTGAATAATTCTCAAGTAATTAATATTAAAAGAGTCCAACATTAACGATTCTCAGCTAATAGAGAATTTATTCAGTAAAACTTTGATTTCTTTAATCATCTTATGCTTTCGAGCGACAGAAATTGCAATATAAAATATCTTATTAAAAAGAACAGGCTCTTTTAGTGTTGATAAACACGAATACATCCATACATACAAACACAGCTCTACGGAAGCGAACAATACTTTGGATACTTGATCGATAATTAGTGTACATACAGATAATTGATATGACACATGTGTACGTAAAAAAAAATTAGTTCTGTCAAAGGTAGAGATGTGTTGATGAAAGAGAGAACGAGTCATACAAATCATATTCATGTCTTGTTAATTTTATTCGAAGACATGATGTATATATGTGTGTGTAAGGCATAGTCGCGTGTAGAGACAGGCGGGTTAAAGTTTTAAGGAAAAAAAAAAGTAGTGTTATAACGCAAAAACGAATATATATCGAGCATTTAGAGAGGAGCCTCGAATAATGCTCACGTATATATAATATTGAGGCTGTCAGAATATTATATATATATTCTGTAAAAAAAAAAATGATTCATATCTAACATTAGTAAGTCGTTAGTCCGCGATCTCCGTTGACGTTTCTCCATTAATCATATTTGCGTCTGTACACATTAATGACATATTTAACGATAGCGACATTTATTTCATGTATATTATGCAAAAACTCGACTTATCAAGTTTCATTGTTATTAAAAATAATGTTTTTTTTTTTTTTATCTCCGCGCAATTGAAAGCCCACGTAAAATTATATATAGAAGCGAACGATATTATTTTTACGTACTTTAAAACTCACGCTTTATACGTTTAGAAAAAATAATTTATATTATACAAATCTAGATTATTTTTTTTAATTAAAAATTTTTGGATTTTTTTTATATTGTAAATATACAGAATCGTGTTTGTGATTATGAAAGTAGTCTTAAATCTTTATTTAAAAAATGCTTCATAATTTTAAAAAAATACATGTTTGATATATTTACTTTTTATCATATTACTTTTTATCATATTAGTTTCTTCTCTACTGATGAAATTTCATGATTGTATGTAAAATAAGAATATAAATTGATGAAATAAGAAGAAAAAATTTTTTAATTAGGATATTTTCGCAATAGCTGGCACAATTCGTTTTCGGAATTTTAGTTTCAGATATAATGACGACCGTACTATTTCTTGCAAATATATAGATATATAGATATATTATCGCAAATCGAGCCAAGGATCTAATAGTTCTCGTGGTATTTATTGTGCAAAATAAGAATATCATCGACAGAAAAGCTATCCTCATATAGGAAAGACTCTTTACTCTGATAGCGAGATATTAGAAGAGAGATAAACTTTTATACACGTGCGAGATATTCTCGCGAGCGCCATTATATGCATATATTACATGTACATTTAATCAAAGCGAAACCCTTTTTCTCCGTATCTCACGGGATTGCGCATGCGTTTGTTAGCGATTATCGTGCTAATAAAATAGTAATAAGGTAAAAGACATGTCGGTTGGGACATCAGTTTTAAGCAGCGAGAGGAGAAAAATCGAAAATAATTAATTTTCATTACAAGACAGAAGTTCGATAAAGATCTTTAAATAATATATATGTATCGAAAGATATAAAAATTATATACTTTATTATTTGGCGGATATAATAAATTTAGTGGCTATTTTTTCTTTGCTAAAATGTCGTTATAAAATTCTGTCAAAGTTTAATATAATTTATGTGCAATTGACAATTTATTTTAAAATGTAGAGTACTAGAAGAAAGAAGGATATACAGAATTTCTGCATTTATAAAAATATGTAAAAAAAACAAAAAATACATTTTTTGCTGCATTATATGTATTATTATATCAATATCGAATCATCAGAATGCTTTGTCTTTTATCTTATTATGAGATAACTTACGAGAGAGTGAACCTCACCCATGTCAAAGTACCGGATCAAAAATATTGTACTCACAAGTGCGGACGCGTGCACGTCATTTTATATAAGTGTTATATATTATTAGCTATATTCTCTCCCTAATTGGTAGATAAAATGATACTCTCGCGAACGGAACTGATCCGAAAGAGAGAGAATACATTTATTAATTGATTAATTATTAGAGCGTGTCGTGTGGCTCGATAGGTCGCGCCGAGACCTTCCGAGAGATTGTGTAAATAGTACAACTATTTAATACCGCTTATATATATATATATATATATATATATATATATATATATACATATATTATATATACATATATATATACATACAAACCTAGACTTAAATAAAACTGTGATTTTTTTTCTTATGTTATAAGGCATCATGCCTCGGTTGCTGATTTATTTCACTTTTCTTCTCTGAATTTACCGAGCAACCTATTGTCAAGTATAATTAAGGCTTTTATAGGCTTATTAGATATTTACCTGAGGTATGTACACGTTGCCGGTCAATAGTTTGAATATTTTGAAAAATAAAGCTTGAAGTTGACGAATCATCTTATAAATGTTTTTTTTGTTTCAAAAGAAAAGACAATATATACATATATTATATACACAAGGAGTAAAAATAAGTAGCCAATATTATCAAAAATAAAAAGAAATAAATCTGATTTTTTCTTCATATAATAATTATTTTTATATAATAATTTTACAATTTTTAATAACATTTAAATGTGTAGAGAAATTGCAAAGAGATGTATTAGCCTCTCTGTATTAGAGATATGAAACAAAAAATTATATTAAAGTAAGAATTTTAAATAAAAATATATAATAAAAATATTAAACGATATTGACAAATTATTTTACTGACATATATTATTAATGAATGTGAGTGTATAAATTATCTTGATGTATTTATTTAAAATAGGTAAAAATGTTTCAATTTAAAATGTATACGCTTTATGAAGTGAATAAATTTAGTCATTTTATAGTTTATAATTTTATTTTAATATTATTTTAATATCTATTATCTATCGTGAAATAAAAATGAAGCTATTCAAACTATTGGCCAGTAACGTATGTCTTTTATGTTTTTAAATATTTTTATTTGCGCCAAGAGCAATTCTTGTGTGCGCTAGCCTTAAATCAAGAATGATGTAAATATATCAGGTAACTATTTGCGCTTTTTAAAGAATATTTTTTTTTTATTATCAAAGTTTAGTTTTAGATCTTCCAATGGCATTCGTGAATCTCGTATGAGATTACATCGAATGTTTTGCAATGATAAAAATATTCAATAATCGGATTTTCTTTGACAAACTAATTTCCATGTACAATTTGTAAATTGTGCACTCATCATAAATAAACTACTTTTATGCAAGGGGTATATCTAGAACAAATTTGCAAAAACCTTGCAAGAGAGTTGTCGTGATCTTAATTAAGATATACCTTGTCGCGATCACATTACGCGATAAGAAAACACATAGACGATCCATATTTATTTTAAACACATTATATCCTATATACTGAGATATATCAGCATGGTACCTGTCGATGTTAATTGAGTTTACATTGATGATGACGAGTAGCAAGTGATTTCAGTAAATGTATAGAATTCTAGTAAGTTTTGCAAATGTTCGTTGCGAATAAAGAGAAACCTTTTCAAACTGTAAAACTGACGTTTACAAAAAAAAAGAGAATGTAAAATGCGATTATATTACTTTTTAATGCGCGATTAATCATGTAATTATTATTACCGACTAGTTTTTAATAATGCGAATTCTGTTTGTAATCTTGTTGCGACAAACACTTTCGAATCTATAAAGTTTTTAATCGGCAAAATTCTGATATATAACGAAATATTTTTTGAAATTTTTATTTTGAATATTGTGGACGATTTAGAATTAATATAATGGGAATTTAAGTTTAAGAATTAAAGATTTTAAATATTTTAAATTATAAAAACACTATATTTTCAAATTTATTACCGCTTTTAAATGATCATTAATTTAATTTATTTATTAATTAATTATATATAATGAAATTTTTTACGAAGACTTAAAACACTACTGTACTTATATGCACAACACAAATAGAGTAAATAAATCGTTTATAGCATAAAAAACAGTCTAACACATACTTTTAATCGATTTCGATAAACATAGTTTTATTTGCCGAATTATAAAAAAAAAGAATAGATTCGAATAGCGCAACTAGGTGTTTAAGAAATGTATTTCTATTAAAATCTATCTAGTGCTTCGTTTTTCTATAATTATTCAGCATTATCATCATTATCACTGTTATAATCATCGTCATTATCATCCTCTATGTTCAGAATGACAACAAATGTAATGTAATACAATAGTAATTGTTATCTTCTGTGCTATACAAAAAGGAAAAATATACATTGACATATGATTACAGAGCTTTTTTATTTCAATAATATTTCCATCGTTAAATGATTCGAACAATAAGACGAACGTAAAGCCGTTAATTTATTATTGCGTTACTTTAATCAAATTTTTCTTCTCCACGTTAAATTTTGACTTGTGTTGTTGGAGAAAAATCCAAGTAAAAAAACATGTCGATATACAGTTATAAAATATGTACTTACGGTACACGTCTCGTGGCATTAATATTTTTCACAGTAAATTCCTCTACATTCAATAATATTAGTTTCTTTAGTCTCTCCTTGGCCAAATGTTTAACGACTGAATGAAATGTCAAGTTTACTCTTGTAATTACAAACAATGTTAGGCTTCATTAATACATCCATGATCTATTATCTTCTCTTCGTGCATGTTTTATTCCAAGATAAAGATGAACATTCTAAAATAAAAGTTTTGAAGAATACTGCAATCAAGTCTAACAAAAGAAATTTAAATTAAATAATCTGACTGTAAAATATAGAAATACTCGGCTCGAGTTTTGCTATTCCCACTAATGAGTGCACGAGTATATATATTATATTTAATATTTTTCTTCTCTTCCTCTCGATGAAAGAGGTCAATGTTTTTTTGCAATTCTTTCGATTAATTATTATAAGGACTGATTGTTGCATTTACACAAAAATGATTTTGTGAATGGATTAAATATAATTCAATAGTCTATCGTGTCTCTTCATTTGAAGTAAAGAAAACTTGCTTCTTTTTATTTATATGTACATACAATATTTGTGCGATTTCTTTTATTAAAAGAAATTTATTAATATCGTTAAGGAAAGGACCATGGAAATTGTCGACGAAGAGAGAAAGACATAATAGACTCCGATTTATAAGTTGACAATCAGTTTTAATAGTTGCAATAGAAAACAATATACAGAATACAGATACGGAATAATCCTAGCTGACGAAAGGCTCTCCTAAGGTAAAATGTTAATCGTGTAGTGAAAAATTACGAATGAAAAAACAAGATGATACACATAATGAGTGGCTTATTTTTACCTATCTGCTTATCGGTTAGTTCATTTACCTAATTACAATGATTGGAATCGTTAATTATAATTATGTCTGTATAGACACGCAGGTGTGTGTATACGTAATAGAGATTCTTAAATGCTACACAATGTTGCTTTTACTTTGGTTTTAAATTAAGGACTAGCGTGTCGAGCTTCGCTCTGCTTCTGTGTACGCGATATAAATCAACCTCTTGTTTTAATATCGATGTAAAAAATATTGGCAATAGTTTCAAAACATAATCACGTAGTTAATTCCCGTAGAAGACCATGCTAATAAGTGCGACAATAATCACATAAAAAAATTAATGTGCGCATTACTTTTTGCTTATTTTAATTTATATTTTGGAAACGTTCAAGATCGAATTTTGGCAACAAGCGCAGAAAAAATCGCGCAAACGTATCTCAAAAACAATCGTAAATGCATCGCACCTAAGATTCTTCTCTTCTACCTTTGTTCTGTCTTATATATTACGGTTTAAGTAACAAGGTGCGGCGAAGGCACAAGGCATATATTTATTGAACGTCGTGCAGCAGCGCGAATATACGTGTATATATGGAGTAGTTTAAAAAAAAACAGACAGAGAGGGGGCTGAGCAATAATCGTTATAAATGCATTTTTGTACGAAATACATCTAAACCCGACCCGAGAGATGAACCGACAACGGTCAAGCAGTTTTGCCGTCGTGAACGCGAACGAAATACACAGATGACGGAGCGAAGCTCACAGTGAGTGTAGTGTTGTGTATGCCATTTAGAATTGGAAATGTAATTTAGAATTAGAATGTAAAAATACTATGTATATGTACATTAATCAGTTAATCGTGGGCATTCAATTATGTTACATCGATCGTTACGTCGATCAGAGAGCTTTCATTTTCGCGTCTACTTTTTCATCTTCTTTCTCCGCTTCTTCCTTTCCTTTTTTTTTTTTTTCTTCTTTTGACCTTTGTTGTACTTGGAGAAATTTTGATCGACATGCTAATCGTTTCGTTTTTTTCTGTTAATAAGTCTCATTAACACATGGTATGTTACACATGTCGAAGAACAACATCGATCGGTTGGCACATAAAACGGAAGCAACACTTAGACCAGTCGCGGTGACAATAGTTACGTACAAACTTGAAAGGGAAAAGGAAGAGTAGTACAACGTACTTTCGTTTCTTATTGGCGCAACCCTCGGCACAAAGGGATAAAAATTATCTCCTACGCGTGAAAAAGTAGAGAATAGAGCCTGGTTCGCGATAAAAAATCGTCATAAAAGACCGTCGTCGTGAAAAACGTGGCGTGACGCGAAGGCGGTGGAACACTGGCGATATCAATTTTGGAACGGATATACAATTTCGCATTTTGTCTCTCGTGCATTATTCGCATATTCGTGATTTTTATGCGTTTTTCTTCGGGTTTTTCTTTTCTTAATATCGTCATTGATTCGCGATACTCGCGTTTTGTCGTTCTGTCGTATTTTTAGAAATAATTGTGCTGTCATTAATCCTATTATCATCGATAATTATATCATCGCGATAAAAAGAACGATACAAAGTGAATATACCAATATACATCTAGTATACAAAAGCTCTCTCGATTCGTTTTTTCTTGTTTTTTTTTCGTAGTTTGATATAATTCGTTTAAGTATTTTCATTTCTTTCATTCTTTTCGTGTCTATCTAAGTGCTATGTACATTATACGTTTATATATATGTATATATATACATGTAAAACGATTAATTGATTCTTTTCCATATCCTTAATGATTGTATAATTAGGATTGACTATGTCTTAGAGTAATCAACGAAATTACAAGTGTTGTCGTTATTATTATGTAAAATATCAAATATCATACGTGTTAGATGGTATGTCCATCTCCAAGGTACCATTTTGGACGAATAGCGGTCCGTCTAACATGCCTAGCACTTTGATGAGCAAATACTTTGGAGATTACATAAATCTAATAATAATCTTCAGGTAATATTAAGTATAGATGATTTGTTTTTTTTTAATTACAAATATAAAACATGTATATGTAAATAGAACTCTTAATTATGCGCGAACATGTTCATCTCTAATTGAGCATACGTGAATTTCTTATCATCAGTCTAAGCCGAACTGTGCGGCTCCATACACAACGGCGGTTTAACAATACTCTCTTTTTTTTTTCTTCTTTTTTCCTCTTCCCCTCTCTCTTTTTGTCTTATAAGCTTCGTAGAATCTATTGTGTTAACAAATAATCGCTGTAATGAGAAACAACAATATATATGCGTACGCTACGGAAAAACGTTATTCATAAAACTTTCAAACAATCTCTCCCTGCGATGAGCGGATGTGACGCACGTGACTACTGTCCGGGCGGATAAAGTATAATTGTTTCCTACAAACAATTCTGCTCACCGTTAATGGTGAGATGGTGTGAAAGGTCCCGGAAAATTTCTTTTCCCGTCACAAGATCCGTTTTTTCTTTTTTCTTTTTTTTTTTTTTTTTGCGATCTCTGGTTACGAACACCATTGAAAGGAGAGACCTCATCGCGCCGACAAACAGACAGAATTTCGGGAACGAACAATGAAATTTTATATACATACATATATATATATATATATATATATATGTAAGCGGCAAAATGATAACAATTAATATAATTATCGTAAATCGTCACGAGTCCTGCTGTCATTGGCGACGATGATAAGATTCTCTCAATCGAAAGAGATTCGCGACGTCTTCGGGACATTTACACCTCTCATTGTCACAGCCCTTTACCGCCGGAACGCAAACGCATCGTGCGTTACATGGCTCCCTTGTTGCAATATATATCCCTTTCCTCCCGCTCTTACAATAGGCCAAACGCATCGAGTTTCGTCGTCGTCTCTCGTCATCATTTTTTTTTCAAAAATATATATACGCTGACTACTTAGGCTTTCGACGAAGAACGGAAAGACGTTGTCTCGTCCAATCAACGGGATTAATTTTTTTTTCTTCCTTGCGCGGATATACAGCATTATTACCCTTTCTAAGCAATACTTCGTTTATAGCCTAGGTAATAGTGAAGACCCTCATATGATCCATTTGAATTACTTGTTTTTTTTCTCAACTTTTTTTTAATTTTTTCCCTCTCTCCTTCAACCGCGTGAAACACTGAGACGTTATCGCACACTATTTACATATTGGTTTAATCATAATTAGTAATTGGAAATAAATGCAAAAATATATGTATATGTGTCGAACATTTAGCTAATAATATGAGTATCCGCGATAATGCATGACGCGAATATCTTCCTCGCGCGTTGTCAGCAGAGAGTACCTTTATAGACCCCCCCTTAACTAAAAATCAGTAGCAATTTAAACTTATGTACTATTGTCTTTGTTCGAGATATCACTACGCCAAGATATTCACTATAGCTCCCCGTTTCTCTCTGAAGAATTCCTTTCTCTCGCTGATTATATACGCTACATTTCGTGTATCTTCAGCTCGCGAAGTAGAATCGCGAGTTTTGCGACGAGACCAAAATTGCGGTGTCGACGACTCGATCGAACGAGCCTATCTGGACTGATCGTGTGCCTTGATATCGTATCCCCGATTTTTTGATTCGTAAACGCACTTCTAGACGCATTCCTGAAAACGTAAACTTGATCCGTTCATGTTCTCGTGACTCGAGAAGCTTGGATCTCTCGGATTTTATCTCGGTTAGTTGGAATTACCAATAAACACAAATGTACGTAGGTTTTCAACGAGCGATTGATTGATCGTATACGATTAACATCGTAAAAATCGGCGTGATACGGCCGTATAATGGCCGTTTAATATACATACATTTTATATGTGTATATGTATAGTGCGTGTATGTTTAAGAAGATAAAAATATTTATCAACATGTATACGCAGTCAATGGACTATCTATATATATTGACTTTAGGATCGGCAGTGAAAACTCGGTTTTCTATGTACGATACGTGTCAGATTGGTTTTTCCTTTCGTTAAAAGAGTTACTCGCAAGGGACAAGAATCGCAACTGTGTATATAACGTATATAAGCGACGCAAGTAACTCTAACGTAAGTAAATGAAGAATTCGCAAATGCGAATTATGATATGCAAATTGCACTATGCTAATAATAATATATACTCGAGGCGCAATTTGTTTTCTAAAAACAACAGACCAGCAAAGTTCTCGTGTCTTAAGTTTTCTTTTTTTATGCGACGCATAGGATAGCCTGAAGTCAATTTGAAGAGTATAAGTGTAAAGAGGAATATATAAAGGTCGAATATAAAAAGGAACATTCTTTATATATAATAGTTGTAAATTGGAAAAATATTTCAAAATTTTCATACACTCTCAGAGATATACAATTCAATGATTCAAACATGTCGTATTAATAATACAATTCTCCTTTGTTACAATTGACTTCAGGCTCACCTACTTGTTCTCGCAGGCATCGCAAGATTCTGAATGCCCTCGTAAAACATAAAATGATGGACTCTCGTTGGATATTCTTGCCGTTTAATGTTAAAAGTGGCTATATCCTGGCATTAGATGGTGTTTCACCGAATGGAAATGTCGAGATTCGAGATCAAACCGCCGTACATTTAGCGCTAAACTCGACTATCTAGCGTCGTGGATATTGTGTTCAAGGAGACGCCGTTAACTCAAATAGGATCATAAACGACACGGGTGGAGGACGGGAAGGGAAAGAAAGTTCAACCTCGCCGCGCTATCGCACTCTCTTTTCGATTTTCCAAGCGTTCCTCTTCTTTGTAATAACGATTGTCTCGTTTTCCTCAGCATCGAATTGTCGGGATAAACCGACTTATCGACATGAAAGTAAACAATGGACGGTCATGACGGATATGCCCACTCTTGCGTAGCTGCGAACTCTAAAGGGGCAGTATTGTGCGATCATTAATTAATATTGCTATCACTATTTTGAAAATCAATGTCACACAGTGATCGTGCGCGATAAGCGTGAAAAACTCATATCGATACCTTGGAACTGGGATAACCAATTCAGTCTACAAATTGGAAGACAGATGAATAAACTTGCACAATGTAAAAAGAAATATTGTAAATTAATTCTAAAAATAGAGATCCGCAAATTGAAAATTAAAAACAATAACATTTTGCACATAAAAATACTATGTGAATGTTACTTTTTTTTAGCATTACGGATCATTTCATCATGTTTTCCTACAATGTTTGATGATATATTAATAAGATGTCAATTGATAATTCAATAACAAATTTAAAGTATACTTTTTTTCTAATTTGAAATCAATCTTTTTGAACATGACATTTTCTTCCTTTCAACTTTAAGCTATGGAATGAGGTTGGCTATTCTAGTGCCAAGGAAAACGAATATATATCCAATAATATTTATACTGATAATAATATCAGTGTCAAGATCGTCAAGTTGATCTGTGATTTGCAGATTTAAAAATCTACATTTCAGCGTCAGTCGCACGTTCAGAGTAAAGGAAATCGCTTTTCGCATCTCAAAGATGTCTCGCGAATTTCTCGACAGTCCTTGAAATCTGCATAGTGATATCTAAACATAATTATTATGATAAATAGATAAATATACAGATATGAATTAACCGAAGAACGAAATTATTGCCGCGAGTATTCTCTCATCTATCGCTCTGATTATACGCGTGTGTGTATTTACAGAAAATATACTTTCCTCGATAAAATTCGGTGTGTCAATTTGGAGCTTCGATCATATGCATGTCACTGATTACATTGTGATCGCTGATTTAGCAGATACTAACTAACGCTAAGGCGAGCGGACAAAGACAATGAGTTAGAGTAATGGTAGGAGAAATGGTAAAGTTGAGGGAAAAGGCAGGATAGCGGAAATGGAACAGTAAGACCATATCCTTGGAGCTTTTCGGAGTACGCTCGCGCGTACTGGCGCGATCGTCCTCTCTTTCTCTAGGATCACCGTCGCTCTCGTTCGAGCGTTCGATTATACATATATCCCTAAGATTAGAATTCAATCGCATAGGAGAGCCCCGCGCATGTCTCCTCTCATCTAGAAAGTAGCCGCGTGGAAGGGAAAGGCGTGTTTACAGCATTGTTTACCTGATGCACCACTCTCGTCTCAATGTTCTTTTCATTCTCTCCCTTTTTGTCTTTTTTTATTTACACACTTTCGTTCTCGAGCACCAAACAGAGTCCTTAGGAGATTATTCAGGTGCATGATGATCAGCACCAGGACCTTCAAGTCGTGATGCCGTCGTTCGCGAATTGTCGTTAACCTGCTTGTCGTCGCTCAAGGAGATGATGGGTTACGATTTTCAACGATGCGAATGATTTTGAAGAGGCTCCGTCATCACGACACTCGGTATTATTCAAAGACGCGTGCTCCTCTCCGTGACTGGTACCGATCGATGGTCTTCCGCGTCATCCTGGGCTACCGCGCGGTACTTTCCGCGCACCGAGCTGGGCCCGAAGATCGGTGAGCCTCAGACAAGATGGCCATCGATGTCGGAATAACTCGGTGTTGCCGCGAACGTTGACAGCGGGTGACTCTGACAGGGCGGCGGCGGCGGGGCCGCGTGCGAGTGCGGATGCGGATGCGGATGCGAGTGGGGCCCGCCGTTGTTGGCGCCCACCCGGGCGAACGTGGCCGGTGGCGGGGGCACTGAAGGCGGTATTGGTGACTTGGTGCCTGCGGTCATCACGGTAACATCGGGCGGCGGTACAGGACGCGGTAGCGTCCTAGTGCGCGTCAGAGTGCCGGTGCCGGTGCCCACCAAGTGTCCGCCCATTATGTGACCCGTTGAACCCATAGACGTGGGATAGTAAGGTCCGCCGGATGGGTCGCCGATGACTGGCGGCGCCGGACTTGGATTGCCGTCGTAACTCATGTAACCCCGACCGTTGTCCATCTCCACGCTGTAGAAGCTCACGTCGTTGGGCGGCGCCGGGCTCGGATTACCGATGTAACTCGACTTTGACACTGTAACATTAGATGATGATGTAGACGTAGAAAGTAATGCGTAAACGTTCGAAAAATAGACATTAAGGAGGAACCACACACAGATCGTGTCAAAAGTTAATACATCTAATACATTCCGAGATTTACAAATTTAACATCATGTACAAAGTCCTCTTTTAGTCTTTTAAAATATAAACTTAATAATTAATTTGAGTTAAATAAAAATTTGCCCTGTATAATATAATGTTGTTTAAAAATCGTAAATATTAACTCATATGAAATTAACTTTTTTATAGTAACTATATAAAAATTCGGAAAAATTCAAATTTTAATTCCACAGAGCAAATCTTTACTTAAGTATAATTAATTAAACTCACAAATTAATTTTATTAATTAATAATTTTATATTTGAAAAGGTTAAAAGTATTTTGTCCAGTATAAAATTTATGAATTTCGATGTAAATATATTAGATGTATTAATTTTTGCCTTAGATGAGCCATGTAGTTCTTTCTTGCATAATTATGAAAAATTGATAGATTATGCGTTTTTGTGATATTTTGCTATTTGTGTGATATTTTGCGACTCGTCAAATTTTAATTGTACGCGTTCACGTTTGGCTTTGACATTTCTTTCCTCTTATATTTCATTTCCCGTCTGTCCAGAAGAAAAATGCGAATTTGATGTAAAAATATTACGACGGAACGTATTCAAAATTATATCATAATGCAAGATATAGATATAATAATATGTAAAAACATACCTGACAGAGTCCCGCTAGCGGTAGTTCGCTGTGGCGGCGAGTCCATATTCATGGATGTCTGCATGTGATTGCTGCGACGACCGAGGGTGCCCTGATGAACCTGCATCTCTAAACCGCCTTTCCCGAAATCCTGTATAGTTTGATCTATTAAATATGTGCTAGCTGCGGTCTTACGTCCTTCGTCCTATTATAAAACAAATTGAACGACAACGGTTGGTTTGTAATCTGACCCTTGTTTCGATTATGCAAGGCATGTGCGAAACGGAAGCTAAATTTATTCGCTTCAAAAATTTTTTCCTTCAATATAATCTCTTATATTAATACAATACGAATATTATTTCTAATATGCAAGTTTAGAATTAGAATTTTTATTACGTATTATTTTTCTATAATAAATCAAATTTAAATCCAAATGTTATTTCAAATGTATGGAATTTTTTTATCTCGCATTTCTTACATTTTACACACAAGTGTATTCTTATTTTATAGCCAAAATCTTATTCTCGATGAAAGTATGAATAGTAGAAAAATAGTGACTTATAATACCTGACTAGTATTAATCAATGTTAAAAAAAATACATTCAATCACATGGGCTTTGAGCAATTAATGAATAATTAATGCTAAGTATTATTTACTGGCGCGTACAAATATCGTCGAGCGAGAAAAAAAGGCGCGAGAAATAAGCACGAAGAAAATTGTTAACATAGATTGTGCAACTGTAAATCGAAACGACGCGTCGCAAATTAAAATGACAAACCGCGCGAAAACTGCGTTGGAAACCGTTAATTAATGTTAATTCATAATAATTGGTCTATCTTATAATTGATAAATGATAATTCATATATATATATATATATTTCTCTTGTATTTTTTATACTTGTAATTAAGCGCTTTTATTTCGAAAATTTTTATATTAATATACCTATACGTTTTATCACACATACACACACAGAATAATAATATACTCATAGATATACTTATTATGTCTACATATGTACTACACATAATAATAATAATAATAATAATATTATATATATATATTATTACTTTATGTCCTTTATGTATATTATTATGCTATATACGGCGCATATATATATATATATATATATATATATACACACAATATATAGCATAACAATATACATAGAGAGCATAAAGTCAATAATTAATTTTACTAATCTAATTAATAATATGATCAGTATACAATTAACCCGTGTATAATTAGCAACTTATTAATAACGATATATAATCAATAATAAATTTATCATACAACCATGTAATCTGTAATTGTTTATAATTAACAACTCTTAATCGTGATAATTCCGATCGCCGTATTAAGCATAAATCTGTAATTAATAACAATAGAAATATTATTTCAAATCTCTACCTGGCATAAATAAGCTTTTTTTCGAATCACGTGGCTTGCTATTTTAAACAAGAACTACATATGGATAACTATATCAATTAATACAAGTCTAATACTTTTCGAGATTTGTGAATTTGATATATTGTGTAAAGCACTTTTATATATAGAATATAAAATTAATAATTAATTTGTAAGTTAAAGATTTGCATTGTAAAATTAAGGTTTTCATTTTCATGAATTTATATGTACAGTCACTATAAAATTTTGGTGATAGAGTTATTATAAAAAAAAAAAATAATTTGGTGTAATATGATTTTTAAAATTAAATGATATTTTATAGAACAGATTTTTACTTTAATTTACAAATTAATTTCATATTTTAAAAAGTTAAAAGTGTTTTGGGTAATATTAAATTCATGAATGTCGAAATATATTAGGTTTATTAACTTTTGACTAGCTAATCCATTTAATTCATGCTTAATTTGGAACGCGTCAATTTCGACCTACAGTTGCGCAATCTATGTTCGCGGGCGCAATTTTATTCGTGCTGATTTGCTTTCGCGCCTTTTTGTTCCCGGCTCGACGAGAAGCGAGAAGCACGTCTCTACATCTCGTCCGCGCGAATAAATAATACTTTAGTTATTTATTAATCACTCAAAATACGATCGAAATTTTTAAACGTCGATTTCCCGCATTATCGAGTGTGCTATTTCGAGTATTTTAATCGTAAGTAATAATCGATCAAATTGTTTAATGGTAATTCGAGGTACGCGTGCAAATCAGTGAAGTAATGGCGCGAGTATCGAGAGTCTTTCAAACGTCGTTTGTATACGTAATTTATTTTACACGCATATTTGACGAACTGACAAAAGTGCGACTGGACAAAGTGACAATCAAGTGGGATTCCGCGTGATTTTTTTTAAATCATCGCGAGTGCAGTAAATATCGCGTCGTATACAAAGCAATAGACGATTGTCGTATCGCGTTAATTAGTGATTGTCTGTGATCGTAATTAGTGTTTCCGATCGATTCTTATCCACTTGAGTGAACATTCGAAGTGGCGCGACGATGTGGAAATGACGCAACCGGCTGGTGAGTAAATTTATTCAATCATCAATTGACTTAGCATATATATTATCTTGTAGAAGAGAGTTTGCCGTAAATTTACGAAGCAAATGAATTATATATTCTCTTGTTAAACTTATTCTTGTACAATCATAAAAAGACACAATAATAAAATGAAAATTTTCCAACATTAATTCGTTAATATATTTTTAAATAGATAAATAATAAGAAATAAAAAACGGACTAGATAATCAATTAAATAATTAATGCAATAATTTAGTTGCAAATCGTCACATTAAAATACAATATAGGAATTATTTAATTCTGAAATATTATATGTTATTATAATATTATGTAATATTATAATATTATATATAATTAACAGATTTTTGCAAATAATACTTTAATTTACAGATCAACACGTTTGATGCTGAAATTCTGCTCCATCATCGTTTACATCATTGTTCTACGTCAATTGCATGATTGTTCTACATCATCCACATCATTATACCGCATCATTTGGTGAGTTATATCAATTTTGTACTATCTCAGATAACAAAGATAGTGAAGCGAATAATTAAAAGGATTTACTTTTTTCTCATGATTGAATTTTAACGAACCAGAGTTCGGTTATTTCATATCTTATTCTATTCTACTATTCTTACTTTCATTGTATACGAGAGATCTAATATTATTGCGAGAAAGGAACCTAATATTTTTTTTAATGAGTAAGAAAGCTACTTTACGAAGCGTATTACGTAAGGAGTTTCTGGCATCGTAAAATCTCGTTAAAGTAAAATGCAAGTGTCAAGTTCAGGCAGCTTTCATAACAGCGTTATTATAACGTTCGAATTTAAGAGATATCTGTTAGATTTACCTGAGAAGATTATACTTAGCTGAATTAACTCTTTGCGCTCGGATGATATGAGATCTTTAAGACATAAAAATATGTGATAATATGTCACAAAAAATTAGAATTTTATGCAAAATAAATTACATTACTAATGCAATAAAACATACATATTATCTCAAATTGTTAAAATTAATTTTGTAAACCAAAACTTTCAACAGATTTCACTCAAATTTACATAAATTCTCACATAGCTTTCAAATATTCAAATTAAGATAATAATATTAACAAAGCTTAATAATGCGACACATATTACTCCGAGAGCAAAAACATGATTGAAAAATGAATTAAAATTAAAATTAGCAGAAAAAAAATAACAAAAATAATCATTAATATTATTAATCATTATTAAAACAAGTAAAACGTCGCGTTATGTATTATCACAATCTCTTGCATTAAGACATTAAGAGATAGATGGAACTGTGAGAGAAGAAAGATTGCAGAAATCAAATGAAAAGAGTAAGAAAAAAAAAAAAGAAAGAAAGCAAAATTAGCAAAACTAATAGCAATGAAACAGAAAAAGTGTTGCTAGAACTCAAACCTACCCTCCGGAATTACTTGTTACTAAGAACATACTGACTGATGGCACTGACCACGTAATCATTAGCGTCGAAGTTGACGTCGCTTTTCTCGTCCGACATCGAACTTAATTCGCCAGTCATGGTGTCGCCGTTGACGGTGGACGGTGCGTACATATCTGCGGTCTGCGACTTATTAATACCTATGCAAAGATGACGTGCGGTGAATAAGCAAATGACAGATTAAAGCGCGAGCAACAAGACTACGATCGTACAAAAGATGAATCTATTATTAAAAGACATAAAAGAAATATAATTCAATATTTTTATTTTAGTACTTGTAAGCTTCATTTAAAAACAATCTTCTTAACATTATATAATAATAAATTTTATAATAGCTCTCTATCTATAAATCCTTATTACACAATCAATCTATGATTAATTTTATTTAAATATCGGTATAATTTTATATATTTTTAAACAGTTTGGTCAGAGATTTTTAAGTATCAAAATTTACTGGAAGAAAATCTTACTGTCCTCATCTTCCGATATGATCGTAATCAAACTTTCGTTTAGTGTTCGTGCAATCCTCTAAGTTAGAGTGAATAGAGCTCTAAATATCATAGGTCGTTAAACTTACGAGCTTTATTTCGCTTTCGTACTATGTACCACAACATGATGAAGACATTAACGATAAAAATGATGACGGAAGTCGCTGCTAACGTATAGATATAATTCATTGGAAAATCGCTCTTTTCCAAAAGGACGTCTGGCAGGTTTTCCTCTTTATTCGGTCCTAAGGAAATAAAGGAGAGAAAGAACACATGATAAATATTATATTTACCCGCACGCTGGGCCTTCTTTTTCGATTTTACTGTAGCAAAGACTATGGTCGCGGCAATGAGTAGGCAAGCAGAGGCAGAAACAGTGATGATAATGACGATGATGTAGGAGGAACTATTCTCGCTTGATGTCAACTCGGTTGGTGGCGCCTCGCCTGTAACCCAAGCCAATGCCCCATCACCGGTTTATGTTATTCATGCAATGAATGAATCTACATTGTTAGTCAACTTCGAAATCCTCGAAGTTGTATAATGTCTTGTAATATGACGGTAATTTATACAAAACTAGTAATTAAGCAGTAGCAACTAGCGTCTTTACTTGTTACTTGTTCAACTTGTCTTTTTCCTTCGAAAAGGGCAAACATAAATTCAGTAATTCACTGCTTGACTTTCTTCTGTATTTGGTAAACTAGTCTTAATAGTGTACCAACTGTACAAATAATTTGCGATAATTCGTTTATATTTGTCTTTTTAACTTTTGAAGGTTTTTTGCTGACATGAGCTTGTAATTTGCATAACGTTGGAGAAATTAAGAAAGTATTACCGGAATAATTTCAAAACTATAAATGACACTATATTATTATTACGATCGTCGGGATGTCATGTGAATCATGCTAAAAATCATATTACATATGATAACTTATGATAAATAGCGATTTTCGTAAATGCTATACTACAGTATCTAATGTATTTTACTACAACTAACCCATGATATAAATGCCATGCGAACATTCATGAGACACTAAACGATCAACCTAATTACTGACTATGATTAATTATGTGGATGCGGAGCAATCGCGTTTAATTATGTCCCGATGATCTGCATAATGATTTAGCAAGCTGTTATTTTCTGCCATATAGCATCAATAACGATGTACTATATAGTTACCTAACGCAAATACTTGGCTTGCCAGGGAAAATTGTGCTAATAATTATCATTTTGCGCGGTGAGTCAAAGCAATTTCTATAATTTTACCATACCATTAACTGTACTTTGTCACGTTTATACAAACAAAATCTTGTAATTTACTACAATAAAATTATACCAAAAATTCCAACACTAATATTTACGATCTCTCACTTTGCTATTGGAATATATACTATAATGCAATAATATTAAGCTTTTCTACGCAAGCCCTTTTTTCTTTTTGAATGGGAAAGCGATAGAGGTAAAACTACTAGATATTTATTATCCTACTACTTACGAAGTGTTTGGACTTTAAGTAGGTCCGGCAAGAAGCCACTGTCTCCCTTCTCGTTGATAGCCTTCACGCTAAACACATAAGAAGTCCCGAGCGACAGGCCGGATATAGTGGCTTTATATTCACCAGGCGAGACATCCAGGTAGTGATAACGATCCTCATAATCCAACGCCTGTCGCCATCGTATCTGATGGGACGTCGGCAAGCCGCCGTCGAAACCGCGCTTCCAAATCAACGTGACCGAATCATGCGTGACGTTATAGATCTCCAAGTCACTCGGCTTGTCCGGCGGTGACGTGACGTCCAAGTGTATCTCGTCCATAGATTGTCCCATTTTATTCTGAGCACGACACTCGTATTTTCCATAGTCCTGTGACCTCACATGGTAGATGGTCAACGTGGTTTCCGAATAGAGTTCGGACAGCTGCGAGATATATAAAAAAAGAAAAACAGATGAGAGAGATACATTTACGTATATGTACGTTATTTATTAGAAATATAAATATTATTGAAAGAAAGGTCTACAAATTCTCTAAATTATTCAATCGTTACATGAAACATTGGAGGTGTATAAGTAAATTTTGATTAAGTATATATTATTCCTTCGGATTACAACCTTGCAACTTTTGAATTTTCAACGGTAAATATCTCTCCTTAACTACGTTCAACATGAAAATTCTATCAAAGTGAGATTCGCGCGGAGTTAAACGAAGAATAAGATTTACAGTACGCAATACAATACTGGTGCTTCGGTCAAACAACGTTCTAAAGAAGATATACTGGTAAAGGAAGTTGTTATTTAAGAGATAAGTACGTCTTATAAAGTGACTTACATCGCTGTGAGTGATACTGTATTTATTCTCAGTTGCGTTCGGCAATAAAGTTTTCCCATTGAAGATCCAAGTGAAACGCGGCAATGGAGATCCTCGCGCTTTGCAGAACAATTGGACGTTTATTCCTTTGTTCGCTGCTGCCTTTCGCGTCAGCGGGGTGTTTGTCATTTCCGGTTTAACTGCGCATAAAAAGTATCAGTAAATTTCTTTATTACATTCTGCTTTTCGATACGTGAAAACGCATCCAGAATATATTTCACAATGTTTCACGTACTTTACGTGATTTCTATGTTTCAAAATAATTCCTTTTATCATAAGGATTTATAAGAGTTATAATTAAAAACGGTGAAATTATTGCGGTAATTATTGCGTCAACGGTATAATTTCTGTTACTAATCAATTAATTATTGATCAAGGATAATTATTGCAACTCGTATATATAATATAATGGCACAATAACATTTAATTATTAATATCAATAATATTAATTAGAATTACTTTTCACTGACTTAATAATTGTTTAATCTGCAACACGAGAGTAAATAATATATCAATAATTAATATTATTAATTCTCCAATGGAGGCTCTCTCGATTTAGTTTCTTTATTTTAAGCTTATTTGTGTTAAATATATCGTTCGCTTCTATTCATTCTTTTTTCAAAATATGATTAATTTTTGTAACAATTAAGCTGTGCTCACTGAAAGATAACATAAAACAAATTAAATCCAAGTGATATACAGTGAAATTAAATTATTTGGTGCTATACAATCATTAAATTCTGACGATGATCAATTTTTATCGCTTGTTTATTGTATCTCTTTATTCCAAACTTGGTAATATTATTGAATAATTGAAATCTAAAAATCTTCCTCTCACGTACAATTCGTAATAAACAGAATAGGATCCGATGTTACGTTGCCGATGATGTTGTTGACTTTGCATCGATACTCGCCAACGTCTTCCTGGCTAGGATACTCTATGTGAAGATACGACGTCCGATTAACAAAGGACGTCGAGTAACGCCCCGGTAGTTCAGGATTCGATCCTACTTTTTGCCATGTGACGTACTCGTCACCGATCGGGCTGCCGTCGACTTCACAAAACAGTTTCGCTTCGATACCCGGTGGATAAACTATCCCCGACGACGAGGTGCGTTTAATTTTTGCCGGGTCTACGAGATAACAAAGATAAAACGATGAGTCGATTTGCAAGAATAAAGTATCTATCAAAATAAAAAAAAAAGTTATCATTTTATAGAAGACATACATACATACACACACACACACACACATATATATATATATATATATATATATAGCATAATAGTATACATAAAGGACATAAAGTCAATAATTAATAATATAATCAGTCTACAATTAGCCCGTGTATAATTAGATAAATATATTATATATTATAAACATAAGATATATGAATTATATAAAATGTTATTTTAAAAAAAATATTATTATTATATATTTTGAACATGACATATATTATTAATCTATTATTTATATTATAAGAGATATATGTACATATTTTAAAAGAAATTATAGGAATGTTAAATTAAAATTCTAAGAAATTAAGCAAAAAAGAAACAAAAAATAAATAAAAGCAAAAAATTTTTTTAATAAATCTTAAAACTTCTCGACAATTTTATGGAAAATTAGATAATTGCTAATACTTTTCTTTCTACTGCGTTAATCTCGGAAATGTAATTGTACATGTAATTTTATCGCGCGGTGAAAGAATATTATCACATTTACACTTACACTGCACGGTGAGATTTAGCTGATAAAAAGTAGTCCCTTCCTTGTTCAACGCTTCGCATATGTACGTGCCGGCGTCGTGACGATCCAATCTCGTGATATTTAATGTGGAACCGTGGGCGGTTATTCTCTTACCGCTACTACCTAACGGCAGACCGTCCCTTGTCCACGTGTACTCTGTCGTGTTGGGATTGCCTCTTGCCGATACGGAAATGACGAAAGGCTCTCCTTCCAGACCGGTTAGTTCAGAAGGATCTAACGGCGAGAATATTGGCTTGTCTAAAGAAATATAAACAATATATTAAAAATAGCCTCGAATCAGGAGATACATGTTTAATTTCATCTTCAAATGCACACGTTATCCCGAATATATAAATACATTTTTGTTAGGTATTTGTTAAAATTAACTTTACTGATATCATCATTTTATTTCTTTATTACAGCCGCTTATATAATAGCGTAATAATTTGATAAATTTATATATAGGCAATCTTCATATATTAGAATTATAGATATATAATTATAGATATATAATTATAGATATATAATTATAGATATAGAATTATAGATATATAATCTAGAATATATAAGGCAAAGTTATACTATATTTCGCTTAAAAGATGTAAAAAATGTAAAAGAGAAAGAGAAAAAGTTAATTAAATTTATATATACATCTTCCCCTTTATTTAATATTTAATATTATTAAAACCAATATTTTGACGCATTATTATATACTACGTATTTCTCTACATATGTAAAGATGAATATAGCAAATTAATTCTTTGCTCTTGAATAATTTCATGTAATAATTTTGTGCATTTCTTTTTCAATCGATTAGCACATTCCAATTTATAGTAATATTATGTAATATCGTACGCGTGCAAGAGTGTATGTTATCATAATAGCGAGATATACTCTTGCAGCGAAAAATGCAGGGAAATTTACACGAACATGATCCAGAGGGAGATATCAGGAGATATATACTATCATACATTCGCACTCTGGTGCAGAGAGATTTCCGGGTTGAATGCTCTTATCGAGCGCGAACGTACGTGCGTGCTGATCTCTTTGCAGGATATATAGATTACACCTGTCGTTCACGAGCAATTTACATATACTTTAAATCTACACTTACATAGCACATCCAGAGTCGTCGCGTCGTGGATAGATCTCCCTAATTCGGTGTTTTTCGCTTCGCATGTGTAAACTTCGCCGTTCATGTCCTCGGTCAGGTCGAGCGCAAGCTCGACGGACGACACATAGCCGCCGTGTAATCCGGGCTTGGTGCTGTTCCTGGTGCCAGAGACTGGTATTCCGTTCTTCCACCACGACATTTCGGCAGCAGGATTGCTGCTGCTCGATTCGCAAATTATACGTCCCTCCTGGCCGGCGTGAAAGTCCTGAGGCTCGCGGTTAATCTTTACCCTCTCGGGCGGGACTGAAGAGAGAAAAAAAAGGGGATGACAATGCGTCGTTAAAAAAAGATAATTACATTGTCGTTTAATCGTCTCTAATCATGCTGTCTTTTCTTATGGAAAAAAAAAAAACTTAATGTCTCTTCTTCTATCTAAAAGAATTTAATTTGGAAAAATTAAGAAAAAATATACAATTTTTTTTGATAATAAATATGAGAATGAGAGTGAGTTGTGTCTTACAATGGACTTTTAACACGAGGACTTTCATCAGGGGGATCTCGGTGGCGGAATTCGTCGCCTCGCATCGCACATGAGCGTTGTTGTCAGATGCATTGACGAGTATCGCCAACTCGCTGGAGACAGCATGATTTCGCTGTCTTACCGTTCCAAGTACCTGTTATATGTAATGTGATATTAATAAAACGATAATCACTGTAAAAAACAACTGCGGACAAAGTGTTTAAAGTTTTCTTTATTTTCTTTATATTGCTCGAATTTTCAGACAGAATTTTCAAAAAAGTGTCTGAATTTTCAGAAAAATGACCCTGATGATTAAGACAAATTGTCTGAAATTACTTTCAGACACCCAGATCTGAAAATTCAAACAAAAATATGTCTGAATTCTGAGGCGATTTTTTACAATGGATTTTATGCAGCGTCGTAGATCTTAAAGTATTCATAGACGTAAATTGATGTTGAGCCATTCTTTTCAAAAGCATTTGCAAAAATTAAGAGGGTTCAAGAGCAAGACCGAGTTAAAATTCATAATTCGTAGGGAACCTTTAAAATATAAAGTCATAACTAAAATGGATAACTCTTATGAATTGTGAATTACTCCATTTTCGCCCGGAATCCTTTAATTTTTACTCGAAGAAGTTGCGATGGGAGTCAACGTCGTTACTGTTAATAATTATTAAATTATAAAAAGTAAAAGAGGCAAGTTTTATACTTTGGGATTATCTATACAAAATGCTACTAAAAATTTCAAATTAACGGAGCAAAGTTCAAGAAGTTTAATCTTCAGAATCTGCATAAGATAATTTTCGACAATGTTTAATCGACAACGTTAAAATACTGTCAATTCCGAAAAGACCTGAGAAATGTATGTTGAATTTAAATAATTACATAATCATGAGATGAGTTAATAGTTGCATAATTTTATCTTGTACATCATTTTATCTTTTCCGTAATTAATTAAATATGAGTGGAAAGGTGCTCTTTTACCCAGCGTTTTTAGCCTTTTAGTCTGTGTGTAATTTGCCAACTACTATACGAACTATACGACGAACATGCTCGATTTCACGTACCTTGCGGTCGTTTTTGTACCATGTTAATGTGGCCAATGGATTACCCGCCGTGGCGATGCACATGAGTTTCAGCACTGTTCCAGCGACTATCGTCGTACTCTCATCGTATCCGGTAACAGTTAGTTTTGCAGGGGGATCTACAAAATTCGATAAATTAGAACCGAGTAAATATTTTTTATTATTATTATATTATATATATATAAATTTCGGATTTTTTTCTATACCCCCGTGCTAGTTTAATAAAATGTATACCTCCATTAAAAGCAAAAATACACAGACGAGTAGAAAAAAAGATTCGTGTAATAAATTTTCTCTTAAACCATACGAATGTCTAAAGAAAAAAAATTCAAAGCTGCTTAACATTCGACGTAAAACTTTTACAGCAATTTTGGGACGATTATTTGTTAAATCCAGTTTTACATCACTGAACACGAGTAGCATTCGTTATTAAATCGCGGATTGCCGGGCGGTATTATTGATTGGAAGACCAACTAATTGTTTAGTATATTGAGATAGCGAGTAATTTTAATGCATGTAATTACAAGCTGAAAACGCAGTTGATTATACAAGGATTATTTATTTACGGCGGAAATTAATGTCGGTCGATTACGGTTGTATTATTGCGAGAGTGTATCATGCGTGCAACATGACGCTCTATGTCGAATATGTTAAATGAATTCTAACCATTGGATTCGCGAATGAAAGAGAGAGAGAGAGAGAGAGAGAGAGAGAGAGAGAGAGAGAGAGAAAGAGAGAGAGAGAGAGAGATATAGAGTGAGATTGTATTGCATATGCAAGTTTTGGGTCCCCGCGACGATGCGGTCGATTAATTTGTCATCGCGTGTCACGAAGATGTCAGCAGTAACCGATAGTATTATCGTTACGCAATTTCCTCAAATGCTTTACAAAAGTAAAGACGCATTTGCGGTGATATTTATAGTTTATGATTGTATACTCGAAAATATCTGCAGATTATAATATTCATTTCGCAGCGCCAATAATTATTTTTATTTTGAACGATCCTAATTTAAAAAAAAAAAATTTGTTTCTAATAGATTTCTCTCTTTAATATATTTTCACATTAAAGCCGTATTTTTATGATTAAACAGAAGATTTAAAAAAATATTTAATAATATAGCAAAATTATTTATCTGAATCGGATGTTTTCATGTTTATAGACAAAAATAGTGAAACATTATTTTTTTTAAGGAAAATATTTATAAAACGTGTTAATTAATTTTATGAAACTTAATGATATAAATAATAGAGCGAGTAAACTTTACTTTTCAATCTCTGTTAGTTTTATTTCAATTTTGTTTCAATAGAAATTTCCGTTGCTACGTGTCAGTTAAAAAATTTAATAGCGTCAATTGTGAAAAGTTTTCCCGGTAAAATATCTTACGACAATTTCGAGACACCCGGTACAATTCTTCGACGCAAAACGGAAATTAACTACAAGTGCGATGTATGTTGCTCTACCGAGTGACCGATGAAACGCGTACGATAAAGAAACGAGGATATGTATATATATATATATATGTAGGGACTCACATATTACGTTGATGGTGTGTGTGCCAACCACGTTCTCCGTGAGTTTGACGTTAGAAGCGTGGCAGATGACGACGATGCTGCGGCTCTTGTGATTAATGCTGAACGTGACGTTCGAGCTGGTGATCCAGCCACCGTTCGGCGCCGGTTCTGTCTTCGAGGCGTTGCTCTCGGAATTACGCCCGTCCACCGTCCACTTTATGTCTGCGGGCGGATTCGAGTTCTCCGTCGTGCAAGTAATGAGCACTTGGTCGCCCGCCTTCGCTTCCGTCGGTCCGGTGATGGTGACTCCGGCGGGCGCGACTGTAAATTGTGAAAAACGTGAAAAGCTTCGAGACTCACCAGGGACGACGGTTTATAAAAGTGGAAATAGCAGATCGATAGATATCAGTTCGTTGATCTGGAAGATTCGGATAAGAATGTTGGTAGAATGTACGTACATATGCATGTACATATATATGTATAGCGATCAAAGAGATACTGAAAAAAAAAAAGTATCACATGAATTTGCGTTTTTCGTAGAAGAGTCTTGACATTTTGCCAAGCAAATATCCCATGCTGAAAACCAAGCGTGAATAACTTTTGGAAAACTAATACCTCTCGCTGTTATAAATTTTTATTTTTGGCAGCAAAAAAATTTAGTAGCAAGCTGTCCTTTTCTTTTTATCGATAACTGCAACAGCGTCGACAAGCGTAACCTTTTACCCCTAAGTATGCTAAAGTCAGCTACCGGTATTTTGTAGCTTTATTCCATATATCACACGAGCATAAAGTTAGTAAAATTTCAATTTAGGTAACGTGAACGCGGGGCCCGGGGAAAATAGAGAAGCAGAATTATTTATGCGGTTGTTCCGTCAAGGCAAAAGATGGTCCATACTGGGTGCACCCTCAGTTGTGTGCAATACTGTGCCTCACGATAAAGTAATGCTAAGTGCCACACAGACAGGCACCAGACGCGACATTAATATTCTAACATCTTAAATACATTTCAAGTATCATTCGCGAGAAATATGCGTTGCTCGCAAGAGCAATTTAAAAAATTGAAACCCACAAAATGTAGAATAAAATTTGTATTTTTCCTTCTTTTCACTTTTATCTACTTTTCTTATTATATTTATACTAGTACTTGAAAGTATTATCATTCAGTATGAGTTTAAAAATGTTGCATAATGTAACGATAGATCGAACTGAAGTATGTTAACCCGAATTAATAGATATAAAAAATGTGTTTCGCAAATTTAATTAAAAAAGTTAAAATCCTCTAAATAAAACGATTTTTTTTTTTTTTTTTAATTATAAAGTTATTTTCTTTTTTTCACTTTTATCTATTTTTTCGATTATATTTAAACTGCTCGTTGAAATCACTATCGTGCAGTGTGATATGTTTGAAAATATCATAGACAGCGATAGAGCAAATTAAAGGATGTTATTCCGAGTTAACAAATATGTATAAGAAATAAAAAAATAATAATCGTAAATTGCAATTGTCACTTACAAAGTACGGTGAGGTCGACCTGCACTTTCATGGGCTGCACGCTCATGATGTTGGAGACCTCGCACCTGTAGCGCGCCTTGTCATCTTCCGCCCGAGCCACGAATGACAGTACATTCTCGCTAATACCGCCCCCTCGGCGATGGGCAGCCGTCATCCTCTCGTCGTTCCTGTACCAGACGATTTCAGCCTGTGGATTTCCACCGCGCGATCGACACGCGAGCTCCACGTTCTGACCGCGTTGCACGGTTTCACCCTCGGTATAACCCTCTATGTACGGTGGACCGGGGGGATCTGCGGAAGATCAAACAAGATGCGTCGTTACATGAAAGCTTTGATGCGCTAATGAAATTTATTTGACAGCTTATCCGGATAATCGTGACTGAAAACCGAGCACAAAGAATAGAAAAATGTGCAACGCGAAATTTAAGAGAAGAACCCTTCTTTGTAAATATGTAAATTCACGTCCCTGCTTTTCAAGAGATTACATTGCGTTACGTAATAAATTCAACATGACTTAATGTATATTAATTTGGGTAACACTCGTGCGAAAACAATGTTAAGTAGATTCAGGTTAAGTAGATTGTATTATTTCTAATTTGGACAAACTATATGCTACTTTACTCTCTAGTTGTCTTATTCTATTTTGTAAGTGCATTTCAACAAGGGAAGCACTTTTCATTTACATACAAATGAGGCCTAACTAATATCCCCTCCTATATACAAACAATAATGTCGTGAAGATAAAGAAAAAACAGGAGAAAATTAATTTTTTTTTATCGCGATTCTGAAATTATATTCGGAAGCCCAATAGACTCGGAGATTACGAGTTAATATCGATTTATATCTTCAGTAAAAATTCAACACTCCGGTATCTAATTTGATCTAAACAGTCATTACGTTTCTTTTTTACAAACGATCGCGTGAGCATATATGCATATATGCGTTGGTTGTACTTACAGAAAACGGAGAGTGTAATGGTCGCCCGCATGGGTCTGTCTATGGGTATAGCCGGATGGTTGGCCTCGCAGGTGTAATCCATCCCATTATCGTCCGCCGTAGGCATGATGGTAATGGAACCATGAGTGTCGTACTTGAGCAATTCCCTGGACGTCTCTCCGGGCTTGGTCGTCTCCTTGTCTGTAACATGGTCCGCGCAAATCACGTAATAAGTACTACCTGTCATTTGCTTTTATAATGCTTTTTATAGCCGCCAGAAATAGCCATTTTTTTCTCTTTGATCATTGTTTACTTTTTATATTATTCGATCATCTTCAGTAAAGTAGGAAATTGTGATCAATTTCCCGTTGCCACCTATTTTTCTTACCTTATCTGCAAGATTAATCGCTCTGTTTATTAATATTATTATTATCATTATTATTATTATTATTTATTCTCTTATATATTATCAGATAATCTCAAGAATGTAAAATAATATATTACATGGATGATTAATTTACTTTTTGGTGTCATTACAACAGAAGTGAATTTTATTACATATATTGCATTACACATTTCTAATTTTGCAATTAATTAAGTATTTGTTTGGGGGAATTAAACATTGTCTTTTTTATTTAAAGAAATATATTTGATCGCATAATTTTTTTATCGCTAAACGTTTTTATCTAGATATCATAGTTGAGTCAAATACATGATATCAATTTTTTATCAACGTCTTTTGATCAAAACACTCTGTTATGATTAAATTATTTGTATAAAAATATATGAAATATCGAATTAATTCGAGACTCGCGAAGAAAACCAAATTATTCGTTATAAAATGGCGCGCGGAGAGGCATAATTTACATTAAAAGCCGAATACGCAACGTTATGAGAAGGAATACACGTACGTTTTTTTTTTTTTTTTCACGCGGTACGCTCCTTTTTAAATATCCGTTAAAAGCTCCGAGGTGAGCTTTTACGCGAAAGCGCGACGCACGGCTCTTTATTCCCGTCGCGTCACACGCGGTCCACACAGTTTTCGGAGACGCGCCGGATACACAAATGCCCCTGGCTGTCAACGGTGCCGTGGGTTGACTGGATGCGTAGTAGGTAGTCGGAGAAAGAATTTGTTGTTAGAATGACGAGAGCGAGATTCGAGCATCGTATAATGCGCACAAAGGAAACGACGACAGTCGCGATTTATTTCCGCGCAAACTTGCGTCTCGTGGCTCTCCCGCTGTGTGTATTGTTACGTATAACGCAACCAAGATATATATATATATATATATATACATACATATAGCGAGCACTACAGAGAGGGAGATGCATCCTTTGTTTCAATTCTTTTGCAAATTTAAAGTAACGTTAGATGCAATGTTAGATAAGATGGTAAATAGTCCCATCGCAAAAAGATTCTATTTTATATACATATATATTTAATATTATTTTAAAAAATATTAATTATTTTTTAAAATAATATTAATTAATTAATTTTTTTCCATATATGTATGTATATATGTATATACATGTAAAGAAAAATTTTATGTATTTTATAAATACGCAGCTCTCTATATTCACAAGAGGAAAAGAGAGAAATTTTAATATACTATAAATGTTTCCTATAAGTATATTATAAATGTTTTCTATAAATATACTATAAAAGTGTTCTTTTTTTGACGATATATGTTACAAACACTGCGATACAGAAATGATACATTGTATCGAAAGAAACGATATTGAAAAAAAAAGACACGCGATACAAAGTAATACTGAAATATTCATTTCACCGTCCATCAAATAATCCGCTAAATACGAAGCAACTTCATTTTAAATATCTACAAATTCATCGCGTTTACTTATTTATATTTTCCGATGATGGATTTATACTTCGTGATAACTGCAGAAACGCGTGCTTTTACTTCTTTGTACAAACACATTTTGCGTACATAGTAGACAAACAGAATATTTATTAAACGTGCATAGCTGAATTTTTACAATATCGAAACAGTCAAGTCTAATTTTAAATAATCCTTTTACGAATTTTTTTCAGATGGGCAAAGACAATTTGAATTTTTATCAAATTTATTTTGCAGCAATATTGATACTTTTATACGTTTGTTTGTACATATATAATAATATAAATGTACATAGTATAATATATAAACCTGTTCTTTTATAAAATATTAATATTAGTTTTATTCTCCATTATGTAATAATATTAAATAAATAATATTAATATGAAAATATTATTACTTAATGAGGCTTATATGTGAATCATCTTTTAAAAGCATCTTCTATTCTTCTCTCTTTTTTTTTCTTTTTCTCTAGATTAATTAATATTTTAATGACAAGAAATAATAATAATTTCTGTATTCATCAGAAATCCATTCGTTCATTAAAGTAAAAACTGAAATATCTTTATGCATTACGAGGGGAATATTTTCTTATTCTCACTCGTTCACAAAAATTTAGATTATATATATTTCGCGGACACCCTGTGAGCACTGGTATCACGTCGCGTGACGAGCCTCTTTTAACTTTCGTGTTACTAATCGACGCTTTTCATTGAGATATACTGTAGTCTTGCTTTCTTTTCTGAACGATGCTGCAATTCGTTTGATGCCTCGTCGAGTTGTCTCCGGCCGAATGTAAAAACGCAAACGGTGGGCGCGAGCGTGAGACACAAACGTCAATTTCGGTAGTTGGAGCGAGGCCAGAATTGTGTGTCACGGAATCGATCGAAGATGCTCTTGGCAACTGGAAGCAGCGTTAGAAAGGGAGGCGTCTCGACACCCACATCCCCTCAATCTTTTTACTTGCTATACTTTTACGAGCGCGACGCGGTAAGCGCTTCGAAAAAAAAAAAGAAAAAAATAGCTTCCAGCGAAATTCAAGATTACTTATTCGTCTTCTCAACATCATGTTGAGATAAGCGCCTACACTATATTCTCGGTATTTATATTATTATATCTCTGCGTATATTTTTTAAAATTACAGAACTTTTATGTAATTTATAATCTAATTTATTCGTCTTCTATAAAAGATAACGCAGAGAGACAAATTTTTTCTTATTTATTTATTTTAGTTTTTATTCAATTTATTTATCTTTTATGACAATAAATAAAAAAATAAAACCAACAAATAAAAAACTATAACTATGTTATATATAGACATAAATATATCTAGAGGCAAAATCAAATTTTTCTGTCTTTTAGCACATTTTTTATAACATATAAAAAAGATATATATGTTCCTAGATGAACGTGTCACCCGATATAACAAATGTGAATTGGGAGTTATAGCCTTTATACTATTAATCTACTAAAATATAACGTTGAATCTTCTGTTAATAACTGCTGTTATCACTCCTCTTGCACTATCAATAAAAATATTGATTATTAAAGAATGAAATCTACGAACTTGTTTGATATTTATATTTTGATATAATTATTTGTAATAATAATCTCCATATACTATTCTCATTAATTAACAAAAAGAAACAAACATGATTAGATACGTGAAAGAGCTAATTTACATGCTAATACAAGAAAGGCTATTAAAATATTTTTCTCACCAACTAAAACTTGTTTTTATATGTTATCTCGTGAGCGTTTATTTATTATTCTGATCAAAATTTAATTAGACGATACCGAGTTATTAGAGAGCAGAATCTGCGCTTATCTACGCACGTATAGTGCAACGCGCTTATTTGATCCTTGTCGCGTAATAACCATGATATATTCATTCGCGCGCGGTATTATCGTAATTGAATATCAATGCGCGTAACAAGATAGCTACTTACCACCCTGGATGGAGATTGCGGTGATACTGGTGTCGCCGCCCTTGATCTGTACGTTTCCGCGATACCAGATGATCGAGGCGGCCGGTTTGGCCGATCTGACGATGCACTCTAATTTTCGCGACTCTCCCACCTTCACCTCGATTATCTGTTTGTTTGGATGACTGCTGATCTCTACCTTTCGCGGTGGTGCTGGAAAGAGAAAGTACCATAAAATGTTATATTTTCGAATATCGTCCATTTTTTAGAATTTTTACACGATTTTAAAGAGGAACTGGACGGATCAGCTGATTTACCGTGTTGAATTAAAATTTTTATTTTCATAAATTTTTGTGTGTGCAGTCACTATAAAAAAATTAGTTCAGTATATTACAATTTTGAGATTAAATTATATTCCACAGGACAAATTTGTCCTTTAACTCACAAATTAATTATTAATTTTATATTTTAAAAACTAAAGGTACTTTTTTTAATTTTAATATCTGAAATTAGGAGACTAGCTTATAAGCTAAGTTATCCATATACCTACATATATAGTTAATCATACTGATTTAAAAAATAACTAACTATATAAATTTTTATTAAATTTTTAAAATTTAATAATTTTCCAAATATAGTCCCTACCATATTAATATTAACATTGTAATTAATTTAATATCAATACTTAAAAAGAAAAAATAATTATCCAAAAAAATATTCAAACTAATAAAGATCCTCTTTATTAATTTCTTTTTTTTTATAAAAATAGAACCTATTTTTTATTTCACCATAATAAATACAATATTGAATTGGTCAAAAAGTTATGTCTCTTTCTTTGCAGTAGATAACATTTTTTACAAGCACTGCACTAAGCTAAAAAATATATTCTGAAAGGTTGACACTTCAAAGGATGATTTAAAAACATTACGTTAAATTTTCTTGAATTGACTTTATTTTGTACGTAAGTAACAAGAAGGTATTTTCAAGCAATCATGCTTTTTTATTTCCGTAAAAGAAAAAAAAACGTGGTATAAACATTAAAAAAGATTTCTTACCGCGATTTATACCGTACTTTTCCCTCTGAGGATATAAAACATAATTGTTCGAAAGTACACTTTCTTATTATTCATTTTCAAAATAAGGTCAATGAAAAAAAATTGAAGCAATGATTTATAATTTTTTAAATTTAATCTTTGAAGTGTCAGCTTTCAGAATATATATACAATATATAATAACTTGGGAATAGTGTTTTATATTGACAAAAACACGCAAAACATCACCTGCTGCAAAAAGCTGGCACTATTTTTTGGTCAACCTAATAAAATAATCCAAATATATAAGAAACTATTAAAGAAATAAACAATAAAAGTTATGCACAAAAAAAAAACATAAACGTCACATAATTTACAAACGTAAAAACATTACTCGCACAGCGCATTGTTTCTTTCTATCGTACACAAACATACTTTGATGGTTTAAAAAGTGACACAATACCATTAACTCGATATGCAGAGTTTTTTCGACTTACAATTAACGATCGCAAAGTATATTCTACATACATACCTAATTTGCAATGGATTTTCTCTCTTGATTAAAACGAACGAACCGTCTTTTTAAATTTTAAATATTTCGATATAAAATATCTTATATATAGTATTTAACTGAATCTTAAATTAAAATTTTAGTCCACTGAAAGTTAATTAAGGGATAAGATTCTCTTATTTATTTAGCAGATTTATGAATCTTGTTTCATGGGAGAGTTTATTTTCGCTCATTCAAAAACTGTATTTTGACGTTTTATACATATTATATACATATTCACGCAACCGAATATATATTATATTATTTTTAAATATCTAATATACCAGGCTGAAATTTTTCGCGACAATCTTGTGACCCAGCGGGGTCGTCAACACACAGTAATCACGTTGTCATTAATTTTGCACGGTTGTATCCGGCTAAGCGTGACGTGGGTGGTGGCTTAAAAACAAAACTGCAAGCGTTGCGTGCCGCTAAATCGTCGTTCCGAATAAATCGCGCATATCGTATACATAGATTTTCGGACATTTTGGGTGATAAACGACGCAATCTGCTGATTTCGAACGATCCACGTTCGCTCTTGTTTTATAGCGCCAGCTTTTCGTGTACCAATCTCTCTCTCTCTCTCTCTCTCTCTTCTCATTCACATGAGTTAATTTAATGTCAGAATAGCGTACGCGATTTATTGCCGGATTCTATTAAGCGCATATAGAAAATCGTGCTCGTCGGCGCAATAATTATATACTGGGCGTGGTTCTATATATGCGTAAATGCGTAATCGCATTTAACTTGATCGAATTGCTTCCACTTAGGCGCAATAACTCGCGTGGAGAATGTGATGTATCAGAAAGTGAACGCAGATTCTGTAGGATAAGGTACAGACGGTAATGATACTGTAAAAAAAAGATATTCTTTCCTTCGATAATTAAATTTTTATTTTAGATTGCAATTATATGTATAAAAATAGACATCAGGTATAATTTAAAAAATATTTTTCTTATTGTAATTTTGTTTAAGCAAACGCATTTTAAATAATTTTTTCCGAAAGGAAATTTGAAGAAGTAAATAATTTTTTCCGAAAGGAAATTCAAAAAAGTAAATAGTAAAAGTATGGTGTAAATTTGTGCGTGTGTGGTCGTGTTTATTTTCCGATGAGATTTGATAGAGTGAAGTTTGAAACTCGAAAAGTAAAAAGTGAAAAGATTCATTGACAGTCACGCAATTGAACCACTGATTCGAGTTTAATGATTATACACTATTGACCTTTATTTTCGTTGTCGACAATACGATTTTTTTTTCGATTTATTACGATCCTATTACAAATTGAAAAGCCGTCATTGAAATATGTTGTCGAGAAATACTTGTCGTGTATCCCATTCAGCCATTCGTATTCGATCGTTCGACAATGTATCAATTCGCTATTGATACGGCTGAATGCAACACGTATTTGGTACATTCGATAAATAAAGTCTGCATTATGAAATTGTTATTTCAGTAAAGAATTTTATATTTTTCTCGTTAATAACATTTTATACGAAGTCGCGCACTTTATATTATATAATTCCAGAAATTCCAGAATATATGCGTAAAGCGATTAATTTTTTCAAAATTACACATTGCATAGATATTTCAACAATACATTGCATACATTATGCGCTCTACACATGTAATTATAAAAGTATAATAAACAAAAATTGACAGTAATTTAATTGTTAAAAATGGAAAGAATTTAATTCTACAAAATTGATGTAGATTTCAATCAACAAACATTGCCAAAAATGTAATCGGTAAAAATTGAAGCAGAAATAGATTTAACATACGATATTCTATCGATCTACTTGGTCTCTCTATAGAATGAAAAATTTCAAACTTGTGCAAGAGATGACAGGAATGCTGCTTGCTCTCTCCGTGAAAAATTCACTCGAACAACGCGGTCGTTTGTGTAAAGGAAGAGACCCTTGATCGAAGGCCAAACACACATTTACGCGCGAGCGGTTCCATTTTTACGGCACGATTCGCGTAAGAGACACTTTACGTAGCAGAACGACAATGATGACGACGACGACGACGACGACGACGACGACGACGACGAAAAGGAAAAGGGTGCCGCTGGTTACCCGGTCGCTCTGCCGTCTGCCTTCTCGGAGTTTATATTGGCAGTCGCTCGGAAATCCTCCGGGGGATCCTCGCGCCGAGCTACTTTACCGCGTTACTTCCGGAAGCCACTTCGTCACCGCCGGACCTCCGTCGGTCGACGCGCAGCACCAGGGTCTCAGGACCCATTACCGATCCGAGATAAATTTTCCCGCTTCGATATTCCCACCGGGCGTACTCGAGGGGAGAGGGGAGGGGAGGGGAAGCAGAACGCGTTCGCGTTCGTCTTCGAACGGCGAGTGCATTCCGCTACGATGCACCGGCGCCGATATAAAGCACCCGCAGAGACAAACGCAGTAGAGGTAATGGTCGTTACGCGTGCATTTCCTGACGGCGGTAGTAACTGGGAACATTGTCGCGGAACTTCTCTCTCTTTCTCTATTTGTATCTTATTGTTGAGAGAAATTGCTCGCAATGCTGTTTCAACATTTAAATGTATTGTGTATTGTGTATTCGTGCATTTTTCATACACGAATTTTTTTTTTAAGGTGCTATAAAAAAGATATTTCTTATATTTTAATAAATCGAAAATTGTATTTTTCGTATAATTATAACTAACTAACTAAATAAATAAGTATAATTATAATCATAATTTTTTACATAATTATATAAATATTAACTTTTTTTATATAATATTTTATATTAGATAACATTTATATTTTATATAACATTTTTTATGTAATTATAATTGTAAATATTTTAATAATTAAAGAGATAGAAAGAATACTTGTGTGAAAAGAAAATTATTTTTCCGCTAACCTACATATGCATGTATAAACATATGTATTATCTTTTTAAATTTTCATGCGAAAAGAGAGTATGGAGATTTTAATTACATAATAGAAAATAATTTTTAAGGTTACTTCTTTTTTAAAATGTCTCTTTGTGTCTTATTGTTCTTTCATATATTTACATTTTGTAGGTTTTTTTCTTTTACGTTTTTGGATTTTTCTTCTCTGTGAAAAGAATGCGAAGTATTTTTCCTCATACATGTACATCGCGTGCGGAATGTCTTTTCAGTTATAAAATTCCCCCGATAACTTTCGTGTTGAGTTGATATCGCAAGTTTTTAACTTTCAATATTGCATATCTTGCACGATATTAAGCTCGAAATGGTTAAAGCCTTGGTTGGAGAGTGGAGAAGCAATTACTATTGATATGCGGAATAAAACGCTATTATTATAATGGCGCTGATGAACCGAATTAAATTCAAATTAGAGTGCTAAAAAGAACGCACCTAACGTGTTATCTTCGGATATAAACCGGTCCTGGAAAATCTGCATCGCTAATGCAACGTAAATGACCGTCATTTCTATTTAAAAAAAATTTGTAGATATTCACTTTTGGTTAGAGTTTATGACGTTAAGTAAAGTGAGGTAAGGTTTATTGTAAGTATCGGCTGACTATATTATTAACGCCAATAATTATAATAATAAGAGCAATCGTTTACGTCACTCTCGATGTGAATCGTGAGTTATCCTTGAAAAGATTGCCAAGATCGGCGCGAAATTTCAGGCATTCTCGTTTCGTGTCATAAATAATCTATTTTATATCCGGTCTTGACATCTAGTCTTCCGAGTAGCAAAATGCAGGACGTTAAAACGTAATTACTCTCATTTATGAATTACGATCGCGAAACAACATATAACGCAAGAACATAAATCAAGCTGTTAAATTTTTTACGCATAAAAGGTTCTTGTAAACTCTCGCGTAAAACTGTTTTAACAAAATACTATAGTTAATTGTTTAACACATGTTTTATTGATATATACTGTCAACAATATAGCGTATACGTTTTATTTATATATGCGAAACAAGAAAGTGTCAAATTTATAGTCGCATTTGAAAGAAATTATCTTGTCTATTCTGCCGTAATGTTGTCTATATTTGTTATAAAATCAAAATTTTAAAACTACTATTTGAAAAATCAGATATAGTATACATATGTATATGCGGAGTAAGTTTTTAAATATTTAAACAAATTCTATACATCTATCGGAAATAGATTTTTGAAATAACATTTATTTTTTATATTTACAATCCCATTTATTTTTAAAACGCATTGAATTTTTCATTTTTATCGTATTTTACAATAGCAGGTGCAATTGAACGTCACGAAATACATAGAGGGAGAGGAATGAATATCCTAGAATAGTCAAGTCTTAAAATATATAAAATCATTGAAAGAGAATTATATATCGTAATGCTTTCCAGCGTCCGTCCCGTCTCGTTTGAATCTCTCGAGATACCTACGGCGTATAAAATAACAATCTCGGGAACAATGCGCGTCGCAGGAATAAGGATGCCAAACGGGGTGCGAAGGAAAGACAAATGGAGACATCGTCGTCTTCTTCCCCTTCCTCAGATAACATCGTCGTTACAAAGCGACTCGGCAAGGGTCGGGAAAGACGGCGTCAATTATTCGCTAAATGCTTATTTAGGCGTCGTTGCCGGGTCGGTCCCCCTACTCCATCTTCCATTTCATTTTCGCGTTTCTCTCATCCGGTTATCATCCCCTCCCCCCTTTCCTCTTCTCTCCCCTTTCTCTGTAGGACAGCGCGACTCATCCCTCCTGGTTCCTTATCTCCTGTGGGAGAAGCGTAATCGCGCGTCTCGGAGGAAAGGAGAGGCGCGAAAGTCGAAGGATTGTTCTAATTACGCGGGAGGATCGGAATACACGGGGAAAGGGTGGGGGGCGAAAGTGGAGATGAGAGAGGGTAGAGGGAGGGGGTGAGCTTATACAGTCGAGAATATTTTACGGAATCCCTCGAGCGAGTATCTCGACCTGAGCCGAGGAATTTATCCTCGCCTTTATATGCACGAAGGGGGCTGCCCCTCCTACCTCCTCGTAAGTGGATTCGACCGGGATTTATAGCCTAATGATCGTTACGGCTTCCGATTGCACGCGTTTGCGCCCGCATAATCGTCCTGTGTGCTCGGTCCTTCCAAGAGAGACCGCACGCCAACGCTCCCTGTCCAGAGAGAGCTTACTCTACCCGGGGAAACTTCCTAATCTCGACGGACCGACGTCTGCTTTTGCCGTACATATAGCTATTGCGTAACCGCAAATATGCATAATCGCACATGGGCGGATCTCTGTGAAAGACGCGAATAACGATTCCATTCAGGGCTAATCACTTTTTCAGCTCTGCGCGATAGTCATTAATTATAATCAAGCAGTGGAAATTATTAAAAAATCGATTAATAACGAATATGCTTTAAAATTGAATATTAACAAATACATTTTTAAATATTTTTTAAATAATCTCACAGATTAAAAATTCTTTATGGATCACCATACATCTTTATATAAATTACCATATAGAATTTTTAATCTCAGAAATTTAAGAAATGTTTAAAAATATTTATATATATGTAATAAAAATTTATAAAGAAAAAAAAAATAAAAAGTTTTAGAAATTTTTTTTCTCTATATTAAAATTTAAGTTAGTTTTTTCGCATAAACATTCAAGCAAAAGTTTTAACGAATTTAAAATTGGATCCGCACGCACACCGGGAGAGATTTGATCGACAGATAGTAAAGACATTTGATAGCGAATCTGGGGAAATTGCTCGTAGGACTCGACTCATGCGTAGACGTAATCGCTTCGGTTTTGCTCGCGGAAATATCGCGTTACGATTTATACATCGCGCTTCGTTTTACAGTCATTAGTTCGAGTTAATAGGCACTGTACTCGCGCCACTGCAATGTATGTATATGCGCGCTTATTTCTCTCGACTAATCGATAGCCGATGACACGTTGTGTATGTATGTACATCAGCGCTATCCAATGCGGATGCAATCTGTCTTTCGATCGTTATTCAACGCGTCTTCATAAAACGAATGACAGCAAATCTGTCTTTTAATTGAAAAAATGTAGAAGTAGGAGAATCAGCATCTTTAAATTCTGTTGTTAATAGTGTTTGTACGTATTATTTAATTCCTATATAGCAAAAAAAAAAAAAAAAAAAAAAAACAAATATTTTTTATAGTAAAAAATATATACCTTTTTATTTATTTTTTTTAATAATAATCGAGTGACGAAGAATTGAAGCGAATCTGGTATGGAGAGAGTCAAATTGAGTGAGTAATCTTCGTTATTTAATTAATATCAATCGAGATTAATAAAAGTGTAGCATTTGAAAATAAACAATTAAAAAAGCAAATGAATAAAAACAGTATGTACATATCCTTCGTGGATGTGTGTTGTATGTATATAAAGCTTTTTATTTATTTACGTATAATTAAATTAATAGAGAAAGAAAATATCCATAGCGCAAAAATGTCGCGTCATTTCTCCGGTCTGTTGTGCAAATTTTTATATAGACTATAAAAATTCAGGTACAAGCACGCACAATACATATTAAATGCAGGAATTTAACGTTTCTATGCACGCGTTTATAAAATTTCCGTGGAAATTCAAATGGAAAAACGGCAACGCGCGGCATGCATACGTATACCGCAGCGAGTAACGTTCAAAAGGCGAAACCTGAAAAAGTCTAAAGTTTCGCCGAGGAAAAATCTCGTACCGCGCGACCATTATCTACTTCGCTTATTTTCATACTGGTCCCGGAAGCGGAGACTGGGACATCTGCTGCGGCGCAATATATGTATCATATATTTTTATATATATCGCGCGGGGATACATGAATCCAACGCGTCTCGGGATACGTCGTTTTCTTCTGTCTTTATCAAGACAAATAGCTTTAAACTTTATCCCTCTCTCTCTCTCTTTCTCTCTCTCTCTCTCTCTCTCTTAAATGCATGATATTTTCCTGTATTTTTAAATATACCTACATATTTCTCAGTTTTTAAATTAAATTTTAAAAACTGCATTTTTTAACCTAAGAATAACAATAAAATTCTTCTCATTCTTCAAATGCATTTTTCGCGCAATTTAGCAACATTTTTCCTCTTTCATATAAGTTTTTTTTTTTTTTTTATATTTTATATTCCTACTTTTCATAATATCTTTTTTATATTCCTTTTTATGTTTATTTGGATACGTATTCCATATCTAGGAAAGAGGTAAGGGATATTTTCATTACACGAAGTCGATTTGAAGAATTCGTCGGGCTTCTTTTAACGAACTCTCGTTCGCCGCGTGTCCGCGTGCGCCTAAAGAAACTCTCGTCGCTTGTTTCGCGATAAATCGCACCCGCACTTAACGGCAATTGGATTCTGAGTCGTGTGGATGCGGGCAACCTGATAGACCGATAAAGCCCTCCATCCTTTTTACGCGAAATCGAACGGGTGGCGGCGGGTTTATCGGTCCCGGGTGGCCACATTGAGGAACGGTGGGTCTTTTCGACATTCTCTTTCTCTCTTCTTTTTTTTTCCTTTTTTTTTTCTTTCCTCCTGGACCTAAGCGCGAGTTCCGGTTTGACTCGTCATGAAATTCCCATGGGACGCTGCTATTTAATTTAATGGTACGGTGGGTCCGTTCTTTCTTCGGGTCTTCGCGACTCGGGGAAAGCAAAGAAAGAGATGTTGGGCGTGAACAAACATTTAGGGACATTTCTAATCAATCGTAAATTGCCTTGTAACAAGGATAATTAAAGAAGCTATTGAAAAGACGCGCGTGGCTATGTTACTTTAAATAATAATAAAACTAGAAAAGAATGTATAGTTTGCGTAAGATTTCAATAGCATCGAGAGAGGCGAATTAAGAGTAATCTAATTTGATGTCTTTCTCTCTTTCTCGCAGGATGGCAAGCTGGATTTTCTATACGTAATGCAATTCGATTTCTGTCTCGTACAAAAGCTTGGTAATGGAGTCGGTGAAAATTAAAAATACGTTATGAATATTTCATTGGCTGATTGCGACAACATAGGGAATATAATTTTACCTAAAATGTACGAACTGATATATAATTAAATTTCTGAAAAATTTCATCGTAAATATATTAAGAATTTTATTATTTAACATTTTTTTTACATTATATATATATATATATATATATATATATATATATATATATATATATTTATATATGACTTTTATAAATATACATTATTTTTATGTATATTTTATTTTTAATATATGCTATTTTTATTTATATTTTTATATATGATATACCAATGAAAGAAGTAACATTAACTTTATGATTATTTTATGATTTTTAAATGATTATTTGCCTTGTCAAGAATTACACTTTGCGGTATTTTTTGTTTAAACTTGATTTATTCAATTTATATTTGGCAAATCGGAGATACAAATTGACATTCGTGTGTCCGCAATCATTTTCATAATATCGAATTCGTGACATGAGAGAGCAGAACGGTTACAAAGGGAACGAATTCGCAGTTTGGCGTAGTCTGTGAAATGGTCTTATACTTCTTTGAAGATGCTGTCACATTATACGACATCCGGACTATCCTCTCTCGTCGGACGTAAAGGAATCGGGAATCTGGTTTTTGGACCGGGTGGCGCGTCCGTTCTCAAAACATCCATTTTACATTTTCCGGAGCAGTGGGTCGGAAGGACGCCGCCAATATGCCCGGAACTAGGTCGATGGACGGATCGTAGTCACGTAGGTGAACAAGGACGGATAAACGATGAGACACGACAGAGAAAGAGAGAGAGAGAGAGAGAGAGAGAGAAAGAGAGAGAAGAGAAAGGATAGAGACAGTCGAGCTGGGGTCGATTGTTAATTCGCTCGCGTTGGTTCGTCATGGTGTTGTATCATTCATGTCCATGTATGTGCTTTGCAAGGAACGTAAAGCAACAATACGTAAAGAGAGAGAGAGAGAGAGAGAGAGAGAGAGAGGCGCTAGGAGGGCAGATGGGGGGGTGAGAGTTCCGGGGTTTAGTGATAATTGAATGAACCGGCGTTGTATCACTGTGGGATTTCGTGCGGCATCGACCACCTTGCCTGTCATGCCATACCATGCCATGTCCTGCCTCACCATGGCTTTGCCATGCACTGGAATTTGCAAACGCAACGTGCGCGCGCTCACCCGCGTCCTGTAAAAGAAACAAAAAAAAAGAAAAAAAATACGAGAGGGGAAGCTTTAAGAATGGCCGGCATCAAGGTTGATTAACGCCGTGCTTAACCTTACTATTTTATGTATACTGGTTGTCCGACTGATTCACTTTTATTTCCTCCAGCACAATATGCGAAGCGTATATTGAAAAAGAAAATCTACTCTCGTAACGCGAGAGCGTCGAGAGCGATTTGAAGAGAGGGAAGCTTTAATTCAGTTCGCGGAAAAATTTCGCTCGCGATAAATGAAAGCTATTAACGCGTCGCTTGAATTATCGTTGTAAATATATAAAGGGTACAAAATTAATAAATACACTGTAAAAAAATAACTGTAAAATGTCTGTAGTTTTCTTTCAGACACATTCTTCGAATTTTCAGAATTTTTCAGCAGAAAAAGTGTTTGAATTTTCTGACAGTTTTCTGAACTTTCATAAAAATGACTCTGATGATTAAGACAGATTGTCTGAAATTATTTTCACACTTTCTCTGAAAGATCTGAAAATTCAGACAAAAATATATTAATGAAGCAATTTCTTACAGTGTAGGTGAAAATTTCAGATTCAAAATTTCAAATTCAGACGCTGAATTTTAAAATAATCATAATTTATATAATAAATTGCATGTATTGACATATTATCATTATCGTCGCAAATTTGCTTTTATCACCTTGTGTCTCCGACTTCTTTTACTCGCGCTTATCGTCATTCGTGCTGCAATGGATCGTATTTTATTGCCTTTCAGGGGAAGGTCGTTTCGAATTACGGGCGTTACAGGACTGTGCAATAACCGCGTCTACGATCCAACATTAAAATGACATTTTCATGATAAACGGTGTAATATCTACGACGCTCTGTGTTTATTGCATTCTCAAAAGTTGAAAAAATTCCACTCTAGGATAAAACGAGATAGTGTTTCGTAGATCCTGCGCATCGTAGAAAAATTCTCTATTTTTTTTTTTTTTTTTTTTTCCACATGATTATAACGAAGTTTTTCGAGATGCTTTGACGATTTTCGAGAAACGAACGACATTTTTTTTAATCGACTACTCACAACCTTTTATGTCCTTATCAAAAGTCATAAAAAAAATGCCCTTCGGATCGTTTCAGTTTCATTTCCGCGATAGAACGTCGCTTCTAGGAATAAAGCCGTTGCAGAGAAAAGAGAAAGCCTCTGCGGGCCGGGTGTGCATTTTAATCGCCGAGGAGAATATACATCGCGTATATCGATAACCGAGGTGGGAAAAGTCGGCAAATAGACATCCAGTTACGTGGTTTCTCGCATTTTACGCGAACCCAGAACTTTGGAACATTCTCCGACGCATAACACGACACCGACATTGTGTCGCCCGTTTCTCCGCGTTGGCGTGTCTTTACTTTTTCCCCGAACGTGCCTTTACGTCTTGCTAGGCGAGTGCTGGTCCCAGCGAGTCATGCAAGTACCACGAGTTTCATGAAAAATCGGGAAAGTTGAATGTTCCCCGTAGTAGCGAGGATGCACTGCCCGATGCGATGAGATCCCTTGGATCCGACTGTCCCTGCAGTGAGACGGCCAAAAGGGAACAAGGAAGAGGGAAACTTTCTGAAAACACGTACAGTGCTCGCGAGTAAATTTTAATAATACCTCGTCTATTATTAAACTCCTGCCCGTTCCTACCATCCGCGTTTTAGCGAGAGAACAACGAATACAAGTTCAACATTTTCGTCCCTTCTTCAAGAGAGATTTCATATCTCGTATGTACATAATAATTGATCCAAGTATGACAAAATTGAGTCGCTACAATGTCGTTAATTATTTATATTAGTGTTCGGAATATTGTTCTTTTCCGAAAAGAAGGAAAAAAAATATATTAAAAATATTCATGTCAACAAATGTAATTTTTTGAATGAAATATTTTGATTAATTGAGGATAAAAGAAAGGAAAACATTATTTCTAATTAAACTTTAGAAAAATATATTGTCTTAATAAAACGTTGTAAAAATAAAAAGCTAATTACTTAACTTTTCGCTGAGCAAGATCAGCTTCAAATCTCCGGAAATTTTAATTTGAAAGAAAATATCTCGGACATAAATATAATTATATATATTAAATATAAAATTATAGATGATTAATTACCCTTTTTACAATTTTACCTAAGTCGATATATCGAAAAGAGTGAGATGAAAGAAAAATGGCAAAACACAGACTATAAAGTAAGAGAACGTTTTGGGATCGTTACTTAGAGAATTTATGTGCACGAGCCATGTGTAGCTGCCATGTTCCTAGGAGACGTAAGAAGAATCTACCACGTGCGCGATAGATATACGCTTCCGATTCTTTTACAACGTAGCGGCAATCGCGAGTAGAAGAGATAGTGGCAGCAGTGTTTATAAAAAAAGTGGTGCTGCTATTAAAATTAGATTTCTATCTGAAATCGATATTTTGCGTTTGAAAAGAAAAATTCGCGGGCTTAGAAAAAGTCTATTGAAATTCAAAAGATGGATTCTTCAAAATTAATTTTAAATTTGAATTTTTTCAACTTTAAAAAGTAAAGTAAAATGATTTTTCTCTTTCTCCTAGAAATAATTAAATCTAATAATATAAATTTATAACTTATACAATATATAAATATAATATAAATATATAAATATGATATAAATAAATATAATATATAAATCTAAAAATAACTAACAATATTCTTATATCTATTGAAGGAGAATTTATCGGCATAATTAAATTGACACAGAACACGTTGGCACAATTAAATCTTGTGGCTCTCTACGAACGTAGCCACGTGTCTTTGAATTGTATAAACTATAAACTAAACTTCCATATCCCGATCTCCGCCAATGGGGATTTCCTATTTCTCTACTAACGATCGTTCTATCTAGCGATCGATACACCTCTCTATTTCGTCCAAGCACCACCGATACCGCGAACAGTCACATCGGCAGTGAGCAAACAGTCAGATGATAAACGCAGCTTCGGGGAATAGCAGCGTACGTAGGAGTTCTCTCGTTCCTTCTGGTCGAAAGATCCTCTCCTCCCCTTTCATCCTCATCTCGTCTACCGTCGTCTCTTGGCGAAAAGGGGGCACGTACCGTATCGCGATGACGGGACGGTCGCACGAGGGCACTTTACTAAACGGTCGATAGAAGCCGGCGGACGACTCGCTTCGATGAAATACGAGCGGGACGCGGCAGCTGGCTCGTATCGTCGTCAGGAACAGTATTTCGTACAATGTTCACAGCTATACCAGCAGCAGCAGCAGCAGCAGCGAAACTCGTCGTGTATATACGACTATTCTTTGTTCAATGGTTGAGGTTGAATTACGAAAAATTTTCGCCCGGTGTCATCCTCTCTTGCGTGAACCAACCGCGCGACTACTTCCCCCTTCAGAAAATTGGTTGTATCTTTCAGGGATACAATATAACATGTACGCTAAAAAAATAACTGCAGATGAAGTGAAGTTTTCTTACAGACACTGCACTGTTCAAATTTTCAGAAGAGTGTCTGTATTTTCAGCTAAATGGCTTTGATTAAGGCAAATTGTCTGAAACTTCTTTCAGACACTCAGATTTGGAAATTCAGACAAAAATGTATCTAGGTAAATTCTTAGAGGCAATTTTTTACAGACATTTGCTAGACAAGCTAGTTTACAAGAGAGAAGGAGAAAAGAATTCTCTTTCTTTTACCTTCTTACATCTCAAAGATTTAAGAACAAAAATATTCGGACGTGTACATATGTGTATTTGCATATTCGTGTATTCGCAAAGTCTGGATTCGTACGGTTTGACAAGGTTGAAAAAAAGGAAAAAAGATTGTGTCGCAAACATACGCCGACGAGTATCCTGTCCGAGTTGTGCTCGGAAAAAGAGCGAAAAAACTGAATTTTCTTGTAAATTTTTACAGCCACTTTTAGCGTTTACTCTTGGTATCGCGACGAGAACGAAACTTGAAAGTAAGCCGGGACCGCGAAGAGAGCAGGTGCTTCTCGCTTTTCGCCCGAGCACAGGAAACCTTCATCCCCATCCCTACGCGCTTCTATAAATATTTAAATAAAACTGTAGTTTTGTAACAGGCGTCTCGTTACAATTTGCTCTCATTTGCTAAACGTAACCAACTTGCATTAAGAACAGTTGACTCTCTCTTTGCTTCCATCCCTTACTTACCTTCCCTACGACGCGAGGTAATCATCAAATATATAATAACAACCGAGGATGCGTGTAAACGAGAAAAGTATATTAAAAAATAAATTGCATTCGTCAGCAAATTAATAATGAATTGTAAAATCAGCGAGTTATAAAAATATTACCACAACCGTAAAAAATAAAATGTGTTTTGCTTTTCTCAGATTTCCTTAAAAAAGAAAAAAAATTAATAAATAAATAAACTTATATTTATTATTTTAATTAAGTTAAATGTCTCCTATGTATAAAAAGGATACGATTTTTTTTATTGGCTACCATACTTTATGTTCTACTACATCCTACTCCTTTCACGCATGATAAAAGTTGCAGTAACGCATAAAAGGAAACACGTAAAACACACTGGTGCCGCCACTAGGTTTTCTATGCAGAGGTTCTATGAATTCTTAAAATACTATAACACTACGTAGGCAAGTCTCTTGCAACGCAAGCTCCATCCGGTACCGTCTCCGCTGAAGAAACCGACCCAAGCTCTTCCAAGGCTGCTATTATATAAGTTGTAATGGACTTAGATATGCCCTTTTTGCCTTATTAATGCATGTATAAAGATACTTCCAGACGAAGCTCGAAAATTGCAACAAACTATGAAGTAACATTGTGTTCCGGGCTAGAGAAATTTTACTCCAGTTAGTTAACATCTCAGAAATTACATTACAAAACCCATTAACGCGGAAAAGAATATTTCATTATTATAAATGTTTATTTCTATCAAGAAGACTCAAATAATTACTGTCTTGGTATTAAATTTCAACAAAATTCCAAACAGAATAAAGCACGTCCATTTAGAAAAATCTCAAATTTTAAAAATTATAAATGATATTTTTTTCTTAATTCTATTATTCATAAATAATCGTTTATTTTTTATTTCTATCTAAAAGATATAATATTATATTAAATATAAAATCTTTAAAAAATATATTATTATTATATTAATTAATATGCTTTTCCTTCTCTTTTCTCTCGTATTCTTTTAAATAAGATTTTCATAAATGAGACGTCATTATTATTATTTTGCCATTTTCTATACATGATACTTATTGTTAAACCGGCGGAGTAAATGGGCATGTAATTCTAAAATCCGAGCAGCAGCACTAATTAACGAACGTAGTAGTAGTATAGAATACGTCGAGTCGATGAATCGAGTAATCGTTTGCCCGCCTCTCTAATCCTGATTAAATACGAGAGCATTTATCGCGGCCGAGGGAGCAAGAAGGTGGTGGGATGGGGTGTAGGGGGGAGGGAGGAAAGAAGGGAAGGGAAAGGTTTTCTGTTTCGCGAGCGTAACATCTGACTGGAAGGACGTACTTACGGTGGCGTATAACGTAGCTTGTTAATGCGGTACTTACACCAGGTTCGTCCTATCCTCTGCTATTCTTCTCTTTCGTAACCATTCTCTTCCTTAGCGCGTGCGATTTCGCGAGTCTCTCCGCATGCATTATTCAGAAACACTTTACATTATTTAAAGAGACATTTCCCCCTCGCGCGGCTACGTTCTTCTGGTTACGGAAGATAATAAGGCTAGAGGAGAAGGGAAGAGGGGGGAAGTGAGGGGGGGGAGAGAGAGAGAGAGAGAGAGAGAAAAGGTCGGAAAAATAGCGAGTGCGAATAATTATAAGATTCGCGCGAGGAAAAAAAATTAAACAACAAACGCGGCCGCGTTTATGATTTATTCGCATCCAGTTTCGCATCCAAAATGAAATAATTAAAAACACCGATGATTTATCGTCCTTCTACTGTAGTAATGTCTGCGGAGATGATACGCGGATTTGTCTGTCGTGAAAAATAAATATCGTTGATACGCGTCGAGACGCGGGACATGAAACGTGAAAACGCTTCTGCGCTTTTTCGAGTTGTGTATTCCGTATTTACGATCGTAAATCACGATTTGCGAGAAGAACAATTAAAACGACGCAATACTCGCGCATTGTTTATACACCGTGTCTTTCGTTTATTCTTGCGTGATCCTTTAATACCTCCTGAGATCCACCGTCTTTTACCGAGAGTAACCAGAAATATAAAGCTTATTTGTGCAAAAGAAAATTAGAAATCTTTTCAGCTTCTGAATACGGTATGCATATAGCGCAGGAATTTACAGAAATTGGCAGGATGGAAAGACGCGCCGGAGAGGAAATTGCACGATGTAGGGGGAAGGGAGGGGAGGGGAGGGGGGACGCCACGCTTCGGCATTAATTCCACACTCCGATCCTTCGGATTTCGTAGAAATTAGGTCGTGAAATTGATCCCGAAATACTTGCATGTATGTCATGATAATTCGCTTTAAATTGATATTTTTTTTTCCCTTCATATTCTATCACGCGATGAAAGCCTCGTGGATCTCCGCTCACTTTTTTTATTATTAACTTTTTTCCTCCTCACTCTAGTTCTCTATTATTTTTGGATATTCAAAAAAAAAAAAAAATTATTCTTTTAAATACGATTAATTGTATGTGTATGGATTAGGTAAAATTATAAATACATTTTATATCAATAACAAATCTAAAAATATCTGTAAATGTAATTTACGATAAATGCATAAGTTAAAATCGTTAATGTGTTAATCCATCTTTGCATCTCTTCTTTTTATTTCATTTATTAGAAATTTTTATTTTTATTCGGCTAATTCTAAGAAATGGCATTAAGCAATTGCATATTTTTCCTGTTTAATTCGCGTTTCATAAATTAATTATGTCCTCGTTTTTTTTTCGCGTGCAGCAGGCAGTGCTAATTTTGCATCCGCATACTTCTTGAGAATTTCTTTGCCGACTCTGCTGAAAGAACGTCTTTCTCGCGTAATTTATTCTTGTGATGGAGAGGTGAAGAAAGTTTTATTCCTGAATTTCTTTGACTTTGTCTTTGCTAAACTAATTACTTATCAGTGCTATGAATATTATGACGCCATTAAAACATCGAGATTGCGTGCGATCGATCACGAAAAGTGGAGGATCAGCGTTTGTATTCGAGACGATTGTTTGTCTGTCTCTAACAGTGGTCGAAGACAATCTCTCGCTGTGATCTCCAATATTATTTTAGAAAATATAAGATGCATTGTGTGCCGATCAAAGTCTCTTAATGAACAGACATAATCAACGTAGCTCCCTCGGATGTAGCTCCGGGATCGCATTTCATTCTGAGTTTGATTATTAAGTCAACATTTTTTGCGAAAATATGTCAGTTGACAAACATATCGAGATCGGAATCTTTAAGCCTATCAGTGTTGAAGTTTGCTTTTTGCAAAAATATTTTTCGCCGTCCTATCTCCTTTCATCTGAATTTAATCTTGGAAACCGATAAATGAAACGAAAGCAAATTAAAGAAGCAGTAAAGGTGAAAGATGTTAGAGAGAGATATCATAGTGATTCTCACAATCAATAAAATAAAATAAAATATACATCCAAATAATGAAACTATTGCATATAACATTGATGTAAAAATACTATGAGAAATTGATTAAAAAACTGAGCAGACTCGACAGAATTACTATCAATGCGATATACTCGGCAAATAACTCGGCAATTTCGCTCTGCAAATTTCCCAAAAGTTAGATGGCTGGATGGTTTGATAAAATCCTGACGCAAGCGAGGTCATCGCCACGGAACGTTTTGGAATTTGAGCTTTGAGCGAGGTGTCTGCCAGAGTCAAGGATCGTCGACACAGTTTGCTCTTTGACGAGAGCAATCATGGCTTCTGAATGCGGAGCATCGCGTCAGTCGGGATAGAGAAATGAAAGCTAGGAGCGAGGAGAGAAGAGAGGTGAGAAAGAGATGAGAGAGGGAAAGGAAAAGGGAAACGAACAGTTGCAATCGTCAATGAGTGCGTCAGCTTAAGCCCTCGAGTGCTTCTTCAGCTTTCGTATTTGTCGCCGCCAACTCGTCCGCACAAATTAAATACCGTGTAAGAATAGAAAAGTCTGAGGAAAAAAAAGAGGGAGAATGCGGGGACATTCTTGCGATCACCTCGCCATGATGTATTGCTCTTCTTCTCTTTTTTTTCACGCTGCTTGTCTAACAAAGTCTCGCGCTTAATGATGTATCCGTAAAACAAAGCAGCAACATTTCTTTATGTTTATACATTTTTTTTAAGAATTCAATGAAAGCTGTACATTATCCACAGAATTATCTTGACTGAATACAGTCATTTTTTAAAACGAGCTTTTATATTTTTGCAACACTGTAAGAAATTGCCTAAGAGTTCAGATACATTTTTGTCTGAATTTTCAGATCTAGATGTCGAAAAGTAATTCAATCCGTCTTAATCATTAGAGTCATTTGTCTGAAAGTTCAGACGAATGTGTGAAATTCAGACACTCTTCTGAAAATTCTGTCTGAAAATTTGGACAGTGTGTCTGTAGGAAAAAAATTTTAAAACTTTAGACATTTTGTCTAAAGTTATTATTTTTCTTTACAGTAAATGTAATATTTAAAACGCCCTTAAATTTTCGCGCCAAGTTTAATTTCAAATTATTTTTTCCAAAGAATAATCGTCTTTTTCATTGCGCTATGATTTTTAACTATTACACTGCGCTGTAAAAGTTTGAAATAGTTGTGCCGCACTTTACATCTTCATCGAAGACTAACCGAACTGGGAAATGACAAGGTTTAATATCGCTCACTTTATTTTCCATCTCCATTTCCTTACATGTCGCAAATTCAGGAAGAGACTCTCGAGGACGACATCGACGATGACGGCGACGACCTCGTCTGTCGGAAACTGTCAAGACGCCGAATTCCCGGACGAGATGGAAAATTACAGCATGGAGATAGCGGTGGTTCCGTTCGCCGGACGCGGAATTTATTGCGTTTATCGCGCGTATACTCGAGCGATGTACTATATACTCGTTGATTCTATTTTCATATGTCGAAATGTAAATTCGAGAACGAGCGAACGCATTCGCCGCGTTGGAACCTCACCGCGACCCATCAAACCCGCGTCACACACGTGTATATGTTTCTCGTTGATCATTCGGCAAACGCGAATGCATTATGCGACGCATGATCGATATTAATCGGACGCGCGTACGCCTTTCCGCTGATGCAATCGACGTTGAATTACATGTAATGGCGATCGATCGATTTGTGACGACAGGCGACGATTTTCCGGCAGGCTTTAAAAGACTGTCACCGCACATGGCGGTTATGCCAACTGACGTAACAATTGCGTTGCATCGGACGATTGCTAATTAAACGAGTTATTTTCAAGAGCCATGTAAACACTAAAATCCACTAAAAACAGAATGATACATTCTCATGCCATTAAAATGCTTTAAAATTGCATTTATACGTAAATTTAACGATTTCACTGAAATTCTGACGTAAAATAATATTTCAAGAGTGTTTTGTGCCTTTTATTGCACAAAATAACTGCAGACAAAAAAATGTCTGAATTTTCAGGCATTTTTTCAATTTCAGAAAAATGACTCTGATGATTAAAACATGAATGTCTAAAATTATTTTCAGATACCCGGATCTGCAAAATTCAGATAAAAATATGTCTGAATTCTTTCAGGTAATATCTTACAGTGTAATTATCTTTTTAATGAAAGAAATGTAATATGTCTATTTCCATATAGCATGTAGGTAGATATATATATATTTTTTTAACAGTCCATTTAGTTCATAGTCTATTTTCTATCAAATCCACAATTAATTTCAATTGAAATTCCATAAATACCGCAAAATAGATTCCGTTTTCGTGGAAACTGCCCGCGGTTAAATTATGCGGCTGATATTGATAATTGTCAATCAAACGCGATCGAAATATGGCGCTATTACCGGGACGAAAAGTATCGGATATTCTGCGATATTCTAGAGAGATGAAAATATTTGGAGTGTGAAATGTGTCCGTTCTTTTCCTTCTCTCTATTTCGCGAAAATACCAGACATTCTTTATTTTCGCGACAAACATGTCGTTACGTAGTAACGACTTTTACAGAGACGGCAGGTAGCCGGGAAAAATCTCATTTATTCTGAGACGACAACAAATTTTCATTGTCCGTGTATCTAATAATGTCTATCACGTCTGGGGACAAATACATATATAACTTTTCCTTTATATAACTTCTTGATCTACTTCTCGCGACGAGAGTATTGTTGTTCTGAGCAAGGAATATACGAGAATGTATGAGGTATCATGTATTTTTTCGCGATAATGAAAATTAAATATTATACATATGTTTACTTTATAAATATAAAGTAATATCAGCGCATTTTGTTTAAATAGTTGAAAATTAAAGAGCCCTGAAGCGTAAAACAAGCATATAGAAGATATTTAAACGTTTGACAAGTACTTTGTTTAATGTTTATTTAATTTTCTGCGATTTTTTTTTAGACAACTTCAATCTGTTCTTTGATTCGCATTCGCATTTGATGAGAAATATTTAATCAAGAAATTATGGGAAAACGTAGCGTTCAAACAGACAAACGATTACTGCTTCGGCTTTACCGCGATAATGAAAAACAGCGTTACGATAAACAACGTTATGTATCAACAGGAGAGATAATTACGTTGACGATCATAAACATGCTGAACAAACAAGGTAATTAGAAAAAATGAATGCGCGGTTGCCTTTTAACCGGTGAAAATGAAACGCTATTGATCGGACGGTACGCAATTTTGCGGTCGGCGAACCGCGAAACTGCTCTCGTCGCTCAAACCTGAGATTTTTTCCGCCTCTTGAAAGTTTGCGATAATCAAGCTTTACTTCCCGGAGCGCATAAACTTGGCACGCAACCTCTGTCGCCTATTTTATTTATTTCTTTTCTTTCTCCGCTCTGCAAAAATGATTTTTTCGCATTCTCACTATTATTATAGGTACTGTTTTATCCAAGCAATTTTAAACACAAACATAATATTACGTATAAAATTAATATCATATTATAATTATTATAAAATAATAATATAACATATATAATAAATTATATAACTTACAATTAATATTTAAAAATAATATTTTATATATATATATAATAAATAAAAAGTTAATTAAATAAATATTTAGTATATATCATACTTAATTAATTGAAATCAAAATTTTTCGATTTGAAGAAAAAATTGTTAGAAATCATTATTATTTATAATATCATTTTTCTCACATTCAAATCGCATTCGAAATCAGATAATAATATTTAACATATTGGTCGACAGTTGCGAGAAGGTTGGGCGAGTTACGAAATAATTTGCGCGCGTGTAATGGCTTTTTCGATTACGAGTGGAAGTCCTCCATTCGACATGCGGAATGCGATTTCCGGTACAACGAGAGAGGCCTTTACGTGTTATTACACGCAGCCATAGAAAGAGAGAGAGAGAGAGAGAGAGAGAGAGAGAGAGAGAGAGAGAGAGAGAGAGTGAGAGAGAGAGAGAGAGAGAGATCAATCCCGAATGCACGCGTGCGCGCATTCGTGTTGATACAACGTCAACGTTAGCGTACACGGAATCGCGAGCTCAACGAGGTTTATGCACGCGCTGAATAATGCGACTGATACGCGCCGAGGGCGCGTTGTATATGGGTTTTAGGTCATCATCGTCGTCGTCGTCGATGCCTGGCCTACATTATGTTTAACAAACTTACCGCGCGGGAATGATACCTCGTATATACGGTGTGTCGACGTACCGCGCAACGCGTTGTAACACATTGTGTAACATAGTGCGGCACCGCTAATTAATTAACCCAAACAGAGAGTAGACTCTCTCTCTCTCTCTCTCTCTCTCTCTCTCTCTCTCTCTCTCTCTCTCTCTCTCTCTCTCTCTCTCTCTCTCTCTCTTCATCTCTCTTTCTCTCTGCTCGCTTCGTTGTTTAGGGACTCATTATCGTTACATAATGGTTACACTATTTAGTGACGGATTACCGAGGTTCAACCTAAGATAAAATGTCACCGTCAAATTCTTTCTCATGTTAGTATACTTTTATAATGGAGTATCGATTCAAATCTTGCAAAAAAATTCTCTGATTTTCCTCAGATATTTTTTATTCGAGTTTCCGGGTAAAAGAAAATATTTTAAAGATTTTTTTGATTTTTAAAATAAGTTTTATTGTATGCGTTTTCTAATGCTTTTACTCACACAAAGGAAAAACACAGAAGTTAAGTTTCAAGTATTAGATTTGCAAATATACTAGAAAAACTGAATTCTTGTAAGATAAATATTTGTCATTTGCATAACATTTTTTTATTGTTCACCACTAAGAATTACAATAAAGAATACTGCATATTCGATATTTTGTGAAGACATTGAATATATAAACAGAGATAGAGATATATCTTTATAATATATTTTAAACACATAATATTCATACAACTTAACTTAGTAGTGGATTATCATCTGTTACAATATAAAAACAAATAAAAAAGAGCGACTCTCAAAAAATTGCTCGAGTCCCAATAAAATTCTATAGGAATTCCTTAATTTTTACAAGTAATAAAATTTTGAAAATTTGAAATTCTCCATGTTTAATGAAGTGTAAAAGAAAAAAAAAAAAAAAAACAATAAAAAGGATCGTTTCGCGAAACTGCAAAGTAAATCGTTCTAAAGTTTCCAATCTCTGGAGCTTTAAAGAAACGTGCGATCGCAGGATCGGAAGGAATATCAAAATGGCAATTTGTTTCGCCGCGGCGGATTTCCCTTTTCTGAGGATATTCGCGATCGAATATCTTTTCTCGCGCATAAAAAAGGTCGCTCGTCTCTCTCTCTCTTTCTCTCTCTCTCTCTCTCTCTCCTCACTCACGTCACTCTGTCCGCGCTTTAATCCTACGGCGAGGAAACTGAGAGACGGAGGTGTCCGCAACTGAGCGCGAAATGAGATTCATAGCGACGTAAGGCGCGAAATACGCGCGCGACGCCTCTATTAAGGCGAAGCCAATCCAGCCGGGTAGATGGAAAATCGCGTATACGCGGTGTCTGCGACACGTATGTATTACTATCGGCGTTTCGTAACGCCGGCATCTCATCGGGGTTCCACGTGCGTGTACATGAGATTCACAGAGATGTGTATGTGTGTACATATGTACGTACGTACGAGAATCGCGTATGCACATTGGATAGATACAACTTATTCGACAGCCGCGACAGCATTTCCTGGTACTATACGTACGTACGTGCAGAGAGTTCGTCGAAGAAAAATAAAAAGAGAAAAAAAAAACAAAACTTTGTACATCGCGATCTTCGGATGTAAAATTCTTTTAAACATGGATACGTATGATTACGTCCACGGATACAGAAAATCGGATTTCGACAAGATTTTGCGAAATATAAAATCGTGCATAAAATTTTCCTTCTTTTATCGTAATAATAAGCTTCTTTAGTTTTTTTTTTTTTATTTTCATGCTTTATATATATATATATATATATATATATATATATATATATACATATATAATATATATATATATATATATATAAAGACATGAAAATAAAAAAAAAACTAAAGAAGTTTATTATTACGATATATATATAGACATGAAAATAAAAAAAAAAACTAAAGAAGTTTATTATTACGATAAAAGAAGGAAAATTTTATGTCACAACAAAATGTATATAATTATATTATAATAATAATTATAGATAAGTTTTAATCCTTTATTGTGATCAATTAATAAATTTTTATTCTTCATGCACGATTTATTAATTTGTACGAAAACATTTCTTTAGACAGAGGTTAAGAATTATTATATAAAATTGAAAATTTTTATTATGAATCTCACATATCGTTATTTATGTCATAATTTATATATCAAAAGTACCTAGAATTTCTTCCAAAGAAAGGTAAAGAAATTTTTTCAAAAAAAGGAAATGGACATCGTTTTTTTTTTCAAATATCTCGTTATGATATTCGAAGTTACTTCCTGTCATATATATAATGAAGAGATTTGGCCAACTATTCCATTAATCTGTCAGAGAGAGTTCTCTCTTTTCAACATCTTCTCTATCCGCGTATCAGTTTCGCGTTCTCTGGCTCATCGCGTTCGAATGACCAGAGGTTCGCAGCAAATATTGACGTTTACATCGGCGATATATACTCGCACCGTCCGTTTGTGGATTTTACGATTCGCGAACTCGGACCCGTGTGAAGCTTATGGCTGTCGAGCAACCCGGCCTGAATCAAGGTTGCGTAATTGGAGTTCGCGTCGCACATACAGTTCGATTTGCTTCCATTCCCTCCTGCCACGCAGGAGATAGGGTGAGGTCATTGAGGTTCTTGTTCTCTCGTGTCCGGCCCTTTTCATCCCGCGGAATTAGCGCGTGTAATTAGAAACGACTGAGCTCTCTCGACTGCGATACGCGCGAGAATCGAGCCGAACGTTACTAGTTTGGTTTAACTTGTCGTTCCGTCGAATGGAACCCTGCCTCTTTCTTTCTTTCTTTCTCTCTCTCTCTCTCATGAGTATTGTCATTTTTGCTCGCAAAGTCACAAAATTAAAACATATTTTCATTGAAGACCTACTCCATTTTAGAGGATAAAAAATCGATTTTTTTATATTTTTTGAAAATATTATGTCAAAAAATATATCTTGCAAATTTTATTGAAAAATTGATAAAATTATAAAATTTGGAACAGAATAGCCTTTAAATGAGCTTGCAGAATTTTAAATATGTTTTTTCAAAACAATATTTTTAAAATTGTTGTGATGAGTATCTTGAAAACTAATGGACTGAATAGCTTCCATTTTTTTTTTAATGAAAAAGAAAATTTTTTTTTGGAAATGCTAAATTTAATTGGAATTTTAAAAAATATTTAATATTTTCCTGATCTTCAAAAAATAAAAAAATTTCAGTAAAATTGAAATGTTTAATTTTAAATGACACTACTTTGTTATTTTTCAACTTTTTAATGAAATTAAAAAATTCAGTATCCCAAAAATAACCTACCGACTAAAACTAGACCGAATTTTTTTCATTTCAGACAATTATATGAAGAGCAGTATATCATATCGTCGAACCATGTATTTTTGAACATGCTACGCACAGAACCTAGTATAGTTTAAAAAAACCTAAGTATCCAAGATTTAAAAATACTGAGACGTAAAATATTGTTCAAACATCAATAAAAACATATGTAAAATGCCAAAAATTCAATTTTTAAGATTTAAAAAAATCATCAATTTTTCATACTGCTAAAGTAAACTGACCACTTAAATCCCTTGCCGTTAATCTTAATTGTAATTAATAATTCGCGGTAATTTATATTGGATATCCGTCATCTGCTTTATCTAATATTTAACTACATAATAATTACATAATAATAAAAAAATAAGGGAAAGCCAATTTTTTGAAAGAATTAGCATTCTCGTTTTACAATGCACAATTCAAATATTTCGGACAAAAAAAAATAGATTCACGTTTTCCGGTCATAAAACACGATACCATTTCTTTCTCGTTTAGCCTGCCATTCCGTTCCCATTCTTCAATTATCTCGGCTGTATCTACTGGACGTGACATCGCGAATCCAGAGCGGCGAGAGAGCTTTATTACAGGTGGTGTCGTCCAATGATCCGTTCACCCTCGCGATGCAATGCATTCGGAACGATTCATCGACAGCAAGGGTGACGACCGCTTGGTCAGAGAGTATCGATATTCGGCGGAGTTTCCCAAAATTACTGTCGCGTTGCTTATGTAAACTGGGTCGCCTATATACACGCGTATATCGGGTGTCGCCACGAAATGGGCGCCCTCACGCATTGATAACTTGTCGACGTCTCTATCGAGAGAGAGAGAGAGAGAGAGAGAGAGAGAGAGAGAGAGGGAGAGAGAGAGAGGGAGAGAGAGATAGGTTTAACCCGGACCGTCGATTCCGCGCACGCGATACCGATTTTGAAGCCGGCGTTTTCGCGCCAAATCCGTCGCGCGGCGACGCATCATAAATAAATGCTTGCCAGTGCAACCGGATATCCCCCGTGTCCGTTTGTCATCCGTGCTACTCCACCAGAGCGCTCTTCCCCGTAGGCGGTGCTGACAAAAGCGCTCGTCGCGCGTTTTTAAAAACGCGCGTCACGTACCGCCAAGCGTCACCCAACGGCCAATTCGACCGTACACCCTTTTTGGCACATCAATACAGAAAAAAATAGGCGCCAAAAAAAAAGAAAAGAAAGAAAAATATTGGCGGAAGACACTCGCACGTTGTTGATCGGTTCATTAATTCGCGATTGTTCCTAGTACCAAGTGTCTAGGGAAACTGTCGCACCACGTGTTGACCAATAAATCGTCTAAACGACCGTTTCGAATGTGGAAGAATTCAGAAATTATTTCTTTAAATATTTACACATATATTATATATTTCATATATTTACATAATATATATATAATATTTATGCAATATTACATAATAATAAAAAAATGCAAAGATTACAACATTATGTTAATAGCAGAGAAAAGTATTTAAATTATAGATTTAATGTGTCAATTGTTTATAACTTGATATTAAAATAGGGTAATAATTTTTATATTTCTTTTTATTGTAATACTTTTTTTTTTATTCTTACTATAATTTACTTATTTAGATTTCGATATTGGTGATGTAAAAGAGTGACCTATTAAGAAAAGTTGCATAAATTATTAATGTGAAATTGAATATCTCTTTTTCTTACAACTTTTCTTTGAGATTATTCTTTAAATTAAAGGTAAGAAAAAGAAAAATATGCAATGCATATTTTGAACATAAAAATAATTAAAATCATTTTTCGTGGAAAAAAAGAATCATCTTTTTTGATATTCAAGTTACTGACATAGAAATTTTTAAGTATTAAAAGTATTAAGTCACTGATTTTGAAAAATAACTTTTAGTGCAAGTTTGAATATAGACTAAAAAAATACATGAATAGAATGACAAAAATTGTTATCAAAAATCTGCGAACGATATGCGATAAGTCACGCAATTTTAGCTCATGCGATTTGACATAGTATCGCTTTAAACTCTCAAACTATGTCAGTTTTGTTACATCAAAAGTGCCAATGTATATGATACAACATTGCACGTACCTTCCTTCCTCGTAATCCTCTTGTTTGCAATTCATAATAATTGCTCCAAGCGTATATAAATCATAACGCTTTAAAGCGTACGATGCACACATATACATACACTCATGTATAAATGACAAAAATCTAGTTCCTAATTAAAGACAGACTCGCGCACTACTTTCACGTTTCACCGTCGAACGTCGAACAAACACTGCGACACAGGCTCGAAATTTTGACACGCAAGTAGGATACTCTGTCCTCTTTCTCACCTTGACACACGCAAAAGAAAACAAAGCGACGTATAACGCCCTACTCTACTGCGTTATTATACACGACTCCTATATCGTACACGTATATCAATGAGTCTTACAATTACATTTAATTATTTATTATTAGGAAAAATCATCATGAGAGATAAATATAGTAAGAATCAAAATTGAGTATACATTTTATAAAAATTTATTTTATAGGTACATATAAACGTATATAAATTACTAATAAAAAGGTGTTAAAATAATTACATTATTTTAATATTTGATCGTACAAAATTATATAAATTATAGAGTGGTAATTTTTTATAACCTGATATTAAAACAATGTTGTAATCTTTATATTTTTTGTTATACATATAAATATAAAAATTATTTTATTATAATAATATTATGAATTATTAATTATTATTATATTTATTATCGAAAAAATTTCACTTCTGCAAGATATATACTTACTTTTGATTCTGAAATTTACTGATTTAGTTTTCGATATTGACGACATAAAAGATTGCTACGGTCGAAAATTATCATTTTTAAATTTTATTTATCTGCGACCTTTTTATTAGAAGAGATGTCACGAGCATTGGGATTTATTAGTGTTTTCTTTAAATTAAAATAATTATATTTTTATTATGTTGTGTTAAAATTACACTCCTTGTAGCTTTTAAAAGTTTTATCTCAGATGATTAATAACCGCTGGCTCCTGGACGTTTACTTTAAATTACCTATATTACGCCAATTAAGCGTAAAGATCAAATTATACTCTACAGCAGACTCCCGTTCAAGTTGCGGCGAGACTCCTTCATCCTTTTCGCACACACTCACGTCGTAGCATCACTGTAACAATACAACTAATCGACCGTAACACTTTCATGCGTATGATTACACATTCATATAGACGATGGAAATCGAGTTCGAAATTAAGAGTAATACATTCACCATCTCATAACTACGCATTTCGGCTATTACATGTTAAATGTAACATTGTAATGCCGATCTGACGTGTTTACATAATAATGCATGATGCATGATTAGCGACGTACGCGTATTTTTTTTTTTTTTTTTTTTTTTTTTGTTGCGTACGCAAAATGAAAAAGGCGGGGGAAGCTGTTTGCGAGTTAAAATTTGGACAAGTCGCAATATTAATTTAACGATGAATTGTGTAAGTAGTGCGCGAGCGTTCTTAATTATGTATTTGATTTTTGTCACTTATACGTGAACATATGTATGTATATGTACGCTTTAAAGCGTAATCTACATACGCTTCGAGCAATTATTATGAATTGCAAACAAGAGGATTACGAGAAAGGAAAATATGTACAATATTATACACTGCGTACATCAGCACTTTTAGCATAGCAAAACTGACATAATTTAAGAATTTAAAGTGATATTACATGAAAGTGCATGAGCTAAAGTGCGTGACTTTTTTATCGCATATCATTTCTGTAATATTTTTGATGATAATTGTACATTTTTTATAATAATTTCCATCATTCTATTCGTGTATTTTGTTATCGAAATTTATACTAAAACTAGACTTTTAGAATAAATTGAATAACAATAAAGGCAGTAGAGAGCAAATTATATATCGTATAAACGGAGTTAGGTAGCAATTGAGAATATTAGAACTGTTAATATAATAGAATATTTAATGTAATGACAAATTTAATATATTAACAATGAACAAACGTTAAAAAATCTTGACTAGAGCAAAAGTGTAGTTTAGAGGTCGATCGGCTAGATCTTGCGTACGTTAACTATTATTTATTTTAGTATGTTGAGATAAATTCATAAACAGTGCTTCTAAAACGCAAAGGTGAAAATGTTTCTTCGATGCAACTCGGAATATTATTTTTTCGTAGCTATATTAAGCTTCTAGTCTACTATTAGACTTTTAGAGTAAATTTTTTTTCAAAAGCCGTGATTTTTAATACTTTTAATTTATGTATGACGATTTTTTTTTTTTACTAAAAATAATCTAAAAATATAATCTTTGTCTTTACGTTTAAAATGTACAGCGCGTATTCTCCTTCTTCGAGATTAATCTTTACTTTAATCTGATTGTGACAGAGAGAAGTTGTAAGAAAAAGAGATATTCAGTTTCATTAATAATTTATGCAACTTTTTACATGCTTTTCTGTAGGATTCGCTCTAAGTAATTTAGCATCCGTTACGCGAAATCCATCAATTATGATAATTAAAGCGGTCAAGCGTTCTAACGTAATGTTTATTTATCCGCTTTTAAATATTCCAACTTCTGTATCAGAGAAAATCACGTAGCTTATATTAAAATATTCATTAACGTTTGTAATTTGATGCAACACGACGCAAGCGTATTAAATTTGATATTTTAATGTGGCGCTGCTTTACTAGCCCGCAGAGTGTAATAGTCAAACTGGTTGAAACCAAGCTGGTTGAAACGATCCAGAGCCTATATTCGCTATGAGCATGATGCATAGCAAATATACTGCACTTCCTTTGATTGTGTTTATTAATTCAAGAGAGTAGAAGCTTAATATAGCTACGAAAAAATAATATTCCGAGTTGCACCGAAGAAACATTTTCAACTTTGCGTTTTAGAAGCACTGTTTATGAATTTACCTCAACATACTAAAATAAATAATGGTTAACGTACGCAAGATCAATAATTCAAATGTAACATACATGTATGAAATATTCTTTTCGTTGTAATCAAAATAATTTCATTCATTTGATCTCTCTGTTCTGTAATTAGAACTTGTATCATAAGTCTAAGTTCTAACTTGCCGACGTCTAAAAACTAAATTAATGAAAAGGAAAAAAATTCTACCATCTTAAATTAGGAAAAGAAAAGAAAAAAATATTCTCAGTAGATTGGAGGCAACCGGAAACTTTAAGTACGGTGTGCGCACACTTGTGCGACCCACATTTTCCACAAATTAACCCGGATTTTTAGTCTGTCGAGCCGGCTGCGGCTGTGCGGTCGAAATTTAAGAACGCAAGGAGGGTTAATTATTCACAATTAACTTAACATTATTTGAATAAATAATATATAAATCAATTATTTAATTATAAGAAAATCATATTATTATGCAAAAAAAAGTAATTGACTAAAATCTTCGTCAAATGAGTGAGAAGATAAAAAAGCTCGTTTCCCAAAAAAAACCTGTTTTTTTTCTTTTTTTTTTGTTGTAAATAAACAAAAATTCTCCAAATGGTGACATTGTATAATTATCTGAAATTTTATTGACCTTCAATCTTCTCGTCCATGATAAAAAAATTAATAATTCAGAATGGAAAATATAATTGCAATCGTGCATTCTATGGAAAATATCCATTACGCTTATCTTGACGAAATTATAATAAATTGCATTATACGCGAGATAAACAGGGATGGGAATATTGGACTATTGTTTCATTTAGCTGTTATTCCTCTTCTTCCATGTGAACGATCACACGACTATGTTTGTGGGTGGAGAGGAAAAACAGTATCGCAGGCCGACGATCGCGGTTATCCGTCGTCATGTGTTGCACGCGAATTTATTCTTCACGTTCGGATCGAAGAAAGTCGGACCGAACTCCGACGAAATTCAATCGTGACATTACCGTTTTTTTTTTTTTTTTTTTACCGCTTTCAACGAAACAATGACGAGCACTGATATAAGTATTACATAATTCATGTGGCGTACGGCATTGCTGATTTTTCTAAAGTAATTCTAAAATTATTATTTTTATATCCGTTACTTTGAAAATTCTTTCTTCTAAAATGCAGTTTTCGAAGAAATTTATTTTTCGATTACTCGGAAATATTTATTTCATATTATTCTATTTAACATAATGTTACATGTCGGATGATTAATCATCACAATAGATGAGATAACTAGATCGATGTCTCGTAATCGACACTTTCGTTTAATTGAAAATTGCACAGTCGAGGATTGAAAGGTCGAGATCTCTCCATCGACTTGAAGTGGCCGCGATAGAGATAGGCTACCTGTAATGGTGAATTCCTCAATTACGGAGAACGAGCTATTAACCGGTAAGAACAAACTCTTCGGAGTTGATGCGGGTTATACGGAGATGTGTGTGCGACATTAACCTTTAAGGGCCGATTACGCCGACATTGACTGGATTAAGTTGATTGCTATTAGCAAATCCCATGTTAATATACAATTCGAGGTTAATTAGTACAACTTGCATTAGATCTTAAATTAAGATAAATAAAGTTAAAGTAAATGTTGAAAAATCCTATGCTGAGTTAAAATTCAAACATGGAGAAAAAAAGAATGAGATTTTCTTAATTTTGCCGAGAGTAAAAATTACAAATCTTTAAAAAAATGTAATAGGATATAAAAATGTACTTTAATAGTGTTAATTGGAGAACGAAGGATTAATGTTAAAAAATTTAAAAAGTTGGTATTCTTTGCCTCATTAAAATCTTGCCAAGAAAGATTTTCAAATTCTTTGGAATATATAAAGGAGAGGAAAAGAGGTGCAAAATTTCTGGAGAATAGTTTTATTTATTTTTTTTTTTTTTTTTTTTTTTTCAATTGTCTCGATAATTTGGAAAAAATAAATCAAACAACATAATTATTTCAATAATTCATAATTTCTTAGGATTTGCGGGAAACTGCGACGGTGTACTTGAAGCTTGACATGACAGAACAGCTGGCAGCTTCCTGTGAGAAGCTAGTTTGAATTCTGCACTTTAGCATTCGTTCGCGCGTGTCTCGCATTGTCCTGTTTCCCGCTGGTGTCCAAGAGTTTTCTGACGATACGAGCGAGTTTTTACGGAATTTTACTCTCGTGAAGGGGTTGCGCGTTTTATGTGAGGTGGGTGAACGAGAGAGGAAGGCAACAAAAGGAACACACATCGAGAGCGCGAATGGAAGAAGGTGGAAAGGTTCGTACAGACATCGGCGAATATCGCGCGGTTTTCCACCCCGGTCCCCTGCTTTTTGCTGCACCTATCTCCGCTGTCGGACCGTAATTTCCACTGGCTTCACTTATTGCCGTTCCCTACGTGTGTTGTCTGCCCGCTTATATGGCCGCCACATACTCCGCTTAAATCTCCGCTTCGCGCTGCCAGGTTCTTTCAATTAGACCCGGCTCCCCCGTGTTACGTTTGTAAGCATTTTGATTCTACCGGTAGCACCAGATTAAGGTTTGAATTTACATAGGAAACCCTCCGGGAGGGTTGAAACCACCGACGAGAAACGACACGGTTATTTTATTTATTATTTTATTGCCAGAATTATAAACTGTTTCATGTATGAAATGCCGCATCGTCGTTCTATTTCAGTTTTACGGAGAATCTTCTCTTATAAAACAAATATCTTTTGCAAAAATTAAATATCATATATTCAATATTGACGAGCTGTTCGCGTGTAATTTTTTTTCAACTTGTAATAAATTTGTGCAAATATACTATATTTATTTAGATATCCGTATAACATCGCTCATATGATTTTAAAATCGGATATAACATTGCAAAAAGTCAGTTTGTTGTATAAAATTTTCGTTTAAAGAAGAAAGTTATGTTAATATGAGAAAAATGAGGGAAATGGAAGTTCTTTTTAGTTCTCCTGGCTTTGAGCTTTACTTTGTGTTTACTTTGAGAATTCTAGAATCGCTGGAGATCTCTTTTCATTAGCATTTCTTCAAGTTCGATCAATTTTTTTCTACATGGAAACGTCGAGAAGCCTGTTTTCAAGTAATTAACGATTGAAAAATAAGAAACTTTAAAGTATTAAAGCGACTTTAGAAGCGGAAAATAGATGATCAAAATCATATTCTTCAGTTCATTTCTAAGAAACTTTAGTAAAACTTTAATTCGCAGCGCGGCAGAAGGTATATAATCTTAAAAATTGGAGAAGTGCGATAAATAATGATCTCTCCCGACATTTTCGTGGAAGGAAAAATTATTTAGCCGTTAGTTGAAAGAAACTGTGCTCGAAAGAACTGAGAGTGTGTGTGAAAAACTTTATAGAGAAAGATAAATATATATATATGTATCAATCACAATTTTATTTTACGGATGTATACCTAATGCACATTCGACCTTTGTTCACCGAGGAAAATTAATCAGAGACTTAATTATCTAAGTGCAGCTGGCTTTGTACTATCGAAGGTACACTTTGATAAAGCACGCGCGCTCGCCTTTTTCAACAGAAAATCTTTTTCTCGCCATTTGAAATTGGCATTCTCGTAATCACAGCAGTCAACAGGCGTACCGTGCTCATATTTATTCCTTTATAAAAAAGCAAAGAGGCATAAAGCTCGATAAGGAAAGGAGAGAGATCATCACATTGATCATATTAAACTCCAGAATTTAAAAAGCAATGAGATATTAAGATTCAGCAATGAAAATATAAATGCAAATACGAATGCGACTGCTTGTTCACTGGCTAGCTTGCAATCAAAACTTTCTTTCTGAAAATCCCAATTAATTTCAATCTCGATACATAAACTGTCTAATCGATATTTATATTTATATTAAGAAAATACGGAAAAAAAGTATTTCTCTCATACGTTTAATATCGATTATTAACAGAAAATTTTGACTTAAAAATAAATTAATCCTTCCCGTTGAAACCAATATTTATTGATTGTGGGAATTAACGTTTTAATTTAGTAATCGTACATAGAATTGAATAGTCGAAACAGAATGATGGTGATTGTTTCAAACGAGGTTGATAACATTGAATGAAAGTACGGTTCGGTGAATATCAAAGCATTTTTTGACATGGCGGGTTCTTTTGTTACGAGAAAACGCGTATCTATACGACTGTATAGATGTTTTTTTTTCGAGAAAAAATCCATAACAATAAGCAATATGCTTTTTATTTCCTTTTCAAATTTCCTATATTACTTTGATATTTAAGCATCGATTAAACTTAAAATCCAAAATGGAATTAAAAGTATGAATAATTATTATTAAATTTTTATCATTGATAATTTTAATCTAATTTTTATCATTAATAATTCTGTTATTAAAATTTTGATTTCGATTTCGATTTTGGAGGCTAATTGGAGGCTGTTAAGAAACAATGAAAGATAATAACACGTTTCTTGGGGCATCCTGTATTAAAGCTTGTCTATGACAAGGCGTTAATACAACGCCTCCTCGTTTCCTGATGCAACATCGGCTAACGTGATCGGTGATCGCATGCAGGAGGCGTTGCCAGACGCCACCGGAGAGATTTCGCCCTGGGACCCTATCGCCGGTTTCATTACATCCGAGAGAGATCGTTTTCGTAACTGCCGTCGTACCCGCTTTGGTAGATCAACCGATACGTCCCGTCGCGCTCTAGACACATTAAATCTGGAGAACTTCGGAATTAATTACGGCGCTTTATATCGAATCTGTCTAACGCGCATCAGGTTTACGCTCTCGAACTTGTGCCTCTCTCGGGTTACAATTGAATTGTCGGCTGTGGCAACAAGTTGTATTTGATAAATTTCTGTTCGAAGAAACGTATTCTGCAATTAATTGCTTGTATTTTAAAAATCTTCGGTATTTAAAAAATATTTTAAATAAAAATATATAAAGTATAATTTTTTTAGCGATAATCACATAACAGTTGAATAATAAGATTGTTTAATGCGGATGTTTTTATTTGTTTATAATTATTTAAACATATTGATTATATCATATTTCTTATCACGTTATCAATACGACACATTTACAATTTAATTTAAATTTACGATTACTTATACAAAATTTCGATTAATTAAAAGTTTAATAAAATCATTATGCTTCGCATGAAATATTTAAATTAGAAGCTATTCTCTAATTTTCAAGTAAGGTGAATACTTTATTGCAAGAGAAAACTGATTATTATCAAAATTAATCGAAGAATATCTTGGATTTAGAAATGTTCGTTTTTCTAATATTTCAGTAATTTTGCATCCATTTCTCTTTATTTATGTCGTCCGTTTAATGCACTTGCTTGCCTTCTACGCAGCAATAAATTATCCTTCGAATTTCAATTATACCCGACGTTTTTCAATTATCTATAGCGACGATGCCCACCGCGTGCGATTTCCGTTACTTCGTGAAAATTCAAGCTGATATAAACGGAATGTAAACGCAACCGCGTTACACGCCAGCTGTACCGCCGCTGTCGCGGTTCATTGATGCTACGGGAAACTCACGGGTCGGTTGTGCCGCAGGGTATTCTCCTCACCAGCGACGTAGCCAGGAGTTTCGAATCCTTTGAACAAAACTTTGCAACATAAAAAAAAAAAAAAAAAAAAAAAATAGAGAGAGAAAGAAAGAAAAAGATACTCTTCTTTTTTTATTTTTATTAATATTTAAAATTCCATTTTTATTTAGTTTATCTTATCCTAGTAATTTATGTTCAAACATAAATGGCGAAATTTTTTCAAATAACCAGAAGAATTTCTAGTTTTAAGCGTGAGTATTGGAGAATTATAATAAAAGAATATATATATATATATATATATATATATATATATATATATATATAAATAACAAAAACATTACACCATTTTTTGAAAAGTTACTGTAAGTACCTGAGTCTATGGAAACATCGGATCCCTGAATAGCTACACCACTGCTAATTTCCTATTCGCTGGCAACGCGAGTTATCTTTTCTTTGCGGTACAGAAAAGCGGGCTGCATCATTAGCGTTAGGTAATATCGCGCCGATAATAATTTTTGCATTAAGACGAGCGCTCCCCATCGCGCTCGGGATATCGTTATACATAGTTACCTACCGTGTTGTTTCTTGAAACCCATTTAAATTTGCAAATCCACATCGCCAATATATTTTCATCATAAGAAATGAGATCGGAACGCCGCGAAAATCGTAAACGAAGAAAAATAGTATACAATATTTATAACTATGATAATTATCGACATAGTACATATGAGATTGTGTAGACACAAATCTTTTTTAATCGTCGATTTTTATTGATAACAAATTTTTTTTTTCTTTTTTAAAAAATTTTGATCGCAAATCTTGATAACAAATTTGACTGTAAGACATTGCCTAAAAATTCCGACATGTTTTTGTCTTTCATATCTGATAATCTGATGAGTGAAGATAATTTCAAGCAATTAATCTTAATTATCAGAGTCATTTTTCGGAAAGTTTAGAAAATTCATACACTTTTCTGAAAATTCGAACAGTATATTTGTAAGACAGTTTTAAACATTTTGTTTGTAGTTATTTTTAATGTGGTTTCCTCAACATTGAAATTTAAACACTGTAGAAATTTCTTAAGACTTTAGACACATTTTTATCTAAATTTTCAGGTCTGAGTGTCTGAAAGTAATTTCTGTCATAATCATCAGAGTCATTTTTCTGAAAATTCAGATACTCTTCTGAAAATTCGGACAGTGTATCTGTAATAAAATAGATAATTTAAATATAATTTCAGAAATGTAACACAACGTGTAAAACCGCACTCATTCGATTCTTGCTAAGAAAAAATCGATTTCAAATGAAGGCAAATATTTGTTCATACAAATAACAAGATCAATACGCTTGTTAACACGGATCAAATAGAAAAGACACATATTGAAACACATATCTAGTTACAATTTTGAGTCACAACTCGTACGATCGTTCAATTTTTTTTTTTTTTTTTTTCATAGACTCGTATCGGTCTTATGACAAATGGCTATTTTATCGTTAAATTATTCGTGCCGCGTCGCGTCGTGGGACATTAGCCTTCTTTTATATACGCGACTCGCTACATCGATGCGTTTGCTACCTATATCGCGCTTAATTTTATCGTCCTCGTTCGTTCAACGTCTCGCCGCACGTTTGTCAAATTATCTCTTTCGCGCCGCTTCAATTATATCCGCCGGCGGTGATAACGCCGCGGAATTGCATTTACGTGCGTACGTTACGACACACGCACGTGTGTGTACACACAATCGCGTTAACGCCAAGCCGCGTCTCCTGTCAGGCGTCATTGGCATTAACGGCTGCACCCTTCGCGCGTAACGCCGACGTTTTGCAAAGTTAATTACCGACAAATGGAACTCCCTTTCCTCTTCCTATAACAGCGCTCGCTGAGTTTAGCTAACGTTCGTACTTGTCACAAACGCGACATTCACACGGCATTAGTTGCCGATACACGTGCAAAGCCTGAAAGTACTGTCGAATTCCTCGTGATTGGATGTAATCGAAGAATCTATAGAATTCACGAGGAAAGCTCGATAAAGAATATCTCTCTCAAGAAAGAAAATAAAGTAAATTATATTATTCTTTGTTCTCTGGAGGAGAGCAAATAAATTCATAATTATGTAACAAGTAAAATAAATATTTTCACGAAGATTCTTGATATATTACTATCTTTCCCCAATAGTATGCCATGTTAAAAATTACATGACTACAATATAAAATAAACAATTGTATTTTAATACAATACATTTTAATGTATTCAAATGCTCGTGCTGATTCGTTATTTCCTAATTGTACTTTTATTTTGTAACTATTTTATACAAATTTGCTTTTACTTCTCCTTTCTTCTCTACTGCGTTCATATACAAATTTATTAATAACAGCACCGTCAATAAAAATGATGTACAATAATAATAATATAAATGGCATAAACTGACATCGATACACTGTAGACCGAATTCCTATATATTTCATAGGCAGATCTATCTTACATAGCTCGCTGCTTATATTTTATAGCTACATTTCATCTAGGTGTCATTTTTATCTTCGCATTTGTGACCGGGGATTTATTTGCGGCATCTCGGTCCGGTAGAAAAGTATTTTTCTTTGCCGGGGCGTCTTATAAGTCTCATTTTTACCGTTAAGCCGCCCGTAGCGGGTGCGAGATGGAAAAGGACGACGAGAGGGCGAGGCGACCGGGCGATGGGAATAATGTATATACAGCGGGGATAAAGAAGAGGGTAATGGAGAGAAGCGGATGGTCCTGTGTTAAGGGGATAGAGAGAGAAAGAACAACGAGCAGAGCTTTTCCTTTGTAGAACTGCCGCAGGCGCGCGCGCAAAGAGAAATAAATGCCACTCGTAGAGACGCGCGACACCGTTTTACCGCCGCTGCTGGAAAACTGAACGCCCGAACAGCATCAGTCGTTTAACTGCACGTTCGAGAAGGACGTGCAGAATAAGATAGTGCAAAAAAAAAAAAAAAAAAAAAAAAAAAAAAGGAGGAAAGAGAGAGCGAGAGGGATTAAGGTGGTGCAAGAATGAAAAAAAAAGGGGAACGGAGAGTGCCATTTTATAAACGTGCAAGCGTATTTAGGCGATTTCGATTGATGCCTCCAGCTTTTTGCAAATATATAGATAGCGGATAGGAACTTGACGCGGTTATCGATCGCACAGAATGTGCGATATGTCGAAAACGAGCGAGTTTGGCATAGGAAAATAGCACGTAACCTGCAATGATAAGCAGCAACGGTCGTTTCAAGAGAAGATGCAACGTGTGCGATGTAATCCTTGAAGGTACATGAATTTTTTTTTACACTCTGTTTTTTTTCAGTCAGCAAAAACACGAACATAGAAACGGCGATTCTAAGCGATATTTTTTCTTTTTTCTTTCTTTTTTTTTTTTTTGTACCTATATATTTATAGTTCTCAAGGCATATTTAGATATAATGATGCTAAGAAAATGTCAAATTATAGAGAGCTGTTACATCTCTGCAGACTTGATAATTTTCACGCTACTATACATGCTCTTTATGTCATATCATCAAGAGTTGGATTTTATAAAGATTTATGAAAAATTTTTCCAATTCCCATTTTCTGAAATTATAATCATATTCATACGTTAATTAAAAAGAAATAATTTGCAAATCTTGAAAATTACGCAATGATTTTTTCGCAAAGCGCATATAATTCTTTAAAACTTGATTTTTCAAACACGATTAACAAATCTGCCAAGTCTTAGGCCCGTTTTCACCAAAGTGGATTAAATTTAATCGTTGATTAATTTGCAGGATGACAACATCAAAATTTCTAACCACACATAATTATTATATATAGTATAATAGAAATTTAAACTTTCATGTTATGATCCTGCAAGTTAACCAGCGATTAATATTAAACCATGTTGGTAGAAATAGGCATTAGTCGCACACATGCACCGCGTGTTACGTTCGCATGCACATATACATAGAAAACGCATATCCGGCTAAAGATCGGGGTCATGAACGGTACAAGGAATGGTCCAGAATATTCCGCAGCTTACACGTGTTTCGAATGAAAAGAAAAAGAAGGAAGAACGTTAGGATGGTGTCCAGTGCGCAAAATCGCGCACTGCAGAAAAAGCGACAAGCGGACGCAACTTTACGTCGTCTTTCCGCCGACGAATAATTCACGAGATTCGATTTCCTTCTATCTCTCTTGTCGCCCTGATCATGACGCACGATGTCTGCCTTCCCATGAAAGGAACACGAAAGAAAATCGAGAAGAAGAAAATGCGTCATTATTCGTAAGCTTCTCGAAGTAATATTGTACAATATAGATAAGTAGATATAAATCAGCTATATAAATCACATTCCATAATATAAATAATGGCAATATTTTTGTAATTGAAAACACAGAATGCTGCCATGTTTTTGAATCTCGAAAAATTTTTTTATCAAAAATATATCGCTATCTCTGATATTTATATCGCAAGTATACTGCTTGCAACGAGAATAATTTTAATGAACATTTGAGGGAAAATCCATGTTATTAGGATGAAAATTTATAAATTATTTATTAAATAGCTAGTCTAAATTTTATTTCATAAGATAGATTTGCTGGTAAATCGCGACTTGGATCCGAAATTACCGAATGTTTATAATGGAGTATTGTTGCGAGCGATCGTAGCGTACATTGTGAATGACGTTTATACAATTGTTACCCAGCAGCGAGAAAGAGAGAATTAACTAATCGATACGTAAATTGTGTTGTAGAAATGTCAGTCAATATGTAATGAATCGCTCACACACAGAATCGATTGCGTATATAATCTCAAATCTGCGCATATATAATCGGAGATATATTTTGTTAGTTAAAGGATATTCCACCTCGTTTAATATAAATGTTGGAACTTGATAGATAAATATTTTTAAATATAAAGAGACTTTTTAGAACCTCCTGTAAGAATAATGCAATCGAAATACAAAGTAAACAATGGAAATAATTGGAAAAGTTAAAAGTAATTAAAAGAATAAAACTTTATACAAACGGAGTTAAGATATAGCTGAGAATGTTATCGACATTCAACTAAATTAGAAGAAAAAAAAAATACTCGTAAAATTATAGAAATGCAAAAGAAATGCAAACGTAATAAAGTCAGACAGAGGAAGAGATTGAAAAAAGCAGGAGAAAATAAAATGGCAATTTTCTAGGATCTTTATTTAAAATAAGTGCGGGCGCAAAAATGCGGGCGAAGGCAATGGAGAGAAAGGCGGCGAAATTATTTCACCAAAAATACATCGAAAAGTTCACGTAAAGTCGCAGAAAACTTCTCGCCATATTAAATGATACCGCAAGAAAGAAGGAGGAAGCTAACCGTTGCCACACAGTGCTCTTTTTAATGTCGACTGGAAGATTAAACATTTCATCGGGAGTCTCTGTGGTTCGCTATTTTTAATAAAGCAACGGCATCCTATTCCAGGACATATTCATATATATATACTACTCTCGTTCACCCTATTTTACCACAAATTCCCTCATTTGCTCGTTGGATCGTAAGAAATGTCCCCTCGTGCTCTGACATTTTTATTCACCCTACCTTTCTTTCCCAGTTTTCCCCCTCCCCACTCTTCATTCTTTGAGCATCACACTGCGAATTTGTCCGATGCCTAAAGAGATACGTGAGCGTTTTTTTTTTTTTTTTTTTTTTTTTTCCGAAGACAAGTCAAGGAATGGAACGTGGTCTTTTTTACATCATCGGAAAAATTCGAAACCGAAGATGGATGAAAACGATGTCTCCCTCATTTTATCGTGAAACGTGAACGATTTACTTCTATTTATCCTATACATTTGTAGTTTAATTTCTTCTGGAAAAATCGCGAAAGTGTAAATTTTATCTTGAGAAATTTATACTCGTATCAAATATTGTTTGTAGAATAATATTTATATTTTTATTATATTATTATTTATATTTTTTCCAATTTTGCTTTACGTCAAAAACATCTGATTTATTTTAAATCAAACAAATAGATTGATCTATATTTTTGAGTAATTTAAAAGACAAAAAACCGTTAAAGAAATAAAAAATTTACTTGTTTTTAATAACAATAAATAGCAACAATAGATAGCAATTTCGTTTCGATTTTTCACAGTGCATGAAGTTATATCAATTTATACACCGTTGTTATTAGCAGGTGATACTTTCCAATAATTAAAGATATCGAGAAGTGTTCATTATCAAGAAAACGTCGCTATAAAAAGTCACATAATCGAAACGAGGGAATTCGCTCCTCTTGGAAAATACCCGGACGCGTATTTTTAGTGGCATTTTATTTAAGAACAAACACACAATACTGCACCCGCACCTACATTACGCGTATCTCAATGGCCTCTTTCGTGAGAATAATCACATACATGGGAATACTTCCACGTGCATCGTTGTCGAGAAGTGCGAGCTTCAAATGGTTATGAGATATACATTTGTTACCTCGTTGTTTGTATGTACATTGCTGTTTCAAAGTAGAAAAACATGTTACGATTTCGTAACAATTAATAAAATGGCTTTAGATGGTTAAAGGTATCTTGAGATTAAATCTCGGGTGATTAATTTTAATTTTTAAAATTAAAATTAATTCTCTTTTATATAATCTACAAATATTTCTCATGGAAGAAGTGTATAGCGAATTTATCATTATATCCTTTGTCAATAAATCTTTCTCTCTGATGAATAATTCGTCAAATTAATCATTATTTTCTCAATTTTCTAAATACCTATACAACTAATTTAAAAAAATTTTCAATTGATTAATACAATTTATTCAAGTTTTGCCTAAAGTGAAATCAATCAGTTAGATGCATCAGCCGCAATCGATCGCCACTTTATCGGATAAATGCGTCTCATTCGCGTAAACGATGGAAGGTTAAAGACCTTTTTCCCCCGACAACATTATTTTCACTAAACTTGTTACGCCCGAATTCCTGTAAGTCTGTCCGCGACAGGATAACTCGGCTATTTAGCGATAATAGTGGCAAAACGGTCGACGGGAAACGAGCGGGAAATCGATTTGAATTATTAAGGCAGAGGAAATATGACGACGACACGGGTCGGGTATCGATAGAGTAAAGCGAAATACAATTATATCCGTTTACCGGTACGGGATCGGGAAAATACCGTTACGCGCGTAATTAACGGCGCTGAGATTGCGCCTGTGTTTGTGCGATGTATTTTACAAACGTGCGCGTAAAATATATGCTCGCACACAAACACGCGCGCGTGCGTTTACAAAATAGGCGCGTTCGGGCATGAGATTTACCGGGCTCCGATGTCACCCGTTAACGATCGTTCGAGATTTTCGCGCGATGATCCATTTGACCCGCAGTGGATTATCGTCGATATGGTACGTCTGCTGCCGCCCTCGTGTATTTTCAACGTCACCGGTACGTGAACGCGACGGTAATGAACACGAGCGTGTGCAACGAGGAAGATTGATTTGACGGATATGACGATTTAGTAATGTGCCGGTTTTATTAAAAGCGTGGCGCAGGTGCAAAAGCTTGTACGCTTCCCCCTTCAACTTGCCCTTTTCCCGAGACGGATAGTTTGCATATCGCGGCTAATATCATTCTAACCACCCCCTTACTTTGTATACTGTGGCCTCTGTAAGCTCGAGTAAAAATATTCAAAGTTGGGGATTTATTAAAATGTAGCGATTTTTAAGTATTGTTTAACTGACTAAGAATCGTTCACAGTTATTTTCATATACATGTTATAAAATAAATATGTATTTTTGAATTTTGCTACTGATATATTTTTATAATTTAATATATAAATATTTTCGAATTTTATATACGAATGTTATAAAAAAATCGCAAAATTCTTTGAGAAACGCTTACATAGAGGAAAAGAATAATATAGTTTAAGGTTAATAAAATGTACTATTTTTTTTCTTTTTTTTTTTTTTGTGTTTTAATACAATATCTGTCGCGGAAAGTAGGTTACGTCTCGGGAAGCTCCAGCTTGCTCACCAAATCACTGAGGCATTAAGTAGATAAGTCATATTGACTCGGCGAGTTTCTCGTTATGGTAATTCCATAATCCATAATTTATACGTACATCTGATGAGAGAGAAGAGAAGATTCAGCGGATTAAAATTAGTTATGATTTATATATAACGATTCTAAAGATTCGCGTCCATTACTTTTTATAATTAATCACGATAAAAGATATACACACGATAAATATTACAATGTACGGCAAAGTTGCAGCAGCGAATTGCACACACATTTCTTCAAAATAAACAGGTAGACTGAGAGAAATTTCACCGTGAAAAAAAGAATCCGAAAGTTCTCTAACAAGGAAATCTCGTGAATCTGAAAATTCTAAGTTTTTAAGTTGGAAACTTTACACACATGTTAGGAAGAAGGGAAGTAAATAGATGAATTTAAAATTTTCAGTTGTCGTCCAAAAAAATGATTTTAAAATTATTTGAAATTATATATATTGTATGTAAGTATAGCGGCTTTTAGCTTTTTTTATATATCTTGAAAATTAATCCAGATATCAAAAAATGTTTCATGTAAAAGTTTTTCATGATAAAAATATCTCTTTAATCAGGTTAATAAAATTTGTCAATTTTAATTTTTTTTTCAAAAATTTTATTAACGTATTAAAAAGAGATATATTTACCATGAAAAAAAAAACTTTTGTATTTTGGAATAATTTTCAGCATGTATCGAAAAGCAAAAAGCCGCATATGAAGGATGGTTTCACTTCTTAGAATAATTTTCGGACAACAATTATGGAAAATTTCTATATTTATTTATTTACAAGTAAATTCTTAAAATATTCATCTCTATTATATTCATATTATATTATATATTCATCAATTTACTTCTACACGTAAATGTGTGTAAAGCTTCATCAAAATCAGAATTTTCTCTTATAATTTTGCACGTGAGAGAAAAATCTGTCCTCGGACAGGTCTGTTATCGAGACCTGCCGGAAACAGCCTCGAAATTAGTTTTGCAACGTATTTGCGCCGTTAACGTTTCGGTCATAATAAATCGGAGGCGTGTTGTTCACAAAGGTCGAATGAATAGTCTCGACGAGAGGTTTCGCAATCCCACAAATTCTCTCGATTATTAAAGCATCGTCAAAGCCTCTAAAGAACACGTCATCCCAGAAAGGTCGCTCGTACGCTTGCGCACGCGCGCGCGGGCGAAAACTAGCTTTCGTTCCGCTTCGCGAACTAGTTTGCGCGACAATCTGGCTGGCGAATGCATATTGTCGCGCTTAATAACTTTTGCATAATTTACGGATGGGTGAGAAAGAGAGGGAAAAAGAGAGAGAGAGAGAGAGAGAGAGAGAGAGAGAGAGACAGAGATCGTCGATGGCACGGAAACACGCCCGGACCAACAAACGTCGCCGTCGTCGTCGTCGTCGTCGTCGTCGTCGTCGTCGTCGTCGTCGTCGTCGTCGTCGGCGCTGGAGGGCGTATAAACCTGCTCCCGCGAAAACCCCGAAAGTCGCTCTTTCGCGGCGACACACAAACGTAACGCGCTCGCACGACCGCGTAAATTAACTTTAAGCGCGGTTTCGAGATCGCGAGTTTGTAATTCGTGTTACGGCAAGCTTTGCATTTTAACTAACGGGCGTAGCCCGTCGGTGAAGCTATCGTCGTCGGTCGCGATTATTCCTAAGCAGGGGCGAGTATTTTTGTGCGTGTCCCGTCGCTGCGCTAGGAAGTTTGCTCGGAGATTGTCAAAGAAACATTATCATTATGCCGAATGAGAAAATTTTAATTAACGTACAGGAGCGTTCATTTTACGGTCCACTTCGTTTATCTTTCAAATTCCGCTCGGATCTTTCAACTAAATAAAGTCAACATGCACACGTTATATTTTTCAACATTTTCGCAATAAAGTATATCAAAGCAATTCGGATACAATTCTAAAAAAAGATTCCGTAAAGAATTCAAACACATTTCTATCTTTTCAAACCTGAGTGTCTATAATTGCAAACACTCCATCTTTATCATCAGAGTTATTTTGTTTTACATTGTGTAAGAAAGACTTTAGACACTTGTCTGCCAATTATTTTTACAGTGTAATTTCCTATTTAAATTCTCGTCAGCGACGGTTAAACTAAGCTTGTCAAGCCACTTTTCAGAGTAAAAACAGAAAAGAATAGACACTTAGGAATTTATATTTTAAATCATTGCGCTTGTTTGTATCCGTGTATAATATAACAATCGATTAGTTATATTAAGAATGCTCGATAAACTTGGACGGAACCGAGTTAAATTTTTAATTCATGCATCATCAAGTTTCTACTCACAGGTGACGATCAGGTGAGCGCTGGCGCGAATCGGTTTGATTCGCAGGTAGCGTCCAACTTGACACTCGTACTCGCCATCGTCCGTCAGAGACGCATCGGTGATCCTCAGGTTGAAAATACCGCTGGTCTGATCGCCGATCAGCTTCAGTCTAGGATGACCCACGATTTCGCCGTCTGTAATATATAATCGAAATCATTATACGGTTCGCCTGCTTACATGTCGTTCAGTGGTAACGCGATGATTATTGGACGAAATCGATTTGGTTGGTCAGTTTTTGTTCTAAGGCTAAAAAGCGAATCGTGAATTAGGAGCGGACATGCAGCTAGCTAATATCTCAATTCTAATTTTGCTAATGCGAGCAATCTCGGCAAAACGATGTGGTTACGATAGCCGGAAGTCGACGAGACCACCGGATAATTAACCGCTTGGCGTCGATAGTCCGTTCACTCCTGTAGATCTCTATTTTTATATTTTTAAATAATAAATCCACGCCGCTGGTGCTGTGCTCCTAACTAAGATCGTAAAAGTTGTTCTATGTATGTATATGCTCGATATATATTTATAAGTGAAACTTTCACAATTTTTCTCGACAACTTAGTTTATTAATGACAAACTTTTTCTGACGCACGTAAAAATTATTTAATCTCAAAAGCTGTTAACATACTTGCACTTGCATTTGTCAAATTTTTGGTCATTTATAAATCGAAAATTTTTAAATTGTTTAATGTAAAATATTACACTCTAAATAGAAAATTTTAGTAAAACGATTAACTTGCGTGTTTCTTAAAATTGAAATTTTTTAAACCGGAGAAAAGTGTATTTTAAACTTATAGTAGGGCAGTATATAGTTGGTGTCTGGAAAAACATGAAAAACTTGAAATTTTCAGGAAATTGCAAGCAGTCGGCAAGCCAAATAAATTATGTATGTGTTTAAAATATATATCTATTTTTGCTTATTCAATAAGTCTTAACAAAATATTAAATATGCAATACGTATTCTTTATAATTTTTAATGATAAAGTGAAAATTTCATATAAATTAAAAATGCTTATCTTATAAAAAGTTACGTAAAGGTTATTCAGTTTTTTCAGTATAAATTTAGCACTTGAAACTTAAGAGGCTCTGTGTTTTTGCTTCATATGAATAAAAAATATTAGAAAATGCATGCAATAAAAAAATATATTTTAGAAAGAAAGTTGTGTCAAAAAGTCTTCAAAATATTCTTTTTGCCTAGAATTATAAATAAAAATATTTGAAAAATCAGAGAATTTTCAGGGAACTTTTTTAGAAGACTTGAATAAACCCTGTATTCGATGCTACAATTTCCTTTTTAGAAAAGAAAATATAAACGTTCCAACACAAACACACACACACACACACACACACACACACACACACACACACACACACACACAAAAGATTTCAGCTCAAAGATCAAAATTCGAAGTTTAAAATTCAATATGAACTAAACTGTAACAATGTAGGTCTCATCTATGCGCTGCATGTTATTGTAGCATTGTAACGGCAATGTAATTTCATGAATCAAGTAGAAAACAACAGAGTAGCACGGGCAGTTCTTTATTAGCACGTTAACGTATTTCCGAAAATTCCTGTGTAAACCAATCCTTGGTAATACGAAAACACAATTTCCCCATTGAAATACATGAGCGGCTTTTGTTGCGCGTGGTTTTAATTGGTGGATTTAGAGTGGCTTTCCCGAGGCGTTAATTGTGCAAGTACAAAACAACCTGTCTTTACCAAATTTAACGTACACGGTTTGCGTCCCCGCGCTAACAATTGCGTATTTAATCTTTGTTGTACACATTTATATCAAACACAAAGCTTTCTACTATTTTCTTTTCAAGTGGATTTATTGTTACAGCCCAGATGTAGATATGGCATGGAGTTAGATAATTTTCATTTCATAAAACACCTTAATAAATGTAACTTTAAATTAAAATTATACTCTATACATGCTGGTAGCACAAAATTCACGCCTATGCTGTAGCATAAAATTTCATTGGAAAACTACGTTATCTTAAATAATTTTAAATAAAATTGAAATATTTTTATTACAATTGTTTAATTTATTTTTCATTGTTTAAAATTGAAATTGAACTCAAGAGCCAGTTAAAAAATAATGAATTAACAAAAAAGAAGATAAAATTTTTAGTAACAATGTTGTTTGTTTAGTTTTCATTCTCTCAGTATCTCACAATTTCAAAATTACTCTTAACGATACGTGTCGGTATTTTTATTAAGGATTTATCTGCTTGTTAATTTGATGGCCGTTCCGGGAAACAACGCGCTATAGAAAAGAAAACAATTAATTTATACTTAAACTTATTGAAACTCACTCTGCTGTATGACATAGGCAAATCCGTCTTTGACCCATTGGACGGTACCGACTCGGTTCCCCACCTCGCAAGGAATTATCACCTCACCGCCTTCTAGTACGGAGCTGTTGCTCGGCCTAATCCGGAAATATTGTCCGCCGTCGCCTGTAACAGAAAGATAAAGATGATTTCGGTTCGAAAGCGCGTCCCGGAGGGACGATAAACTCGAGTGTGTTTCCGTGTGTGCTACCGTTTTGCGAGCGTTTCACTGCTTCGATAAAGGGGCGAAGCGAGGTAAAATAGGGGATGAGATGTGCCGTAGACTATAAAATTACATTTTATTACATCGCAGAAATTGTCTGCGTGAAATTTACGGGTTACCTGCTATATCTGCCCTATATTGCACGTCGATAATCGATTTCGCATTCAGACGAATAGTTAAAAGTTTCATTAACGCTAAAAGGTACATGCAAATTTATTATATATTTTACAGAGGGATTTGCAATAGCGAAAGCAAAAACAAAAGATTATATTTCTCTACGTATTGTATATTTAAAAATATATAAAAACAAAAATGGAAGGCTCTCATATTTAAAATGGAGACTACTAATTTAGCGCTTTTAGTTTCTGAAATTAAAAAAAAAAAAAAGTAAAAATAAAAATAAAAATAATAAATAAAATAATAAAAATAAAATACTAATAGTTAATCGTTGAATCTGAATTATTATTATTAAATGGAATAAAAAGATATAATTGTGAAGACGCACCTTGAATTCTAAGATTCATCGTTCATTTTCAAATGAAAAAAAAATTAAACGGCCAATTAATGGCAAAATGAACGTAGAAGCGAGAGCTCTCAGTTAGAAATTCATAACTTGGAGATCGATAAACTACGTGGCATACTAATAGCCGCTTGGTTATCCAGCATTTATCGCGTGACGGCACGTTCACTTCCGATTCCGTCATTCGGTCGTAATTTGCTTGCCGTTGCGTCTCATCGTCTTGCTTAATTAACTTTAATCGTGTACTACCCTGCCACTTTTTATTCGATACCGCTAATTATTACGCGAATAAAGAAACAGTTCTACACTCTAGTATCTATTACCCTGGTCCAGTTGCCGGTAAACCGAAGTAATCGCCAGGTTCGTGTAATTTCTCATTTTTAACAGGCGAGTGAAGTTCTAATTGCGATCCCCGATCTTCCTGAGCATCCTAGCGAGCGATGTTGCTTTAATGCTGACGTCGAATCGATTTGGCTTCGCCAAGAACGTAGAGGGAGAGAGAGAGAGAGAGAGAGAGAGAGAGAGAGAGAACAATTATGCCGATAATGTTAGCGGTCACGCAAGCCGCTAAGCTTACCGATACCGCCGGCTGGAAGAATCGACGTAATCGGATGGTTTGGCCGCGATATGATCGATAATCCCTGTAACGCGCGGTATTCCGCGTCCATGCCGCAACGCGATACCGCACGCACGGGATCGGTTACGCACATTTTGCGACCATCTATCTCCTTTCGATAAATACTGGCAAAGGTCTTTATTCGCAGTTCATTATTCGCGTTTTCGATATTCGCCAAGTAAAAATTTCTAATTACTCTTTTTATTCGCGATCAGAAAATTTTGTATTCGTAGTCGGAATCTTAATTATCTATTCTCTATTATATTTATTAATAAGTAGATAAATTCGGCTGCCTTTTCAATCGTCAATTTCAATGGAGAAAGGTCTATTATAAAGAAAGAAGCGATGGTCGATAAGTTCAGAAGTCAAGAAGGAATAGCAGAAAAAAATTACCAAATTTTTTTATATCAATTTCTGATCAACCGTACAATAATATTTAAATAATTCGTTGTAATTTTAATAATACATGAATCTGAGAAAATAATATGTAATACAGAATATTAGGTATGATTGTTAATTTGAAAACTTTTTTTAATAACATATTCCTTAATTTTTAATTTTCACGGAACGCATTTACTATATATTTTTTATCATCCCTTATTCGCGGCATTCTGGCGGAATTTATCACGAAGTAGAAACTTTAACTGTAATAATGTTAGGAACAAATACATACGACGAGATCCCTCTTTTGTCGACCGGCAATTTAAATTAATCACTCCTCAATTTTGTATAAATAATGTTACAATATATCTTTAAAAAATTTATAAATAATTTTTTAATATGCAAAAGTCTCTCTCTCTCTTTCTCTCTCTTTCTCTTTGTGTGTCTTTCTCTTGACGAATCATTTTCCCATATGGCGGCTTATCACGAAAAATCGTCACACACACACACACACACACACACACACACACACACATATTGCAGCATAAATGAAAAGCCTTGGTATAGGCTATGCGAAGTGATTTACAATTGAATCGTTTATATCGGAAACAGCGTAGCTCTCGTTTTTTAGCCAAATTGAATCAACAATGCTTTTCAATACCTCAACTCTCTCTTTTTCTTTCTCTCTTTCTCTCTCCTTCCCTTTCTCTCTTTCTCTTTCCTTCCCTTTCTCTCCTTCTCTCTCCTTCCCTTTCTCTCTCTCTCTCTCTCTCTCTCTCTCTCTATCTCTCTCTTTATTGTACTCGTGTTTTGTCTGAAAGGGACATGTGTCTATCATTCATCATCACATCAATACATAGATATGTCGTGAATCTATGTTAGTTCAGATCATGAATTATTGTTGCTAGTTGCATTTGAGTGCAGAAATATTAACTTCCCTTGAACAAGTTTTATTGCAAAATGCATGCTAAGTGAAATGCAATATTGATTGCATAGATTTTCATTTGACAATATATATATATTTTAATATGTATTGTTGTATCTTGAAAAATTGAGCAACAATTTGAATTATATATAAATTCTATTCTCTTAAAATAAAAAAAAAAAAAAAAATATTGTGATATAAAAATACTAATGGAAAACTTTTATAGAGACAAATTTTGTTTCTCATATATAATTTATTAAAATTCCGTAAAAGTTTATTTTTCGCATAATATATGATTTTTGTGCTTGCTATAAAATTGATAAAATTGCTTTAACAATCCTCGTTGAAACGAGCGATTTAGTTATGCTATTACAAAACCCTGTGTTATATAATCAATGGGAGCTCCCGAATGCGAATAAATCCCTATGTGTCTCTCGCGTTATATTTTTCAAAAGGCCATTAATATCTCCGAAATGCGTCGCATTTGATAGTGGATTTGCGATGATGCGCCTAAACGAAAATCCATGCTCACGCAACGCGAGCACAGGCATTTGGAATGATTCATCCACAATGATCGTTGGGAGTGAATTGTGTAAATTGTGTTTCGAGCGGCCGTCTAGTCCGTCCACGAATTTACGCATTACCACCATTCGAACGTCAATAAAATATAGGTGAGTCGGTCGGTCACGAAGAGGGATCTAAACGAGATTCGACGGGCGTCGTTTAATTTTGTAGCACAGACCAACCGACCGACGGTCGACATTCGAATTCGTCCGGAGGGATTCGATGATTGGCCGCGATTGTGGAGAACGGATTAAAACGACGCGATGCCGGCTGACCGTCCGTGGTCGAGAGTTCGAAAACAGACGGGTAACGAGAAATACGAAAATAAAAGTTTATAATTGAGTTCATATCGTACGGGCTTCCTGGCATTATCCGAATAAAAATTTCATTCAGACAAAGGGATGAGATGAGTAAAGAAAAATCAGCTTTATCTCCATGTATGAATAAATGTTTGAAAAATTGAATCGAAGTTAAAAGCTCTGTGACTCTTGATCGTTTGATACTAAAAACATACTTTTGATTAAAGAAAAGGTAAAAACAATTTTTTAAATATTTTTTTGTTTATTAGCTAATTTTTTTAAAAATAATCTATGACCTTATTAATAAGGAGAAATGTAATGTAACAAAATTGAATAAGAAAATTAATCTTTTGAAATTTTCTCTAAAAAAAAAACGCAGCGAGCAAGATTTATTTTTTCTTTTAATGAAATGTAAAGGTGTATGTACAATTTATCTTTTCATTCTGCAAAGTTCTTTGTTACCGAGAGTTCTCTTAATCTGTTGATTCTTGAGCTCTTTTGTGACATAAAAAAATCAACTATAAATAATAAATTAAATCTTCCCGAATTATTATGATAAAGAACGTAAATCATTTAAAATATCGCATCGTCATAACAATTTTATATTGCGCCGCATGTACAGAGCCGGCTTAAAGGCGGGTAAATAATTACCAGGACAATAAACATACCTCTACAGAGATGCATAGAGTAAACGTAATGCCGGGTTAGGTGTGTACATACGCAACAAGAGTCAGCCGATTGCTTAAATAAAATTTATCTTAACACGGAAGCTCTCAGCGGGTTTTTAATTGGCGCGGAGCGGGAAACGCGCATAATCGGCCTAGAGAGAGATAAACATTTCGCAACTGTAAAAAAAAAAAAAAAAAAAAAAAAAAAAAAAGAAAGAGAAAGAAAGCACGCAAATCCATTGTATGAAATATGCGGTTATCGGCCTCGCAACATTTTTTTTCCCCACTCAACCTGCAATGCGCAACGCAGCTTCACGCACAGCTGCCTGCGTACTCTCTCCGCACATTTGCAATAAATTTGTGTTGAATAAAAATGTCGATCCGTCGATGAATTCTGAGTTTTATAAACAACTGAAAGTTTTGCAATTCACAGAAATTATAAACTTCCAGCATGCGCAAATATTGATAATAAAATGTTATCTGTTATGCAGGAATGGATGTTATTTTGACAATTCAAATTTAATTCGACATTATGAAAATATATATATATATCTACATAAAATGTGTGTGAGACGAGAAAATTTACTGAAGAAAGCACGAAGGTAAGATCGACTCCAAATTGCTGGGAGGAATTCACGAACGGAAGGAAGCGCAGCGACGGAATCCGGAACATCCCGTGTATATATACGTAACTTTAGACTCTTCTTCTCCGGTCTTTCTCTCTGTTTATTTCAGCACGGGCTCGGATTAAATCGTGTCTCTCATTCTTATTTCAACCGTGCGAAAGTATCGCCCCGGTACGTAGAGAGAGGCACATAACGTCATCAACGTCCACATAAATTCCGCGATTAATCGCCGGCCCGATCAATTATTGAGAGCGCAGCGGCTTTTTATCCGCCCTGAAACACGGTTGCCGGTGGCTTTTTCGTCCGCGCGCGAGAACCGTACATATTTACTTTTCCACCGTATTACGGGCAATTCTATGTAGATCTCGCTTCCTTCCCGCGTTCCGCCATTAGAATTTCAAGCGTGGATCCGGCTCACGGAATTTTCGATAAAATCACCTCGCTTCTCCTTCCTTCCTGATTTTTAGAGGAAAGGCAGGACTGACGTATTTCTCTATTCATCGGCTGATTACAGTTCGTCTTATTCGTCTCCATTTATTAATTTAGTATTCATTAATTTACGAGTCAAACTTACGGCTAAGCCGTAGATCCGAGAAAAAAAGAAAAGAAATCAAAAGGTATAGCTGAATATTTGATTAAATGTTAGAATGCTTTCGCACATATATTTTGTATATTTAAATCTCTTTATCTCTTTATCACATATTATTAATTAAATCTCATTATCTAAATCTATTTTATACATTTCAATCTCTTTTTTCTTTTTATCATTTGTCGAAAATTTCAGAATAAAAAACACGATTGACACGATAATGAGAAAAAAGTTTCGGCGATACAAAAAGAGAAACGACATTCCAAGCGCTTGAATGTGTCAACATAGGTTTATTCGCGATAATTGTGTTTGCCTAGTAGAGGGAAGCATTCACCCACGGCATCGTCGTTTAGCTTCAGAAACATCCGCGTTGTTGCTATCGCGTATCTTCCGCCAGTCAAATATTAACGTCGTTAAATCCGCAGGCATAACAACTCCCGCATTTCTCGCTTTTCCACGTCCCGATCGAGAGCGGGTTCTGTTATTTACAATGAAAAGGTAGCATAATGAATAGATGAGAGAAGGATGCAGAATCTCTTTTCATTTCTTCCCTCTTTTCCCGCCTTCCACTTCTTACTCTCCTATTCTCAGGAGAAAAGATGATCCTCCGTCTCTCCCTCACGCTCGAAAATGCAATTTCCACAGCATTGCGACGACATCTAATTCAATCCGCGCCGTTTCTTCCCAGCTTTTGTGTTTGCATCCAAGTCTCAGTCTTAAGGCAAATTTACGCTTTCGACGGTTTGTCGTTTAAGCCAAAAAAGATGAATCGTATCGGTAACGGCTCAGCAAACAGCTGACCACTCGTGATGGAAGAAATCGAGATATTTTTTCGATTTCATTATGTAATTTTGAAAATGTCAAAAATTTCTATACAAGCGTGACGATGATTAATTGTATCGCATGCCTGTCAATTATCGGCTATCAATAGCCTGCATTATTTTCTCTCCATGCATTTTTCTCTAAAATAGCAATACGAGACATGATGCATGTTATTGTGTTATTCGCATTTGTCTGCTTTATGGCTAGACTTCAGGCAGCTAGTGAACGATAAATTGAAAGCAATCATTTTTAAGTTTGAGTGTTTAAATTAGCATTATATATAAATTGTACTACTATAATAATTATTACATTACATTATACACGTATTATTGATTTTATTATTAATTCTGACGAGAATTTGATTTATAGTTTTTTATTCTTATATTCAATATCTATCCACAAAGAAAAAATTACCAAAATAATCTCTAAGATAACTAACAATAAGATGGAGAAATAAAATAATCCTAATGAAATTTTAGATAAATAATATAAATTGAAAACATTATCAACATTTGTAAGACTGATAATTAAGGCGCATAAGTTAAAAAAAAAAATCTAAAACCCCAATAGCGTATCTAACTCAAAAAAAGCATCGTATCGTGTATTAGAAAACTGAGAAACATCCCATAGATATGCATAAATTTATCCATGCAAAACGCGATAGAATTGATATTGTATAATATATATTCGTAGGTATATTTTAAATATTAAAAATTATAAAATATTATATGTTTTATTTATTGGATCGAAAATATACAAAATGACATTGAAATATACAAAAAATATTTCATCACCAAGGCAGATGAGAATCAAGAGATCACAGGAAAATCAGAGAGCAATGCATAAAAAGTAGCGCGCATTTCGAGAACGGGAAGTCCACGCAAAAACTCGCTCGATCGAGCGAAATCGCTTTAAATAATTTCGATCCGGCGTGATTCTTTCTTTTTTTTTTTCGTGCTCGAGCGTAAATTCACCTTTATCCGCGTTGCGAGAAAGCCAGCTCCTTTCGCGAATAAGAGAATGAAAGGAGTCACTCGTCTTCCCTCGTCCTTTCTATCGTTTCGTGCCGATTTCTCCCTCGTCGGCGATTTCATTCAGTTCAGTCATTCAGTGAACGCAACGCACGTGAAATGAGAACGTTCGTTTACCGGGCACAAAGGCAGCCAAGGAGTATCGACTCTCTTTTCTCATTCGGGCAGGAAGGCGTATGAGTCTCATCCTTAAAGACGACGTGTTCACCTCCGTCCTGTCGTCCACTTTGTCGCGTAATATATAGACCTTTTTCTCTTAGACGTGGAATTTCAGGTTGCACAGAAGGGTGCACAGGCGCGAGTAATGCATGCAGGCTCATGGAAAATTATTAGGAACGCGTCTCAAGGCTCTGACCTCGAATTAAAGTACGAAACGGCCCGAGAATATCCGTTGAATAAGCCGTGGTAATTCGCAGTAAAAAAGACCATAACGGAGTGCGCGTACATTATGCCGGGAATTCGCGCTGGAGTTTCCAGCCAGATTGCGCCGATACAAGGGTAAAAAGGGCGAGCGGATATCTCTCGGTTTTCTGGGTACGAGGTACGGTACTTTTTATTCTGCTAGTATCTCAGAAAATATCTTTATTTTTTTTAATATAGCTTATGTGTAATTTTTTTATGGATAATTCTTTTATAAATATTGATAATTTTTCCAATTTATATCATTTATCTATAATTGCATTACGATCATTTTATTTCTCTGTTTTAATTATCTCAGAATTATTTTGGTAATTATTTTCTTTGTGCATATATTGTATATAAAAATTAAAAAATTAATTAAATTCGTCAGAATTAATAATAGAATCAATATAATAAAATAATTATTATAGTACCCAATTTCTATAAATCTAGATAAATGCTAATGTAAAAATTCAATTTTTAACATAAAATTACTTTCAGTTTGTCTCCTAAATTCTAGCCATAAAACAATCAAATAATGTGGTAACATTTGTTGTATTGTTATTTTAAATTAAAGAGAAACGCATTGAGAAACACAGAGAAAACAGGGTAGATAGAGTAGCCGATGCAATAATTAACCGGTATGCAATATAATTGCACTATCATCACGTTTCTATTCACGGTCCATATATTATTATAAAATCCATGTATCGGCTATAATTGTTTTCCAAATAAACCTCGAAAATGTTCTCTCTCATTAACTTATAATTGTTCAGCTGTCGTGTCTCACCATGCACAAAATATAATAAACTTATAATGAAAAATAAGATATTAAAAATATTTCAAAATCATTTAATGGAAAATATCGTTATACCTATTCTGATGTTAATATATGGAATTACTATGCAGAGTGTCCTAGGGTCATTATACCATTAATGGCTAATGGCAAATTCTTGAGATCATTTGGAGACGATTTTTTCCTCGACGAAAATGTCGAAGCATCAATAATTATGAGCTAGTCAAAAGAAAAGCTTTTCGCAAATTAAACTTTATAGAGTTAAAAGATTATCAAAATTATGTTTTTCCGGTAAAGTAATTTGAATAGGATTCCATCCTAAGACTTAGTTACAAAGATATATGGTGGCAAAAATTGGGAACTTATAAAAAATGATAACCTCCCCTCGATATTTTCGAGGAAAAATCGTCTCCAAATGATCTTAAGAATCTGCTATTAGCGGATGATGCGATGATTCTGGGACGTTTTGTATACGGAAAATATTCCAAAAATATTATATATATAGTATCGGAGATTATACTTTTTTTGCGTAAATTATTATGATAGATTCCTAGTTAAAGACACAATTTTACCGTAAAGGTAGAAATATCTTTACCGAGATCAATGTATGTATGTCCGTCAAAATGTAATAGCGACCTCGTTTGTTCCATCTATCATCGGAACATGCAGTGAACTGGAGAGAAGATAGTGTATATCGAGCCGTATCTCCGCAGAATTTCAATGAGCAACCTCCGCTCGACGTCGCTCGATATTATCAAAGAAACGTGTCTTATTCCGTATCGAGCGAAGGCGAGTTCCTTGTGAGTTCCTAGACCATCGATTTACGTAATTAGTCGTACCACTGTGTAATCACGTTGTGATAATTGAATTCCATAAATGTGCAACCTGTGAATGTGATAATGTTAGAATGGGACCAAAAAAGCACATTTAGAAAGCTGCTTTCTTTTAATACATTGATGTAATGAATCTACAAATCTATGAATATAATAATCTAGTAGAAATTATAAAGCTCTGATAATAATTAGACTTCAATTTTATAGAGATTTACACATATATCTTAAATTAAAAAAATTGGCGTATCGTAGTGGCGCGTTTATAAAGTATATTAATAGATGAGAAGAGAAACGCGTAAACATATTTCGCGAAAGAAAGAAAAAATGACACATCAAAGATACCTTGTTAAAGTTGCATTTAGTTGAGCAATTTATTGAGACGCACCCTTCGATCAGTAAAGCTATCTTGACAGGAGATATATATGTGACAGGTTACAGGTGAAACGTGTTACTACGTATATATTAGATATTAGATTTTCCTCGAATAGATGTTTGCTTTCGGGCTTATATATACGGGGGCACCTATAAGTCACGGTCGACTGAGATCGTGCGACTCTTCACGGTCGAAGGCTTTCGCTCTATGCGGTTATAAAGCACCGGTGCAGTCTGATCCGATGAGGAATTATGATTTATGATAGATGTCGACATATACGATATAAAGTGGCTATCGGGGCAGAAACGCCAAAATATAATCCTCGTCATCTTAACGAGAATTTCCCGCGTGTGACTCCATTTTCTCCCGCATGTAATATCTTCTTCATAATACATTCTCCTCTAGAATATATTAAATATAATGTCGCAATTAAGCTTCAAGAACGCAAACAGATGACAACTTTGTTCCTCTTAGCTAGTTTCGAGTGTAATTTTATGTAACATAATTTAAGGCTTACTTGCCTTAAGAAATTTAATGTCGCGAATGAAGAAGTTACAAAATAAAGAGAGAAAGAGAGAAAGATGGTGCCGCGTAACAAAATTCTCTCTCCGAGAAAAAGTATAACGCAAAAGTTTCCGCGACTTTTTTCAAGTATATATATATATATATAAGGGAATAAATATTCGGCCTTTACGTCATCGCTCATAAGTTTGACTTTCTTCGGTTTTACCACAGGACACTCGTCAACCGAGTAGATAATTAAATTGTTACTCTCGAGTTAATCGATACTCGAAAGTTTTTATTTCTGCACACTCAAGGAGGCGTCAAAAAAAGGAAACGCCCTCTGTATATACAAAAAGGGGGGACCGCATTTGTGGTCGACCGGATGTAAACCTTCTTCGTCGTCCTTTACCGCAGCTCGCTTCCTTTCGCGCCTGACGATCTTCCATTCTGACCGGCGCGGCGGCAGGCACAGCCAGGTTATTTCAACGCTCTTAATTGCGACTCTTCTCACAGGCCGGCACGCATGGGCGCGGATCGTGGGATTGTTTCGTGTTTTCTATCGAGATATCAAGGAAAAAGAGATCTAACACGCGCACGAATGCCCTTTATCGCATGAAAAATGGATAGAATTTCGTAAAAATATAGGTCTATTTGTGTTTTAGTTTTGCATTTAAATTGAATATACATTCTCACAAATTTTCAAGAAACAAAGAGAAAGAAAAACGAAACGAACAGATCTTATAATGCATAGCGATAAGGTACGTTATATGAATATCGGATGTCCGGTAAAAAGAGACTAGTAGTATTTTTAAACATTCTTCATTATTATTGACTAAAAAATTGAATAAAATATTAAATTATCCAGTTAAAATCCAGTCGAATAATTAAATGCAACAATGCAATTAGTTTTCTCATCAAATTATTACAAATTTATTAAATAACAGTAATATATTTAATAGCTATCAGAAATCAATTAAAAAGTGACAAATATGTTTTTTTTTTTTTTTACGTTTTACGTTATTTATTAATTGATTGATTATAAAGAGAATTATATTATATGCATGATATATGTATATTGTTTGTAATCACTGTTCTTTGCAGTTCACTTTATGTGCGTATTCTATTTTTAAATTTATTGTTCTTAAATTAATTAGTGATGGTAATTATGTATTTAAAATGTAATTAACATCACAACTATATTGCCAAACAAGTCGACAAGCGAAAAGTGACTATCTGGCATTGCACGCTATTTAACCGCATTTCATGAACGTTTGCATTCAACCGATAATTATAAAATAACATCAACTTTGCAATTTTAATTAGTTTTTCTAACGCAAAACGTAATGCAAAAATGTTAAAAGTTTTTTTCATACGAATAAACAAGCAAACTTTATTAATAATTCGATTATTAAAATCCATATTATACTATACAATTATACACTTATTGATCGATAATTTTAATTTATAAGTAAAAATGGATTATATACGAGTAATTATTATCTATGTAATATATATACATATATGTGTAACGTTTTAATCACTAATTATAAATTTAAAACAAATGTATTTTTTATCAAACTTTCTTTTCCTATGGATGTATAAATATTCTTTCTTTTACGAGATATATTAAATCTATAACACTATATATCTCTCTCATGTTGTATACTTATATTTAACTGACGCAGAGAACTTTCATTAAAAAAGATAAATATTTGGGAAATATTATTAATCTCGGGAATGTTTGAGAAAAAATAAGCTACTTGCAGAATTTTTATTTCTGCAAATTGTACATCATATTTTTAATAATGCAATATGGGAATTATTAAATGCAAAACAAATGCTAAAAATATTTCTCATATTTTTATTTTTATTTTCTTGTTATTTCACGTAATAGTTACTTTATAATATGCAAATGAATTTTATTGCATTTGCTCCGAGTATCATTATTTAGCCTCTTTTTCCTTTCTTTCTACGTTTAAAATTTTAATATATCTTTTAAAAAATACACATATACATTAAATTTTCATTGATTTACTCGAAAATTTGGCATTTCATCACATTATTTTAAATATCTTTAGTTTAGCAAAAAATACTCTTTACTATGTATACACAGATTTACTCAGATTAATTTTTATTCAGGCTCTCCTCCATGAGATAATTATTAATTTCGTTTGAAAAATTATTTTATTAAACAGCTGATTAAAAATAATAAATGCGATAAATAAATAATAAAGAATATACGGTTAGCAATTAAAGTATATAAGCTAATATTTTTTTTAATTTCTCTAAAAGTATAATTGCGTTTATTTGTCAAGCCGCACTTTTCCGCTTAGTAATCTCTGTTCGAAATGTCAATGATATTTTCCCGAAAAATATGTCATATCATCTAGTTGCGTTGTCGAGCTACATATGCACTGCTCGGCAGGTGCATCCGGAAGTAATATCGTTCGAAGAAGGATTTTTCGACGGGTGCGAGGAAAAAGTTACATACTTTGCCCGTCTAATTTCTAGCTCATCTCGCGATCCGACGGATCGGAAAGAAGAAAAAGAGAGAGAGAGAGAGAGAGAGAGAGAAAGAGAAAGAAGAAGGAAGAAAAAAACGTATCTCGTTAGCGGTATGCCGCTGAATCGACCGTACTTTAGATCTCTCAACCGTAGATATCTGAAATGTAATCGTGACACTATTACATATATAACGCACATATGACGATTTCCTTTAAATTTATCTATGAGAACCTTTGCGCTCTTCGTAGAATGAGGGTCGTAGAATTGGATAATTAATCGACTCGAGCCGCACCTGCACTTGCAAGCGTTACAGTTTGAACTCCGTTTCGAAATGTCGCGACGTCATGTTGGACGATAGTGACGTTAAAATATTAATGCACGGAAAGAGAAATGTGTTTGAACGATCCTGCGACTTTTAGAAAATATGATAGTCGCATATAACCTGACTAATTGATATATTTCATTACAATTGTTTGAAATTGTCTAAATTAAAGATATTATAATATAATAATGTTTCCTATATTTTGAAATATTTCCAATATATGTACTTATTATAGGCACTGCATTTGAAATTATAAATTTGCCGGAAATTTATTTAACTCTAATTAAAACCATTTCAATGTGATATATATATACACACACATATATATATATATATATATATATATATATATATATATATATATATATGTATAAAATAAGATAAACATATATAATATATTATTTAGTAATCTATAATTAGGTATAATATGTATATTGCATTATTACACAATTCACTTAAATAAGATTTCGTTACATCTACATGTATCGTTAACTTTTCATTCGCCAGAGAACCTTCCTCTAATTTTCACCCTCGAACAATTCTCTAACTTTCGTTTATTTTCAATTCTTGACGGAGAAGAAAATTGCTTGAAAATTCAGCGGAAGATACCGTCTCGCTATCGTTGTTGAAGCTGTTTGGCGCTGCACTCTGTACTTCTCTCGCGGCTTGTAATTCCGACAGAGCGAGAGTTTCGAGCGCTCGTTCCGACGCACGAGCGAGCGCATTTATGCTGGTCCAACTTGGATCATCATCGTATACGGCAGAAGATACGAAGAAGAAGACGACGACGACAACGAGGACGACGACGAGCGAGTTTAGGAGAAATCGAGTAAGAATGCGCGGAAATAGCAGAGCAGTTACAGAGATTACATAGGCCGAAGCAAGATGGTGGATGCTTATGGGGGTCCGAATTACGTGCATCGATTCACTGGGGCCGAGTTCGGAAATGGGGAAAGTTTCGCGGTGGGCGAGCTACGTCGTCAATCCTTTCGGAGGATGAAGAACGTCCTTCGGGCAAGCGAGAGGGTATATATATATATATATATAAGAGGTAGGTATAGGTGGCTTGGATCCCCAGCCAATAGAGGAACTCGTCTCGGATCAGAAACTCTGATGTGGTGATCGTTTGGCAACGGCCCTCGCTACGTTTCGCGTGAACAAGCTTTAACGCTTCTACCAGATTAACGAGCTCCATCGGTTACGTATTCGTGTATCTATGAGCGACGTGAGGTAATCGGTTGTTACATGGCCATGTAAAAACGTGTCACCCCGTTTACAACTTCGCGGTCTCTCCCCTTCGGGGTATGCTGTAATACTACACGACGAGAGTTTGTACGTCACAGTCACGAGAGATTGGCTACTTGCGAGAAAGGTATCTGCGCGATAAGTATTATGCAAGTAGAGAGATGTGCGTATACACGTGCTCTCTCGAGAGCCAACGACATTAATTTTGCCGTGCACTTCCCTCCGGTTTATACGAAGCCCTTGCGTTCTCGCGTAGAAATAAATTCGATCTAACGTATATCTACGTACACATCTACGTATACACGATAACCTCGGATCGCTACAAAATTGTTTAAAAATTCGGACACAGTTTCAGATCTGGGTTTCTAAAAGTAATTTCAGACACTCTGCTTAATCATTAGAATTATTTTTCTGAATGTTTAAAAGAATGTCTGAAAATTCAGACTGTGTGTCTGTACATTCAAAAAAATAGTTTTGCAATTATAGTAAAAATGTTGCCGATGTGAAAAATTAATCGAGGTATATTAGCAAATACTGTGATACCGCATACGTTTTGTACTTAATTAATTTAAATGACAGAGATGGAATTTATATCTGTACTATTAGTGTAATTTAGACAGAAAATTTTTCTGTGCTGTCTATCTTGTTAAGGACAATTATATTTGTGATTAATATTTGGCAATGGGATCTAAATTTTCTAGAGGTATTGCTAGAATATTGTTGCTATAAATTCTATATGTGACAAACAATATTCTAGCAGATACAAAAAGTAACGATAAATTTTAATTGTGATATCTAGAAATCTATCTACATTAGCAAAATATTTTTTTGAGTATAAGAAAACTTCACACACTTTGTCTCCAGTCTCCTGTTATTTTTTACAGTATACGCATAATAATCTCGTATGTTATAAAAAATTGCCTAAGAATTCAAATATATTTTTGTCTGAATTTTCAGATTTGAATGTCTCAAAGTAATTTGAGACAATCTATCTTGTAATCATCGGAGTCACTTTTTTGAAAGTTTAGAAAAATGTCGGAAAATTCAGACACTCTTTTGAAAATTCAGAGAGTGCATATCTGTGAGAAAATTTCAGACATTTTATCCGCAATTATTTTGTACAGTATATATATATATCATTTTAATATTCGAATAACTAATTGTATAATTTAAAAATAAAATATTTTTCTGCTTAATTCTCTTGTAATTATTATCGCGCGGTTCATTATTAAAATCTTTCTTTCATTAAAGTTTTTTTATTATCGATACAAAAAAATCGATTATATACAGCATTAATTACATCATTTAACTGTAATATTGGCAACATATTTTCCAGTTCACATTATTCATACCAGTGTTACCTAACAAAAAGAGATACTTCATTGGCATAATTAACCGCACTTAACCGTCCGTAACAAAAATCTGCTAAACGCAAAATATAAATTCGAGCGTTGCAAATTTTCAACGCTGCCGCACATCCAATTGCATTTTATTGGCAGACTGACATGCCCACTCGGGAAATGACGTACTCTCGTCGCTTTGTCATTTAGAGCATAGTATCGAGTATGCTGATGCGGCCCGGCTACGTCCAAATGTTACATGTTAAATTGTTATCTCATATTCCATCCACATAACACAATGCGATAGTATGTGAATGCGATAGACGCGATAAATATGGTATGTTAATTTTGCACGAGAACAGAATGTGCGTCGAGTCGGCGCGATATCAAATTAATATAGACAATAGAAACTTTTAGTTTCTTGATCGGCTTTCTGTAACTGCCAATATTGACAATTGTAATTTACAAAAGTCAATCTAAAAAAAAAAAAAAAAAAAAACTTAAAATTTTATTCTCAGGACAGACCTGCCGTTCCTTATTTTAAATAAATATATATTTAAATTATATCTATTTTCTACGTAGATATATTTATTTATATTTTATGTAAGATAAAACGTGGGACACGTGTTTTCTTTTAATACAGTCTAACTTGGACAAAGAATAATTACTTTCAGCTGTCGTGAAAATATTACTATCACCTTCACCGCTGCTCGAGACGGCAAGTTATGGTAATCCGGTCGCTGGTGACAGACATTACTTTGACTAACGCCCGCTCGGTCATCTCCCGCTAATTCGAATTATCTTTCTTGCGGATTGTCTTTCGTCCTCGCAGGCCGTGACCCCCGCGCACATTTTCCGCGCTGACACAAATGGGATTTGCATCACCGGAAATAATGAAATTCTAGGCAGACTTTATTACGAGGCGGGTGGGAGATGGGAGCAACCGCCGCCCACCTTTTCCAAACCGTCCTCTCTCTCTCTCTCTCCCTCTCTATCTCTCTGTCCTCCTGTCCTCCGAGGATGCGGCCGACTTTGTAACTTGGGACGAAATTGAATTCTGCGCGCTTTCGTCGGTTTAACTGCAATTTGTAAAAGTCCCACACTCGCGGGCTGCACTGTCAGTCGCTGCCGTGAGAGCTCTCCGACATTTTTCAAAAGTCAACTTTCGAGACCGGCGAAAATTTTCCCGCTCGCACGTCCCCCGTTATTAATGGACTGAAGTGATGTTTCAAACGATGCGTGAAATTCCGGAAATTTTAGCATCCTCGAATTAGTCCTCTCTTAATCCTTTCGAGTACTCGGCCAATTATATAGTAGATTTCCACTATATCTCAAAAGTTATGAAGGATCAGTAATAAATATCGCATAGATAATTACAGTAATTAATACTAGTTATCTACAACATGTTAGTTTATAATTTATATAGGTTATTGTAAAATTAAAAACAGATTCAAAAGACGCGAGTAAAATATTACGATATTTTAGTCTACAAGTGTTTACACGATATTTTCGATGCACTTGTAAAATCCGTACCTTCTTACATTTCGCACGTAAACAAAAACTTCAATAATTATATCTCTCTGTTTAATAAAGGGTTTTATTAATCTCACAAAAGCTCCGCCTTTGATTCCCACAAGAATCGAAAGAAAGAGCTCGTTACATATATGTATGTCACTGTTCGCCGATACTATTTTCACCTCTTGAAGAGGGCGGGTTTTCAGGTAGTAGTGCGATTAGTATCTCATTTCCGCCAAGTAATTACAGCATCTCCGGGTTCTTCCGTTACATGTCAGGCAAATGAGCGAGGAATCATAGCGCGTAATTTACCGACGTTACTATCCCCTCGCCGTGTTATCTTACGTCTCAAGTGTACGTTGTAAACTTTATCGAGTCTCTTATGTCACTATACTATTTAATCCTTCAATATTTGCTTATAAAGACGCACAAGATTCCACGAATGTTCTGAATTGTCGAGTTTATGTTAAAAATGATATCCAATTTAGTCTCGCAAAAAAGATAATTGAATATAAATAGTAAAAATAATATAAATTAATTAAAATAATTGATAAATAATATTAATTATGGAGGTGCCGGAAACCTTCGAAATTGATATATTTAGTAAAGTGTAAATAAAAAAAAAATTGTTACACTCTTTTACAAATACAAATCTTTTCATCAATTAAATTCGACGCGATAGACAAGTTTCAAGTTTCTTAAATTTTGTGAAATATTTCAAGAAAAACAAAACGTGAAATAAATAAAATAACAAAGCTTTACAATTTTTCGAAAACAAATGAATAAAGCTTTTGTAACGCACGAAGGGAAAATCATAATTTCCTTCATTCGTATCTCTTGATTTCGCTGATAATTTTGGGTTGTGTTATATAACGAGACCCAAACGAAGGTAGTTGCTCTCTTCTCGAAATTCTCAGAATTGTTATCCAACTCTCCTAGCTGATTCTTACTCCTTTTGACAATAGTTTCCACACAAAGAAAAAAAAGAGAGAGAGAGAGAGAGAGAGAGAGAGACGAACGTCAAGTTCTGCATATTGACAACATAGGCCAATAAGAGTATTCTAATATTTTTTACCGCATATAATTTAGTTATTTATTTATTTAATGTATATATTTAAAAAATCAACGGGGAAGAAAGTTTCTTTTAGTGTACAAAATACAGAATATAAAAAAATAATAACATCAGCAAAAACGTATAAGATAAAATAAATACATTATTAAGAAGGAGAATTAACAGCAAGAATAAAATTAATAAATGTTGGAATAAATGAAATTAATAAATAATGTTAGAAAATGGAAGAAATGCGAAAATCGATTCTTTAAACCGATAATAACACATGGAAAGGCCGCGTAGCTAATTGGACGCGTTTCATTGGCCTCGTCAGCCGCAACCGCGATTCCGGACGCAGAGCGCGCGGTATAATCTGTTAAGAGTATACGCGTTACACCCCGTGTGTCTTTTTGCCGGCTCTATTTGCCCAACTGGATCGACCGGCAACCGGCCGGACTGGTTTTGCGCTCGACATGTCGCAACCTAAAGTAGATAATGGACCAGCCAGGGCCAGGGTTGCGTGCACTCGCGCGAACATCGTTCTAGAATGAATGGAAGCTCGAAACACTGTTTGCTACTCGTGAAAACCCTGTTCTATGTTCCTGGTCGATCGAAGAGCGTTAATCGCTTTGGAAAATGTCGGAAAATCGTCAGAAAATTGGGACATTTAAAGTAATCACACGTCCATTATATTATTTTTACATCAATTATGTACTAAAATAATAATGGGCTGAAAAAAAATAAAAAAATAATTAATTATAGGCACACAGAAGCACGTGATTCATATTTTTCATTCGATGATGAATTTTAGACGATATATCTTAACTATATATGTATGTCAGAGTTACAATCACAATTTTATCTTCTTGAGATAAAGTTGTTACAATACGGATTGCGCATCAAGAAACATAATACAGGAAAGAGACAAGATAAAGACGATCGACTTATCGATAAAAATAACGTACCGTTGATCAGAGAGACACTTTGTATATACGACGATATCTGCGCAGATGTTCGGGATTCGAAGAAAATATCAATTCTACCGGCAGGAGTTCGCACACTGTTAAGATTCACTTCCTGCACCAACGAAAGCAATTGAAACGCTATACCCAGGATTCGATACTGAACTCGAATATCCGATATTGAGTTGGCAAGTGGTCATCCGATATCGAACGTACCTTAGATGCCCGCTACTTCTCGGCCAGTTATATTCAAATACAATATATGGGACTTTAAAATAAATGGCTAACATTCTATTGTTTTAATTAAAGTATAAAGCAAAATCATAGACATTATTTATATATTTATATATATATATGTATATATGTGTATTAATATCTTTGGAAATTTAACTAATAATAAAATGATATTTTTTATTCAATATTTCAGCATAAATATTTATACAAAGTTATAATATATCAATTATAATCTCAGGTTATAAACGATAAAAGTTAACTATATAAATTTATATTACAATAATTTTCATTTTAATAATAATATTATAATTAATAATAATATCACAATTATTTTCCCATTTTATTATCGAAGTTCATTGTAAAGTTGTTATTAATTTAAAGCAAGCAATTCAAAGCTGAAAATAAGAGAAGGTATGACACATCAATAGAGAGGATACGTGACTGGCAAGTGATTAACCGCGATACAATAAATAGACGTCCACCGCTATTTCCCGAGGACACGCGGAGGATGACATTCTCTGTATCCGCGAGTTCAGAAATAACGAGTTTGCTCATCTCGTCGTTCACTCGGCGTTACAACGGCAATACCTACTACACAGCATCCGGTTTTATTCGTCTTCACCAGCGAGAGCGGACTCGAGAGCTCATCGCAACGCAAGACTGGTTTCCGTTCATTCATCACAAGCGCGGTATCGGGTATTTACAGGAGGATCGTGGCTGACTCGCTCGCTCGCGGGATAGGTAATGGCCGGTTAGCGTGTTGAACGAGTGAAAATCTCGAGGTCGAGATCTACATATATACGTATATGTGTACATGTGTCCAGCTTTCTGCTGGAGTTCGTTCTAGGGACGAATGCGAAATGTGAGGCAAAAAAAAAAAAAAAAAAAAAAAAAAAAAGAGAGAGAGAACGGGGGCTTCGCCTTCTCTCTCGTTCTCTCTTTCGCCGGCGGAGACAGAGCGTAATTACTGATCGACTTTTATGTTTTTGTCCGTCGTAGTGTGTGGGTGCAGCCCGCGTGAATTTCATTACTAACTGACGTTTCATCGAGTTTCGGGACGCTTTCTCGCGTTCCCGAGCAAATTTTTACCCGTACACCCGAATAAAGCGGGACACGTCTACTTTTTATTCATGGAATAAAATCCACGGAAAAATGTGAATAAAGATATTACAGTGTGCTGCTCGACTGTACTCGAAGTTAAAGCGTTTACAACAAAGAGGCCGCTGGTAGAGAACTGGCTGCGGAATTTTATGAATAAAAGGAGTAATATTTATCGCGCGTCTATTGTACTTCGATATACTCGATCCTGACATGACTCTTTCTTTGGCATTTATTTTTATCCCTCCTGCAACGCGCACTATAAAATTTTGCTACTTCAATTCTATTTCTACTTGTACTTCTACTAGTACTGTTTTCCTTTTCACTTCTTTTATTTTTCCGTTTAATATTTTACCCGTTTGTATCGTACAAGTACGATTTAAAACAAAAACAAAAAAAAACCATCGTGATTTTAATACATACATTATGTTTAGTTTTATTTTCATACAAGCTTGCATGTGCGGAAAATTTCGGGCATTATATGTATGCACATGGTTGAAAAATTTCATAACATCGTGTATTTTAATTTGTTAATACCACAGTTTATTGCTTTTTTAAATTGTCTCAATAAATTATGTATGTACGTAGGATCGAGATTAGTCGCCCAATCACGAGCTCCAATTAATCCTGATTAAACGAATTATGTTTCCGCGATATTCGAACATTACCATCGAGAAACGAGATAAACACTAAAGCGCGTAGGAACCTCGAGCAAAATCGATTCAATCTTCTTGTATAATGAAAAATTCTCTCCAGATTGCTCGGCCATGTAAGAAATTGCCGCTCGCACTATCCTCGTGATAAAAATTCGGAAAACTACTCGCCGTATTTCAGTTGCACACGCCAATGGCCAAGTCCCTTTTTTACCCTTTTCTCTCAATTAAACGAATGACATTCTTCTTCCACGCGAGGGATATTGCGCGATGAACCATACGTGATGGAAGAAGAACGTGGGAAAATGTGACAGCTCTCACACGTTATTAATTACTGGCGTTAAACATGTCTTCAGCACGTGCGATTAATATATCGAAGCTGTATCGATAATCTCTGATATACTACTGGTTTTATTATGCTTTTCACATATTTTATATAATAATTTTGTTTTTTAATTATTTTATTAACGGTTAAAAGAGTGTTTTCATTAATTTTTTTTCAGCAGCATACACGTTTCATACACGATGTGTAAATGTATCAATCATAAAATCTCGACGATAGTCGCGAGCATCCTCCATGATCATACCCATGTCGTATAATTTTCGCGCACACGAGAACAAAAGCAAACGTCGATGTAATTTCTCAATAATTTTCCAGATTGTTTCTTCCGCAGTTGAGGATGATGGTTATTATTGGTTTGGCTTTCTCCCATTTGCCGGGCGCATTGAATGGAGATGTAACATATACTGGGAATGTGACTACTACCCACCGCTGACGACGTCTATAAGTCGTAAATATGATACCCTAGGAGCTCTTGTGGGAAAGTACTACTATATACTTGCGAGAAGCGGAAAGTTGGTGAACTACATTACAGCGAACTTTACGCCATATCGACCACGCCGTACATCTCTCATGAGTTCCAAAGTTAAACAATGATGTAAAGAAGCTTATTAACGAATAGAGAGAGAAACGCTCGTTATATTGTCAGGTCGCTGACCTCGTGTAACCTCGTGTAATACGCGATAATAATGCGACCCAAGCGTGTACGTATGAGCGGGGGGTAGGGGGGGGGAGAGGGAGGGAGGGCGGGAGGGCGGGAGGGAGGACACGAGAAATCCAAACTGAACTACGATATACGCGACGGAGTGGAATAAAACATGAGTTCGGGCGACGTGACAAGTTAGCACGTGTCTACCTCAATTTTTGTCGTAGAAAACAAAAGGCGATGCTCTCTTTTGTGGAGCATCACCAAATTTTTTTCGCATGGAAACCCGACGTTCTTTCTTCTTCGCGAATTAAAAATATTATTTCATTTCCGCTGCGTGACATCATATGCGCGTGATATTTCAATAATAGATACATATTATATTTCCGTAATACGATAATACATCCGCTTATTACGATAATGTAATACCGATAATAGCGTATGTAATCAAAATTAACGATAAACTGTATAATAGAAACATATTTGCGAGCATGAGTTTTTAAATATAAAATAATGATAATGGTACAGTTTTGTTTTTGTCAGTTTCTATATCGCTTCATTAAATTCATAGTAGTTTTAGATTTATTAAATGATAACAAAATATTTTACTGCTTCAATCATTATTTTAAGTCGCACACGAGAAAATGTACGAGCGAAACAATTTTTCACTCGCCGATATCTGTCAAACTATTCTCGGAGATACTCGTCGCTATTTAATCATTTTCGCTGCCACACGCGACCATCGCATAAGTCACGATTGTGCATAATGCACAGCGGTAATATCACCGCACCGATGTAACAACGTAACGCGGGGCATTACGTGCCCGCGGACAATAAGAATTTATCGGCGGCGTGAAAAATGTATGGACAGGACCATCCATCCCTCCACGAGCTCCCCGAAAGTTTTCGCGTCGCTGCCTAATAAATTCAGGTCGCGCGGCTCTGTTTCTCGGTGGGATACGGCCTATATGGTAGGTACGCCTTTGGCCTGCTCTCTCGTAGCCGGGAACAGGCACGGACAACCAGTTTATAGCCTACGCGAGAACGTGGCACGACTCTCGAGTTGTGCTCCTAATATCTCGTATGTTTGGGAGAACAAGAGAGCGAGAGAGAGAGAGAGAGAAAGAGTAAATTAGAGCTAGGTATGATTCACGTTCTGAGGGCATATTGTGCTCCATTATGGCGCCGCGATAAAATGAAAAAGTAATACATATAACCGTGCTCTCAGAGTCACAGACTTTGTACCTTTTTCCATTCAAAAATTGTAATATGTAAGAATTTAAGAGTCTCTCTCTCTCTTTCTCTCTCTCTTTTCATATTATATTTTATTTTAATCAATCTACGTTAATTATTAGTATTGGTTCAACATATGATTATTTATATATTGATTATACAATTTTATTAATCATTATACTAATAGTATAAGAGTAATGATATACTAATAGTATAATAATTATATTAATCAATTATTTAATTTATCATCACAAAGTGAGTATAAATAATTTTTAAAATCGAGAATAAAGATTTTTATTATTTTTCTATTAAATTAGGAATATTTCAATGTAGTCTAATACTTTTAATATTTTCACAAGTTTTATGCTCAATCTCATTCTGTAAAGATAGTAAATATTAATTATTAGTATTGGATCAATAAATTATTAATATATATATTATATACTCTTATATTTATAAATATGTTAATATATTTAATATATTATTTCATATATTATATATCTAGAAAAAGAGAGAAAAAAAAAAAGAGAGAGAGAGAGAGAGAGAGAGAGAGAGAGAGAGAGAGAGTATGTGTCTCGTATGTATGTGTGTGTGTAAATGAGAGTTAAAATCAAAAGGAAAAGAGTGAACATACAAAAAATAGTTTTTAAATTCTGTTTCTAGTTTCTGAAATTGACTGAAATGATTAAAATTTAAAATTAAACAATTTTTCTATATTAAATTAGGAATAATTAATATATTATAATTAATGTACTATTATAATATTTTCGATATTCTCTCGAGTCTTGCATTAACAAATTTGTAAAGACAAGCTTGTCTACCTCTATGTCAGAGGATACAAGGAAATACTTCAACTCACACGTAGAGTCTTCGGAGCGTCGGAGGAAGCTTCGCCGAAACTATTCAACTTCGTCAGAGGGTAAGAGCGTCGACATCGCGAGGACAAGCAGACTGAGCGATAAACAAATGGACGAGTACATACAGAGGAGAATATTTCTCTCTCTCTCTATCACTCTCTCTCCCTCTCTCTCTCTCTCTCTCCCTCTCCCTCCCCCCTCTCTCTCTCTCTCTCTCTGTCTGTCTGTCTCTCTCTCTCTCTCTCTTGCTTGTCTCTTGCATTTCTGGAGTCAAGGTGAAGCTTTCGGCAGCACCGGCGGACCTAATGACTCCGGCCACTCAGAGAATATACTAATTACCCTGCGCTTCGTATACGCTTCCGTGACGTAAGCATTGTGCTGGTCGCCGCGCTCGGTTGTCATCTCTTTATCTCTCTGCATCTCTCCATCGCTCTTCTCTCGTATGTGCGGGATATATATTAGAAACGACGCTCGTGCTTGCATTACGTTCTCTCCTACAACTGACTTGTAAACTGTAGGAGGAAGCACTCCCTCCGGATTCTACGCACTCGCTTTTAAGTCCGAGGACCGATTTCGGTGACAATTTAAAAAATATCCAGGAATATTTGTGAATATATAGTTTTGACCTTTGATACTCTCTTTTTTTTATCACTGGAAAATATATTAGGGTGTGATCCCTGTGATTTATGCGGAAAAGCTTCTCATATAGATTTATATTCATGCGGTGCAACTTACATAAAATAGCACAGCTTAACAAAATAAAAAAGGGAAAAAAGCAAAATCTCTCTCTCTCTCTCTTCCTATTTTGAATATTTATCTACGAGATTGTCGAATCTATATAAATAAAACAATGAATACTGAAAAAACAAACAGAGCGTAAATTGAGAATTAGGAACGTGTTACATATGACAGAGTTATCTGCATGTGAGATTTAACCTTTTTTTTCTTTACATGTCGGTTATGTACGCCAACATTTTTTTATTTGTTAAAACAATTTTCAAATATTTTGATTTTCAAATATTACATTTGCAGATGACAATAAAGATACGGTCAAAAGAAACAATTTGATATCAAGAGTAAGATATTTTGGACTTTTCTTTGAAAACATTAATATTTATAATTTATTTATTTAGAGAATAAACGGATTTATTTAGAGGAAGAAACTCGTCTTCAGTGTAATAGAAAAAAATATCTAATAAATATAGAATAACAAAATACAAAAAATACAAAATTAAAAAATAATATTCTACTACAGTTATTTTTAGATTACACGGTATTTTAATTTATTACATTTTCATTTATAAAACGATAGATTCTTTGATGAATTTAAAGCAACTTTTTTTCTCAATAAAAATGTAGATATGCAAGTTCTAAATTGGCATTGTTGAAAATTCGACTGCGCGGAATAAAATGACGACCACCCTCGACCACGTCGTTCTCGGTAAAGAAAAATCGACTCCAGATTGATCGAAGAATCTGTTATTAAAATCAGGGGGGGTCGCGCGAATTGTGGAACAACTCATACATGAGAGCGTACGAAATTGCGCTGTCCGCAGGGCTTGCCTGCGGAAACGCAAAGTTCTCGCCTCCGTTTCTCTCCCTCTTTCGCTCTCTGTATGTTTTCTTTTTCCTTTTATCTGCAATTTTGTCGACGCGACGAGCACGCGATAAGCAAAAACGCTGCGACGAAGTTGGCTGGCTTGACATTAGCCCGGTCCGCCGGCTTAAAGCAGCCGAATATTCATCGCGCGCGCTCGTTAAGCGAGTTTGTCGCCACCGAGTTTGCATACGTTAAACGCACGGGGTGTTTGCAATAATCCGTTTTAAACGCGCGTGTAAAGCGTGTATATGCGAGCCCGCGCGATCTAGGGCGAGAATATGCCATGCCGTGCCATGCCTTACCGTGCATGCACGTGCACGTAAGAAAACACGATAAAATAAATAAAAAAAAAAAAAAAAAAAAAGTAAGCTATAAAGAATATATCTGCGTGGAGTTCAGAGGTAACGTGAGATCTTAGCCGCTCGCGTCATATTACTTTTTACAGTATATATATATATATATATATATATATATATATATATTTACTCATGTATCAAGTTTATGTACCAATTTATTCCGGGCACAATGAACGCAAAGTCCATGCGTGTGCTTTCCGGATATATGTCCGGAATATTATTTTCAAGAAAATAACTTTCCTAAAGATTTTACTGGTTTATTTATTTTTCTTTTTTTGCCATATCTTTATAGTTTATATCTACGTTCGTTATTTCTTTTATATATATATATATATATATATATATTTCTTTTTTTTTCGTATTTTATTTAATCTCAAAGATTGAAATTTGTGTATCAAATGAACAATTATCCCCGATCCCTGTGAATTCTACATTTTCTATTCTCCAACTACCTGCGTATTAAAAGCCTTCCCGATCGTTTATAAAATAAAGCGCGCGAGTTAATTGAACGGAATCTCTGCACAACCTGTGATTAAATGGGTCATCTCTTAATCGTGATCTCGATTCCGGAGGCGCGAGAATATCTCTTGTTTTTTGTCGTGCATTTTTGTTTGAGAGTGCAGTAAGCGGTGTAAAAGCGCTGATAAGAAGTATATATTTACGATCTCGTAAATCTAAAAAGGAAATCCGGAAATATACTCTGGGTTATGTAAATCCGAGACGCGGTGCGATTCGTGAAATCTACATGAGAGACATAACAAGTTTTATAAGTCTGTATATCTGATACTAAAAGTTACATTGCTGTTGATATTAAATCGTGCCCCTTTACTATTAAATACTATTTCAATCTGATATTAAAGAGAGAGAGAGAGAGAGAGAGAGAGAGAGAGAAAAGGTACGAAAAATATACTGTTTTTTATTTCGGATACGCGTTTCGTCCTATTTCGTAGCGAAATACGATTATTGTGTAACATGGGTTAATGACACAACTACTTTACAGAGAGTCTTCTCTCAGAATTTATATTATCGGGAATAAAAATTTGTTTCGTCCAAGTTATTTTCTCGTACTGAATTATTACAATTTCCAATCACGGATTTTATTGTAATGCAAAGCTTATCCCTTCGTTAAAAGCAATATTATTCATAGTCAAACGCATTTCAAAAATATTTTTTTAATTAAATATTAATTAAATTATTTAATTAATTAAATGTAATTAAAATATAATAATATATAATTCCGAAACTTATTTATCTTATCTTATTTTATCATGCATATAGGTATATTAGCTAAGAACGCACTTTGTGTCTCTTCATCTATTCTAATTAATAATAATAACATCGATAACAAGGATAATATTTTTACTCGTGTCTTCGCAATCGTCGACGATGACATTTCGCGGAATCTAAGGCGATCGTATTATCGGATCTACTTTTCTTCGCCTCGTGGCAGATCGCTGCTGCAGAGAGAAATGTTTACTCACTCATCCCTCTCTTAAATTGCGTCACCGAATCAACTTAGCCGTGAAGCGACCGCCGTAAATAAGTTTAGTGCCTTCGGGTCGCGTATAACGAATAATTTACAGGCGCGCGGCGGAAAACGGTAGGTTTAACGGATGTTCCTTGGGCTTTAAATTCTCCCTATCGAAGTAAAGGATCTGAAAATAAAATTGACGACAAATCGGGCGAAAATCTCTCTCTTTGTCGTAGATAATGAGAATTCAAACGACCAACCCCTTCCCTCTTATTCATCGCTGCTTTGAAACTTGTGTTTGTTTTCTTTCACGGTTGCCATTAAATTGCATAGAAAGAGAGGGAGAGAGAGAGAGAGAGAAAAAAGTTTGACGATTGCGAAAACAGGAATTTACGTACGCGGATGTATGCTTTTTCCCGACCCTGCGAGCGGAGTGCGAGCTATTATCGGTATACTCGATCTTTCGTTTAATGGTGATCGAAACGATCGCGATAGTTATTCGATACTTACTGCCGGATATATTGGCATAATATCCATTCACTACTGGATACATTGATAATGTCGACTTGAAGCGGAAAGATCGATTATCGATGATTACCGATAATGTATAAAGATAAAACTCGTTGACATTGGTTAATTATATTCACGTTTTCAATCTAAGAAAAATATAATAAGCTCTAAGATATGGAATTTTAAATGGAACAGTCGACGATTTATCCTCGACTAAAATGTATAAATTATTTTTCTTAAGTTTCTATAATGTGTGATTCGTACGATATATAGGGTAAACTCGGGTAAGATGGCCATAGTTTTTAAAATGCAAAAAACTTTTATTTTGATTATTTCTTAATAGCATATTATCTTCACTAAAGTTTAAATTACGTAATATTATCGAAATTAAAAGGAAAATATTTAATTGAAATTTTATATTATCAAAATAGTACAACATAAGCATTGGCCATCTTTATCCAACTTTTAAGGAAAAGATGACCATAGTGACGGAAAGATGGCCATAATAATTATAAAAAAATAGTAAAAACGAAAATAAAAATTATAGGTCATATAACAATTTACATATCTTTATATAATATGTCCAACGTCGATTACGATAGTTTAACTATAATTTATTCGACGTTATAACAGTTTTCAGTGGACCAAATGAAAAACTTTGCAGATAGTCAAAAGTAAAAATATGATATAAGATTCACAATATCGTTATTTCGAATAATGTGTATGCACATAAAACTACTGCACATAAAATATCGATTATCGTTGACAATAACTAAAAAAGCGCACTATGTAGCGATTATTGAAAAAATTACAGCCTACGGCCATCATACCCTAATACATATTTATAAAATATTTTAAATATAAAAAAAATTTATCCACTTTATATTTCTACTTTAAAATGACCAATTATATTTTTACGAGAAAAAAGTGATTTCTGTTATTACATTAATCACTAAACGCGATCCAACTCTGAATTTTAATCGAACAAATATATTATTTCATACAAGAGTTGCGCTATTAACGTTAGATTTGAGAACTCGATAATAATATATCCCCGCAGGGCGGCGCGAGTTTTCCTCCATTCTTCGACGAGAAGCGTGTCGATCGCAAGTATTTGGAGAAATTGGTGAATTTCTCGGACATATTCCGAAGAACCTCATCACCGCCGAAGTCGAAAGAAACGATCGGCCAGCCATTTTCCTCGGTTAGCTCGAGGCGGCCGGATCGGCGCGCGCGTTCTCTCTTCAGAAGCTTCTCTCGTTATCCGAAAGGCAAACTTCTTACGCCGATGAGAACGATGAACGGAACGATAAGGAAACTTCGTCTCAGAGGCGGCGGCCTCGCCCGGAGAGATAAGGGTGGCGCGCGATTTTACGAAGCTTCATCTTCCCCGCCCTTCAGCCGTTGCCGTTCTCGTTAATAGTCTCCGCGAGAAGAGACAAACGCGAGAAGAAATGAGAAGAAAGAGAGGGAACAAAGTAAAGGTGGTCTTAAACCCCGTAAGGTGAGAAAAGACCGGCCGAGATAACCGTCGGAATGTCGTTTTCATTGCGTTCGTTGTCTCTCCGTTTCTCGCGCAGAAAATTTCCGTCACGACAGATAATCAGTCGAAGAAAAAAAGAAATAATATGCGAAGCTCTTTTTCATTTCGATCCAAAAAAATTCTCATCCATTTATCAGCAAGAAATTTATGACACGCATTTTTCAAAAAGATTTCTTCATCGCAAATTTATCATTCGCTTGATTAGTTCGTTATAAAATTAAAGATCTCCTTCACTCGATTAATAATTTTTTCACACGATGAATTTTGATAGCAAAAACATACTGTTACAATTATTTTTGTTATCTATGTTAATTAACTTTTGTACTCAATAAAATCATTGTCAATAGTTACTATCAATTTCCGGAAAAAACCTTTTTACATATGTACGATATCAAAATAAATGTCATAAATATATATATAAATAAAATAAAATAAAATAAAATTCAATGATATATTTAATAAAAATTTATTTTTTATAGAGGTTTACAATACTGTGAAGGATTATAAAATAACATTTTGTTGTTTGTAGGTTTTCCTACTTTTTGCACTCAAAAAACCAATAATTAAAAATTATTAATCAATATCATATAAATGTATTAATATTCTCATCAGGAAATCTATCAATTTTCACAAATCAGCAGCACATTTTTTTTTTCTTTTTTTCAGATCCAGGAAATAAGACCGATGAGAGATCAGTAACATCACCTCGCTCGAGCTTACTCTACGCTACATTCGAGGGGGATCAGGTGAGTCAGTAATAGCCAGACTCTTATTTACTCGTTGTCCGGCAACATTACGATGCGCGACGCGGAAGGAACGTCGCGATCTGTCTCACCGTGAAATTATTAAACGCAGCGGCACAGAGAGAGAGAGAGAGAGAGAGGGCGAACGCAGCCTTTATCGCGGCGTAGCAATTTTTCCGCCGACACGGCTCGTTTGGTCCGCACAAGCACACGCTCCGGCAGACATGGTGCGCGCGACCGGCGCGTGGGATAGGGTACAACACGATGGGATGCGATGCGATGCGATGCGATGCGATGCGATGCGATGCGATGCGATGAGATGCGGTGCCGCGCGTTTCATGGTACTTAGGTGCTCAGGACGCCGCGCCGGCGGCGAGAACCGAGGAGAGTCGTATCGCGTGAAATCTCGTCTCCCGATCTGCGGATCAGCCTGCGTAACGCGCCACGACAACGTACATACGTAGAGGTACGTACTCGGGACACGGGGAATATAATTCTCGGCCGTATTACAGCGATCTGCGCCGCGTAACTCCGTAAAAGTGGAAGATAAGAGGTACTCTTATACATGTACATATATATGTACACGCAGGTTGCTCTTAGACGGTAGAGTTGTGTATAGCGATATAGCGGTGGATTTACATCGCCATCTGTGCTCTTATTAATTTAATCAAGAGTTTTATCTACTCTAACTCGCAGAGTACCGAGAAATTGATGATTTTTTTTTTTTTTTTGAAGAATATTAGAAATTGATCTTTTTGATGTTTTACATATGTTTATTATGTTTAAATAGTACGTCAGTAATCATGTAATTGTCTGAAATGAAAACACTTGGTCTTTTATTCTATAGGATATTTTTGGAATACTAAATTTTCTAATTTTATTAGAAAAAAATTGAAAAATAATAAAGTGATGTTATATCTTAATAAGTGATGTCATTTTAAAATTAGATGTTTCAATTTTATTGAAGCTTCCTTTTTTTTTTGACAGTCCTAAAAATATTAAATATTAATTTTTTAAATTCTAAAATAAAAAGTTAGACTAAATTTTTTCATTTTAGACAATTATACCAGGAGCAACATGTTGCACGATCATTTCTGTATACATTAAGCGTAGAAGCTCGCAATGAACAAGAAAAAGCTAAATATCCAAGATTTTAAAAAATTGACATCAATAAAAAATATCATATAAAATGCCAAAAAAAATCAATTTTTAATTTTCCTAAAAAAAATGTCTAAAAATCAATTTTTCATACTACTAAAGTAGACGGGGCCCTTGAAAGAATCTCGTGTTATCGTCGTCTAAATTTCCGCGCGACTCTTGAACGTATACCTACGTATAAAATGCCTTTTAAAAGCAATTTATCGCGGGCATAAATAACATAAGAAATAATTGTTGATCGATAAGAGTGCCCTTTGACGCGTAACAGGGCGCAAACGAGTTTTAACAGCGTAAAAATTCCTGAGCTAGAGAGCAAAGGTGTTTTACACTTGGATAATTCGTTCTCCGTAGCTTTCTGAAGGCTTTTAACATCTTTTTACGACGAAATAATCTTTTAAAGCTCGTGATATTTGTAATAAAAAGAGAAATTCTGCAATTTATATGAATTTAATTGAATTATCGCATTCAAAAAAACAAAACTTTTACATAAACTTATTTTTCTTAAATAAAGCTGATTTCTTGCCTTTTGACATCATATTAATATTCATTCATATGGACAGACAAATATCGTTAAGTTAATATATCTTAAATTAATTTTCATAAATTTCTTACATTTTAAAGTAATTTGACGTGGATTGTATGAAATGTGACCCAGAAAGTCCTGAATTTAGTAACGATATATTTACAGAAATCATTTTAGATGTCTTTCTTTCTCCCAAAATGTAAACAAATTATATAAATGCGTGAAAAATCGAGTTCCATCGATTAAAGCCGTCTAATTTTATACAAGTATTATCAATTTTAGCATTACTTCGTCGCGTCGGTGAAAAAGAAAAAACTTGTAAAATTTCTCAATCATCTGATTTTTCTCACAGTCGTGACTGCAGAAACGAAAAAGTGAAAAACGAACATGTGCGGTTGTAAGATATTTTCCAAGATTCTTTCGTGTTCCAAGGATCATGCCAACCTCCAGCAAGAGCATTAGTTAAGCCCAGCGGATGTTGACGATTATTACTTACATACGTACGTATGTACTACGATTGGTTGCAGGGAACCGCACGTAATCGCGGCAGGTCGTCCTTGGCTCTCTTCATGGCTCGCATATATATATATATATATATGTGTGTATATATGTGTGTGTGTGTGTGTGTGTGTGTGTATATCGTTTCTCGTTTCACTTTTTTCCCGATTCTCCGGTAAACGGCGCCTCACGTTATACGCACAGTTTCCAGTCGTCGGAGGTTCCATCTGCCTGATGATTTATCGCCCGGAATGCGACGCACGCAAACACATACGTTACCGAGATATCGAAGGTGAACCGTTTGTGAATTTCGCACATTTCATTGGCGGATATCCAATTGCATCACAAGTCCGTTCTACTTTTGCGTCTCGATACTCATACCGCAAACTCGCCGGAAATAAGACTCGCGAGATTGGTACAATTGACGATTTTTTTCAAAAATTTCAATAAATAAAATTATATACACACGACATATATATTTAACATACATTTATATATTCTCGTTCAAAGTTTGAAAACAATTAGAAAATGGATTGTTAACAATTAATTATTAATTTCTGAGAAATGTTCTGAGAAAAAGAAATGTTTCTACAAAACAGTCATAAAGTATACAATAAACTTTTATTTTACAAGTGATTTCTTTGAACAAATTAAACAAAGGATTTTCTTTAACTAAAAATTTTTTAACTACTTCCAAACTTTTGAGAGGTAATAATAAACTTATAAAAAACCTATAATAAACTTATAAAAAAGGAAATTATCCCTATTTCCTTCTAGTAATGATTCGCAACGGTAAAGGAATTTTATGCAATTTATGAGAGTTACTCGTATGTTGGTCTTTCAATATTTTTTTCAAGCTGAATTAATGCACACATATAAAGTCCTTTTTTTCCCGCATTTCTATTTATGTATCGAACATTTACGGCACCAATATACACCGATTTGCATCATCGAAAGCCGCGTACAAGAGGCGGCAACAATTAAAAAGCGATAAACGCCGTGGGACCCCACGCGAACGAGAACCCCGTTGCCTGCATTGGTCGCGGGTTATTTAAAAGCGCGTTATAAAAATGTTTGACACGGTGCGTTATCCGGCGATGCGATATGCTTAAAAAAGCCGGCCGGGTCGTATACCGTCTGTTGTCGCCGACAAAATGGCTCGTAACGCGAACCATGTCCGCGCACAAAGCGCGGTTTGTACCCCCGTTTCTCCTCTGCCATCGCGCGGCTGGTAATGGCTAGTGGATTAATTCTGGGGAGACTCGAGCGAGCGTGAAACAAATTTGCGACGTAGCAGCGCGGCGGGTTCATTCGAGCGTAGGTGATTTTCGGGAAAGAGAGGGAGGGGGAGGGCAAAAAGTAAAAAAGGAAAAGGATCGATTTCGCTGGATATCGATATAAAAGCCCCCGATCTCGCCCGTTTGTCTAGCCGCGAAATTCGGGAAAAACCAATCGAGTCGACTGCAATGTTGCAGTCGTGCTTTGTATTCCTCTCGTTACGCACTGCAAATGTGGACGAAAATAAATACATGCTTTTTTATTTTGGATCTTGAAAATTGTGCTATGTAAGAAGAAATCATCGACGAGACTTTTTTCTAAAAACTTATTATCAAGATGTAAGTAATACTGTATATTGAAAGATTGAAAAAAGTAATTATCGATATATGATACAATCGACAACAATTTTAATAAAGTATTAATATACAGAAATTGTAATATATTCTATAGGAGATGATGCAAAAAACGATTATTAGGTAGGAAAAAAACTACAGGTGACTGTTACCAAACGACTCGTACGAACAGAAGTTGTAAAACGCCGTCGAATCGCAATCGAGAGAGACGCGAAACTTGGAGAACTGTAAATGAAACCCCGCGGAATCGCGAAGTTTGAAAGAGTTCGTTTCGTTTGGGAAAAGTCGGAGAAGTCGATAAGAAAAAACAAAAAAAAAAAAAAAGAAAGAGAGCGGAATAAATGGCGAAGGTAAGAGGATATCGGGCATGATTAGTTAAAGAGTACGGAGGATAAGTAATAGGGAAGAAGATGGAGAAATGGCGAGATTCGAGAAAGAAAAGTAGAGAAAGAGAGAGAATCAAGACGTTGGCGAGGAAGAAAAAAAGATTCGGAAGTTGAGCGGATGCGCTTCATTACGTCATAGATTGTTGTAGGAAAACACGAAACGAGAATTATATATATCGTCGAGGGAGAGTTTCATGCTCGCAAGTGGAGGGAAAGGGAGAGAGGAAAATTGCGGAACAAACTTCAATGTACAAATACTCCAACAAATTGGGTCAAACGACGGAGAAAGATTCTGAAATAATTAAGTCTCGTTGATGGAACAATTAAGCATGTATATAATATATCTTGATATCTCGGAAGTAGAATGATTAATATTAAAGCAAAAAGGGACGCGTATATACATATAATAGTAAATTATAATAAATTTAATATATAAATAAATTTTAGAACAATTAAATTATATTATATAATAAATAAAATTCAATCTCTCTCTCTTTCTCTCTCTTTTTTTAAATTCTTTTATGTGTTCCAAAAATGAAGAAAAGAAAATTTTTTTTTACAGTATCATAATACATACATTTTAGAACAATTAAATTATATAATAAATAAAATTCAATCTCTCTCTTTTTTTTAATTCCTTTATGTGTTCAAAAAACAAAGGAAAGAAAATTTTTTTTTACAGTATCATAATCCTATTTAGATATAGACATAATAAGCCATGTGTGGTTTTCTCTTGTGTGGTTTAGCGTCCCATCACCCCAAGCCGCTTATAGATTGAGGTACTGTAGGACATTTGTGGTTCAGTAGCAGACCGCAAAATGAAGATAGATGCTTGTAGTAGAATATTGATAATACAAGTTATATAATCCAAAAAGAAACCAAGTAATTTGAAATTGTTTTTACTTTATATTAATCACATTCTTTAATTCATATAATATTACAATCCATCTGAATTATATCTCCACTATTTCCGTTACGTCTATTAACAAAAGATGATATCGCGAGTCCCACTTTATTACAGCCTTCCCCCTAAATCGCGATCTCAGAATCTCATCGTGCATCTCAAGCAAGTATAATTCGCGAGATCGATAAGAAGTAAGATTCTTCTCGCTTGATAAGATCTCTTCTCTATTCTCAACTACCGACGCGAACGTTGCCCATAAATTTTGGAACTAATTTCTCCACCGAGAGGGTGGAAAATTCGTGACCAAGGAAAGAGGTCACACGCAAGCTGGGGACGAGATGCGAATGATATATTAAAAATCACGGTACAACACGTTGAACACACAAAAAAAAAAAAAAAAAAAAAAAAAAAAAAATACCAAAGTTGGGAAGAAATTTAGATCATGAAAGTAAAGAGAACGAGCGAAAAAGGCATAAGAGAAGACGAAAAAGAAACGGAGAAGAAAACGGTTCGTTGCAACGAGAATGCGGGGGATGCCATTGCAAATATTTCTCCAAAGTCGTGATTAGCCCTTCGTCTCTCGCGAGAGTTTTACCATCTAACCTTTTCTCCTCTCCTACCCCTCGATCGTCTTCTCGGACCCTCCGATGAACCCGCAGACCGGAAGCTTTCCGAGTCACGTCGAAGAGCGAGAAAAAGGACGGGCGGGCAAAGGGGGATCTCGACTCTGCGGAGTAATAAAGAATATCCTTTAACCGAGGAGGGGGAAAAGGCTGCCATTAACGCGTGAAATTAAAAGTTCCAGCTCGTTCGAATGATCGAAGTGGAAGGTGGTAAGAGCAACTCCTACGGATTTACTGCACTTCCGATAAAAATCGAGACGGAGGCGAATTATAATTGGCGTGCTCGACCACTCCATGCTTTTCTGTCTCTTTCTCTCTCTCTCTCTCTCTCTCTCTCTCTCTCTCTCTCTCTCTCTCTTTCTTTCTTTCTCTTTCTTTCTGTTTCTCTTTCTTTCTTTTGTTTTCGCAGCTAGGAGTTTGCGCGATTGAATTAAGTAATGTTCTGAGAAACTTAAGCGACTCGCTCAAGGATTTGCGAAAGCTTTGAGAACTACAGTTGCTACGCGCAGTTCCGGATAATTATTAGCATCCTTCTAATAATCGCAGCACTAATAGATTATATTTTAATATATTTTGCATTCATTTATCGCGACATCTCCTGCTTTTGATTTAATGTTCCATTCGAACTTCCATCAATTTTTGTAGTAAAAAAAATCTGATTATCTCTTTATTCTCTTTATACAATAAATAAAAGAGAGATGAGCACAAGTTTTCTCCAAAAAAAAAGGGATAATTCAAAAGAATTTTACTAATATAATGATTTTAATATAGATATATTAATATCACCACTATAATATAAATATATAACATACAAACACTAATATAAATCTAAATAATAAATCTCCAATAATATAAATATATTAATATATTTTCACTCGGATATTTTGCTAGTTTATATTCAAGTCACTTGTAAAGCTATATGTAGAAAAAAAAAAGATTACTTCCGTTCCTATAACTCTGCATTGCTAACGTTTTATTTACCGCTCGATTTGAAGCCCTTAGGGAAATAAAAAAAAGAAAAAAATTTTAAAAAATCCGCATCATGGAAACGTTATCAATCACTACACATCTCGATCGAGGTACCAATTTACCAACCGTTAGAAGCATACGCGAGCTAATAACGGTGCAAATTCATATATACTAAAGTCTGTGCGTGAGATACGAATCTAAAAATTCTAATCTAGCGTAACCGGTAAAACCACTGGGGCGATCGATCACGATTAACCAGCCGATTAATGTTGCTACCCTCCGTAATAAACCGGAGCATCGGGATCGAGTTGATTGAGACAGGATTGCATTCTTTTAATTAATAAGATTTTCTTTTCCGCGGCGAATTCCATATCACGGGGCAGGTGTCGCATTCATTAAAGATTACAGCAAACACAAATTGTACAAACAACGGATGTTCAAAGCTTATTACTTCTATTATATTTAAAGTGTGTATGTGTGTGTGTGTGTGTGTGTGTGTGTGTGTGTGTGTGTGTGTGTAAATGCGAATTTGCAAAATGAAACGGAATATTTAGACAAAAGTTAAATATCTTTATGAAAGAGGAAGAGAAAAAGAGAGAGAGAGAGAGAGAGAGAGAGAGAGCTGTATTATATTAAATTAATATCGTTTATGAAAGAGACTAGCGTTCTGCTGTGAATTCAGTTTGAAAAAACAGTATGCGGTGTTTTGCCAATTTTGCACCGCTGTGTGCACAACGGTTGTCGTAAATTTGTCGGCCATTTCCCCGTATTTATGAAATCCTTTTATCGGAAGAATAAATATACGATACACGCGTGCGTTTATCAACTAAATTAACAACTATTTGTACATATCCTTTCGAGATCCCTTTGAAACGGCCACTTTTGCAAAATAAATGTAGCTCACGCGCGCGCTCGCGCTCGCATTTATCAACCAAATAACAATCGTTCTTTTATCTGCCACACAGGCTAAATTCCATATATTTATCATTAATAGCGGAAAACTATTATTATAATAACGCCAATAGAAGAATACGGATGAGATATAATGTAGAGGATCGTGAAACATATAAGAGATCTGTCAGCAAAAAATTTGGCACGCTCGAATAGAATGCGAAGGGATGCAAAGGGATCGTTTAATATCGCGATGTAACACGCGATAACGTTCTCGTCTCTTATACCATCCCTCACTCTAGGGACTCTTATTGAGGGTCAGCATACCTCGAGGTACACTCACTAGTTGTCAGTGACAGACAAACCCCACGGCTCGTACCCTCGAGGTTAAGAAAGGTTAATCGAATCAATATTGGCATAAGGATCAGAACTTGGAGTATGGTCCATCCATCGAATAGGTTAGCTTCCACTGGATAGTAAACTACTCTCTTTCGCATTTTATTTCTTTCCTACCGTCCTCTGTTCGCGATAGCTCCAGGATTAAAGAGGAAGCTCTAGGATTATTCCGAGATTTGACCCAAGCTCGCGCAATACGCACAAACTACAGTAATCTCGAGATATGGGATTAGTTAAGTTGAGAGGGTGCCTGTGATGTGTTTCAAATTATTTTCTTCCTCCAATGATACGATAATTGAATATAATTATATAATGATAATTATTAAATAATTTATAATAATCGCAATTTTGTACTAATAATTTAAATGTAATAATTGTCATAACTTATTATATTACATAAAGTAAATAATTATCATTTTTAATTTCAAAATAACTCATATTACACATTTACGTCATTACTCCCTTTAACGTATAATTATTTTGATTGACCATGGTACTATTAAGACTTTATCGCGAATAGCCAATGCAAAGTATAATTCGCATAGAATAAAGTATGTTCCCGAGGCTCGCAAAACCAGCATTTGCATGATAATGACTCGCGGAAATGGTATTAGCATTTACCGGAAGCGAGAGTTTACGGAAGATAATGTAGAAATTTAAACCGAAATTTTCTGTAATTTCCCTCGCGCGATAATTCAATTTGCCGAGTGTGAAAATTAATTTCGAGAAAACGCAAGATTGTTTTAAAAAATACTCTAATTATTTCCATTTATTCTTCCCTGCAATGTATTAAAAGTTCGAATGAAATGATTACACGATACATATATATATATATATATATACATATACAGTCAAGTTTCTTATTCATAGGTTCATTATTCGCATTTTCAGTATTCATAGAGTAAAAATTTATATTTCTCTTTATTCGCGATCAAAAAATTTCGTATTCGTGGTCAAAATTTCTATTCTATTCTAATTCTATTTATTATACATATCTATTAATAAATTTAAAAAATTCAGCTACCTTTTAAATCGTCAATTGAATCAATGAAGAGAATGATTTTTAAAAGAAAGAGGAAGCAATGGCTTGAAATAAGAGTTTGGAAGCCTAAAAATGCCATAAAGCAAGAAAAATGTTTTTAATCACTTTCCGGTCAACCCTACAATGACAATTAAATAATTTGTTGCAATTTTAATAATGTATGATTCTCAGAAAATATGCAATAATATTGAAAATTAGTTATAAGTGTTTGATTGTTAATTTAAAATAAAACCATTGTTTTTAATAATTTTCTTAATTTTAAACGCATCCCTTATACTTCCTTATATTTTACTATCCTATTATATTCGCGTTTTTCCATATTCGCAGCATTTTGGCGAAACTTATGCTTCGCGAATAAAAAGTTTCACCTCTATACATGTATATGTATACATATATATATATATATATCTACAGAATGCGCGAAAGTCTTGTAGTCTTATATATGATATCATTTTAATATCGACGACGCGCGTAAAAAAAAAAAAAATAAAATAAAACGCCCTCGCAATCCCTGTATATCCTTTCTGTATGTGCTACGAAATTTTTGTCCGGGATCTCGCAGGCATACATAAACTACACGTATGCGGAAAAACTGGGTCAGTCATGCACACACGACCGGGAGAGGGTGGGGAAGGGGGAGGGGGGGGTAAATGGCACCGTCGATAATAACCTGTTCGCGACGCGAATGGGGTGTGTCCGGCTGATTTATATCGGACTACATAATTCGCTTCCGGTTTTATGTCGACGACCTCTCCGAGTGTGACGGACAAATGACTATGGCGGCAAAATGCCGCCACACGCATCATGGGAAATAGGCGCGTGGATCCGGCATGCAGGATAGCAGATGCGATTCCGATCTTATTGATGGACGCGTGCGCATCCTGGGATTTGATCGCCTCCATATCTATTCGAGTGCGCGATCACCCATTTTCTTCCCGAAGGAGAAGGGGAGGTGGAGGTTCCTACGTTTCCTCTCGTGTCCTTCGATTCTTCGTAACTTGGTTCGCTCGAGCAGGAAATCTCTGTCCGCGATAAAAATGGCAGTTTTCTTATCGTATTTTTTTAAAACCTTATCCGCTTTTATTTGTAATCCAATCTTGCGTTATTATTTTTTTTTAGAAAAAATATATATATATATATATATAAAAAGTTATTATTTTTTTACTATTTTATGAAAATTTTAGCGTAATGCTTGACAACATTAATTTAACGATATGTATCTTTAAAGTCGCCTAAAAAAAAAATAAAGTAATTTCAATTGCTTTTCAAGGAAAAAACTCTTTGATATATTTCTTTCACTAGAAGTCGTAATTCTCTCCTGGTTGCCGAAAAATAACTCTATCTATTTCTATGCAAAATTTGCATACGTCGTATATAAAAGAGAGAGGATTTCCGAAAAAGAGAATATCCCGCAGCTCTTTTCATCGAAAAACGAGATAACGATAGTTGTGGAAAGCCATCATTGCTTGGTAGAACAAATGTATTACAATCCTATCAGAGAGAGAGAGAGAGAGAGAGAGAGAACATGACTTTTCGTTTATTTGCTTTCGATCACACATAAAGTATATATCGTAGTGTGTGTATTTTCGCCAAAAGTCTGTTTTAAATCTATAACTATTTGCACATTTAAGCGCGTATTATGTTTGAAATAAGATAATTAAATTATATCTTCAAAACACAAATATTCGCTATAATTATCTTGATTAATAAAAAAAAAAAACCTTGTCTTTTTATTCGTATTTTTTCATCTCTCTTGTCTGTACACGTGTCATTTTTATTTCCATTTGAAACATCCACAAGAATTAACAACAATCGACGATTATCGATGGTCGTGGTTATCACGCTTTGTTTGCTAAGCATACCGTGCCTCTTTCCGGGGTCGATTTCGCGGCGAAAGCACGACGAAAGCACGCGTATGCAATTACAAACGCGCGCGTATTTTTCAAATATTCGATTTCGATTGTAACGCGACAATGCTACTTTCGCGTTCCCGAGTACGCGCTTTTTGTGTGACTCCAACCGTATCGCTCGACCGACCGGACCCCGGGACCGGAGGACCGATCGGCGGAAACGCCAGCAATTTTTTTTCTTTTTTTTTCTTTTTCCCTTTTTTTTTCTCGTTTTTTTCCCCATGAAACAGGGGAGGCGCTCAAAAAAGGGGAAGAAGGGGGAAGTCGCGAGCAAAAAGCGCGTGCGGAAAGGGGGCGATATCGAGTTACGCCGTTTAAAGGGGGGTGATATCGATTCGATACCGAACTAGAGGTACGCGCTCTCTGCAAAACGAACGAACGAACGAACGAACGAACGAACGAACGACCAGGATCTCGCGTTCTACATTAGGGAATCCCTTTGATCGCGTCGCCGATATCCAAAGCCGACGAGCGTCACGTACGTAACGCGTTTGTGATATCAAATCGTGACTCCGCATCGAAATCGTCGCCGTGATGGAGCGGCACGACGTACCCTTTCCACGAATGACGCACCCGGAGGGGTCGGAGGAGGAAACTAGCATCATTTACACGCGCCATTTTTTTTCTCCTTTTTTTCTTTAGCAGAGTGAAGTAGAGATTTATTACACAGATTCGTGGATGTGTCTGCGCACTCTCTTTCAGAAAAGTGTACTTTAAAAAGTAATTAGCGATGCAAATAAGGACACGCAAAGAAGATTGCGGTTAATCGCGTATGATTAAGCTTGGTCGCGTTACTGCAAATATAATCCGAGAAGATAATAGTACATTATAATATAATAATGTTACATATAAACGAGCATAATATAATGTGTGACAGTGTGTCGCGTGTGTGTTTAAAATTTAAAACACTTTAATGGAATCTAAATTAAAAAAAATAAAAAAATAAAAATTGTAAAATTAACTTTCTCTTTAAAATAGAAAATAGAAATTAAAAATTTCTAATGCTCAATTATTGAGAAGCACAGTAGTGTTGCCTGAAAAAAAATTCAATAGCGCAACTCGCGCAAATAAAAGCGTGTGAAACCTCAATCTGTTCGTCCTTTCATTAACGTGGAAATGATATAACTGGCGATCAATTAAAACTCTATAAATGCTATCGAAACAATTCACTCTTACTGTCACTGCGAATACAGGTCGGCCGCATTATTGGCGCACGGAATGTCCGACGTCACCCCGCGATGCATTCCAGATATTGCTGCAGCGGTCTATCTGTGTGTATAGCGGTGAACTGTAGATTAAGCTCGTCTCGGGAGAAGCTGGGGAAACTGGAATATTCATCGAGAAACGAATGTCTTCGCTTCTCGACGATGTGGTCGGCCGAGGTGCATTTTAAGGAGAACGCGATGCCCATTTTGTCTCTCTTCTTCGGTCTCCTTTATAATCTATATACCCTATGTACGAAAATAACTGGCGCGGAAATTATCAACGGAACCACTAGCTCATTTCTATCTGAAATATTAATCTCGCGGCAGAGTCGAGATAGAACGTGTCTTGCACGTTTTATCACAGATATCCGACGACGGTATTACGATTCCATTTGTGTCTCGGCAGACACTATCGATGGCACCCGCGCGGCGTTCCTCTCCCTTCGCTCTTTCGCCTCCTCTTCTAAATATTCACGATTAATATCCATAGAAGTGTGTGTATCGGATCGTTACATACGTATGAAATGTTTAAAAAAAAATCCAATCTCACGGAACGCGAACGTTTCGATTTCGTTCGGCTATTTGCAAAACTGTGTTTACACTTTCGGGTAAAGTAAAAAACATACAATTTTCAAACATTTTTCTAAATTATCTGAAATTTCAAATACTCAGATACTCTGATAATTAAAATAAAAGTGTATATAAATTTTTAGGCAATTTTTACAGTGTTGTGAAAATGTAAAAGAGATTGAGAAATTCCGGTAATGTTATTCTGATTTCAAATTAATATTATAGGTAACAATAGTTTGTATAAATGCTACATAGAAAAGATGTTAAAATATAAGAAAGATGGAGGTTAAATATAAAATTCAATATATAGGATACAAAGCTGAAAATGTTTCTTATATTTAAACATTTCATTTCTAATGTTTCCTACATTACTCTTTATTTCATTTTACCTGATCGAAACAGAATTGTAAAAATAATTTCTCACTCTTGGAAAACATAAGAAATACCTCTTCTATTACATAAATAATTCCTTCTTCGAAATTATCTAAAAGTCATTTATATGTATAAACGTGACATTTCATAAATAATATTTTGCACTTTTCTCCACTATGATCCATACAAATAATAATATTTAGATATTTCTAGATTAATATACAATATATGTATAACATGTTATATAATACATGACATGTATAATGCATAAGAAAACTATACTTGTTAATTCAGAATTCAGTATTAATTAATATAGCTTTTATATTTTGATATAGTAGCTTCTGTATTATTAGTTTGTAGTAAAGCGAAAATGTGAATAAATAAATACGGATTTATATTATAAATATCGTAAATTAATAAATTTGCAAATAAATGTGCCGCATCGGAATGGTGTCCGTTGGAATAGTGTCGTTTGATAGCAAACGCGTTAAAATACGTAACCATTTATTGTTAGATATCGCAATTCAAACAACAACAACATAACAGTTTTATAGAATTCTTTGAGTTGCTGAAATATCTCTGTGGATTTTCATCAAACGTTTACGTTCAACATGGCGCGTAATACATATTATTCGGCGAAAATCCAAGTAGCAATTACTGCAAAAATATAGTTTTATTCGTTTGTCGCGCGAGCGATATTGCAAAAGGCTGAAAACCGAGCGCGTGTTCATACATAAACGCGCAAACGAAATTGGGAAAATGCAAGGAAAACACACAGATGAATATGCATTTTCGTTTAAATAACATTTTATTTTGGATATACATATATTTCCGATGCATCGCGCTCGGAACTCGAAAAGTTAACTTTATCAACGCAAATGGAGATATTCAGTATGTAAAAAAAAGAAGGATATTGCTAAATTATATTTGTAAAGTTATGTCGTTATAAATGGGACGAAAAACATTTGTCGATAACCGTCACTCCGATCGTATAATTCATACATATGTATTTACATCGTTAGTATAGAAGCTTGAAAACGACAAATATGCACCGTGACAAGTAAATTAAACGTAACAAATACAAATAAACAACAAGCGTAGTAGCTCGCGTTCCATCGCGTTAACTTGTTGGCTAAAAAATTTTTTTTTTTTTTTTTTTTTTTTTTTTTTTTCAATAGTCGGTTTCGCGCGCTTAAATTCTTCAGCGATACGGACGAAAAATGAGGGTTACTGCATTAACGTTAAACGCCATTTAAGCGCCTGCAAGGTGATCCTTTAAACTTTATTTATGCAATTAACATCCTTTAAACTTCGAACGGTGGCTGTTTAATTAACTTTTTGTTAATTTGGAGTTTCTTCGTTTGAACTTGTTTTAATCGATTTGAATTTGAAAAGTTCTTTTGGAATATATCTATATCGCATCTCTTTTCGTCGAGAAGAAAAAGAGATACGCATTACAGGGGTATAATATATATTTTTCAATTATAAAATAAATTACAATAGTATTATTATGATATCACAATTTCCCAATATTACGAGAAATGGATATAAACTCTCGATGAATAAACAGGGAATTATTTAAAAAGAGTTTAAATAATAAAAAATGTTTAAATTGTAATCCTTTATTATTTAAAAATACTCATTCAATAATCTCTTTATCTAACTGAATCTATATTTTTTTTTTTTTTATATAATGTTAATCGCCTTGAAGAAAATAATATAAAAAAAAAAAAAAACTAACAATAAGTTGGATGACAAATCACAGATCCTCTGTAATAATAATATAAAAGAAATTGATCAATTTCCATCATTAATTTATTTCAATACCTGCAAGTATCTGAAAGCGATATTTATAAATTGAAAATCAGATAATCTTGATGCGAAGCTTTATATATGCGTTCGCGCGCGATTTAATGAAAAAGGATTGAATACGCATCACGCTTCGCAACGAGTAAACATCTAGGGGGAAAATGACGGATCGTATTACTCTGATGCATATAAACCTCGGACGCAGTTGGAACAATCGGTCCGGTTTATTTGCCGTCTGCATCGGAATCGACAGACCCAGGAGCTTCTCCGCCGTTCGGTGACGCGCGTTACAATTTGGCTTAATCCACCGACTGGCCGCGCCGCGCCTCGCCGGTAAATCAACGATAGCTCGACATCGCAGCAGGTTTACGGGCATGCCTACGTGTCGACCTGATTCACGTCTATCTAACGAATCTGCCGTCACCGTGATCACTGCAAACCCTGCGATCGTACACTAAGAATCACACGGAGAAACGAGCGGTGCGAGCTGAAATTGAATCAGACCGAAGTTGAATTGACCGATCGAAATGATGGAAGGGACACTGCAACTGTGCTTGAATTGCGCGAGAGGAGAAAAACTGATTGAAGGGTGGAGGAATCTTTTGCGTTCACACTCGTAGAAGTCGTTACAAACGTATATTGTAAATTAATATCTAATTGAATCTCTTTCCGATTCACAAGTACGTATAATTCAATCAGTTTAATTCACAGGTAGAAAGAGACGGAGAGGTTGCGCTTTTATCCGTCATTTCGAAACTCGGTATATTGAATGTTATACGTATAAATCCTATTTAAAAATCGTTCAATCAATTAATTCATAAGTATTTACTCGTGTCTGATAATTACGCGGGAGCAATATGAATCATGCCATGTCGATTTTGCGGTAATGATTTGATTTGAAAATTATACACATATAGAAGTCTCTATATACTATCGAATCGATAGTTTAAATTAATATAATGGCACAATTATAATAACAATAATCGCTAATTAACACATATCGCTTACGTAATATGCATGTTTTTCTCTTTTCATATTTGTTTCCTACTTACTACTACATTATATATTGATTTAATCTTTTTTCTGATGCATTATATTGTCTCGTAAATTCTTTGCTCGTCCGAAATACTCAATATTTTTTTTTTAAGTACATTCCTTTTCATATGAAGAAAGATAGTTGAATAAACTTGATATAAAAAAGTGCTATTAAAGATTCCTATTAAATTTTGTTTAATAGAAAATGTAAATGTTTCATTGAATAAATAAATAGAAAGTAATAAATTTAATAATATTACTTGGAAAATTATTCCACAATAATTTAAGTACTCTCCAAAAATATGTATAAAATTATTAATTAATTTATAAGCTAAAGTAAAGGTACATTCTGTAAAATTAAAATTCTTATTTCATGAATTTTTGTGCACTGTTACTATAAAATGTTCGTGGTACAGTCACTATAAAAAGTTAATTATAAGATATTTACAATTTTAAGATTAAATCATATTCTATAGATAGAACAAATCTTTACTTTAACCGACAAATTAATTATTAATTTTATATTTTAAAAGTGCTTTGCGCGATGTTGAATCTCCAAAGATATTATATTTATTAGCTCTTGGCGTAGCTGATGTGTCCAAGTTCCTCTTTGAGAGCACGAAGCGACAGCAGCGGTACAGCATCGCGATTTTTATTCCCCGTGAGTTTATTCTTACGAGAGAGACACTCGGAGGTCAGTCGACCGATGGTATTCGCCGATGCAACGGCGAGAATATCGAGACCTTTTCTCCCGCTCGAGAGAGTATTTTGGCCCTTTACGGATAAAGGTCGATGGCGTAGTCGATGGTGATCGAGAGATTCGAGGGCATGCATCGGCCAATAACACGTCCGAGCACAAGCCGAGCATAAGACAAGTGCAGGACGACAGGATCTGGGCACGTGTATGCGTGTGAGTGTGTGTGTGTTTTGTGTGCTTGTGTGCACGTGTCAGAACAACGTATCACACTAACACTGTCTTATCTTATTCTAGGTCTGTCGCTCTCGCGACACTCTGAAAGCTCCGTCTACGGGGCTGTAAATATTTATACCGACGGAGCGTGAGAAAATTCTAAAGTGGTGTGCAGCGTGGCCATATGCGTATCGTAAGAAGGAAAAGGGTGGAAAGGAGGAATAGAGTTGGAGAAATGTTTAAGGAAAAGGAGGAAGAGGATGAAGGAGCCAGTCCGGGGGACGAACGAAAAGCCGACGTCGCGAGTCGTTTCTCGAGGTCTCGGACCCCATGGGAATGTTGACTGAGAGAAAAGGGCTCGACGAAAATTCGTCCTGCGATTTAGAAACGCCTCGAGATTGCGAATGGAAAAAATCGCCAACGGCATATACAATATACTATATATTGCGACAGCATCGCTGCAAATGACGTCGAAAATTGACGAGGATCATTACCGCGAAGATTATACGGCGGTGCCTCGCTTTCGAACATTAACTCAAGCGAGTATATGAAAGAAGGTTGAACGATACACACACACACAGGGAGAGGGAGAGAGCAAGCGCGAAGTTGAGGGAAAAACGCAAACGGAAGCGCTGAATCGTTGCGAGCGACACAATAATAATCACGTGTGGTCAGAGTGCACAAACCAGTCGCGTTTTCGCAATTTCTCAAAACCGCAATGCTTTTCTTCTCTCTTCGAGATCGCAGAATGTAATTACGACTACCGAGAATACATCGGTCTAAACGCGCGTAAGTCTAGCACTCGTATCGTATCACTCTCCGGAAAACAATAAAGTCGGGAAAAGATTAAGTGCCAGAGAAAAAAATAAATTCGTAAATAAGTGCTTTTATTCCTTAACTCTATATGTATGTTGTTTGATGTTAGTTGAAGGATTAATATAAAAGAAAAGAAGAAATATAAAAAAATGTTCTCATATCTTCTTTTCTCCTTACTGCGTGTATTATATCAGTTGAATTAAAGTATAATTTTGATAAATAAGATTTGCAATATTTTTATAAATTTTTTTATATAAAACAACAAGAGAATAATTGTATAAGAATCTTTTCTCAATTAACATAATTTGCGCATTTTATTCTTCCCAAAAGTCATGACTCACCTCATTTATTCTCGCGAACGTTACCGTGTTAAAACTGATTTTAACGTCACGCAACGCCGCACCGGGATTTAACCGACTGGCATGACTCGCTGCCCGTGGGCTTTAACAGGTGCGACGACGACGACGACGACGGACTCATTTGGCGATTCCTTTTGAAGAGACCACTTCCGGTCTCCTTAAGTAGTCAGAGACGAAACGCTAGGAGGGAATGGAGGAATCGTGCCAACGAGGAAGATGGCAACTCGGAAAGGTGGCGATGGCGCGCCACAAGAGAAGACAACGCGTGTTCCGGTCTGTGCCCCGTGTGGGACTCTCTCACGGGCCCACCTGTACCTTGCTCCGTGTATTCCGCCCTTACAAGTCGCTCGCCCTCTTATCGTGCCGCGAATATCTATGCAGGACACGACGTGGTGTGCTTCGTTTCTTTCGCTGGGGCTGCCGGCGATAATTAGGAATTCGTGTTTCCGCTAACTTTGCCATGTCAAACTGTGTCGCGTCTCACTCGGCGGACGAAGGTAACGAGTGGTTTTGCGATCGGCAATGACGTACGTTATAATTAAATAAGAGCTTTGAATTAGATTTCAATAATTTTAAATTCGTTCGATCACACAATATACAATTACACTGTAAAAAATAACTACAGACAAAGTGTTTGAAGTTTTCTTGCAGACACGATGACCGAATTTTCAGAAGAGTGTCTGAATTTTTAGATATTCTTCTAAATTAAAAATAAAATGACTTTGATGATTAGACAGAAATTACTTTCATTTAAATCTGAAATCTTAAGCAACTTTTTACAGTGTAAATATCAAATTATATGTACATATTAAATAAAATATTAAATACTTTTTAACGAGAAGTTTCTCTTGTTAAACCTATATTGTTTTATACTGATTATAAAAGGAAAAACGATGAAAAGAAGCGACAAATGATCGACAGATAAAAACATTAATTCGCCGCGGTTTGATGAGAAGAAAAATTCGCGGATGAGCAAAATTATGGGAAACGCGCGAGACACATTATCCTCTGTTGATAAGAAGAAAAATTTTATAATTATTCTTTAAACCCTTAAAGATAATCGCTCGTCATCATTCGTCGCTCGTAAACACGATGACTTGTAAATTCTCATCCGCTGGAAGGAGACTTATTTACGGTGGACTTTATACACACGAGAGTGGCAGAGATTTATTAATTAGTCAGCAATTATACGCACCCGGAAAATTCGATATACGATACGCAATTTCTTCCACGGCTTGTACATGTACGCGGGATGTAAAAAGACAGCGTTTTTTTTTTTAAATAAAATTATACATTTTGCGATTACGCGGTGCGTCATGTTTGCTCGCATCGACGTAATTTATCGCGAACCATGCGAAAAAACGCCACTAAATTAATAGAGAACGTAAAGATGAAATGTGCATGAGGACAAGCAACTGGAAACATATTTCTTGATATCTTCAATTATCGCTCTCGAATAATGTAACAAGAGGCAGTTTCGGAACGACGTATTATTATTTTTGTGTGAACTATCGTTATAACAAGATGATCTTCCGCCTCATTCAAGTATCGCGACTGAAGAACTGAAAATGTCGAGAATTATCTTGATCGAATTCTTGATGAATGCATGACATGATAATTTTATTCTTTTAAAATAGTAATAATCTTATTACGCAGATAGATGTTGAAAATATTAAGTAGAATAGTTTATTAGATGAATATTTTTCTAAAGATTCCCATGCTTTTATTATTCGAAAATAATGGAAATAAAAGAATGTATTTTTAATAATGTTGGTAGATATTTTATAATTAAATGCAAATAAAAAATCACACAACTATACTCATATTATAATAATTTAAAACAAAGATTGCATTATAATCAAAAGACTAACAAGCTGCTATCTAAATCTCACGAATACAATATTACATTTATTGCGAAAAAATTTCTTACAAGATAATTTTTTTCTCTTGATTAAATAATAATAAGTTCTCATTTACAAGTAACTTTTCACTAACTAAGATCCAGAAATGTTACATCATTATTTACCATTTTTTAATATTTATTCGTACTAAAGTATATGTTAATAATTATAACTAATAAGGATACGTTGATAACTATAATAATTAAATTACAACTAATAACTTTAAATTATTCAGCCGAGAATGGATGGTGAATGAAAATAAAAGAAAAATGTTAATACCTTCCTCGGCAGCTAGAAATTGCGATAAAGGGGTCAATCGAATCAAACGTCACCGTAACTGCCGGACAGATCGCGGTACCTCGTCTCGTTTCATAGCCGTTATTCGACCGGTCGGCCGGGACAGGAGTAAACAAACGCTCGCGCAATAAATGAATGAATAAATTTGCAATATAAATTTCACGCCGGAACCACGCTGGTTGGCCGTTGCGGGCGGACGGGAGAATGAGAGGAGAGAAAGAAAAAGAGAGACACAAAGAGCAAAAGAAAGAGAGAGAGAGAGAGAGAGAGAGAGAGAGAAACTAGGCGAGAAAAAGAGACGGAAGGTCCGCCGCACCAACGGAATAATTTATCGGCAAGCGTGTCCAGACCTCGAAAGCGTTTGTGCATGATTTATTCGCATATTCGACGTAGTACGCCGGGAGAACATGAGAAGAGAAGAGAAGGCGGGGGGGGGGGACGGGAAGAGGGAGGGAGAAGGGACGAGGGATAGAGAGACGCAGCACGCGAGCAGGTTGAAAGACGGGAGCAAGGTAAAGTGCGCAGGCCACCCGTCGCAGGACAGGTTCACGAGAGAGAAAAGATACGAGAGAGAAGAAGAGAGTGAGAGACGGAGAGAAAGAGTGAGTCACTCGGTTAGGATAAACCGCGTCCATGAGGTTTCAGAGGAAATGACGTGGCTTCTGTCGAGAACGACTACTTCTCATCGTTTGTCTCTTTTTCCCTCCCCTTCTCTCCCTAAGCCCCTTTCTCTCTCTCTCTCTCTCTCTCTCTCTCTCTCTCTCTCTCTCTTTTTCTTGTCTTTGTGCCGTTTCTTTTGTCGTTTCCGCGCGTCTATACTTCGACTACTGAAGTGGCTCGGCATCAAGAAAAAGAGAACGAAACAGAAAGAGGAGGAGGAGGAGGAGGAGGAGGAGGAGGAAAGGGTCTGGCGACACAATGGTAAAAGAGCCGTGACCTTTGACTCCAGTGTCTTGTATATGATGCGCTTTGTGAAACGTGTGCGTAATACCCAGAGTTCTCTTCCTCTCCCGGCTATTTTATTATCCTCCGCCTGTTTCGTCGTCCTGTTGTGGAGAGAATGAGAAAATGAGTCCGCCGGATTGCATTCCGCCCTGCATTAACTCTCCGTTGTCGAAGTTTCTTCGCGAACAAGTATACAAGTAGCTTACTAAAAATTCCAAGTTTAATATTACAACGTTATGTACAGGCAATTAATTTAATCAATTAATTATTTTCTTTCAATTTTTACTGATTAACTGAAAATCTTTTAAAAAAAAAAAAAAGTCCAACGATCGTTATATTAGTATCATTTAGACAATCACAAAACAACTGTAAATTATATTTGAAGAAAAAAAATTATTAATATTAAAATTAGCATATAATTATGTTCATATTAATGAAAGTAGGTCATATCCATTATTAATTTCCTGTTTATGAATCTTATAATTATAGAGGCTCTTACGAATGACTTTTGCATTCTTAATGAAATCCTTATCAAGCCAAATTATTCAAACAATAACCAAGAGCAAAATAAGACATGGAGAAGGGCACAAAGGCACCGAAGGTGGCACGTAACTGCCCTGATTAGTCCGTCACGTTTTCGCATCGGCATGCACAGACGCATCCCTAAACGGAAGTTAGCTCGTGATACAGTCGTGACATAATAGTTATGTATGTATGTGTGTGTGTGTCGACAGCAGATACGCGTGCCTTGTGGATGTATCGTCAAGACGGAGAGGATCAACCGAAACTGCCGTTACCGAGAGGGTTGGAGGGCTCGGGCGGACGTAATAGCGCCTCAAACACCGCGCTCGCGTCGCTGATGAATTGCTGGCATGGATGGACGTGCGGGGTTGGAAGGCTGTCGGTAAAGAGAGAGAGCGAGAGAGAGAGAGAGAGAGAGAGAGAGATAGAGAGAGGATACTGCGGAGAGGTCTCGCCATCACCAACCGCATCAATCCCCCGTACAATCCCCCTCTGCGTCCCACCCCAACCCCCTCCGTTTATATTCGCGCGGCGTGTTGTAGTAGCGAATTTCGAAGCCGCACGCGCGGATGCTATCCGGTGGTTTCCTCCAGGAACCGGAATTCCCTACGGGACTACTGGTAGTGCTGGACGAGACGGATGGTGGAGATCCAAGGGCGAGATCCGGTCGACGAAAACACGCCGGGACTAATTAACGCTCTCGCGTTACGTGAGCCTCGGCCGAATTGCGGATTATTTGAAGGGTGTTTGCGCGCGCGTTTATGTATGTGTATGTGCGTGCGCGTGTGTACGCGCGTTGATATATGACGAGGTTATGGATGCCAAAATAGAGAGAGCGAGCATGTAACATGGTTCTTACTATTATCCGGTTAATTAGGACCGTCGAACGTTAAGTTAAAGGATTAAAAAAAAATTTAACTCAATGAATTTCACGTCAATATGTGTTCTTGAAAACACAAAAATAAGATTAACTATAAATCCTTTTTTATATTTCTATAACGTGTTTCTGACCATTATTAGTTAATTAGAATCATCGAACATTAGTTAGAGGACTTATTAAAATACCTATAATTAAAAATTAAATTTGATTTAATTTAATTTAATTTAATTAAAATATAATTAAAAAGAAATTTAATTCAGATTAATTTCACGTCAGTTTGTGTTCTTGTGGGCACAAAAATAAGATTAAATTTAAGAAATTACACGGATAAACTATTAAAAGTTAATACATCTAATACAATTTGAAATTCATAAACTTGGTATACGCAAAGCATTTTTTTAGCTTTTTAAAATATAAATTTAATAATTAATTTGTAAGGTAAAGATTTGCCGTGTAAAATTAAAATTTTCATTTTCCTGAATTTTTGTGTACAGTCATTATAAAAAAGTTAGTTCAATATATTTTGAGATTAAATTATATTCTACAGGGCAAATCTTTACTTTAACTCAAAAATTAATTTTACATTAATTTTATATCTTAAGAGACTAAAAGCTTTGCGCAATGTCAAATTAATGAATCTCAAAATATATTAAATGTATTAACTTTTGACATAGATGATCCCTGTAGTTTCTCCTTAAATCCTTTTTTATACCCCTGTATAAATCACGGAATGTAAAATATAACGGAAGAGATTTTTTGCATTTTTATTATATTCTTCAAATCTTACGCAATTCGTGAAAAGACCCATTTTAATTCTCTATATTTTTGAAACTAATACACATTTTTATTAAGGATAGATTTTAATTTAATTAATATAAAAGTTCTCTCAATTAGTGCATGGATAATATTGAAGATATAACGTATATTAATATTGAAAGTATGTTAAAATACGAAAGATTGACTTGCTCATACGCGAAACGTTCGGGCACCAAAGCGAAATAGGTAAAGTATTCAGTGAGTTTGATGGATTTCAATTTCCGCACGGATACGTGCGGCTCAGAATTATACATGAAACGTCATGAGAAAAATACATTACATATGTCAATGTTTTTTTTCGTGTTTTTGCGAGAGCTCCGATATATATATATATATATATATTTTTTTTTTCATCTTTAGAAATCCGATAATTCAGAAGTTAAATCGGAACGAGTCAGATCAAAAAAAGATCATGAGAATATCAAAATATTCCTAGAAAATTTATTTAAAATACTTTTTTAATCGAAAAATACATATAAATATATAAAATAACATATCAAATATAATCATATTCACATTCGCCGAACTGAAATAAATCTGCTTGTATATCTTCTTTATGTAGACTGTAAAAAATCTAAAGATTAGAAAGATTCAAAATATATTAATTCTGCGATAATATATTTTAAATGATTATTAGATCGTATTTATGTATGTGTGTAATTGCGTTTAGACGGTCTATAATCGACTATGGAGAGTTAAGCCGTTAAAGTCAATCATATCTACATTGTGACCTGATTCATCCTAGCTTAGCCTAACAAATTATGATATTATACCAGCGCGGCGATTAGAGATTCGATTATAACATCAGCTCTTGATGTATCGGATCGAGACTTGCGGAAATATCCAACGGATTCTACAAATTTCAGCATTTATTTCGAATTTAATCGGCTCGACGATTACAGAAGAGGAGAATTTCGATTAATAAAATTATCAGAGATCCAAATATATTGATTTCGCAATCAATCTCGCGCACGATTCCGAATTTACGTTATATCAATTCCATTATAAAAAAAAAATAATTGCAGACAAAATGTCTGGAGTTTTCTTGCAAACACACTGTCCGAGTTTTTGGATAAAATTTTCAAAAGAGTGTCTGAATTCTCAGACGTTCTTCTAAAGTTTCAGAAAAATAACACCGATTAAGACAGATTGTCTGAAATTACTTGCAGACATTCAGATCTAAAAATGTGTCTGAATTCTTAGGCAATTTTTTTGCATTTACATTATCTCGATACGTTTCGCGATACAACGCGCAACCACTCATGTACGTGATAAACGTTATTACGTCGCGTAATTGTGTTAGGTTTGCGGATGCCGGCCATTTTCGGCCATTATCGACAGTTACCGCCGATCTGCGTTTCGTTTCTTCTGATTGTACATACATACCTGAACGACTGAAAACACACGCCGACCGAGCGACTGGAAAAGGTACTCTCGCGCCATTTGCGAAATAGAACCGTATCGTAAGAATGTATTATCATATAAATAGCGAAGGGAGGCAACGTACTAATAACGTGCCGCGCGGGGCCGTCGCTCCCATTGTTTTCATCTCCATCAAATGAGAAACACCGTAATGTCGAGAGCTTTTTACGATCCGTGTCCTGATTTTCCTTTTCTCATTCTCTCGTCTCTCGAATCTCGGGGAAAAAAAAAAATTTGCAGTTATATTCTAGAAATATCATCTAGTTTCTAGAAAGACGCTCTTATTCGCGCGTATCCCCTGTGAAATACTTTACCGGTGATGTAAGTATAGGATATATAACTAATTTCAACAGATCGGAAAATGTTTAGAAAAAGATGAAATAAGGAAGAGAATTAAAAAAGAGAAAACAAGGTTTTTAAATAATAAACTATCGTGTATTAACTTTATAAAATTAGACCGAAAAAAATAAAAATTTGCTCGAGGTAAATTAAAAACGGAGACTTTTCATTTCTTATTTCTTTTTAAAAATCGATATCAGACGACAAAATTAAATACTATTTTACCCAACAGTAAATGCGATGCTGGTATTTTACGACCGGTGAAAAAACATTCCTGGAACATGTTCTGCGCAATATCTCTGCAGTGTTTTTCCCAAATTATTATTCGCACTTATGTGCGTGTTGCTTTACACGTGTACTCGTATACTTTGCAAAGCCTTTGATATTCAACGTTTCAAATCGAATAAAAACGCCCCGCCTGCATATGGCGGGTGCTTTGTAAGGCGATGTTATGTGTTCTCGACGCGGAAATTTGAATAATACGTGTCTTACACGTATCCTTCGAGAAAGAAATTCTCCCCCGTTGCGAATCAGGGGCGATTTAACGGATGGCTTTCTCTTCGAAAAAAAGATTATTAAGGCAGCAAGGTTATTTGTTTCAAAGAAAAAAAAGAAACGAATTATTTGCATAGCGAGTAGCTTTTAAAAGTAATCTCACGTCCTCTCTTATATAAAGTCTGATACGTTCGCGGACAATTTAACTTTTCCCTTGTGAGCATTCTTTTCAACATTGCATTTCCAAAATCTCTCTCTTTCTCTCTCTCTCTCTCTCTCTATATATATATATATATATATATATATATATATATATATATATGTAAAAAGAAAGGCGGAATTGACTTTTAAAGTGAAATTTCCGTCCTCTGTATTTCTCGCATAGTAGTTGCGAATAAAATTTTTCAGAATATTTTTATCGTCTTTTCTTTTTGCCTGATTGCCAGGATGTGTTCTTCCACATGTCGGAAATTAGAAACTTGGTGACTACGAAATGACTTCCACCTTTCTCGAAAACTCTGTCGTTTTACCAAGTGCTTTAAAAACATCCGAAAGAAAATTCGACAGCGAGTTCCTTTTGCGTGTTCCTTTGTGTATAAGTAACATTGTAAAGAATCTATTGTCTATCTGTGTTAAAAGTAATTTCATTCTTTTGAGATTAACGATAAATAGACGTAATTTCTTCTTTTAATTTTAATACGGCATGAATTAAAAACAGCAATGGAAATTCTCTGAATCTGAAATATAATGAACAGTTTAATATAAGAAGACAAAGGGTATAGTTTTAGCTCTATATATTGTACATATATATTCTTGTGAGAGAGTCCGATAAGAAGAATTATTTTATATTATTTTTGAGCTGTAGGTAGAAAGAGATAAATCATATTAAAATTGAAAAAGAGAGAAAATTTCATGTACCAGGAAAAGCATAACGCTTTTTCGAGATTACTTTCTTAGAGATTGCAGTTACGTAGTGAACAAATTATTTACTCTCAAAAATTCAGTTCGTCATATTCATCTACGTGTGCATTAGCATATTTTTCATATACGAACGTTATCAATAGCAAACTCTCTTTTCGTCTACCTTTCCTATTCGTGGAAAAATCCTTTCACGATAGAAGGTCGTCTGCACCGAAAATATGCCGGACCACTGTAAAGGATACGCGCGTTTCGACATTTTATATTCTTCGTAGAGAGTTTTCTATCTGGAAAACTCGCCACGCGGATGGACATGAGAGCAGACTCTTTTAGCACGAGTACGAGTCCAGCCGAGAAACTCTCCTCTCGTGTCTCGAAAGTGTATCATCGATATCGACTAAGAGACGACGCGCATATACAAGCAAAGTGCATCATCTTACATTTTTCCGTCGCAGGTGACAAGATATCACGATATTCCGAGAGAGAGAGAGAGAGAGAGAGAGAGAGAGAGAGAGAGGAAGACAGAGAAAAAAAAAGGAGAGACAGGATCGACGAGCGTGTCATTATTTAAAATTAACGCCGATCTCGTCGCGGTCGTTTTTTCCGTCCGTTCAACGATCTCGCTCGGTGATGACACGAAAGTGACGCGGAAATTTCCGAGCGAAGCGCTATAACTGGGATAAGTTACGGGGAAAAGACGTCCCGCCATCCGAGCGAAATGTGCGCGCGTGCGCGCGCTCGGTCTCGAGCGAGATCGAAAGAAGAGAGAGAAAGAAAAACTTTAAATCCATGTAAGAAGGAAGAAAGAGTGTCGTCGCTCTCGTCGACGCTTATCCCGGAGATAAATGATTTCATGCTCAGCTTACGACGCGTCATCGTCGATGTCCTCGTTTCTCTTCCGCTTTTTCTCCTCGTGTCTCGGCTGGCCATTTCGTTCCTGCCGCGACACTACTCACGCAAGAAAAAAAATACATGTGACACACACTAAGTTTCTCTAAGTACAAAGCTTATTTGAAAAAAAAAAAATCAGCGCCAACGGTACATGGTGTTCCCAAGTGGTCACCCATCTAAGTACTGACCATGCTCAACGTTGCTTAACTTCAGTGATCGAACGAGAACTGGTGCTTTACAACGTGATATGGTCGTTAGCGATATTAAAAATTTTAGTTGCTGCAGATGTAATTTGAGAATTACAATAATTACAGTTAAACCTTCGTATTTGCTACAGAAATATATTACACCGCGAATAGGATGGTAAAATATATGGAAATGTAAGGAATGCGCTCCAAGAAAATTAAAAAAAAAGTAATATTAAAAAAGTTGATTTTATTTCAAATTATTCAAACGTAACTAATATTTAATATTATTGCATAAAAATTTCTATACGTTATTAAAATTATGAAAATTGGAACAAATTACTTCAATATTATTGAACGGTTGCTCAGAAATTGATTTACAAAATTTGATAATTTTTTTCTTGTTTTACGGTATTTTGTAGACTTTTGAACTCAAGTTCAATTATTGACTTGTTTCTTCTATCTTTCTTTTAAAAATCAGATTTTTGTCCTTTAAGGCAATTGACGATTCAAAAAGCGACCGAATTTATTTATTTATTATTTATTTATTAATAGATATAATATTTAATAGAATTAAAATATAATGAAATTTTGATCGCGAATAAAATTTTTTGGTCGCAAATAGAAAGAGTGGGTATACATTTTTACTCCTTGAATACCGAAAACGCAAATAGTGAACTCGTGAATAAAGAACTTTCTGTATACGATGCTACTCCTTTCACGATACAGACGTTAAAACGTGTTTCATAGCTCGCCTAGAAAATTGACAACGTAATTCTTGATGACGATAAGCTTATGGCGCGCGACTGTCATAGTTGCACTTTGGAAATTTCGCGAAATATGAAGTACCTCGATGATCGATCGCTTAAGGCCAACTGCTGATGCTAATACTGGCTGAAACTATTGATCAACAATATCGGCTCAAGTTTTGGGTTTAAATTAGTAAAATATAGTAAAGTTTATAACTAGATATATTTTATATCTAGAGAAATCTTTTTCTCTCTATCTCTCTCGATTATATCGTAGAGTTTTGTATATTTTTTATCCTTGAATTCTCTCTTTAACGTAAGTGTAATTTTATTTTTCTAATAAATATATAACAAATATATATTTTCGCGGTACATTTTACCTTGTAAATGTATTGTATATCCAATAAAACACGCTACATTTTCGAGTTCAATAATAATAAAAGGAAAGACGGAGAGAAAACACGATTTTAATATTTCGTGCGGCTCGAATCGCCGATACCGTAACACGATACGATAGATTCGACATGAATGTATTATCAGACCATTGCCGAGCTGTCTAGATCGGACAGCCGACGTTCCTTAAAAATGTATCCGCCGGCCATTGACGTCAAACGCTTGGAACAAGATCGCAAGTAGTGCCACGCCCGATAAGTCAGCCGGACCTTATATCCAGTCCCGTAATAAGGAATCGGAGTATCCGGCACGTGACGACGGTACCGATTGCCTGACAAACTAACATCACGTGTTAACAACACGATAACTCGATAAGTGAAAGCGCGAGTTATATAATAATTATAAAACGAGGAAAAAATAATGAAATAAGTCTTTTGCCGAATGAAAACGTTATTATTAATTATATTATTAATTATTAAACAGCGAGAGTAATTTATGTATAAACCTCGAGACGTTGACAACTTCTGATTATTCGACTTTTTACGAGCGATATTATCATTATGTAAATGAGTGCTTACTGTTGATATTAACAGAAAAAAATACGCGTGGGATGATTTATGGTTAAAGAGGACGCTCTAAAAATACATCCCACACATTGATTTATACGGCACAGTTGTCTCTATACACGGTCGACATTATATACGCTAACGAGTAGACTGTAGCTACACATTACGGTATACTTATTCCAGTCGATGTATTCATCGGTATGCAAAATCGCGCTCGATATTCCGCTTGACACGTAAAGCGCGCGTGATCAATATGCGAGAATATTTTCGCTTTACGTCTCCTTTACCTCGCCTTTATCTCGGCGTTGTGCCGGGAGTCTACGAATCGATCCGCGCCGGAAAATTCGAAGAGCGAGAACGCTGAATTTTCAATCGACGCGCGACGGTCCTTATTGTCGGCCGTATTTCCATATTTCAGCATCGTCTTATACAATACGCGGCGATGCAACGGGATTTTTACATACCTCGATGGAGTATACCAGTAAGAAATTACGGAATCGACGCGTCGATAGAGATTGGAAAAATTGCGCCACTAATTTTCGTATCTCTCTTTACTACTCTCTCTCTCTCTCTCTCTTTCTTTCTATTAAACAAAATTAATATTTATAAGATAATAAAATTTCTTTGATTTAAACTTGGTTAAAATTTTCCTTAGTTTTGCAAACACTTTATAAAAAAACAATAATTAAGTCTATTTCTGTATAATTTTATTAATATATATACATATATATATATATGTGTGTGTGTGTGTGTGTGTGTGTGTATTATATACTATGTTATATATTATTAATATATGTATAATTTTAATATAATTTTAGATATTATTATATTATTATTATTATATATACCATATTAATTTATATTTCCTTCACATAAATTAAATATGTAATGTACGTATATACATGTCTTTTACACTTTATGAGAAATATACGTCCTACAAAAAGATACTATTGTTATGTAACGCTGCAATCGTGTTCATAGTTATCTATCGATTTTGAATCAAAGTTGAATGACGCTATTTTGAAAAAAAAAAAAGAAAAAAAAACATTTTGTGTGTAACATTAATCTTGATTTAAAACACATAGTCGTCTTAAATCACCTCTGGAAAATTATCTTTCGCATTAATTATCCGATGCTTTATTAAAAGAATGAAATTAAAAGAACTTAATATCTTAAATTCATTTTAAATATCTTTCTATTCACTTATCCCGCGATATTTCTCGATTCGACGTTGTATTAATTCTCTCTTTTTTTTCTTCTTTTCAGTTTCAGAGAGAGAGAGAGAGAGAGAGAGAGAGAGGGAGAAGGAACGATGTTATATTAATTTTCTCTCTGTCCCTCTGCAAACTCGTCGCACTAATTTTCATAACTGGAACGCAACGTAATACCAGCCAGACACATCGTGTCCTTTTACGCCGCGTTACGTCGCGAAACGCCAGCGAGGCGACGAAGATGCGACCGAAGACGAGCGGGCGAGCATCGTTTTCCCGAGCTTCTGAAAAAGGATCTCCCACCTCCATCTCCGAAACCACGTTGCCGGGCGACGCTGAAAGGCAATGTTATTAGCACAACGCACGTCGTCGTCATTTCCGCGAAGGCGAGGTGGGCGGGATGGGCGAGATGGGCGAGGCAAGACGGTAAGCTCCGTCTGAACAATCACAGTCCCACGCTCCTTATACACTCATTCGCGCTCTCCCAAGAGAGCTCGCTCGTTCGTTCACATCCTGCTATTCACGAGGCGTCTATTCCTTCGTTCTTCTTTCTTATTTCTCTTCTTTTTTATTTCCTTCCGTCTCTCTCTCTCTCTCTCTCTCTCTTTTTACTATAATTCGTCTTAACCGACTTCCTTGGCAGTCTTCGTCAGACGATGGCGGCAGTGAACCGAGACTCTGACAATTTGTAGGTAATTTGACAAACGGATCGTCATCACGGTCTTGTCTATCGCACTCGTAGACGAGTTCAAGGTCTGTTTCGCCGGCGGAAGTGACGAAGGCTACGTGATAGGAACCTTTACCGATATCGAAAATATAGGTTTTACAGCGACGAAGGAAATCGCGGAGTCAGTCCTCTTCCTCTCCCCCCCCCCATTTCTCCCTATCGTAAGATATACTATATGTATATTATATATATATATATATATGTACTCGTTTCCGTCATGGTCGCGTCACCGATAACCCGACATTTTTCGACTGCCCGGCAAATGTATGAGGTGTCGCACAAGTCGTTCGTTACTTTCGTTACTTTCGTTACTTTCTCTCGACCACGGATTTCTTCGTGGGATTGGAACCTACTTCCAATACACGGATATATTCCGGTTACTGAAACTTAAATTGAACTTAAAATTAAACTTCAAGGCAAAACAAGGTCTTTTACAAATAAACCAGGGAAGAAAGTTCCGCGAGATGCAACTTCGAAAATTAATTAAGATTAAAGCGGAAAAACGTGAGAAAAAAAATATACTTACTAAATATATATACTTTGAATTGTATATCAATGATGTGAACAGAAATTATATAAAGTAAACATTCAAAATTTTTTTTCAAAAGATTAATATTTCTCAATATCTGAAATTTCTATTCACAATATTTTCCATCATTCTTTGCTTTTATATCATTCTATTGCGCTTATTGCTTATTTGCTTTTTATTTCAACTGCACGACATTCGCGAGGAGCCTTACAATATGTAGAAACTACATTCCTACCGTCTTCTTTATCCAATTTTCAATGTTTCATTCTTCACAATTGCAACGACCGCATCTTTTTACTCTAACTTTTCGTAACTTCACGTAGCTCGGAGGAAATGCGTTTGACACACCGTGTACACTTTCGTAATACGTCACTGCCGTCAATCGATGGTGTCGATACGAGTTTCCCTCTACGAAAATGTTCGCAAAACACATCTTTTTACGGTTCCCAAGCCCGATAGATCCCGACTTCCTTTCCATAGCTACAAGGCAAACATACGAGGGATCTTATTAAGTTCAAGGATTTTCCAAATCGAGATCTTGATTACTCGGAAGCGAGAATGGGGAAACGAATAATACCCCCGTAATTCCCTGGCGCGCACAAACACGGGAAACAACTGCGCCGCCATTAGATAGCGATCGCCATCGTGACGATTGTGTCGGCGTCTTCGTTAGCCGAGCAAGTCGGGCAAAGTCTGACAATGAGCCCCTAAAGCGAAGGTGGATAAGAAACGAGCGAGCGAGCAATCGGCTATCCGGTGGTCGAGATTCCATCCGGAGATGGCGACAGAGAAGTGCAGGGGGATGTTATTGAAAAAGTTTCACATGCTAAAATTTCGCTCCGCAAAACCCCGGGTTGCCGGGCATTAAACGGTTCGGTTCTTCTCTATTTTTCCCGATATACCCGTCGACCTTCTCTCTCTCTCTCTCTCTTTCTCTCTTTCTCCCTCGGTCGCCTCGACCTTGCCTTGTCGCGCGAGGACGCTCTATTTGGTCGCAATTTCCGTTTCCATCTGTCTCTCGTCCCGACTGCGCCTGGCGCAGTCTCTTTTTCTGGCTGGCGCTACTGGAAACGAAATTTGATGCATAGCCCGATTGAACGTTCCGATGGTGAAGATTTAGTGGCCGGCTGTATGCCTCTTAAGCAATTGTTCCGCCTCGCCGTGACATTACACGTTCGTCGAACGAGTAATCGCAGCCCCCTTCCCCTCCCCCTCCCCCTCCCCTGAAAGGGGTCGATCGACCTCTCGAGTATTTCGATTACAGCCCGTATCGCCGACTGTTGTTAAGCCAGTTGACTCGCAAAATCTATTGTCCTGAGCTTGAAATGTCATGGAATTACGATGTACAGGTTTAAAATGGTTCGATTGTTTCTATACAAACCGTCGAATATCTCAATATTCTCGAGGCGAATGAGAAATGTATTATAATTACAATAATGGATAATATTAAATTGCGCAAATATGTGAACCGTTGGATAAATTCCTGGATGCATAACATATCGCATTCCCCATAAATTTAAATCGAATATATCGTGAGAGTGAAATTGGAATCTCATTGTATAAAAAAAAAATTTAATTAAAAGCTACATTTTTGCAGTATTAATATTATATCTATATCTTAATTAAGTCTTAAGTAAACATTAAAAAATTTTCTGGTTTTAATATTAATTTAAGAATAAGATTTAAAACTTTTTTTCATTCCAAATTCAAATCTTTTGTACTAATTGTAAGATTTAATTGTCTTAGTATAATAATTACTGATAATTCTTTAATTCAAACATATTTATTCATCAGTTTTTCAATGAATAAACACACCATCGGTTATTACTACAAATATGTAAAAAATAAAATTCAATCATATATAAAAGAATTCTAGAGAAATTCTAAAGTTTGAAAGCTGTAATCTCAGTAAGGATGGGCTTACGATGGATAAAGATCTTATCTCGAAGATCTTGGTTGGATAGAATCACCGAATCACGAATGAGACAAACTCTTGTGTGCCGCGGAGTATCATTGATCATATCGTCCTGATCCTCCGTGAATCATACTTGGTCGCACTCCCGACGCGCAATGCTCGTCTGGATTGTTCAATCTACTCCAAGTGTCTCGAGTCTAGTGTGGGAATAGATGGGAAAGTTCTTTAAGAGCGTGCTCCTTGGAAAATCGAAAGCTTCCATGAGTATCCTCTCCGCATACAACGAAATTTCTTAGAGGCTCGTCAAACAAAATTGATATTTATCAACTACGCCATAGAAAAGGCTCAAAGAATGCGGTCTTTGAATGCTCTTCTTTTTTTCTTTTTTTTTTATATAGCTAATTTATGTACCGACATTGTATTTACGCACATCAACAATTATAAGAAATTACTTAAGAATTTAGATTTTTGTCTGAATTTTCAGATCTAGATATCTAACAATAATTTCAGACAATCTGTCTTAATCGTCAAAATTATTTTTCTGAAAATTTCGACTGTATGTCTGTAAGAAAACTTCAGACATTTTGTCTGCAGTTATTTTTGATAGTGAAGATTCTATTGTATCATTTAATATAATGAACTTCTTGCACATATTCTAAAATATTCAAACTCGCGGTGGCTAGTTCGATTCTTCTTCCGATTGAAAACCAAACGCATATTTAATTGCAACTCAAGTTTGTCTTAATAAATAGCAGAGATTCGAATAAAAGAAGATTCAAATAAAAGAGATAATGAAATTTTTTTAATTAAAATGCGAAATTGCAAGTTTATTGAATAAATTTCCGCAGAAAATATCAATCAAGAAGAAATAGGCGACTCTTGACACACTCTAGAGTTTTCGCGGAATATAAAGCAGACTAAAGACCAATAAATCTTCTATACACATATGAATAAAATCAGAAATACTCGCTACAAACCGCAATGTATTTTTAGCAAAGCGATCTTGGTGAATCCGTAATGAAAGTCGCAAGCGTGTAATTACTCGAATATACATTGCGTTTTTCAATGACCAACGAGTGGCGAATAACAAATGGCTCGTTAAGGCAATCCACGCTCTCTTCCGTTTCCGGCATCAAAAGACGATGCCGATGTTCGTCCCATGGAAGAAAGAAACCCTGGCAAATTGACGAGCAGATAGAGAGATAGAGAGAGAGAGAGAGAGAGAGAGAAAGAAAGAAAGAAAGAAAAGGAAGAAAATATGGCTCGCGATCAATGTGGCTGTTTGCGTTGTGAACGAGACTTCCTCCTCTTTTCGCTTCATCTTTACGTCTCACTTTGATTAGTCGTTTTTCATCTTTCTCCGTAAATTGCCTTAGGTCTCAATTTTCAAAGGACTTTACGAGGACTCTCTCTCTCTCTCTCTCTTTCCTTCCTCTCATATTTACATCCATTACTTGACGCATCTAACGCGGTGATTATTATTGCCGCCCAACGAGACGGCATCGAGAACAAATGGAGTGCAGCCTCCGATGCATTTTTACTCGTTCTATTGCGCATCAAAGTAATACACCCGTCGTCGTCTTGCGAGCGGGAACTCGGAAATGATTTTACAGAACAATTTCGCGAGTACCTACAAGCGGCAAATAAAAACAGAAGCCTGCACGATCGTTCGTTACTCGACGCCGTTTTTCAGATTCTAGAATCGTAGCCGCATATATTACCGCCCCGGCCAGGTAGCATCGCATATTATGGTAAGCAAAAACAAACTTTGTAGGCGTGCCGTGTAAGTTACGACGGTCGCGAATGTATAGTAACTGGCTCCCCTGAGAGACTCGCCGTAGTTGAGAATCTGTATTCTCTTGTGCGACTGTATTTCAAGACAAACTGGAAACTCGTCCACGATTGCATCAATAATCACGGAATTATGAAACATTGGAGAAATTGAAAGAATTTTATTTCAAGAGCCCAGTCTATTTGAATGAAAAATTAATTTTTTTTTTCGGAAAATGTAAGATATCTCTGAAGAATATGTCCTTCAAATTTTATTGAAAAATTCATAAAATTGACGAAATTATAAGACTTTGAATTGAATAGCGCGCACGTCTTCAAATAAACCTACAAACCATTAAATACGTTTTTTACAAAACATTATTTTCAAAATTGGTATGATATTTATTTTGTAAACTAATGGACTAAATAACTTCAATTTTTCTTAAATAAAAGAAAACATTTCTCGAGGAATGATAAATTTAATTAGAATTAAAAAATTAATATCTAATATTTTTCTGACCTTCTTTTGACTTTCAAGAAATGAAACAATTTCAGCAAAATTAAATTATTTTAAAATAATATTATTTTATTATTTTTCAATCTTTTCTAATAAAATTAGATTCAATATCAAAAAATATCCTGCGGAATAAAACTAGATGGAGTTATTTTCATTTCAGACAATTACATGAAGAGCAGCATGTCACTGTCAAACCGTGCATTTTTTAACACGCTACGCGCAGAGACTCATATTGAATAAATAAAAAAAAAGCTAACCATTCAAGATTTAAAAATATTAATGCTTAACCTCAATAAAAATGCCAAAAAATCAATTTTTAATATTTAAAAAAATTTCCTAATCATCAATTATTCATTCTGCTAAAATAAACTGGACCTTTAAAAGGCTCGCGCGCGTATCTTAAGAATTAATTAGGAAATGATTTATCGCACGAAATTAAAAGTTTGCGAAAAATTGTGAAATATACAACAAATTATGATTGAGAAAATGAAATTGAATTCAAGTCTTTTGTGGAATTTACGATTCCGAAGATTGAAAGGAGGGTGCTGTCATGAATTTTGCGACCTATAATCCCAACGACGACAGAATGCGGGTACGGCGTACGAGAAACCCTCTCTGCTTCGCTCTAGAAAATTTATATACTCTTCCGTAACTCTTAAGCATCTTCCATAATCTCACAATTTTTATTGCTCACGGTTTGCGCCGCGTCAAGATGGTCGTCATAGATTTTGGATTATTTGCGCCCGCGGATATTGCCTACTACTCTTCTCGCAACAACCGGTATCCATTACAGCAATAAATAAAAGATGTTTGTAAGTCAGCATGTTCACCGGATTTTTCGAATGCTCTCTAGCGATACGTTTTTTAACATTCTCTCTCTCTCTCTCTCTCTCTCTCTCTCTCTCTCTCTCTCTCTCTCTCTCTCTCTCTCTCTCTCTCTCTCTCTCTCTCTCTCTCTCTCTCACACACACACACACACACACACACACACGCGCGCGCGCGCACGCACACACACACACACACACACACACACACACACACACACACACACACACACACACACACACACACACACACACACACAGTAAAAATGTATATAAATAATAAATGTGCTATTAAATTCATTATTGCGTTTTAAATTATTATGGAATATTATGTAATATTATTATATGTTTTAATTCGAGTAGAGTACAATATATCGAAATAAAAAATAATATTTTAGAATGGAAAATTAATTTTGAGCACAATGTGTATGTGCGTGTGTTCGTCCAACATTGTGATTAAAACTCATTTTATTATCACTTCATATTAATTTTATATAATAATTTTATAAAATTTAAAAATATACTATTAATAAATTCCTAATAAAATATAACACAAAACATTATATAAATATTTCTATAAAGTAATAAAAGAGAGAATAAAATATGTATATAATATTAATGTAAGATATAATCTTGTTTCTCTTATAAAAAATTTGATGTATTTTAATATATTAGCATAGTGACGTTCGAAAAACAATATTTCTACACTTGTGGGATTTATGATCGTCGAATCCAGCAATTCTCGAAGTCAAAGTAAAATGATCGTGCGTTTTGATTAAAGGGAAGGCGAACGTCAAAAAACCTTTGAAGCTACTCCCCTTTCAAAGGAAGCAGAATCATGCTATGTGCGTGATTCTACTGTGTGCGAGAAACTATCGATTCTCCTTTACTTAGAGCACAGATACCCTCGGCTAGCCGAGCAAAAACTCTCTTACTTGCAGTTCTTTAATTTATGTTAACTGAAAGCTCAGAAAATCGGACGGCTTCCAAAGTTTTTGCCACTTTCCGCATAGAAAGTCCGGTCGTTACTTCAACAACCGTTCGAAATACGTAAAAGTATCGTCATCCTAATTTGTAATTCATTTAGAGGAAACGGATTTCCTTAAACAAAAATTTTCAACTCTGCATAATATCTTTAACTTGTGTAATCGCAAAATACACTTTCTAAAAGAAAGAAAAATATGCAGGAGGAAAGTATATATCGCACCACTTAAGATATTTTACGTTATATTTCTTATTTGGCACTCGTAAGTTAATATTGAACATTTTAACTTGATATTTAACATTTATTATTAAATGTTTAACTTTTTGTAAAAAATGAATTAATTTATTATAAATCGTTTTATGATAAAAAAAATACAACTTGAGCAACCAGTCTCCTAAAACATTTATCTCCTTTAAAAGTAGTAATTTTGCGAATAAAAATAATAAAAGAAAAATTAATGGGAAGAAAAATCATTTACTTAATATATATTTACATATTAAGAATCAATAAAGAAATATCCGAAATAAAATGTAAAGTATTCTACAAAAAAACTTATGTTAAAAAAATACAGAGTAATACTGTATTGTTAGATATTATTATCAGTTAAAATGATTTGATCATAAGTTATATAAATCATATATGATTTTTTCAAATTTGTAGCGCGTACAAAATAGGATGTAATCTAACAACTTTTTGTTTATATTTCTCATTTCTCATTTATTTAATATTTTTATCATTAAATGTTTATATTCATTAATTATAAAGAAATTGAAGTACGAATTAGAAAACTAGTACGATATAGGCAATTCATTCCTGTATGTGTGTATGTGTGTGTGTGTGTGTGTGTGTGTGTGTGTGTGTGTGTGTGTGTGTGTGTGTGTGTGTGTGTGTGTGTGTGTGTGTGTGTGTGTGTGTGTGTGTGTGTGTGTGTGTGTGTGTGTGTATTATATACTTTACTCTAATTATTAAAGCATTAACGAGATTTGACTCAACTATTTTGTGAAAGGTTTTCGTATAATAATCTGCTTCAAATATAGTCGACACATCTCATTATCGCATCTTCTCTCTATCCTATCGTGGGTGAAGCCAATTCCACGCTTGTCCCTGTGTTCATGCAAAATGTACGCGTGCAGATCCCGTCGATGCGAAATGAGAACCAGGTATAATGTCATCCCGGACTCGTATATTTCGCCTTCCCTTTGCCTCCTCCCATCTTCTCTCAGGTCTATACCAACTACCAACGTTGCCACGATATGGCGTCTCGTGCGGCTGGCTAGGTAGGTAGTCGTAATGCTCCTGTTTGTTTATACAAAAGGTAGGCTCGAGTACGGACGCACGCGCCGGTTTTATTAGGCACCAACACCAGCACCGGCTCGTTATTGCGTGGAAATGCGTGATACAGGAATTATTAAACCATCGTCGCGTCGTCATCAGAACTGACGTCCGCGCCGGGTCTGCAATATTCACGAATTATTGAAAGCATCGTCAGCAAGGGTAAACCTTCCGACCGAAGTAGGCCGGAAAATTTGGCTCGCAGCTAAATGTGTTTAGCGAAAGATGTGCCTCGTTGAATTTCGAAGGATTAAAAAACGAGAATATAATAATAAACAAGAAAAAAAATTTTTTTTTCAAATAGATGAAATATTATTTGTAAAAGTAATTTCTCGTAAACTTTTTAGTTTTCACAGAGACGTACAATTTTCTGTTGGTAATAAGCGCGAATATATAAAATGAAGAATTAAATCCTGAAAATTATATAAGATGCAAATAATGGACCGCACAATAAATAGCATAATGACAGATAATTGATCGTAAAAACGTTCCTCCTAATGACTCAAACGCACACCCGGAAACCGAGTCGTTCTTTGTCTGGCAGCACCGGCAGGCTGACGTGGCCCGGAGGCGGAGGCTACTTATGTTATATTAACGGCGTCCTGACCGACAACAAGCGCCTCCAGGCTTCTCGCGCCGGATTTTTGTCCCGACGAGGCAGATGGCGATCGCGAAACTTGTAATGGGTTCTCTCATGCAGGTCTTTGTACGCAATGTAAGACCTAGGGTGTTTGTGTCGGGTTCGCTCAAGAGTCCCATAGACTCGCGTTTATATATGAGACTTATCCGTATACAATCCGCGCCCTCCTCTGCTCCCGGCCGATGTAACGAGCGAGAAACTGCTTAACTATTCTCGCCATGGCGTCTAAATATCGCTATGGCCCGACAACGTAAACGCTATTTGTACACCGTTGTGTTCATCCTGGTCGGCGATTAAGAGCGACGTTCTGCATTGCTGGCAGCAATTTTGCACTCCGTTATTTTCGTGGCCCCGTTGCGTTCTCTATTTTGCGTTAGAAGCACCATTGAAATAGTAAAATTAAAGAAATTTCTTATCGTGAATACGATTAATTATCAACAACTAGCAAAATTTGAAAATTTTCTCTCTCTCTGCGTAATTTTTTTAAATTAATTTAATACTGTATTTATATATTATATTTATGTATTACATTTATATATTTATTTATATATTACATTTATATATTTTATGTATAAATATATAAATCGTAATTTAATCCCCTACATTTAAAATAAAAAAAAAATTGATGATTACACTATACACATTTTCTGATTAATTATAATATGTTTTTTTTGTATTAAAATAATACGCACGCACACATTATACAACTTACTTGTTATTTTTGGTATCTCTGAAGTATACTAAAGTTTATAGTTTTCATTTTATTAATCAGCATCTCTAAAATGATATCTCTCTAATGATACTGCTTCTCTCCGCTTCATTTATTCAACTTTAAAATAATAATCGATCTTTTAAAATATATTTTGTCTGATATATTTTACGTTTACATTTTGTCCCATATTATTTTTATAATGTACTGATTGCTACTAATCTAATTGTTATATGTGCATATTATTTTTTTTAAATTATTTGATTGAAAAGGGCAGAAAAGACTGTATGGAAGTATTCAGTTTAATATGAGATACAAATTCATAAACATGTCATGAGACTCATATGATATGACAGAATACATGGTTCAAAAGAAAAAAAATGAATTGGCCAGGAACGATAGACCACTATCTATAAATCAGTGTTGCCTTCGTCGAGGCGGTATCATTTCACCGATTGCATACCAAATGCGAGCCAACGTGATATTACATTTCGCGATATTCCGCATTCAAAAAGTTTTATCTGAGACGAGTTAATAAATTTGGCGCCGCGTGCACAACGAAAGAGAACCAAGAGAGAGCCAAGAGAGAGAAAGAGAGAGGAGAGAGAAGAGAAATCGCTCGACAGCGTTTTACGCAAGGATGCTGCGGCGAATCGCGGAGAAATAATTTCATTAAACTACGTAATTGGAATTGTTTCGAACGTTCACTCTACCTGCCGCTACTGCTCGCTCATTTTAAGCCCAAGATCCTTGCACACGCGACGACGATCGCACAGCCGTAAAATAAATACGTCCCACTAAGCCGCGACGTCTTTACACGTCGCGCGTATTTTCTCGGCCATTCTATTTTACCTACCCTTCGCCTCCCTTCTTCGTATTACTTCGCCCTGCAACAGTGGCGCAGCTAGAATTCCTGGACCCTTATGCAAAGCTTACTGAAGGATTCCTTTCATCTTCCCCTCCTCTCTCTCCCTTTCTCTTTCTCTCCTGCCTGCCTTCTTGTTAACCAAAATGCCAACGTCGCTGCTTTACGAAATACGCTCGACGTCATCGTATTTTTAAATATATATATATATATATATTTATTATAACGCATATTTTAGATAATGTTAAGAATATGTTTCCATATGTCAAAGTAAAGGGATTAATAATCTAATCGAACAATGACGTTAATAGATATATATTCAGAGTGCGTCCACTCAAATCTTGTAAAAAAAAGTTCTCTGAAAATTTCTTGATTTTCCAAGTATTTTTCTTCGAAATTCCAAAGAAAATATTTAAAAATGTTTTAGTGCAACTTTCTAAAATAAGTTTTTTATATTTTCTAATATTTTTCACTCATACGAAGGAAAAACAGAACTCTTTTAAATTTCCAATGTTAGATTTGTAAATGTACTGAAAAAAAACTGAATGACTTTTTTATAAGATAAACTTTTTTACTTGTATAATCTTTTCATTTTTATCAATAAAAAATTACAATAAAAAAATATGTACTCTCTCTACACATTCAATATTTTGTTAAAACATTGAATATATAAAAGTAGAGATAGATACATATTTATAACATGTTTTATACACACATATAATTCATTTGGCTTGTCGACTGCTTACAATGTAAGAGCAAAATTATCAAAGAGAATTTTTTTTTAAAATTTTTCGTTCCAATAAAAATGCATGAGCATTCTTTGTTTTTTTTTTTTTTTTTTTTTTTTTTTTTTTTTTTTCAGAAGTACAAAAAATCGCTGAGAATTTTAGGTTTTCTATGCTTTTGCAGAGAGTAAACACCCTGAAACTAATTACTAATTACATATATGTATGTTGCACTTTGTAAAATAAAAATACATCTAGCTTCTTGTATGAGGAAGCAGGCAAAGAGAGACTAGGTCTTTCTTTTTCTGCCTTCACGGGTCTCTGTGCTTCGTTCATTCTTGGAATACGACAGTTACAATCCTACCCTTCCGTCTCGTTGCAACGGAACGGGAGAAGAAGGAAGAAGGCACGCCATGAAAGGATATACGGTGTCGAAGGAAGCAATGGCCAAGAAATTCAGCGGGCCTGAATCCTACGTATCCCGAGGCTGCTCTTTTGAGTATTCCTCCGCGCCGCGACAATGTATGTGTGTGTGTGTGTGTGTATTGAGTGTGTATATGTTGTGTATATATGTAACACCTGGTAACGTCGAAGTTTCGAGAAGCCTCTGCTGAACGCGAGCAGACGATAACGACGAAGAGGAACAAGAATTCAAGGGAGCACGGTTCCGGGGGGCTGCCCTCAGGGCCGAGTTCCCTTTTCGGGCTTCCTCTCGCTCTGGTGTCTCCACTTTTCTTCCAGCTGGTTAACTAGACAGGCAGGAAGTAGAATGAAGATGTCGGTGATCTCTCTCATCGAGCCGACGCAAACGCTTTTTCTCCCCACCACCATTGGATGGCGATGTCAGGTGCAGAGAAAGATCCTCCCTTCTCGCGCGATTGTATAAAGGTCGTAAAGCGCGAGCGCGACTTCCATCCGAAATCATTTTAACGTCGACGGGGCGACAGAACGTCGCGACGATTCGAGAAATAGGGGGATGGAAGAGAACGTGGGGGAAGAGAACAGAAGACAGAAGACAGAAGGCGGTGGTCTACTTTGTTAAGTCGCCGACTCTCTATTCCAGCTGCATGATAATTGCAATCCTCGTGAAAGGGATCGACGCGAGGATCTTCTTTCCAAATGATATTGGATTTATTCTCTCATTCAATTTAATTCGTACATTATTGTGCGACCATCCATAGAGCAGCTAACTCGCACAGTGAGATTTCATTTCGAGAAACGGCTTGATTTAAAATACAAAATAAGCGACTACAAAGTTTATATAATCTCAACACATCAAAACTTATATTAATCTGAATACATATTATTAGCACGAAAAATAATGAAATAAATGATGAATCAAAAGTTGAAAATTTACAAAACAAAGAGTATATTCAAAAATTAAATGTCATATATTAAAATTAAATATACATGTATATCATACGTTAAAATTATTTTAACGATTGTGTAATTGAGAAAAAAATAAACTTAATAATACGAAGTAAAATGCGTCCACATATTCGCTCAGTTTAATCTCGAAATTACTATATTCTGACAGTAACTGTTCGCGACGAGAAACTAACGTTTAAACGTTAGTTAAGATAATCTAAATATTTTTATTCGCGGTTAAACCACGTTGGTGTTTCAACGCTTTGTACTTTGTCTACAGAGAGAGTCCCATCTGCATACTACGTCAAGACAAACAGTAATTTGTCGTAGTCACATCAAGAGTCCCCGAAACACACGGCTATAACGTATAAAGGTGAACCCCAGTGAGCTTTTACGCATTTCAAGTAATGATTTTCTTTATGAATAAATATTTTTCTTACCCTTTAAAGATTCTACAATCGTTCCAACATCCCACAAATTTTCTTTAAATTAATAATTATATTTTTTAGACTTATTAATTTTCAAATTCTGCTATGTGTATCCCACTGTATTTGTCTGTATATTTTTTTAATAATTTTATAAATTTTTTATGTATAATTCTTAATTCATTTGAATTAACCCTTACTCTTGTTATTCTTGTCTCAAACTTTATAAGTGGGTCGACGTATATTTGACGCGTTTATCAATGGGTAAAAGTGGATTAAAATAATTTAAGAAATGTATATATCTTCTTTGATCTTTCTAAATAAAAACTATGATAATAAATTTTAAAAACAATTTGCCTCAACATATTATTTTTACCATTCGTTTTTTCGAGAAAGTAATACTATTATTATATAAATTACACGAACAAAAATGACTCACTAGGATGGAGTAAAGATTAATTTTAATAATTTTATTATTTTTTTTCATGTATAATTTTAGAAGACTAAAAGATGGTACACTAATTACTATATGGTGTGCTACTACTACTATTTTATGCTCTCGCTCTTTTCCTCTCTCTCTCTCTCTCTCTCTCTCTCTCTCTCTCTCTCTCTCTCTCTCTCTCTCTCTCTCTCTCTCTCTCGTGAATACAAATGCCTAATATACATATATTTTCTAATTAAATCTCGCAATCGGCCAACGATCCAATTGCGATCGAGCCGCACAATTCGTGCGCCGACAACGAATTCACGTTACAATGTACCGGGTACATTCAATTCTTCATGCCGGTCCACCCATAACGTGCGCGAGTCGAAGTTGCGGAGCATCGGTTTTATCGATGGGCCCGGTAATACGTTTTCACGTGTAGATAATTAATCCGCGGCTCTCTCTCTCTCTCTCTCTCTCTTTCTCTCTCTCTCTCGATATCGCGGCATCGTCGCGGCTCTGCCGTTGCTCCGCTGTAATACCAAAGTAGTTACAGTTAAACCGATAGCGACCAACTACCACCACACCGGAGGAATTTATTGCCCCAGTCGACCCCGACCTACCCCACTTCTCTCTCTCTCTCTCTCTCTCCATCTCTTCCTCCACCTCGTCCTCGCACGATTATTCTTCAAACACCACCGTTCTCTTATATGTTTAAGCTTCGTTTTTTTTTCCTCATTTCTTCTCTTTTCCGACGTCGCTAATGTAAACCATTTGTTTCCTCGTGCCCGCGGCGAGTGTATATTTTCCGCTCCATCGTTGAATTTCAATGATGCCGCCGCGCCGGAAAGCGGCGCGTGCACCCCGCCACGGGACTCGTAAAACTGTTCCGTGTTATAAAGGGTTCCCCTATATACCTACGTGCCCCTGCGTAAAATTTGGACGATGCCAATAACACGTGGTGTACGACAATCGAGCGCGTTTTTTCTCTCTCTCTTTTTTTTCTCTCTAGATTACGTGTTCCATGCTTTTTGACGGTAAAATTCGACCCGTTTGGTAAAACACGCAGAAATGCGGACAAACGTATTTCGCGAGAAATTATTAACGCGCCATATTTGACCCTTCCGAAACAGAAATGAAATCGTGAAAATAATAGAACGCATTATCTTGAATTTTTTTTTCTGTCCTTTTTCGAGAATGCGCTTTGTGTGCGGAAAATGTGGTCGCTTAAATATTTTAAAAGTGTCGAAAGCGCGAATGGAAAACGCGTTATTTATCAAATACGCACTGATATTTAAATATGAATCTCGCTAATGGATGTACATGAGAATATATTTGCCATTTGCTACGAGCAATTATTTCGATAACACCGCGCACGAACGCGATTGTTAATATCTCGGGGATTTTGATCATCATCATCATCATATCATGATCGATTTTTACAAACGCCACAAATCAATTTTTCTGTGTAAGAGAAAATTTCTGTGATAAAAAAAATTCTAAAAATAATATTGTGACAATATTTTCAAATATACAGAAATTAAAGTAATAATGAAAAAGTAATGCAATATAACTCATGTAGCGAATTTTACTTACAATAATTGTTGTATGTGAAATAGAGAGAAATATAATATAATCACTGAAATTGAAAATTACTTTAAAAAGCCTTTGCCTTTGTAATATATACATTTTTTGTAAACTGATTGCGCTTCAATTAAAAATTTTAATTTGTTTGTATTTCTCAAATTTACACGATACAATGTTAATACAACAAGATATTAAATCAAAAGCTCGTGCACACGCTCAGTCGCGAAAAAGAAAGGAAAGACGGCAGACGAGGTATAATAAATAACGGAACTCCGTTTTCGATCCGCGAAACAAGCAGTTTCTTATCCGGATGGCGAACAACCAAAAAAAGGAATGATGGAACAAATTGGTTAATGCTAGAGCTACCATCACAGCTGCTGCCATGTTACGGTCATGATATCGCGTTTAGGTATGACATAACATGTACGAAAAATTTTTCTCGGAAGCATAGACAAATTTGTTTGCAAAAATAGACTCCTGCCAATCGCAATCATCAAATTCCATTGAAATTCCACTACTATTATTTATGACTTCGTAGAAAAAAAAAAGAGAGAGTAAATATCCTGCTTACAATCGAAAAATAGCATCGCTAATCTTTTTCTAAATGACAAAAGGATCTCGTAATTTTAGTTCAAAGAAACAATCATTATAAACGTGGAATTACCTTTCGCTATAATAATAAATTAAATTTTTTGCACAAGGAGAAAGAGAGAATGAACTGTAAAACTACTTATCTTACAATTAGGAACAAATGGATAAAAATAATAATCGCGTATATAAAAGTTTGCGGTTTCGCGTGAAAAATGTAAAAACTTTTTTCAATATTCTCTATCAGATATATTCGTACAGAGTTTATACTTGAATTTAAAATAATCTTTCAGGATAATATTTTATTACAGTAGGTAATTAGTTTCTTTTTTTTAATGTTTCGCCTCTCCCTCGATATCGAGAACGAAATCTTCGATATAAATCCACGACGCGAACATCTGGACGCGAAGTCTTCGCGCGTTTCCGTCGTGGCAGGTTCCTTTATAATTCCGCGGGCGAAGACGGGAAACTCGCGGGGAACTCGTGACCCGCTTCGCGCAAAATTGCAGGTGTCGTGCACCGGTGGCGGGCTCGCTTTCTCACGACGCGTTACCGAGAGGACGTATATTAACTGTAACCCTCTGTCATCCTCCCGTGACAGAGCCAGCGCCCTACCATTCACGCGAATTCTTCCCTTTACCCCATAAAGCGCGATTTGCGCGATTTTATGCAACCACCTCTCACCGAGGGACCGCAATATTTCCCGTAAATCGATGCATCCACTTTCGATGCAATTCGGCAACCGTTCCTATATAGCGTGTAGCCTCCCGGAAAGTGCATCTTTAATCTTTGATGGCAGATTCCTCCTGCCATCTCGAGTTGAATTTTTCGTTCACGTTCGCAGATATCGAACTACTATTCGTACTTTCAAATAATTGTGAGAGCATTGTGAAAAACAAATTATAATTTAATTAAAGTTATACAATTATAATTCGTAACTCAGTTATCACAATGTTCAAGATTAAAAACAAAACTTATGAAAAGAAAAAAAAAAAAATAAATAAACTTTTACAAATCTAAATTAGTTAAGTAAAAAACATACTCGAGTAGTCATTTCTTAATTAAATTAAATAAATTTAGTCTTAATTAAATTTTCAATTAAATAAATTTAATTTAATTTCATAAATCATCAACTTCATTTTTTCTTTCCCCGTAAAGTGCGCTTATAATCCGAATATTCGCAAATTTTTCTAAACTAAATTCCGCGAGATGCGCGAGATCGATAGGTATCAAAGATAATATAGTAAATGGGATTTGGAAGGGCGGAGATTGGATTAAAGTTAACACAACTCTCGCTCGTGGCGAAAGTAAAATGATTGAGCATAAAAGTAACTGCCTTCTAGCAGGTTAGTAGAACAAGTTGAGGCGAATGGGATCGCGAGAGGCAGTTTTTAATTTAAAATTCGATTAACCTTGCAATCCCATTCATTCGCAGTGTCGCTATAATATTCAATAACACATGTAAAGTGGTGGCGTAGCATATTAAACATATGAACATGCACCTTCAAAAAGCAAGCTCTGATCGTAACTCGAGATATATTCGCGCGCTTGTTATAACTCTGGAAAAGTGAAAAAATTAGAGACAGTAAGAAAAGCTTTCAAAACTTTTCACTGCAATGAACAGGGAGATGATATTGTCGAAAGCAATGATAAAAATTATTTTATAATCAAAAATAATTAAAAAATTATTATTTAATAATTAATAATAATAATAATAAAAACGATAGTAATTTTAATAAGAAATGTTTAAAATCAATAACGTATCTTATACTCTCTCTATATTATATAGGGAAAGTTATATATCATTATATAATATAAAATACATTTTTAAAATTAAATTGAATTTTAACGGATAGTTTGATATTCTTCGGAATTCTGTAGCAATTGTGTAGCAATCTTGTACGTTGCCGAAGAAAACCGAGGGAAATATAGTGCTGTTTGAAAGTAAGAAATACGATGGTACGGTTATTGTCGCGAGTCCTCCCCGATGTTTGCACTTTGGATTACGCGAATGTGACTGTCTGAAGGTGTTAGGTGTAAGAGGCAAAGGCTCCACCGAGATCTACCTTCTCGATGACACTCTGGAGAGAATAAGAGTCAATCTATCGAAAAGAATCATCCGCCGGCGCGGAGATAAGACTTATCATAATCTCATCGATGGTTGTCCATCCGTTTTTGATACCCTTCTCACCCTCCGTTTCTCTTTCTCGCTCGAATAAGAATGTCAAACTGAATCTCGATGTTAGTATCAAATATAATGTATAAAAACCGAAATGAAAAAAAGAAACGCGAGAAAATTGCAAACTAGTAATAATTATGTTATTACAAAAAAAAAAAAAAAAAAAAAAAAAACAAACAAAAAACTAGATGCATTACAAAAATTACGAAATGGAGAAGTGTCTTTTTTATAATTTTTATCTCGTTGAAAAATTTTTCTCTGCTACCTATAGATAAATGATTCGATTCTCACGTTTGTGCAAAATAAAGAAAAGAGAGAATATCGAAGAATATCGCTTTTCGTTTCTATCTTTCCAAATGTCACGTCCATTAAATGGCAAGTAATTCGCTCATCGGTCCTGTAATCGTAATGATGCGGTTGACGATTATTAGCGAGTGAACGTTGCGGTCAACGCGTATTGCAATCGCGTCAGTCGCGATCGTACATGTTCCGAATTATTGCGCGAATTATTTCTCTGCGCAATCTATTTTCATTTATTTATTTCCAAGCGAGTTTATTTACCGATATTACATTTGCAATCCTACAGTATACGCGACGATGATGATTTTTGATTGATATATTTGCACACACATACACACGGACGCGTGTAAAAAGACACGTAATAAATGTCAGAGAGCGACCGCGAATGTAATACGCGACCTCGCATTACCGTCGATCCCCGATTCAGTCGCAGGCCGAATATTCGCGAAACGCGATTGCATTATGCAACTGCTGACGCGGCTTATGATTTTCGCCGATTTGTCCCGTTTATCGCGCCGTTAAACTCGCCACGTGCCGTTTTAAATCAAAGTGTTTTATCAACGGTAGGTGAGAACAAAATTTTCGCTACGTCTGTAATCGGCTAATGCACACAGTAATAATTACATGGCCAAGAACATTAACATATTACATCTTGTGAAACCCGTATGATATATTCTCTTTCTGACAGGTATTTTATCGATGAAGAATTATGTAGAAACTCAAACTACATCCTTGGAACATTGTGAAACATATATCGAGCGTTATTAAATGATCGATGGAAATTTCGGAGGCTGGTGAAGAGAGAGAGAGAGAGAAAGAGAGAGAGAGAGAGAGAGACGCTTATGAATCCTCATCCATGACAAATGCAATTTCGTGCGCAGTTAATTATTGACGCGCTTTCGATGTGTTTCGCGTTAATAACGCTAATAACGAATCAGAATTTCATCCGGCTCACTTAACCGCTCGTTAATATTCGCGCAATTAATAAGATCTTTTTTTTTCTTATTCTCCTCTCTGGTAGACGTGCGCGCGCGCGCGCACTTCCGCGCTCGCCATTATTTTAACGGACGAAATTGCTACATGTTCGTGAAAGCTTTGAAAACGTGTAAGACAGGAAAATTAAAAACGATCAGATAATGTAGGAAAATGTCAGACAGAAAAGTTGCGAAAATTTTCCAAACTTTTTTAACTACGTTAAAAGAGAAAAAATTCTGCCAATGAAAAATTAATTAATATTACACGAATCAAGCATGGAATCATATTTATAAAAGATATAAAGTTAAATTAACATATATCTTTTTATTAGTATTATTATTATAGTAGTTTACTGTTTTATATTATTGTGTACGATTTATTTCTTTAATATATCGGTTTATTATATCTTTCTGAATTTTTTCACCTTTTCATTTGATTCTTTTCCATCTCTTTAGCATCGACATCATCTTTTTTCGATATTATTGCATCTCTCTTTTCCAATAAACCGACTATCTCGAATCGACCATTGGAAAATGTGAAATAAAGATAGAGAGAGAGAGAGAGAGAGAGAGAGAGAGAGAGAGAGAGAGAGAGAGAGAGAGAGAGAGAGAGAGAGAGAGAGAGAGAGAGAAATCTGTAAGAGCGCGCACATTTCGATTCCGATTACAACGCGCCCCATCATTGCAACCCTTTCTTGTACGCGATTCCGTAATCGAATACCGTGCAGTCAGCCCGGTTCGTAGGTGTACACTTATCACAGGCAGCCCATTCTTGCTCGTTATGTCGCGACTTTAGACTCGCTGTTGAGGGGTGGTTTGCCGTTACCAGATCGAGATTCACACGTCGGGACATTCGCACCCTGCCCTTTCAAGCGCACCAGAGCTTTTGCCCGTTCATAAAACGAAACGACATCGACGAGTCGACCAGCAACCGGCTGGTATTGGGAACTAAGAGCGCGCGCCAACCAAACCCCTATTCTCCTCTTTCCCTCCCCCACCCCCGCGTTTCTTCTATACTAGCTCGCTCTGAGAATCGACCACGTACGAAACGATTCCTTTGTCACCTTTGGCATGGCTCTCTCGGCGACCACTTCGCACTCAAAGAGCATCGGTATATCGTCTCCGAAATTCGAGAACGAGCTTCCTCCCTCCAGAAGAGCTCGAGAATGGAAGACGCCACTAACGTGCGCATCACCGTTCTCAATATGCGGCGAGTCCTAGACAGTTTATAGGTTACTCGGTATGAGACGACGGAGCATATTATCTAAGTAATGGCGATGAGGTCTTGCAGAGTCTAGAAAATTGCCATCGATAGGAAAAGGGGTTCGTCGGAGCTCTATCGTGCGGAGAGTAAATTTCCCAGGAGGTGTAAGCTTCGTTCCAATTATCACTTACACTTGCTTCATATTGATTTTAGATTCCCCTCTTACTCTCTTAACAAGAAATAGAAATTCATTGAAACTGAGAGAGAGAGAGAGAGAGAGGGAGAGAGAGAAAGAGAGAAATAAATAAAAGGAATTATATATATTAAGAAGACAGAGCAACGTGGTAATTTACAAACACGTACGTCTTGACAATTTTATTGGAAAGATTAAATTATTGTTAAAAATGGATAATAAAATCGATATATAATACTCGTAAAATTAAATCGTTTTTCTCGAAAAGAGTTTCGTGACGATAAAAAATTTACAGACAAGAATTCATTGTTGCCTCCCAAAGAAAAAAAAAAAAAAAAAAAAAAAAAGAAAAACACTATCCCCAAAGAAGTCGATAGATAGAATCTTGAGGATCGATAAATGGAATCTCGCGAGAAAATGTCAACTAACCAGCAAAAAGTTGTTTTTCGTTTCGCTCCCGGACTTTTTTTACGTCTCAACGATCGAGTGGCTCAACCCAGATGATCGCCGGAGTGCAAAGGGTTAACTTGGCGACAACGGGCTCGCTCTCCCACGAAAGAGAAAGCCCGGGGTGTCGGAGAGCCGGCCCTGTCTTCTCACGACACGCGGCGTAAAAACAAGTCGATCGGAACCGAGTTGGTTCGAATTACGAACTGAGTAGCGTTTCGTTTCGTCTCTTCGAGACGATCGGCGATCGAGAGGCTGCATTTCGTTCTGTACATATGTATATGCAGATACGTAGTACACGTCGGTGCATCGTAACCGCGAAAGGGAGAAGGGTGTGAGGACAAGTATCGGATGGTTTAACCGCAAGCGAGTGCTCGATTTTTCTCGTATTCCACCCTGGGAAAACGCGTCGTTTTGACAAAAGCCTCGCCCTCGCCGAGCTCGAGGAAAGTATTCTTCTTCTCGGAAACAATTCTGTTCGCGCGCCGCGGAAAAGTTTGTTTTTACCACATATCTGTATGCGTATGTGTTATTATGACGCATTCTTTTATTCCGTTCGTGTGCTTGTCCATCGACCGCACCGCGCGCGGAATTTATAAATGTAACGATGAAAAATTCCAATTTCTCAGATAAAGAATTCGATATGTACGCGTGTTGACAAAATTTCTGAAATTTCCAATGCCCGCGGAAGAAAAGTTTAAATGTCAAAAGTACACGTGCATTATTGTGGGACAAGGAACATTTCTCTCATCCCGCATCGGGAAACATTCACCAGACGGATCTATTCGGTCCCTTTTTGCGCGATATACTGGATGATACCCAAGACTTCTCTTCTTTGACCGATCTGTTCATCTGATATTTGTGCAAAATTGTCGAGGTTAAATTTAGAATTGAAATTAACGTTTTAGATTTCTTTGAAATAAATTTAATAAAAATAAAATTTATCTTTTTAATATTACACACAAAAGTTTAATCAGCTTTCAACGCATATTAATAGTTAAAATTTAATGCTAAACGGTTTGAACAATAAATTTTACATTTGCAAAATTTTATATTATTTCTCAAAAAAATTCTCCAATTAATTGTTCTAAAAATGAAAGAGCCGCCCCCGCGAGATAAACTTCGGCCTTAAATTTCATAACGAAACCTTTTTGACTGAGAGTAGACTCCGCAAATTGGCCAGAGGAGAATATTAAAATCGAGGTCGGCCGTATTCTAGGATATCCTATACTCGAGAGTGGCTAACTGCCCCGATCTTTCTATCGGTATTCACGCGGTGGTTCGAGCGGTTAAAGGGGTTGATGGATAGAGAAGAGCGCGCGCGCGCGCGCGCGTCCGCGGACAGCAGTTAAACCAACTTTGCTAATCTTCAAACTAATTTTGAATTTAATCCGCGGTCACGTATAGCACAGGCGAAAGCCGAGGCCGAGAGAAAACGGGACCGGCGCTACGTTCGTCGAGGTAATAAAATTATTCGGACATCTTCCCTCGATAAAACGTCGATCTCTGACTTAAGGGATTTCTGCTTCGAAGCTCTGCTTCGCTGGAGATTAACCGCCCATAGTAACTAGAAGGGGAGCCGGAAGAGATAGCGGCGGAAATTACAGCTACGTTCGTCGAGGCTTCTATGGATTAAGTGCATCGTAGTTTAATGTTTACTGCGGAACGATAAAAGGATGGGCGGATATAAAGCCGTGAAATCAAATCCTCTCATGAGTGTGTTAGCGTATCGTTTCGCATGCGCGTGTGAAAATTCATAATTTATTACGCAAGTTGTAGCTTTATATTCAATATATACAATATATAGTTTTTAATAATTTAGACAAATAATATTCTGACTATTAAATCAAAGATAAACTATCGAGAACGATAAAACGATTAAACAATAAAGCTAGAACTCATCGTAATAATTTTATGAGTATTTGCAGAACATAATATACCAGTATCACATATATCCCTTCTTCGCGCGAATATAAGTAAACATTTGTTTAATCAATTAAATAGTTGAAAATGCTGCTTTCATTTAAATTAAACATTTTATTTTAGATCTTTAAATTTTGAATTTTACAAGTGTTTTAATATATTCTCAAACAATTATATAAATAATTGTATTGACAATCTCAAAATAATATACATATATATATATATAATAATTTAATAATATAATATAATATAATATAATATAATAATAACAATATAATATATATATATATATTTTTTAAATTATTGAAAATATATAAATAATATATATTTTTAACGATATAAAACTCCTAATCGATCAAAATGTTCTAAAAAGAACATTTTTTCATTTAAAAAGAATGAAATATAAGAACTTTCCCACAGATCGAGAGACGTAAGATCTCGTCTTTTGCTCGAATAACAAAGAGCTAACGCGAAAAAGAATCCAGAAATCTCCCAGTTACGGAGGGAACGAAGTGTTGGGGGAAAAAAAAGGAGAGTAGCAACGAAAACGAGCGACCCTTTTTATCACTGTGCTTACGAGTAATTCCTGCTGTTATTATTACACGACTTCGTAATACTACATGCCAGAGAGCGCTAGCGTAACGTCGCATTATGTTAATATTAGGAAGAGTAGCAACGCGGCCTGGTATATAATTACCACATTTCTAAGTAAAAAGCAACATGCCGGAGAATAAAATAGTCCGCCACTCCCCGTGCATATACTACACACATATAAACCGCGGGATCGCGTTTTTCCACGAATTTCGAAAACTCGCGTCCGGTCGCTCGCCGGCTTCCCCTCCCGACTACTTACCCCTTTTTTCCGCGGGTGTGTGACCTAATTTTAAGAGGGAGCGCATCTGCATTCCGCGACTGCGTCCGATTTCAACACGCTTGGTTCCCCGTCCGTTTAAATGCACTGCACCGTGTCAACGAGGTGAAGCGAGGTTTAAAAGGGAAGCTCTTTCTCTCTCTCCCTTGATATATTTTTACCAGAAAGTATTTTCGAAGACGCGGCACAAATAGGTTTATCTCATTCGCCGAAGTTTGCCTAACTCTTTTATCGTTTTAAGCGGAGCTTACTCGAGGGGGAGAAAATGCGGTCGCAGTTTACTTCGCGCGCGTTCACCGGGATCAATATTTCTTTTCTCCGTCGCGCGTCGGTTAGAACGATGACATTTCCCGTTCGTTTGAATGTTGCGGCCAACAAAAATCGCGAATGCACGCCAATATAATATTTTACTGAAGAGTTTTAGTTAATATGAGAAAACTTTTCCTTTAACGAATATTCGCTTTTGGCGGTAAATAAATATCTAGAAAATGCGTACGTATGTACACGTATCTTTTTTTTTCTCATTTAATTCATTTCGTGATTTGCCGCTCGTAGTAAAAAGCAACTTTAGGGAAAAATGCAAGAATTTATCTGAACAAAACGCAAATTTTTTGCGCAAAAACATCGAAAAAAATAGCAGTTTCCAACATTTTACACTTGCTTTATTTACAAAAAAAAAAAAAAAAAAAAAAAAAAAACCAAATCTAATGTAGATAAAGCCATTTATATAATATAAATTTTCAAAATTATTTTAGACGAAAATTTATTTTGGTTGGCAAATATAATTAGCTGAAAATATGTCACTATCATCCCTTTTGTAGTAAAATGTGAAACGACACTACGTAACGCAAAGGAATGCATTAATGCGAGAGGAATTTTCCTCTAACGTGTATTTCGGACGGCGAGTGTAATTAGACGTCCCATTATTAAGCTCCTTTAATCTATCTCGGCGATCTCTTTTGTACAGGAGACTCTCGCGCGAGGAATTTATTCAAACAGAGCGCCGGTACCGGCTCAATGTATCGCAAAAAAATTGCGGTCTCCCGAAGATTATAGTCGCTTTATAATATTTTCCCCGGGCGACAGAAGCAATTTTGTTCGCCGGAGAGAGACCTTTTCCGTTCGAACGTTCAAATATATGCCGAAGACGTTCGCGTTTTCCACTCTTAAATGCCTCCGCTCACTTTATGTATACATACGAAATCTAACACAGAGGAACGAATACGGCTTCGCACAGTTCTCCTTCTTCCTTTTGCTTTTTCTCTCGCGCGTGCGGCTTGGCTAGTAAATTTATCGCATTGTAACCGGGTGGCGTTCCCTGCCGCTGCTGATCGTTGTTTAACCTTCGTGCACAGGCATAGCCGCGATCGGATTTGCACTATTTTCTCCTCACCGCCGAGACCGAGAAGATCGCATGCAATACGATGGCTCACGTGCATCGGCGGGCTATTCGCCTCAGCGCAATGTGTGCGATTCGATCTTTCGACGTACGATGTGGGAATAAAAAAAAAAAAAAAAAAGAAGACAACAAGCTCCGTATCCTCTCGCTCTATTTCTCGAAAATATATATTTATTAATGAATTCTCCGTCGCAAAAAGCATTTCAAGCGGAAGAGCCTATTTGTATCGGTTCCTTGTACCTATATTTATATTCCGCTAAACGAGTATTTATTATATATCCTTGAGTCTATACTATCTTGTTAAATAAATATTTATTTTTATCCAGTTCATTTCCTGAAAACCTTTTCCCACTCTTAACCCTCTTCAAATACTTTTTGATCAATAACGTGGTCTTTTTGAAAGTGTCTTTTTTATCTCTTCTTTTTCGCGTATAAAAAGGAGTTCTCTGAAATAATTATGTAAATTGTACAAAATTAATCATAATAAATATAGACATAAGAAACGCAAACGATGAGCAATGTTTAATTTCAGTCCTTATCATTTCATTAAATTGCGGGAGATTTAAATAGCATAAGTATAAAAGTAAAATCTTTCACTGCCTTATTTTTTTGTCTCACCTTATTATCGGTAATAATCTCTGCTCTTTGAATTTACAACTCGTATCTAAATTTATAATCTTAATTTCCCTCTTTTAAGTGAAAATAGTGTCTCTATTGATTTTTCTGGTTATAACAATACTTTTAGATTAAATTGCAACCTAAAACTATTTCGATTCGCCCGGCTATTTGGCGAACTGGTATGTCCGGATATCACGCCTCGAATGGGATTCGAAAAATTTCGTCTTCTTTTGAGAAGGGAATTCGCGGAATTTGTAGCCCGGCCCTCATAATACCGGATACCGCGGCCCGCTTTTACTCTTTTATATGCGCCCGCGCGTATCTGCCATTCACGTAAATACTACGATTTCCTGGGTTTAGAATTGTCGTTGTAAAATCGCCGCGACCGAACACTGTATCCGCGTTGACATTTCGCCTGATGGGATGAGCCGCTTCCGCGGGAAGGAGCGTTAAACGCGCGGCATTATGACGACAAAAATATCCGCTGCCTGTTATATTTCGTGATGAGGAAAGCGCATTGTGTTTCCGCTTCAGACAAAGTCCGTGATATCTCCCTTTTCTCTCAGTGTACAGGACGTTTTAGAAACTAATCCTCTAATTATGGCGTGCGTCAAAATATTTAAATCGAAACCAAAGTATATAGCAACATTTTTCCCAATTTTAGTGACGTAGAATGCAGACCGGTTTCCTACAATTTTATCCCATCTCTTTGAGTTATGAATATTGAAATGAACGAAAAATAAATGTTTGAATCGCTTTGTAACTATGTACATAGAGTTGAATATTATACCAAGACGAACTGTTGCATTGTTGCAATATACAACGGAGATGCGCGTCGATCGATTAAAGATATTCCGTCCGTGTCTGTCGTTGGGATACCCGAGACGTCCATTAAGGAGATTAAGCCTTTATTACTATTTGCCGGATGCGGCGCGAGAGAATGCAAGACGCGAGCGAGAAGTGGCGAGTAAGAAAGAAAGAAGATGACGAATGCAAGGAACGCGAAATTGCGTCCGGCTGATCCGAGAGCGAGCGACGGATAATAGATGCAAGTAAACGACTTCCTCTTCTCGCGGGCTAAATGATTTAAAGGTAGAAACGATACTCTAGAAATATCAAGGGATAAACAAACCTGCTCTCCGCTTTAAGCCTCGATCGAGTCTCCAGTTTACGAACTCACCTGAAACATAAATAAGAAGGAATCATTAAGCTCTATTCAGAACTCTATTCTATATATATACGTACGCATATCGCAAGAAATATCCATACTATATCAATGTCTTGAAAATTTCTTGATTTATACAAGAGTTTAAATATATGTGTTAACGGTTAAACTCGTTACGTGGAAATTTTAATCTATGACATTTGATCACGTTTACCGAGTTTTAAATAAATATGCAATCTGTTACATCAGATACATTGCAATTAATCAAAATAACAATAATGAAATATAATATGATAAAAGTTAATTCCAAAAATGACACTCGAAACTCACATACATACAGTTCACGTGTTTACATGTAAGTTTTCAATTGGCAACGAGTATATGGTATATACACAAATTGCATCGCGCATTCGCGAAGCGACTCGTGCAGAGTGAGTGCATGTACGACAAAATCCGGCTTTCGAGATTTGTCTGAAGGGTAACGAAATGAAACACGGGCCCGAGAGTTCAAAAGACCCTCGGGTCTACACAGCTGCGATATGTAATAAGAAATACGTAACGTTCCGCCACGTAACGCACGCGCTATACCTTACGTTGTACATATATATTTCGACGTTTCCGGCGACGCTAATGAAATGGTCTCGCCCGATATGGTCTCGCGTCCGAGTCCGAGTAACGTTACAGGCTAGAAACAAGATGTGTCCTACGTTGCCCGCTGTAATGGCAAGGAACGCGATGAATTAATTTCCATCATCCGTCGGCGGGATCGCGGTCGGAACCGCGGCAGAGTCGTGCGTCACGTTGCTGACGCGCGACAGCGAGGTTCAGGAGGAGCTTTTCGATTAATTACGGTGTGTAGTCCGTGTACATATATATATATATATATATATATATATACGTACGAATGGAAGCTAGAGATTGGATGGCCGTGAGAGACTGAACGCCGTGACAATAGAGGACGAAGAAGAGGGGAGAAGGAGGAGAGAAAAAAAAATTACGGACGCTCCTATTATAGTGACCCGAAAAACATGGCATTCTCTTTTGGTTTTTTTTTTTTTTTTTTTTTTTTTTTTTTTGTACACTTTTTGTCAATCTCGCAGGACCGATCTTGCCCGGATAAAATTCTATCCCGAAGTATCGTCATCGTTTTTCAGTCCAGATTGAAAACTCACAAACACGTGTACAGCGCATGCACACACATTTTTTATTCTAATGATAAATGCCTTTTATTTTTATATCATTGTAAAAAATGACTGCGGATAGAGGGTCTAAAGTTTTCTTACAGACACACTGTCCGAATTTTCAAAAGAGTGAATTTTTTCATACATTTTGAACTTTCAGAAAAATGACTCTAATGATTAAAACAGATCGTCCGCAATTACTTTCAATATGAAAATTCAAACAAAAATGTGTCTAAAATTCTTAGACAGTTTCTAACATTACGAAATTTTGGAAAAGGCGACATTATATACTTAAATTGAATCGGTAAATTACGTTTCCTCTATTCAAGTTAGTAGAGATGAGTTTATTTTTTTTTTTTTTACACATTTCAAACTATTGCCTCAATATTTTACGCAAGGAAGAACTGACACGAGATAAAATCAAATAGATTCGTTACTGAAATTGTTATTAAGGCCGTTAGTTCTAGATCGTTAACGGTGTCGTATATACAACGCGACGTATCCTATTTCTCGCGTACAAGACAACTACAGTGATACCAGCCAGATGCGCATGTTCGTGAATGCAAATGACTTAATCCATCTTCCTTTGCGCACGTATGTGTACGCATCTCCGGAATCACACCGTCGTGTCTTAACTCAATTTCAAGACGCGATATAATAGCCACGGATGACAAGATTTCGTCAATATCTTGGCGGGAAGCAGATCTTTAATGAACGATACATTCGAGATTGCGCGACGGAAAAAAAGAGGAAAAAGCGCGATATTTTTTTCTTTGCAAGCGCACACATACATCGTAAATCGTTTATCCGATATAACACTCGTTTCATCGGAGACATTGGAGTACGCGAGCATCGTTTGTCAATGTCCAATCAACGTCGCGGATGAGGACAACTGCAAGGAAAGCAAAAGAGAAAGAAAAAAGAACGCAAAAAAAAAAAAAAAAAAAAAAAAAGGACCGAGAGGGAAGAAGGAAAAAAGAAAATGCGCCGAGGGAGGAGTGCGCTTTTTCGACAGACTCGCTTTAAAGAAATTCCCTTTCGCTCTACCCATTTCTTTCTCGTCGATCAGATTATCCTCGTGATCTTACGCGATGTTCTCGGGACCATCCGTTAATCTACATCTTCTTCCGCGTCAACGATGCCTGATAGTTCGATCTGCTGGTTTTAACGTGAACCGTCCCAGATTTGGCGACGCGTCGGCGCGATAAGTTATTAATTATAAGCGTCAGATATCGTATTTTATTTTTTTCTTTTTCCTCTTATTTTAATACCCGCTTCGACGGCCGATATATCGTTATAATATCGACTTCGAGCTCACTGGACACAACGCGTCAAGCTTTTATTAAAAATTACATGCGTTTAATTAAAACATACGCTCGCAGTTCCAGACCTCGTCGTTTTACGAGGTATTGCTCGAAATATCTATCCGCTCAAACGTGTTTCTCAAATGAACCATGTGACATATTAATGATTTTATATCACAATTTGACGGAAGTTTCGTTTCGTTTTTTTTTTCACTATGTGTTTTCTTTCCACAGAGATTTTCTTTCTCGGAAGGATATTGCGAGAGATATATGAGGAAAACGATGCGTGTGTATCATCACGTATTATAGAAGAAAATCAGTTATAGTAACAGACAAAGGCTTCACACACGCGAGGTTATAAGTGTCATACTCGCGAAAAACAATTTCTCGTTGCGGAGCGGTATACAATGTGTCGCGAACAGCAGCGTTGTAAAAGGCTATAAGTCTCGTTTACGAAGTCTAGAACAAATGTGAAGAATATTTTTCTACGTCTTCCCAATAAATAAAATGTTTTCTTAGAAAAATGCACCTCCTTCTTGGAATTTTTATATATATTTTCTAGAGCTAAAAGAGATAAAAAAAAGAGATACTTGCGTTCTTAACAATAGCGAGAAAAAAGTTCTCTGTAATCATATAATATCATATATATATAAAATATTATCTTATATTTAAAAATTCATGTTTTATTTATTATATATAATATATGATTACTACACTACATAATATAACATTATTTATATATTATATTATATATTAATTTGTCAATTTAAAAATTTTTACATCATGAAGTATTGTTCTACGGTATAATATTTCATGTTAGAAAACCATTAGGGTAAACTAGGGTATGATGGCCATAGGCTGTAATTTTTTCAATAATCGCTACATAGTTCGCTTTTTTAGTCATTATTAAGATAATCGATATTTACAACAGTAGTTTATGTGCATATATTATTCGAAATAACGATATTGTGAATCTTATATCATAATTTTACTTTTGACTATTTGCAAAGTTTTTCATTTGTCCACTAAAAAACTGTTATAACGTCGAATAAATTACAGTTAAACTATCGTAATCGACGTTAGATATATTATAAAGATATGTAAATTGTTATACGACCTATAATTTTTATTTTCGTTTTCACTATTTTTTTTATAAATATTATGATCATCTTTTCGTTAAAAGTTGGGTAAGATGGCCAATGCTTGTGTTGTACTATTTTGATAATATAAAATGTCTATTAAATATTTTCCTTTTAATTTCAATAATATTACGTAATTTAAGCTTCAGTGAAGATATAATATGCCAAACACTATTAAAAAATAACAAAAATTAAAGTATGTTTTTTGCATTTTAAAAAACTATGGCCCCTATCTTTACTCTATCCTTAAAATAAATATTAATCGTGTAATTAATATGAATGTATTCTACACATTAATAATAACAAACATTAGTCGCCTCAGAACACTCACTGCAAATAGGTAGTTCCATTCGCGCAAACACGAAGAAGTAATTTGCATCCTCCACGCGGGTGAAGAGAGTTCGCGTAATAGTCGGGATTTCATCTTGGCGGCAATACCGGTAATAATAACGAGGATGATTCCTCGGCGCGCGCGAGGTGAGTGCTGATGCATTAGGTGGGCGCGTTTAACCATCAATCGTACTACTCGCTCTCCCTCGTCGGATTTATTCCCCGGATTCGCTCTCCCCGACAGCAGGATGGCGTGGCGGATTTATTATTCCGCGCATATCGATATCCACGATATTTCCACCACCTTCCACCACTCTTCCTCCCTCTCTTTTTCTCCCCTCCTTTCCCCCCCCCCCTCCCCCGCCACCGCTTCTCTCTTTCTCGAGAAATTCGAGTCCTGCCGCTTCTATAAATCGAGCTTGGCTGGCTTGGCAACCTGCTCCGTCAGGTCATCAGATCCCGAGCGTTGATTACCGGTTACTTCGGTGAGACTTTGGCAGATCGAGAAGGAAAGACGAACGAGCTGACCGCGCAGAAAAGCCGTGCGCGCAGTGGCTTCCAATCTGGAAATATCGAAATCGCGAAAGGAAGTCATGCGGCGAGGAAAGACCCCTATTTCTTTGATTAGCTCTGGTTATCAACACGGAAAGAAAAAGTGTGCTCGACGACCAATGATGCGCAATTGTAAACGAAAAAAATAATATCGATATGAGAATAATAATATAATATCTCGAGGCATGAACGAATAAAAATCATCATATTGTAATAAAGCGAGATTTTGTTAAATATATCAATTTTTTTATATATAAAAAAGCCAATATAACATTTGTGTGTTCTGTTACGATAAGAAGAAAACGGACAAGTCTTCTAATAAAAAATTTGTCATTGTATCCTACATTAATTTAAATAAGTAATTTAAAACATCAGTATATATATATACACACACACACACACACACACACACACACACACACACACACACACACACACACACACACAAGATGTATACTCAAATCTTGTAAAAAATTCCCTAAAAATTCCCGAAAAAAAATACTCTCTTTAGGTATTTTTGTTCAAAATTGCGAATAAAAAGAATATTTTCAAGCCTTTTTAATACAATTTTTTCTAAAATCAATTTTTTTATTACAATGTTTTCTAATATTTTTCATTCATATAAAGAAAATATATAAAGCCTCTTAAGTTTCAAGTGCTTTATAAATGTACTAAATAATTTTTATAAGAAAAGCATTTTTCTAGTATAAAATTTTCATTTCTTTAATATTAAGAATCACACAGAATATGTATATATTCAATAATATATTAAGACATTGAATATATAAACAAAAAAAAATATATATCATTATAATATATTTTAAACGCATAATTTCTTTGACTGGTTGTCTGTTGTGTGAAATTGGTGTCTCGTTTCACTTCGTGAAAACTCACTAATTGTTGAGAGTTCTAGCTTTATTTTTAATCGTTTTAGAGTTTTTTCACAAATTAAACAAATAATTCTGGCCATTAAATAAAAAAAATTGCTCAGGACAAATTGAGATAGTAAATTTATGCTACGTCTTACTTAATCTACCGAAGATTTTTTAAGCATTTTTTGCTAGATTTTAAGCGTTTACGAGTTTCATTAAAATAATTATAGTATATAATAATAATTATAATAAAAATTATTAGAATATTAAACAAAATGCCAAACACTATAGTCATATTTCGATAGTTCTATCAATTGATGAGATTTCGTATTAAACAAATTAAATTGGCTGAGACGCCGTACAAGTACTGATTGTGAAATGAGAGATTGGCCATATTTCGATTGTTCTATCGACTTTAAATTCGAGATTTCGTGTTATTTTTTTTTTATGTCGTTCTACAATCACTTATACTTTTTAAACAAAGCTCTAGGTATACGTAAAATTATTAGAATATTTATTAAACAAATTAGACCGAGATGCCGATATAACATGAAAGCTTATTTACGTCTCGAGTTATTTATAATTTATAATTACTTAATTATAATGTAAAATATATAGTATATAATATATAGTATATAATATATAGTATATAATATATAGTATATAATATATAGTATATAATATATAGTATATAATATATAGTATATAATATATAGTATATAATATATAATATATAACATATAATAATGTATAATTATTTAATATAATATTCTAATAATTTTTTCACATGAAACTTTTTGTAGAATTATTACAGCACTTTCAAGCGCTTAAAATCTAGCAAGAATGCTAAAAAAATCGTCAAAGGACAAAGTGAGATGCAACGTGAACGTCCCAGTTTATTCCGATTTTTTCCCCGGGCCATTATATTAATGGCCGGAAGTATTTGTTTAATCTATAAAGAATTCTAAAACTATTAAAAATAAAACCAAAATTCTCAATTCAATTAATCAGTTTCCACAAAGTGAAATGCCAGTTTCACACAAATAGAATTGCACGAAATATGCTTTGAGATAACTGCGACAAAAAAATTAATTCCGCGAATAATACGTAACAAATTACCTCACATTGTTTCATCATAAAGCTTGATGCTATCCCCTAGGCCTTATCTTCTCCTAATTCTGCGATGATACAGCTTCAAAATACTCGCGCGGTATTTTGTACGACACTCCCGGTTTTGATACATATTACGTTTATTAATGCACGAAATCTATGTCAGACTGATACTCTCCCGCTTACGTGTCGCTGCACAAAATAATCAAATCATCACGTACTCACGTACACTTCAAGGAGTAAACATCTTGATACATTATAATTTTGAAATTATTATCATTATTATTCCTCGCCGTTAAAATTGATGAAAATATTTATGCGCTCCTTTATTATAATATTAATACGTGAAAATCAATTAGATAAATTTAGTCTGTGTGGCGTGCAAAAAATATAAATTTCTATTCTTAGATTATCTGGCATTTTTTAAATGTTATATATACCATCAGAATACTTGTTTGCAACTAGATATTAATAGACAAAGAAAAAAACTATAGATAATTCTTGCATATACCTTTGACAGGATAACGTCAAAAATATCTTTGCAAGTTAATTTTGTTGAATTATTAATATTCACTAATTATAATAATTTTGTCAAACATACTAAGAGATCTTAATATGATAATAAAAATTTATAATATAAAAGTGAATTTTTCAAGAAAAAAAAAAGTTGTGATAAATGTATCTTATTTTTTAAAAAATTATATTCTCACAAAAATAAACTTTAAATAAAATCTAAATAATTTTATCTTTATTCCTAATTGTTCTTTCTTTCGAATTTCTCATTTTCGACCTAGAGACGCCCCTTTTTTATAAAATCCAATTAATAAAGTATTAGCCTGATTGATTTTAATAACGAAGCAGATAAGAGAGTGAAAGAAGAGACAAGCCTGAAACAGCACGCTCTGGCTTAAGGAGTCTTAATAGGCGCGGCCAATTACAAAGGTCAACTCTCGCGAGGATCGTCGGCTGCAAGTACCTGACATCATCAGAGACTCGCGGACATTAACATGAATTAAAGCCTCTCGCCGTCTACCTAAATTGATGCGTTTATTTCAAGCCAACACGCCCTACGTCACGGTACTCATATACGTTACAAAGCGCCTCGCTGGAAATCCCGATTGCAAATTTCGCGCATAATTCTCCCATTGAAAATTTGGCGGATGAGAGAAGTATAGAGAGAGAGAGAGAGAGAGAGAGAGAGAGAGAGAGAGAGAGAGAGAGAGAGAGAGAGAGAGAGAGAGAGAGAGAGAGAGAGAGAGAGAGAGAGAGAGAGGAGAGAAGGTCTTGTGTGAGTGAGATGAAAGAAGATGGCAAATGACGGAAAGACGAAGCGGGTTTCCTCTTATCGTTAGGCGGTCTCTTCCTCCACCGGAGGTGGGAACCTCCGTCTTCCGACCGAGGATCCGAATTCCGTTTCCAGCCAATCTTCTTTTTCGTCGCCACCTGCATTACACATTGATCCCGCGAGCGGAAACCGCGCGCCAAGGATCCTCCATCTCGGGATTCGGATGGGCTTCAGCCCAACGGCACGTTTAATGCGAAAAGTGGCATTCTCGCCTGACGAAATCCCGAGTGCGCGTCCCAATATCGAAGGAAAAGCAGAAAAAAGAGAGAAAAAGAGAGAGAGAGAGAGAGAGAGAGAAAGAGAAAGTCGACAAAAAGCCGACCGAGACCCGTACACATTTGGATCCGCGAGAGAGAATTTGAATCTTGAAATGGTAGCAAGACGTGACGTTATATGCGAAGACAATCCTCGATATGGAACTGCAACGAAAAAAAAAAAAAAAAAAAAAAAAAAGAAAGAAAGAAAGAAAAGGAGAAAATATACGTAAAGAGAAAAATGTCTCATATGTGTGTCGAAACGCAAGCTTCAACGCGGCCTTGTAATCCGTTGCGACTAAACCATTTGTTCGAACATTTTTTTTTTCTCCTGTTAACGCGCATGAAAAAATTCTTCTTTAAAATAAATTTTAATTAACGTAAAATCACACTTTGAGCTTTAGATAAATATTAGTGTAATGAATTATTATTTGTGTCACGAGTATTAACTGTTCGCAGTGAAATAGTGGACAAGAATAATTTATTATTATAATCTTTTTTTTTTTTTTTTTTTTTTTGTTTAATTAATATCCTCGTAATAATTTTAAATGATTTTTATTTTAATTATCTTTTTCATATATGTGTGTTTATTTTGCGAATGTAAAAATAAAATTATGTCAATTATTAAATTGTTTGCTTTTCAAAAATATTATTTACGATCCCGAAATTTGAAGCTTAAATATATCCCCGATATAAAATGTTTGCTGATTTTACGTAATATTGTTTAGATCACGTTCACGTATTAGGCGATAAAACGCGCGTGCTATAAAGCAATCAGTCTCGTTATTAAATTGCCTTTACCGATCGGGGAACAAGTGTTTATATGGCCACGCGTTATATAGCAGCGTCGACGGGATGCGAGTGAGGGAACTAGAAACAGGTGGTGACGGATTATTGAATCTTGCACGACTGCACCGACGTTTACATACGTAATGGACAGTAGCTTTACAGAGAGAGGTGAAGACAGACGCGTTTATGTAAAAAAAATGCGCAATTTGTTGATCTCGGTTCTAACTATTTCATGAGTTACATGTTAAAAGTTGGATTCCGAAAAACCTTCTGTTTTTTACGAAACAATTTTTATAAAGTAATCGTTTTACTAATTAAATAATGATCAAGTATAAGATGATCGCATAAGATAATTCTTTTACAAAAGTACTTTAGTTTTTTCTTGTGAAATATTTCTCTGCAATTCTTTAAATTTATAGAAGAATAATAAATTGAAAAAAGACTTGTATTATTATCATATTATAATATTATGATTTTAAAATCGTGACATTGCGCAAACAATTCGCGGAATCAATTTAAAAGTGAAATTGATGTGAGAAGAAGTGGAAAAAATGGAAAATGAAAGATTGTTGATTCTTGCCGCCGTTTAATTTTCCTCTACATTTAAGCTAAATAAAGTTGTATAAAAATAATATCTTATTCCGAGAAACATGAAAAATATTACCAATTTTTTGTTTTCAATCGCACACGTATTTTGTTTTCGCGGAAATTAAAATCGTTGTTATCATGAAAGCTGACATTTCATGCGCAACTAAAAATTTGATATCATGAATACTGAAAATTCAAAAACACGAATTGTTTCAGTCACAATCTCTATTCATCTATTACATAGATTGACAAAGAGAAAGAGCGACTATGCGGAATTTCTGCACGGAAAAAGCGATCTATATGTGTTTACGCGGAAGCAAGGAAGCGTAAATGAAATTAGATGCAGCGAGGTGGATTAAACGACGACGAAGCTATCAGAAAATCGTGGCTATCTTTGCTATTTGGAATTAACGCCGCGCCGCGATGCGCTGCTAAATGATTATTGCCACGAAGGCGCGCAGCTTTTCGCAAGACGCGCGAAATTGGAGTGTAAGGCCAATGAAATTCGATAACAATAATAATGATAACGACGAGGCAGCGACGATGAGGTTAATAATAATAAAGAAAGGTTACGCCCGCGCGCTTGAGATGCTCTTAAAGCCGATAGCGTGCCAGGTAAATGGAAAATATAGCGAACACGGCTGGGGTGAAATATGATGTAATGTTTTCCGAGAGGCCGATAATACTCAATTCTTTCCCCTATCTTGTATCCGAACCCCTCTCGAGGGAGTGGCGGAAAAAAATCTTAATAGATAATGGCGATAATAGATACATTGTAGATGCAAAAAAAAAAAAAAAAACAAGCGTGACTTTTTTTTTCTAAGGTACAAATCTTCCGGACTTTAGAAACTCTGTCATTTAATAATTATGTTTACGTTATTATTAATTTTTTACTATTATTAATCATGTAATAATTATTACGTAAAAACAAAGAGAGAGGTGTGATATTTACCTGAAAATAAAAATAATATTTATTAACTGTAAAAAGAAAATTGAGAAAAAGAATCAATCAAATGATAAATTTTCTGTTAAACGCGTTGCATTAAAGCGACGATTGTTTTATCTCACGAAGCATGCGCAACAATCGACGCATGTGATACAAACGCGAAATTAATAAGTAAATAGATTTAATCCGACACGGCGCATCATACAATTAACATAAGTAAACCGGACTCCTAGCAAGCAAATTAGTTCGCCATAAGAAGTTGGGCGGTTGTTTGTAGGAGATACAAACGCGAGGAGACGTCTTACCGCTATTCCTCGCGAGACGTGCATCATACAGTAGGGGAATGTTATACGAGCCCTATTAAAATTTCAGCTCACACCAGGAGTCCGCTCGACTTACAAGTTATGACGGGCGCCGCTCGTGGCTTCATATACAGCTTCATCGAAATGATACATTATTACGTGTCTCTCGGATACGTCTCTCTCACGTGCGTTTCACGCAAGCAGTGACCCGTAAAACGGACCTGGTATATAGTGCACGTTATCCAAAAAGGAAAATTAACGACGGCTATTATCTCCCCCGAGATAGCCTTTATCTCTCGAGTCTGACATTAAACTTATATCGCGTGATTGCTTCGAAATGCATTTTTCCACACGTGAGATGAGATTTTGCCGCGTATTATTCTTAATTCCTTCGAAGATATCAGTAGAAGAAATTGTATAAGAAGATACATTATTTTCTGAATTTTTAGAAAAATCACTCTGATTAAGACAGACTGTCAAAAATTACTTTCAAACACCCAGATCTGAAAATTCAGACAAAAATATATTTGAATTATTAGGCACCTTCTTACGGTAATAAACGATTAAAGATATCAGCCGCGAAAGTATATTCGCAATATTAAACCAAACTGCATCAAAACTCGTCGATTTTGCTGAATTTTGATGGTAAATCAACGGATGTATTTCTCTGCGAGATTATCAGAGTTTCGAAATCTATCGCGCTGCAAAATCAAAAACGAGGTAATAAGTGATGTTTTAAAATCGTATTTATCATGAAGTCTACTGTTCGCGTATCAGATTCTTTCCACCATTCTTTTGTAAAAGAAAATCTTAAAATCCCCATTGTATATCATTAGTCTGCAACAGCATTAGCCGCATTCTGGGAAACTCAATTTCGTCGAGAATCTCGCAATGAGACCCAATTTTGAGTCGACTTATCCGAAAATAACGATCTGTGCTGTGGTTGGGCTTCTGCGCAAATGGAGCGAATCGAAAGGAAGAATCGTACAGTAAAAAAAAACGTGTAAGATTTATGAAAATAATTTATTTTTTTGGTATAAAACCTCTGTATCCCTCTATAAATTAGTAATAACGCGTGAACAACGAATACATATATACGAATAGCTTTATTATATACGTCAATGTGAATGCGGAAAACATGACAAAGTACTGTGGACAAAGCATCATTGGAGGATACCGGGCGTCCAACAAAAACAATTCAGACTCGCAGTTTTGATTGTCATCGAAACTGTTATTACATCGGTATAATTTTTTTTAACACCCTTGACAATTTCTTCCATAGTAAATTTGAATTTTGCACGACACATCGCCATATAAATCGCGATCAGTGTATCGTAAAAAAAAGCAAACAATATTTTAAATTATTTATTTTATTTGGAAATTAAATAAATTGGGAAGAGTAATATAGATAAATTTTAATCCGAACAGCTTCGAATAATAAATAAATTTAATAAAATTAAATGGCATCAGTCGATGAAATTCAATCGCAATATTTTGACTGGGCATTCCTTACTAATATATATTTTCACATATACATATATGCCGAGAGAAGCCCCCTTCCATGCAAATATAAAAGTGAGAAGAGAGGTCAATCAACAATTAAATACTGTGTATGTACTATTGATGTAATCGCCGTTGCACTCATCGTTGAAAGTATGTATGTATAAGCTTTTATTTATTTGTTCTGCTAGAAAATATTTAACGCAAAATACTTAACGTGAGAACAAATCTACCAATATAATGACTGTATGAAAAAAAAGAAGAGAGACAAAAAAAAATACTGAGATTTTCCCCGCTCACATATATTCTCGCAAATCTTTTCTCTCCCACCGTGAAGAAAGAGTCGACAGAACAAATATAATATTAAAAACGGCAGTGACAAAATATACGCACACGGTAAAAAAAATAACTGAAAATTGCAAGCAAAGTGTTTGAAGTTTTCTTACAGACACCCTGTCCAAATTTCCAAACAAAATTTTCAGACATTCTTTTAAACTTTCAGGAAACTGACTTTGACAATTAAGACAGATTGTTTGAAATTACATTTAGACACTCAGATCCGAAAATTCAAACAAAAATGTCTGAATTTTTAGGTAACTTTTTGTAGTATATCAATATAAAAAAAAAACACCTATTTTAAGTTTTCTTATAGACATATTTCAAATTTTCAGATAGAATTTCCAGAAAAATATTTGAATTTTCAGGAAAATGACTTTCATGATCAAGATTACAGATTGCCTGAAATTATTTTCAGACATTTAGATCTGAACATTCGGACAAAAATATATCTGAATTCTTGGGCAATTTCTTACAGTCTGTATATTTTACATACGAAATTGAATTCTTTATTATTTCTCGATGTACGATTAAATTGATCAAAGTGAGGATCGAAAGAGGTTTATCGTTTTCGCGCGATGCCTGGTCCGACGAAGGTGAGCGACCTTGTCGAGATTCGTTCATCTCACAAAGAGACTTTTTTCTCACGAGAAATGTTAAAGCCACGCATCTCTCTGTGCCGTGTCATGCCATGCCGCATCGTGTCGCGTCGCGCCAGGCCACGCCACGCTGATGTCGTGCCGCCGCCGCCGCCGCCGCCGCCGCCGATCTACCATCCTCTCTCGGCTCCTCTCTCGTTTCCGCCCATCCTCGCGGCTCCGTTCGCAGAGCGGTGGAAGTGTATTGATCGGATGGCAAGAGCGGGCAAGCGGACCGGTTTTCCCTCGCAGAGCCACCCCTCTTCGCCCCTTCCTCTCTCTCTCTCTCTCTCTCGCATTCTCTCTCTGTCTTTCTCGCTCTTCCGTCTCCCTTTCGTCTCCTTCCTCATCTCGTTTTCTTCCTCCTTCCTTCTTCGGTCTATCTTCCTCTTCTCTGAAACACTTTCCGCATCTTCCCTCTGTCTCGGTTCCTCCTCTTTCTCTCCCACTTTTTCCGTCCTTTACGAACGACGCTGCCTGCCTTCATCCCTCGATTTCAAAGCGGGAGACGCGGCGCTCCGTCCCTCCTTGTCGCGACGCTCGTCGCCGTTCGTGTCGACTGCTACCCTTGTGCAGTTGCCGGTTTCGTTCCTTCCTTCTCCCTCTTCCGCACGTCTCGAGGGTTGAGGGAAAATATTTATGCCGATGTATCGTTTCGCGGAATCTTCCTCTTCCTCCCCGATTGGTATTCCTGGCTGCCAGCATAACTGTCAATCGTATACCCTGACAATATAAATGTTTCATGTCGACGATCTTCGCATCAGAATCTTTGCGGAACCAATCAATCATAAAGGAAAGTCCAATAGATGCGATTGATAGCTAAAGATGCGCCGGCAATGATTGCAATTCAAAGCGCTAATAAACCTTTAACGTAATACGTCTATTGTGATTGAAATACTTCCATTTGAAGAGGAAGGGACGCCACCGAGATATCTGACTCGATGTCGACTGAATACATAAGCCCGCATTTACCATATATATCTACCTGGTATCTAAATCATCGACCGGTGATTATTGATCGTAACATTAATCGTCCAGGTCATCTAAGATGTCATCGATAACCGCATATGGAAATTACGATCCGACGATCGTTACAGCGTGGGTGCGCGATGACAACCTTCTGCGTCCAGTTGACTAAACTTTCGGCGAGAAATCAATATTTGTTAATTAACATAATTATCAGCCATCGCTTGCAAAATCAACAATATTATGAATAGTCGTAAATAATCGGAAGATTTCGAGGAATTTTTCTCAATCGCAGAGCTCATAAGTTCGTACGCTTTCGGTGATGCTGAAATATCGTTTTTTTTTTTTTTTCAGCAAAAGTACCTCGTTTATAATATTAACTGCTAAGAACATCCTTGATCATCGTATTCGAAGGCGATAGGCAGTATGGAGAGGTAGCGAGAAATATTTATCTTAACGCGAAAGCAGATAACGGCAGGCAATATCGGAGCAGCCTCGGGAAAGCATTTCACGAAATTCCAAGAATGTCGTTGCTTCTATGTCGTCGCTGTCATCGACGACAAGAGAGTACCGGGTGTACTTTACGCTTTACGCTGATTTTAACCCGTCGCGTGCCACGGTACGCACTCCTGCGGATTATTAACTTTCAGCGAACGCAAATATTTGCGGTTATCAGTGAGTGAGTTTCTAGCCAGATAACGGGGGAGGAACAATGTTAAGTCTTTAAATGAGATGCGCCAAGGTCATTCACGTCTTGTTCTAAATGAACGTGACCTTTTCTACCCATCGCGTTACATCCTGATCAAATATCGATTAAAATCTCTCTGGCGCACTTTTCTCAGCTTTTGTTGATTGATGAAAAAATTGGTATTTAAGTTTGCGTTGCGAATTTTTCACAAAATAAATCCCTTTAACAGAGTTTTGAAATTGTTTACATTTGCAGATTTAAAAATAATATATTTGAAGAAAAGTATATTTATATTCTTCACATCTCATTCTAGATGTGTATTTTAGATGTGATATTAAACAGGTTTCGACTTTCAAACAGAAGCCGACATCCCTTAAATCGCCTTACTGCGGCTTCGAGTTTAACGAAGTAGTAAAGCCATGAAGTTAACGGCTTCAATTATAACTTGAAAATGCTAAACACCTTCGAGATATTAAAACAACAAAGTAAACCATAATCTACTATCTATAAGCTAATTATCACGAATATCGTCCGGTTTACTGTGTGTATCTCGCGAAATTAACATAATTACGTCTCGTACTTAACTGCTCCCGAACGGGAGTAATTAATCCACTATTCGTCGCATAATATCATAGTTTGCATAATTTTGTTGAATTAGCTTTACTCAATTGGGATATATACTAGCACGAAAATAATGAAGCGTTATTCAGAAGAGCGTAACAAACCACGACGATGTGCAAACAATTTGCCGATTGGCAAAGCTCGATCGATCTCTCCGGTATTATTTTACAGTCACTGCAGAAATAACAGGGATAATTGCTGCGGTATTACCCGCAACAAATGACATGACGATACATGCGAAAAAATTATCAGATTTTTACACAAGACGACAGATACTATAAACTTACAAACGATATTAACAATCAGTCAAAGTGTGAAAATAATGAATACGCGTATCAGCGGCACATGCGAGAGGATATCCAAGATTTACATGCAATTGTAGACATTTCGCATACATTAAATATGCGTCTGTTACCGATATTTGCAGTCTAGCCTAGCCCCCTCCACTCCCGATCGATCCGTATTTATTATAGCGCTTCGACGCGCGAGTTTGCTCCCGCTGGCGTGAGTTTGAAAAATTCACAGGATTTGTGCAACGCGTGGGTCAGGTCAGGTAATGATATATACGGTGGCAATAATTTCTGAATAACTTGCGCACCATATTCGCCACGGATGCGATAACGGGTGTAACGAGCGTGACGATAAACGTGACAAAACGCTATTGGGTTTATAAGAGTGCTCAAGTTTTACATTTATTACGCCGACCGGACAGGACATAGCGTTCCGCTATGCAAATTACGAACAAGGTGTGTTTATTGTTGAAAAATATATCGTCTTTCGTCGGAAAAATATTTTTCGCGCGCTCTGTATTTTCCACAGCTTCACGATTCTCGCGCGAACCGCGCGTATTTTCGTTTTCGCGAATCAGCCGCGTTTATTCCCGTGTCTTTCGAAACGCATGACCAACTGAGTTTTATTTTCTTTTGTTCGCTGCCGTTCTCTCTCTTTCTCTTCACCCCCCCCCTTTTTTTTTTTTTTTTTTTTTTTTTTTTAACAACAGCACGCCCCCGTTTTCGTACGCTAAATTTCGGTGCAATAGCGCGTTGCGAGGCGAATCCCTGCCGGCAGTGATGGCTTTACCTTTCTCGCGCATGTGACATTTGGATAACAACGTCGCGTTCGTCCGTTTCGTTTCGCGCAACAAATCCGTTTCTGTGTGAAACAGATTATTTATTTTTCATACATAATTGACAGCTCGACGTCGCGCATTCTTCCGAAGAAATTAAAGAGAAATAAACGATTGCCGGATAACGAATTGACTCTGTTCGGAAAAACGTTGCAAAATTATTTCCGTAAGTCGTTCTCGTTTGTATATATGTGTGAGTGCAGCTATATAAATTTCTAAAAACAGTGTGAAATTTCATAAAGTTCTAAATGAAAAGGAAAACCTTGAGATAATTTCTGAAGAATAAAACTTGAATTTTTTCAGCAATTCTTTTCACAAAGTATTTTACAATTTCGAAAAATATGTGATAAATATATAACAAATATGACACGGCAATATAATGATTAATAATTTCGTGATAATAGCACAAATATTATCACTAGTCTATGTATAATCTAATTAAAAATAATATGTACAAATTTTGTAAGATAAATCTGTATGACTGCAATCTTTGATTCTTGCAGATTAAAATCTGTTTTGCTCGGTTCGATAACTAACAATAAGAATACAATTGATCAGCGATAAGACTCTATATATATATGTATATGTATATACATATATATTCGATATATATATAGCGATTTAATTCTTTTCTCACGAGTTTTTGAAGTTATGTCAAAGTTCCTCTCGTTGATGAAACATGACGTTGATAAAACATTTCCCTTTTCCTTCTATATTAAGCTTTATCTCGTCGAGACTGTCTTTACGGTCTTTGACTTGAGTCCAATCGATTGCGACTTCCATTTTGCACTTTAATCCGTATTTTAGTCAATCAAACTTTCAGTTTATAACGATCAAAGTTATACGAAGAAACAAGTATCGAAAAAATTTCTAAAATTATCTCTTCAAAGCAGACGTCTTGTAAAAATATCCGTCCACATATCTATGCAACGATTTCCATATAAATTGTGTCATCCCGATGTTTACTCGAAATTCTTTTGAGAAAAATTATTCGTCCAGCTATCTCCTTCGATACAACTTCACCTACGTTTATTCTTCCTCGAGACACTGGAGACGGACATTATTCTTTCCTTAAAAACACATGGAAAATATCAGTAAAAGACTGAGAGTATCGGAATTCAAGCAATGAGAGAGAAAGAAGGATTAATTGAAAAAACGTAACACACTATATGCATTCTACACACGTTATTTAGAAACATTAAATACTTCGAGAAGTAAAATTTTTGCATTGCTATTTATTTTCTGTCAAATCAAAATGTGAAATATTAAATCAAATTTTCACAATTTTAGCTCTAATTTCTGAGAAACAAAATATAGAATTGAAAAATACTTATTTGTTTCCTTCCCACTTACAGAATGCAAGAAGCGATTTTTGTAATTTAATTTCGATCGAATATAGTGAGATTGATTGTGTAATATATATAAAAGTCGCTAATATTTCGGAATAATTATAATTACTAGTTTAATTAAAATTAATATTTATACTTTTGTAAAAAAAATATCAAGTTTTTATATATTATTATCAATAATGTTATTTTATAGAAGTGTTGTGTGTATAAAATTAAAACTTCTAAAATCCATTATACAATATTATATTTTTAATTTTATTACTTTACATGAATAATAAAAGTTGAAGCTTTATTTGACATAAAGGATTGAATTTTCGACTAACATTATTCTCGCTTCGATTTCATCGAGATTGCAAACACAACAACTCTCTCGCGAATGTGGCTGTGGATTTGATTTGCCTTTACTTATCGGAAGAATTTATTCTCGTTGCAGCAGCAAACTCTCGACTGCGAGATATTAATATCAAAGCCAAGGCAATCGACCGCTCTCGACTCTTGAACTAACCTTTAACCTTCGAATACTCGCGTGCGAGACAATAGTTATTCGCTCGTAGGTAATAGCGTAAAGTGATTGATGTAGTTGTGGCGTATTACGACGTAGTTACAACCGATAAAGTTATATTCCATTAGGTACTTCGCGGAAGTACTATTAAATTTTGTGACATTTATAGACATCGCTGACAAACTGTGTTCCTCTTCGATTCCTTCTTCATTTTCTTCTCCCTTCGTTTCATTTACTGTACTTGTTATATCTCTTTTATTAGACCTGTAGATTCCCCTTTCGGCTCAATCGAAACACCTTTTACTTGTGCGAGCAGAAAGAAAAGTTTTTATTAAAGCATGGCGAAGAACAATGGAATCGTTTATTTATTAATGTAGTCTTTAATAAACTATTTTCATCTACGCGACTGCATACTCTACACTATATATTTTCTTGTACGACCGTTGCTGTTACGAAAGTTAAACGTGGTAGCCAATGGTGGTGGATTTTAGCAGTGCTAGTTCACGAGTTTTCGTCTTTCGCGAACAAACGGCCTGCCGGCCGCTGCCGTCGACCCAGGTGGCAACTAAAGTTTCACTTTAATCCAGAATTCCCGCAGTATTTCTCGATTCCCCCTGGGCTCGTAGCACTGTCGGTCGTCTTGCGGAGGAGCCAGCGTGCAAGCGAGTTCGCGAAGGCGGCTAAGATAGGAACCCAGATGCAACGGGGAACAAAAGAGGAAGCAGAGGCATAAGAAAGGAAAGAATAGAGCAGCGGTAGATGAGAAGAGTGCGAGAACAGAAGTGAACGTAAGCAAGTAGAACGATAGGTGAAGTGCAACGAGCTTATATAGTAACGTAGTGTAGGAATAGCGAGATAGAAAGGGAGAGTAAAGGAAAAATAGGAAGAGGAAAAAAAAAGAGAGAGAGAAAACGAGAAGTGAGTTTAAACGGTCAAGTGAGAAAGCAATCGGACGAGGTCGATAAAAGCACAGTCGAGTTTCTAACAGCCTCCTAATTAATCGCCGCTAATGGCTCGCCGGCTGACTCAAAACTCGTAGAACGACCAACATCGTTATGTTATGACGTATCGATCGACAAGGTTTTCAATTTATGCGGACTTTATTGTAGATGAGCAGTCGCGTCATATATTATTTCTCGCGCAACGAAACATCAAAGGAAAGAGACGATAACGAATAATTCTATCGATCTGTCCTTGTATCGTATTCTAAGCGTCTTTTCGCCATCGCGATTCGCGACAGATTCAAATGTGTTTATCTTGCTAAGAACCACTGTAATAAGTGGTCCTTGAGAGTCTTAATAGTCCTTGTAAGGAAGTCTTTGTACCTATAAAAGAAAGTAACGTAAGATGCTATGTAGTAAGATGAAAATAAACCAGTATCTTGTTTTAGATGCAAAACAGTTTTGCGCGAGTGTTTTATGTAAAGCTCACTTTTAATTCAATGCAGCGTTTTTTTACGGTTGTAAAAGAAAGCAAGTTTTACGACAGAACAATCATGAGCAATGATTGTTAAAAATGACTGACATATCGTTGACTTGTATCACTTATCGATAAATTTTGAAAACGAAAGGAAGAAAATTTCTTTCTTTCTGCAATTATTTTACAAAAAATTTTACTTCTCAAAATATCATGTTATTAATTATATAATACTAATATTTGTTAGATATAATTAAAAATTTTATAAAATATGATTTATATATATAAACATAATTAGTTTTTAATCCAAATATGTATATGCATTCTAAATCAGACTACAAATGTATGATAAGATTTATTTATTTCCAATATCAAAATTAAGATTTTTTTTTTTCTAGTATCTAATTATAATTTGGCGACTATAATTGTTTGACCATGTTTTTATATCATAACTGTTTTTTAATCTATCCGTTCCGCATCTCTCTATATTCTTTCCTTTATCATTATATCATTTTATTGACCGAGATAAGTACTTCCTTCGGCAGCCACCTCGATTATCGAGCACACTCGATATCGGCGCACCTCGCAGATTCCTCTTCCTCTTCGTGTATCGCAGATAGATTCTGATTTATCGCTCTCGAGCACGACCATTGTTCTCCTCAAATTCAATTGCGGAAATATTTATGGCGGCGGCGAAAAGCGTTGCAGCAAGTGCAAGCGATAAGGGAATCGCCCCGCTCGTCCCGACGTAGGGGAAAACGCACGAACGAGACACGAAAACCAAGAGTTTTTCAGAGGAAACCGCGGCGAGATTACTCCGTGAAGGATGAACGCGCGAATTGTCGGTGGGAAATGCAGTTTCTTACGGTTTGGCGAAAAACTGCGATCCTGGAAAATGTTGCGGGAAAGCGCGTTTCACAATCTAAAAACGCAACGTCTCGCCGTGTCAGACGTCAAACCGAGACAGCGCAGACATTATAATCGAATTTTGGTAAACGCTCGCGCGATACGAAACGTCCTAGTTTATTGTGTATAATGTCTTTTCGTGTGTACGTTGTTTCTATATAAAAGATATCATTTTTAACACTGTATTATAGATTTTAAAAAAGAAAGTAACAATTTTTAACGATGCAACTGTTGGTTTCGAGAATTTATAGAGCGTAATAATATATTTTATCTGATATTTGTCAGAGATATTATATGAAAAAAATTTTAAAAACATGCAAAGTAGATATGTCATTTTACAAATTTTATTAATAGGAATTTGCATGTGCATGACATTGCCACGTATTTTATGCAATATTAAAATTCGATTTAACTAGATTTAACTCTTAAAGATCATATATATATATATATATATATATATATATATATGTATATATTTTGACCTATCGATATTTCAACAATAGAAATCAATAAAAAAAAATATTAAAAATTTATTTTTTAACTTTTCATTTTCTGCAGATTTCAAAAAATATATATAAATTTTTGTAAAATTTCTTCAAGCACTTTGAGACAGCAAAAACTACAACAAGAAATAGTGACTCATATGTGAGAAAGGGATAAAAAAAAATATGATCTATAAGGGTTAAATTGTCGCTGGTAACATCTGCGTAATCGTAAAGGAATTAACATCTCTCACGTAATTCGACGTCGCGGCGTCAGCGCGGATTATTAGCCCGTTTTAATAATAATTCTATTTTAATAATTCCGGCCTCCGCATAATTTTGGGCGGAAAATGCAATTTCCTCCGTTAGCGTCTGCCCCTCGGCTCGTGACTCCGGGTAGGCACGTATAAATCGTGCCGTCGTCTAATTCAAAATAATTTTCACACTCTCTCCCCATCCCTCATCCCACAACGTCTAACCATCGCCGTCGTCGCTTCTAATATGGCGCGACGCCGTGGACAGACCCGACGACGAGACTACTCGCTCCGACTGCTGGCTGGCTGGCTGGCTGGCTGGTTGGCTGACTGGTTGGTTGGCTTGGAGGTGCTAGCCGCAGATGCTGCAAATCACCGAGACAAAACAGTGCACGGTGGCTGCCGTGCAGTAAAGTTTGGCGGCGTCCGCATGAGTGAGTGTGCATCGCCGAAACTGAGAAGAGTCGAGAGAGCTTTAATGCGCGCGGAAGCGCCAGTCTGTATAGTTGTACCATTAACCATGCATGTTGGTATCTCTAGGCATTGTTATTATGAAAACGCGAGAGAGCGCGGATAACAATATATTAATTATATCAATTTTATTAAGCGAATTTTTCATAAGTCTCTTAAGGAATTTTTTTGTCTTCGATAAAATTATTCTTCAATTTTAATCAATCGTATAATTACATTGTAAAAAGTTGTCTCTAAGAATCGAGATACATTTTTGCCTGAATTTTCAGATCTGAGCGTTTGTTAAGAATTTCAGACAATCTGTCTTAATTAGCAGTGAAAATTCAACAGTTATTATATTTTTTTAAAGCGTCTGAAAGTGTCTGAAGTTTTTTTACGGACGCACTGTCCAAATTTTTAGACAGATTTTTCAGAAAAAGTGTCTAAATTTTCACAATTTAGACATTCTTCTAAACTTTTAACAAAAAAATGACTGACGATATTAAGACAGATTATCTGAAATAACTTTCAGACATTCAGAGCTGAAAATTCAAACAAAAATTTGTCTGAATTCTTAGGCAATTTTTTATAGTGTGCGTCTCGAATTTAATAATGATTGATATATATATAAATATTTCTTGCGATAAAAGATAAAAAATGCTACAATCTTTCTTGTAATTTTCATTATTAATATCATCAAAATAAAAAAATGTAAATTTAAAAGACTTTACTTTTAAACTTTACTAGGTCCCAAATTGGCAGTCTCTCCTTTGAAATATGTAACAAGAAAGAGAATCCTCTCTATCTCTCTCTCCCGTTCTTTAGTTAAAAGTTAAACCGTGACATTTCTGGACTCCAAAGCATTGTCCGTCACGTTCGACAGCGATCGTCCGCGACTACTTCAAAGCGGGAGTCTCGAAACGCACGAGACGAAACGTACATCCGGCAGCGTTGAATGCATGTCAATGCAGCATACGTAGGATGCAGTCGCGGAAGTGTCGCGTCACATTTCGAGAAAGAAGGAGAGGGCGAGAGGACGAACGAACGAACGAACGCACTCACTCACGCACTTACGCACTCACGCACGCACGCAAACGCGCAACATTTGTGACGCGAATGAAGAGAGGAGGAGAATCAAGAGCGCACGACGCGCGTGCCTATTCATCCGCGTGTCCGCGCGCGCGAGGAGGTTGCGCTCTCCTTCCCTCTCAACCCCTTTCTATCTCTCTCTTTCTCTCGCGTGCTTTCGTTCGCGACGGAATACTAATTATTTGCACTGCGAAATAACGCCGCGCCGGCGGATGCTCGACGGTGCATAATTCCGCGCGCCGCGATGGCGTATAAATGCAATCTGCGGCTAATGCAACGCGCTCTTCTCTTCCCTTCTCTCTCTCTCTCTCTCTCTCTCTCTCTCTCTCTCTCTCTCTCTCTTTTCTCTCTTCCGTTCTCTCTTCCGTCGCTGCAGCCACGCCTAGACTGTTCTCTCGCCCCCGATGCGCCACGTCTGGGTTAACTTTCCGACCGGCAAGCAGCCAGCCAAGCCAAGCCAGCCAGCCAGCCAGCCACCCCCAAGCACGCACTCGGGGGTGCTTATTCGTGAAACGCGATAATCAAGCGTTGAAAACGTAGTTAACCGTAGACCCGCGGCCCGTGTCTTCGCTTAGATTACGGCAGATTGCCTGGGCGCGATAAATTCGTGTATCCCCCCCCCCCAACCCTTTTCCCTTCTCTATAAACCCCCGTCGTTTCTCGCCAAACCACTGCCTGCATGCCTACGCTTTCATAGCTCTGCGGTGAAAGCATTGTTTAATTCACGTATGGTCGAACGCGCGTTTGCCAACCATCCACACCGTCGGTCAATTTAATTCGAACTTGGATTACGAAACACGAACACTATTTGTCATGTGATGTATTTATGAAGAAATCATCGTGTTTGATACGCGATAAATAAAACGTGAAAGACAACAAGAGCGCGAGGAAAAAAAAATGAGAGGATCTCTTTCGTTTAGCGCGTTCGCGAATATAAGCTATTAATCGACGTCATTTAACGATGCTTTCTGTCGCATAAACTGCCCGTTAGGGGTGCCTAATCTACGCTGGCTATGGGCGGTCGTCGATATTATCGGCAACGCCTGCCTACCTATTCGCAACCCCATCATCGGTCCCGACCTCTCCACCGGATCGATCGATCCTCGACTCGATGCGGCCAACTGCTGCGAGATGCTTTTGTTGCAAAGAAGCTCTTTGGTAATCGAGCGCGTAATGGGTGTGTGAATACCCTTCGAAGAGAGAGAAAGAGAGGGAGAGAAAGAGAGAGAAAAAAGATATAGAGAGAAGGGAACGCCCGTGACAATCTCGCAACACGACGCGAATGAAACTCAAGAGGAAAACTTCCGCATCTCTTACAAGAGTTAATCCGACGATAAACGAGCATCTACGCACAACGCGTGTATTTTCTTCATGCCTTCACGCACGATTATTGGCAAATGATAATCGTTCACGTATTTCCTGTTTTTCCCTCGTGTAAATATCGTCGCGTCTGGAATTGCGTGTTAGTGACGTTATAATTGTTATAAGAAAAACAACGAGAATAACAAGTATTTAAACTATAAAAATTAGACTTATTAATTCACAGAAATTTTCTTGTAATTACGTTAATAATATTTTTCTTTTTAACGAGCTCGTGTTTGTCTTTGGAATAAAATTCACAAAGATGCGTCAAGGATTTTACATATTTTAATTCTTGCATATTTTTCTTCTCGTTTGGTTTCAATATAAATATATTTTAGGCATTTAACATTTTTTTCTTAAATATATAAACACTGTAAGAAATTGCCTAAAAATTCAGGCACACTTTTGGCTGAATTTTCAGATCTGTCTGAAAATAATTTCAAACAATGTCATGATTATTAGAGTCATTTTTTGAAAATTTAAAAAATTGTTTTGAAAATTAGACACTATTCTAAAAATTCAGACAGTGTGTCCATAAGAAAATGTCAGACAAGTTATTTGCAATTATTTTTTATTACAGCGATATACTTTGACTTTCAAGACCTAACGTTAAACGAGAAATGAAAGATTCGCAATTATATCCGCCAGCTCTCTCGCGAATTTTTGTTAACAAAGAATCGACCAAAGTACATTCAGGAATGTTCCGTACAGCAGTTTGTAAATCCGCGATAAGCAAGACCTGTGCTGCAATACCTTCCAACTCCTTAGATTTTTTCGCTCGCGTACAATGGCGGGTTAAGCGCAGATTTGGGGAAGATTGAGGGTGGTTAGACCTACTTCAAGATCGACGAATAGCTCGACCTAGACCGGTTGAAAATCGATAACGCAACAAAGACGCCGTAGAGAGGTGTTCCTTCCTCTCCTCTCCTCTCCCTCCCTCTCTCTCTCTCTCTCTCTCTCTCTCTCTCTCTCTCTCTCTCTCTCTCTGTTGAATTCGAACGAATACCTGTGCACCGATTGATAATGCATGAAATTAGACTACGCGTGTGTTGGCGCGGAAATAACGGGTGCCGCAGGAATGTGCTTCGGAAGAGATGAGTTTACGACGATAGTTTCGATTATTAACGCCCCCGACAAGGAAAAGGTGAGGGGTGAGGTAATTTTCCAACTCGCTAAATATCAATCTGTTGTACTGTTAGGAGCGCTTCGCTAATACACGAGCTAAAGGAGCTACTTAGTCTGAACTTTGTGAACAGTGGGGGAATTCGCGTCTTAAGACTGCGTGTAAAATCACGATGCATCGCGAGTTACGCCAATAAGCGGCGGCAAATATTAGGATAGCTCGTTAGCCCCGTAACGCCCTTGCACAGTGTGTGCGCGCCATCACGGTAGCAGCAGCGGTGCTGCTGCCGAGGCTACGAGGAGGAGTCTACCGTCGAGGAATAATGGCATGGCTGGCTATTTACTGACGCACTCTACGTAATTCAACGTCATCTTCCGAATAGGTAATTCGACGATGAGATTCTGCATGGTATTCGCCCGCTATCCGTTTATCTTTTGGTGACGTGTTGGCGCATTCTCTCTTGAAAATTGATTCAACAATTTCGAATCTGTATTTCTAGATTTTTAAGATATGTATATGATATGTACATTTAACGTATATAATATTTGATAACACGCGTATAAAAAAAATGCATCTAATTTATTATATATTTTTAGTTGTACATCAGACATGACGAAAAGCTTTGTCGTTTCGTTCGTAATATTATTAGCACAATAAAAGCACGACGATCTTTCAATGAAACATGAATGAAAGGGTAATCAATTCATCGAGGTATTTTTAATAGTAGCGTAAAAGTGAAACTGCGGTACAAAAAGGGCTTTCCCCGTTTCTCGACCCGACCGGTCGTACTCGGAATAACTCTCGAGGAAATACTTTTTATAGATTGCGCGAGACACAATGAAAGGTGAGCGAGATACGATGTCGAGAAACGTGCGCGCGCGCATCTCGTTGCAGGTGGAACCTGTACTGCAGGTTGCCAGACCAGGCAACGGTGCGGCGAGAATAGCGCCGTAAGGAATAACTCGGAACCCCCTTTGTATCCTCCCTCCTATCTAACCCTTCGAAGAGGGAAACACCGCATCCCTCCCGGGGGAATTTCGCCGTTTGATCTTTCGCGTCCAGGCAGGCGATAGCTGCATACCCGACCCGACCCAGCCCGACCAACGCGACCCGACTTGACCTGACCGATCGACTCTAACCGGGGTTCTGCACTGCCGCCGGTTGTTTCTCCGTAGCTGGACGGATGATGAGACGTGAGAAAAGGAAACATGAGGAAACATGACAATAGGAATCACGTGTCCGCTCTCGTCGATCGACCTTATCCCCGTTGGCGGCCTCTGACCACGAGATTCCCCGCACACGCGCTTCAAATTCCTGTTGCGAGCAATTCTCGTACGCCCTGCTGGTACTTTGTTTTACGATCTTCGCGAGAGAATCGTTTTTCTTGTCCCATGACATTTTTCCGCATCACGTTCAACGAAGAATCGTCGGAACGGAAATTATATAGAATATCATCGGAAATACTTCATATTACTAGGTTGTCTCAAAGTCTTTTCACATAAAATTCTCCAACAATGAGAAAAAAAATAAATATTTTGTACAGTTATATATTTGGACGAGAGCACAAAAAAAAAAAAAAAAAAAAAAAAAAATATATCTTGCGCAGCATCAGAAAAAGAAATTGCTATCGAACGAGAAATTATCAGCTCGAAATATTTCCTCTTCAAAGTGAAAAACTTGTTATGCAACAAGAAATAATCTTGTCGGCAAAATGCATACATTTCGAAAAAAAAGGGAACTTTTCATTTTTCAATTATTCTACAATCATTGCATCGATAAGAGCGACAAAACTATTACAACTAGTTGGCAATTTAATTTCCTTTTTTTTTTTTAATTGTAAATCCGATAATAAACGGAAAATATAATTCCTCTTCGATCGTAAAATGCCACCCTCTGGATTACATTCGCGTCACAGAATCCCGAAAATGCAAAAATCTCTAAAAATTTGCAATGCCCGCTCTCAACTCCCCTTAATAGAGGCGGAAATTTCACGGCATGAACACGATTAAAGCTAACTCCGACCTCACCGCAGCCGGCATTTAACGTGGATCGGTCATTGCTCGATCCTGACGATGCGAACAACAATGCAGTTGTGCAGTTGTGCAGTATGCAATTTCTAGTTCGCTTCGTATGCCATTGGTGAATGACGATGGTAGTCTCCGAGAAACTCATCGCTTTGCCCTCGGATACATACCATCTCTCCTTCGAAATAATATATATACGTCTGTGCGCGTGTATCAAGATATACATATACACGTCTGCGTATCTATATTTAATCTCCGACAATCTTTGAGCTTCTAAGCGTGAGATTTATATTTAACTCTCTTCTCTCGTCGTGTATGTACAGACCTCGTGGGTGCTCCATATCTTAATTTTTAACGCGTTCCATGCTCTTATTCTCAAATTATCGTTTTACCTCATCCCTTCTCGATGCAATAAGAAGCATAATGATGCGCCCAGCGTTTGCAATTTACCTCATTAAAAGTTGAGTCTTACGCGAGAGGGAAAATGCCCGCGTTCATTAATTTTGAACGGGAAGAGTGCATCGCTTTGACGATATTATTCTGCTCGAGATTTTTTGAGTTAACAACTTTGCATAATTTACCGGAACCGCCTCTTTTACGTAAAAACATCTTAATGAAAAAGCAGTTGATATAAATTATACGATCCTCCTTATGATTATAGATGTAACGTAGCTAATACAAAACAATACTCGAATGATATATATTTCAAATGCATTTTTGTGTATGCGTATTTCATATTTATATAATTCCATATTTTTTAAATACAAACTGTGTTAATTATGGTAATGGAGAATTAATATGCTAACAAATTCTGCAAATATATAAGACTCTTCTGTATGTTTTTATCTAAATATGATCCAAATTTTAGCACGATGTTTTATTTTCCCCCCAAAAAACATTAATTTTAATATAATTGTTTTTTTTCCTTCGAAAAACATTATAGCTTCGTATTGTATATTTAATGCCAAAAAAAAAAATATGTGAAAACATCGAATTATATATTGTATTTGCAGACAGATATGTATTCATTTCGACAAAATGTCCCTTCAAAGATTTTCATCTCGCGCAAATATTTTATCATTAATTATCAATTTAAACAGCACAAAATATCATTAATCTTGAAATGTATAATTATATATTCCTTCATAATGCATAATTGACGACTATGAAAGGACCTTTCTATCGCCCGGTTATGCAGATTATTAAAACGTTTCGTATATTACACTATAATTTGACGCAGTTTTAATTATCGTTACCGCGAATTAATACAATAAATGGCGTTTCGAATTTTCTTCTTTCACCGTCTGTTGCACAATTGGCTCACACGTCACGAAGATTATAGGTAGATTCGAAGTTCACGTGGATGCCCAGGATACGCTACATGTTAACAATTGTTTACGTAGCCGCGCTATATTTTGCGTCCGATGAGAGTTGCGCTTCCGATACACCTGTTTCGGTAAACAACGGCATCATCCGCCACCGCGGAATCCTTCCGGACATAAGGACTGACCTGTAGACGTGCAATGGGATGTGTGTCTCTCTTGGTGGTTCACCGGTAATCATGATTCACCGTGGGATGTTTTCCAAAGTACTCGAATACGCTATTGTACATCCTTAACATGCTCGGGGCCATTGCAACTCTGTTATCAACCCGCGACATTATCGTAGCTTCGCGACGTTAGAAACTCTGTTGTTCGTGCTCTTTGAAAAGAAGAAAGGTCAATGAAAGTCAAAGTTATATAAGAGATGTTTCTTTAATAAATCAATTGGAAAAAAAAAGCAGAGACTGAACTGAGCCGAGGTCGTTTTTTTTTCTTTTTAATAAGTCTTTGCTTAGCTTGCTCTCTTTTTCCTTTTTTGCATTTTACCATTTGATATATTTTATATATTGTATAATCAAATAGGGACTTTATTAGATTTAATTTTATAAATGGAGAAAAAAAAATATATATGTATATATATATTTAATTCAACGGACACGTCAAATATAAACTATATAAGTCTGGTACGTAAAAGATATCAATAAAACGCGATATTTATCAAAGGGATTCAATTTTTAAAAAATTTGCGTTGTGCGAAAAAATAATCAACGCGAGCGCGACATCCATTGCAAAATAAAAACGTAAGCAAATTTTTTATAAGCAATTTTTGTCCGTAAATAAAAAACAAACGTTATATACAATAATAGATAAATAAATCAATGTTTTCTCGCGAATGACGCTAACAGCCATTCGGCGCAGTAATATCGATGCGTACTACTTTCCTCGAGAGAGGGAGAAAAAAAAAAAGGAAATTATTTCGAGCGAGAGTGCAAAACTCTCGCGTCTATTTTTTTTCTTTTTTTCGCGCCGAGTCCATTACGCGTTCCACGCAAATATCGATCCGTGACTCGGCATGAATCTAACTAAAAACAGCCAGAATACTCAGCAGTTCAGGCGCTCGACACCGTCTAGTGCGAAGATTAAGCACCGCGAGAGACAGCCCATGGGAGGCGTCGAAAGGATCGACAAGCAACCCTTTCGTTTTCGTCGAATAATTGAATCAAGCTAGGCACACGCACGAACACAGACGTGATACTCACCGTCCAATTCCCAACGACCTTAATATGAGGACGCAGAATGTGACACGGGTTATTCGAGTACCGTAAGTAGGTAGATACCGACTGCAAAAACAATGGCAAGTCGAGAGAGAACCGTGTGTGGGGCGACGCTTAAGATGTAAATTGCCGCTGCGTCTTCTCCGGAGTCACAAGTTCGAAGGGCAAACACAATTCCAGCCTGGTGTGCTTTGAATTTTGTGTATGTGTGTGTGGTGTGTGTGTGTGTATGAACTCTCTCTCTCTCTCTCTTTTCGTTCCGCTTTATCTTCTTCCCACCCTATATAGCGACTAGTATATAGAGGCTGCACCTAGTGCTGTGTCACTGCCAGCAGAGGAGACTCCTTCTCGGGAGGGTGGTTACCTACGACCTGCGACCTCCGGCTCAGTTCAGTTCCTCGTTTCTGCCAAATAGCCAAATGCCGCTTTCTCTTCCTCTCTCTTTGCACGATATACAGAGAGGTCGAGCATACTCGGAACGTATTCGGCGAGTCGAATACACGATATGTATTTTGATACTCGGCTCGGCGGATATTATTTATTGGCCGCCTATGGAATTCGCGTCGTCGCGATTCTTCTCGCCGGCGCGGAGGCCGGAGAGCGATTGGGCACGTATTCAACGTGACGCAAATTTTCCGGCGGATGTAATACCGGTAAAATTAAAGGAAAGAGTTATACGCTGGAAAGATAAATGGTACTTGTGTGCGAGAAGCAAAGAGATTTTTATATTATTTAATATACGAAATGAAATATATATTTCAAATAACAAAATAACATTTTTGTTGTACAAAAATAATTATGAGAAAGAGAAAAAAACAGAACAATATATAAATAATATTTTTGTCTCTTTCTGAAAGCGTAATTATCAGACTCTATGGAAAATAATATATTTTAATTTTATTTCTGCAATATATACGTTTTGATCAAAAAGATTTTTTTTATTTTTATTTCTTTTTAATTATATATTTTTTTTATTTTTTTTTTTACAATTAAAATATTTAAAACTATTAACCACACATGTCTATCATAATTTATATCAATCTCTTACTGTATATAAATCTGCTAAAACTTTTGAGAGAAATTTGTTTCTTGCAAATACAAAAAACCTGTGAAAATTTGCATTTTGTGATAATAAAGCTTCGAAATATTTCCTAACAAATATCGGCTCTCAAAAAATCACGGGTGCGCATCACATTTTCATTTTAATTACTAAAGCTAATATAACCGGGAATTGTAGGTATATTAAAAAAAAAAAAAAAAAAAAAAAACTCGCAAAAATAGATTGCAAATAGTTGTTCAAAATATCGTAATAAATATGATGATGACAGTCCGTGACTGTCACGAAAATACCACAACAATTTTGTCGAAAAAGGTTATTTATTTTAATTATAAAATCTCGAAAAGAATCGCCAAAAGAATTGAGTCAAACAAATCGAACAGAAAATTTATCTTCGTATAGGATGTGTAAGCTACCGTTGATTTGCCATTATGCAAGATTTCAGAAGCACATTCCTATATGTATACTATACTTGTCACTCGCTACATTTTTATTTATGAAATTTCGCACCGCAACCGCCATTTAATAATACTTGACAAATAACGATGCCGCGTTCGCCTCTCCTCGTTCCCGGAATATACTTTGACGGTGCTCGGCCGCGAATTTCGTCACCGCTTGAAATTGAGGCCGTCTCCTTTGTAAGTGGAGCTAGCAGGATCGAGGGAGGATACCAACCAGGTGCGGGGAGCAATGTGGTTGCCGTTGAAAATTACGGCGAGAGACAGCGATTATATACGGCACCGTAAAGCCGACCGCACTTCGAACATATAATAAACGAATTTTTATGAGACGCACATTTTTTTCGCCTGGCATTGCGGGCGCGTCTTTTAATTCTCTGCCATTCTTCCCCTCGCGTGGAAATTCTCCCACGTTTTATCTCTTTACTTATACCACCTCGTCTTATTGGTATATAATATATCCGAGCGTTTCAAGAAATAAAAAACAATATGTAAATTCCTAGATTCGTAAACATAAAAGCATTGTAGTAGCAGAAGAAAAAAATTATCAAAAAGAAACGTACAATTTTTATATTACTTTTATTCATTATTATACAGTATTTGTACATGTAATACTTTTTGATAATATGTATTCTTATCTAAATTTTTATAAAGATATTCAGATGTAAAGATATTTCCGGAATTAATTTGATCGATCGTTTTAGTCCATAGATTGTCTCTTTATAACTTTCACATTTTCGTAAAATTAGATATATTCCGTTAATTACAATCCTGATGATTTGAGTAAAATTTCTGAGATAAAAAATTCCGTCATCTATTTGTAACTTTGGAACTTGAAATGCGAAAACTATATAATTTTCACTAATGAAATAAAAGTTTATGTGTTCCAACAAGTATTACTTATATAGAGTAAGAGAAGATTTTTGTGTCGTGACCTGATTTTTTCGCGTCTTCTATAACTTTTCACTCGAGATAAGTGCCTCGTTCACGACATCGTAGTCTCGACTTTATCGCTCTGCCCAAACGACATTTAAGCCATATTTACCAACTTGCATCTGATGCAAGTAAATTGATGGCTCGCATCTTGCGCTGTCGCGTTTATAAGCAGATCGCGTTTATAAAATATGCAGTATATATAACACGAGGGAACACGGGGCTATTTCTTTTCCGCTCTGTGCGTTACTGTTCGTCCGCATTGCGGAATACAATCAAGGAGTTCCCCGTGTTGACCGACATTTTGCCTGTATACATACATACGTGTGTACAGGGTGTCTCATAACTAACGAGCCGACGCTCGTGAACGGATAGAGTACAGTGAACTGAACAAAAAAGTATTAGGTCATTTTGCGATTTTCGCAATAATTATTAAAATATTAATTAAAAACGCTTAGCGAACAATATTATACATATGTACAAGATGTCCGGTAATAATCGCCCCACCTCTCTAGGGCTGATAGAGCAGGTCAAACTGAACATAAAAGTTCTGTATCATTTTCCGATTTTCGCAAAAATTATTAAAATATTAATTAAAAATCGCTCAGCGTAGGAGCGCGCGCCGCATATAGCGCTCAGTATACCCTGAGCGTTTTTAATTAATAGTTCAATAATTATTGCGCTAATCGCAAAATGATACAGGACTTTTATGTTCAGTTTGACCTGCTCTATCTGCCCTAGAGAGTTGAGGCGATTATTACCGGACATCTTATAGATATGTATAATATTGTTCGCTAAACGTTTTTAATTAATATTTTAATAATTATTGCGAAAATCGCAAAATGACTTAATACTTTTTTGTTTAGTTCACTGTACTCTACCCACTCACGAGCGTTGGCTCGTTAGTTATGAGACACCCTGTATATTTGTGTGTGCATATATATATATATATATATATATATATATATACACACACACGCATATTATATATGTATATATGTATATGTATATATATGCACATTTTTTATCTACGGTTTAAATCTCCTCCCGCTCGGTGCTCCTCGTCGTTTTATCGACAAAGGATTTTCTCCTCGAGATTGGGTAGTGGCGGAAGTGAAGCGACATCAAGAGCCTGACGTACCCACTCTAACGGTAGCCTACTGATAAACGAGTTTTATAAGAGAAACACTTCTTCTTGCCTCTTTGTGTGTAGCTGCGTTAATTTCTTAATTGATTTCCGGCTTGAGCAAGTTTTATCGAGAGAACATCATGTTATTCAAACATAAAAACAGCAGTTAATCAATATGGGAATGTTCAACGCTTCAAACTACGATTAATATTCATAAGCTTGGCTAATATATCTTTCGATCGTTAAATATATGTATCTATAATAATATGTCACGCAGCACTGGGTGTTTAACACTGTGTCTAAATATTTCGAAAATTATTTATCAAAAATAACGTTTAAAAATTATATAGAGATGCGTGCATGCATCAGTATATATTTCAAGTTTTTTTTTAAGTAAAATCCATGATTTACGAAAAAAATACTTGTTTACATAGCGTCAAATCTTTGTAACAGAGCGTTGTATAAAAAGCTTCTAGTTTTTATAAAAAAGTTAAATTTACAAAAAAAGTCTGCAAAATATAAAATACATTAATAATCTTTAGAAAATAGATAAATATTAAAGTAATGTATAATTTTGAGGGAAAAACGACTCCTTTCAAATGAAAATAATCGCATATGCAAATACATATACTATATTGATTAAGATAATAGATTAGTACAATAGATTTCGTTGTATTAACGGAGTGACAAATTTATGCGACGGATTGCAATCTGGCAGTACCTGACAACTTGCTGCGTGTACGTGCGTGTAATTTTTGAAACTATCATTCGTAAAGATTTCGGAAGTCCCCGACTTTTGGAACTCGCGCGACGTGACTGCGCCATCGTGACACCTGCCGAAGATCCTTTCGATTAACTTTCAAAACTAATACGAACCAATCGTACGAAGGATACCTCTATATTGGATTGAGCTCGCGAGATGACGTTTGTAATCGTCTGTCATTTTCCCAAGTGGAGCACACGAAGACAGCATACGATCGGCTATATATGTACGACCGACGACGCAATTTACAGAAATGGTTCTTCTTGCGCGAAACTTTTCGAGTTTATATGTCGAAACTACGCTCTTGTTTCTCCGAAACGACAGAGGGATTACAGGTTATCGCGAGACGATCAAATGCGATTCTTATTCTAGAATCAGTGTTCCTTCTCTTCGCGTTCTTTTTTTTTTCTTCTTTTCTTCCATTATCTAACTAAAAAAAAAAAAAAAAAAAAAAAAAAAAACGAATTTAACGTGCGCGAAAGAACGATTGCTCAGCATTTTAATTTTCCCATTTTTTACATGTAATCTCCAAGTTCACCCATTGACGAAAATTGAATTTCGTAATGAGATTGCAAATCGCGCTGAATCGTGAACACGTTATTAATTTTCGAAAGGATTTTTCTCAGCGCGAGAAACACGCGATTGACCAACGAGTTTCGCACGAAGTGCGAAGTGCAGTCACGTTTCCCGCGTAAGTTTGCAAGAAAGCTGGATCGGTTTCTTTACGATTCGATCCGTTGGTCCGATCGGCACGATATCTCTTGCCAAAGTTGTAGAATCTGCAAAAGTTGGAAGAGCGCGCGATAGAGAGAGGGCAAACTATCGGGAGGAGAAAAAAGTTGCCGTTGCTGTGAAGATCAGTCCAGCGTGCGGATATCTTGATATTATACAGGGTGTCCCAGACTCCGAGCGCTCTTCCTCGCTTACGGAGAATACGCGCTGGTGCAGCTAAGAAAAATGACATTTGTTTCAAAGTCGCGGAGCAGTCAATACGGCCATCCCCGTACATCTTTTCTAACTTTGGAACGCATATAAATGACAAACGACAGTTGCATAGTGATACAAGATATTTATCGATCCGAGAGAAAAAGAAACGATCAAAAAAAGTTTAAATTTTCAGACAGAAATTTTTAACATTTTTCTAAACTTACAAGAAAATGACTCTGATGATTATAAGATAGATTGTCTGAAATAAACTTTGAAAAAAGCAGATCTGAAAATTCAGACAAAAATGTATCTGGATTCTTAGGCAATTTTTTACAGTGTCACACGGTAATTATATAATAATAGATACTTTAATACTATAGGGTCATAGAGAGACGTATTAAAATCGACAATTATAAATAACAAAAATAATATAATGAAATTAATTCTATTTTATAAAGTTAAGCTTCTTACTTTAATCAACATGTTAAAGTTAAAAATTATAATATATATTAGCTATTTTATTTTTTCTCACAAAGTCTTCCTTTCTTTTTCATTTTGTTAAAATATTTCTTTACAACTTTGCCCGCTACATCGTTTACGTTATCGCGACTCGTAAAAGTTGTAGTTTGAACGGTGTGAGACTGCCTGCGCATTCCAGGTATGCGGCCACGTGGCTCGTTGGAGCAAACTGTGATGGAAGCAGCATCCACGCTTACGGCTTGCTCCGAGTTGGCAAAGAAACCAAAAAGCTTTGCAACGAAGGAGGTAGAAAGAAACGGCGAGTTAAACTTCGTACACATCAGCCAGCTATAAGAGATACGAGTAAATAGCTGCAACTGTTTAATAAAATTCATATATATTATATTTATTAATTTTTTTTTGCGTTTGAATATTTTTTAATCGCAAGAGCGATAGAAAATGACGTCTATATTGCATCGCAAGTTGCAAGCCCGGATATTTAAATATAAGATTCAGAATCGAGAAATGAATAAAGATCGAGTAATTAGCGGGGCCGATTTATACACTTTGAGCAAACGAGACTCATAAATTATGATTCTGGTTGCTTGCTTGGAATTTTACACGCATTCGTTGTAGCTTAATGATTTGTTTATCGTAAACAAATTCTTAGAAAATATTCTACTTTAAATTACACATTTCCTATATGGTTTTAAAAATATTTAACGGCAAGATTGAAATTATTTGCTTCATCTCGTTTGCCAATGTGTGCGCCGTTTTAATCTGAGCAATCTAACAAGTAGAGGTAGCGCGTCGTCAGCCATGGTACATATTAATAGCAGTATGTGCTAGCAGAGTCCGATAGTCGAGTGTACATGATAGTATACACGGTTTTACGCACGAAAGGAGACAGACGAAGAGAGACAGAGACTGGCCGAGAAGGAGAGTCGGGACGGGTAGGACAGGTGAAATGGTAGGTGGAGGTGGCCAACTCGTTTCGGCCTACCGGACACTGTGGGAAAGTAGAGATGTCTGAATGTGGATCGTGGACCACGATCTTTCCACTCGATCGAGAGAGAGACTGGTTTTGGAACCTTGGTCGGATCGATGGTCTCGTTCACTGCTAGTATCCCCCTTCTAACCTGCTAATTGGAAAACGCTCATCATCTATCATTTTCTTTCTTTCTTCCGGTTCGTATCTGCGACTATAATTTTCCGTAAATCTTACCTAGTAATAAACGAAATTTTATTTCTAACATTATCGCAAAATGACGTGTTATTTGCGTCAATGATACTCGGCGTTAACTCACGATTATCAGAATAAGTGCAACTTCGTGTGCGACGTATACAAAGTAACTCGTATTACGTCGTTATCAGCTTTTTATGGCAGCCATCGAATATAAGTATAATCTAATTAAGTGTCGTAATCTAATCCGATAAGTTACGATCTTTCTACCAATAAAATGTGATTAAGTTTCATTGAAACTGAAGGTGTGAAATTTCATCGTACAGGAAAATTAGTCGTCAGAATCCCTAGATGAAATAAAATATAAACAAGAAGATGCATTGAGAATTCATTTAATCCTTACTTTCATTTCTCATATTTCCGATTCAATATTAAAATTGCATCCAACATTTTTTATAACCTTAAGAAATTTCAAGCGTTCAGAATAGCGTAACCAGAATCGGTCTCTTCGTGTCCGTCCGTCACTTTTTAGCGATATATCCATTAGCGTCTTTCTTCGACGCTTGATAAGCCTTTGGTTTATTCTTCCTCAGCTACGCGCGCAAGAAGTAATGTACACGTCACTCGCACGTAGACGTCGTAAGATTTAATGTAACATGAAAACGAGCCACGAGAAATGCGCGTCCGTTCTGCGCGATCGCGTTTTCTCAAGACGAAAACGAGCGACGCGAAAGTTTTACGCGTGCCGTTCGATACAAGGTCCATCTCGCGAAACGACCAGCCACCAGCGTGTCGGAGACTCCTCGAAGCACGTAGTTCGGTTTATGTCGCGGATCCTGCGCGATCGCGATAGGACAATTTGCTTGTCATTTGCTGTCGGTCGCGCTCGACAGCACATCCGAACTATCCCCAAGTAGTATCGCGGTGAGCAAGCAAACCGGACGTGGATGATTGCTTCTTCTGCCGGTCATCGCATCTCATGGGCTATTTCTTCGTTATATGTTATATAAATATATATATTACATATATATACACGCGGCAAAGCAATGTAAGACGGAATATACCATCGTCTCTCGCGGAATGTCTTCCGCGAAAAAAGTTAAACCTGCTTAGCTCGCTCTGTACGAGATGCATTAATTGTAGAGATATCTACGGGTAAATATAATCGGTATTTCGAATCACGTGATACTTAAATTTGATAATTTTTTCACGCATAAAGAAAGATATGATGAAAAAGATACATTCAATTTTTGCGGACAATAGCGAAAAAATGAGAGCAATCAGCTGATTCAGATATAATGATAGTAACACTTCACGCGTCATAATTGTAATTAAAAAATGAAGTAACGAGTTCCAAGGGATTGTCTAATAGTCGACGTGATCCGTGAAAAACGTCGCACATTTAATAATATTATTAAATTATGCAAAAATAAAAAACCATATTTATATCTCAAGTATAATAACGTATAATACTTAATATAATCAAAACATATATCTTACTAATAAATTATTTCAATATTCACAATTTTTATAGATTTCATAAAGAGAGAAATATATAATTTGTGCACTTAAAATATATATCTATTTTATCGTAATATTTTTATAAAAATATATAATATTTTTTCGTATATTTTCTGTCCTTTAATATGTTAAGCAGCTTTTTATTGCCCAAATAAACGGAACATGTATAAAGATAAAATATCATTAAGCTTCCCTGTATTATTTTTTTCAATACATTAAGCTACTTAATTTTCAACAAAGTCTACACGAGATTACACAAAATTATCCGAACAGTCGACGTGATAAAAATTAAAAAGACTACCCCATTTATTTTTACGCATCAAAATTTTAAACGCGTTCAATTTCAACGCCGCAAAATGGCCGCATATTGAAACTAATCCGTCGCTTTCGTCGCGCAAACAAATTCGCGCATTTAACGCAACGAAGGAAGGGGGAAAGCGAGAGAGAGGAGGGGGACGAGGGGGAGAACTCTCGTAAATCTGCAAGTTAGAAAAGTGGATAATTCGCGCGGGATGTTAGCTTCGCGAAATGCAGCGAGACGCACGCGCCGCATAAATATGGATGATACTTAACTCTCGACAAGTCCAAGTTTTCGACGACAACGGCAACGACGATTCACCGTGGTCTTCGTCGTCGTCGTCGTCGTCATCGTCGTCGTCAACGGTTATGTATGCAGACTCCATTTTTTTAACCAATCACCGACGACTTCATCGTCGTCGAGGCACATAACTACGAAAACGAGCAAACGGCCATTCTTCTCGGCCCAATCTCGAAAGAGCGATAGAGAACGAGAAAAAAAAAAGAGAGAGAGAGAGAGAGAGAGAGAGAGAGAGAAATGAGAAAAGAGATAAAGAAAGAGGGAATGTGGCGCTTATCCGTCAGTTTTGGTGAACAAAAGCGAGGTAGTAAGGTAGCTAAGCGCGTAGCTAGAACGGCCGCGAACGGAGACAAAAAGGATCGATTAAGCCGAGTGGATTTTATCGTCGGTTAACGAAGTGGGCTCTTCTATCGCCCTTCGTTCCCATTTCACCCCCACCTCTCCCCTAGAACGAGGACGGAGACGATGGAACGACCCCGTTCGTTTGTAATTCCGCTCTCTTCCTCGGCCGCTGCCGTTCCGAGGTAAATACTTTCCTACAGTCCTTGTGCGTGTTCTTATCCGTTTATATTCCTCATCCTCGTCGGCTCACCTGCTTCCCTCCGATACTCTGCGAATCCCGCTTACTCGACCACCCTTCTCTCCTCCTTCCCTTCCCTCTCTTTCCTTGTACACGACGGTCTCGTATTATCCCGATCCAATTCCCTGCTTTCTTTAACTCATTTGGAAAACTTCATTGGACCTTACACACATGCACAAAAACAGAAACGCGCGCACACACACACACACACACACACGTATAGTGTGTTTCATGCCGTGGAACGAACGCGCTTCATTGTTTCTCGTTCGGTCAGAAAAAGATGGTTGACTCCGGGCGGACTAAAGAGTCTCGGCGAAACTTCGATTGTTTGAAAAACGTGGGTTTTTCTTTGTGTTACGTCAATTTGCGCGTCCGTGTCTTTTGTTAAAATTATACATCGCAACGAAATCTAATTTTTGCTCTCGTGTAACACATATATGCATATGTGTGATACGTATAAAATACATATTCTCTTGTGTAATACATATGTATGTATATTGAAATTTAAAATAACATTAATTTGTCTTTTTAGACAATCTTTTAGATTTAAAATATGTCTAAACAACTGCGTATACGTTATAAAATAAATCTGTCGATTTGCCAAATAAGATTGTCGATTAGACGAGGAATAAAATATTCACACGCAGACGCACATTTATCAAACTCTCTAATTCTGAATATCGAACTTACTTAACACGTCTTCTTTCTTTCTTTCGTTCTCATCTTTAAATCTGTGTCTGCATATCGACGAGATAAATGATCAAATCAAGTTACTTATTACAGCTTAATTATCATGCTCTCGCGCTTGCTTGAGCGATGAAAAATATCGCGTTTCGTCCAATCATAATTTCCGGTGACTCAAAAATTACCATAATTCGACGATTACCAAACTGTTCCCATGATAATCCGGCGTTGAGAGCTTGCGCAACCAGGTCGCGCATCTCGTTCTCGTTCTCGTCGAGGGAAGGTTTCTCACGGCAATTAAATTAATGTAGTCGCGTTTAAGCGGAACGCGCGAGTCATTGACGCGAGAGTCGCATTAATGAGACTATGAGCAAACGTACCCTTCTAATGTTACCTGACGAACGAGGCCAGGATAAATTCGAGAGCGACTTGTAAGTCCAGTAAGAAGTCTACAAATTGTCAGCGGCGACTCTCCCTCCCCTCTCCTCTCCTCCCCTTCCCTTTTACTCCATTCCACCTCCACCGCTCCCTTCTTCCTCACCCTCTACCCCCCCCCACCCTCCCGCCGGATCGAAGGCGGAAGAAACTCGGCGGCAGGTAAAAAGGCGAGTTCCCGCGTCGTCGGGTGCCCTCGGGCTACCGTCGACGTAGGTTTTAGGTTGATACTAACGATCGTCGACCTCCGGTCGAAAAACCACCTGTCGAATCTGGCGCAAAGCTGGCGCTGCTGCCGCTGCCGCTGGACCGCGGTTATAGATTACACAGCCGGATATAAAAGCCGGCGCGTCGACCGATAACCTGTCAAAGATACGGGAATCGACGGCGCGATGTCCGATCAGATCCCGCAGGAGTAAGTGAGAGAGAAAGAGAGAGGGAGAGATTCATCCCTTCGTGAAACATTTCGGGACGAGGGAGAGCGAAATCAACGTCGGTAAATCAACGTCTCGTTCGCGGAGTTGTTTAAACTCGACTGCAAAAAGAGAGTGCCACGCATTGCCGGGTGAAAGAAGTTTACCGTTTAGGTAAAACGACGTAATTCCCGACCTGAGAAAATTCGCAGTGGCGATATTTCAGGACGCTTAATTGACGCTGTCTGCGGGGTCGAAACATTTACGGCGATTCTGCTCCGCTCTCATCTCGCTTCGCGCGAGAGAAGCGCGCGGAAAAAGAGAAGTTGTTTAAGATTTTTCTTCTACTTTATAAAGAGCTGATAATGCCAATCATTTCTCAATGATATAAAAACTTAGTACTCGTTTTAATATTATTGTGAAAAATAATAGCTATTAATTAATTCTGGATTTAGAAATCGTTGAATTATTATCTACTTGAATTTATTCAAATAATTATATCATGCCCTATTAAAAATATTACGTTTATGATGTCAAATTATAATATGTGTGTGTAAAATTAGATTTTAAAAACAATATATACAAATAATATTCATCATCAATGCTTTCCAAATAATAATAATAATAATAATAATAATGGCATGTTTTCCGATTTATTTGGAATATAAAGTAAATAAATGCTTTTTGCTCATTTGGAAAAAATGAACGATAAAATAAAACGGTAGAGATTCGCTCGCACACAGGAGTGCGAGCGAAATAATATATTTCGCTTCGCATGCCGCATGTTCGGAATATCGGACGTCGAGATTATTTTGAATGACGTTGTATATCTTTTTTATTGTTATCCATCTAGAACGCTATATAATTCTCGTAAGCGAGATACACGGGAAATGCATATCTCGGGTAAACGTGTGTACGCCGCGTCAGCCGTTCTTCAGAGTTTAAGCTTAATGTACTGCTAACCTTCGCGAAAACTTTCCGCGTCTAGCGGTGTCGCATTTTAGCCGAGGGTAATTCTTGAGAGCCTCCGCATCGCTAATATATGTATTATGTGACTGCATTAAACGAGGATTCTGCGAGACGCATTATAAGAATGATAAATGAAAAATGTCATAAATACCACGAGTTATTACATACTATGTATAAACATGCGGAATATTTATCCGATAAAAACAGCCTTGCTGGATCAAAAAGACAAAAACGAAGTATGGAATGTGGCACAATCAAAGAATTAACTATTCAAGCTATTATGTATTTACGCCTTTATCGACTTTTGTAAAAATTTCTAAATAGCATAAAAATGTCAATAAATTATTTTTAATCTACATTTGTCACATTTGAATCCTTCGATATAACCGCGTTAATAAATCATACGAGACAAAGAGCTGACAAGTGTCGAAATGATTCGCTTACGTTTCAAATGAGATTAAACTGAGGATAAAGTCAAGTTCTTCGTAAAGCGACGAAGAGCGTGACCGCAATTATTTTTAATTTATACAAAGCGCTTCTCAGACACACGTCGTCTTGAAAAATCCTCCGTACGAGGAATATATGTACACCCAGTCTTGGCCGGGACATAATATCCGTAGCGCGCGGTTGGCGTCATTAAGAGGAGTCTCCGAAGAGTCCACGGGGAGTCCACAGGGAGTCTAGAGTTTGTGTGTGATCAACAACCAGACCAGGTGTAACTGTATACGGACACGGTGTGTATTCGACGGATATGCGTTTCTCAAGCACGGACGCGCATTCGTATGTATGTATGACGCGTATCTTGGATAGGTGTTGCACGTGGGAAGTGATTAGTCGGGGCCGCGGTGCGGAATTAAGGTTTCCGCGGTTTATATACATATCGTACGGCGTGCGTAAATAACCTTAGGAAGAAGCGCACGGACGAGGCGAGGGCAACACCGGGGCAGGAAGACACGTGGGAACTCGGTGTAACGTTCCCATTATTAAACGCGCTGTATAATCGCGGTCGATGTTTAAAAAAAAAAAAAAAAAAAAAAAAAAAGAAGAACCCTATTCCGTGTACGGAACAATGGTGTGCGATTGGTCGCGTTCCCTCCCACCTCCCCGTTACATTACAGATAAGATTAGTATCGTGTACGGACGTTGATTATGGAGTAGAAAAAAAAGAACAGGATATGATTGAACGCATAAATGATCTGTTTAAAGGAAAAGAGCATTTCCATTCAGTCAGAGTTGATGGAAATCACTCTCGCTTTTATTCGCGCGAAATAATAATAATTTTTGTATAAGCGCATCTTTAGTGTCGCATCATCATTGCTATTATTATATTCATTACTATTCAACATTTCAAATGTTTCCTTGAAATTACTCAATTAATAAGGGAAACCGAGGACTGTCGATAATACATTCGACATTCCAAATTTCATCGATATAATACGCCGATATTCGCCAGTATATTGAGTTACCGACCACATGGTATTGTGGTTTAGCAGCGCTTTGTAACAACGCGAAGCTATAGAACATATCGTCTCCTCTACCAAAAGGGCACCAAAAATGCAATTACGAAGCACATGCCAGTTATTCCGATTCTATAATCCGATTATTACGCACGAATATTCACCGTTCGCCCGAGAATTTCGGAGCAGCATAGAGTCAATACCGATAGCTCGAAGCTGTTATTCCTCGACCGTAGGGCAAAAGCCATGCAATAACTTCTGTAAATGTACCAAAGGTCGAGAAAAAGAATATAATGTTCGTTATCCCGAATAAAATTAATCGCAAAATAATAAAAAAGCGATCGATTAAATGTATAAATAGTTGATAGTTGATAGTGTGATTAAATATTGTTTTTTTAATTTACGGAGATGAGAGAATAAGAAAGAAAAAAAGAACGGATAATTATATATGATTACATACGTATAAAATAAGATAACTTTATAATAAAGAGTAATTTTGTGTAAAAAAAAGTATTATTACATTTTAATCTATATAAAATCAGTTTACTTAATTTCAAATTTAAAATATATGTTATATTGTATGTATTACGTAATATACGTAATATACTAAAATGCGAAATTTTTTAAAGTATAAAAATATGATTTTATATATATATATATTTAAGAAAATCTCAAACATCCTGATGCGCAACAATATGTTTATAAAATTGTTAATCCTGGCGCTTTCGCAGAGATAAAGAAGGAGAAACAATTCATTATATAAAAATAATTTCAAATTTTAATTATAATGATCAGTTCAGACGAGAAACTTTCGGTTTCAAGTGACGTATATGTTTCTAAAACGATCACAACAGGTGTTTAGACGCACCTGCTAAACGACGCAGGAAAGTTACATTAGACACGCATTGATATCACTCCATAACATATAAATTTCTTTTCAGGATAAAGATCTTTGTGGTTACAAAATTATGTTTCCTCAGGGAAACACAGTGTATGTTGCAACTCGTGCGTGGCCTCAAACGGAAATTCGATATATATATATATCGAGTACAGAATTTCGATATTACCATCGATGATCGTCGGCACCAGCTACCGAACTCGGAAGGAGAGACGAGATAAAACGAGGGAGGCTCACTTCTTCCCCGCGAAGTGAGGGATAAACGAGAAGAGATGTTCGTCCTTTAAGTTCTTCTGCGGGTTCTTGGACGGGACAAAGGAGAACGGTGTTTTGTGCGCCGTGAGATTGGCTTCTGCGGATGATAGCCCCAGGGTTCTCCTTCTCTCTCCAATGAACAAATTATATATCGAGTAATGGGCTACGCCGGTGTATGTGTATGTGTATGTGTACGATCGCCGAGAGTGCGAAAGAGAGAGAGAGAGAGAGAGAGTGTGAGAAAGAGAGAGCGCTTTCAAATAGCTGCAGAATAAGAACGGGAGGAAACGGCTTGCGCTTGTGAAACGATCGTGTGAGAGAACCGAGGGAAGGAAAAGAGAAGAAGGTAGAATCAGCTCGCTTGTTCCAAAAGAGAAGGAGAAGAAGAAGAAGAAGAAGAAGAAGAAGAAGAAGAAGACGAGCGGACGCGGAACATGCTCGCTTCTTTCCAGAGGAAAAGAGAGAACCAAGTCTGAAAGCGAGAGAACCGTGCGCCGGACGAGAGGACGCCTCTACCCAGGTTTGATCAAGAGCAAAAGAGGGGACGACGAGAAGGAAGGAAGAGAAAAAGAGAGGGAGAGATGCGCGCGTGTGCGAAGCGGCCGTAACTGATGAACGGTGTGTGTAGCTGCAGCTGCAGGTGCATCGAGCACCGGACCGGGATCGGGCCGGTCGCTCGACGTTCGCGTGGCGTGCGACGAGGACAGAAAGTCGCGTGGACGACGAGGAGCGGCGATAATGGGTAGAACCGGTTTTCCGGAGAAGAGTAAGGGAGGAGACCGGCAGTTTCTTCTTCGTTATATAGACTGGTGTCTTGGCTCCTTGGACCTTCCAGTCTCCCTCTCCCTCTCTCTCTCTCTTTCTCTCCGTCCCTTCTCCTCTCCCTCACTGCGTCTTCCTCCCGCTCTCCTTCTCTCATCCCGCTTCTGTGATTCCCCAGGCTGCGCCCGGTTTTCGTCATCGTCCCTCATCTCTTTTGCGTCTCTCCTTTTTTCGTCCTTTTGCTCCTTTTCCCACCGGGACTACGTCCGGTCGTCTGCCTCGCGTCTCTCTCTCTCTCTCTCTTTCTCTTTCGCTCTCTTTTTCTCTCCTCTCGCGTCGCTCTCTCTGGTTAGTCAAACGTTAGCAAAACCACACGTCGGCGGCGACGGCTTTCCTCCTCCTGCCGTTCAACCATCCGGCTGCCGCCGCTTCTAGCGTTCCGAGATGATCTGTTCGAGCGGTTTCTTCGCCGTGTGACTTCATCGAGGTCGCTTGAAATCGCTCGCGCTCGCATCGCATCCGCCGCGCGTTCTCCACTTAGAAATTTTTAATTTCGATCCACTTGGCAAGAGGACACGATCTCACGTAAAAGAGAGAGAGAGAGAGAGATTCTCTCAAATCATGTTATTTATTTCCTTCAAGCTTTTTTAATTCTTGATGTCAATTTTATGTTAATTTTACATACTCGATAAGCGAATCTCGAACTAAAGTTTTGTTAAACTAAACTTATCCTGAAACTATGTACCTAGTGGAAGAGAAACAAAATTAGCTTTTCATGATTACCTGTATTCCTAAATCTCTTCATTTATTTAACAGAGATTTCTCATATTTTAACGCATTGTAATACAAGATGTAATTAAATTTGCGATATTGAGACATTATTCTTCTTAATATAAACTTTAGTATAATTCATTGAATTAAAGCAACATTCTTTATCTACAAATGTAGAGGATTAAGACAGAGTAAAACAATAACTAAATTGCTTGCCGGAAGAGAATTAAAGGTCAAGTAATTCGTTAATTCGTATCTCAATCAGTTTATCGTTTATTCAAGCGCTCATTTTCGTAAAAAGAGTAATGATCGGATGTAAAAATAAACTATAGCAACAGCATATGAAAAGAAACCGACATTTGATCTTGGAAACAATGATCTGGGAATCACGAAAACACCACGCCCTTCGTTTCGGCTGTAAAAAAAATTCATCGCGCCGCGAAAACTTTAAGTGTAATAATATTATAAATTATCGTCCATTACGTAGAAATTATCCGCCCATATATGAGAACGGACGAGCACGTATATGAGACCGAATGAGCATGAACCCAAATAAAGAAACAGCGATGAATGACGCTACCGAGATTCTTCTCCGGCATCTTCTATATCTTTTTTATGTCTTTTTTAACTGTATAAACCAAAAGATAAACGCTCCTCTTTCTAAAATATCTAAATTATAAAATTGTTTTAATTTACATTGTATTAATTTACATTTTTTATTTTTAAATTAAATATAAAAAAATATATGTGAAAATAAATTTAAAATTAATTAATTATATTAATAACATATTGTTGGCACTCTTTTTAGGTTTTTCTATATTTTATTATTCTTCAATTAGCGCGCGTAGAACTAAAAGTAAAAAGCGAAATGTTATTTCGACTTGTATGTTGAATTTTACTTTTCTTAATCCGCACTGAAATTTCTATTGGATTGGACACAATTACAATCGATGTTTTTCGCTCTTTACTTGGAGCAATCGGCGCGTCGCACTTGATTCCGACACCCTAAAACTCGTCGAAAATGTCGCCACGAACATTCCGTAAAAAGATATATCCTTTCTGATAGTGTAGGTCAAGACAACGTTATTTCGCGAGAAGTCTCAGGAGATTGAGACACTCTGGATTAAAGTTAAAAAACGTTTTTTGCGAGACTTGAACTTTCTTAAAATTATAAATCTTTCAACAGATCATCTTTATAATTTAAAAAAAAAAAAACGTTTTGAAAATATTTTGCTCGAGACGTCGAAAATCTTCAAAGTAGATTATAAGGACTCTGAGACATGTGAGATTTTTAAAACAATAAGAATCAGTGTCATCGATTTAAAAATTACAATATTTTTCATAAAAATCTTCTTTTTGTAATTTTTGCTCGCGACAAGCAATAAAATGAAAGAGCAAGAGATTAATCACAAGCAGATTTATCGTTACAGAATAATTTACTCCATTGAACAAGAATCATTTCGCGCAATGCATTCGAAAATTCAAAGTAATTCAACTGGCATAATAAATCCAGCAGGAGACGGACCGGCGTGAGGCGGACAATCGAAAATGCAGAGAAATGGAGAGGAAGAGGAGGAAAGGAGAGAACATTGAGAGACGGACGCGCATATTTTCTAGTCTCATAACCATCGATTGCCGCCGGTCGAGTGACGCGTACAGAGACGGATCGAGTTTTCAGAGCCCGAGATTCCCTTTCTCACGGTATAAGTTATCCGAGACCGAGGTCAGGTGATATAGCATACACTAGCAGCGAGAAATGAAGAGAGAGAGAGGGAGAGATAGAAAATGAGACGTAGATAGAGGAAGAGACATGGATAGAGGAAGAGACGAGAATCTATCAGATCATCCGTAATCACGCATTCCGCGTCAAAGTGCGTTTGATGCGGAATACCTGGAAACCCCCTTTAATTGATTACGATATCAGTACCTGAGTACGACCCTAATCTGTGATTGAACCACCCCGATCTAATACCCTACGCGCGACTCGTGTTTATTTTATATCCGCTGGCAACATAGCAGAGAGGGTGTGACGTAATCTACGGATTAACAATTTCGAGATAGGGAATTATGTAACAAGCGAGCAACGAGCGCAGCCGCACGTGCGGATGAATTTCCGGGTGTAAGCCCAAGGCGTTTTATGTGTTCTATCTTCCGTAAATCGGTGAAATTAATAATCGATAGATCGTGATACACATGCCATGTCTCTGGATCAATTAAAAAAAAATTGTAATACGACTTTATCCGCTTTTTAATCGGAGATGCGAAAATAATTATCATTTCTGAATTGGAGATATAATATAAATTGCAATCTTTTTTAAATTTCTAGTAAACAAAAAATAAATTAAACATTTATTTATTTATTCACAAAATTAAATATAGTATTTTATCGTTGTTAACAAAAAAATATAAAAATAAAATTAAAATAAAGTTAAAATTAAATATAAAAATAATATAAAAATAAAATTTAAAGTTTTATCAAAATTTATATCATGAAATAATTAATCGTTATAAATCATTTCTCCTTTTCTTTCTAATCAAAATTTTTGGAGTATCAATGTTTCCGTGTATTTAATGGGTCAATATGAATAAAACCGATTATTTTCGCTCTTATTGACCGAATGAGAAACACGTCGAACGATATGAATAAGAAGAATGTTAGAATTCTAAGAGAAAGCGTATTCCCTCTCTTTCGTTTCCGTAAGAGTAACAGGTTGTAGTACCAAATGCTACGGAAACCCAGGAATAAAAAGTAGTAGATTTACCGTCTTTGAATGCAAATGCTTCGATAAGAATGCAGTCGCCGATTCGGTTCGCAATGCTCGCGAGGCACTAGGTCAAGTTCGAGGGAAACTTAATGGACTGGCATTGGGCTCTCGCGGCGCGAGAACTACGAACACGCGTTTAATTTATGTGTGCATGTGTGTGTGTGTGTGTGCGTGTGTGTGTGTGCTGTGTGCGCGCGCGCATACTCGCGTTTACATAGCCTGTTTAACTTTGTCGTACGATCGTTGATAAACTAAGCAGTCTGATTAATTTATAAACAGCATCCCGGGCGCTTCCCGGGTCGACAAACACCAGTTTTCGAATACAAGCGTATTATTTGCCGAAACTTGGTTGGTACATAGACGGAATCTTGTGAGACGATACTTGTTAAGATATGCTGCCAGCTATGTACGCGCAGTTTGACATTTGGCGCGATGACGATGTATATATGTATGTATGAATGTATATATTCGCCGGGCTTGTCCCGGATTGTGTAACGACGTCCCGCCCGTCGATTTCAATCACGTTTTATCCCCGGATTTGTCGCGGCATGACGTGAAAGATTGGAAATCAAGTTTTTGTGCGTACCTTGTTTAGAAAAACGTGTTTCAGAATCCGAAGGCGTAAAGAGGAGAGGAAGTGGACAGTTAGTTCCAGGACTTCTTCGTGGGAACGTCGTTAGATGAAAATGACAGCGCGATAAAACCGTCGAAAGGTCTATCGAAAAGTTGAATTCAACGATTAACTCTGCATAAAGTATCCATTTAATATTTAATTTATGAGTTAATAAAAGTAACATAAAAAAAAAAAAAAAAAAAAAAATTCCTTTCAAGTTTCAATTTTATCGAGCTAAAAAATTAAACCGTAATTACAAAAAATATTAGCGCGACAAAACAGTATAATATCGATTTATAAATAATAACAATGTTAAGTACACAATTTTATAATATAACGCAATACCCAGATATCCAGCTGTAACTTTCGAGAGTTTCATTGAATTTTACTCGAAATCGTTAGCGATGCTCCCTCTTTTTAAAGGTCTCAACGACGATCTCCCCCGCTTGTCAAATCCCATCAGCCGCGGCCTTTTTCGCCGGCACACATGGCGGAGGGGATGAGAAAGCTGACGATAAAATTAGCTGACGTAAAGTCGATCGGGAACACCGCCCCCTCGCGTGTGTTGTCTCGCTGATTTTATGAGGCCGAAATAAGGTTCGTGATTCGAACGTGACGGAAATATTAAACGCGCGTAGGCACTTAGGAATTGCTCGTTTGTTTGCACACATACACGCGCGCATCCACGTGTATACGTACACGCGGGAAGATGGGCGAGATGTGCCTGTCTGTCTCGGTATAACTTTTGAGTCACAGCGGGTCTACGGCGTAACTATTGACGATTCGATGAAAGCCGGGTCGTCGACGAGGATCGGTGACAGATCCATCGCCGTCCATTCTCGACCAGTGTTATTATCGGATTTTCATAAAAGCCGATCAAAGACCGAGTGTCGTGAAAAAGCAAGCATACGCCACTGTCCACTCGCGATCCGACTTTATGTATGTATTACCTGTATGAGTGTATGTGTCTTTGATCTCTCTACGTTCCATCGTCTCCATCTACGTCTCGCTACGCACACATGTGTTACTCGGTACGATGGTCTTTCTTCTACGTGGCTACTATGTGTGGACACTTCTTATATAAATTGCTTACTCTTCCCACGTAACGAGAGGCACGAATAGCTTGTTTAAAAATGTACTCGGCGCACCGTGAGTGTGATTTGTTGCCACCTACTTTTAAGTGCTTCTCGATGTTCTGCGGGATTATTGATGCATTGAATTCCGAAAGGTTTTCAGCACCGCTGACGATTCCTCGATATCGCAAAGTGTATCGTGGGTCAAAAATATTTGAGTTGACTTTATATTGGCGTAAATTTTATATACGAGAGAGGGAGGGAGAGAGAGAGAGAGAGAGAGAGAGAGAAAGATAGAGGAAAGGTCCAATTTATAATTTTAATAAAAGCTAAAATAAACTAGACAGGAAAAGAGAAAAAAAAAAAGATTTCGTTTAATGTCCGTCATTTAAAGTTGAAAGCGAATTAAACCCTCGAGTATAACGAAACCTTATTCTTCCATTCATCTCGAGTACTCTTTTACCGAAGTAGAAATTTAATCCAAAGGATTCAGTTACCCCGAGATATTTGACGAGATGGGATGTTGAAAATTGAAATCGGTGTAGCGAGCAACAAGAAACTATAATTAAATCCAACTTTACGTTCGATTCATCGATTTCTCGCCACAATCTCGCGTATCGTAGAGATATCCCGATAAGTCCGATGCAACAACGAATGTATGTACATCAAGGAAAAGACGCCGACGATTCGCGACATAACGGACCGATGGTCTCTGGAAAGAGGCGAATGGGCTCGCATACATATGTGTATATTATGGGTACATCATCATCTCATGGTACTCTTATTCTTCTTCGTCTTTTCTTCGCGGAGGACATGTGGCCGCAGTGTGTTCCGCGCCTTCGAAGGAGGTTTGCATCGGCTTTCTCTCTCGCACATGCAGCCTCCGTCGCCTTCGTACCTTCCTCTCTCTTTATCGCTCCCCCCCTCTCCCCCCCACCCCCCCTTCTCCTTCGTCATCCACTCCGCTCGTTCATTTTCTCTGCATGTCCGGAGACATGCTCTCCTGCAAAGACGCAACATCTGCGCATCGCACGGAGACGTTTCGTCCTCCTTGCAGAACGAATCTATCGGATGTCCACTGCTATGACGAACGGAGGAACTTTTCCGTTGGGATGGACAATATTTTTCGAGAAAATATCGGGAATTTTATACTCCAACGTCTCTCGGAGAGATAAATTCCCCCTCTTCCTGTTTCGCGGAAAGAAACAGATTTCGTTTCCTTCCAACGAGCGAGAACTGATTCTCAATCTCTTTCAGCTGTGCAAATCGATTCATTGCTCCTTTTTTGGTCAGCATGTACTCGTCCTGTGTATTCGCAAATTGAAACTCCCTAGACCGATCGGCAGAAAAAATAACGAAACTTTTATTCCGAGAAAACTGAGTTTATTTCCGATTTTCTTTACTTGATGAAGAAAAATATATGCAGAATATTATATAAATCATATAACGTACAATTTTTAATATATAATATACACTTTAAAATATATTTTACTTTCTCGACAGATTTTATTCTACAAAAGTGATAATCTCCCCGAAGCTTAATATGTGCGCAAAAATATATCGCGAGGGAAAAGTTTTCCAAAAAATATATTCCCAACAAAAGAATTTTTCGTACGGTCCGCACACCGTTATCCACGATGATCGGAAATTCGAGTTATCGCATAGGGACTATAGTTCCTCTTTCATGGCCGAGGACCAAAGTTCTACGAACGGTGGCGCGATTCTTGTTCTTTGACGGAGATCGATCGATAAACTATGCGGCTCTTTCTCGCGAGAGCCTTTTTTCTCGTACAACAAATCCCCCTCTCCCGCGCGATCGGAAAATCTGGTTGCATAAGAAATCGGGCTGTTATAAAACCGTCGTACCGCGCCCGACGAATCGCTTATACAGCAGATCATAGATTATCCGACGTTTATGCCGGGACACAAGTTGGACGTTTCCAGAGAACCAGATGGTTACATCTCTTCTCTTCTTCGTTTTCTTTGCGACGTTCTCCTGTGTATTCTTTTGCCGTTCGTTACCGGATTTCGTCTCGGAAGGGTCTCCGCTTTTTTTCGCGCTCCTTCGAAATCCCATGAAAGATAAGCGCACATATTTCTCCTCGCGTATTTTCCATACGTTGATACCGAGAGAGATTTCGCTTTAAAGGGGAGAACACTAATTTGAAACTTATAGTCCTTGCGAAAAAGATTTTCTGATACTTTGAGAAATTATAAAACTAAAAAAAAATCTAAAAATTGTCTTTTTTAAATATATATACATTTATGTGTGCATACAATTTTTATCGATAATGTGTTTGTAAGTATCAACACATCTCTTACCGATACACCAACATATTCCAATTATACATTTATTCTCTGGCTATATATTCACACACACACACACACACACACACACACACACACACACACACATATATATATATATATATATATATATATATATACACGTTATATACAATATATCCATTCTAAAGCATGTATGTATTGGAATATATTATATCCATATTGGCATCATTTGTTATCAAATTCATGTTGCTCTATACATACATATATATATATATATATATGTATATATACATATATTTCGCACTGTATGTACATACATAGTGCTGAATATTGTCAATGTTGACAATACCGTAGAATAGACGATGTTTTCCCTCACGCTCGACTGAAACGATACTTCGAAGGTTTCGACTGAGACATTTATCCTATCGGGAATACATCGGCGATTTTCGATAAAATTTAATAAAAACATTAAGTGCGCGTGCGCGTGGGCGCACAACGAAACAATTATCGTTGTATTAGGAATCACGAAATTGTTCCGAGAAACTTTAACGAAGTTCCGAACGCGGCGGAGATCGAATAAGGATACAGGTCTTGGGAAGGAACGAAGAGAACGCCGTGCACGACAACAAATTCTTGAAAACTCATTTAGCGAGAAGACGGGTGTTGAAAGGGGGAAATTGAGCGACCGAGGAAGAGAGAGAGAGAGGGAGGGGGAAGAGAGAAAGAGAAAGAGAGAGAGACAGAGGAAGGGGGAAGAAAAAAGAAAAAGGAAAAAATGAAATTCACGCACGATAGGACGTTTCCCCGATGAATACCAATGATCCCGCACGACCTGTCAATCACGACGAAGAGTTATCAGACATGCCTACGAACAAAGACGCGGCTCACACGTCAACGGGTCAATTGCGTATAATTGAACCAGCAGAATCGAATTGGCACGATCCAATTATCTACCCCGCCCCTTACGATCCCCGCGTGTTCCCATTTCCCACTGGGACGGTTATTTCCTATCCCCGGTATCTGTCATATACCTCTCCGAAACTCGTAAGGAGGTATCGCTCGTGTCAGCGATGCGATCAGAATTTACAAAATTTTATCCGACAGGCTGCTGTCTCTATTTTTATTTACATAATAGTATCGAACGCTAATCTTTATATTGTTAATTATGTTTCTTGTCGATAGTGTCAAATAAATCTAACTTAAAATACATAATTTAAAAAATATAATTCTAAAAGGATATAACTCTAAAAAATTTTCTACATAACGTAATAAATGTTGTGTTCATAAAACTGTATTCGCAGTTTTAAAATGTGAAACAATATATTTTCGATGAAAAATCACTAGATTTATGATCGCTGATATTGCGAGAGCGTGTGAAAAATTAAAAGAATGATGTTCCGCGATTCCGTTTGACATTACAGATACTCTAGGACCTAGGATACCAGTTAGAAAAATAGAGAGGGACAGAACACTTATGACACACTGATTCATCAGTAGGTTGTCGACACTTTACGTACAAAATTTCACGTGCATCAAATCCGAGTGCCAATTGACACGGCAAGTTAACCTCAATTGCCACGTGTCAGTCACCGTTTAACTTTGCCCAGACGGCCGCCGCCAACTTGCCTGAAGAAAGAGAAGCCTCTGAAGAAGTTTCCGAACAGTAGATAAGCACGTACTTGTATGCACGTCCCCCATATCTGGGGCTTCTTATATCTATCTACTCGGCAAATTTACACCGTAATTATTCAACGCGTTTGTTTCCTTCTGCCTTCTGCTATTAGCTACTGGTATTTATTAAGGCACATTCCGCCCTTTAATATCTTTGATGCGAATAAATATCTATTAACGCGCACAGAAACGGAATACCGGTGTACGTTAGGATTGCCTTGCTTACGTAGTCGTGTTGTCTGCGCGAACCCTGTATTTTACGCTCGCCCGTCCTTTCCTAAGATATATAGGGTGAACTAAATGCGGCAATCTACATACGCAGCACGGTATCCTACATTTGATCCTGTATACAGAAGGTATTCTGTAAAGCTTTACTTAATTATAAAATAACTCTCCAATATAGTCTCTTATAATATATATATATATATATATATATATATATATATATATATATATATATATATATATTTTAGAATTATCTGCCCATGCAAGCTAGAAAATATCTCATATGTATAACGAAAATTTAATGGAAACTGGAAAGTTATATTTGTCGTATATTGTTTAATTAGACTTTAATAAGTTAAATTTTTAATATTAAATAACTTTACTACACATGTTTATTCGACACACCTCTCATTAAAACAAGTTAAGTTCTTTTTCACATTCAATAATTATGTAAAATGTAGAAAAAATGTTAATTACGTGTACATTCATAACATCTCTATGATGACACTTTTTCCCCTCTGAAGTTATAAATTATATATATCCACAACTTTTCTTATATATACACGGAAAGAGATTAGATCTATCAATCGATTTATAATTGCCTCCTTTCAAGTCAATCAAGAAAAAACTAGAATATGCGTGATTCAACAAGACATAGACAGGACGAGGGAATCTGTAATTAAGCTTTCCGTTAGGATAAACTCGTGAGCAGATAGTCAATCTAGTAATAAATCATAGGCATCTCGTGATCAACGTGAGGCGGAATCGCAAGGTAACTACCGGAGATGGTCATATATATGTAGAAACCGACACGTCTCTTAGAGCTGACCCAGTACAACGGCTTTTCCTCTCCGCTCGCAGCGTGTGGCCGGTTTTAGAATAATCGCAGCTTCGTGGGGCCTTTTCGTTTCCCCCGGCAACGCCCCAGCGACGATAAAGTTGACACGAGGACGCATGTTGTATAACGCGACTCGCGCGCTCTGCGACCGCGTGTAATACTTATCACTTATTCAAGCTGCACGTATCTCCACAACTGTATCGCACTGCAATTCTAACGGATAAAGTTCCGCACAGTGCTAAACTTGATACGCTTTCGACAAACGCTTCAACTTCTGCATCGTAATTCAAATATAATACTTGTGGGCATTTATCAATAAATTAGATTTTCAGGACAAAATATTTTTTTTTTCCCAGTTAAAAGCTGACAAGCTCATATCGGCAGAGGGATTACTGAGACATCTACTATCAAGTTGAAACACATACGCGCGATAAATTTTATACTAGCCAAAAAAAAAAAAAAAAAACATTTTTGTCGAAGGAAAAATTGACTCTAAGATCTATCTCTAAAAAATCTACGGACTTTTTCTGACTACTTTGACTATTCTATCATATTGTGTCATCCGATCACCGCGACGTTCGATCAACGTACTATACTTTCTCGAGGAAGTCATATGCGTCACTTTTCTCATAGTGGAAGAACAAAAGGGTGATATCGAAGCGGGGTATAAAAGAAATCGCCGATAAAGAAGATGAAAACCAAAAAGAAAAAAAAACGTGACCGAGAAAAGATGGCTTTTAAAAATATAGCACGCGAATAAGCGGCTGACTAAAGGAGCATCGACTTAAAAAAAAAAAAAAAAAAAAAAAAAAAGAGCAAGCACGTATTATTATGTTTAAGCAGATTTATTATATTTAAGCAGAACAACTATAAAGAGAGTCATAGAGAGTATGGATCAAGCGACAAGTACAATCGCTTACGGATATCGTATTTCTAACGAATAGTCTAGATATAACGCAATTCAAAGACGCTTTTTTTTATTCCTTTCTTATTCTAAATGTTCCTTTTATTTATTTTTTTTCGAGCTAATTGGTAACGATCTTTTACATGCGCTTAATTAACATACACATAAATACATATTTTAATAAGCGTTTTGCATATAACAACGGCAATATGCGATATATTTTCATAATTAAGCAAGCGTTTTTGCGTAAAAAAGGCTTAAGTTGATTTTTAAATATTAATTAGATAGATAGATGAAAATAAATAAAAATAAATCTCTTTCGTGATGCTTTTTTTAATAAAAACTTGGATAAATTATAATTTAAAATTTAAAGTGTAAAGAAAATGGTGCACGATTCATTATTATTAAAAATTAACGGAAATTATATTTTTAATATACTATTTACATTATATTTGATATATCATAAATCATGTTTAAATAATTGTTGCAATTCAAAATCATAATATCTCGTAATCGCATGCACAAGAATATTACTACGATTAATTAATTACGCTTTGGACTATATCCGATATAAAATCACATCATAAACAACATCACATTCATGCAAGAAACATATTATATGACAATTATTTTGAGATTGGCACAAAATTATGTACTTACTAAAACTTCATTAAAATAGGTAATAATTTACGCACCATCATTCGGTTATTGTTATTTAAACTATTACTAAATTTCCGAAAACTAATAGAGATTATATAATAATATGATTGTTTTCGCTCTACACTCATAAAAAGCATTTATATACACATACATTTATATCGTAAATATTATATTTTCTGCATATTAAGATTTCCTATCAAATCAAATAAAAACTCTATAATGATAAAGTCTAGATAAAATTGTTTCATCGGAAAGAGTATAAAATTTTTTTCCTTTATTTAATACAATTTTGCAATTTTCAATATTGAATAATTCTACAACTGATAATTCGCAGCTAGAAAACAGCCGTCATTTTTCTTCGTCCACCCTCCCGACCAAAGTCACTTTAGTCGCCGTCTGAGCCACCCCGTACAAACCCGCCCAAGGTCAACCGCAGTGACCAAGACCAATCTCGTCTCAAAGATCGGATACATGTCTTATCGCCGTAAAGATTAAAGCCACGGTGTCTCGGGCAGAATATCAAAAAACAAGCGGAGCGGACGCCAATAAAGCTTTTGCCAAATAACGAGCTTAAACGCATCGTGGGCGAAGGGTCTCAAACCCAGCCCGACACGACATCGTTCATCCATCTTCTTACAAGCGCCGTGTCATGGGCAGCATGACATTTTCGCGTTGGAGAAAAACTGTCGGACAGTCCGGGTGGTGGAGAGAGAAATTGCTCGAAAGGATAAGGGAGCGCAAAATTGTGTGCGTATTCGCGGCGTGACGTTGAACTTTGACGATAACGAGATAGCCGTCGGCGAGCGAGGTGCTGAGCAAAAACAGAAAGGTCGATCCCGCGAAATAGGCAGGATGAAAACAGACTAAATATTTTTGCCGGACCCTGTGCGAGACCTATTATATATAGGCCACCCTATTGTCCCTTTCAGGCAACTATCGATAAAACGAATCCCTAAGATGGGCGCGAACGTTCGCGAGATCAAAGCCATTAAGCTTGACGGATAAATGAAATTGTAGTAATTATTTACCGTATTTCCTGTGATATAATCCATCGGATCTTCTTCTAGAATCCGTTTTAAGCTATCTCGCGTATCTCGCGATTCTAATTAAGAGTTCTTGATACTTATGATTACCACAGTTATTATACTACACAGCAATAACGTGTATATTTTATGTTTACTTTGTAAATTATATAAATGCGATTACTCTATCGTGACGGTAGATTTTCTGATATGATTAGATGTAGCACCTTTAATGGCCGAGATATCGATATAGTCGACGAATATACTGGTAATATTATTAGAAAAAAATAGATAATGATACGCCAATCACGGCATCTACGTGTACTCAATGAAAGTCCAGTCCATCTTTGAAAAACAAGACGATGATAATGAACGCTTCGATCTACGATTTCCATATCCCTTTTCTCTCCGCTTCCTTTTCCGTTCTAGCCCGCGGTTATTCGTGGAGGATGTTGCGGACCGAACGGATCGGAGCCGGTATAATATCACGATGAATTCAAATTTCGATGCTGTAGACGCACGAAAATAATATCCATATTTATTCACGGCGATGGAAACTGTAAGTTTAAAAAGGACGATCCCAACAAAACATCCCCAAGAATTTCCAATTTCAAAAAAGAGCAATAGTCATTTTAATATGATCTTACATGTATCTGAAAAAATATTGCGTATATCGTTAGTTTGTAGTATCGTATAATAATGCTCGGAAACAAGATTTTATATTTTCAATTCTTTCTTCCGTATTTTTCAAAATTGGAAATTTTATTTTAATTTTTTTTAAATTTATATGAGAGATAAATATGAGAGATAATCCTGATATAATTTATGAGCTAATCCTGATTAAGAGAAGAGAGAGAGAGAGAGAGATAGAGAGAAATATTTATATGTAGTATTATATACGGCATCTCTCTTATATATTATAAAATTACAATATGATTTACAATATTACACACAACATCAAAAATCGAAGTCACCGAAATAAAACCGGTTTTGAATCTTTCTCGAATACACGTAGAGACTTCTCGAAGTGGTAAAGAATAATCGTGGCGAAACTCATCGCGAATGTTGCGGGATGAAAAAGTAGAAAGAGTCTCGAGTAAGGATTATCAGGATTATAAGAAAAAAGATCTGACCATGATAGAGAACGAAGATACCGCTGAAGATAATCATCTCGATCTCCTCGATCAAAGAGAAATGAAGTAAAAAAAAGAAGTATCTCTCAACGAACTTGGGCCCTTTTGCAGCCTCGACGTCGCACACACGTCATCATAATTCATCCCGGTGACTGTTATGAATTATAAACCGGCTCTCCGAAGCGCAAAAATTTATATTAAAAATGATCGAGATTTGCATTGTGTGCCGAATAACTAGTAACTGATATGAAGATATTTTGCCGGATTAACGCGTAGCGAGTTGCATTGGACAGGTGATAGATTCTCGCATTAGACTTTAGTGTACTTTATACTTATATTCAGAGCTTTATATTCATGCAATTTATTTTGTCATAATTTATCGTGTCCATTCTTAGTGTATGGAGTACTTGAATCGAGATGAAAATAATATGAGAACATAAGATTCAGCGATCAAAATTATCAAAAAATTTTATGTAAAGTGGCATTAAAAATATTTCTAGAAATAAGTGACTTTAAATTTACAAAGTAATGACAAAAATATATAATATTCGATTGAATCAATATGCTTTCTATTTATATATTCACAATCACAGCTTTATATTTATACATTTTATTTTGTCATAATTTATCATGTCTATTCTTAGCATATGAAGTTTAATCGAGAATGAAAATAATATGAATAATGAAAATCTAATATATATAAGATTCAGTGATTTCAAAATTATTAAAAAAATGTTCTATAAAATAGTAAAAATATATTTAAAAGTAAATAGCTTTAAATTTACAAAATATAAAGATATATAAAATTCGATATAATATTTTACATCTACTTCTCACGCATTGTATATTTGAGAGTACATCGACTAATGACGTGAACTAAAAAGCCGAAATGCACGTACACATTTTTATCCACCAAGACTCGTGAAGAGAATAATTTATAATATGCGGAGCAAGAGTAGTTAACCGCAATATCCTTGAAAGCAATATCCGCGGATAATACGTTATCAAATTTTGAAGCCCATAATAACCACCATATAATAATAACGATAATAACAATGACAAAATAAAAGGTAATGAAAGTAGAAGGACCGGGAACGTCATATATAGATGATAAGAGAAGAGAGATGAGATTCAGTTCTCCAGTCGAGAGAACAGAAAAGAGGGGTTCAATGGCGTGGCGGGAGGGAGGGAGGGAAGGAGAACGGGGAGAAGAGAGCCAAGGGCAACGGCAGGGGAAGAGAAGGGAAGGGAAGGGAAGGGAAGGGAAGGAAGGGGAGAAGAGGGAGAGGGAAAGCAAAGCGAGTAGTGCACGACGCGTGGTCCCAGCGTCGTTTCTCGTCCTGATTGGATGCTGGCTCGTGGCTGGCGCTCGCCATTCACCGGAAACGTGCCGTCGGGCCCCCGTGGCCGAGGCCCTGGCCAAGGCCCGGCGTGCTCCCTGCGGCCGCCCTTACCTCTCGCCTCACCTCCAACCGAGCGAGGCATCTCATGAGACGTCTCTCTCTCTCTCTCTCTCTCTCTCTCTCTTCTCGCTTCTTTGTTGCCCAGCGGCGGATTAAAGCGATCCGAGACCTTGAGCGCGTCGAGCAAGTCGAGCTCTAGGATATGCATACATGTACGCGTGTGTATGCATATTTTTCTATCTAATATATCGCAGTATCAGTATTATTATAAAGGCCCGATAGAAAAGCAAATAAAACTGTAATTAGAGGAGAAACTGAAATTACGAGTATGACGATAAAGTCGAATGGCAGAGATGAGAAAATTGCGCGAAAAGGAGGTAACAATAATGACTGAACATGACTGAAAGATAACAGCTATCATTCGGCGAAATCACATTTTATCGTACAATCTAAATTGAATTGATATTAAAAGACTGAAATAAAAAGAATGACATCACGTGAAAAGCTCACTTTTGTTTCATAGCCGCGTTTTTATATCCTCCGAGGTATCAGTATGCTAATTATATACGATCAGGGCGAAAAGAAGCCTCGTTTTGCACGCGAGACTCTAACTAAGCACGCGCCTGTTGCGCCCAGCGAATTAATCCGCCACTGGCCTCGATCTCATCCTTCTCTTCTGCTCCTTTATCCTCCTCATTCTCTTCATCCTGGCCGCCGCCACACCCTTTCCTCTGCCGTCCCGCGCCTGTTCGTTCGTCTCATCCTGCTGCTCTTTCACAGCCGGGACGAGGAAGGACCGGTCAGACCGGTTCGGTCGGGGCCTCTTCGAAGCTACTGGTGTCCCAGGGCATATCAGGAGTGAGCTGCCGCGACTCTTTCTCTCTCTCTCTCTCTCTCTCTCTCTCTTTATTTCTCTGCCTCCTTCTCACGAAGAATCGCACGATCGACCAAGGTAATTGCGCGAATGCCAGCCGAAGCTTGGGCAACAACCCAGTTTCGACGCGTAACGTCGCTGGATGTCGCTCGTATTCTAGAGATGCTTAAAACCGCTTAAAACGAGATGCGAAGACTTCGGGACAGTTTACAGCTACTTTTTTAAATTACGAGATAGGTGCGTAAAATGGTGCGTAGATGCGATCAACTGCACCATTCGAATGTTACAGTTACACCTATCGTGGAACGCAATCGTTTCGCCCACGAGCCTTAAACGACCCCGTAACTTCGCTCTCTCTCAGACGCTAAGTACATTTCCCACTTTTTCTGCTCTCGCTACATATTGCACTGTTTGCAACGCGAGTTTACATTAAAAATGTATTTTTTTTCCTTCGTCATTGTTAATACACGTAAAATCTCGTTACGACGATAAGCTCTTATTTGGAATGGAAATTTCGAATTATATTTCAACAGATTTTACTGCCCAGCTGAATCGCGTGATTTGCTCTTCTGGGTATTTACAATGAAAAATTAAATTATTCGATTATTTCGCTATTTTTCCCTTTACAATCTCCGTATTAACGAATAAAAAAACAAAAAACTCGCATATAAAAGCTTCATAAATTACAGGTTTTCAGGTCAAAAAAAATTTAACAATCTTCAGATTATTACTTGTATTATCGCGTGGCATCGCTATCTGCAGGTAAATACTGGTCGTTAACTTACGTTATTCACGCAATACCACGAAATATTTCGAACACAGGTAGAAGGGGCAAAAACCTGCGAGACAACCGAGGACAACGGAAAAACTTCACGTGTTCAGTTTGCCAGAAACAGGTTAATATAGGCTCCGGCCTTCTAATACCCTCTATAATTTAGCATGCAAGCGAAATGTTGCGCGACGAAAAATCTGCAAGCGCATCTGTGCGTTGCGCCTCTGTTTAACGCACGATTTAATCGCCTCGACCAGTAGAAATGTTTGCAGTTCAGGGCAGAACGGATTGCGCACAATGCAATCGTAATATCGATCGTCCTGACTATCTAGCGGACCGTCTCTATTAAATTTCGACATCGTTATCGCGATGAAATGAACGTTATTTACACAATAATCGCATCATTTACGAATGGCGAGATAGGGATTGGTGAGAACAACGTGCTAACGAGGGAACGCTTCGAATTGTCAAACTGCCCGGAGAGGATTGCATCGTTCCAGAGAAACTCAAAACAAGATACAAGTATATTTTAATATAAGGTTACGTATTTAATTGGCTCTCAGTCTTCTGACACATCTAAAAGTATTACGACAGAAATTACTATTCAAAAAAAGGAGAGACAAACTCGTCTCATAACGAACTTATATTAATTAAAATGAAGCTTTCAAACATCTTTTATATGAAATATGAATTGGAATTTCAAACTTTTGTTAGCTGTAAATGAAACAAATAAACAAATTAATACCATCTCTTTCGGATTTTCAAATATGTATATACATACATATATTTTTTTTTATTTTCTTAGTATTCTTAGTCTCTGAATATGATATTCAAATTATATAAATTTATTCTAAAGAGATATTTGATATTGTAATTCTGTAATATTAATTTTGATTTTTCATTCGTGTTTTCTAAAACAGTCATAATAATCTAAATTTGGAGATTGCTTACTTATTATATAATCATTCAACCGTAATTAATTAAATTTATATGTGGAATTTGCATTGCCGAGCACGAGTACGCACACGAGGATAATATTGACAAAATAATAATAAATTATTGCATATGTGCGCACAGAGGGATTCATATGTGTGATAAGCTGCGGAAGGATCGATTTCAAACTAAATGAAGAATATATGTCTCGCCCTATATTTATGAGCTATAGATTAACTGATAGGTCAAGAGAGAGAGAGAGAGAGAGAGAGAGAGAGAGAGAGAGAGAGAGAGAGAGAGAGAGAGAGAGAGGAATGAAAAAAAAAAAGAAGTGCGTATCAAATTAGTTGAGCGTATAATCCCTACGTTGATCCATACGTCATATCTCGTTGGCTGTGGAATTTTACACGCAATTTTTGTGAGGCATATCCATTGTCCACGGGCATGAAACGCGAAAAACGCGAAAAACGCGCTGCGCGACAGGCTTCCCATTTTCTTGCACAACAATTCTTTTTTTTTTCTTTTTCATTGCAATTTTCAAAATATTAAATATTTGACAAACTAAATTTCTTCTGCTTTTTGCTAACTAACGGATATTGATATATTGCTTATATTTTACAAAATTTATATTATAATATTTATATTCCCATTTCAATATTTAGAAAGCCTGTTAATATTAGTGCCGTAATGGGATATTAATTTACATTCGAAATTAATAGGAAATTATATCGCAAAATTTGGTTTATTAATAAATTTAATCTGTCCTACATTTACAACGAGCATAGACCTCTCTCGTGATGGTAGATTAAAATTCGCAGCTATTTATTTTAATCGTAATCCAGAGCTACTTGATCAAATGTGCGTGATGACAAGCGCAAAATTTCGCTCATTTCACGATCCATACTCCCGCAGAAAATATTTATACTTTGCTTTTGATATGATAATTTAAAATGCTTTCCCCTTCCCCATCATACGTCAAGAATAATAAATTCCGACTATATTATGAAGAGTAGCACAAATCACGTGAAATTATTAATTGTTTAAACTAGGAAAAATTGTTCACTAATTTAGAAAAATATATACAACTTTTCTATGTTTTTTTCTTTGCCTAAAATCATGATTAATACCTCGTTTTATTAATTTTACAACTCATTTAAATTCAGAGGTATCTTCTTCTACCATCTATCTATATACATATGTATCAATTATATATATGTAGGTACCATTATATCTATACATGAATGTGTATACAATGTACACGTAAAAAATCTCGCATCACCTACAAAAACAAGAAAGTCCTTACTTTATCAAATTATATTTTATTCCTGTTATTTTATCCTTTAATAATTTTATAAACAAAATAGCTAAAGGGAAAAAGATAAAAAATTTTTTGCATTTATGTTTTCTGTATTTTTTTTAGGGATAATGCAATATTTTTGACCCGGTACTATATATGTGTATATATATATATATATATATATATATATATATATACATACATACATACATATATAAGCTATGAAGAAAATTCGATTCCTTCTTCGCGCACTGTCAAATACTTTTTCTCGCCAAAATTCATCGGCTAAAAGGATATGCGTTTCATCTCGCAACGTTTCACAACGTTAGTCCAATATTTCCGATTGACTGGGATAACCACGTAGACCGGAGCTATATCCGGCCAAGCATAATGCTAGCCGGTACAACATCTCCTCGAGATGTGCCGCGAGATAAAGGTCAATTCTATCGAATTGCGGCGCCTTCGAGCGTGCAGAAATGGGCAACAGGTGGAGAGCGCAGGGAGAAGCCACCGCCCTGATCAATACTTAATTACGCGTCTCCGCATCGGAGACCTCCGTAACTCGTCCCCTTTTCTTTTAACACCGCTCTTGTGTGTTTTCTCCGCCCCCTCCTACCCCCGTTTTCCCCTCCTCCTCACCTGCCTCATTCTTTTCCGGCGGTCACAGTAGGTATTTCCGATTAAGCGCTTTTTCCGTCGCGCATTCCACCACTTGTCCGCCCCCCTCTCCCACCTATCTCTTCCCCCCTACTTCTCCGAAGACGACGTCGTCCGAGGAAAAAAGACCCGAGAGAGTTGCGAGACATTCATTTTCGGTCCTCTTTCTCACCGCGCGACATTTTCTCCTCCGTCGATCTGCGAGTTAAGCCCCGCTTACACCGCTCCATTTTCGCACGTGCCGCTTTACTCTGTCTGGCAGATTGCGGGGAGAGAGGGAAAGGGGTTATTGTACAGCGCGTGTACAATACACGTGACGCGTGACGGATCAATCGCGCAAAGATGAAATCCGTTCTAATCCCATGCGATAAATTGCACGTGTAACGTTTGTCTGCTTGATATTTCTCCCTCGTCAAAATGAGATATTCCGATGTAACACGACATATTCGTTACCGATCGTCCAGATAATAATTATGCATTAAAAAGTTTGTTACCAAAACATGTGTAAATTCCGTTAAGATCAACGTTAAATTTAACCCTTATTCCGTACTGGTGGATCATTTTTGTCTGTGATTTTTCTAACAACGTCAAGTTCTCGAAAAAAAATAAACATGAAATAATATATTTAAGTATTTATTTTAGTCTTTATTTAGAATGTTCAAAGAAGGTATATACATTTTTTCAGGTTTTTTAAAACACATTTACATATTAATAAACTTATCGAAAATACGCTGACCCACCTGTACAGTTAGAAGGTGTCAAAAATAACAATACGGAGTAAGAGTTGATATTAATTTGATAAATTAAATTCAATAATACTACGTGAGAAAAAGAGAGAGAGAGAAAGAAAGAGAGAGAGAGAGAGAGAGAGAGAGAGAGAGAGAGAGAGAGAGAGAGAGAGAGAGAGAGAGAGAGAGAGAGAGAGAGAGAGAGAGTTCTGTAACGCTTTTGTAGCGAGTGTACAGTATATTTACCATAATGCAGCCTCAATATCAATATCAAAAGTTTGCACAGCGTAAATTTAATTCGCGCAAAAGTACGCGTACGCATACTTCTCTCGGAAAAGTTGCTCGTTATGTAACTTGTTATATGATGAGAGATGTAATTCTGACACGATATGTACAACTTTAGCAGACTCCGCTTACTTATTTCTACCATTATGCCCGAACGGTTCTGGACTTGGAGGCAAATGCCAGGGGAATCTGTATCCGGAAACTTTCAATCGATGGGTCGTAGATAGTGAATCGATCAAACGTCGGAAGTCAAATTGTATATCGTTATCAGAATGATGCCGAGAGGGAGATGAAAAAAAAGGGGAGAGGGAGAAAAAGGGGGGAGAAAGAGAGCTGCGATTTTAATAGATGCACTCTCGTACGTACATACATGTACTCTTTCAACTTTTTACGACTTCGAAACCAGCGCACATATATATATAAGTACGACCCCCCTGTAATTGCCTATTACTATAATTGACTACCTGTCGGTCGTTCTACCTCGCGATGTATAATGGGAATCGATTAACGTGCCTCGCGCTTTGTACCTATTTGATACGAGTGTACACGTGTATAAGAAGGTGATAAATTACATTAACGCGCGTCTTCAGACACGTGCGCGTATGTTCATTCCATTATGACGAAGATGTCGTCAGAGAGATTTTGAATAGAGTGCTATCCCTCTTTACTTTCCTGGACTTTTATTACAGCCCCTATTTTATAAATGAAAAATTTTATGCTGATTTTTTTTTAATTTAATTAAAATATGTTTTAATATTTTAATTAAAACATTCTCTTACTTTTTTCCAATCAAATTAACAATTATTTGTGATTTTTTTATTTCACTAGATACATTAACCAGAAAAAATGTAATTTATATTAGCGTTGAATCTATTAAATAAAATAAGGCTCTTTGTCGTTGCTTAAAAATGAATAGCATACATATACTTTTCTAAAATTTTATTTCACAGATTTATGTTATTATAAGAAAACATACTTTTGGCACATTTTTCCGATACTAAGCATATTATGAAATTTAATCAGCAATTTAGAGAAGTTGAGGAATAGTATAATAAACCCTTCTTAACTCTAAAATTTTAACCCGCACACACATAGCGTATTAAAGTCAATCACAATCTACTCTTGAGGGAATTAAGGAAATAGTCGTCTAACGAAAGGACTTTTGGCGTAAACTCTCTAATGATGCATTTGCCGTCTTTTCCAACTTTTTGATCCGATTAACTATAATACGACAGTACTTTCAAATATTCATACATCTTTTGTATAAAAGGGATATACATGTATAAAAAAAGATTACTCGCATTACTCTCTTTACATAAATAAAATTTATAATAAATTTCAAGTATTGAAATTATTAAGAAAAAATGCGCATAATATAATGATTAATATTCGAATTAAAGTATAATTTAAATATAATTTGCAAAAAATGTATACTAATGTTAAAATATGGTAAAAATAATTAAAGTGGCTTAACTCTACCGTTAACGGATAAATCACATTGTCGCGCTAATGCCTGACAAGCGAAATTTAATTTTAATCAGAAATTTAATTTTAATATGAATATATTTTGGTATTTATTGTTGAATAAAAGCGATATCACACTTTACACGGGCACAACAGGCTATTATAATTTTTAATTAGGTATGCTTTAATTATTTTTATTGTTCTTCATTAATTTATATATAATTATCTTGTCAGGTTTCATTATTCTTTTATACCATTTCTCACCGTTCGCAATGTAAATGACCGCTATTAGTGGAAAAGTGCGAAATATATACGCACGCGTTACACGTACGGCATACCATGATACGATTCTAAAAACAGATTTTCAAGAAAACTCTCAAACACCCGTGAAACCTTCGCAGGATAAATCGTTGCTCTCGACTAACTATCGTAACTACTGGGTATAACGTAATTTGCACACACTATCGCGTGTCCTTATTCTGATGAGAAGAGCACGGCCGGCGCGCGATCCACGCACGCACGCACGCACGCACGCACGTGGGAGTGCGTGCGCGCTTCGCGTTCACCCGGTGCTGCGGCGTCGTTCACGTGGGGTACACATTTTACGGCAGATCCTGCGGAACAGGTTGTTCCGGTAAATGCGAGGAAGGAATAAGAAGGGAGAAAGAGAACGGGGAACTCGTAGGTAGCTGGTAGCTGGTCGAGTGTGTAACACATACGTGTATGTATGTGTACACTTTTTTTATTCTCCGCCCGAGAGTGGTTCATCGTACTTTGCGAACTTGTTCTCTCTCCCTCTCTCTCTCTCTCTCTCTCTCTCTCTCTCTCTCTCTCTCTCTCTCTCTCTCTCTCTCTCTCTCTCTCCTTCTCTCTTTACAAACACTCTGCACACACGGTACACATTATCATTACGGTGTTCGCGTTAGATTCTGACGTGCGATCGAGTAAACCGCAAATCGCCGGAAATCAGATTTTTTCCCCGACGTTCAATGTCAGTTATCGTTAAATTTACTGTTGCGTTACCAAATTATTCGATCATTTTTCCGAAAGATAAAATACGTTTCTGTAAAAACTGCTAGTTTTTACTGCAGATATTTATAATCGATACCGATAAAATAACTTTCGTATTAATATAGACAATACCATGTGATGTGTGAGGACATTCGACTGACAAAAGACGATACAAAGTATACGTTAATAAATATAAAAGTGCCTGCTTTCCCATAATATCGTACATTCTAATCAGTAGTACATTGATAGTATTATTTAGTTTATCCTTCCTGCAGGGAAGGATCGCAAACGCATCAACAAATTAGAAAACATATGCTGCAGTTAGTAAAAACCGATAAGAAACTTTGACGTATTCACCAAAGACTTTAAGAAACTCTCGTAGTGTTCGGCAAACACATCTCGGAGAAGATTTATCTTTTCTCGTACAAGCGAGAAAAAGTTTCAGCCCAAACGTGGCGTAAACGCGAGCTCGCAACGAATATTAATGCGTGACACGAAATAGCTATAGCCTTATACAATAGCTGCATTCTAGTTTGAATTCGCTCTTTTTGATATATATATATATATATATATATATATATATATATATATATAACGTATTATATACGGACACGAGAGACGGTCAGCTGTTCCGGCGCGGTGTGTATACGGCTTAAGATATAGCCGCCGGGATAATCCGGCAAATCCCCGACAACGCCATTTTCGCCATTTGTTGCTGTTGTGAATATTATGGTAATCGGGATTCGAAGCTCCAATAACATTGTTGGGTAGCGAGCGAGCGCGAGCACGCGGGCGAAAATATCAATTTCAACTGGTATTATCGGAGCTCTCTCTCCGATATTCTGTAAGCTCAGCCGGCGCCGATTATCCGACACGTGATCGATATAGCGCGAATTTATTTCTCTCTCTCTCTCTCTCTCTCTTTTTCTGTCTCCCATTTTTTTGCTCTCCTTGTTTCTCCTTTTCTCATTCTCAGTCGCTTTATATACACCAAAAGATCTTAATATAATATCATATATATAAATATATATATGTATATATTACATATTATATTATTACATATAATGGTTGTTGCCTCCATTATTAATCCGCGACATTGTTTTACCAACAATACGATCGATTTGTTAAGTTTGCACGCACATGCTAGGATAGTCATGCAGTTGATTTTGCATCAATCAGAGACATTTTGCCGTCGATTCGACACGAATAGTATTTATTGATCGATGATTTTGATAGATGATGATTGATATCAAAAACGATGCATTGTGATGAGGGAAGGGGAGAGGAAAAAAATGAGGGGACCGCGCAAGATTATTAAATGGATCATTTGCGCCGCAAACTGCCACGTTTCGTTGAACTATATTGAATAAATGCCAATCGGATGTGAAGCAAATACGCGTATTCGGCATCGTTACAAACTTTTGGTTTCCAATTTTAGTTTTTTTGAATCGATGGCGTTGCGAAATAGCATAGTGACATGCAAAACTGCTTTTTTTTTTGCTGAAAAAAAGTCGTATTTCTGCAAATTAAACTAACTTTTAATACGCATGTCCATTTTTGCTGATGCTACATTTTATTAACAATAAAAATGTAAAAAGCCATTTTAATTTGTGTTATTTTTTTCAGTTCATCAGTTCTCTCAACATAATAACAATGTAATGAATGTGAGTATTAAAATAGATCAATCGATAATTATATTGTCTTTTAATGACTAAAGAATAGTACCTTATATAATTTTTTTAAAAATCTTTTTCTAAAAAAAAAACAAATTATTTTTAGTAAAACACTTTGGACGCGATCTATCATAAATAACGATAATAATTCTTAAATAATTTTCCTTTACTAGCGCTTTAATTTTCTTTTGAAAAAAAAAGAAAGAAAAATTTTGTAAAACAAGATATTTTATATTCAAAAAATCGTTTCTCATTAAAAAAACCAGTTTTCCATATAAAGAAGACATGCATTTAAACTATCAAGTCTCTCTCTCTCTCTCTCTCTCTCTCTCTCTCTCTCTCTCTCTCTCTCTCTCTCTCGCTCCATATATGTTTGCAAAAAATTTGAAACTTTATTGGTGTTACGAGATTGGGGCGAGAGAGAGCGAGCTTCTCTGCACGTAACAGTTTTGATTCACGTCGTTCCCGATCTCGCCCGATACGTTTACCGTTGCGAATTAGAGGCAACGTTCCAGAGAAATACGGTCTGCATTGTATCGGCCCCCGGAGACTGTGACTCGACAATTTTCGATTCGCCGATCGTTCGCTCCGTCGATTGGTTACCGCGCGGTATAAACGGCATACAGAGACGCGAGGCAGGATATATGTAATATGTAACAATATGTTACACGGTGAAATCCCTCTGCGAAAGATTGGCGGTGACCGCAAGCTTTGCTATCGACAATAATACGACACGAGGTGAGTTGGCGCCATTTTTTCGCGTGGTCTTCTCTCTTCGCGTCGAGGAAAATAAAAAAAAAAAAAAAAAAAAAAAATCCAAAGAGAGGCTCGGTAATACCGAAGTGGCGGGTGTGTGTATACACGTACGATGATAATCTATCTGTGTGTGTTTAGTATATTTATGTGCGATAGTCTATCACGAGATATTGCCACTCGCGAGCATAGACGAACGCGAAAGGGGCGTACGTGAGAGGGAGGCGGTTCCCTTGATATCTCTGGATATCCGCGAGCTCTAAAATTACCCGGCCCGACTGTTCAATCTACCGCGACTAACTCTACCGATACTAACTGCTCGAAATTTGAAAAGTTCAACGACAACTGCGGCAACAGAGATGTTGAGAGAAAATGTGCTTTAATATTGAAATTATTTCAGCAAGAAGTACGATGATAACTGACCGACAGTTTTGCGAGCCTTAAATCTAAAATTTGACTTTCGACCGTGGTTTCGGCGAAACCTGTCGGGATCAATCTCCCGACTTTTAGAATCCACTATGTACGAATGAGTTTGCTTTTTTAAATGTGCTCGACACACGCGGTTCTGAATTTATTACCGCCATTACCGCGAGACGTATTTTATTCGGCTGCCCGTTCTTTTTCTCTACCTTTCTCCTCTCGCTCCTTCTCTCTCTTTCGCAGAGCGATTTTCGGATTCCGGCGATGCCAATTAATCTTCCTATCTGGAATGCAATTAACGCGGACGAAACAAACAAAAGTAGATTGATCCGGAGACAAACGTTTAAAAAAAAATTCATTTTTTACCTCGCTGCTTTCCTGATTTAACGTAACAAATTCAAATATCTGCAAAAGTTTTAATTATGATTTACGAAAAAAAAAAAAGAAGATAAAACGTGTGATAAATATTGAATAAAATAATTTCATCTCCATTTCATATATTTTAATAATTATTACTACCCGTCATTAGCACTTTATCTTATCGTGACCTAAAATAAATCAGTAGACAGTCGCAACTTAATAAAGATTCTACATTTGACCTATATCCATACATTCTCAGTTTGGAATCACTTTGAATAATATATTTTCACAAAGTCTGGCAGATTTCTCTCGGGACACGCAAGTATGGCACAGTTATTCCTTTTGGGAAATGACGGGAACTCGGCGCGTCTAGATTGGCGGCTGCAAGTATCTATCGCGCATTTCCCATTGTCGATAATCGTATATCGGCGTTATATATATACCAGACACATGCGCGAAGATAGATTTATTTAAAAACGTATGAAAAAAAGAAACATCCATTCCTTATCTCGATATCGGTACTTCGTTTCAATATAGCGATACCGTTTTACGATATGTTTTCGTTCAATGGTTTTTTTCTTTTACAACTAGCATTCCCAGGAAACGTTCGACTTTGATTCAACGAGTCGCCCAAGTTTTACAATTTACATTTCTTCTTTCTTTTTACATATATGGTCTTTTGTTCACACTTGTTCCGATCGTTCCTTGTGATCGGATAACAGAGCAACGATATGCTGCGGTAACGCAGCTCTCGGGGATGAACTTTTTCAATTTTATAGCGGACCCCGGAATCGTGTCCTGCGAGAAGAATTCTGCGGGAAGAGTCCTGCGGGTGGGGTCCCCATCCCCGATACAGCGAAATGCGGCTGCTGTCACGACTAGTTCGCCGTGAGAGAACGAGAGAAAGCAAGAGAGAGAGAGAGAGAAAGCGAGAGGGAGAGACAGAAAGAAAGAGAGAATTTGCTTCTCCATCGGTCGTGAAACTTCGAGGGTGATTCGAGGGCGCAAGTTCGCGTACTATATACTATAAGCATCGCGTAAAGTTAAAGAAACCGGAAGAGAGAGAGAGAGAGAGAGAGGGGGGGGGTGAGGGATAGAAATTTGATTTCAAATCGAAAATGCCGCGAAGCCTCGACCGCGATTTCGCTTCCTATCGTCGCAAGAGCGCGCCGAATATTTCAATACTGTCGGATTTTCGACGCTGGAACAGACGGGAAGGAAGAAGCGAGGCGAGAGATCGTGATATTCGATGGAGCGACCTAAATCTGCCGCGCAACGTCAAGCGGCATTTCATCGGCGAAACTCGATTCTACGCAAGTAAACGCGAGACGGGCGAGAATTAGGGCTAAGGATTCTCGAAAATATTCAGCTTTCAATTTCACAGATACGATCCTTATTTATCTATCTGATCGTATAAAATATAATTTATTTAAGGGAATCATTTCCAAATACGATTCTTATGACATTTATCGATTAATTATATAATTAATAAGTATTAATGTGCGTAGTATTCGCGAAAAATAAGAGTTCTAATTTTAATTGCTTTTCTGAATCAGGCGAGATGGAGGAAAAATTAGGTCTTTCACTTTGAAAATGGATATTTTGTCGTATAAAATCAAAACCTGAAAAAGATACAATTACGAATGTAACTATCCGAGCTTGGGAACACGCAAAGAGATGTCAAGAATCAAATTCGATACCGCGTGTTGTAGAATCCTTTGATCTGCCGTCTGTCGTCGAGGTCAAGACGACAGCTGTCGCCTTTACCGATATTCACTCGCCATGAAGGAGGTATCGATCTATTGGCGATCGTTGATTATCCAATCGCGAGGCGAGAAGCGACGCGCGGAATGCATAGCATTAGCGTCCACGTCATCGTCGTCGTCGTCGTCGTCGTCGTCGTCGTCGTCGTCGTCGTCGACGGCCGGCTCGTTAATTGATTTCGTACTAATTGCTACATTCGATCTCCACCTTTAATTAGACTCAATTAATCTCGACTCTCGGTGTATCCTTGACTAACGATCGATATCAAGCGTCTAATGTAGAAGCGTCATCGAGCGTCGCACTCTCGTCTTTCATTAAGCGTGCCGATGTACCGACGTCGATTAAAGACAGGATTCGAGCAAAGCTTGTTCAACCTCCCCCCAGCTCTCTCTCTCTCTCTCTCTCTCTCTCTCTCTCTCTCTCTGTTTGCTGTTTACGGGCTTTCATAATATTATCATCTTCTCCTTAGAGTGGTGATCTAAATACATATCTCGATCAACCGATTCATCAAGAGAATAAACAACAAAATATTTTTACCATCAATATAATCAATTTTAAAACATTTTTCCCCAAATATATATATTGATATATTATTATATTAATTTCTAAATGAAATAATTTGTAGCAAAATTCAATTTCATAGATACGAGCCTTATTTATGTGATAGCATGAAATATAATTAAAAATATAATTTATGATTTATCATTTAAGAGAATCAAAATATAATTTATGAATTATTTCCAAATTTATTCATAACAACACGTTAGAAATTCTTTCAACCCATAGCTGATTGTACTCTAAAACATGCACCACTTCGTTCTTTCTTAAAAAGAAGCTTGCAATTTTGAATCCTACATTGGAATGTAAAAAAATAGCCCAATTTAGAGCAGCCGGAGAAACCGGTTACGACCGGGTATGTAACAAAAGCTATCACGCGGATAATGGTAATTACGGACAAAAAGTGAGCGAACAAAGTTGTCCAACTTACGCGTGATATGTGCGTTTATATACGCGGTACCATCTCCTTCTTGTCTCTCTCACTTTTTCCCTTTTGTCTCTCTCTCTCTCTCCCTCTCTCTCTTCTCTCTTGTCATCGTTCGCTTGGTTCTCTCTCTGCGCCATTTACGACACGCGCATAACCATAGGCTCGCGAAAATTAGACGGCTGACCATCCTCCGACTTTGCTGTACTCACCTAAAAAAAAGCAACAACGAGAAAGGTTAATTACATTTTGCTCGCAACTCCTGGTCTTTATGCGGACCAGGATAACAAGACTTCGCGTCTCGCGCGAAGCCAGGCTTGTAGTAGCCACGTGGTGCTTTTTAGTGTTCTTTTACTAGAGTCGTTTAATAAAGTGAGAAAAAAAAGGACTGTTTTCATATGCAGTCGCAGGAATAAAAACAGAAACAATGAAAATTTACAGTTCTCTAACAATTGCCAAAAGAGTACGTCAAACGTTCTACTTTAGAACTGTCCTCAATGAGTTGAAAGAATCGCTTTGTGTTTCGAAACGACGTCCTTTATTTTACGTTCTCGAGTCTCTCACGCAAAGATACTTATTGTCGAGAAGTATCTCGAGTCGATCTCTCGAAGAGTTCTCAGAAAAATCATTTATTCCAAGACATTTCTGAGCGGCCGGGAAATTCTCGTAATATTATTGTTAGAAAACAAACGCGTATGTGTGTACACACATGTACGGTAGTATGATGGAAACCGTATATTCAAAGAATGTATCCAGGTCGAATATACTACATATTCAAATATACTTGTGCAATAGAAATCTTACTGCCAAGTATACAGACGACACTCGAAATCACTAACGGACGTCGAGAAGCCGTAATATCCGGAGCATTACTTGGCTAAATTAAACTCAACTAACCGGCTAATATTCATGCAATTACCCGGATGGATTAGATTGCGCGGCAGAGATAAAATGCAGACAGGTAATTTGAAATTTTTCGCGATACTATTTCTGACTAGCGAACTAGCGAGATATGGTTTGTTTGAATTTTTCTGTTTCACTTTTCTCAACAAATTATGTACACAAAATTGTTCTCTCTGCTCTTTTCTTTCATTTATAATTTGAAAAGTTATCGGTTCGATATTTTCCGAGAAAATTAACAGATTATTCTTTTTTTTTTTTTTTTTTTTTTAATTTGACAATTTTCAAGAGTTTAAAAAAGTGTCAATTAAAAAAATAATGTTTAATTCATTCCTCAAGAGAAATAAATTATAAGAGCTCGCAATTTTCAGAAACAATATTTGAAAGAAAGTGTCAAGTCTTTATGTACATTGTAAATTACGTTAGATCTTGCAAAATATTTTTCTCTCTATTTTTTCTCTCCCTCTCTCTCTCTCTCTCTCTCTCTCTCTCTTTTTCTCTCTCCAGTAAAAACATTTATAAAACCAAAGGCATTTTATAGGAGCAAAAGCCATCGCATTTACGTCCCAAGACGGTGTTTCAATTTTCAACAAAGAGATTGGTCCCTTAGATTCATCAAACGCCTGTGCACACGAGGCAACCTGTACACGAATGATAATCGAGTCTCTAAGATTACGTAGTAACTCTCGCACGTGCCGGCGAGTGGTCCTTAAGGGACTCTCTCAAGAGATACGTGCGTCGCCAGGTGCCTGCCAGGTGGATTCTCCACCTGCCTACAAGCTGCTGCCTAAGATTCTCCTCTCTCTTCCATTTGGCGCGTGCGTGAACCTTCTCTTCCAAGAGAGAATCAACGGTCAAGCAGACATTGTTATTCTCTTTGTTATTTTTATATATAATTTAATCGAAATGCTCGAATATATTCCGAGAGCGATTACAATAGAGAAAATATTCACATCGATATCAAATCCGTAAGAATCCATGTTATAATTTTATACAAATACTTATATATTATTTGCATATACAAATATTGTGTGTGTGTGTGTGTGTGTGTGTGTGTGTGTGTGTGTGTGTATTGTAGATGTAAGTAATAAAACTCGTTATATTTGAAAATGTAATAAGATTAATTAAAGACCAATAGAAATACTAAAAAATTATTAAAAAATTGTCACAAATAATCTATAACAATGCTAATGTTTGATAATGTTATTAAATATTAATTGACATTGATATACGTCATTTGTAACCATTTTTTTACAACCTTTTAGTACTCGCATTGGCTTTACTTAATCCCCTATTACATACATATATAGATTGTATTTCAAAAGAATATAAATTTAAATTTTTATTAGTATTAATATTATTTTACAGATATATTATATATATATATATAAAATAGTATTTTATTTTTTATTATTAGTTATATATAATCATGTGTTATTTTCCATACAAAAGGCAACCTGATTAAATATTTTTTCATCCATACATTTCTCCATAAATTGATTTCGACAGTACGCGCGACTGTAATTCTGGAAAGATTTGCCGTAAAATCTGATGAACGAATTCTTCCTTACATCCCATTCTCTCGAATTTCATCGATCGCCCATTGTTTCTGCGTGCATGGTCGGATGTATGGGACAATCGCGGGGTGGCAAGGGCGCGGACGGTTTACTCTCGCCTAATGAATCCATCGGACGCGATAAATTATTATCGCGACCGCACGCAATCGATAAGAACTCGATGCTCGAAGGGTTAACGAGCGTCCGATGACCTCCCCCTCTTCGCGGCCGCAGAGAGTTCTATAGATTGTACCAAGCGCGTGGTTCATGAACAACGTAATACGCGCGACGACTTCCATTATGGGTATTATACGTTATCCCGGTTTACACGCGCGACAGTAAACAATGCCAGCTTCGTATACGTGCATGCGTGTATGTATATACATGTATGTATGCGCTTCGACGTGTCGTACGCAGTATTCTTCTTGCTTCAACGCGTAAGCCCGTTTTGTCGAAAGTGTATTATATACATCTCGATAGATCGGCAGTACAAAAATGGAAACGTAATGACGATTAAAAATGCATATGGCAAAAATTTTAATTTTTAATTCTGCTCTCTGTGTTATTCAAGTAAAATCATTTTTATATAATTATTTTATAATATGTAATTTGCCGCTTAATTTCAAACATCTTCAAATATCATTGTAATATATATATATATATATATATATATATATATATATATATATATATAAAATATTAAATGTATGTATAATAATTATTAACTAATATAAATTTTTCTAAAAATTTAATAAAAGTATGTGAAACTCTAAATCTTTCGAGAGTTATAAATTAAATTAAGTACGTCCCAAAGTTTCAAATCTTTTCCTACGGATTTTATCTTATGAGCTTTATCTTGTTATAAAAATCTATTAAAGATTACTTAAAAACTTTTCTACTAATAAATGCGAAATTTAAGTATTACCTAACAATTTTTAACATTCGAAATACCCTCCCCCCCCCTTTACCGTTCAATTTGCAAAGCTAACAAGAAATTAAAATAAAATGAAAAAAAATCTTTAATTTACATGATTTATCTTATCAAGAAAAAAAATTGAATATTTTTTACATTAAAATTTCGCTTCCCTTTGTAGTCCATAACCGTGTAACCTTTAAGCACCGTTTAATGATAACATCGTTTAAATAGCAGTTATACCACACTTATGCGAAGTGAACGATAAAACTTTTCTCAGTAGCGCGAACAGACATTTTGTGAACAGAGAGCCTTGCCTATTTCGACAAAACGAAATGGAACGAATACGGGTGTAGCAGGTGTTGCCCCGTTGCAGGTGTAACATCCCCGTCGCATTGACGGCACCCTCATCTCTGTCTCTCCGCCCTTCCCTGCCCCTTCCCTCTCTCTCTCTCTCTCTGTCTCTCTCTCTCGACACCGGCTCGGAATTACCGAAAGTAAACTTTCCGCGGTTAAGCCATAATCGGATCTTCTTCCCTCGATACGCAGAGCCCGTTGCCGCTACCGCGCCCGGGCTCTTTAGAGGCCGGATACTACACGTAGTTATTCCGCTTCCGACACGGGATCGCGGTAATGGTGGTAGTAAAACGGCGGCTCTCTCGTAGACTATTAAGGATACAGAGAGAAGTCAGAGGTCGAAATACATGGAACGACGCTCGTCCGTTCCTTACTTATTGTTAGTCCCGATATCAAAGCGATAGCCTCTTAAATGTTAAGTAAGAACCGTGTCTAACTTATTCAGTATTTCGTCGACTTGTCTCGCAAACTACCGTAAGCTAATCAAAGACCTTTTTATGAGGATATCAGATGGCTTGTCATCTTGGTAAACTTATTGAGATATTGAGATCTTCCCTTCCCCCGTGCCATAAAGTGTTCCTTGAAGAGATATAAGATAATAAATCTTTTCTCGATAGAAGAACATTATAAACTTTTATGCGAGAATATCAGATGGGAATTTTAGTAAACTCTCTCTTGGTGCGATTTTTTTAATATTAATTTTTATAATGTGAAAATAAAATATAAATTGAATGAAATATTTTTCAATAAAAAGAATAATCATTAACGATTTTCATTTACTAGTATTTAAAAAATATAATGATTCTTTTTATTACAAATATGACGCTATCAAACATTTTCATCTCCCATACCATTAAAATTTAGATAACTTTTAATAGAGATTTAAAATTATATTTAAAATTATATCGTAATTTCACTGCCGCTTTTAAAAAGAATACGCTAGATATATGAACGTGCAATTCACGCGGCAAATTCAGGTGCAAATCAAACGTTTTTCAGAACCGCGAAAGATAGCGATAGATGAAGGTGTCATTGATTACAAGAGGCGTTATCCGAGCTAAATTAATACTCGCGTAGAGAGCACAGTGATAGACGAGAAAGGCCGACGAGTTCGTGTCTTGTGATTAGTGCGCGCGAATTGACTAGATGAAATTGCACCTCGCACTGCGTCATAGTCGACAAAACTTTATCGTTTGCACACGAGATAGATTAATACGAGGGAATCCTCTATTTTATTAACGTTATTACGAGCCATGATCCGCGGCCTTTCAAACGTACGAAGACTGACCTTTCAAATTCTTAATATTGTTTTCTATGAGAAAAAAATTCTACATAAAGTTATAAATAATATTTTTAAAATTAATTAATATTTCTAGGAATGTTTTTGAACTTATTGTTAGATAATCTAAAAGGTCACTATCTTTTAAAATAATAGGAAAAATAAACACAATTTATACATTTGACTCGTTTTCGAATGAAAAAAATATTCTTATTTCCATTGTTAAATTTCAAAGTGATGCGTTATCTTATTTAAAATAAAATTTATTTTGATAAGAAAAGAAAAAGGCAAATATACATACTAAAGACAATTCAATTTACTTTGGCACAAAGAGGAAATAGAATATACTAATAATAAGTTGTATATGTATTCAAAAATTTTATAGGCAGAGGTAATAGATTTACCTAATAAATATAATATTTTCATATCAACGACAACACATTACCGTTGAAAAATTTAAAAATAGTCTTTTTAATTAAACAAAAAAAAATCTTTTGTTAATATATTTAAAAAACCGCTTGTGAATAAAAACTTATTGTATATTTCGACTAGAAAACAAAGTCTTTTTTTAACTACATTTCTCAGAAATTAATAATTAACAATTTCTGCTTCCAAACTTTTAAACAGTAGGGTATGTCCCGATTTAACAATCGCGCATGGTTTTTAGCCAAAAGGCGGCTGCGATCTTCCTATACCGCTCGCTCTTTATTTGACACTTTACTTCACACAAAGTGACACCGCAATAGCAGAGTCGCGTATATAACGGGCTAGCGAGTATTCTCAACGGAAAAGCAGCCCGGTGGTGTTTGCGAGACGTTTGCGGAAATGGTGGAAAAAGTGTCGCGCGCGTAACGTGAAATTGTGTACGGCAATGTTGACGATTGAGAGCGTGGAGTGACGAGTAAAGGGAGACGAGTCGATGATAGCGATACGGGATTCTCTCACCGGCGTACAAATTGCCCCGGTGGAGCCCGTCTTCCTGGATTAGCCGGCTCATCCGGTCGGAGAAAACGAGTTTCAACGGATCAACGGTCTCGTCGGATGAAGTAGAGTCGATGTTGGACTCTTGGCTCGCAAGATGTATAAAAGGTACAACGAGCTCCCGGCCATTAGCGATACGTAATTATAACGGCGCCGTTTGTTCCTTAATCGCACGTTTAGCGCGTTCAGTTGGCGGAAAACAGTAGTTCATTTTCGAATAACGTTATAATAACCAACGATCCATCACTGGGAAAGCAATCGTTTCGAGAAATCTTGCGTCTGGGTGGCAACAGTGTAACAAATTGTCTAAAAATTCAGACACATTTTTGTTTGAAGTTTCAGATCTGAAAGTAATTTCAGACAATTATTTTAATCATTAGATTTATTTCTCTAAAGTTTAAGAGAATTACGGACAGTATGTCTGTAAAAAAAACTTCAGACACTTTACAGTTATTTTTTACTAATAGTGTTTAAAATTCCTACGTAATCGGATATATAGTATAAAGTATAAAATCGTCGAGTTCTTTCGAGCTGTTATGTCTCGTAATTGACTCTAGATGAGTGTAACGTTTTTAATTATTAAAACAGTTTTACGTTATTAAAATACTGTGAAAAATAACTGCAAAGTAAAATTTTCTTACACACTTTCTTATGGAATTTTTAGAAATTTTATTTTTCAGAAAAATTAAGACAGATTTCCTGAAATTATTTTTAGACATCTAGATTTGAAAATTTAGACAAAAATACGTCCGAATTTTTTACAGTGAATACAACTGTGAAGAATACAATAATACGCGGGAAATTATATCAATATAATTTTTCAGGAATATTTATACGATTTTCATTCGTACCGCCACTCGAATACATCACGAGCTGTCAAAATCTAGAGGTTTATCGATCGAATCGATGCGACGGGCCGCCCTTTGTATATCGACGGAATTTTACCCCCGCGAAAACGATAACGCTCGGCTTTCCCGCGGGGAACCGATTCCGAACAGGTCGACAACGTGTCGATGAATGCAAATAACACGTCTAAACGGCATCTCGGCGCATCGACGTACACACACACACACACAGGCTCTCACGACATAACAACCAACTTGGGGATGCGCCGTTAACGGCGTCGTAGCCGCTCTAATTATCGGGGAGACGCGCGCGTGCATTGAACGGAAGCGCGCGGAAAACGCTTCTTTCTCACGCGTCGTACCGTGGGATACGCGCGGGCATGATCACACTTCGCGTATAATCGCGGCGATCAGAGCCCGGAGAGAGTACAACGACGCTAAAATTTCCATAACCGAACTTAACGCTTACGCGAGACGCGCTCCCGTCGTGGAAGAGGCACGTTCGCTATACGTGACGTCGAATCGCGTCAGGGGAAATCGATAGTTCGGGCTCTCCTAAAGGAGATTATACGCTCTCTCCTTTTCGACACTCCTCCCTCTTTTAAAAAAGGATCGGATGAGAAAGCGGAAAGGGGAGAAACGTGACCCCGGTGCGGGAGGAAGGGAGAAAACATTTATTATATCGGGGGGGGGGGGGTCAGAAAATGAAGTACGCCAAGGATTCGGCGCAACAGCGGGGCGACCCACTTTTTTTACGAACTTGAGAAAATTATGCTTGTAAAACTCCAAAAGAGGTAGATTTAAACGAGTTTGCCTAAATTCTTGAAAAAATGAGCCGAGCCACTCAATTCTTCGATAAGACGTAATTCTCCGTAAGCGCAGAGAGTGTCGAGTGAAAAAAAAAATAGAAAATGAAATTAAATAAATAAATAAAATAAATGAGGAATTAGAGCAGAATTTACGTTGAAAAAATAAATGTCCTTGGAGTAATTAAATGTAGAATAACAGAAACGGTATAATGTTCTCATCGGTATATAAACAAATTCATCGGTATCCAATTAGATGAGAGAAGAGAGGAAGAGAGAAAATATTCATTACGCGCTCTAATAAATCCTCTTGCGTAATTAAATAAAAGTGGAAGATATGCGGTTATATAAAGTATATAATAAATATGGCGATGGCAAATAAATTTAAAAAATTGTTCATTATTAAAAAAAAAAAAAAAAGAATTATCGTAAACTCTTGCTCTTCACAGATTAGAAATAATAAAAATATTATTAGATAAAATTATATATTTGAAACTTTATAAGAAAAAATTGTAAAAAGTTGTAGAAATAAAATTATAAACTGCAACAATAAGGATAGGTATATAAATAATATATATATTATTAAAAAAAATCTATAAAAATATTATTATAAAAAATATGAAATATTTTATTTGATGAATTTCGCGTTGTATAAAGAAAAAAAAAATGTACATTAAAAGCCGGAAAGAACGGAATGGAAAAGCGTACCAAAGGACAAAAGACCGGCAAGAAGTTAATAGTAACTAAAGTGGCGGGAAAAGACGAGTGACACGCGGGAACCCGCGATGACCCCTCGAAGAAAAGCGGATAATGACGGCTAATGACACGTACCTATATGCGCGCTTCGTGTTGCATATCCGGTGTATTACAAAGTGCGTAGAGAGGCGCGGGGAAGGGGGGAAGGGGGGAGGGGGGGAGGGGGGGACATGCGCGCGGCCATTCTCACGGTGTAATTTTGCCCGCCCTGATACGGAATCGGCGTGGAAACTCGCGCGGGATGAACGCGGCGCGAGTCGCACGCTCGCGGCCGCGACACGTTTAATTATTCGTAAGCTGCCGCGCGAGAGTCGCCAACATCGCGTCGCGTAAATTGCAATCGCGCGCGAGCAGAAAAAGAAAAGGAAGAGAAAGAGGGAGAGGGTGAGCGAGGGAGTAAATGAGCGGAGAGAGAAGAAGGAGGAGAAGAAGCTACGAGAGAGGTATACGAGCGATTTCCGCTACCTGACGGTTTCTTCGGACGGGCCCGTTACGGACGTATAAATTGTACGTTATTAAATCGCACGTCGGCGATTAAATTGTCAGCCAAAGTGCACGATCATGCCCCGCGTTTCTTGCCTGCCCTCCTTCTCTCTCGCATCCCTTGAAAAAAATGTATTAATGCGTTCGAGGAAAGAAATCGACCATTCATGCGAACCAACGCGCCGTAATACCGGGTGGAAATCGCGTGAGACGATCCAAATATCCAAGAATTCGGCTGAAGAAAGACACATGGGAAATGCGAGATATATATATATATATATATATTATTCGGATTAGCTGTATCTCTTTTATTCCTTAATCTTTCATCGCTACTCTCAAAGGATCACTTTCGCGAACTTTATGCAATCTTGTCGGATTACTTTTTGATGTATATCTCATGTTTTTTATTTATAAGAAGCGCAAAGTTTCAAATATTCTCTCCGAAACTTTTTTATTTTGTATATAAAAATATAAATCTTTTAATCTATCGAATCTTAAAATTGTAATAATAATTTACTAAATTTCTTAAAATGTCGCTATAATATTGTAGACATACTTAGTCATAAAAAAAAGATTCCAAGTCCGTAAACTATGATTTTCAAAAAGTTTAAGACAGCAAGCTCTTTATTATCTTGCGATGTATTATAAAACGTGTGAAGATAGACTACTTTAAGTTTCCTCAAGTATATAAAACTGAAGTTTGCTCGACTCGAATCATATACCCATCCGTAGAATTCCCATAACCGGATATTACTCAAGACTGCCAAAGAATGATGATCAATGGATTCAACGTCAGCATAGAAATTCTCGCAAATAGCGTAACATTGTGCGATCAGAGATCTAATGCGAAATATGAGAACGTGAATGCAAATGTGTAAAAAATATATTCTCTACGTCCATCTCTCACTAAAGAATATACATGACAATACGATACAATTTGCGTCTCTCTCTCTCTCTCTCTCTCTCTCTCTCTCTCTCTGCTGGAGAGACAGAGTGTTTTATTTTGTACATTATTTTGCATTCCACTTTTAACCTGCTGCAAATCTCCGGTTCATTCGATCTTGCAGCAAGCGTGCTCAGGATTAAAAGCAGAAAATCAGAAGAGGGTAGTTTATCCTGCATTTTCACTTTTTGTTGCGCTTTGCACTCTTCTTTCTTCAAAGCCGACAGGGATCTACATATTTCATAGCCTGAGCCAATAAGCTGAAAATGGTCTTTGAAATTTTAATGATAAAAAAAGCGCATTATTTTAATGTTCTCGTTATCAATGAGATTGTGAAATTATTATCTTTGCGAGATCTTTTCACGTTTTTACTTTACAATAAATCATTATAATTATCACTTAAAAATGCAATGAGATTAATATACACATAATGATATTTTACAATTTCTCTTCTTTTCATTTTTATTATTTCCTATCTTACATCTTTTTATGAGCAATCTAAATCGGTAAGCTTCGCGCAAATTTGTGTCGAGAGATGTCAAAAAATATGTAGATGACTAAAATACTCTCGCCTTAAAAGCGGGACTCGGCGATAATCGCGGGAAATATTCATCACTATGACAGGGCACAATAGATAAAATTTGCACGGGCTGAAAAGGACCGAAGAGGAAGGGAGGGAGAGGAGGCGGGACAAGAGAGGGGGAGGATTGCGGCGGGGAAGTTTTGCCAGATTCTGCGCCAGAATCTGAGGGAGAATGAGATGGAGAGGAAATCCCTTGTTTAAACAAAGGCACTTTGTACGTCCGGGGTCCCGTTGGACGTACGTCGTTCCGTTTTCCACGAACAAATGCGACTACTCTTTGGATACTTTAATCCGTGGGATTGGCTGTAATTTATATCGTTCGCGTCCGAACAACGTTTCTAGGAGTGTCCTCTTCTCTTCTTACCGTCAAACTCTTTTCTCCTTTTTACATCTTGCCGATAGTCTATTTGTAAACTGACATTATCCTCAAACTCTTCCGCTCTCGCGTCGATATTCGCGCGCGCGCGAGCTTAAAATGCAGCGCGAAAAATGCATGGCGACGATCGTAAAACAATCAAGGTGCTTATTGAACGCGAGGATGTAAGTTACAGCTATGAAATACAGCGCTTCCACTGCTGCTATTGCTATCGCTAACCATTATTCATTGTCGCTTTTAATTGCCACGTCGTGGTTCACCAATAAGAAACTGCCCTGTTAAAAGAACGTTTTGCTAAAGTCTTCACGCGCCTGTGATTTATTCATTTTTTTTTCTCTATGACACGTCGATACGAAAAATTATTTTACATCCTTCCTCGTAAGTTGCGTGATTTATCGTTCAGTTTTAAATCCCTGGCACGAAGGTAAATCTGACAGAAAATAATTCGTGACATATGTTGAGGAGAAACAGTTAATCCAGGGAGGTTATGGTTTCCTTTAAATCTTGCGATGGATTTAAACGCCACAACTTCTCAATTTCAAATATTAACTTATCCTGGTAATGACGTCTGAAGTAAAATTTGTGTTAGAGTAAAATTCGTTAAAAGTTAGAGCAAGTTTCGTTATTTACACGTGAAATCAGCAGAAGAATAAAAACAAAAAAAAAAAAAAAAAAAAAAAATTTGACAACTAGGTATATGCAACACTTAACAAGTGAAGAGATCGAAAAAAAATTTAAGCTTATTTCGAATATTTGTTTGTTTTTTCTTCCTTGAGAATTTAAAAGAAATATAAAGTTTTGAAGCCATCTAGAGCTATAAATTTATTTTCCTATTTATCAAAATGTTATTATTTTACTTTTGACAAATTATTTCCGAGAGATTTCTCTTACTTTGATCAATGGGGAAGTGATCTCGTCTCATCGTGAACGCTCGATAGCGCATCACTGAGCGTGGTTAGCATCCTGACGAAGGATAACGTGTCACACGTTGCCTTGCCGCCGTTTCAAGCCTGTGTGGCACGTTATCAATCGAACCACCTCAAATTCTACACGTGCACGAAGCGACGTGAATGCCTTAATTAGAGATTCCTTAACCACGTATCACTTCGTGCGAGCATAACAAACAAACGAGTAGGACAAGAGTCTCATATGTACAATTAAATTTCTTTTATATGAAAATATCAGTAAACCGACACTGAATTTAATGAGTCACGACGTTAATTATCGTAGATTTTTTTTTAATAACAATTAATAATAATAACGTAAATTATATTAAGCTTTCGAGAGAAAATGTCGTTATCAATCAACAACTGCTGAGAAATTAAATTCTTAAAACCATGATTAAAAGGCAATTTAAACAGTTATAATTTATCTCGTCATTTCTCGCTCCCCAATCTCCGTAGTCGAGCAAATCCGTGTTAATCGATCGCGATATGCGCTGAGTTTCGGGTACTGCCGAGTTTCGAGTACCACCGAGTTTCGAATATCGACAAGAGGGGTAACTACTTGCCATAGTTCCTTCTTGAGAGGATAGTTCAACGTTATATTGACGCCCGCACTCTGTCTCTCTCTCTCCCCTCCTCTCTCTCTCTCTCTCTCTCTCTCTCTTTCTCTCTCTCGGAATCCGATACCTGCCAAAGGGATGCCGACGGCCTTAATCCGAAACCGCCTTAACCGCCATACGACTTTTCGCAGATTTACCGCAAGACTCGCCCAGGATAGAATAGCTGTGCGTGTGTATATTCGTCAGACGATACCGGACAGGATGGGCGTCAAATTGTGAGAATATACACGAATAGAGGAAACATGCGAATAGAGAGAGAGAGAGAGAGAGAGAGAGAGAGAGGGAGAAGAAGAGAGAAAGAGAGAGAGAGAGAGAGAGAGAGAGAGAGAGAGAGAGAGAGAGAGAGAGAGAGAGAGAGAGAGAGAGAGAGAGAGAGAGAGAGAGAGAGAGAGACTTTCGACCCTCGAGCACTGTGATGTAGTAGGTAGTAGCCAGTCGCTTGTTTGTCCTGAAAGGGGAGAGAGTCCGGAAACTCTTGGCCCCGGTTGTGCGGTCAGAAGCCGGGCCTTTAGATCGTGTATTAACGTACTAACCAGGTAATGAACTTAGCCCGATGCCGTGCCCCGTTAACTTACGTAGCCGCGTATCCTGGCGAATATAGGGAAATACGGTTAACTCGAATGGTAGCCGACCTGCGCGGACGAAGTCACCGAGGTTTCGCCTCCATCCGTTAACGTCAGATTGCGTTACCGGCCTGACATAATCGTTCTCGTTAGTCTCTCAGTATTCGCTATCTAACGCCGCTTTCTCGCTCGAACTGACACAACTCGGGCATGGTTTCGCGAATTAGAAAGAAACGATAGAGATTTATTTTTCGAGACTATAAATAGTTAATCGTTAATTAAAAATGCCTTGTTATAACCCATCTCGTTTTTCCAGCTATCTCATATAATGAAAATTGAAATCGAGTATTTAGTGTGATTAAGGAATAACTAGACGGCTCAACTATGTCAAAAGTTAATAAATCTAATACATTTTGAGAATTATAAATTTGACATTACGCAAAGCACTGTTAGCCTTTTCAAATATAAAATTAATTATTTATAAATTGAAGAGTAAAGATTCGTCTTGTAAAATTTACATTTTTATTTTCATGAATTTTTGTATACAGTCACGGTAAAAATATTACTTCGATGTAAAATATTCACAATTTTAAGATTAAATTATATTCTACAGTACGAATCATTAACTCACAAAATCATGAATCTCCAAATGTATTAAATTTATTAACTTTTAATATAACTGATTCATCTAATTCTTTTTTCCTTTTTAATTTACTAATTGCAGTTTTTCAACAATCCTGAACAAATTATACATGTATGTGAAAATGTTACGCTTTATATGTCAAAAGAAAAAATCTTTTAGCATTAATATGCATGATTAATTCATTAATTGCCGTTTTGAAATCCTGAAATTATGCATATATGAAAATGCTACTTTTTACGAGTCAAAAAAAAAAATATTTCAATGATTATAGCATAAAATCTAAATTAATGAGTTCATATTTTTCTAGAACATCACATAGTAACAATAGTTGAATACGTATGAAAAAAAAGAGTAAATTATTACTTCAATAATTATGCATATATAAATAATATTTGTTTTCGTAACACACACACACACACAAATGCATTAACTGTTGTGAAGATATCTCTGGAAAAAAAGTCAGAATTTATGTATTTAATATCGTGTTTTACCATCGAAACTACCATCGATCTCACTCTGTCGCGGTAACCGTAAATCATCGGGACGCCTCAAAGCGTCTAATTAGCAGTAGAAGCAATTGAGTCAAGGATCGTTTGTTATATGTACACTCAGCAAATGCACAGCAACTACACGTCGAACATTCTTATGTAGAAATGCTTGCGTCCCTTTTTTCCGTTTTCCATTAAACAAAGATACCGCGCGCCCCGAGAATATTGCAAGTTCATCTCTTTCTACCTCTCTGTCTAGCAAAATCCAATTGATTGTAAAGCTTGTATATGTCGTAAAAAAAAAACTTCGTTGAAATTACTTTCCAGATTAAAATTCGGATTGTTTGAGAATGAGTATGCGCGCGCGCGCGCCCGCGTGGAAATTTAACATCTATACGATGGCAAATATCTGGTTATGCGAAACAAATATAAATATAATATATTGTAAAAGTTATATATGTTTTTGTCTAGCTGGATTTACTTACTTCCCGACCTCTTTCAAATAGTATCCTTAAATTAGAAAAAAAAAAAAAATTGACAAAACGTCCGTAAAAATGCATATTCCTGTATTAATGTTTGAAATTCTGCTCTATGTATTTATTCAAAAGAAAAATACGGATTCAGAAGCAAATTGTGATTTTTCAAATTAAATGTAAATTTATTTAATATAAGAAATATGAAATATAAAATTTATAAAATATAGAAAAATTGAGAAATTTCTGTTAAGAACAATGCCCTCCCTCTGAGTCTGAAACCGGATATATGGTCATTGTAGAAATAATTCGTAGTACAAATTTTATAGAAAAATCATATTAACATGAGAAAAACGGATATTAAATTATAAAATTTTATATATGGAATAAAAATATATTATATAACTTTTAATTCTTTCTACCGTTAAACTTCCTACATGTGGTCGAAATAAAATTATTAAAATAATCTTTCATTAAAAAAAGACATGCATATGTGTACGTGTGTATGTGTGTGTGTCTGAGAGAGAGAGAGAGAGAGAGAGAGAGAAAGAGAGAGAGAGAGAGAGAGAGAGAGAGAGAGAGAGAGAGAGAGGGAGAGAGAGAGAGAGAGAGAGAGAGAGACAGACATTACTAAATTATGTTTGTTGAATATAGTATTTTATTTTCTCGAAATTATTGATTTAATAAAAATGGCAATGTTTAAAACGCATTTTATACGTTGCTTAAAGCATCGGTACACATTTCTAAGGGGAAAGCATTTATTTCCAAATCGCATCATCCAACACCATCGATTATCAACACCTGAAACATAGCTTAGCGTTCTCGACATCCTGAAGAGACTTTAAGCGCATCACGGGGGCCCGACACGATTGTTCTATCGATAACATGATGGAGGGATAGACGTGTCTTCCGATCTCTCCGCGGGCTGCAAGATACACGGGCTCGTTAGTAAACAGACGAAGTTTGCCGGCCGTGGCTCGTGACGCTATTAGAGGATTCGTCGTCTGTTGCGCGGGCGTCTGTTCGCATAACCCTTCCGTCGCGTCGACCCGATAACTACTCTTGCTTTCACCCTAACCGACGCTATGGTTGCCGGCACCATTGGGGTGCTGCGTGAAAGTTATCGGTTAATGGTTGTCGCGCGGTATTATATTCTGTCCCGATATAAACCCGTATTGCATTAGTCAAATGCGCTCCAAAGCTGGCGATAAATTTTCCTGCAATTCGTTCATAACTGGACAAGTGATGATCAAAATTTATGGATGTTGCTTTATTCGATAGAGAATAGTTACAAGTATATTAAGCTATAGCTTGCAATTAACCAAATTATCAAAACATGTGATGTTTTTGCTTCAATTATTAAAGTTATAAGAGACCTAAATAGTTTAAGATTAAGCTACTAAGTTATTGTAAAAAAAAGCGTAGCCATATAATTTGAAGCAAGAAATAGAAAAAAATTAGCAAATTATTTTCATGTATAATTCATTATATTCTGATAATTTGGTTTAGATTGCTTAATATAACTACCTAATATCTGGCAAGCTAAAGTTGAATTCATTTCCATCGTTGAAACAGCAGAAAAGCATTCGCGTATAAATGTTCACTCAGAAACGAAACTATGTCGGGCTTATAAGGCTTTTTTTCACTTGCGAATGTTTTAGTCGACCTGGTCTACAGTCAAACTGTCATGCATTCAAATTGATGCAATTGTCAAAGTGTCTGTACGAGATATATTAATGTAATGTATTCTTAAATTGTTAATATAAAAAAATAAAGTTATATTCTATTGAAAAATTGATTATAGATATTTTATAAAAAACTTATTACGATAATTATTTTATTTCCACGTAAAAATGAAAACGTAAAAGTGAAACCGATATATAACAATGTTTATATTTATAAAATGGTAAAATAGAAAAAGAGAAATAGATACAAAACAGTCACATCGTAAAATCGATAAGGAGGTAAAAAACTTGGCGACACAGAAAAATATAGACACGAAGAATAATAAAAGATCGTGGAGAATAATAAACGAAGCTACTTTAGATGGTATCGTATAAAGAATGTACAAGAAGAAGAAACAATAGTTGTGTTACTTCTTCGAAAACATTTTCATACACGAAAGACAGAAATCGGTTTTTGAGGCCACGAGAGTAATGCTGCATTATACTTTTATCGTTATAATGTATTTTTCAACCAAAAGTTACTTTAATATCTTAAAAAAATACATTTAAAACACTTATAAAAAAAGGGAAAATTTAATCAGTGCCTATTCTTAAAATATTTGTTAAATATTCTTAAAAAATTACAATGACCTGAGCAAAAATATATCATAACGCATAGATCACCAATAATAAATAATGCTTGCATCTTTTGACCGTACCACAATCGCTACATGATATTAAATGTATTATCGTACCATTTTGCTTTCGCTGTTATCACTGTTTTACCCAACTCCTCTTATCGTTATCGTTTAACGCGCAAATTGGCAGAAGCAGCCATAATCGTTCCCTCCACTTAGAGGTAATGATTAAATCGACGCTTGTTAACAAATATAATAACAAAGAAGATATCAGAATCAGATTTTTTACGATAACACGACACATATATAACAAACTACATATATATGTACAGTTTGAATAATATTCTATTTTTTGATAACATTAATATATTTAATTTTTAATTTCAAATCATAGTGTTAGAATTTGATACATCGGTTTCATCCCAGAAGATAAAACCCATCGTGCAATCGATCGCGTGTACGCCCCGATGCGTATACGCACGAAAAATATCCATACAACGTAAACGTTGACGAACGACGTAACGGGCTTGTTACGCACTGGTGCATTGCCCCGATGCACTAGGGATGGAATCACGTATACATGGCCACTGCCATTGCAAACCCATCAAATGTGTGTCCAGACCTTTTACGCGATTTCCAAAAAATATCATTTTACTCTTAAATTACTTGTTTTTAAAGATTTTTTTTTATTAGATTTTTTTTTATATTAAGTGCTCTATCGCAAATATCAATAATACCGCAGTTGATAGAAAGAGAAGAATAAAATATGTAAAAGTTTTATATGCAAATGCATTAATTTAATAAAATAAAAAAAATATTCTTGAATAATATATAAAATTTTGAAATTAACGCGATTCTATTTATATTCCATTTATAAGCGGATTGGAATCTTGATAAAACGTAAATTTAATTTAAGAGAAAAATGCACCTAACTGCTAATATTATATATAATTCGAGAATTAAATTTATCGCCAATCTCTGATGTGTGAATAAAACGAAGAGACACGTGCTCATTTCTTAAAAATTAGCTGCCTATCATATTTTGATAATCTTCAGTTTGTCCATCATAAAATGAAACAAAACTTATCTAGCGATCAGTATAAAGTTAATTTTATCGTTGTAAAATTATTTTGTTTATATTCTCTCTCGGATTTCATCTCACCTAATTAATCACCGGTTAACCCCTTACATTAATTCGCAGATGCATCAAATAAGAGGAGAGTAAATTTCAGGGATATTCCGAGATATATTTGAATATCGATTTGAATTCGTGGACACATATCGACCTCTATCCCATTCCCAGAGACGACCTAGTAATCGTAGGCAGTACTCGCTTCGCGTAACTCGCGGAAAAACCTCGGTGCGAGACCGAGCATAACGACTGATGCATATTTATTGGATTCACCTGCTGCTAGCGCGATGGCGACTGCGTTTTAACCTTTGTAATCGCTTTTTATGCTTCTGCAGAGAGCAAAAGAGAGAAGCAGGTGCCATCCCGTACATGATTGTAGCCGCGCATCGGACGACATTGCGCTGAATTCGCGTATATATGTATATATATACACGCACACACACCAATCGCGCGATATCCAATGGCTTAAATCACAACTCAAACGACGTGGATTCTCCCTTTCTCTCATAAAATCGCGAAATAAATGTCCGCGAAATCAACACTTACTGATAGTAGAATTGTGAACACGTGCACGATGTTCATGATTCATAAATAACGATCGAACATAGAGTATCGCTATAAAGCTTCCACGTATTTGTTTTTAAAGGCTATGATACGAACAGCTACATATAATAATGTAATTTTAAACACGATTTAAAAAAAAAATTTATTACTCCATCCCGTTCATTATACTAATGGGAAAATAATCCGCAGAACAAAAGAAAAAAATACCCGCTACCTATAACATCTGGGTTTTATAAAATAAAAAAAAAAATAATAATATATATTAATAGAGAGTTCGTACATAAATATGTATAATATACATTACAATATTCATAACATTCGTAAAATATAGTTTCAAAAATTATTTTTAATTAGTCTCATAAACAACTGTAGAAAATATCTTAATTACTATTTTCGAGGAAAGAGAATTTTAATCATTACATAAGTGCATATAATTTATTATTTACATATATACGTATAATTTTTGGCGAGGAAGGAAGAGGAAAGGGATAGAAATAAATAATAAGAAAATAGCAAAATTGTAGTAGCATATTGCCAGCAACGTTGACAACGTTAACCGCGGCAGGTCTACGGTCGAATAATTCTCAGGCAAACTGGAGGAAGAAATAAATGACATAAATCCGGAGAGGTGAAATCGTGTTAAGGTGCGCATACGAAGAGTAGGTAGGTGTTCGAGACGACGGCAAGGCAACGGTCGGTGGCAGCTTATGGAGAAAACGGAAACCTCGCACCGCCCTTTGCACTCGCGGCCCTATTTAATTATGTTTCACTTGAAGGGGTATAGCGACAAGTCCGCCATCCCCGAGTATTTTGCGGTAGCGGACGCACGTGCGCGCCGCGTCCGGACTTAATTGCGTTTACAGCTACAGTCCTCTCGTCCAGTTTTCGTTGCATACTCCATCTCGGAAGCAACGAAACGAGACAAGGCGAGACGAGACAAGATGAGACAAGACGAAACGACGACGTGCGAGCGTTTGACACACATAGGCACAGACACATTCGCTTCTGCATAATATTTATTCGCAAAATCGAGCGCCTCGTTAACCCCGCCGGTGGGGAATAAAACGCAACATATAAACACCCTCCCCCTACTTTGTTAACTCTACAGTAATAATAACGTTGCAGTAATTTATGGTATTAATTTAAAGCAATCAACACGCAGCAGAAATTTTAATTCACTGTGCCGCATGCTAAATCATTGTACATAAATTCTCTCGGACATTATTCTGTTACCGTTCGATGTATATTATGTTGATAATCAATTATTGGAAAATATCGAAATTTCTTCTAAAGATTTACAATGGAAATCGACATATTCGATGGTTCGCGTCAACCAAATTGAAGTGAAATATTCTAACAATAAGTAATATACTTCAAAATATAGCAATCTAACAACAATTTTTTTCTGTTTTTGGAAACCTATTAAATATATTATCAATTTATGGTCGTTAATATACACAGAGATGTAGCAATATTTTACATTCCATTGTACTACTGGTAATTTACGTGTTTTTATCAAGAAATTAATTTAATGACAATATACTAATAATTTTTTTTAGAATAATAAAATTCCATATCTCATATCTCTCTTAAAGCAAATAAAACGAGTTTATAAACAGGATTGTATCTAAAAAAAACTTTCACAAATTTCCAATCTATAAAATAAAATAATAGTACAACCGAGCAATTTTTAATTCACGATATTTATCGAATATTATAAAAATATAAATTGTTGCATCTGTGTGCTGAACTTTTAATTGCTTTATTCAATTGTATATCTATATATAATTATTTTGTTATGTATCCTCTTCTATGTATGTGCATATATATATATATATATATATATATATATATATATATATATATATATACACACCTATGTATGTGTATGTATGTGCGTGTATACATATATGCGAGTAATGCATGGACAGTAAACAGGTTAATAGATACTGTTAAGAGCACAATCGATAAATCGTTATTTGTAGACCATTAATTTTGGATTATATCAATTTTGCAGCCTGTTAGAGCCAAAAACATACGATAGATATTTCTCTATTTCTTTTTCTAATTAATAAAGAAATTTAATTTCTCTATATAATGATATCACAAGAGATTATGAGATTATCTCGCAAGAGTAAAAAAATGTACATCAAACAATTTCGCGAAATTACACGAGCGCTAATTTCACGAGGCTAAAATTGGCCCTGTACCTTCATTGTCGAGCGATTCGCGGATAGGGGCCGATGACGTGGCATTGCGAAATCACCTTTACTTAGCCCAACTCAAAGGCCAACTCCCTTTGTGAACCCTGGACAGAATTCAGGCAAAGAGAAAGAGAGAGGGAGGACCTCAGAGAAATCTCGAACGTACACGAGAGAAGAGAGAGAAGAGAGAAGAGAGAGGAGAGAAAGAGAGAGCTCCGCTATACGCCCTCGGGCACAGACCGCGAATCCTGGGATCGATCTCTCCCCCATAGTCGCGTGTGACGTCATGGCCGACCCACTCTCGTGACACCGACCCAAGCGCCACGCTGTACCGCATCCTCCTGATGGGCGCGGAAGAGTCAGGTACCACGTAGAGTTGATAGACTAGGATAGCATCAGTGAACGACCACTCATCAGTAAATGACCACTGAGTCCATGTCGCGACTGTACGAAGTAATGTAATTACATATATGTCGACAAAGACACGAACATACGAGACTCGGGTTATTAATTACATTACGTAAATATTATATTATAAGGTTGAAAAATAAGAGATTAAAATAATTTATTAAGCAAAAAACTAAATAAGAAACGCTCAAATTTTAATAACTTATTTATTAATTATAATTTAAATATTATTAATTGTATTCGTATAATGCATATTCCTATTTAATTTTCTCTCTCTCTTTCTCTCTCTCTCTCTCTCTCTCTCTCTGCTAAAAGAAAGGTTAAAACACAAATAGCAAATATTAGATCTTTAAATTATGTGTGATAAAAATGATGTTTCTTTATTTAGAAAAATGTAGGACTTTCTCAGAATTTTCCGTAACTGGTCATTCACACCTGTATCTGTATCGTATCTGTAGCCACTCCGAGCAAAAAGTGTCACCGATCTTGACAGTTGACGTTAGTATTCCCCTCGAGCTGACCCTCTTTTACACGCCGAGAACGTCAAGATGAAAGTCTCTGAGAATATACCTTATCTCGAAGGAATTTCAAGAAACACCGAAGTCCGATTTATCTCGGGTTGATTCGAGGGAACTGGACGTAATTGTGACGATACACGTCATAATTTTACTATCGATGATATTGTATAATATAATACAATTGCTATATAATCACAAGAGCTTATTTTGTTGCTTTAATCATAACCAACAATCAATCTTTCGAAAAACATATTTTTTAATATTCTCAGTTTTATGAAGCGTTCATATTGATATAAAGATAAACTCATTTCAGATATTTTTGCAATAAATAAAGAACCGAAAAATAAATTCAGATACGCCACGCGTTTCACTGTAAATTAATTAAAATCGAAGAGAGATAAATCGAAAATAAAAATCTCTAAAAGTTATACAAGTATTTCATGTAGTTTGTCAGTGAAAAAAAAAATATGGAAAATCATAAACCAAGCTTCATAAATAACACTTTTCAACGCCGGCATTACACGCGACGTTTCCCGTAAAGTCGTAAACGAAGTTTCTTTTAGCGAAACAAAGTTTCCAGCCAAAGAACAACTTCCACCTAGTGTTCCATCAAAAACTATTAAAGTTATTATTAATAAATATCGAAAATATGATTCACTTCGTAAACGCTTATCTCTCGATGCAACCGGAATTCGTATTCGTTCAGTCGACAGTTTTTGAGAATGCAAGTCACTCGAGACTGCGGCAGGAATATATTCCTCCCGTACTAGAACGTTCTCGTGCATTTTCGCGGAACGGAACGTACGAGGGAGATTTCGGAATGCACCCCAGTGGCGCTGAACATCCAATTTTCCACGTCCTCCATTGCAACCGAGACTCTCTCTCTCTCTCTCTCTCTCCTCCCCCTCTCCTTGCGCGGATAAATTCGCGGAAAAAGGCGCATGCAACGGCGCCTGCCAAGTTCCCTGGAGTGACGGCCAGTAATACAGTTTTCACGAGAATAAATCTTTTTTCTGACGGATTATACTTCGACTTTCTTTCTCTCTCGCTTTCTCTCTCTCTTTCTTTCCCTTTTATCCCCCTCGTCTTTTCACCGCGGAAAATCGCCGTCCTAAGTTTCAGAGCACGATAGACGTCACTCTATCGCGAGCTTAGAACACGCTTGTGAATATGGCAATTGAGGAAGCTGGCATCCCCTGAGATATCGGAGATATATATACCGCTGCCATATATGAAACGTCGTCATTCCGACAGTTTTTCAGTTTTACGCGGAATGCTCTTGCAAAATAAGCATATTCTCTGATGATAAAACATTACACATCATAGTGAAATGGCCATGTAACACTTTTACGAAAGATATATATGCACTAGTTTTTTGCGAAATGTTTTTGCAATTTTTTTCATAACAATAAATCTGTGAAAACGTAGAAAATTTGTAAAACATTGCTTCACGATTTTACTTACTCCGTATTGTTATTTTTGCCATCCTCAATTTGTACAGGTGCGTCAACAACGTATGTTCGACACGTTTATCAATAAATAAAAGTATTTAAAAAATTTTTTTTAAATTTATATATATATATATCTTCTTTGATCCTTCTAAATAAAGACTATTAGATTAATAAATTTGAAGAAAATAATTTGCTCTTAAATATATTAGCCTAATTTAATCATTCGTTTTTGAAGATTGATAACTGTTAAAAATTGCACTGATAAAATGACTCACCAGTAGTATGTATTAATAGAATAAGGGTTAAATCGGATATTACAGAAATAATTTTAATTACAAATTCTAAGAGAAGATTTCGATATATTAAAACGAGAGAGAGAGAGAGAGAGAGAGAGAGAGCGAAAGAGAGAGACACATATTAATGTACAAAATTTAATATCCGGAATATAATGCCGAGAACAATGAAACAGTGATATTCGAAACTAGGTTTAGGTGAAGCACGAGATGACGAGTTACCACACCGTTTTCCGTCCTCCTGCGATCCTGATTGTCGCACGCCGCGAACGAGATTAGACGTGACACGCGAAACGTCGTTCGTTCTCGTTACCCTGTCGTGGCAATTGGCCCCCACGTCGTCCGCAAGAAGTTTCCCTGGGAGAGAGAGATCGCTAACTTTCGCGTCTTATCGCGATAAGTTTCGCGAATTATGTCGCACGTAACCGCTCGTATCCCTCGACCTCTACGGATCGGCGCGGCAGAGCGCATTTGCGCAATTGCGTGAGCTCGCGCCGCGTGGACTCTCCCTCTCTCTCTCTGTCAATCCCTCCCCCCCCTCTCCTTCCTTCATCTCGCTCTCGCCAATAAGGGTGGTGCCCGGAAATAATTTTGCGCACCGGCAGAACGGAATGTTAATTCGGTTCACGTCCCACTGACCGTGCTCAACGGACTCGTGACCGCAACTGCGCGCAGCATTACGTGCCCGATATTCCTGTACAAGCCGCGCACGTTTTCCGCACAAGTTTCCAAGTGTCGACCGAGTTTGCCATTGCCCATCTACCCACCTACCGCCTCGCTCTCTTCTGTGCTCTACCTCTCTGCATTAAAATAGCGTTTCACCAAGTCAAGTGAAAAATGGCCGAACAATGATAAAGGTGATTCTTGACAGTTTCGCGAGAGTAATTGTCCTTTTTTTCCTTTTTCTTTAACTTTCATCTGAATTTGGCCGTAATAAATTGTATCGCGAGAGTTTATTCGCAGAATATAATTTTATTGAATTTGTCACGCGCGCGCGCGCGCGCGCACGTGTGCATTGAATTGTATAGAGTATGATATAATGGCCATACGGAAAAGATGATCATAGGCTGTAATTTTTTCAATAATCGCTACATAGTGCGCTTTTTTAGTCATTATCAAAGATAATAATCGATATTTATAGTAGTTTATGCGCATACATTGTTCGAAATAACGATATTGTGAAACTTATATCATAGTTTTATTTTTGACTACCTGCAACGTTTTTCATTTGTCCACTAAAAACTGTTATAACGTCGAATAAATTACAGTTAAGCTATCGTAATCGACGTTAGACATACTATAAACATATATAAATATTGTTATATGACCTATAATTTTTATTTTCCTTTTCACTATTTTTTTATAAATACTATGGCCATCTTTCCGTCACTATGGTCATCTTTTTCTTAAAAGTTGAATAAAATGTCCAATGCTTATGTTGTACTATTTTGATAATATAAAATTTCTATTAAATATTTTTCTTTTAATTTTGATAATATTACGTAATTTAAGCTTCAGTAAAGATAATATGCCAAATACTATTAAAAAATAACAAAAAGTATGTCTTTTGCATTTTAAAAAACTATGGCCATCTTACCCTAGTTTACCCTAATTATACTACGTATATATCCATGTGCGCGTGTTGTATCGATCATTTTCAAGATGAAATAAAATGTTTCTTTTTCTAAAGTAAATATAACTTTCTTAAGTTTCAAAAATAATAATCATCTTCAATTAAAATTCGATAAGAAAAAACTAGAATAGAAAACTCCATGCTTGCTATAATTTAAATTCATCTTTTCCTTAAAAGTTGAGTAAGATGGCCAATGCTTATGTTGTACTATTTTGATAATATAAAATTTCTATTAAATATTTTCCTTTTAATTTTGATAATATTACGTAATTTAAGCTTCAGTAAAGATAATATGCCAAATACTATTTAAAAAAATAACAAAAATCAAAGTATGTCTTTTGCATTTTAAAAAACTATGGCCATCTTACCCTAGTTTACCCTAATTATATTACGTATATATCCATGTGCGCGTGTTGATCATTTTCAAGATGAAATAAAATGTTTCTTTTTCTAAAGTAAATATAACTTTCTTAAGTTTCAAAAATAATAATCATCTTCAATTAAAATTCGATAAGAAAAAACCTAGAATAGAAAACTCCATGCTTGCTATAATCTAAACTCATCTTACGATATATCTCAAATACTTTCAACAATTTCTCCGTTATTTACATTTATTTCGCGGTACTTTTATCTGCATGTCTAACATCTGGTAAGAATAACCATTAGAAATATCTGCATACATTCTCGGTCCCATATATCTGCCACTCGGTAAATATCATTATCCTTTGTTCAATATTGCCCGCTCTCCCTCAGCTTCGCTGCCTCCCATGAAACGGACCGCGAGTGACTGCAAGAAGTAATCTTACGTTTCGAAGTTTCCGATAAGTAAATGAATTTCTAACGCATGCATATTATACGTGCAGACGTGCACGCACACACGCGTACGCATCGGCACGCGGAACGTTATAATCCATTTCACCTGTTCGCCGTATGCGTCCCGTAACATCGGTCATCAGGGATCGGTGATTTGTTGCATCCGGAAGGGTAACGAGGCAAACGTACACATACGCACATGCAACACGTACGCGACGCACCGATGGAGACGCGGCTGGCAGGACGCGTCATTAATTCAGAGAATTAAATGTCGCTGCAAATGACGAAGATAATTAAATACGAGGCAGCGAGATGGAATTAAAAAGTCGTAGTCGCGCACGAGCTATACGAGCCAGATGAGACAGATAGGAAGACAGACGCGAAACAAGAGCTGATAGATTGCTGCGCTACAGGGTGGCAATCAATTCGCGCGCACGCTCGACGCTCCGATGAGATCTTTGAACCAATCGGACATCAATTTCATCTCGATAAAAATACCGAAGCGTCGATAGTTCCGAGTTATGAGCGATCAAGAATGAAGAGCCTCTCGCGAATCGAAATATGCAATAAAATCGTATTTCTCGAGGCACGCACTTCATGCACAGATTTTACTTCAATGCAATTTCAATTCGTCGACATATTGAATAATCAAAATATCAAATAATAGTGGGGAAAAAAAAAAAAAAAAAATATTCGCAATGAATTTAGAAAACGCGCGCACCCTAATTTGTAGTCACGACGGGGTGAGAAATATCGTATTCGCGCGAGTCGATGAAAGGTCGCCGAGGGAAAATGATAAACTGCCGGAAGAGAGAATCGGAATTGTTGTTGAAAGGGGGAAGAGAAAGCATGACAGTGGGACTATAATATAGAGCAGCGACGCAATCGCATTCGGCGAGCGAGAGTCGAAGATAAGAAAAGCAGGGGTTGGCGCAATCGATTCTCGCGACGGAATTACAGCGATTGGCGGATACGTGTTATTACGAGAGTGGAGAAAGCTGGGGACGGGTTTACAACGTCCGTTCCAGGCGCGGAGCTAATTAGTTTCGGCGGTATCTTCAATGACAGGCGACATGCGCCGGCGTAGTGATAGCAAATTAGTTTAGCCGGCTCTTTAATGGCGCGCGACACTATTCGACTGCAATTATGTGATTCACTAACGTACCGAGTGATGCTTCACACCTTTCCGATGTTTTTTTGACCATTCGAATTAGCTTGGAATAAAGATGGGCCGAAAGTGAAAGAAATCAAACAAGACTAAATAGAATTATTGTACTTGATTTTTAATCCATGAGAAGATTTATATGTCTATCGATCAAAAAATTTTAAAAAATTATTGAAAAGCTTTTTTTTTAAATAATAATTTTCAAAAAAAATTATTTTTACAATATATTTTCATACCGCATTGTCATAAATGTGAAATTTTCTCTTTCAATGGATCGAATAATTCTGATAATATCGAATTTTTCAATCGTCTGGAATCGACTTTCTCTTATTAAAATTAAATTTATCACGTTAAATACTTCAACAAAATTAAAAAACTTCAATCATACTTTTATTGCGAAATTGCAGATTTTAATGAAAAATGGTTTAAAAACAAGAAAAATGTTTTATTAATAAATATTATTAAATTATTAACGTCACGAATTTAAGCGATTGCCAGTTTTGACTTAATTTGATTTCAAATATTTGTCACTCGAAGAACATCTTATCGAATCGAAAGCAGTTACAACGAGTGAATCTCTAATAGCGGTTCTTTGAAGTATATAAACGCACTTGCGCAAATATCAATTAGCGATTGCTCCGCATCGACGAACTGTCCTTAATTAGTAGCCCCCGACGGTGATGATGGTGTTGTCTAACATCCCGTGGGGATCGCCTCTGGCAATATTCCAGCGGACGGAAAAGGAAAAGGGGATTCGAAAGCAAATTTTTGCTTTGGAAAATTTACCGTTCCATTGGCTACCGGCTACCGGTTTCCTACTCGTTCACTCGACACAGACACCATCGTCTCGCTATAATTTCAAAACCGCTCGGACAGTAACCGCATTTTTAATCAAATCTTCCGATGTCTCGACCCTTCTTCCATTTACGTATGGAGGCTTCTCCATCCTCGTCGTTTTCCATTCTTTTCTATCCCAAGGATCCTTGTCGAAACGTTTAATCATTCTGCTAATCACGTTTTTCTCCGGTTCCCGAGAGTCCCTCTTCTTTCCAAGCGAGATACGAAAGCGTCGCCAACCCATTAAAGCTAGTAATTCTCCAAGATTTTTTGTCGCTACGTCCTCGCGCGTCCTCTCCACTCAGAGAACGCTCCGAATCAATATCTACATGGTGTTCCGAAATCTCTAGTTTCTATGAAATATATTTCGAAAAGAACAGCTGTTTTATAATAAAGAATAACGATAGATATCAAAAATTATCCGAATTAAAATATTTGACGAATTATATTTTTTCTGTTTAATCTAAACCAGATTTTTCCTCGATGAAAATTTCGTTCTTGACTTAATTATTAGAATATATAATATTGAAAATTAATGATAATCACGACAGTTTGTTGCGAAATCAAATTGAAGAATAATTTGCTATTCCCAAATTCAATTAACGAGTATACCAAATATATTTAACTGCACATGTACTTATTAATGTCTCTTCATCGAAATATCTTTCTTCCTGCATCGTTTATAAAAAAATGTTTCATACAAAAAATATGTAAGCAAGCTCATATTTTTTTCTTAAAAACTATGTATTTTTAATCATCGCTCTTATAACTTTTCACGTCGAATATTGCAAGAAATTGATTTACATAAAAAATTAGGATAGTTTCATTAAAAAAAAAAAAAAAAACTAGATTAAACTTTACTAATAACTTTTGTACTTAACTTATAATCAAATTAATACCTCTATTTTTTTCCTTTTCGAACCAAACAATTTTTGCACGTAACATTTTTTTGTAAAAGGTGTAGAAAACTATTTAGATGGCGAGATTAAAATAATTCATCCTGTACACATATATATATATTTTACATTGTTATATAATTTACGTAAAGGAAACTCGGGTTTATTATTCTTCTTATTTTTTGTGAGATGGCGGCGTTGGAAGATAGGGCTGGCCAAGGGCCAGCTGGATTTTTCGTGAAACTGAAGGTAAGAGAGAGATGATTTTGAGGGAAAGAAGAGGAAGGTAAGAGAAGAGCGACGGTATCGACAAGTTCTTCGAACGATCGGCCGCTATTCGCTACGGCGCGGCGCATGGTATGGAGATACGATAAAACGTACTTTCGATACGCAGCGCCGCATTTCCATAAATATGCAAAGACGGTAACCGCAGCCGGCGATATAGGAACATTTACCGTATTTCATCGCCACTATATTCCGAGGAAGAGGAAGCAATCGCGCGCGCTGCGATCCTCGCACGACGCACACGGTACCGTGCTTTCACACGCGCGTGGATTTTCCGCGACCTACACGAATACATTTTCTTGAAAATTGAATTGTCATTGTTAATTAATTTTTACCTACTTCTCTTGGTTAGAAAAAAGATTTCAGAAGTAACAAAAAAAAAAAAAAAAAAAAAAAAAATAGAATTAGTACAAGAGATCCTGTACGTATCTCGTGATTAATTAATATAATTGATAACAGTAATTTAATTTATATGTAAGCCAATAATGATTTACTATATGCTTGTAATTTATCATAGCTTCAACTATTAATACATATTACTAAAAAAAATTGACATTATTTCTGTGATTTATACAGAACAATTTTAATTTACCGTTCAATTTTTAAATACAATTAAGAAACATATATACATATATTTTTTTTCTTAATTGTATAGAAATATTAATAATAACATAAAGCAGAATTGGAAATAATAATGGTTATTTGATGCGATAGCATCGAGATACGAAGCAGAAATCATTTGTACATATTCGAAATTCAAAAGGGATGCACGTAAACTGTAAACTATTCCATGTATAATAAAAGATATAGGTATATACGTATCGAAAAATTTCCGGCCTGTCAGTTTGCTCGCGCTCGGCGATGTTTCCGACGGTACGAAAGAGCAGTAATTTCTCCCCCCCCCCACCCCCCCCCCAAAAAATATCTCACAATCTGCATATCCCGCGCGGGATTCACAATACGCGTGTACGCATTAACGAGTTTATTGTGGCTTCATGAAAGTTGGTTGCACTTAACGAGAACACAGAAGGCGCTCCAGCGTTCCAACGTTTCAACGATTTTTCTCGTTCGCCAACTGTCCGAATTTGACAATACAATTTTAACTCTTTGGGAAACAAAACGAAACATTCAAAAGCCACCATCGTTTCGCCCGCAGACCATTGTTCCCTGTTATTTTTTTTATTTATTTTTCATACCGTTGCTGGTACGTGCAATATAAACTGTTTAATTTTTGTTTTAAATCATATTGTGCATAAGTTGCAATAAGCCGACTCTTGCCAACTTACAAAAAAAAAAAAAAAAAAAAAACTTTGTTTATTTTTATGCAGATGCGTTGACCCGTATAAAATATTAAAAAAATCGATATGATGTCCTAAATTTATCAAAATGCATACACGGCATCGTATAACATATGGAAATAAAAATCAACATGTTTTTAGCGTAAAAAAATATGATGCAAAGAAATATACCATGGTTATATATATAATAAATGTTAAACAGAACAAAAGTTGAAGCGGAGTATAATTTTACATTTTAAAATATCAAGTTATATAATAATATTTTCTAAAAGAGTACTGTATATTACAGATTTTAGAAGAAAATTATAATTTCACGGTAAATGTGTTTAATTTTTTCATTCGATCGACGTGATGAGATAAATTTTATAACAATCTCCCAACGAAATGTTCCAAGATTTTCCGTCCGTTGTCATAAACGAGATAGAGATCATTCTCTCGCGTGTCTAGAGTGCAGTGAAATCTCAACTCGACGAAATCATATACCGGTTTCAATTCCTTAATCGCGATCCAAGCTCGAGCAGCTGGCATATGTGAATCCTTTCTATACACCAATCTACAAACACACACACACACAGACACACACACATATATGCGCAGTGACACGCGTCGCAGCCGACTTAACCGAGCCGAACGAACGAACGGGATATGGGAAGCATAGCTGTCTACGTGGTATCGTCTGCAATCTGTCCACTTATCCCCCGTCCTCCTCGCAGTTTCACCATATTACCGACACGGGGAACAAAGACATTTGGCGGTGCTGCGATTCCATTTGGCCTAGCTATTCGCGTGCGCGCGATCTCGAGAGTTTCGAAGAGAATAGAAGAACGGAATATGAAGAGAATAGAAGAGAGAGAAGGAGAAGAAACTGCGAAGAAAGGAACGCAGAAAACTCGCAGAGCAAAGGCTCCAGCAGCCACCGACGCGACGCTTCGGGTCACATTTTACCGGCGCCGGAGGGGCAAACCGATGAAACGAGTCCGTGAAAAACGAGCGGAGTGGATACCCGAGAGCGATATCCACCGCGAGGAAGCAAATATACGTAGTATGTACTTGGAACTATACTACCCGATACATGTAACGCGCGAACACAGCCCCTTTTCGATGAGAAATAAAAAAGATCTGACTTGTTTATATCGCAGAACGTGACGTTTTCGGCGAAAATCCAAAATAACAATGGCCATCGATTCTCGTTATGTCGTACATGTTTTGTCATTTCACATTGTCATTTCACAACGCGAGGCGTATCCCAGAGCGTATTCTAAAAAAAAAAAAAAAAAAAAAAAAAAAAAAAAAGAAGAAAACAGCGCGATAATTTTAACTTTATTTTTGACCGATTTTGAAATTAGACTTTCATCAATAAAACTGTATTCAGATGACTGTAATTTTCTTAAGTAATATATATTAAAATAATTGTCTTATTACAATTTAATGAAAAATATTGGTATTAAAAAAATAAAAAATATTTTTTTATTCGATTTTATTTTGGCGCATTCTTATCTATCCTCTACCATTTTCGGACAATGTGCCATTTATTTAGGTGGTTACGAAACAGCAGATTGCTCGATCTCTATCACTAATCTATCTAACGTCCTGCTATGTCTGCACAAACTCCAGGAGCTTAAACCGCGGACGCCAATCTACTACGACTGATCAAATCAGATTGCCAGATTCTCGCTGGCATTCTCCGCTAACATTCTCGGGTGAATTATTAGTTTATTAAGAAACGCAACTAAACGACTGCAATTACAGTTTTGCAACTGCATCGTTCGCTCAAAGTTCCCGAACCCGCGAGAAAGATCCCGCCGCATATCGATCGACTCCTCGTCAGCTACTCGAAAGTTCAAGTTGGTAATTACGTGATATTCCGGACTGTGTAGGCGGAATGCAGGCAAGAAGGATCGCGAGGGGTGAATCCGCAATTTCAGGGAGCGAACCGTACTTATAACGAATGAGAGACGAGATTCGCGAGAGCTCTCCTTTTCTTTTTCTTTTTTTTTTGTTTTTTTCAACGAGACAGATCACCCCTCCCTCTCCTCCCTCTCTCTCTCTCCCTGCTGCTGTTCGCGGTTACACCCCGTTCCCCTGTCCCTGTAGTACCTCTATCCTCTATCGCGACTATAATCTCATATCGCGGCTGCACAACAATCGACTCTGGCTAAGATCCAAGAGACTTTTCCGAGTCCTTACACACCATCTTTTAAGGTTTCGTCGTCGACAATTTCCACGCGTGCGCGCGCGAGTTTCTCGCATAGAATATGTCGATACGATTACACGTTGATGATTTCATCACGTAGGCCTTTATTCTAAGATTAACATTAAAATACCAAAAAAGATTTTGAAGTTTAATTACACCGGGATATCGAAAGCTGAGAGAGAATTAAATAAGCAAATATAAACTTGCAATTAATTTGTTTGATCAAAGTACTAATTTCAAATCCATTCAAGAACGAGTATATTTCATTCACTATATATATTATGATTATTTACTTTATTAATGTCGATACTTTCGCTTTATAGTATTTTGTTTATGCCGCGATGTGCGGCTTTACGCGCCGACCGTAGCACTTTCATCTATGTGACCGCGCGATAATTAGCCGATGTACGGATATTTCGATAACATGCCGCAATTTGCATTATAAATGACATGTAATTTTCGATATGTGAAACTCGTAATTTTAAGTACTGACTTTGCGGAAATTTTTATCCTTGTCGTACTGGAAAATTCGTCCTACGCGCCACATCGTACGGTAAATAGTTCTTTAGTTGATATACTTTCATGACTGCGTTGCACTCTTGTTTAATAAAACAAGTTGTGAGCACAACAACGGTCTGCAAGTACTTCAAGAAAAATAATATGAAATTATGAGGACATATATGAGATGCGAATGGAGCGATATACAGTACTGGTCAAAAGTATTGCGTTACTTTATTAAAACAGAGAAGTCGTTATTTTAATGAACAAAAGCATGTATAAATATTACTAATTTATATTTTATTACCGTCATTTTCTGTAACTAATAGTAAGTGTGGATGAATAGATGAGTAGACTGTCTTTTGTAAACAAAGTTTCCTTCTTGGCTTGTATGCTTGAGGAATGAAATACATACATACATATATATATATATATATATATATATATATATATATATTTTATTACTGTCATTTTATATTTTAATATGGGATAATTAAAAATTTTTTAAAAATTAACAGAAATATTAAATTTTTAATTCTTTAAAAGCCTCATTTTACTTCTCTTAAAATCATCCGCTCTTAATCTGATAGAATTATTGAACTTGATAGAAGTCTATAAAATGTCTGAAAAATGAAACCTATTAATCAAAAATAACTGTAGAAGTATTGTAAATATTTTGGAATCAAATATCAATAACAATTAAAGGGATAACAATTAAAGGAGGCTATTTTAAAAAATTAAAAAGTTAATATTTCTGTTATTTGTTATAATTTTTTAATTTTTATGATATTAAAAGAAAAATAACAATAATATAATTTAATAATACTTTTATATACATTTGTTCATTAAAGTAATGACCTTCTTACTTCTGTAAGTTATGCAATATGTATTTTTGATCGGTACGATACATAAACACAAAAATTTTACCAATATCCACGTTATTTAAAACTATGCAGGAGAGAGGAAGGGAGGAGAATATTCTGAAAAGACTAAATATTAATAATAAAACCTCTTGCTTTTAGTAAGTAACATACATGTTTTATCCTCAATGATATTTTAATCCAAGCATTCAATTACCGAGCTGTTTGATTTTTGGAATTGAACCGTTTTTGCAAATTAAAAGCTCATAAGCTTGTGCGTGTACGTGTATGTGTGTGTGTATGTTATCTCACAGGCTATCGAAACTGGGTCAAATTCAGCTTCAGCTTTCAAGGGCCGTTTTTCACGGAATATGTAACATTTTTAGCGAAAAAAAATGCATAGTGATTATTTTCAACAAATATTTATTCGAGAAAAAAAAGAATGCATGACGATATAGAAAAGGAAAAATGAAATGTATTTATTTATCGGGTCTATCTTTAATTTTCTACGGGCGATAAAACTATTGAATTATTTTGAAACGATATTGATGCATCAAAGATTAATGTAATGACAAACGATTTTAAGTTAATTAGTAACGATTCTTTGTTAATGAAAAACGTATTGTACATTAATAAATTAAAAAACATTATGAGTAAAACATTGATTGACGAGAATTTGAGAACGGGTTAATCGTGTAATGTCCATTGAAAAACAATTGGCTCAATTAGGAAAATATGGATTACGCGTGCCAGAGTATAATATATATATTTCTTTTTGATCCGCTATTGTACACATTTGTAACACATTGTACACAATGTGGCGATATACAGGTAATTACAAAAAATTTACATCATTATATAATAAAGAAAAAAATAAAAACAATTAAACGGAGCAAATCAGTGCGCGATTGTAAGGATAAAATATCGTTGAGTTTACCAATAAAGTGCGAGCCAATATAAAAAAGTATAACGATCCGTAAATAGTATATACAATATTGCGCAAAGAGCGGATTAATGTCGAGAATTTTTCGTGATACGTTCAGTTTCGTGAAATTGATTTCCATTCACAATTAAATTAGTACGCGCGAAATAGGTGCAACAGAATATTGCGCGTACGATGCTGCCGCGCCGCGCCGTCCGTTTCGTATATCATTCCTTTTTGCAAAATTTCATTTTCGCGTAGTTTAATAGACAAACACATTACAATATCGATCGCGTGCGAGAGCGCGCGTCCTATTGTTATTTTCGCGCTATCGTCATTTTCCTCTTCGACGAAGCGTCGCGAGATCACGGATTATACGCGCCAAAACGATCCATCCCATACACTCAGTACCATCGCGGTATTTTAAAATTAAATCATATTTTATAATGTAACATCCTTGCTTTTCTCTCTTTTTTTCCCATTATACTCCCGCATTTCGCGCCTGCCGAATGATGCTATCATATTTTTAATGCGACTACATTATGCAAACAACATTGCATTTTAATGAACGGAGGACACGTCAATTTTCTGGTATGACGCACTTTTTTGTCCAATAATATATAAACCGTGTCTACAAATAATGAGATCCATACAGGGACGTATATAATGAATCGATGAATAAGCGCATATTCATTAGTCGCTAAACAGCCTCGGAAATGAAGCTGAAGCAATAATATAGAGATATATTAACGGTAAATTAAGCACAATAGAGGCCAAAAAGTTAAAACAAAATTTCTGAATTTTCAATAATATTATAATAAAATTGTATATATATATATATATATATATGAAATAATCTTTGGATATATTGTTATATTTATATTTTATTATTACAATTTATCCCAATTTTGACTTCATGTATATATATATATATACGTACACACACACGCACACATATATATATATATATATATATATATATATGTATGTATACATAATTTTATTTTAAAATTAAATTCTTTTTTATATGTATGAAAAATAATTTTCGCGTTTGTAACAAATTTGCTTGTAATAATTGTTAAATTCATCGAAAATAATTTGGTATATTGTGGTGTCGCAATTGATAAAATGAAATTACAACGAATTCTCGAATATCGATAGTTTTAGAGAGAAAGGAGTTTTATAAATATTGTTTTCAAAATTCAATCCTTTTCGAAATTCAATCCTTTTCGAAATTCGAATAATTTTCTTCGTTGTCGGAAGCTTAGCATTTTAATTTAAAAATCCCAATTATTTAATTCTACAATTATTAATAAAAAATAACGACAAATAATCTTTTAATCTTATGATATGTGATATTTCATTTTCAGATCAAATTAGCATATTTAACTTGATATACAAAATATTCCTAGAAAATTCCTAGCTTCTTAGTTTTAATAAGAATATTCTTTGATTATTAATTTTATTAATTTACAGTGGATCTTAAAATATCGAAGCGTTAATAATCTGCGAAAGCTATAAACAATTAAAAACAACGGGCTCTTTCGGACTTGTGTTACATTTCGATAATAAATGATAAAGATCTAATATACAGCGCACAGTAACGTGCGCGTCTTCAATTAATTACAATACAAGTGTAATTTACTTAAGGAAAATTTTAATTTAACATTTAACGCTTAGTTATCGAGATACTTCATATCAAATATTAAAAACACATGGAAAAAAGAGACAGCGACTGACAGCGTTGTTTGTATTAAAAAAAACGTTGTTTCCAGGATTGAACGTAGTTGCGCAATTTTGCGTATATTTACCGTTCTTTTTTTGTTTTTGGTGGAGATGATACGCTTTCTGCTTTTGCTCGTCTATTGAATAGTTACATGAGAGACGTATTCCAAAAGTTCTATTTCATTTTATAACATACTATAAAATAATCGTTATTCAAAACTTAAAAAAAGTCTTTCTATTTTTAAACCTTTCCATTTCTTTAAACTTTTTTGTTTTTGATCCAAATAAAATGATAAATAAAATTACTTTTATACATTATGCTCAACTTTGTTCGGTTGGATGTATATAAACGAAATGATTTCGTCGGGAAATGATCTGAGAATTGATACAAAAACAACACTCTATATGCAACGACCTGATAAAATACGATTATGGAATTCGTCCGTCTTTTTTTTTTATTTACTCAAGTCTCGCGAATAGCCACTTAACTCGGAGGTTTTATCTCGAATTAAGGTTCACTGAAATTACGGCGATCTCAATTCCCCCGATTTCGCCGAAACACTGGCAGACGCAAAGATATACACACACATTACTCTTTTTACGATACATCTCGAACCGCTTCCTCCGAAAGAGCCTCGGCTCTTCTCGGTGGCATAAAAATTAATACGCACCTTTTACAAACGATGTCAAACAGGTAGCGATGAGCACGAAGAGCCACATCCCGAAGACCTTTTCCGCTATCACCCTGGAGACTTTCATGGTTGTGTCGAGGAGGTCCGTTTATGTCACACACATACACACATACACTGACACACGCGCGCGCGCGCGCGAAATCTCAGGCGGATTAAGTAAGGTAAAAGGGGATGATAGAACTAACACTGTACAGTTCGTGATCTCGAAGAGGAAGAATCTTTCTCTCACTCGTTCCTATAACTCCGTTTCACATATCGTACGTAACGACGACGATGCACTGCCGTTTCGCGACACTTATTATTTTCCTTGCACGACACACGACGATGATGTGACACGATGCGGATTTCAAATCTCGAGGAAACGCGCACGAAATCCCTGGTCAACAGACTGTCGTCTCGGCTTCCTCTCGGGTTTCTTCTCCTCTTCCGATCGTCAACGGCCGATGTCTCGTGGTCGACAGTAACATACCTCGAGTCCCGTCGAGGCTGCCGCTGTTAGAGTCGTCTCGTCGACATCCTATCGTCCTCGCGCGAATGCAAACATTCGAAGAAACGAGTTCGCCCATATGCGAGAATCTTCACCTAATTATATATTTCGCGAACGATCTCATCGACCAGGACGACAAACCAAGTATCTTATCAACGTGTCTCGCGAACTTTCGTTCGAATATTACCGTCACGTCGATTTTCGACGTGCACTCTGTCTTGGAAGAAAAAGTTCGCCGAACAAGTTCGATAATCCAGTTATTTCACTCAAGAGAACTTTGACAGTTTTAATCTCGACTCGACGCCCACCACCGCGTAAAATATGTTCAACTTCCTCGATGATTTCATTCGCGTCAAGTTGTCGATGATAATAATCACGACGACTGTAACGAATCGCGCAAAATTCCAATTGCGTTCTTCCACGAACGACGATCAAAGTGTAGAGATATATTAGATATATATATGAAAGTTCGAGAGATTACCGAATGTTCGCAGAGAGGAATGTCCACGATTTACACTGCGGGATGTAAACAAGATTATAGTCACACTTGATACGATCTATTTGAGCGCGATCGAAACGAAGTTAGCACTTTACACTGCACTCGCGCCAAAATTCAAAGTCGTCCTCGAAATTGATCGGGACGCGAAAGACGATCAACTACCTCGTCGACAGGAACGAGCCACCTCTCTTCGCGAAATATCCGTTCCGTTCAGAGTCCTCGGACATCCACGTTCGAATCCTGCATAGAGGGGTGACGACGGGGGAGTGGCAGCGGCGACGACGACGACGACGATGATGACGACGACGACGACGACGACGACAACCGGGAATGGGTGGTGGATGCGAGGGTGGCTGTACCGAAACTGAATCGCGCACAGCAGGTGGCGCGTATCCGACTTATCGCGGAAATTACGCGATATATAACCGGCTTCGATGACACGCGACGACAATCGCGCGAGCCCGGTTATTAATTATATTATTACGACACACCGATACTACAAACTCCGGCAAGATCACTCACAGGACGAAGGAGGACCGAGACGTTGCGCTACGTGCGCTGCCGTTCGCGAGAGTGTGAATACTGCGCGGAGTGAGCGAGACTGCGCGAGAGAGTAGGAGGCCTCTGCCCCCGCAGAGATCCACGGAGATTGCCGAGCGCGGCCGAGCGTCGCCGACCGCGCCACTCGGCCGGTATCCCGAATAATACTAGCACAGCGGCCATATTTCAAATGCACATTGTTATAAACAGTCATTTAAGGAGGATCAGTTACGTCAAAAGTTAATAAATCTAATATATTTCAAGATTCATGAATTTGACGTTGCGTACAGCTTTACGTTTTTTATCTTTTAAAATAGAAAATATATAATTAAGTTAAAATTAAGATATAAAATATAACATTAATGATTTATTAATTTTAATTAATTAAATTCAAAATATAAAATTAATAATTAATTTATAAGTTGAAGTACAATTATGCACTGTGGAATTAAAATTTTTATTTTCTACATAGTTACTATAAAATTTCCGTGTTGGACAAACTTGACACGCAAAAATATACCAATAAATCCTTGAATTTGTTTTACTTTTTGAACAAATAAATAAAAATTAATAAATTAAATAATATATTATTTAGGAAATTATTCAATTTGAATTCTTTATTTATAATGTATTCGCAATCCTTTGTATGCCAAATTCGATTCAATTAAAAACTACTACAATTGTAACAGTTATTTAAACACTATATTTTAAAATGTAAAATTAATAATTATTTTGTGAATTGAAGTAAAAATTTGTTCTGTAGAATTAAAATTTTTTTTTCATGAATTTTTGTATACTACGCAGTTACTATAAAAATTTTGCTTGATATAATATTTGCGATTTTGAGATTAAATTATATCCTACAGGACAAATCTTGACTTTAACTTAAAAATTAATTATTAATTTTATATTTTAAAAGGGTAAAAGTTTTTGGCAATGTCCAATTCATAAATCTTGAAATGTATTAAATTTATTAACTTTTAACGTAATTCATTGGTTCTCCCTTAAATGCCCAGTCTACTTTAGCAATATAAAAAAGTTGATGATTTTTAGAAATTTTTGTTAAAGAATTTAGAAATTGATATTTTTGACTTCAATATTGCTAAATTTTTTCTTCTTAAAGGTCAGAAAAATATTAAATATTAATTTTTTTAATTCTTAGGTTTAATATCCCCAAAAACGTACTCTCTTTCTCTCTCATTACAAAAAAAAATGAAAATATTTGGCCAATTAATTTTCAAGAAAAATCTTATAACTCCATGAATTTTATAAATTTTTCAACAAAAAATGAAACATATATTATTCAGATATAACATTTTCAAAAAAAATGTAAAAAGAAATCGATTTTTTGAATCTTTAAACTGAACTTTTAAATAATGTTTTGTTTAATTAAAAAGTATCTAAAAATCATTTCTGCGAGAGATATACATATATAAAGATACGTTTTTTATGTATTACAAATATTGTGCAGCAAGTACAATGTACAATAATTAGAGGGAAAGGATAAAACAAATACGCATTTATTTAATAAAAATGACCATACCACTTTCCTCGTTATAGTCTGTATTATAAATTAAATAAGATGGTCTTGAATATTAATTTATGTGATCAATTAAAATACATAATTTAATTTCAATATTATTTTCAACTAGTATGTGTATTTACGTGTTTTCATGCACAATGTACATTTATAAATTTAGTAATTAAAAGGGTTATTCAAATCAAGTATTTATTTTCAATAAGTACATAATATCTCTCAAAGTATCAAAATTAGGTGACTGCGGCGAAGAGCAAATATTAAGATTGCAGAAGTAAATATTTACTGTTCTACGTACTGATAAGAAAACTTTCTATAACTTTGCTTATATGAATATCGTTGCGATGTAATGTAATTAAATCATTTTGACATGAAATACATATAATTATAAATTTATCTAAATAAACTGTAAATATTTTACTGTGTTTATATATGTAATAAGAACAATAATTATTTCAATTATTTAAAATCCTCAATGTGTGAGAGATTATGTTTGAAATTATTTCTGACTCGTACAATTAACTATATTTCAAATAAATTAATATTTCAAATAAATTTAAAATTAATATTGCAAATATATTAATAGATATATACAAAAACAAATTATTATTTCATACTGTGTGTTATAAGTTATAATCTATCAAGAAAAATTGTTTACATAATGTTTTATTTTTTACTTTTTAAATATACTCTGTTTCTTTAGTTCTGTCAAACTTTAATTGTGATTATCCCATTTACTACTACTAATTTTAAGTCTTTTAAAAGAGGTTGTCCACGCGATAAGTGGTGACGACTTCTGCTACGATATTCCATACCATCTGTTAATGAAAATTGTCGGTGTTTTGAATTATTGAACTAAGTTTGCAATAATTTTACGCACAAATTAATGGATTTTATACAACACAGAGAGATTTTCGACGATGTAGATGTTCGATTAGCACCGCTGCCGTAAACACGATGCTTTTAGTTAATTAACGTACCAACAAGTGTCATGCTGTCACTTGATATACATGATATCAAGCAACTATCGTGGTATTTTTCATTAAAGATTTGTCGATGTCTTAAATTGTTAAATAATATCTCTTGTTTAATAATATAATGATTTGACTATTTTGTTAATATCTCTAATTCTATACTCCTTAAAAACTGGTTCTAATCAAAATTAATATTTTAAATAATTGAAATATCAATAATAATGATCATGTTGTAAATAATAATATGTAAATAAATTTCATTTACATCCTAATACATATTTTGATAATTATTTTTAGAAATATCGCGAGGAACGCTTTTCGACAGTAAATTTATCACATCCTTCATACATGTAGTAAATTAGAGAACATAAATTCACATCAATTTAATAATATTGCGAGTAGTATTTCTTTATAATTATATAGATTTTTCTGTCGTTAATAACATGGAAATCATGTTACACAGTCATATGAAATAACTCAAAAGACTAATAAATTTTTCTTTACAAAGTTATTATCGAGTAAATTATGCTTTCATGTTAATTATTGGATTGACCAAAATGTAATGTCGTTTTTTGTGTAATAGACGATGTTTTTCAACACAAAATTGTTCCGAAGCTATAAAAATATATACATATTTTGAAAGCTTCTTTATACTTTAACGTGTAATTTTAAAAAAATTATTAAATTTGGATAAATTTTTTAAAATTACTTTTATTTTGAAAATAAGTAATAAAAAGATGTATTTTCAAGCAATTCTGGTTTTTTATTTTTGCAAAAAAAGACGCGATACAAACATTAAAAAAGATTTCCATGACTTAGATTATTTTTTTCCTTTACAGAAGTAGAAAAGCATAATTGCTCAAAAATACAATTTTTTGTCACTTATTTTCAAAATAAAATCAAGAAAATGAATGAAGAAAATTTAATCAAACGTAATGATCTTTTTTTTGTATTGTACAATATTTTTTAATATAAAACATTGTTTGTATTACACACATTTGTATTACAAAAACAATGCTTTGTATTCAAAAACATTGTTTATTGCTATAAAAGAAACGATATTACCTTTTGGTCAGTTTAATATTTTTAATAATGTATACAAATTAATATAGTAAAATAATTTATCACATTATTATTAACGACAAATGTTTATCGTCATTTTTTGACTAAGAGATTATTCTCGAAAAAGATAATTTTTTGCCGTCTATTATATGTGTCGATATATATTTATTCACAAATATTTTTCATCAAGAAAGAAACGATATATTTAAGATGTATATTGTCTTTTATCATTGACAACTAATGTCGTAATGCGAGAAAGTAAAATGTATTATTTTCCATTGCTTTTTGCATTTTTCTCTGTATAACGAATAAATTGGTAATCGTTCTCTCCCGGCTCGATATGTCAACAACAACATTCACGTCGAAATTTAATTTGACGTACTCTATGATTCTATTTGCGTCACAGCATTTTGCTGTGACGCACGTAAGCGGTTTCGCTTGAGTTTGTACGAATTCCATAAATATTGGTGCCGACTATATATGACGACGATATAAAGATTCGCGATTTATGAAGTTGCTTTATAGAGCGTAAAATTGTTGCTAACATTATAGCTTATTATTGTATATAGTATAAGTATAGATGAAAAAAAAAATTTATTGTTGTATTATAATAATTGAATTGAAGATGAAAACTTTTATTTGAAAACAATTACAAAATAAGAAATAATGATAAATTCTCACAATAATAAAAAAATTCATGTATTTGATTCCATTTTATTGGCATATACGAATGTACTCTAAAATATGTATGGTTATTAATTAATTATTAAAAGTTAACTTTACCTTGAGTACATTATAAATCGAATTTTAAAATGAGACAAACTCCTGTCAACTCTAGAAATCGTATTTCACGTAGATTTCTTCGTTATTACGCCATTTAACTTGTGTAAATTTCGAAAATGATTATATTCATTAAACACTGTACTATATACATTAATTCAATTAGCAATAATCGCACCTCCGTAGAATCTCATTGGTTACGATGTCGCCACTGTGCAAAGATGAATAATCTATATAAATTAAAAAAATGTGACCTTGTGTCTCCATCTATTCTCTTTTTCAGTACTTTCTGCAGTACTTCATAACTTGCTCTATCGATATATATTTATTATAAGTGCATATTCACAAGTACATATGATATTATATTTAATACTCGATCTAAATACAAAATATGTATTATAAAATTAATACGTTCCTCAAAAATTTATCAGTAATTTCTAATTTATTTTTAATCATATTTATTAACATATAACCTCCCAGACTGATCGATCAATCAACCTGTCAACCGTCAACTGACGTTTCCAACGGCTTGATTTTTACTTTGACAGAAAAACTGTCAGTTTACACATCGAAGTGGTTTTTATTTCATAATATAAATTCGTGCCTTATTATATTTTAAGATAACAAGAAGAAAATAGCATGGGTTTGTGTTATGCCTATAAATTACATTTTCTGAATTTCGTAAAATTTTGTATTGTGACAGATCTAATATACACATATTGTTCACGCGAGGAATGTTATAACAATTATTCATTTATACGTATTAAAATAAATTTTTCAAATAGATACATCGAATTTGTCGAGTCCAGAAGATGAGAAACAAGTTCCGAAAATTGGAAAACACTGTTCGTTCGACGAAGTAATCGGACATATCGAAGATTTGTTGTTAGGTACAAGATTATTCACACAAACATAAACTATTATTGTTAATTGATAAAATATTGTATACATTTGATGATAAATTGACCTTTTTCAGAGAAAGATTTTCAAGCTCTTCAGCAAAGATTTTTAGAAAAGTACTGGGATGTTTTTGAACCAGTGGAAGACAACAAATTAATTTACACTGACATATTTAATGAATATGTAAGTCTCTTGTGTAAAAATCTTAAAATTCTGCAAACTGTCACAATTTATTCTCTAAAACATTATTTCACGTGTTTCAGAATAAAGCTGTAGAGACATACATTGAGGATTATCTTAAAAAAGTCATGCCACAATTCACAATAGACATTCTTTTACATCAATTAAAGTAATTATAATAGTTTCTTATATTAGAACTTCTCTTAACTTTTATCTAATAAACTTTTTATTTTGTATGTTTGTAGTGAAAAACAGGCAGAATTGGAAGGTGAAGTCTTTGAAGTATTGTCAACAATAACAGACTTTTTGGCTTTTAAGGAAATGTTTCTTGATTATAGAGCGGTATGTAAAATCACTTAAAATTTTTTTATTTTTTGATCTGTGTGTAATCAAACATTTTTTATAGGTAAAAGAAGGTAAAGTTGAAGATCTCAGCTGTGGGATAGCTGTTACATCTTTGAAATCCTATGATGCAGAAAATTGCAATACATTACCAAGATAATACTTATGATTTTAGTATAAAAAAAAGATGCCTTTTGAGATAAAAAATAGGACATATTAGAAAGAGGTTTAAAATATTATATATATATATATATATATATATATATATATACAAGTGAAACAAACATATTATATTCAGTATTTATTAATGATCTTCTGCAGAAATCTATATCATATCACGTTTTTTACAAATAGAAATATAAAAATAATTTAAATATCTACTCAGCATTTTTCTGACAGCATTTTGTAGACTTTTTTAAAGAGAAAGAGAGAGAGAGCACAACCTATATGTAACATATATAATTACATTTTTTTAAATCTCTGTTTTTGTCAACCATTCTAATGCATATTTTGAAAATATGTGCAATTATATTTTATTGTACTTAAAATTAAAAAAACAAACTTTTTGATTAAAGTATTTAAAAAAATTTGAATTTTTTAATTAATATGTTGGTTAATAAATACAAGTAGAACGTTTTTAAATATTCAGACCAAGAATAAAGCTTTTCGAAATATATTCAAAAAAGTACTTAATAGTAATACAAAACAATACTCATTTTTAATGCATAAGAATTTCCATTTGTACAAGTTTGCTATTTGTTTCGTTTGGCATACGATATGGTAAGGTTCCCGCAAAACTCGTTAATGCTCGAGCTTGTTCTCTTAGATCATGTAGCTGCTGGTCCCTCGTGATTTCGTCTCCCGGCTCTACTGATCGCAATTTCTGATATTGGCGATACAATATCGTCATAGTAGCTAGAAGAACATCAGCCAATGTTCCAGCTACTTCAGGCGACACACGACGTAAAGCGTTCACTCTTTCATCAACTTCCTTCACATGAAGAGGCAACATCTTTGCATCTGCAATTGTCTAAAGAAAAAATGTATCACGTTATTTAATTTTTTTAACTATACTAAAAAACATTTACTCCTGCTCTATATTAAAGAATTACTTACTCTAAGTGCACTTTGATATTGTTCATTATGGAATTGATCAAAGAAAACCATAAGATTTTTTAAGGTATAGAACGAAGACACTACTTCTGAGGGTGCTTGGATTACAATGTCTTTATATCTAAAAAGATTTATAATAAAAATAACAAGTTTAAATTAAAAAATGTGTTAACCATCTATTATGTCGCAGACGTGTAAATTTACCTTGTACCGATGTCCATAGCCATGGTTTGTAATCGTGATCTGAGAGAACCAGGCAATCCTTTTTGACTGACAACTTGCGTTAAGAGTGTGCACATTAAACTGAGGACTTTCTCATGATTTCTAGCTAAATCGTACATTACAACTGCATCTTCCAGCAGACCTTTTCTGTACAACGTTTCAGCGCAAATATTTATCACGTCGTCCGTATTAATTTGGAATTGATCCAAAATACCTGGAAGTCTTCTATCTTTGTCAAGTTTTCCTATCAACAAAACGCGATTTGCAGGAGAGGCATCCACTACCATTTCCGCAGCAGACGCGGCAAACATGTTGCGATCGTACGGATCCTTCATACACCTAAAAGCAAGGCATCATTAAGCAATAAAAAAACATAAAATTCAATTGATTTTACACGATAAACAGCAAAAAGATACAAAACTACCTCAACAAAAAGAGATAATGAAGACTTTCTTTTGGATCTGACGATTCAAATCTTTTAATGTATAACAATATCAGTCTAGCGAAATTCAGTCTTTTTGCTGGCGGTTTATCAGCGGGATCTACGCTAATCAAAGGCGCTAAGACACTTTGACTAACAGCTAATAAATTGTGTTCGTGCATAGCGGCTGCTAAATGAACCGCGTGCGGTAGATGCCTCGCTCCAGCACCAGTGGCTAAAAACTCTATTGCTGCTTCGAATTGTCCAGTCAAGAATAACATCGAGAAATATAAAAATGGCTGCTCGTGTGCGTGATAATAAGTTTCTCCTGCAAATTGTATCGATTAAAATATCTGAATTTTTGAAAAAAAAGACTATTTAAAAAAGCTGAAAGTAGTATTACCATATATTTCTGAGATCGTAGTTTGCAAATAATCCAATGTCAATTTATTCTCGACATCGACCTGATATCTTACTTGACACAACTTTAACCATAAGTAATCGTCCGCTGTGGCTATTACTTCGGAATGCAAGTCGTCCGGCTCGCAAGGAACCAACGCACAATATGCCGCTCTTTTGTATAGGTCACTGACGGATCGTACTTGCTTTCTGTAGTGTAACTTTAGAATAGACTCCGCACGACTACTTGGATGGTGTTGCGGGTCATCGCAAGCTTCCTCTAGAGCCGTTTTAAATTCCGAGAACTCTGTACTGCATTGATTCAGACACTGTAGCGCGGCTTTATAATCTCCGGATCGCATGCAATAATATACCAGAGGCCACAATGGCTTGTCTTCGACCATAACATCTTCCAAATCTCTCAAATTTTGTACTTTGACACCCACAAAACTCTTGACCAGAGGAATCGTGCCTGGAACGCCGCCTCGTTTCGCCTGCACCAGATTCTCATTGATTATAGAATTCATGAAGTCTCTATATCTGTTCTCCAGATACTTCTTGGCTTGCAAAACAATTTTTTGTTCGATCGCAGGACTACTTCTGGATTTAATTTGATCCCCTCTAGGTGTTGGTGGAATATCAACCATACATTTCACCATTTGCCACAAGTCTACTATCTTCTTGTCGTTAAATGACTCAGAAGCTTTGCAGAATGCATTAAATAAACTGGGTCGCGTTATACCTCTTAGCACATGATCATTGTAATTCTGTAGTTCTTTCACATACGCGACTTCTATGCTGGAGAGACCACTTATCATTGAACCTGCTAGTTTTGTACGCTGTGGTGCTCCGCGTAAGTCTACTAGCTCTCCAGATGGAGCAGTCATAGCATTTATTATTTCAAAACGCATTTGCTTCCACTCACCCAGCATATGTTCCATTTGTTGAGCTCTCGTAAGTTCAAACGTCTAAAAAGTAGATTTAATGTCTTTCTATTATTACAAATAAATACATGAATGTTTCAACAATTACTGTTACATGTACATACATCTTTGTGAACCTGTTCGATGATAGAAAGAATCGCATTTTCCTTTTCATTTCTAAGATAACTGACAATGTCAGTGTCTGCGATGGGATCTAGTGGTTCAAACGTGCGTCTTGCGCTAAGTGAATTTAACTTCTGTGAGATTTGAGACAAGTCTATCCCTCGAGAACCTAGTAATACATGGCTGAAACATTTATTTTAGATATATTAACAGAAATATACACACAAGTTATACTATACGTAAAGCACAGGAAATTAGTAAAGAAAATTGACATAAAATCACGAAAAATCTTGAAGTAGACTCACGCTTGGGCCTCGTTGTCCTGGGTGGTGGTTTGCGTGACACGGCACCAAAGTTCGTTAGAAGCCTCCAATATCTGCTGGAGATTTCTGTCGACATGCGGCATATCATCGTTTCCCTCGGCGGCTGCTGATATCCGTTCCGCCGATCTCAGCAGTTCGCTGAAGCCGGAATCGGCTGTCAATCGCGTGGTATCAGTGAGCAACATATCCGTGTGGCCGGTATCGCCCATGTTCTAATGACATAAAAGAACCGGTATTATTATTCCTCTTTGAAGCTTTCGGCGTTCGCTGGACCAGGTAATCACGTGGTACTATATCGATAAAATCATACCACAGAATAAAATATATAAATTGCGCGGCAAAGAACACCTAACCACAAAATATGAATATTATAGAAGGGACACGAGATGTATTCTTGAGTCAAAATGGCGGCTATTTTTCCCCTAATTGCGGTACTTTGTGATCTAGTGACTTTAGATATTGGATCTCGATGGAAACTCTATTCGATGGCCAATCGCTACGTCAGACAAACGTTTTGTCCTGTCAATGTAATACTAACCTAACCTAACGACACTCGGTGCGTCCATCCTGGAGATACGTTAACCTCACTTTTTCAAAAAATTGTTTAATTTTATACAGTATCGAGAGTGATTATTGAACCTTTAAAATCTTGTTACTAGAAGGAATATATCAGAAGGTAGGATATTAAAATAAATATATTTTTATCAAAATTGAAAATATATTGATATTCAAAATATGTATCACGATTATCTATTTAACGAAAAGTTTTGATATGACTGTCATTTTTATATTTTGTAGGGTCTCGATAATGATAAATAAGACAGATTGTTTACCGATGTATATATATAAAATTTAAATAAAATGAATATTGATAAACTTATCAAGAAAAAACAATATGCCAAGCGAGATAACAATCTCCATCAGCTGGCCGAGATCACGAAGGATCTCGGGGACATGTACTTTGAAAATGAGCAACCGACGAAAGCTCTGCAAGAATATACGGAACAGTTGAGTATCTGTGAAAATTTACAGGATAAGTTGAATTGTGCGATAGCCCACAGAATGATTGGAGAGGTTCACGCAAGCTGGGGAGATTACAAGCGAGCTTTGATACATCAGAATCTACATTTGGAAGGTGCCAAGGATATAAAAAACTTGATAGAGGAACAACGTGCATTTGCTACCCTGGGTAGAACTTATTTTTGCCTAGCCGAAAGTTTAACCGATCGCTCTCAGAAACGCAATGAAGCTTTGGCGAATGCAAAAATGGCTTACGTGAACAGCATGGAATTGTGTGAAAAATTAACAGGAAACGAAATCAAGCCGCAGGAGAGAACGCTGATGCGTGCGAGACTCCTGCTCAACTTGGGATTAACATTGGAAACACAAAAAGAGACTAAACAGGCAATCAATCTTATCGAACAAGCAACTGAGCTGTGCGTATCGAACAATTTTCAGGAAGATTTACATCGAACGTGCATTTCTTTGGCAGCTATATACGAACGACAAGGCAATTACAAGCTGGCACTGAATTATATTGAAACCGCAGCCACTGTACAAGACATACGCCTGAAAACCGAAGCAAAAGTATCAAAGGCCGAGCTGTTTATGCGGATTGGAAAATGGATTGAAGCGCGTAAAGTACTGATTTCTCTGTATACAAGTAAGGGATTGCCGAGGGACATTAAACATCAAGTGGAGAAATATTTAAGGATCGTTGTGACTCTGTGTCGAGCGGAAAACAATCTTCTCATCGAGACTGATACTAAAGTTAAGCAAAAATTATACGAAACCTTGGGCGATGCGGCAGTCGCTGCGCAATGCTTCGACAAGGGTGTGGAATATTATCGTCATATGCTGGCCTGCGCGGAGGAAACGGGCGATCAAATAAGTATTTCCTTAGTAAGTCTAGCTCAAACGCTCAAAGACGCAGGACGACATAAGGAAGCGCTACCTTTCGCGCAAAGAGAGCTCGGACTCTGCACTAATCCTCGGGAAAAATGTAGATCGGCGCTGTTCCTAGCAGATTTGTTAATAGCGGCAAACTCTGCCGATGCAGAAATCCGGGAGTATTACACCATGGCGTTGAGTTCAGCTAATGAAAGTGACAGTGTTAAGCTGCAAAAGTCCGTTGCGAGAGAACTCGTCGGATACTTGGAAAGTACAAGTCAGTTCGACGAGGCAAAAGATATGAAACAGAAAGCAGGATTGATATCGGATGAAACACCGAGTGATACGGAAAGCGAAGCGGCGTCCGAGGAGAGTGACAAAATTGGCGCGGACATTTGTTTAGAGGAACTGTCTGATCTCGAAGACGAAGAAAATGTCAAGAGAACAACTAAGAAGAGAATGAGAACAGCAATAGTCAAGAGGAACGCGAAGGGTGAAACGCAATTGCACGTAGCATGCATTAACGGTGACGTCGGTACCGTCGAGAGATTGTTATCGTCTGGTCACCCTACGAACGTTAGAGATCACTGCGGTTGGTCTCCTCTTCACGAAGCTGCGAATCATGGTCACGTGGATATCGCGGAATTGCTCTTGCGACACGGTGCGAACGTCAACGATCCAGGTGGCATGTCTTGCAAAGGCGTGACACCACTTCATGATGCCGCATGTTGCGGACACTTTTCGATGATGCAACTGCTAATGCAACACGGCGCGAACGTTACGTTGAAGACTCACGACGGCGACACGATATTAGATTGTTTAAATGATTGGAAAGATCGAGTGGGAGACCTAAGTCCTAAAGATTTAATAGAGTACGACATGATGTGTAAGAAGCTTTTCACCTTTATTCCAATAAAGAAGAAGCGAAAGAAACCCTCGGACAACGCTCAAATATCGGATAAAGAGTTTGTACAATCTCCGGATAAAGAAGCTGAGGTTGAAAAGATATCTGCTGGTGAAGATTATAAAAGAACGATAGCAAATCTAAGATCTTTCAACAAAATTAATACAGTTGTCGCATTCAAAGGCAGTAATGATGCACCTCTAGTGAGCGAGGAGCAGGTTCTCATCGACGACTGGCTGGAAGATGATATCGGGAGTACAACAAGAAAAAAATCCATGTCAAATCACATTGCTACAGGCAAAAGAAAGTCTGATGAAAATATAGAGAGCAGTACGAAAAAATTAAAGTTAAAATATACGTTTCAAAATGAAGAATACCCAAACATAAGTGATGAAGACAGCATTGAAGACAACGATGAAGACAGTACTGCTACTGAAATTATTCAATTATCTGAAAAACCCAAGAGGGCCAAGAAGAAACGACAGACCTCTTTAATATCAAGTGGATTCACTATGTCTCGTTCACCATCGCCGTTGATTCATGAATTGCAATCATCTCCGCGTATCTCGACATCTTTTAAACAACAGCAGGACACAGAGTATGTAAATTTACGTGTATTTGTTAAGGAAGACGCGTTCGATTTAAAAGTAGCAGTTTGCGAAGACGAAGAAGAGTTTCTCACGTGCATCACAACTACTGTCGAATCCATGTTTTATCGTGAAACCGCTTGTACTGCCAAACTACTCTTACGGTCGATAAATGGGGACGTAACAGTAACGAAGGAAAGCATTTTGAAAGTAGCGGTCGAGGAAAACGCTAGACTAGAATGCGAGGTGATCGAACTGAAGACACCGTCCATCGTTCAGCGATACAAGACCATCTGTCATAATCACGATTCGAATCCCCGCGAGAATATGCTAAGCTGTTTGAAGTCTTGCGAAAATACATCCATACTTCGTACGAAACCCGATGATATCGTTAAAGAACTGATTGTACCATTGTTGAAGACCTTGCGATATGAGAGGAACGTTACATTGTTACAGCTGTCAGGCACTGTACTGGGAACGGTAGGAGCACATTTGCATCGATGTCTCTCGAATCTTTCATCTCTGCAAGAACTCTATTTAAAGGGCTGCGACATCGACTTTGCTTGTCTACGTCAGATAAGCTCGTTGCCATCTCAGTTGAGGGTCCTCGATCTGAGTTACAATCCATTAAGTTCAGAAAGTGGCGACACTCTTAGAGAACTGATCGCGTCTCTGAGATACTTACGGACTCTCAATTTACGTTACTGCAAACTTGAAGATTTTCATCTTCCGCTCGACAATCCTAATCTGACGAGTTGCGATATCTCGTGGAATAAATTAAGTCGCGAAGCGACGACTTATTTTTTGAATAAACAATTACTCGATTTAAATCTGTCCAATACGACTTGCTCCGGTAAATTCGTCTCGAGTTTAGTCACGGCCACAGCTTTGTCATCAAACTTGGAATCGCTAGAACTCTCATTCTGTGACATAACAGACTCCGATATAAGGATTATTCTGGAACACTTGCCTAAACTCTTAAAATTAATACTTCGCGGAAACACAAATGTAACTGTATCATCTATAAATGTATTATTGAATCGTCGACCTACATTAACTTACATTGATGTTAGCGGCTGTAAAAATGTTGCGAGTAGTCCGGAGAAGGAATTACTTATACAAAATCCCGAGATTTGTACGTTATTAGCTACCATGGAGCCTAATTTATGTGATTTGTGGATTAAATTATGGCGTGGTGCAGGTACTGTAACGAAATTGCCTCATAACTTAGCAATCTTTAAACCGATAAAATTTTTTGCCGAAAATGATCTTAAAATCTGATTTTACACAATATTGATAAATTTATATATATATATATATATATATATATATATATATATATATATATATATATATAAGTTTGTACACTTTGTATATATTTGTATATAGGTAGCATATGCGCGTGCGTACACAAACATACACATATATACGTATATATGTATGTGTATATAAAATTTATAGTTTTATATATAATTTATATGAAAAAATTTCGAAAATTTTATAAGTATATTTTTCAAACAAAATAATTTATATCTCGTGAAAACATACAATTTTTATACAGTAATGCTTGTAAAATAAACTAATTTGTTACATAAAAAAATTATCTTTTAGAATTTTGTCAAAAATATCGACATCTAGTGTAATATCATTTTTTTTTTTTTTTTTTTTTTTACGAGCCATTCATTTCTCGAGTGAGCAAATCTTTTTTTTCACTCTCCATTATTTCCATTGAGATTTATCAAAATAGCTTCTGGAAAATAAATCACTGTTTTTCATTTGATGACAGTGACTGATCTCAGTGCATGTTACATAAAACAAGAAAATATATAGAAAAGAATGATTAAGTGATAGTTTACCTTTATTTTCAATATGTTGGTGAACGATATAAAATAGATTTTATAAAAATAATTTATTTCAGTTCAAAGGAATAACATTTATTCCCAATTTTGCATTGTATCTCCTTGACATGTACATAAGCATCTTCCACATTTTCTGCCAAAAATTTGTTTAAACTACAAGTAAGAGATGGCAGAATTTTTTGCAAATACATTTGCTTATCTCCAAGACACCAAAAGAAGCTAATATGGTATGAAATATCCTATAAAAGAAATATATTAATATCAATATAATAGAAATTCATATATCAATTGGTTATTAGTCCTTCACTGCAGTCACATTAAATTACGGGAGTCAGAAATGATAAAATTTATTTCATGCACTAATATATGTTCAAATATGTTACTTTTTTCATGATAAAATGTATCACTAGTTTTCTCTGCTATCTTGCATGTATTAAGTTAATTCAATATATCTTATATATTTTCAAAAATAAATAAACCTTAAGATGCTTGATAAAGATTTACCAATTTACAAACTATAGAATTTTTATATTTTACCAATAATATATTTTATCAATATACATATATTTTACCAATCTATTATTATAAACATAAATGATATGAGAAAAAATGTAATTTATTTCATAATGCAAAAAAGAAATTCAAATAATTATTTGCTTTCAACATGTTTGCAGTGAGGGATCAGAAGTCTCACAAATACAAGTTAACACATTTGTTTTATATTATGTATGTATTACTTGATTTTTAAAAATGGAGATGTACTTTTGTGTACCTTATAAAATGGTGGCAATTGATATTCAGCTAGTAAACAATCAATAGCTTCTGTTAGGCGCTTCAATGTACCATCCTCATTTTGACAGTAAATTCCAAGGAATGTGCGAGTTCTCTCCTCATTGCAGTATACTTTCACATCTGTAAGTTGTACGATGAATTGATGGAATCCACGACACAATAATTTCAAACCCTCTACGAACGATTCAATCCAATGAAACTTTAGGACCAAGGTACGACTTAGACTAATATGAAGACTAGAAATAATCTCGCCTTGGACTGGCAAGTTATTCGCTACAGATTTCATCCAGGTACAAAGGCAATCACTGGTAGTATCTGAAATAAATTTGAGTTCTTTCTATATCTCATTTGGTAAAATCTAATCAATTACAATATATAATAATTTCCAAAATCATTCAATGAAAATTAAGTACATTAACCTCTTGATTGATCAATCTTCAAAAATAAAATACTTACAATCTATGTAAACTAAGGTTGCCCAGTTACCACGTTCGTGTTTGAAACTCCGTATCCGTCCATCATGATCCGATGGATTGTCAGTTACTTCTTCATATGTAACTCCTTTCAATGACAAAATACTTTCAGGTAATGTTAGCCTAGTTTGTCTAAAATATAAATCAAGGGATATATGTATGATATTTGAAAAATAGATGTTATATTTTCTTTCTGAAATTACATACATGATTTTAAGTTTGAACTATATAATTGTTTTTATCATATTATAGTTATTTATATTAATGTTCATATAAATAAATGATTTTAGTTTTAATTTTATGTAAAAATGCTATCACTTTTTATCTCATTAAACTTAAAAAACTTGAGAGCTATAGAATTTTTAATATTTCGCTATAATCGAGAATAAAACTTCTAGAGACAGGTAAAATTTAAATAACACTAAATAATCTAGAATAATATAAGAATAATAATAAATATATAATTTACTTGTTTACAATTTTATCGTCATCTTCCTTCTTTTCATCGTACTCATCTTCGTCCGAGTCGGAAAAATATGTTTTTATCAAATGCAAACCGGCCATCTCTATTGCATATAATTTTTATATTCAACATCAACTGCATAAATTTATCATCACCATTTATTTATCAAAATATAATCGAAATCCACAGTTTTTTTGGAAACGAGTTACATATAAAATGCACTTGACAGTCACTCAATCTTGGCGATCAAAACAAGCATAAACTAAAATAGATAAAGAGAAGATAATGAAAAGAAAGAAATTTTAATTCCATTTGTTCTGAGTTCTGATTAATCAAATTTCAATTTAATCTCCAATCTCACCTAACATTTCGCTTTTAAGGTAAATTTTCACGAGACGCTGAAACTGATTGTTTGAGCGACAAAAAGGATCACGTGATTAACAATGACGAATTGATATCTTTATCTTTAGTCACGTGATTTTTTTTGTCGCTCAAACAATCGGTTTCAGCGACTCGTGAAAATTTACCTTTACGGATAAGCTGTAAATCGATTGGCTGTCGCGTTGACGTAAGAAACATCTGGAGTTGGCGCTTCTATGAGTTTGACGTATCTATGGCACGTGTCACAAATCATACATCATGTCGTTGGTTTTGTTTTTGTTGCGCAGTTAGAGGATAAACGGCACAAAGATTGAGACCTTCGTGGCGGCTTTACCACCGGCCCTCAAGGCGTACTTGACGTACGGGCTTGCCCGCTGGGCTGTCCCGGTCAAGGAGAGCGGAGAGATGTCAATACGGACAGTGGTCCATCGTCTCGTGCAAAATGGTCGCGTTATACTGCGCTCATTACGAAATAACGAGCATTTCTACTCGAGAGGATACGCGGACAAGCAACTTGACAAGATACACGTTGCGCAGATAGGTATTACGCCTCTTACACATTATTGTGATCTCATATTATCTAAAGTATGCTAATATTATTTAAAATTTAAAGAATAATTATATATAATATATATATATGTTCTTATTTATTTGTATATATATATATATATATATATATATATATATATATCAAATAAATAAGAATATATATATATATATATCATCAAAATTTAAAGAATAATTATATATAATATATATATATATATATATATATATTATATATAATTATTCTTTAAATTTTGATGTATTTGATATATATATATATACTTAAAATTTAAAATAGTAAGTACTAAATATATTTAATATACTTAGGTAGTCCTTATAAGTCACATATTTTTTTTCACTCCTGGCTCCTGATCACAATCTTACTATTTTTCACAACTATTTCAAAATGTTTGAAAAAATGTACAAAAAGTTTATACATATATTTCTTGACTATGAAAAATGGCCATATATAGAACAAAAATTAAAAAAATAAATTTGAAACATTTTTCTTATTGATTACTGACATTTTATTGTTAATTGTAAAATATTGATAGGATCAAAATGATTTACATGATTTTAAAGGTTAATATATTTATATATTATACTTGATAATTTTTTTATTATTTAATACATATTTAATCCTTACTTCGTATTGTTGCTTTTTGGTATCTTTTAACTGTACATATGTAAAAGTGTTTTAAAAAATCTGAAAAAATTTATATACCTTCTAAATAAAGACTAGATAGTAAATTTGAAAAATAATTTGCTTAAATATATTGCTTTATGAAAATATTTGGTTTCCTAAAATTGACATTGTTAGACAAATGGATAAAAATAATCTACCAGTAGTAGAATAAGAGTTAATATACATATTTATAATAATATATACTTTTAATATACTTAATATACATCTAATATACTTAATATATACTTTTTCAATATATGTTTAAGTTTAAGTTAATTACTTATAGTTAATTATTTATAATATTACTCTATCGAAGAAATATCTACAGGGTATGTGGTAATTGGTGAAAAATTTGTTAGTGACAGATTCTTGAGATCGTTTGAAGTTGATTTTTCCTCAACGAAAATATCGACAGAGGTCATATTTTGCAAGTTTCCAATTTTTATCATTATACATCTTTGTAATTAAGCCTTAAATTTTAATATATTAAATGTTTAGTTTGCGAAAAGCGTCGAAAATGTCAAGGCATCAATAATTTCTAAGTTATAAGGGTTTTTGTTTCAATTGCTTATAACTCAGAAATTATTGATGCCTCGACGATTTTTCGTTGAGGAAAAATCGTCTCCACATGATCTCAAGAATCTGCCATCAACAGGTTTTTCATGAATTACCAGACACCCTGTATAGTAGGTATTAAAAAATATTTTTTAATCTTTCAATATGATTTCATCAAATTATAAATTAATTTTTAAATAAGAATGAGATTATCTCGATTAAAACACGATCGATTTTAGAAAATAATCAGTGTATGGACAGAGTTGATATTCGAATTTACCATATGTAGAATTCAATTTGTAAATATTTTGCTGAATTAGCATTAAGGGACAAGAAATGTCAAACGACGTTATCAGATTTATGGTTTCATGGTTTATATGGTTTGTAATAGGCGAGTCCCAGAACAGCGGGCTTCATTGCCAGAATAGCGGCAATGCATGGAGCACTGGGAGGCATCTCGGGTATCTGGGAGCGCATGCCCGGCGCATCTTCGTCGACAATATCCTGAAGAGAGTGACCAACAGTCTCGCAGCAGATTTACGAAGACGCGCGGCGAGCAGACTCGTCTTTGGTGATTCCGCGCCGTTTTTTGCTCTCGTCGGTGTGTCGTTGGCATCAGGTACTGGGATATTGACTAAAGATGATGAGTTGGAAGGGGTGTGCTGGGAAATTCGCGTAAGTTTAATAATAAAAATAACAGGCTCAAAATAATAACGATTATTAAGTGGAAGAAAAGGTAAGAGCCATAATTGGAGCGATAATAAATAGGGTGCATATTTTTTTTTATTTTGTTGTAAAAAATATTCAAAAAGTAGGTATACATTAATTACGTACAAATATTTCGAATTTTTTGGTTCATCTTCAACGAAACAAATATAAAGTTAAAATAAAGTCGTGTACGAACGATTAAGATGACTGAAAATAGATAAAAAAGAAAAAAGCATTGCTCATATGTATGTATACTCTTATTTGCCCTTTTTTCACTTAGTAATAAACTAACAATAAGTTGTCAATTTATTTTACTTGTCTGGATACTTAAATAAGATAATTTCTCAATAAACAATTTGATTCGTACTCGTAATTTGATTACACCTGAAATACGATACATTGTGCAGGAAGCAGTTTCAAAATTACGATGGAATATGCCACAGAATGACAAAAATTACGAAGTTACTCCTATCAACGATAACACCGTCAGCTTACGAGATTTCGTGATCGGACCTATCATTGCTAAGGGTTGCTCCGCCGCTGTGTACGCGGCACGATTCATCGATGCTGCACAGGACAAAAATAACGATCTGACAAATGTCGAGGAGGAAGCGAAAGAAGAAGCGACTGCGTTTCCGTTGGCCGTAAAAATGATGTTCAATTACGATGCAGAATCTAACGCGTCTGCTATTCTGAGAGCTATGTATAGGGAGACAGTACCTGCTAGAAAACATTATGGAAACGACGAATTGGTTATCTGGGAGCAGAGACTGGCAGAGAATACAGTGACGTTGCCGTTTCATCCAAACATTGTGGCGATGTATTACGTTTTCGCAGACAGAATACCAATGTTACCCGATTCTTGGGGAATGTATCCCGATGCTTTGCCAACTAGAATCAATCCTAACGGATCGGGCAGGAATATGAGTTTATTTCTGGTGATGAAAAGGTCATTATTATTGATGATGACAGAATCGTTCAATTGCTTATAATTTCATACACTTTACATAATATCTTACGCATATCGCAAATTGCTTTTAGATATGATGTCACGTTGAAACAATACATGGCGAGTCGAAACGTCGATACGCGAGTGTCGATACTGTTGCTTGCTCAGTTACTGGAAGCGATAGCTCATATGAATGCAAACGGTGTAGCGCATCGGTAAGATATCGATTACATTGTTTATCTTATTATCTGTTGTTTATATACTCTTTGACATTCAATATAGATAAGATCCATCTTATATCTCTCTTTTATGTTCACGAATTAGAGATCTGAAAAGTGATAACATCCTACTCGATTTGTCAGAAGAATTTGACAATTGTCCGTCCTTGGTCGTAACGGATTTTGGTTGTTGTTTGGCTGATAAGAATCACGGGCTGTATTTACCTTACAACACTCACGACATCGATAAAGGCGGCAATGTTGCATTAATGGCTCCAGAAGTGATAACGGCGGAAACTGGTCCCTTTACTAGTATAAATTACACCAAGGCCGATCTGTGGACGGCAGGCACCATTGCGTACGAGATATTCGGGATGAAAAATCCGTTTCACGGCGAGAAAGGCGAGAAGGCTGCTTTAAACAATTACAATTATACGGAAGCCGCGCTTCCCGCTTTACCGGACAATCTGCCGTCAATTATCAACGCCGTTATAAAAAATTGTTTATTAAAAAGTGTATACAAGGTTTGTAAAAGAGATTCGTTAAAAAAAACTTTAAAATTATATTTATTTTTATTATAATTTAAGGATAATTATATTTTTAATTATATTTATTATATTCTCCAAATTAACTTTTTTTTCTTAATTCCCGGATGTAGCGACTCGACACTGAATTAGCGGCAACGATAATACAACTATATTTGTGGGCACCTAATTCGTGGATGAAAAAAGAGGGATATTTACCGTCAAGCAATGAGGTAAGTTTAGCAAGTTTACATAAGTAACGTTAATCAAAGTGATTTATATAATAATATTGTCACACTCACATATAGATTATGCAATGGCTTTTGTGCTTGACCACAAAAGTTCTTTGCGAAGGACGAAACGCAGAGTTAGCCCCGTCGCACAGATCACTCTTCGATATCGATAGACGTCAAGCCTACAAACGAACGCTTTCTACGCGTTCTTGCGGAAGGCGCACGATGCCGGAATATCAATTGATCGCAAGCTTCCTTAGCAGGGTAACACTCGCTAATGTTAGAAATGCGTTAAAGTGGATGCAACGAAACGTATAACTGAGGATGATATAGTATTACATCGAAGAAAAAAATAATACGATAAAAAAAAAGTTACTTGTCCTCAGTATAATCGTGAGCAGTAGTTCAAAATAACATCGTATAATTGAACAAATTCGGAAATGATCCTTTCTTCAAAATTTTTCCTATCGTTTTTCTCTCTTAAAAGATTATTGCTATTGTTATTTACATATTTAATTTCCGGTATTTTGTTTTTTGATACTTGAAGAAACACAAAAGGGCGGAAAAGCAATTTCGAAACGTAGATGAAATGTAAATGAAAAATTATCCTTATTCCGAAATTGAGGCGATTTTTAGAAAGCGCATGAGTATACGAGCCCTTTTGTGATTCCAATGCCTTGATATTTGAAGTAATTATAAATTATTTTTATTTGTATGAATTTAATTTGTGTATCATTTTATATTTATTTGGCGGACTCTATAATTATCGATACATACACAAGAAAATGGATATTATAATCACAAAAGTGTGTGCATCAACATAATGTAATATATGAATATTACATTATTACATTTCAAATCGTCAAACTGTTTGTTAAAAATTTAAGTACACTGTTAAAAAAATATATTATTGCACATGGTGTATAATTTTGAAAATTCAAAAATAATATATTTTTTATGTGTCTCTTCTATTTATTCTTGTGTTCTCTATCGAATGCGTCGTTAGAAGAACTCGTGGTCGTACTTACACGAAATTTCTCAAGAAACGAGGATGTAGATTCGATGAAAAATATCATATTCTAAATGTGTATAAAAGATGTAACATGAATATACATCAACGAACTTACATGTACATATAAATGCAAAATAAAAGTAATGTAAATAAAATCAATTTAATATCGTTTAAATTTTAAACATTGACAACACATCTCTTACGTCGTCGTTTTTGTACTCGCGAGTACGGTCATCGAAGGCTTGCCGGATGTTTGCATCCGGTACTTCATATCCTTGAAATTTAAATTATACGACGTAGCCAGATCTTTTAGATAAATCAGATATTTGTTATATGATAGGGCGCGTTTACGAAATTTGAAGAAAGCAAAATTTTCAAAACAAAATTAATAAAGAAAAGGAATTCGTAAGTAGGAATTAATAACTGTTTCATAATCTTTTTTTCAATCGAGAAAAATTTTTTTCAATTCTTTTATTGTATTATAATTATATTGTTAAATATTGTATTTTTGTTCTCATATTGTTTGCACAGAAAGAAAAGTACTTAAAAAAACATACGTGGGTCAAAATATGATATCGTTAATAAATCATAATGAAAATTATTAATCTCTGACGATTAAATTAAATAATAAATTTAAGTGAAATAGATCAGATCTTACATTTTTTTGAAAAATCTGAAAATCTTTTAAAATTAAAATGATAAATTTACTTTTATCATCATCTGACAAAAAAGATTTTATATTTTGTACGAATCGAAATAATTTGAAACAAATGGATTTAAATTAGATTGATTTTCTGTTAGAAGTAATGAAAATATTCTCTTTCCCATTTTTCGAAAGAGAGAGGTTACTTTCTAATATTTCTTGTTCCCGATTATATATATAAAATATTTAAGGAAATTAAAAGAAAAAACAAAACACAGAAATTTAATAAATTTTTAAAATAATTTTGATGAAAATGTAATTTCAAAAATATAGAAGGAAAAAAATGTGTCAAGTGCCTATTCTGAACTTGATTTTAATGATAGAAAAATAGTAGTTGTATTTCAATATATAAGCAAGAATAAAATAAAAAATAGTTCGTACAATAAAATGCATTTTTATTTAAAGAATAAAAATAAAATCATAAATATTATGAAATTATATAATTATAAATAAAAAATGTTTTATATATATTTATATATAAAATTATTATAATTTAATAGATAAACGAAAAAGCTATAGAAAAAAAGAATTTTGAATAAACTGTCATTTTTTAAAAATAGTTTCTTTATTTAAAAAAGTGAACATTAGTTTATATAAACTTTTATAACAGTCTTTTATAGTTTTGATATATTGCTCATAAATCATTTTGTTTAGAATGAACATATTATGTAGAAACGAAATGATAAAGAAAGAATTAATCATTACATTAAATACTTTATTAAATACTTTATCATTAATATATTTTGTATCAAAAATAGTTTTCATCTAACTAATATTAGGAATGAAATAATTTTAAGAAACGAATAGATTCTAAAGTCAAAAGGAAAATATATGGAATGAAAACAAATATTTATTGAAAAAAGAAAAAAATAAAATCCTATATTGAGATTAAAACAATTATATCGATACAATAGAAAATAATTATATATTAAATAAGAAATAATGAAAGAATTTTATGCAAAGAATAAATTATATACATTATTTCATTTTCGTCATTATTATATGAATAAAAAAAGTCTAACGAAAAACGAAGTTACTCAATTTTAATTATAAATAATTATTACAAGGCACAGTGAGTGTAAAAGTTTAAAAAAGCTTATGAGTCATTTTTTTGCAGTCTTGTAACAGCACAAACGTTATTCATCCATACGTATAACCAAGTGTCACAGAATATTCTAAAGTTTTGCAAAATGTGACTCATTACTGAACATCTTTTTTCGTTGGCTTGCATTACAAATGTGCGACGCTTGAATCAGTTACAAAATCGAAGGCACTATCATAGTTTAAAATTATATCCTTAAATTCTTTCAATCTGATGATAGCTTGTTTATGTACTTTTAAGTTCTTCCTTTTGTATCTCACCGCCGTGATCATCTTATCCAAAGTATAATGCAACCATAAAATATTTGTGTATGGTTCGAACTTATTCCAATTATTTCTGTACGCAAAACCAAAGCGGGGATAAATAAATTACTCACTTTTTTGGGGGAGAAAAATAACTAAATAAGATGAAACGTGTATATAATAAACTTACTGAATTTTTTCGCGCATTAGACGATAAATCTCAAACTGATATTCGCCGTGTGCGGTAAATAAAGCCGGATCCAATGCAAGATCATTATATATGCAGCATCCTTGATACAACATTCTTGACAGAGTGAAATCTATGATCGATACCTTGAGGGAAAAAAAAGATTATACCGTCAGGATCGATAGCATTATATAAAACAATGTTTCCTAATAAAATGTTACCTTTACACCCTTACTAGGCACCCTGATCTCTTTTCCATCGAGATTATAAGACACGTACGTTTCCTTCGTTCTCGATATCAATACATTACCCCAATGCAAATCTCTGTGTTCAAATTCGAGTGCCTTCTCAGCAACTGCTAATGCAAATGCAATCTGTAAAAAAACATTTGAACGGATGAATAACTAACGATTAAATATAATCGTCGGGAAAAAGAGTTACAGATGTAAACTTGTCTGACTTGTAAAAACAAAGCACAGGCCTCCTCCGCGGTTTGAAAGACGAAAGCCTCGAGATCATCTCCACCGTCACCAAGTTCGAGAGCGATGTATAATTGATTCTCATCGAACATCGACGGACAATCGTTGTCGGATGACCTGTTGTCGTCGTAAGTTTTCCACAGCTCTACGAGTTTTTCCGGATATTTTCCCATGATACATTTGACACTTCGTACTTCGACAAATCCGCTAGTCTTGTACGTCGTATTTAACCTCAGATTATCCAACTCTCTGCAAATATTTTATTTTTCAAATTGTGTTTGAGAATCTTCATCGATAATTCACCACAGAACTCACTTCGCAATCACAATTTCTGACAGTATCTCGTTGAATTTTTTCTGCGCCTCACCGTTGACCAACTTTCCACCCTCTATAGGAATAATTTTTATAACTGATTTCTTATCAAGGTATTCATATAGAAAGACTTCTCCGTAAACACCTTCGCCAATTTTGCGGCAGTATTCCAAATATCTGTGGAGAAAGAGCAATGTTAACGATACTTCTAGAAACGTCTACTTTTCTATAAGAAATCGCATTTAAAGATCTACGTACGAATCTGGGAAGCAATAGGAGAAAGATAAATAATAGCTTTGCGAACATCTTTGTAAAACGACATCCCTTGCAGTCGTGAAATGCCCTTTGATAATTCGATTATCGTGTGATTCCTTACGATCTGTAAATATTTAATTCTCATTTATTTGAAATATAATAACCATGTACATATAAAATATGTGAATGAAAAATGCTCACGTGATAGCTCCAAGCTCGGAGACTTTTCCGACTTTATTCCAAAGACCTCGAGAAACGAGGTGTCTTTGATCTTGCATCCAATACTCCTCGTATTATTAGGCACGACTCGCACTGAGATTCTCTTGGAAAGTCTAGCATGGTTCGATGAATCGACCGTTTTACATTTGTTGAACGATGATACGATATCCGATGTATCAAATTCTGTACAGGATAGATCCGCGTCATCTTTATCTTTTTTCAAACAGCTTTGGAAAATTCCTGCGCATAATAATAACTATAATTCTTACAGCTAACTATGACCAATATTGCCTAATTACGTGAATGTTGCAAAAAGCCTACCCATTTACCAAACACATTAAATGCAAGTGTGGAGAGTCTCTTTATACTCGTTCAATTTTATTTTATCTTTATAAAAACGCGCTCAAAATCTCATCAAAATATTTCTTCGTCACTTCAAAAATTAAAATTATACAATAAAAAAATTAAAAAAATATATAATAGTTAAGATTGAAATATAGATTAAATATTTTAAAAAATCATATATGAGATCCACCAACGTTTATAAAATATTGTCTTGGTTAGCACTTCTTGAACGAAATTCTATTCAATAGCCTTCAATTGTTTCATATAGATAAATAATATACAAATGTGACTACTTTTATTACGAAAGTAACTAAAAATTTGCATGAAATAAGCAAAATTCGTTTTTACAAATTACACAATTTTATAGAAACATAATAGCTTTCAATCATTTATATTTTAGATCTTTAGCATCTCATCAAGTTACCTCTCGGCGTAAAAAATTACCTTGTTTCTGCATTTCTAGTATATCTTTGACACTATGTCTCCACCTTTTTCCCTTTCCAAGGCTCAATTTGTCTAAATTAGATCCATCGTTTATATGATTTAATATCGACAAAGATCTAGCCCAAAACTTGCCCGGTTTTAGAAAAACGGACTTTTCAATTTGTTTATTTGCATCAGATACATGATGTGACTGTGCAGAACCGACTAATAATTCGAAAGAATTCTTTACCGTATTTATGGAACATTCTAAATTATACATCTTCGACTGAATATCGCAAATTTTTTCATCGACTGCGTCGTGTTTGGATATCTTGCTATTCGATTCGACAGACAAGGTATTCAAGGAATACGGAGGTACTTCCATTACCACATCATTATCTACTTTACACTTCTGTGTAGGCAATGTATGAATGTCCTCGAAGGAGGAGGAGACTTTGTTACTTGAGTTTTTGGAGATATTTGATGATTGATGAATGCTGAAGTCCCACTTTGGATATTGCGCTCTTTTTCCTGTGATTCTGATTGAATCTTGCAATCGCGCGAGCAACGCGGTATTGTTAACATCTTGACTTTCGCTAAGAAAGCTGCCCTTATTAGTGTTACTAGTTTCATCCGTATTCGTATTTGTATTATCATTTACTTGCTTTTGTTCCAGGAACATATCAACGAACGAATCCGTCGCAGGTGCAATTTCGTCGCATGTCGACATATTCGTAGAATGTATCTTTGGCACTTTATATTCCTCTGTTTTATTCTTTGACGAGTAATTATGTGTTGTATTGCTGAACAACGATGAACCAGTATCTGCGACGGACAAGACGTTCAAGGAATGCGGAGGTGCTTCCATTGCTACATCACTATCTACATTAAGCTTCTGTGTAGGCAATGTATGAATGTCCTCAAAGGAGGAAGAGTCTTCGGTCTTGACAGCGAAATCTTTGGTTTGCGCTTTCTGGGAAAACAGCAAACTTTGCGTCGGATGTTTTTGTATATCTCCAATTTTGATATAATAGTTTAATGGCATAATCACTGAAGGAGAATTCTTTTGATCAGGAACCATAATGTTAGAGGCATCCGTTTCCACATTCGGAATCGAAGATTCGTGTCTCGGATGCGCGTCGTTGATGTTGATAGGGGAGAAAAATGCCGAACAGGCGTAAGATTTTACGTGTTTGCTGACAGGAGTGCTAGAAATTATATGTTGCTTCCTTTCTCTAAATATCATATCGTCTTTCTTTACAAACTCCTCTACTTTTAATTTTTCCATCTTTACAATGCTATCTTTTATAAGCTTTCCATAGTTCCTTTTTGCAATATGTGACACAAATTCAGTGCAGTTAGTGTTATAAGAAGCAGACAAATTATGGAGAGTGAAGTGTGGTATGTTTGACTCATTATTTATATCAACAGCACCAATTGAATCTTTTTCAGTCTTTGATACACAATTCTTAACAATATCATTGTGCAGTGCTACAAAACATTCTTTAATCGACAAATGTTTGAATCTGCCAATAATGTTGTCATATTGAATCGGTTGTAGAATTACGTTACGTTCTTTAGAAATATCTTTTTTAGTATGTGAAGTATTTGTAATATCTGATAGTAATTTTACGTCATGAAGTACATCTTCCTTAGCTTTCACAGCTTTTTCATGATTCATTATATAGTTTTGAACAATGCAAGCATCTAACTCAACGAAACATGGTTTGATAATTTGCTGAAAATTTAAAGTATTGTTACGATTATATGAAATATCACGTTTGTGTGAGTGCTCCAAATTATTTATATCAGCAGAATTTATATGAGATGTCTGTTCATTGCACGTGCGACTAGACTTTTTATACTTAGATTGCACTTTTTTCCTTTGTTTCTTATTTCCTTGTCTCCTCTGCTCCTATTTATTTACATATTATTAGAAAAAAACAATCAGATTGTTTATTCTTATATAAATTGTTCATACCTTTGTTTTATCTTTTGGCATTACTGTTATCTTCTTAGATACTATTTCCTTAGAAACTTTTGACTTATTTCTTTTGCATTTACGAGTAATTTTAACACTCTTGTATGTTGACTTAAGTGTATAGCTACGTGACGAATCAAATTTATCTAGGCCATTGTATGTCAAAAGCTCAAAGGCTGTATTCTCATTTGACTTTGCAGCATTTGTTGAATTAATATCGCTACCACTACTGCTATCTTTCCATGAACTGTTTTGATTCGTGTCCCATGGTATCGGAGGCACTCTGTAAATTAGAGAACAAAAATTTAGAAAAAGTGTACACTTGCATTAAGTAGAAGACACAAAATGCATTCGTTTTGATATTCAAAATTTTCTTACACTGCTCCCTTGGCAATTCTGTCAAATGTCGTTTCAAATGGATCATCATGCAGGGACTCGTTGCATATTTTACTGTCATCCAAGCAATCCACAGATTCCGCAGGATTATATTTTCTAATCAATATAACAGGAGATGGCAGTGAATTTATTAAGGGCTTCTTGACAGATTTTTTTTCATAAGTTCGAAGTGGTCGTTTACGGCTTAACATCATTTTTCACCTAAAAATAAAAATATACACTCGTTCTTGAACCAAGTTGCAAGATACATTGATGTATGACATGTGGTAAAATTAACATTACAGATCTGTCAACGAGATTGAAAGAAGCGATACAAGTTTTTACATATTAAAATAAATGAGAACATAAATATATAATTATTGTCAAAATGTTGAAGCTACTCGACTCTCGTTTCCCTCCAAGAATTCTGTTCATTTTGTTTGCACTTTCTGCACTCAGAACGAATAAATATTATGTATTACACTAAAAAATTGTTATTATATATATATTATTAATTATATATTATATATATATATTATTAATTATATATTATATATACATTATTAATTACATATTATTATTATTATTCTCTCTAACGAACATACATATTCTTGTTTATCATGTAGAAAGTTTCATGTAGAAGTTTATGAAGATTTTTTTGTCCTGATTGGCTGTTAGAGAATTTCTAAAGTTTCTAGCCAATAAATAGGCTTATCGTATGATGAATGAATTCTCTAATTCTTTTGAAAAACTCGTGTGCGATTGGCTGACGCATGTAGTTCGCGTGTGATTGGTCCTGTAGAGAAGAGCAAAATGTTAATCTTCGAATGGAATCACGACATCTGTGTAGACGTCTATCGTCTATGACACGAGTTCGGTGACTCCGCGATACGCGAGACAGTTTGGGTGACAGTTGAGTTATAAAAATTTTTCATAAGAATGGCTTATGTGAATAATATGTTGCAGCCACAAGCGGCTAGCATTTCGGAAAATATGATGCCGGACTGGCTGACTTCGGAGCAAAGCACCGGGGTGAGTTTCCCGGAAATGATGTTGATGATAACGATGATGATGCATTGTTAGGTTATAATGACACTGCAAAGTCGTGATTAGAAAATAAAATCTTTTCATGAAATCTATTTAAAATTAGATGAGTATTTCATCGGATAATTAAGATATATTTATCCGCTACTCTTTTGGAGATAAAAAATAGAAAATTGATTTTTCTTGTCATTCTTATTATACTTTGAAATTGCTGTTTGCAATTTAATCTAAATTCATGGAGTTTTTGATTATGTATAATTCTTTTTTTTTTTTTAATTTAATTGCAGACACTTTCTGTGTGTTAATTGTTTAATATTATTTTTATTATAATTAGAAGTAAAATTATAAAGGAAATTTTCACTCGGTCTATGCAGACAAATCAATTACTACTGTTTTATTTGTAATCTGTGTACATACCTTTTTTAATATAGATTTTGATTCAATATTTTTTTTTTTATAAAGACTTATAATAAAGTTTATTTTGACATCTTGAAAGCATATCTATAAAAAAAATGTTAAAAATGTTGGAGATTTTTTTGGAGAAAGTTATTATTTAAGTAAGAGGAAAAAATGACTGAAAAGTAAGTAAACATAGTCAAATGAAAGAACAACTTTCATGAGTACACGTCAAATGTTATGTTTAAGCTTTCATCATCAGTGAGATTCTATTAAAAGATTTTAATTTGTGAGAGTCTGATAAAAAGAGAATCATGTGTTCATCATGTGTTTCTTTATCTTGATTTACTACTTTACAATTGCGTTCCTTATGTCAATTCACTGCAATGTTTAATACTATCTTACAACTTATTTACAGACATCAATCATGGCTTGCGAATTTGATGGTGGTGTCGTAATTGGCGCCGATTCTCGGGGTACAACCGGGTAAAGTATATAATTCACTCGACGAGATTATATTTATCGATTACATTTCTTTATAATTAATTTAAATAATTATTCTAGAGCTTACGTTTCCAATCGTTACGCTGACAAATTGACACGAGTGACGGATTACATTTACTGTTGTCGTTCCGGCTCAGCGGCGGACACCCAGGCAATTGCTGACATTGTAGCTTATCATCTAGGATTGCATCAGTAAGACGACATCAATAAATAATTGCCATAGTTCATCGACACCTATAAGACACGCGTATCGGTTTTTTATATCAGAATGGAGCTTGGAACACAACCCTTGGTGGAAACGGCCGCCAACGTGTTCCGCGAAATATGTTACAACTATCGGGACTCCTTAATGGCTGGGATCCTGGTGGCGGGATGGGATAAACAAAAAGGTGGTCAGGTCTACAGCATTCCCATAGGTGGTATGTGCGTGAGACAGCCAATCTCTATAGGTGGTTCTGGTTCGACGTACGTGTACGGATATGTAGACGCGCAATATAAACCCAAGATGTTGAAGGACGACTGTCTCAAGCTGGTGGAGAACAGTAAGTACACTGTCAAAGATAAAGGAGAGTCAACTCTTAATAATAACTTGGACTTTTTACTTGTTTCAGCGCTCACTTTAGCCATGGCTCGCGATGGGAGTAGCGGCGGTGTCATACGGACCGGAGTGATTACGGAAAAGGGAATCGAGAGGAAAGTTATATTAGGCAATGAATTACCACGCTTCTACGAAGGGTGAAGATTATGTCATTAAGTCTTTGTTTATCGCGATACGTTAATATAAGATATAAATTTCTAGAAATCTAAAAGCGCGGTATACATATGCTATGCATTTGCTAATTAAATTAAAGGGAAAATCGTATGATAACTTCTTTCTTCTTTATTTCTCGATATTTATCCTTGAAATATAGTAAGGTCTTCTCTATCCTGTAATGTAGCGAAAAATTACTGTACCGACATGATTTGTTAATCGGCCGTGAAGGATCTATAAGTGGAAATTGGAAACGTCGATCTTAGTATCGTCATTATTGTAAGACATGATGATTACGACCACGAGATCTCTTTTTGCACGGAACTTCCTGTTCTCTGTAAGATTTCGCAAGTGTAGCAAGAACTCGTGGTGCTGGAATCGTCGCCAATCCGCAAACATATATTCGTACTACTAATGCTAAATTTAGGTCGTATTATCCACTTATGATTCTCTGGCCGTGGGGTATAACCCGCCGGTCGGTCGTTTCGTACTCCATACTTTATACCCATTGTTAGGCTTAATTAGAAGATTGTCGCAATGACACTATCGTGACGTGTGTAATCGCGGCGCGGTGCGACTCTCTTCCTCACCCGGCTGTCCGGATTCGCGTCAAGGTAGTCGTCTCTCGGCTTCCGCGATTGAGACTTGCCAATCTTGCGCCTTGTTAATTTGAGAGTGTACCCGTTCTGATACCTGTAAACCTCGAATCTTTTGATACTCGCGTACTTAATTTAATATTATTAATAATACAATTTGAAAATTAATTTTGAATTTCTCGATTCAAAAATAAAACTCAATCATCTAAATATTCTCTCAAATGTTGACAAAATTTTAGTAAACATCAGAATTTTATTGTATAGATTTAATAATAATTTTTTTCGCGATCTACCCCGTATTCATGGTAGATCATAGCGTAACCGTTCACTATTACTTCCGCCACGTTAATAGAACGCATCGCGTGTAAAATCAATCGGAAGATCCTATCTTCAATATACACATTCCTCCGCTGCGGTATTCTATTAGAGCAACGAGATTCCGTTTTGCAAGAAGATGACCTCTGAGGGTACCTCGGACGATCTAGGTTTAGCCAATTGGGCACCAGAAATACCCACCGTACAGGAGATCAGCCAGTCGATGCAAAATTTCGGTACATCGGATTACATCGTGTTCACGGTGATGCTGGTCGCCTGCGGCATCGTCGGCATCTACTATGGCTTCGTGAAAAAGTCCTCAGGTGAGGACGAGTACCTGGTCGGCGGAAGGAACATGAAGACATTTCCGGTCAGCCTCAGTCTGATAGCGAGCTTTATATCGGGTAGAGCTATATTTTATATTAATTTTCCTTATACGCTCTGCTGACATCATTCAATGTAAAAATATCAAATTACGTGTATAATGCAACATTTGTCTTGATAAGGTGAAGAGAAAAAAATTTGTATTTTAACAACTGAGAAAATATATTACCATTAATGATAAGACATTTCTAACATTTCACAATGTTTCTTGTTATAGATTTCTGATTAGTGAGAAACTAATTTGTAATATATATATTATTTACCTTGTTGCATATGCCTATACGGAAAATTTCCATCTAATCATAATTTTTTTCATGTCATATCACTTCTTTCTAGATGATGACAAATTATTAGATTAGATAAGCAGACAGTTAAGTTGTAAATCTTGTCACTTGTGCAAATGCTTTAAATATATGTGATAGGTAAACATAATTATGCAGGTTGTACACTATGTGACATGTCTAATGTAAATATGTATTTTTGGAAACGTGAAACAGAGATAAAATTATATAATTAAAGAGCCCATGCAACATAATAATAATAATAATAATAATAAAATGTGACGATAGAAAAAATAATATTAATATTGGTTGTATAAAAAATATCAATTTGTCGGGAAAAAATCCAAGATCGAAACTTTATAAAATTATACCTAATAAGCATATGTATTAGTTCAAAATTTCTTCTATACATTTTTTATTCTATTTAATTTAACAAATATATTGTTGATTTTGAAAATGAATTCGTAATTCGAGTCGCAATAATTATTCAATATCAAGAAATTGTATTATAAGATTAAGTCTCTCTAATTACTCAAAATTGATCGAACATCAGGTATCTCGTTGTTGGGTACCCCGACAGAGGTTTATGTGCACGGTACGAGCTACCTTTACATCGGTTTCCCGGTCATCATCGTCGGTCTCGTCATATCTGTCGTATTCTTACCGGTCTTTCACGATCTCAAGCTTACCAGCACGTACGAATACCTTGAGAAGCGTTTCGACAAAAGGATCAGATTGCTAGGTTCCGTCCTCTTTACTATCGGTATTGTAAGTAAACTCTCGAAAAAAAGATTTGCGCGTATAAAATCCTTTTTTTTTTTCACAAATCCGCTATTTTGAACGCTATACAAATATATACTATGATATTCTTTTAGATGACTTGGCTCCCGATTGTCATCTACGTGCCCGCACTGGCCTTCAATCAAGGTATACCTTTCTCAAACGAAAATTGAATGAGAAACCGAGATTAATTAAACTAAAAATTAATTAAATCGCAAAACACATGTAGTCTAAATATGAGAACAACTTTATTTTCAGTTACGGGAGTGAATGTACACATAATCACGCCTTTTGTATGCATTGTCTGCATATTCTATACTTGCGTGGTAAGTCAGCCGAGATCTAATACGATAAAAGAAAATAAAAATGCGAGACAAACTCATCAGATACGGACGCGAATATTCAATTTAAAACGGAACGCCTGTGTTTGTCTTGTACATACATTTTTTTATTGTAAAAATAATCTAATGTATATATATGTATATAGAATGTTCCAAAATTATATTGAACGCTCTTTTTTTTAACAGCAAATTTTCAAATTTTTCAATTTTCAAATTTTATTAAAGTAAACTTTATCTGAAATTAACTACGCAGAAGAATTTATTAATTTTAATTTCTTAATTTTAATTTTTAAAGTTTAGTTTACAAACAAATCCTTTTTTCAATCGCTTGTAACTCGGAAATGTTTCCCTCTAAAATTATTCTTTCTCAATTTCACTAAGAAAAAAATCATCTCTAAAGTCAGTCAAAGAATCTGCTATTAAAAGGATGTCCGGTTTAAAATGTCCTGTATATGTATGACTTCAACTGAATTATATTTCAGAGTCAGAGATTAGATTGACCCAAGTAATGGATTCTATTAATAGCACTAAGAAGGAAATAGCTTATTTAATCCTTCTGCTGAAAAGATTTTTTTATTGCATTAGGGCGGTCTCAAGGCAGTAGTGTGGACGGATTTCATTCAGACTTTCATCATGTTCGGCTCCATGTTATTAATTATAATTAAGGGCACAGCCGACATCGGTGGATTTTCTTTAGTGATTCGGAGAAATCTAGAATCCGGAAGAATCGAATTTCCCTCGTGCGTACATTTAATGTTAATAATAATATATAGATAGATCCGCTCCAATTATCCTTACATTCGAATAAACGTAGCTTTACATGAAAGAAAAAAATTGGAGAGAAAAAAATTTACAAGACTCTAATTTACAAATGATATAAATTACAGTCTTGTAAATATTTTTTTTAGAAAAAGACGTTTTTATTTTATAAAACACATGATGGTTAAATGTTAGTTGAAATTAAAAGTATACTCCAGACCAATAGTTTTAAAAATTGACATTTTTGAGATTCATTCAAATATTCATAACAGTATGTTTTATTTTATAAAATTTTTAAAATTTTTTGTTTATTATTTATGTTTTATGTAAATCAGTTTTGTTGATAAATAAATCTAATATAATTTATCTATATTTTTATTACTATTTTTAAACTTTTATAATATATAATCATTTTGTTTAACAGGACAGATTGGAGTCCTTTGACGAGGCACACGATTTGGGCGCTCACAATAGGCGGTTTCGTACACTGGACGCAAATCTGCTTTATCAATCAAAATATGATACAACGATACTTATCGCTCCCGACTTTGCAATCAGCTAGAAGGTATGTTTTACTCTATCATAAATTAAAAAAGTAAATAATATTTTTTTACAAAAAAGTATTACAATATATGTTTACCTTCAATTGAAATAATTATATACAATTTATTGTACATTAGTTTTCGCACTTTTAAAATCAATAAATATAAATTTATTTGATACATTAATAACCCTGTAAATACACAAAATAACATATAATATTATAATGTTATAATTAAAATTAATAATATAACCGTTACATGCAAGGTATATTATAGTACAGTTACGTTATTAAATTGGAAATTATAATATTGACATTATGTTATACTGTTGTCTTGTGCGTTTACTGATAAATTATGTAAATTAATTTTTACATTCTTTTATATATAAATATAGAGGCGTTTTTTGACAACTATGCGTTTTAGAGCACTCTGGGGTTTTGTAGTCGGAGTTTTAGCTCTGATTGGCATATGTGGATACGCCGGTCTACTGATTTTCGCCTGGTATCACGAATGTGATCCACTTACGACCAAGGTAACGTTTATTTAATCTTGAACACTAAACATTGATTAATGTACTGTACATAATGCATGACACAGCTGGCGCGTGCCAAGGATCAGTTGCTGCCACTGCTGGTCATGAACGTTTTAGGAGAATTTCCAGGACTGCCCGGTCTCTTCGTGGCTGGCGTGTTTAGTGCTGCACTCAGGTAATTCATATTTACAATTAATTAATTAAAATAAAATGGTAAATCTATGTCTAATTATATACTAAAAGATATTAGAAGCCAAAGCTACCCTTTTGTTTTTAAATGAACATACGTATATAAAATTATTTTTGGGATTCTTTTTAGCTCGCTGTCGACCGGTTTAAACTCCATGGCGGCAGTAGTACTGGAGGATTTCGCCAAGCCCTTCATCAAGACCCCATTTACGCGTAGGGGCGCCGATATCTTCATGAAGCTTACGGTCGTCATTTTAGGTGCGATATGTGTCGCGCTCGTCTTCGTCGTCGAACAGGCGGGTCTTCATGTGCTGCAGGTAACCAAGTCGGAGATGACCTGTTAAGTAAGTAAAGCAAACCAAATTTTTTCTTTCTCACTTTGAATGAATTTTATAGTTATCCACAAGCCTGGGCGCCATCACAAATGGACCGTCTCTCGGCATTTTTAGCATGGGAATATTGTTACCATGGATTAACGGCAAGGCATGTATAATTATAATTTTATTTTGTAATTAATTTAATGGAAATTATGCATTCATATTTATCAATACGAATAGTATAAAAAAACCCTTTTGCGTTTTTAATTTTCCAGGGTGCTCTGATCGGAGGACTCGCAGGTCTGGGCTTTATGGGCTGGCTCGGTCTTTCCGCCGAAGCGGCCATCGCCAGTGGACAAATTAAGTTAGTGTTAAAATCGTCATTATAAAAGTGTCCAAAAATCGCGCAAATACTTTTATTATTTTATTTATTAGCAATTTTTCTGTTATATTTTGATTCGTGAATCTTGGACCCTGTATATGATATATATGCATATTTGATGTTATACTCATTAAGTTTTCTTTCAAAATATAATCACATATGCCTTTGCAGGTTTGATGTAAAACCTGTCACCACGGAGGGATGCACTTACTCGTTCCCGCAGGTGGAAAATTTGCTGCTATCTGTACCGCCAGATTCTATTCTGAACGACACGAATGGAGAGTAAGTTTTAGGAAGTTGCTAAATTTAAATATCAATTTGGCATAAATGAATTACTGTAAAATAACTGTAGTTGAATTTATTAAACTGAAAAATCGATTATATACGTTTTATAATAAAATATATAATTGTCATTTAATAGAGAACCATTGGTGCTATACCGGCTCAGTTATCTTTGGTACACCATGTTCGGTGCCTTAATAAGTGTAAGCGTCGGTCTCATAGTAACTCTCATTACTTCCCAAAATGTTGAAAAATTAGATCCGATGCTTGTGGCGCCATTTCTGAGAAAATACTTGAAGACTTCGGGTAAAAATGTCACGCCCGAAGAGCTTCAGCAAGTCAAGGTATCTTATTATTTTTTAATTATTTCATCATTTTTAACTGAATTTCTTTTAATTACATAACAATCATTTCGTTTGCCAATTTTATTCTATGTTTGAAAATTCTGGTGACAATTTGTTAACGATATACTAACAGGTTGTTTAGTACTGAGAATGTGCGAGAATATTTTAACTTATATATTGTTTAGATACTTTTTTTATTAATAATATATTTTATTAATATATTAATATTAATAAGATAATATAATAATAATAAAATACATTTTTTGATACATTTGATTTATTGTTTCCATTAGATTACAAAATCTGAGAAGGATGAAAAGACGGTATCTTGCGGTATCAACGAAGATGATAAATTATTAAAAGCGACTTCGACATGATGTTTAATATAACAGTTAAATTATAAAATTAATCGTATTATTGAATTTCCGAATGTATTAAAAAGGTAGGTGTGTTTTGTAAAACTGAACAGCATCGTTTTGTGTAAAGTTAGAATTATATTAACAGAAGCATATTTGTACAAAGTTTATACATGTGATACAATATATACTCTTAGTATTGTTGTATGTATATTGTAAAAATTATCCTAGGTCGTTGTGCATATTGTTTTTACTTAAGCGCTCTGCAATAAAAGATACGAAGATATTGTACAACAATTTTACTAATTATTAATTATTAATTTTATTAATTGTTTTACATTATATTATATAATGATTCAAAAAATATATAGTCGATATAGATATAATCGATTCAGTATTTATTATCCAGATAAATAGAATTTTAAATTGGTAAAAACGAATTTATTTATCTCCCTCCCTCTCTCTCTCTCTCTCTCTCTCTCTCTCTCTTAATATATATATTGGATAAATTTAATTATCACAGAGATTGTTAAATAAATAAATAAATTAATATATATATATATATATATATATATAATATTATAATTAATTATAATATTATAATATATATTAATATAATCTCTCGAAAAGGCTATTTTTGAATTAAAATTCGCGGTTGCACTTGCGCGCTATCTTCAATTGGCGAATTATAACATATGAGTTATTCCATCTATGTATAATCAGTGATATGTGTTTCACGCGCTTGTGACAGAAGGATAAATGATAAAAGAGGAGAAAAAACTTTCTTGGTGTTCGTGTATCAATTAAAATGATAAACGTATCATAAACATATATTAGTATCAATCATCGTGAAACAATCGTGATGATAGGTTTTATTATCGTCGCGTATTTTTACGACACGTTACACAACCGCACGTGACAGAACGCTTTGTAGGTTATATCCACTAGGAGGGTTATGTTTATCAATCTCTTTCGGCGATCCGCCGAAGTTCATGGACTTTTCTAATTTTATCTTAGGACCAAGTGTCGAACATTTTTATCAAATAAGTGCCTCTCAACTGCAATCGAAGATTATCATAAATCCATCCGGCGAAATGGCAGATGAAGTGGAGAATGATAAACCGGATTCTGACGTGGATGGTGAGTGAGAGAAAGAGATATTACATATGTAAATTTAATACATCTATTATCATTTTAATGACATGCTGCATTTTATATACATGATGTCTCACATTTCAGACACGCATCTTATGAATTTTTCTGTATACATATTAATCTCTGTGAAGCCAGCCATTCACAGTCAAAATTTGACTGTTTTGTTAAGAAACTTCATAAATATATTTTAAACATTTAAGTAATTTTATTGATTAAATTTGAAAAATAAGAGTCTGAAAAAATAGAGTATCAACTTCACATTTGAAAAAAATTAATTAACATTTTTATTTCAATAGGAATTGATTTGAGTTCTAATATTTTTTGACAGAACTCTTCTCAACATGCCATTCAAAACGCTAGAAAAAAATATTAAATTAAAACAAAATTTTAATTCGAGACACAAACCGTGATGAGAACTCTTTTAATTTAGATTTTATATCGATTCGAGTAAATTAAAACTTTTGTAGAGTAATCTAAAATTCCAAAGAAATCATTTAATTTCTCAGAAAAACTCTTCTCATATATGGAAACAAGAATTTTTTAATTTTTATTTAAACAATGACGAGAATATCTTAAATTTTGTTTTTTTACTCGAATTTTAAAAATAATTATTAGAATAGAATTAATGAATTATTAGAATTTTGGAAAAGCTATCTTTAGAACTCTAAAGAATTCATTCGATTTAGGAGGGAAAAATCTTTTACTTACGAAAAATTTCTGATAAAAGAAAAACGAACTCTTTCAATTTCGGTTTTACTCGAATCTTGAAAAAAATTATTAAGCCAAAATTAGAAATTTTAAAGAGAGTGATTCAAAACTTTAAAAAAATTGTTCGATTTTTAAGAAAAAAAATTCTCGTGATTTTTCAATTTCAAATAAAAATTTTTCAAGCTTTGTTTTATGTAAAGATTTCTCTCTCGAAATTGATCGATTTCTTCAGAGTGCTAAGATAACTCTCCAAGAATTCTAATGATTATTCTTAAAACCGACAGAATTGAGACTGAGAATCTTAGCGATTTTTCGTTATTCGAATTAAAATTTTTTAAATAAAAAAATTATTTAAGAAATTTTTATTTTTTTCTGAATAGCATAAAGAGTTCAATCAAAAAATATTATGACTCAATTTGATTTCTATTAAAATAAAAAAATTATAGTCAATTTTTGTGTAGCAGAAACTTTTGTGAAGTTGATACTCCGTATCTTTCAATTTTTATTTTTATATATTTAATCAAACTTTTCTTTAAACGTCAGACACTCTAAAACTTTTGAGGAAGAAGTTAAAATTCTATTAATCATATTAAAATTCTGAAAATGAGGAATATTAATTTCACAGAGGACATTTAAGTAAAACATATAGAGGACACATAAATAAAGCAGTATAAGAAAATTTAATATTATATATATTTATTATATAACTCTATATATATATATATATATATATATATATATATATATATATTTATTTATTTATTTATTTATTTATTTATGATCAGTATCATTTTCTCTTGGTCTCTTGTATTAGTAGAAAAGTTATATCACTTGCCAAGCGGAAAATATTATAAGAAAAATACAGATATACTGTTGTGAATGATAAGTAATACAAGAAGTGAAACAAGATTCTGGAGTTGAGAAATTGAGATGCATGGCTCAGTTTTCGACTCCAAATACTTGTGAACATACATATTAGTATATACAAATAAATTCGTTTATGGATAAATATGTTTTTGATGGATTTGATTAAAAATTAGTATTGTCAATGGTTTTTTGATCGATGAGGCAGATATAAGAGTGGACTCGTCATTCGAGGATTAGTTCTCGTACTTATACATGTATTATACATTTCATATAAAAATGATATCATTCCGCGAATTAGTCTAAGGCTATACTCTTCTTATCATTTTTGATAATTTCCACTTTTACATACATAATATGATCCGCAGTCTATTCTTGCCGTGGAAATTCAGATTGCGAGCTTATCTCTTAAAGCGTCAGGTATCTTTGGAATTTGTGAGAAAATATCTATTATAGAGAGACCGAATCTTTTCGATAAAGTGAGACTATATTCGCTGTTGTTACGTGCGAGTAATATTCTTGTCGTTGTAGAAGACGCGTGTTCAGTGGAACACGAAGCGTAAATAATCGAAAGACTATATTGCCCGAGTACCGCTATGTCGCCCACGCGGGGAACTCTGACAGATTGAATACGTATGTACCCCACGTGGGGAACGCCACTACGGTAATGACAAGCGTGACGATGCTGGGCCCGATACCGGCGATCATAAAGTCTCTGGTCTTTACATGACCCGCGGCGCTGGCGATCGCGTTCGGTGGGGTACCTACTGGTAGATGAAACGAGAACGAACAGCAGATCGCCGCCGGTAGCATCAGATACAAGGGATGTATTCTGATGGCCACACACTGAAAAAAAAAAGATTTTGTTAGCATCATTTTTATGCCACTTTTGTATTACGAGAACAGAATTGAAGGTAAAGATTTTTTTTTATATTAACTTGTACCCTCACGAATCATTTTCCTGCAGACATATATTGTAGAAGGTACATTCTTAAGTAATACACGCTTGGAATTATATGACGTTTTCTTTTGGATCCTGAGATATATACGATTTTGAAACATTACAATGTTGTATCATGCTTTTTGTTATATTTTACTTGTGTATTTTTGTTTATTATACTTATATTTATTATATTTATATTTTGTTTACCTTGTGTGTTTTGCATATTTTTTTGTTTACATCTTCAGTATGTCACTGTCAGTGTTTTAAAATTAATTTTGCTAGAAATTTATAAATAAAGCGAAATAAGTACAACTTTTGAATTCCTACTGCGAATAAAAATAGATTTATTGATTATTTATTTCAATATTGTATTATAGATGATTTATTGAAAAATAAACGCGTTGACAAGGGAGAAGCAGATTTAGAAGATTTAGTCCCCCAATGATTTTAACTTTGAAATATATTTTCATGATTCTCAATAATTTTCAAAGAGTTTTCATCATTGTTAATCACTCATTATTCACTTAGAAATGTAATGTAATATGTAAATGTACCAAATTTTCTCATTTGTTTCAACTTTGAAATTTTCTTTTCTAAAAATTTTATTTTTACATTATTTCAAAGTTGCATTCCTCAGAAACGAAAAGAAAGTGCCACAAGTGCCATGTAATTCAAAGCATGTATTAGCTAGGAATGCACTCTCTACAATATATGCTAAACGGAAAGTGAAGTTAATGTAAAGATTTATCGAATTGAAATATTCGATTGGTGAGTTTTATCCTCTTGCAATACGAGATATTTCCGCGAATTTTTAATTATATTACTATGAAAAATATATAATAATAAGTATATAAAATATTATTGAAACGCCAAGAAATCTACCTCATTAAAAAATATTGATTATACAGAAAGAATAATATATATATATATATTTAAATATTTCGAATATAAGACTCTTAATATTTACAAAGAAACAAATAGGAAGTTGCGTCGATTTCCTAGAAATTAATTTATTCTGCAAAAATTGATGAGTGCACATATTTTTCTTGGTGTATTTTACCAAGATGTTTATTCTCATTTTTGAGAATTTTAAAATTAAAATAAAATTTTCAAAAATAAGAATAAACATCTTGGCATTAATATCCGCGTTGGCTCTTATTCGCCAATTTCCTATAATTTGTTTGTTTGTAATATATATTTAATTCTGTAAAAATGCGACATTCATGTATTATGGATTTCCTGCTATTATATATAAATTATCCTTTAATGATATAAGCGATCTCGATTGTATGTGAAGCAATTTTATCGTTGGCTTCACTCGACTTACCATTTCCGCTAATACTGGCAGTATAATATTTGCGACGGCTACGTTAGCTGTCAATTCCGTCACATTTTCGGCGAAGACGCAGACGATCAGTAATATCGCCACCACGTTGATCTTCTGCAGACCGATCAAGGACTGACCGAGCATCGCCGATAGACCCGACGTGGTACTACCTGCGGAGATAGCGAATCCGCCGCCTAGCACGAATATCAAACTCCAGTGCATCTTCTGATTGATCATTTTCCATGTTATTAGACCGGGTGACGGTTTCGTAGGTCGTTTGTGTGGATCTTTGTCGAACGCGTGCAAAAAGTCGAGTTTTGACGGAATGATAAAGTACAATATTGTCACGAACAAAGCCGCCGTTGAATCTTTGACAGGTCTACGAATTTTGAAAGCATTGTAGTTTGAAATTTTTCTCTTTTTCATTATTTTTAAAATTTAATTTTTTTTTATTTTTACTATATTTTGCGAGATTTCTCTAAAAAATATCAAATTTTAAAAGTTATTATAAAACTCTGAGAGATGCCAGAGAAAATAGCAAAAAAAAATTTCAATTATTTCATGATTTTTCAATTAATAATTTCAATAAATATTCAAGTATATTAACTGAAGAATCACGTGAAATAATTTAAAATTATATTTTTATTATTTTTTTTGTACTTTAATTATGAAAATAATGTTCATGGAAATAAAATTTAATTTTGAGAGAGAGAGAGAGAAGACGAATATTTTATACTACAAGTACGATACTCACAAATTCGTGATATAAGCGGCCCAACCCGGCATAAATCCGGGACTCCTGAAGAACCATAAGAACACCACGAGGATAAATAAAATCCCCACCGAGGATTCGTGCCATGTGATCGGTCCGAGGTCTTTGTATTTCTTCTCGATGACCGCCGCTGCGACACGCTCGCCCTGCTGACCTATATCTATGGCGCGAGCATCCTTGCTTTCCGGTCTGAAGAGACCCATATACATTACTTGCAACCACAACCACGTGAGGAAGGTCATTAGTAGCATGGGCGGCACTGAGTACAACATCCATGAAGCGAAATTTATACCAGGGCTGTCGGGAAAACGTCTGGAAAAAAAACGAAAGAGGATCTTACATCATTCCCTTGAAGAGACACTTAAGTCTTGAAAGAAGAATAGAAAGTGAAAATTAGAGAGAAAGAAGAGAGATTAAAAGCTTATATTATTATATCTTCTCCTTCTCTTTTTTAGTGCGCATGCGTAATATAAATATTTAATTATATGTTGTAAAAAATAACGCTTGCTAGATTTGCGATGTACATACTTCTCCAGAAAACCTTTCAACGTTAAATTGGTACCGCTGCCAACAATGGTACCGATGCCACCTAGACTGGATGCGTAGGCTGCGACGAGATAATACACCATGGTACTGTGCGTCGGCCTTTTACTTAAAAAAAAAAAAGATTGCGCATAAATGAAATTTACATACATGAATGCGAGGAGTTATCTGCTTTATAAATATTTTTGATATTAATATTCGCATACTTTTAATATTCAGAAATTAAATATATCCAGAAAATGAAAAAGATAAAGAAAAGAGAAAGACGTGAAAATATACAATGATATTTTTGATAATAATATTAATATTCATTAAATTAAATATACCCAGAAAATGAAAAAGATTAAAAAAGAGAAAAAATATGAATATGTGCGAAAATTATTTACGTTTCCGTGCCCTCCTCTTCGGCCGCTCCCTCTCTTTGAACGAACATGTTCCCCAGTCCTTGCTGGAGCAAATTTGTAAAATTATTTTTCCTCTCTTTGCGCTTTATTAAAAAAAAAAGGAAAAAAAAAATAGAAAACTTACCGCTTCGAGTTCTACTAGAACCGTTTCCATTATGGGTATCATCATAGCTGTGGCGGCAGTGTTCGAAATCCACATCGAGATGAACATTGTTACGAAGAACAGGCCCAACGTTAACCTGAGAATTTATTAATTTAATTCAAATTAATTAATTGTTTTATTAAAAAATTGCATTCTTTTATTTTGAAATTTAAAGTTATTTTTAATTTTAGCTTGGAATTTAATGAAACTTTAATTTGAAACTTTAAACAAGTGAATAAATGTCAGCTTTAAAATCATAAAAAATAATTTCGTTATTTAGACTAATTATACTTTCTCACATTACTTGTTACTGAATCAAATATGACAAGAACGACACATTTTACAATATTTTTGAAAATTCGATCAATTTTGTCGAAAAATGAGTTGACTTGAGGAATCGAAAATGGCTTGCGCGTGATTTAATTATATGAAAAGCACCTTCGATGACTACAACCGATGGTCTTGATGATGAATAACGCCACTCGCATGTGCAAGCCAGAGTTTTCGATGACCACTGCGATTACCAAACTGCCCAGAAACATCATTGTGGTGTCGTTCATATAACACAGGCAGGTCTCGTTGGTGGACATGATGCCCATCAGCGGGTACAGGACCACCGGGATCATGCCCGTGACGGGCAATGGTAGGACCTCGGTCACCCAGAACATCGCCATCAACGTGACGACGTACAAACATTTCATCGCGAGGGGCTGTCTCCGAGAAAGGAAAAAACGATTCTTTAATTCTTTCGATGTGTTTTCGTTCCAATAAATTATCGTAATAATTTGCATAAGCGATTCCTTCTGTTTAATATAATATCTATAGATGTTTATCTATAATTAAATGCGTTTATTGCCATAATTAATGAACGTACCTTTTCAGTCTCGACCGTCAGTATCGGAATCAGAATTAACGGCCATATTATCACGACGAAGGATCGCCAATAAATGGCTAGGAACTTTAGCAATAATTTGCCGAATCCAGTTTTTCTAAAATTACAAAAGAAATATTAAGCAGCGGAATACGAATTAGATATTTCAGAAATACAAACATGTCTCACCCTCTATCTCCCTCTTTCCCTCCGGACTCAGCGATCTCCGGATACAAATCTTCTGATCTGGTAGCCATTATTTCTTACTGAAATTAAGTTAAAATATATTTATACTCTATAATATATCGCGCAGAATAATTTTTTTATAAAAATAATCAAATCAATAATAGTTTTATAAAACATCAACTAATGAGAAAATGTTTTAATGTCAGAGGCAGCAACTTTTTTTGGAAGAAAGTGCAAATTAAAAAAGAAGAATAAACGAACCTTTATAACTGATCGAAAGTTCGGAAAGAGAAAAAAAATGTTTAAACGAAAAGTGAATCAGACGCAATAAACTAACAATAAAGTTTATTAGGGATCATTTAGGAATGAAAATCGTAAATACCTAACAATAAGATATAATTAAGTGTCATTAGTGTTCGACCAAACTGGTTGATAAGCTTTATTGAGTCTTTAATCAGCTAACAATTGATGACGTTTCGACCTTTGGTTTAGGCCCTTTTCAAATCTCACACGACGTAACTCTTCAAAAAGTTAAAAACACTTCCATGCTACATATCACTTACACGAAGACTGTCTTCGTGTTGACGTGTAGGTCTTAATAAAGACTCAATAAAGCTTATCAACCAGTTTGGTTAAACAATAATGACACTCAATTAATTTAATCACAGGTGACATACAATAAGATATAAGTTGCGACACATAAAAGAATTCAAGAATATTTTTTCTTCTTACTTTCTAAAGTTTTACTTTCTTCCTATTTTAATTATATTTTTCCATTCCTCTTTCCCGTTCTGTAAGTTTTTATTTATATTTTTACTACAGTTTAATAAATTTTACGTTCAACTATGCGGCGATATAATCGCGACATGTCAATTTAATAATGCTCAAGCACAAAAGGCTTGAATCGGATCGAGGACCCCACGGCATTGTTCTCTCACGGCCTTCGCGATGTTTTGCATATGTATGCAACTACGATGTCGTTTCCGTTTATGTGACACCGGTTATGCAGGTCCCCCTCTTCGCACTCGTTTAATCAAAATGATAGTGTCATCCATCCAGATTCTCTTTCATGATTAACCCTACGCCATTTACATCAATAACAATATACGACGTCGTTCCGGGGTCATGTGCTTTATTGCGGGTTTCTTGGATTGTTATAAGAGTAGATATACATTACGAGATATTGAAAATACTAATGTGTGCTGAATATTCGCAGATTTTTCAACCATGTGGCAGAGTATTTGAAATTTATAAAACATATCTGTGCGCAATATATTTTAATTTTTTCCCTATAATTAAATTAAAGCGTCAAAATTTTATTTATTTTAAACTAAATACGTATATGTTTCTCTGCTTAAATAACCTTATCTAAATAAAAGTAAGATAAAATATATGTAAATGTAAATGTATCATAAATAAGATAAAGATTGTGTCTTGTTTTTAATTTATCTAGATTATAAAGCATTTTATTTAAAATAATAATGCTTTTAAGAAAGAATTATTTAAATTATAAGAACAAATATGTATCTTTATTTTCTAAAAATAAAACTTGTTTATGTATATCGTTTGACAGACGATTTCTTATCTAAGAGACTTAGAGGTGCTGCTAACATCACACATTTAGAAATTCTTTAGTGATGTAGATTAAACTCACTTAGCATTATCTTAAAAGAATTTGAAGAAGATAACTTCTTTTATTTACGATAAATATGGAAAAAAAATAATAGTTTGATAATCTGGATAAAAATAAGATGAAGCAATTACATCAAGTTGATTGTTTAGATCTCTCTGAATTATTTTTTTATGTAGATAATATAAAGCACTGGATGCATGTATTTTGAAAACTTTTAAATAATATGTGAGAAAGATTACAGAAGATGTGTGTGCATCAAAATTTGCATAAATATTCCATGCAGAAAATTTCAAATCAAATTTGAAATTGATTTTTTCTTTTTCTGTCACGTGATAGACATTAATATATTATTTACAGAGAAAGAAGTAAAATTTTTTCCTTCTTTTATTTTTACGAAGTGATACTGGTTATTCTCTCAGGTTTTCAAAATTTAAAATTCCTATGTAATAATGTTTTGTGATAACATTATGTTTTTGATTGATTATGACATAGTACAATCTTTATGGAAGCAAACGGCAATTCTCGTGACGTTAACTCTTGAACAATGGAAACAATTAATAATCAATAGTATTCTATTCTTTAAAAGCATAAGGCGATTGCTAAATAACAAATTAGGTCTTTTATTAACATCTTTAGTTAGTTCTATAGAAAAGAGCATTGGTAAAATTGCGATGATTTATTATAATAGATTGTGAAAACGATACGAGATAATGGGTAATAACACGCTTTGCGATAAACGCAATTAAAACGATGATATGTCATGCATATTTATGCGTGTATTTCTTTTTTAAATGATATATTGATTTTCTTACACGAAACACACACTTGTATGGATAAGCTAATGATTTATTTTTCATGTTTATTTTACGCTACGCTATGAGATTAATAGAGTTAAAGAAAAGTCAAAAAGGAAAAGGTTTAATAATTTTTTTTGTAAAGTGCATAACCAATAATTTCAGGTATTAATTCAATATTAATATTAAATCATAACAATATACAATCAACGAAAAAATATTTATCGAAAATATAATCTACTTGTAATCACATAAGGAGCAACTGATAGATTTATTCAAAATTAAGTTAGAGAGTCACATATATACATATATATATATATCGCGATAGTATTAATAAAAGTACATAAAATTCTCTTCTTTTTTTCGAGCATGACATTCAAGAAAACGTTTGCAATAATGTCGCCCATAAATCTGCATGCGTTATAGAAAGAAAACTGTAATGTAATCGTGTGATTAAACATTCACAAACACATTGTATTATCGCGTTTTAATTTTCTAAAATGTTTTTATACTTTGTTAAATGATATTTTGAAAAATTCTTGTACAAAATTCCTCTTCATACATAAAAAATGTTTACGACAATTTTTGATAATAACTATATTTATGAATATATTTCGAGCTGACTCGAATCTGCTTTAGATTTTTCCTCTATTCAAATTAATTTGAGAAGAGATTTAAAAAAATTCAACCTTGCGCTCGTGTCACAAAAATAATCTATGGAAGCTCGTATTATTTTTAAAATAAATGTAGAGAGACGGATTTCGTAAATCCATTGGCGAAAATAGATTCGCCGCCAGTTTAATTTTATATTTTATCACGTTATTATCAGCAAAGTCGAAGATCTTTGTATTATTCGATAATTTTATTATCAATAATGTTATTGCTTTAATTTAATACATTAGGTATAATAAGTTGTTTCGAGCATTATGGCTTTTTTTTCATTCTATATTTTTCTCTCGTTATTTTATGTATTTTTTTTATATATAAGTATTAGCTGTTTTTTAAGAGTATTCAAATTTCACGATGCGAATATTATTGTAATATTTTAATGTACGTAAGAAGGCTGCATTTGCATAGAATTAATAACGAAATAATGTATCAGAATGCAAAAAGAATTCAATAAATTTAATTTAATTTTAGGCTAAAAAAATTTTATGCTGAAAAGATAGTAATTTTAAGCGAAAAAATTTTATGCTGAAAATTTGTGCTAATCTAAAAATTAGACTAATATTTTACTGACTTTATAATTGGTAATGACACACAAAATTACGTCATTTAATTACTATATCCTTCGTATCTTTTCCACGTGTTTATCTTCCAATTCACGAACATTTATTCGATATATTACGAATGAAAGTGATATTTATCAATGTCTTTAATTCTTAGAAAGAAATGTGCGCGCGATAACCATAACCATTGCGCAATTAATGTACTTAGGTACATACATATTATGTATTACACGTGACTATATATGTATGTTTTGAATAATGGGATGCGAATACAGAGCCAAGTTGTTATCGCGAGTGATGTCAAATGATGGATGTCGCGTGTCATGAATGGCGCGATTATGAAATAGTCTATCATAAAACACGCTCACAATTAGTATGTAATTTGCGATCGAGGTATTACATGGTGATTCTGAGTCGTGGATTTTGGCGCATATCTCGAAAAATGTGATTCTCTCAAAGCCATTTTTTATCACGCAACATTACCGCTCACGATTTCCTTCACGTTTCAGACGCGTTAAATATAGAACTGTGGATCGTAGGAAAAGACGATAAAAATATTAAATCAGCGTAGCTGACAATCACAGTAGCTTTTCATCATGTCTGTTTCTCCTAACATTTTACGCGTCAGGCGCATATATTATCTTGCTTATTATTTTAATGGCTCTTTAAAGATAGCGCGTTTCTTTTTGCGAGGAAAGTTCCACCCCCCCCCCCTATATATATATATATATATATTTAGGTTCAATATATATATATATTGAACCCGAATAAAATTATTCAGAGGAGAAAAATGTTTTTTTAAAGATATTTCGATAAATATTTATATAACATATAAATAAATATTTATACATATTTCAAAATACATGTTTTTTAATGTTTAATTTAATGTTAGGTAAATAAAGACTTTTCTGATTTATTATCATGTCGATGAAGATGAAAAGATGATTAAACGCGTATAAGATTAAATCCTTCTCGCATCGCTGATTCGCGCGATCTATATATCGCGGGATTTGCGTACGCACTCGCAATAGATATCGAATGCGAATTATTATACATAATCGTCCCATTGTCGTCGAGTCGTCGCTTTGAGAGCATCCACAAGCGATAAAACCGGATGCAGACCGAGCAAACAAACATCAGGAAAAAGGAACGTTGCTTATAAGTAATAATTTTGTAACAAAAATTACTTTATGCAAAATTTTATCAAAAATTATCTGAAAAAAGATTTTTTTAAATTAATAATGAACGACCTTTTTACTCTTGTTCGTGATCTTAAGCTGCGGATCGCTTACATGCGCTTACAATGCTGAAAATCTATAGTTAATGTTACGTATATTATAGATTGTCACAGCATTGGACGTATTTTGGACTGCAGCCTTAATTTACGCTTGGGCTGGATCTGGCTTAATATATCACAAATTGCTCGAGACCGAATTTTATTAATCTTTTCGACGAATTGACGAATGTTAAATTCTTCCTCTCGTTGTCACCAATACTCGCATACATAGAAGCCACATTGAAAGTATTATCGATGTGTTCGTTGTCATGCGAAACGTCAAAAATAGAAGCCAAAGTGCATTCTATTTTGCTTCTTTTTATATATATATATTTTTTTTTTTTTTTTTTTTTGCAAGGATACATTTTGCCGTCGTTAAAAAGTATTTTATCTGATAAAATCGCGAGAAAATTTTTATAATATACCTAATAATAAAATTTATTATATTTAAATTTATATAATATACAAAGATATGAGACTTACTGTTAACATTTTAATATCTCAAAAACTACGCGACTAATCATTTTGGTCTCGAATTTAATAAATCTCAGAGGTCTTTAAATCAATGTCAAGATCGATCTTTCTCATTCTCCTAAAGAAATAAATTTAAAAATTTTAAATGGATACTTATGTAAAATTAACTATTTCCGTAAGCTACATTATATAACAAGCAACTTTTGTCTAAAACATTTTTTCTTGAAATCATTTCTTTAAAAGTTATAAGCGTTTAAAGTTTGATGATAAATGACTAGATTAAATCGAGATTGATTGACAATAAAGTAAAGACGTGAAAATAACATTATGTAATTCAATTTATAAATTAAATATATACAAGGAAAAGTAATGTTTAAACAAGTGATTGTAAAAGTTAATATGAAGGAATGAATAAGTGAGACAAGTGTACCATAGTAACTTCCGAAATGTTATCCTGAGTTAAAAAGAATTTTATTCTTAGATTAAATAAGTGTTACGTGTAAATGAACATTTTGAATATGTAATCGAAAAATGAAATTCGAGACCAAAATATTGTTATTGTATATTATATATATACATATATGAGTGACTCAGATGCTACAATGATATAAATTTCTTCAAACTTGAGTTTGTTATTAAGAGAAATACAAACGATGCGATCTACCATCCACCACCTTGAATTCGTCTAAGTCTAAAGTCAATTAAATTGAAAACAATAGTTAAATCACTTACATGTGTTCCTATGATAAAAACGAACGCAAAAGTTCTTAAATATTTATAATATTTATAATAACGGAGAAAAAATAATATGATATAAAGATGCGCTTTTTTATATCTAGATTTCATTCAGTTTATTTTTAATTGATTAAAAAATTTATACAAAGGACATTTAATAAATTATGTAATATAGTGTTTTAAATTGTATTTAAAATATAATATTACAATTTAAAACATTATGTGTTTTAATCTAATGTGTATTTTAAATACAATGTATTTATTTTAAAACACTATGTTCTTACTCTATATAAATTTATACATAATGTATTAAATGTCTTTTGTGTTATAAATTCTTAAGAGTTTATATATGTATATGTATATATTATAATATATAAATATATACATATACGATAAAATTCGTGAACTAAGACAAACATTCCTTGTAATAATAAATATTTATGTCTTAAAACCAAGTACAATCACAATAAACGGATATCAACGAACTAATATAATAAACTGAAAGTGAAAAGATGCGTTACAATTATTAACTTTTTTAAAAATAATTTTTTATGAAATTAATAATTAACGCTTTTTTACTCTTTAATATTGATGTTGATAATCGTTTGTGTTTGTATTCTTTTGATTTGAATCTGATTTGATACGTGAAGTTTTCTAAAATTAACAATGTAATATTAAATATAAATAAAAATAAACATAATTATTACGTTCAGTTGCAGCACACGCTTCAAATTATCATGTACTTCTTTACATCCACTCCACCCCTTTTAATCACCGCACTTTAAACAATATACGGGTATGAGTGTTGCGATTGCGCGTTACGATAATACAATCACTTTTGTATGAGACAAGACGAGACGAAACGAAACAGTCTGTCACATTGTCACCGTTAATTCGAGTTTATTACAGCAGTAGAATTTCCCGCAAATTGTAAGAATAAAATTAATAACTCATGAAATATTTCTTATTGCACGAATTCACGTCATTTAACGTCAATTTGCTCATTCACTCCCGCTCGTCATGAGCTTTTCGGCGTTGCGTTCTACGCGCACTAACAGACCAGACCGAAAGCACGCGAAGTCAAAGTCTGCATTATTGCCTCATCCCTTCTCTTCTTTGACGCATCCTCTCCTCAGCTCGGTCTTCCTCTTTTTCTGCCTCTGTCAGCTACTCTCTGGCTGCAGCAATTTCTCGAGCTCCTTCTTTCAACAGAGGATCTTGACCTTAACGAGCGGTCGACAGAATTTTGATCAGGCCCCCGAAGGCCTTCTCGCAAGGTCTATATAACTCACCTTGCTTTTGCTTTGAAGCAAAAATACCAAAATTTGTAGCAAAACATACACAAGTGTTTTTTCGACAAAATTTAACATTCGACATCCTCGAACGTGATTACATTTTTTCGAGATCCCTTACAATATTCTATAAATACGGGAAAATTAATTGGGCACTTTGATTCCAGAAATACTTTTTCGAGGCTTGTTTTGTAAACGGATTACGAAACTCGTATCGGAGGCTGATAAGTCTGAATGTACGATTAGTTCTAAATATCTAATACATGCACGTCAAATTTCTAACGTTGATAATGTTTTATTTTCATAAAATAGCAGAAATAAAGGAAATAATAAACATATAAATCGAATAAAATAGATCGATGAAATTTTTTTAATAGAAAGATGAGGATTTATATTGTATGGCTCGATAGCCTTTCTTCCACTTGTATTTTCTAAATCTCTCAACAATCCTCAAATTTTTTCCAATTAAATTTTGGACAGCTTTAATATTAATTATTTATTTAATATCTAATTAATTTGCTATGGCAATAAATGTTTTTGATTATATCATGTATTAAAAATATTATCTCTCTCTCTCTCTCTCTCTCTCTCTCTCTCTCTCTCTCTCTCTCTCTCGGATTCAATCCTTGCATTCCAAAGGATCGTTATTAATTGTATTGGTAAATGCAATATGCATTAGAAGCGAATCTCACTTAAAGAGCCAAGTAGTCATATATTACATCTTGCTTCGTCGAAAGAAAGAAGAAGAGAGAGACTTGAAATGCGATACGGCAACAAGAAAATCTACATTCCTTCATACTCTCATATACGATACAGATGGAAAAAGAGACACGAATTCCGTGAATGCGTACAGAGAGCACAGGAAGTCAAAAACATCGAAAGCAAATTACATACCTATTTTGTTCTTCTGTCACGATCCATGATTTTTATTTAATTAAATATTCGTCCGTTCAATAATTAAAGAAAGAGAGAGAGAGAGAGAGAGAGAGAGAGAGAGAGAGAGAGAGAGAGAGAGAAAGAGAGAGAGATTAGAAACCTGGTCACAGCAAATATCTACAAATATTATTAGAGATCAACGATTTTCCAGGAGAATTAATAATTATAAATTAATTTTATCGATATACTGCGTTAAATTTAGCCATTGCTAATGAAAAGAGAAAATATGCGAGAAAAATGTTGTATATGATGTGAAAGATTGTTCTTAAATTATTTCTTTTGCATCGCTGCGTTCACCTTTTTTAACAGAGCTCCGCTGTGAATTTCAATCGCGTTCGATCGAATTATAACTCGCCGGAAACCTTCTTTATTCGTGCTGCACATTATTCATTCCGCGCGCCGTCACGTTGTTTTGCAGCCGTAAAAGCCGAGCGAATGCGCCAAATTGTATGTATATATGTAAAATGAATACATTTAAGAAATTAATTAATCGAATAGTCATATGAAAAAGAGATCTGTATTATCACTTTATCATTTTATTGTATATTTCTGGAAAAGAATTATATGAAGCATAAAGTTTGAGATTTTATGCCAGTGTAAAAACATGTATGACAATATTATTTATGGTCTATGTTTCTTATTTTATTAATAGCGATAATATAAATAACATTTATCTTACCTATAAAGAATACAGTTTGAATAACACGATGACGACACAGGTAGGTATTGGAAAATACTACCGCGTATTGAAAAAATATTTCGAGTAATAATCGAATTGTCGAGACTGAGCGCATTGTTTGATATTTTGCAAATTATACCTACTTTGCCATAAAATATAAAATGCAAGTAATGTTACTTTAACCTGTCGCGGTAATTTACGTCAATGCATTTTTTTTTTTTTTTTTTTACGATGACCGCGACTTTAAAAATTATACGTTTTCCAAGACTCATTTTTTCAACCGCACTAATAATATCATCAATATTGACGCGAGTTTGTTAACCATGGAAATTATGTTTTTGTGGTTACAAATATTTTAATTAAAAAATGTATATATATTATTTCTTTAAAGTTTGGAGTTGCTTGTGAGAATATATATATCTTTATATTGAAGATTAAAATGATATATAATGATAGATAATTAATAATTTAATGATTTTTATTTTGCTCTAAAATGCGCTCTTTGTCGTTTGTTATTCTTTGGAATTTTTCCGTGCAATTTTGTCATTACACTATATTACAATAATGTCCTACATCGATGTATATTAAATTAATCATTACGTAATAGTTTCGTTGTGCGCATTTAAAGAAACCAACATACAAAACTCTATTTTACCGTACACTACCGCGAAATAACGCTAATTCGGATAAACGAGGAAGAAATAATGGCCGAGTTCTAATAGTAAAGCCGTTATAATATCCCACATTTTTCTTGTTTCAAATAATTGGAGCGATTATACGATTCGTAAGTAGACCTAGAATAAGTCTACCTAGAGTAATTTTATTTGATCGCAGAAAGAGTCACGCAAGCCATTCTCTGTCGAGAAATACTGTATTGTCCCATATAATATAATTTGACAACATCTAACAATAAAAATTAATAGAGAGAAAAATTAAGAAAATATATTAAATATATTAATGAAAAATAAACATAATTTTTCTTAGAATATAATTTTCTATGTGTAATATTATTAAACTGCGAATTATATGTATATAAAATTCCTATTCTTTGTTTATAATTTATTTTTTATAGTAGATTTCCATTTTGATTCAAATTCAAAGCAGATGTGGAATGATAATACATTATAAATAATTGATTGTGACAAGCAGTTGCGTCAATATTAATTCTTTTTATTTTTAAGTCTTATAATATGTATCGTGTCTTTTAATTTTTAGGATATGATTCCGTTTTTATGATATAATGTGAATATATTAGATTATAAATATGTGAAACTTGATTATAATTGAATAACCGTATATATATTAATATAGCTAAATAAAAGACATACACAAATTAGAAAGATTTTTATAACAGACTGAAAAAATTTTTTGTAATAATTTTTTCTTGTTTTTTTTCTCTTCATACGATACAGCAATCAATTGAAGATTAATATAAGATAATTAACACTCTTAGTACCTAATGAAAATCGATGCTAAAATATAACAGCATTACTTTTAATAACATAAATAAATAATTCGTAATTCAAGATTTAAAAAAAATTCCATGTCAATAATACTTTTAATACCGAATAAAATTGCGTTTGAATTAATCCGCGACAAGACATTTTTTTAATTATATAATTTACTAATAATTATATAATTTACTTGTATTGTATATTGTCACTTGGTTGAATATCACCAGAAAATTGCGACGCGCAACGTTTTAATTAGCGTCGTGCGTGTTGCGGTATTAAATACGTGCCTTCTTAACTCGTATATGTAATTAATTGTATATATGATTCTCTCAATTACATAAAGAATAGTGTGTAATTTTTTTAAATTTTCTATTTTTAATACAATTAATTTCAAATGCGATTCAATTTTTCTAGTTAATAATCACGTTATTATATGATTAATGATCAAAAATAAATATTAAGTTGCAACTTTTTTATGATTATACTATTCGGGAATTATCACTGGGCAGATTATTTATTATGCGAAAAGAAAGAAATTTATTATAATTTATTTCTTGTCCAAGCTCATCGATTTTTATTAAAATATCAAGTTCACAAAGATACATACAAACGATTGTTATATACTTGTGAAGTTCTATGTCATAAATTAAACAATAATAGGGCTTGATTGTAACCGTCAAAATGACTTACACAAGAACGGTATATGTTAAATGTCTCATTTCTAAATATTATTTAACATTATTTAAATCAACAGATAAAAAATTCAAGTAGGAAGTGGCCTAATAAGAGTCGAGCGGAGTAAGTGAGCGCAACTAAATTATGTAGAAATCTTTTTAATTATATTAAATGTTTCGACAATTCCTTCTTTTGGACTATTTTCAACAAATCCAAAACAAAAAACTCATATCTTAACTTTAAGTTACCATCGTTATTAGCTTTTGTCTTAAGTAAGTCTTCTATCGGTTCCATTAAGATGATAAAATTAATCGGACATTGAAAATTGTAAAAACTGGAAAAAATATAAAATTTTAGGTAGAAAAAAGAATTAAAATAAGAAGAAAGATTATCGGTAAAATTCATAAAATAAAATATAATTTCGTCACGTGGTGAATCGTAACAGGTGCATACCATTTTGCGAAATTGAAAGAATTTTTTATTGATTCGAGTCCACATTTCTCACGAAAAAGACGCATAACTCTTTGCAGAACGCATGTTATGCATTTCTCGAACAACACAGACATGTTTACATAATATAAAGACAGAGCAGATTAATTGATCCGCTAAATTTGTTCAAATGCCGGCGCGTACGTTTATATGTCAGTTCGTTTAACCCGTGTTCATTCGCAATGACAATTTGCAAATGTATGTACGTCATAGATATAATAAAACTTCTTCATCGTATAACTGCATGTTTGAGAAAATTGAATAAACGTAAAGTTAAATGAAAATTTATGAAGTAATGTAAAACAAAATATATAGTATTATGTATAAAAATAATAATTTTTCTAACGCAATGTTTATTTTATAGAAGAGAAGTTATACATAAGAATTAATTTAATATTTATTGTTGATGCTATAGTTAATAATTAATTTTGTATATCTGTGCGATATAAAATATTATTTAAAAACATAACACTCTGGAATATTTTTTAACACAAACAATTTTTAAATATTTATTATATGTTATATATAAATATATGTGATAGAAAAAAAATTATAAAATTTGAAATATGTATATATATATAAACATTTATTAAATATAATAAAATTAACGAAAAATTTGATTTGACTTTTATTAGACTATTATTTTTATTAAACTATTGATTAGATAATTGATTAGATTAATTGGCAATAAATATTTTTTGTTGCTAAACCTAATAAGAATAATAGTGTGTTTGTGGTTAACCGAGTGTAACGAAATCAGAATTAAAAATCCAGCCTTTTAATTCTTAGTAACTTGTGGCATTCGATCATATTTCGATTTATTTTGCAATTAATGAATGTTGTTAGATGATAGGACTCATTGTTTTTTGATGAAGATCCATCATATCGAATAAAACTTTTCAGGTTTTTGGTCGTAATTTAAAATTATACTTACATTCTTGTCGACACGTAAAGACGAGTACTTAGTACCTGGTTCTTTCCAGAACGGCCAGGGATCCGATAGATTTCTATTTGATAATAATTTGCATACATGTCGTATACATCATCGGTATTGCACGATATGATCCATTATCCGTTTCAATCATCGATCAATAGTGATACATGCCTATCATTCCCAAGTATGTTTTGTACGCATCGGCGATCGAAATGAAAACTAAAAACGCGATCGATCAGTCTGTTGTAAAATATGCTATTTATAATTCGATATAACATTTAAATCAGATATCTTTCGTTGAATTATTTATCATTTTTACGACACAGTATACATTTCACTTTAGCCATGTCTCTCATTAAGTTTGTTTTTGTTCTACAAAAATTTTTCAGCAGGATAGATCGCATTATTATTGTTCAACGTGCGTAACAATTGTTACATAATTCGACATCATTGTTTGATATCGTTGGCATCATTACGTCATCTCCTCCTATCTCTATTAATCGATCTATCTCGTTACGGATTTTTCGCGCTGTTATCGAACATTGATGTGATCATGGAAAAACGATTGATGACTCGCGTTAAATCGGACGATGAAATAATCTTCACAGTCACGACGTTGCACGACCGCAAACTTAACATTGAACTAATGTTTCGTCACGCCCGCACAGCAGAATACGAACTACCAGTTTGGACCTGGTTCAATTTTATCTCGAAGGCTAAGAGGGCGAAAAAGAGCGCGCTGTTACTGACGTTTCAGTCACGCGAGATAAAAATCATCGAGTTTATTGCTTTAATAATTTAGATTAAATCAGTGTTTCATTTATCGTACTTTGGAATTCATCTTTTAGTTATTAATTGTGCAGTTCATCAAACATGTTAAAGTATTAATAAAGAGGAAAAAAGGAAGGGAACGGATAAGAAGACGATCTTAAAGTTTATCAAGTTTTCCTCATTTCTATAATAATGTAAGAGTAATGATATATCTTTATCAAATTGATTAAAGTCTTATTTATATTATCTATGAAAATTAATAAATTAAAGAAAACTTGGAATTTTTTAAAATTTAAGTTTTGAAAAATCATTTTCATTACCTGATCCCTATATGTGGATAAAATGACTTTTATTAGTGGGTAAGATGATGAAAGATCAAATTAAGTAAACTTTATTATAATTTAAAAAATTTATATTAGTAATATTATTTTGATATTGTGTAATATTTTATTGTGCATACATATATAAACAAAAAGAATACAAAATATTATTTATATAACTTGAAAATTATTAAAACATTAAAACAAAGACAATTATTTTTTAGTATATAATTTATAATAAAATTAAAGGTAAAACAAAAGTTATTAATTATTTATTAATATTTAAAAGCAAACTAAATAAAATTAAATATAAAAAATTGGAATTAAACATTATACTAAAAGTTAATACTTAGTCTTAACAAATAGGATATTGTCTCATAATTTGTTAATATCTTAAAAAAATTAACAGTTGTCATTTTACTCCCTTCGCCTATGTATGTGATTAAAAGAATTATATTATTAATTTTAAATATAAAAATTTGTTAGATAATAAAATTAACAACAAGATATAAATAAAGATCAACTTAGCCGATTTATTAGAGAATAAGCAAAGATTCAACGCATGACAATTATGTCATGTACGCGATCAGCTGTAGCTCGCGATGCGTCACATGCGAGCCAGACAAAGCGTCAATTGACGGAAAGAGTATCTGATAAAGCACATTACTCGTAAAATATAACATTAAGTCATTACAGTTGTGCTTTGCAAGCCAACCATAATTTTGCGCAACAAAGTGCAAAGATTTTAGATCATTATACTATGTTACTGCCTCCACGATTCCTTCCTTCCTTCTAGCCAATTTGAAATGATTTTTCCTCAGCGAAAATGTTGAGGCATCAATAATTTTCGAATTATAAGCAATTGAAAAAGAAGGATTTTTCGCAACTTAAACTTTGTCGACTTAAAAGATTAATTCTTCAGTTAATTTCAGGTAGAGTTTACTTTAATAAAATTTTAATTTAAGGTTTAGTTACAAGGTAGCAAAAAATCCCTACATTTTCGTTGAGGACAAATCGTCTCCAATTGGAGACCAATTGGTGAGAGAAACCGCCCTTAAAAAATGATTTTGAAATATCTTGTATATGTTATTAGCATTAGCATTTTATTTTTTATACACATATTTATACATTAAAAAATTATACATGTTAGTATAATTATATTGTGTTTTCTGTTACAGAGAAATACAGGGTGTATGCGAGCGTGTCATTCGCGGTGCTGCTATTAGGTATCGGTGTACCTCTTTGGTGGCACACTACGGCGGTGCCTCGTGTCGCACTTCCCTACAGCGGAATCGACGAGCTGTCACAGCTGGACATCAGGATCACCACGAAAATTACACTCGCGGCGCTTTCGCATACTCGCGCGGAGCTGCTCGCACGTGAAATCAAACATGCGTTCGCGAACGCCGGTGAGTAACAATGAAATATCTGATAACAGTTCGTTGATACATAGCGTTATCTAACGAAGAGAAAGAGTTCACAAGTGCCAAACACAATCAAGAAACTCTTCGTTTTTTATTGCAGTCATATTAATTAATGTCGAAGTGTGAACAATCATTAATCATTCTTTCCTTGCAATATAAAGTATCTCTGAATTATCAAATGTTGTTTTAATAATAAAATCGTTAACTAATTTAAAGAAAATTATTATTTTTTGTAAGTTTCCAATTTTTTTCACAGCACACGTTTGCAATTAAGTTTCAAATTAAAATTCTATTAAAGTATAAACTACATCTGAATTCATTAATTGAAAAATATAGATTTGTATATTTAGAGGAACTTTTACAAGAGGTTTCACTCAAAAAAATCATCTTGCAACTTCAACCAAAATTTTCTAGGTGTAAAAAATTAACTGAAACAGATAAATTATTAGCAAATACTATGATATATTTTGCATTTAATCAATTTAAATGACAGAGACAGAATTTATTTTTGTACTATTAGTGTAATTTAGACAGAAAATTTTTCTGTGATGCTTATTGTTAAGGACAATTATATTTGTGATTAATATTTGGCAATGGGATCTAAATTTTCTAGAGGTATTGTTAGAATATTGCTGCTATAAATTCTATACGTGACAAACAATATTCTAACAGATACAAAAAGTAGCGATAAATTTTAATTGAGACATCCAGAACACTATCTACATTAACAAAATATATTTTCGAGTGTTAGATAACAAAAACTTTTGCTTTTTTAATCGCTTATAATTTATAAAATATTGCTGTCGATATTTTCGTTTAAGAAAAATTGTCTTCAAACTGATCAAAAAAATCTATTATCAGAGGAAAACTGATTTTGAGATATATTCTATATTCGAAATATATGCTACCACTCGCATATATAATCACTTTTTTTGATTGATAAAAATTATTTTCTTACCTTGTATTAATAAATGCATATAATAAATACGCTTAATGTATCTCTTTTGTCCAATTTTCAATGTACAAAATAAATAATATTATAATAGTGTTTATCAAGATTTACATCTATTTAAAAGTTTTTGATATATTTTATCAGTCTGTACTAATCAAACGCAAGTGGTAGCGAAAGAACTAATAAAAAAATTATATAATTTCTCGTTGTTAATATCATAATACAGTAATTGTAAGTTAGAAGGATCGGAAGCTTTAAGAGTTCAATGTCATTGTTATCTAAGTATAGTCGCTTGTGCAACTTGACGTAAGATAACTTTGCATGTTTGTGGATATCGAATGTGATTTGAATCTTAGTAGTTGACACTGACCCCGATATACCTATTATGACTGGGAAAAGACATTTAATCTTCTGTTTCAATGTTATGACGCATGAATTAGATAAAGATTTTCGACAACAATCTTACAATTACGATGTCAAAAATCAAGAAAATAAACGTTGATTTACGTCTATCCGATATCTGTATTAAAAAATAAAGTCCTTTGAAAAAAATAAGAGTAAAAACTGAAGAAAATAAAAGATAATACTTTGTTTATAAAACATCGAAATTAATAAAATAACAAAGAAAGAGAGAGAGAGAGAATAGTAATTAATTAATATTTAATACAATTAATAATATAATTAATACAATTCGAATTTACGCACTTTATTTATAGATTACATAATTTAAAAAAGGCACAAAAAAGAGATTATTCTTTTTCTTGGTGATCGAAAAAAACTTGTCTTCTGTTGAGCTGTCTTTTAGTTTATATCTTTATTTAATGAGTTAACTTGCGTAGAAGACTCGATATCGATAAACGCTTCGAATAAAATTTATTTCAATAAAATTAATAAACGTGTTTTGCTCTTTAAATTTAATCTACGATTTTCAGAACTCTACCAGTTGGATGTAGAATACCAGGTGATCTCCAACAATCTACTGGCGTCTGCCTTCACGTATCACGAACTCGAAAAAGTGGCCTCAACTTTCGACCTGGATGTAGGTGGCTTGTTGCTCCTGGAAGCGACGAATCTAAATGACGCTGTTCTAGTCGGCTCCAACAGAACGTTATATTTCTCTACTGAAACCAGTAAGCCATCAAATACCATCAGAAATGATTGAAACGTGAGACCGCGTCTGTTTATTAGCTAGATACCTGTCGCAACGATATCCTCATTTCAAAACGGTTTAAAAATATATGTTGCGATTCGCATAACACAGAGCTATTATGTCGACGTATTTATAGCAGAGACATTCTCTTACATCTTACATTTTATGTATAAATTATCGTTTCTAGGCGCCGCTAAATTGGTGCAAGTATTGTCAGAATGGATTCTTCATGACAAGTCGTTGGCACTGACAAAGAACGCGCTCGCCGAACCTACCGTGTATAGCTTGGACGAGGAGAATAGGAGAAGATTCCCAGTCAGTCCGGCATATGACGTTTTAATCACTCTAGTTAACCCTGATCCTGAGAAGCTGAAGATCGTTTGGAATTTAAGGACGGTAACCGAAGGTATGAGTTAACAAAATAATTAATCAATTACGTTATAGAAAAATTTATTAAACTTTATTTATCATTTCTAGCTACTGACTCTGATCTTTAATTGAAGAGACTAGAATTTAATTTTGTTTTTATCGCAGAATATATACAGCCGTTTCTGGACGAGTTGTCCATCTTGAGTAACTTCTCGGTCAAGTCACAATGGCTCTATTTGCTACCGTTGGACGTGAATCCTAGGCGCGTGCCCGACAGCAGTCCAAGCCGTAGGCATTTCGCTCTACGCGAGAGCGTCTTGCCGCAATTAGTGACGCCATTGGAGAAGAAACTAGGTACGTAACGCACACGTAAAGAGTTATGCGCACCAAGTATTTCTGACTGAATTTTAGCGTCGCAGGTCAGTCTTCATCCGTGTATCAACTTGGTCGTCTACGCGGTACCGTGTAACAATGCACCTTTGCATATCTACACCCGTAGCGGACACAAGTCGCGAACAGATAACAATGTAGAAGCCTTCCTCTCCCCAAGGTACTCTCTTCGTTTCCGGACAATTTATTTGATTTCATCGTAATTGCATTTTTACTTTAAACACGTGAGCATTGTGATCGTTATGTCTGTGGTTATTGTGTTTATTAATTTTAAAAGATCAATGTAAATATTAATATTAGTTAATTTTTATCATTGATATCGTATGATATTATGATAATGTAGATGGGGTGGCGTGGTTTTGATCAATCCGCCGTCAAAGGCTTGCGAAGATGCTCGAGAAGACGAAGCCGTCACTATTGTCCCTGAAGAAACTGCTGTGGTGGGCACATTCTTGGCACAGCTCAGATTATTGTTGGGTATCCCAGAAACGGTAACGGCAACTTCTTACAACGTAACTGAAAACTTCTATTCTAAATTAAATGTCAAGCTCTCTCGAGCAATTTCTTTTACTAATTTTTAATTTTATTGCGGTAAGAGAGAGAGAGAGAGAGAGAGAGAGAGAGAGAGAGAGAGAGAGAGAGAGAGAGAGAGAGAGAGAGAGAGAGAAATAAATAGATAGATAGATAGAGATAGAGAAAAAGAGAGAGAGAATCGTTCAAGTGTAAAATAAAAATATTACGTGATGCACATAAACTATTCGCAGAAACCCATCAACGGAGTGACAACGGTGCCTTTGGTGGGGCTAAAATCACGCGACTGGGAAATCGATTCCCTATTGAGGTTTCGCACCGTCGAGCAACTGACCTCGGCGAAATTGACCCTGCAGTCACTAGCACAACTACTAAAGGAAATCAGCAACATCGTCATCACAGACGTGGTCGGAAACAGGATTAAAACCGCGCTTGAGCTGGTGCACGAATCCGCGGAGTATCTCCGACGTGGCGATCTTAAGCGAAGTTTCATTCTCAGCAAAGAGGCCTTTGTCACCGCCGAGGCGGCTTTCTCCGACCCGACACTTCTGGCGCTCCTTTACTTTCCGGAAGATCAGAAGTGAGCACCTAGTTTTTAGTCATCTTAAAAAAAAAGAACATAAAGGAAAAAAAATAATTTCTATATTTTATAAATGTTTGTTAAATAATAGTTGAAAAAGAGAAACGTTGTATGTGTATGTTGATTGAAAAAACTTTTCAACTATAATTTATAAAATATAAAAATTATTTTTCTTTTAATATTATTTGGAAAAGACGAAAAAAATATTATCTATGTTGTTTAGAAATATTAACTATGGTATTGCATATTAGTGTATATAAATTCTTCTTTAAGAAATTATCCAAGGAATCACTCTCTAAAATTTTTCACACATGTTTAAGAACGTTCTGTATAATTAATGCAATATTTCTATAAAAGTTCACCAATTATTTTATTCTAGATTTTATTTCGTGTAAAATCAATAGAAACCATTACGGAAAAGAGAATAAGAGATAATTTTGCGATATAATGTTGCAGATATGCAGTGTACATTCCTCTGTTCCTGCCAGCGATGATACCAGTATTGTTATCGCTCAAAAATATACGGAGATACTACTTCCTCTAGAAGAATAGCAAGGTAGAAAAGACACAGGACAGGTCGTAGAGAAAATAAGAATGGTGAGGATAGTGAACCAAAGATCGAATAATGAAAATGCATTTATCTGATCGATTTAAGACATGATTACGTGTGTACAATCGAATACGGTTCAAGATTATTTCTCGACCAAGAGATAATGTATAACAATAGTAGACATATAATTTCGTACGTTTGTTACCGTTTATATATATATTAAATTTCGTGCAATGACCGTTATCGCAGAAAAAGCTCTTATCTATTTTTTTTTTTTTTTTTTTTTTTCATTATTCATTGCGTATAGCGCAAAAAGTGTGGCTATTGTACTTCGAGTACCATTTAATCAACGATAATTGGGTCACATTACATAAATTTAGGCACGTTTAAGGACGGATGTCTATTAGATGGAATAATCACGTAATAATCATTAAGTACGACAGTACTTAACACTAAGAATTTTTACTCACCGTCGCGTGTAACCGGCAATGATTTCGCATCGAATTTTTTCGCAAAGAAAAAAAATAACGTCGAAAGGAAAATGTAATGAGGAAAACGGTAATAGCTGTTTTATTTTGAAAAGGCAATGATTCGATGAAATATGGGTGAATAAAGCCACATTTGTGCAAAAATATAATAAACAATTTCTTTCTTGAGCCACTTCTTTTTTTCATTCAAACGATGAGGTCTCTGAGCAAGGTCTCGAACGATCCGCAGACGTTAAAAAGCTGAATATTTCGTTTTCGTTTTCTTTCTCTCTTTCACTCACTCATTTATACTGTTACATACTGATTTGAACGAGGACGCAGGCCGATTTACTGAAATTCTCGCCATCATCATCGATTAATTTCATGTTCGTGCATCAAATGCACGCGAATTCTCGCGCAAACACATCAATACGCACACACTCGGCCGAGATACGCACGCATACATGCAAAACCCAAACGAATCCCGCACATCCTTCCTCTCGCATCCTCTCTCCGATCAGATGTCGAAAGTTAATAATCGATTAGATCGTTAGAAACAACTACGAGTTTTATATATGTACACGTGTATCAACTCAATCCTCAACCACATTACCAAAAGGTTACAAAAAAAACTGCGAACGTTAAGTTACTATAAAAAGAAAAAAGAAAAAAAAAACGAACGAGAGAGGAAAAATGATATATGTCCATCTACCGTGAGAGACCGCTTTTTTTTTCTTTATCTGATTTGTATAACAAGAGGTCCAATGTCATTCAATAAAGAGAAAAACATAATAATATAAAAATACTAAATAATAAAAAAACAATTAGCTGCTCGATGCATTTAGCTAATAAAATACGGTACATGTGTGTTTGTGTATTTATATATATACAACATATATATAAACACTTTCTTTAAAAAATAAAAAATAAAAAAAACTATATTTATATTTGACCTATAAAGTAAAAATAATTGCTCAAGAAATGTCCTGTGCTCGTAATAAATAACAATAATATAATAAAAATTAATGTGAAATATTTTGATGAAAATAAAAGATCTTGACTGCTTGTGTTTCAACTTTGTCAAGAATTTAAAAATAAGTAATAATAATTATAATAATACATAGACAAGCGATATCTCATTAACGATGTAAGTAGCACGAGTGCTATCGATGAAACAATAACGATAAGATACACCGTGAGGAGAAACATCTCTTGTGTGTGTCAACGACGACACGAGTTACTACGAATAGCGTCTAGTCTTATAGGAATAATAATGGCAATGTAAGCATCATCATCATTATTATACCTATGGTTACATACTGTATGCATGATCTCAAATGGTAGCTGGACATTGTTAAAAGTAAAAATAAATTAGTCATCGAACCGTGGAGCTTATTCGTACGAAAATAATAGAAAAAAACAGTAAAGAGCAATTAAGTCAACAAGGACTTTGAACTAACTGTATCGCGTGTTGCAGAGCATCAGCGATATTTTGAAAAACAGGTACACCTTCGCGTGTCGCATAATCCGACAGGTACATCCTCCCCCGGTTGTAATCTTTTCTGGCTTGTTCAGTCAGCTAGATCAATCAAAAGAAGAAAATATATTACATTTTTATCGTAAAAAAGAAAATTTTTATAAATGTTGAAAAAAATCTCTCGTACATCATTATATATTATTTACTCGAAATTATATTCTCTTGAAATTTAATTCATTAAAGTGTTCTATAATCTTGAATAACGATAGTTAATTCTATTTTTAGTTATTGCTAAGAATAGTTTACATAACTGACATATGTAATATTCAGTATACACACACACACACACATATATATATATATATATATATGAATCATACTTGTTCACCAGACACGATCGAATCCTCGGGAAGAGTCTGAACACAAAGGACGAGCTTAGCGCGCAGTCCAATCAAATAAGCTGCCAATGCCATAATGGCGATGCCGCGCGAGTGTTGCGGCACTATCAGTAAGATCAGCCGCGAATTCTTAATTTTATGTAATTCTTGCGGCAGTATTCTTACGTTGTACTCATTCAGGCTTGATCGATAAAGAGACAATCTCATCGATCTGAAAGAAAATCGCATGAATGAAAAGAGAAGTATTCGTTAACAGAGGATAGATGATCGGAGGTCGTTACTCACTCTATCAGCGGCACTGCAGAAGATTCCAACCAAAACAGATCTTTATTGACCACACCGATGTAAATGTCTCTCTTCTCGGACTCCTGTGCAAAGGAATTGGTCCAATCTGAAAAGATTCGAATTTCTACGAGTTCAGTTTTTTCAATTTATTTTACAATATCAATTACGTGTTCAATCGTGATGTTTCATTTACATTTGAAGACAGTAACAGAATAAAGGATTCGGACGAGGTATAGGAATTGGTATGAAGTAAGTGCCAGAGATCGCGAGGGAAATTCGAAAAATTAGAAATACCTAGAAAACGATTAAAGGGATGTACAATAGCTCGGCGCAGAAAATTTGAAGCCTTCCTACAAAATATATTCCATACTGAAGGTATCTCACTTTCGCAAGAAATGCCATTACTCTTCGTCCGTGTCCACGACGACTCGCTGGCCAGAGCGCAGAACTGCTCAAAATTGATTCGAAATTCTGTCGGGTCGCCTTTCGCCGGAAATCCATCTATCAATGTCCTGTACATCTCTGTGACAAACGTGTTTATTTGCGATTATTTTTCTTTATGAATCAGAACACAAGTCTATTAAAACAAGTTGTAAAATAAAATATATATTACCGGACTTATTCACCGTGTTGAGCAAATCCGAGAGAGACATGTTACACACCGTGGTCGACTGCAACGTCACCCAAGCCTGGAAATGAAGATGAACATGTTGGCGTTGATAAAAAATTTTTTAATTATTATTTCTCAAACGATAAAATATACATACTTCTCCCAACTTTACTGTACCGCTGTCATCAACATTCATAGATTTGAAAATCTCTCGCAACGTTCTGAAATATAAACAAGATTTTTTCCTTGCAAATGCTCTCTTATCCTATTTTGTTGCATATCAATAATTGATTTCTCAGAATCGGCAGAAACTTACACTGCATCCGTCCCATTCTGAGTAAGCGAGATTCTTATAGGTCTGATGCCATCTTCGGTATACAAATCTGTACAGTCCTGCACATTGATCTTTTCACGTAACATCTATGCATACATATATTATACATGTATTAATCATTAGTTCTACCGTATAATTTGCTTATTAATTAGAGATCATTACCTTGGATGTGCAGTGAAGGGCAACTGAAACGCTTTCGAATATCGGTATCCTTTGCCTCTCCATTAAGTATTGAAGTACCAACAATCCGTTCATCAAATCGTAATATTCTCTAAATAATAAAGAAATAAGAAATAAAATTAGAAAAATGTTATGACAGAATAAACAATATTTTAAATTAATCGTCAGTTAACGTACTGCGCAGAGACGGTCTCCCCGAGTATAGTTTGTCCCTGGCGATACGGATAAATGACGAGGACCAGGGACTCGCCGCGCGTAGCTGCCAGTTGAGCTGCTTCGATGATGCCCGCACTGTTGCGCGTCTGGTTGTCGATAACGAACAGCAAGACTCGCGCTGTCTGCTTTGCCTCGTACTCTTGGGCTATCAACTCTGGACTCCATTGCGACACTTGCTGCGATAGAGAATCCAATTATGATATCTTGTGCGCGAGGACGAAGAGAGCGATGATAGTGAACAACCTACAGGATTGTAGTAAGTAATTCCAAGGTTTTGAAGAGTCGGGATCGCTATATCTGACCTCCAGGTGGTTGGATTGCAAGACCCGCCCAAAAATACCTCATATGCCATCCTCTCTAAGTGATTGATCGACAAATAAGTAATAATTGAGGGAGAAGCGAGGGAAGAAAACCTGTCGAGACAATCAATTAATTTGTAAACTTACTTGAACCAGTTTTGTGATTGGTGTCTTTTCCATCACCGTGTAATGAGCGAGAGGCGTTCATAGGAACAGCTGCCGTTCTAAAGATAAATAAGAATAAACACATATAGTACAATAATTCTAGGCTCTGCATGCTGATCCAGTATTATCACACTCGATACTAGTAACGACTACTACGCGTTTGTGATATTTGATATTTGAGAGTACTGATGTCTGATCGTTCGACCGTATATATCGAGTCGAAACTTTATCTATCATATTGAATAAGTGTTTTCTTTCCAACTTTTTGTGACTTCAACTATATTTGATCACTACTAGAAACAAGTTTTATAGCTTTTATTATGCAACTGTTAAATGATCATTGTAACATTTTGAAAGATGACTATGTTAATATCGTCGACAAGATTCCTCATTCAAACTTGTAGGAATAAATATATGATAATTTTCATTCACGATAAATAGTGATAGTTATTCCGAATCATCTGTGAATCATCTTGTATAGTAAAAACGTCATCAATTACATAATCGGTAAACAAAATTTCATCAGAGTGTGGTAATAGGATACGCTAAATAGTAGCATCAATTATAGTTTTTTTAGCTGAACGTACTTCCAGATATCAAATAATTTTGCAACAATCGACATCGCGTTGCGTTTCATCTTTGCTTAAAAACATTCTCCCGCTATAATCAAACGCTCAACATTTTCGCCTGAAACATACAGATTTCCGTTCATCCGATAATCGCGTGTACGCTGTAGAAAAAAAAAAAGAAAAAGAAAACATATTTCAGTGTGAATAATTTAGCTTGCGAGGTAAAAGTGAAAACCCATTACATTGCATACAGTGCAAATACGTGGTGTCTTCGAAAAATATTTGGCAAAGTCGAACCTGTATAATATATTGTAAAGTTTTTATGTTACCCTCGCTCGCACAGACGTGCCAGTTCTGTGGCAAATATGCAGAATTCTTCTAACATTATACAGGCACCAGTACATTCAGGACAGTCCTCAGTGTCGTGCTGCAGCTTGTTGCGCAGCTGCAAACAGTTTGGGAACAACAGCATCACGTATATTTCTCGTATCTGAAATTACCAAGCAATTTCTCTTTACTCTGTTTCAAAAGTAAGTACTGATTAAGTGGAAATTATATAAATGCAGGTAAAGTTTGCACACTTACACAGAATATACAGATGACTGTTAAGTTTACGCTTAGTCGAGATTTGATAATAAATATTCCTCATCATTTAAACTATGCAATTGATCTAAATTCCTGCTTCCAGAACTATGAATGTATCTACAAACTCCTTGATTTGGAATTTCACATTTTCCTGTGGAAAAAGATACACAATATTAAGTTGTATTAATTAAGAAACATCTCATATCGAATATATAATTTAAATACATATACGTACATTTACCGCTGACATAATGCAACAAATAATTAAGAGATATTCTTTTTTTTCTATTTTAAATATAAATTGTACCAACCTCGACAACATTTTTGTCAGACATGCTAGCGTGTTTACACCACCAGAGTAACGGTTCACCCTCGTGTCTTCAAGTTTGAGAGTTTCACCTGAGAATAAAACACAAAAGAAATCTTTAACCTTTTTGTATTAGTCTAAGTTTATCGCATATCTGTGGCATTAACAACGTTACAGGTGACTTTATAAAACCCCAATAGTAGCATGATTCTCACTCCAGTCATATGGTAATAACGTCACGATTACTCACTAACGTTCCCAAGAAATATGTAGTGTCATGCAATCGTTATTTTCTATAATTCCCAATTAATAAATCGTTAAAATTGTATGATTAACTTGCCAAGTACTTCACAAAAAGTATCCGTACGCGTCGAAAAAAAAATAAAAATAAATAAATAAATAAAAGGTAGAGAAAGTCAAATGCGAAGCGTCCTGTCAACAAATCACAGGCACAACAAATCGCGTTTCCAAGTCACATGCATACATAATACATACACGCAACCACCTTATGTCGCGTCGTTTCTTCTCTTCTTGAAAGCGCAGAATCGATCCGATTTGTATCGCGCTTATAGAGTTATGTCAATTTTCAAATTTTCTACGATTAAATCTCTATTCTCTGTCATAATTATATATTACGCTCGGAATTGATAAGACATCCAGACGTTTATCGCTAGGCGTTTTGTACGCACATGTACTCGCGTTTGAGGGAGGATTTATCTTCCGTATTACCACAAGTGGAACTTTATCGAGAGACTCCGAGTTAAATTATCATTATATTTTAATTAACCGCCGATTAAACGAGCTCCAACTGTCCGTCCGTAGCGTCTAGAACTCGCGACTTTCGCGCTTTCCCCTCTCCCTCCCGTCTCCGCCGCTTCTCTTATCGTCCTCGGGTTTGCCATCCTTGTCGACGAGAAGCGCGCAAAACACGAAGCGAGGAACAAACACACTAACCTTGATGGGGTTTCGGTGGCGTTCACGTGCACAAAGGGCACACAGGAAAAAAGTCACGGTTGTCGGGTGCATCCGACGCTCACTTTCTTTCTCTTTCTCTCTCTCTCTTTCTCTCCCGACGTAAATCCGCCTCTCTCGCGCGCAGAAAGCGCGTGGATAAACAACGCGCGAACGGAAGGAAAAAATCAGCCCCGCCGCGCACTCCCGCTATTGCTCATACTTATTTATAAACCGTTATATTTAAAATGAAAGAGGCGCGCCGCGTGTCGTCGTACTCCGACCTGGCGGAGAGGAGATAATGATAAGAAGGGCCGATGAAAAAGACGATATCTCAGTCACACATATCTTCGTTGGGCTAGTGATTTACGGCGAGTGATGTTTAAGTTGTCGAAAATCTCACTCGTAAAATGTGTCAGCGAGAAATCTCAGCGTTTTCTCGGATAACTCGATACACACGTCTCTCCCCCCTCCCCTCCCACCCACCCCCCCTAGCCCCGTTCGAGGCGACAGTTTTGACAGTGAAAACACTAAAGAAACTCTATTTTCCCCGCGAGAACGCCGTCGACGTTCCCGAATACAAATGTCCGGACACTGGTGAGCGTGCGATTGAAACTCGCTCAGGTCAGCGACGACGGTGTGGGCGACATTTTATCGCTTGTTGTCTTTTCCGCGACGAAAAGGAGGTTGTGCGTGCGTACATACGTACGTACATGCGTGCGTGCGTGCGTGCGTGCGTGCGCGCGCACGCCCGTCCGTCATCTCCGCGCACCGCGCGCCGCGCACACTCTCCACGAACGGATTCAGGAGAATGACGTAAACCTCCAACAATGAAGCGTGATGTCACACACGGTGAAGTTCGCACGGGCCGCCGCGCCACCGCCGTCCCTTCGGGCGCATGCGCGCGCACTCCGAGGACCTTGAATTTCGTGGCTGCTGTCCTCACTCTGACATAGTGTACGCGCGCACCTAGCGAGCGCGCGCGGCAATGACGTCATCGTCGATCTCCGCGAGATGAGAAACGCGCGCCCGCGCGCCACGGTTTAAAAAATACTCCCGCGTATAAAATCCCATGGCCGATGTGATCACGAACGACTTTTTCGATCGATACCATCATACGCGATGGACACAATCTGCCGGAATTTTTACTGTCTCACGCGCGCGTGCGCACGCGAGCGTGTTTACGAAGAGCGATCGCGCGGATCGGTCGGGACGAAAGTGTCGCTCTTTTTCTTTTTTCATTCCGGCTGACGTAAGCAAACACACACGAGACTTTTACGAAAGCGTTGTCGCGAGGGGACATTTTTAGGAAGAGCTTAGAAAGCAAAAAAAGGAATTATAAGTTTCTAAGACTTAGTTAGATATATATTGGACGCGTTGGAATTTTTTATACATATATATAATTTCATGCGCGCTTAACTGTCAATCTGTCATACGATGCACAATCGACACCAAAGAGACCAGAATGTAATATAATTCTCTAAAAATGTCATATTCAACGCTACCAATATTTAGCAAATAATTGTCAAAGTAATTGCCGTTATCGGCCATGTCAAATAGATATTTATATCTGAGATCATTCGAATTTTAGATTCGAGCGATTGTCGCACGTCACGACGAAATTTCGTCGCCTTAAGAACGGTCGATGACATCAGTCAGGTTCGTCGTCAGGTTCCGCGCGCGATCGTCCTTAAGGTTTCTCTCTTCGCGTCTAAAAAGGCCTCCCCGCGCGCACGCTCGACAAGCTTTTTAGAATGTATTGAACGCGCGAGCGAAGTAAAAGGGAGCCAGCCGGTCGCCGTGCGCGACGTTTTTGATCAAATATGGTATGGGAGTTCGAACAGCGCGACACGCTCGGGATTTCGCGCGCGAACATGGGCGTTTATTTCCCGATCGCTCACCCAGCTCTTTGATTTCGATCAAAAATGCATTTTAATTGAAGAGAGACGCGATGTGTCAATAACACGCTATATCACTACAGTGCATCAAAGAATAAGGTTTTCTCTGCTTTATCACGACTTTTATTTACAATCTATCCACAAATTGAACCACAATTGTTGTATTAAAATAGAAGCTGATAACTATTTTTTACTATAGTCTTCGAGAAGATAATGGATACACTTGTCTTATCTAGGCACGAATTTGAAGATCCCTCTCGGTAAAAATCCGGCTGTTAATTTTTAAATCATTTTTAAACAGCTATATTGTTACATTCACAAAAGGAGGCAATTCGAAAAAAAGCCTGAGCTCCTCTTTAGAAAAAGTCCTCTCTTTTTCTTGTGAATTTTCCTCACCAATGCACCTCAAACTTAGAAACTTTTTTAATCATTTGATATTAATTTATTATAATCGTTGGAATATATTATGGAGCGAGAGAGAATCTTCAAACTTGCGTCAAGATAACACAAGTGCATCAATCTTTTCAGATTATATTGAAAAGTAGTCATTATAGCATATATATTTTAACATAGTACAATGAGTTAATTTCACTTATGCATAAGTGATAAATAAAAATAATAAAAACAAGGAACCTTACTTTTTGAACCACACTGAGAGATTTATTAGAATATTATGACAACAAATGTACGAGTATCGTGATGGTGTCAGCACATATTTTTTGATGTAGTCGTAATTTAATTATTTCGTCGAAGTGTATAGTAATCAACATCATTATTTCCAAGCTTTATAAGGAAAAGATCGAGGACTGCGAATTGTGACTCGCATGCGCAGATCCGGGTCGGTAGCAGAGATTGAATCGATAACACTGATATTAATCGAACAGCACGCGTAGAAAATATTTATTCTTTTATTATACACTTGTTCCCTTTGTCTTTTACTCTTCTCTAAAATGTAAACACACATTGCCTCATCTCTAAACACAGCCGATATAAAAAAGTGCAACTAGAATAAGGATCATTGTTAGATCGATCGAAATAATACGGAAAGAATTTTTTAATTTGATTAGCGAAAATAATCAAACACAACGTGCCTTAAATTACCAAAACACAGTGCAGGATAAACAAAAACATACTCACGGTGGAAATTTCGCGCTGATTTCCGTCAAGAGATCGTGGAAGCGCGAATTGCGCGGTGATCGGCGAAATAATAGACTGCTATAGAGCTCTAGCTAAAGGAGCTCTCGCGAAGAATTTGCGCGTGCGCGACCTGCGATTTGACAATTGTGAATGTCTGATGAAAGAATGAATGTAAAAAAAAGTGGCAAGTTGAAAATGATTATACCTAGATTATACAATTTATTGAATATACATAACGAATCACAAGTATTTGAGGTCATAATACACGAATCTTTAGATATGACGCGTTCAACCCGGAAATACCTATATAACTTTATACACATGATGCCAAGCTGTCACGCGAAATGATACAATCGTCTATATTTGCCTTATTTGTCGTTTCTCTCCCTCTCTCTTTCTTTCCCTCTTTTGCATAATCCCTTCTCTTCGGGAGAATATTATCGAAGTGAAGCGAACGTGATTGATAATGCGGAAATCATTCAAAGTGATATAATCGTTATTTTCATTGCGCTTTCCAAATGCACGTTTTACGTCACATTACGTCTTATAGTGTCGTTTTGTGTAGTATATATGTTATTTTATTTTTGTCCTGAATATGTACGAGAGTTTGAATAGATTATAAATTGTTATTTATATACAAAAAAATGTAACATTTCAAATATATATTTCAAAATCAAATTATTAAACATTATTATGATAAATATTAAGATTTCGGAATTATTGCATGCTTATAGCACTTTATATATAATCTTTAATGAAATTTATAATATATAGATTAGTATACACACCCACACATACAGGCATATATGTATAGTATAATATCTTTTACACACACATACATCGTGAGTGTGTAAAGTGTTAAATAAAATCTATAATATGTAAATTAACACTTTTTAAGAATATCAAAATGAATAGATATTATAATAGATATATAAATGTGAATAGATATTTTCTTCTTTTAATGATATTTTATCTTTTTCTAATATTTTTACTTTAAAATTGCGATAAATGCACATTGATTTTTATAGTTTTGTCAGTTTGTCATTAATAAATATACTAGATTTATTAATTTTCGACATAGTTAATTAATGCAGTTTCTCCTTAAATAATATATATTTTGATTGTAGACACATGTACTTACATTGACTGATGCTTACCTAGGTAAAATAACAGAAAGTCACAATAAAAAACGTCAAAATAACAAAAAAATGATGGAAAAGTGAGTTTTTGTAGTCATATTTTGACGAGCATTTTAAGATCATTTTGACGTCATTTGACATTACTTTAATATTATCGTGATTTTCTGTTCTACTTGGGTAGGATACTCGGTACTAATCAGAACAGCGATCATGTAATTATTTCTCTAAGGAAATGTGAAAAATAAAAAATTTCTTTGTTTTGAGTTAATTATTGAAATTAATGGCGACTTTTTTATTATTATTATATATATATATATATATATATATATATATATATGTGTGTATACATGTATATAAATAATTATAATTATGATTATTATTAACGTACCTATTTATTATAATATATAAAGCATATGAAATTTATTTATAATAAAAAAATAAACAAAATAAAAGATTTAATCAATATTATAAAATATGATTCAAGCACAACCATGATTATGCATTATTATAAAATATTATTATTTATTATTACGTTTGAACTTATTTAATCGATATTTAAAAAATCTTTAACTTTATTTCTTTTTTCTGATATTTTTAATTTTATTTTTTGTAACAGATCTAACAGAAACTTAGTTGTTTCGATAAGATGTATAGCTGGTATTCATATTCCGTTCTTGTACTCAAGATCATCTCGCGGGTTTTATTAAAGGAGTTGTCTCAAGACTCCGTTCAGCCAATCTATATATTATATTGTGTATGATATGCATTGCTGCGCATGCGCCTGAGAATCCCATGTTGGTTCATGATGATGGCCAATGGTGGCGCAGATGAGCGCAGACAGAAACGATTCAACAGAATTGGTGCGAGCATGCGGTGATGTGCGATGTGTTTGCAGTAATTTTCCAGGCTGTTTAGCGGTATAGAGTGAGAATACGGTAGAACACGATAGAACAATTTAGATGCATCACGAAAATGCTCGGTATAATCGTGGCTGGGCGACTTGTAAGTTTAAGACTTGTAATCTTGTTGATGTGACGTGTCTGATTAATCGTTGTAATTCTAGTGTACCAAATTATTTCAATTGTATGTGATGATAGTGTCTTTTTCTTCTCCTTAGAATAATAGCCTGCTCCTACTGTCTGTTATCTGTTATCATATTTTGCTGTATGTCATATTTGTATAACGATTTATGAAATTTTTTTTTTTTTTTTTTTTTTTTTTTTTTTTTTTTTTAATTTCAGAGTTTCTGTCTTATAAGGAAATTTATGAACAAAATAATGAGATATATAAACTTCCATAAATAGGGATTAAAATTAATTGCTTTTTTATTGATTCTTTATCAATTAGTCTTATACAAATAGAAAGTAATTGCTAATTTATATGCACTGTTGCACATATACTAATGAACTAGTGCGTTGATTATAAGATTTAAATCTTAGTTTTAAATGATATTTATATAGGAATAGAAGGAGAGAGAAAGAAATAAATATGCAGTATTTAATATGATAAAAATATATGATAATATTCTCTTTATTAATCTTTTCATGTTTATTATAATCAATTATTATACTAAATCCATTGTTATATATTTATTTTTAAAACTTGTCTCATATATTTAATACGTAAGACATTCTATTTTATTTAATAATAGTAAAAATTTTGATTTTTGTTTCCCAGGTTCAAACTGACTTCCAACAAGTTGGGGAGAATCAATTTTTAATTACTGTGCCTGATGCAGACAATATAAACCATATAGTAGTCTTTCTTACTGGCACTATACCTTTTCCAAATGGCATGGGAGGTGCAGGTAAGATAACGCAATATGTGTGAACTATTTTTTACATAAAAAAATTATCAAGATATTAATTTAAAAAATTTTTGTTTTTTACTAAAAGTCATATTAGAAATTGATGATCATTAATATGATAAACTATTTGCACAGTGTATTTCACTTGGCCGGATGCAAACGCGCCACCCAACTGGCAATTTCTTGGGTATATTTCCAATGTGAAACCATCAGCCATCTTCAAAATATCAAATCTAAAGAAAAATCACGAGTTCGAGAATAGCAACGTGGGAATTTTCGGGATCGGTAAGATCTCGCACGTCGCGCAGATTGGCGTGTCGGTGGAACCATTGGAGATAATCGAGTTGCAGACAGCTACGGTCGCCGCAACCACCACCAACACCTTTGCGGAATTTGTACAGAAAATGCTTACGAATTTTGTGAATTATGTGACAAGTTTCACAGTGACGCAAACGCAAATGACGCCAAATCCCACAGAGAACTTTGTACCCTTATCAACATTACAAAATTGGTATGAGACTTTTGAGAGGCGATTACAGCAGAATCCAAATTTCTGGAAGTCGTGATTATGGGGTGATTATCGCGTGTAATAGGTTTAAATCTTGTATATTTCAATATATATATATATACAAACACTTTATAGTGAAGACCAAGCTTGAGTCTGGTGTATTAGCGTAAGCTGCACTGAATTATCAATATGAATAAAAGTGAGATTGTCACTTTTATATTGTTGTCAATAAATAATTACAAGTTTGCATAAGAAGATGAATTTTGATAATATATACGCTTAAAATATATCGATATCTTTAATAGATTTTTATATATTGATGTTTAATACATTTCAAAGGAAATAATTAGAATTTGCTCTACTTAGATGTAGCTAATTATTTACTTGGATTTTGCCTGTTTTTCTAAATAAAATTTGGTAAATTTATGACAAAATTTAAAAATTTCTATTATATATACAATATAATTACATTGAAAATTTTGAATTGTCATCTTGCAAATTAATAATTAAACCATATTAGTAAAACAAGTATTTGTAATCTATTGTTAAGAATAAGAAAAATTAAATAAATTAATAAAAATATATGCATATTGTAAATTCTTTTCTGTATATCTATTATTGTATAGAAATTATTTTATGAAAAAACTATTTTTATTCTTGCTGAAATATTTTTTATTGACAAATGGAGTTTTAAAATTAACTATAAATAAATACTCAAATTAAAATAACTTTTCTCATTTTTTAAAATTATTTAGATATTTTTCTTTTTTATATCATTTTTTTCCCGATTCTCATTCATCATTACATTTTTCATTAGGCTTGAAACACATGGTGTGATTTTTCGCACGTAATCTAGTAACTTACTAAAAACGCGCCATACAGAGTGCAGTACTTTTAGTAATTTACAACTTACGCGCATAGTCGCGCGTATAACGCAAAAAATTGTATATGCTTGTTTTGCTACCACGTGACAGGCGACATGGAAAGGCACCTTTAGGTCGCGCGTATATGTGTACGTACGTAACTGTCAGTACGATCGAGCACGGCAGCTTTCACGTCGATGGTACGAGACTTTCGGAGCTCCCAGGGGGATACGCGAAGCTCTTATCGAATCTCGTTATCGCGGACGTTCCGTCTCGGCCGCGACGAAACTGACGCGCGGCCATGAGGTCCACCTGCAGGAATGACAACTGATGGTCGTCGTCGTCGCCGCCGCCGCCTATACTCGCGTCGAATCCGTGTCTCTGGCGCCTCGTCGTCGCGGTGGTGTCCGTGAGGACGATGCCCCGCGTCGCGGTGCAAGATCGTTAATGCGTGGCGTTTCGTTGCGCTTTCGGTTTATGGATTACGCGTGAAAGAGCACGGACTACAATAGGAGCGAAAGAGAAAGAGAGAGATCTTGAGGACATACAGGCGACGTACGCTGTCGTCCATCAGCGTGGAATATCTCCTGCCAGTTTCCAAGTGAGTAGGAACCAAAGTCTGTTCGCAAGATTACTTTGTGCGTTCTCTCTCTTTCTCAAGGTAAAAAGAAAGAAAAAAGGAGAGGGAGGAAGAAAGAGAGAGAGAGAGAGAGAGAGAGAGAATCGCGCGAGTAATTACGCGCCGTATGCGACGCGCGTCTCAAGGTTGACACATGTCGCCTGGCTCGGCCGCATAACAAGAGCGAAGGAAAGCCGTTCGCATTCGTTGGAACGGAACGAAGTAAAGCGTAACGGAATACTCGCGCGGCTGCACACTGCGATTTCGACCGGGGAGACGCGCAATAATGGATTTGTGTGTGCTCGTCTCTCTCTCTCTTTTTCTCTCTGTCTCTCTCTCTCTCTCTCTCTGTCTCTCTCTCTTCCTCGACTGCGCTACACATTACGTATCTTTTCGCAATAATATAGATGCTGTGCGTCTCTCGTCTAAACGGTCTAGAAAAAAAAAGATTACTCGTTTCCCAAAGCTCTGTTCAAACACTATGCGTGACAGATATTATTGTCATGTCCTTTCGGCCGAAATTAATATATATGTTACAAGAGCGCTGTAAAATGCGCGGAGAGGAAAGGAAGAGACGTTCGGGTTTTCGACTCCGTCGAAAATTAATTGATCTCTCCTCGGTCGCTGTCCCTTTCCACGCACGCGGTCCCACCTATGTACGTACGTATGTACGTATTTGCATACGTGCAATCTCGACGGGGGGGGGGGGGAGGGGGAAAAAGAAAAAAAAAGTCGGTCGGCCGGAATTGGCGATAATCGACGTCGGTGTCCGGAGCGAAGCGAAGCGAGATCCGCTTTCCCCGCACTTGACGATGACACTGCGATTAAACCGCGATGTATATAGCGAGGACGCGTTCCAATAGCTCGCGAATTGTTCGGAGGTAGAGAAGGGAAGTGTAAGATGAAAAATTGTATGCGGAAAAGAGTTTGAAAAGAAAAAAAAAACATACAAGTCAAAGTATAATTCAAAGTATAATAGTAATAAATTCGTTTGCTTGATTTGCATCTTTTACATTTCAAATGAGAAATGAATATATTCACATTTGAATTTGAGGCATTGATAAAGAGTAGAAAATATATGCATACAATTGAAAAGAATATGAATAGAATAAGAAGCAGCCGCACTTATGATAATATCACTATATACAATAATATAAGAACAATATAAAATTAATCTACATTACTTAAATCACGCAGGAAAAATATGGAAAAATTTTGACATTTGTTATTTTGAAATAATAAATATTTACAGTATTATCTCATAGAGGATTACTTGGATTTAGGTATAAACAAAAGAAATATTTTTATTGAAAAAATATCTCAATAATTGCAACAGTTCTATAAATATAATAATATAAATATAATATTTTTCTTGTGCTTTAATTATATTGTACAATATTGTAATTAAAAGTTATTTTTTATCTTAGAACACTATGTTACATTGAAGGCTATTGACAGTGTAAATATTGATGTGTCATATATTTGTGCAAGTCAGAGTACACAAATTTTTCAAGTTGATGTGTTACAGGAGGCAGGATATCTTATCATCTCGGAATATTTGATAATTGAAATATTGGATACTTGCTAATAAAGATTCTATTAAGTAAGTTGAATTAGATTACTAGGAACAATAATGAGTATCTTCTATTTGCTTTAAAATCTTGATCTCTATGCATACTTGAAGTATATATATATATATATATATATATATATGTATATATATTTATATGAAGAATTAATTATACCAAATGACGTAAATCTTTGTTATAGAAAGCGCAGAGATGGAAAGTTCCGAGGAACCGACCAGTCTGCAATCCATATGTCATCTACACGCCTCAGAATTGTTTCCCAAGCATACGCATTTTGAATGCGAGGATGAAACACTGACAATTCCATTCACGCCATTGAGTGGGGAATCGGTCGTGGCACTGGGACGAACGACAGACGGTGTTTTGGCACTTTCGAATTATAGACTTTATTTGCAATTAAGCCAAACATGTTACAATATACCTCTGGGTCTTATCGAGCAATTGGAAGTCAAAGAGATTTTTTATCTGCATATTGGATGTAAAGACGCACGTTCTTTAAGGTATATCTAATTAATCTTTGTATAGATTCTTCATTTTTTGGAATAGATTTAAGAAGAAACTGCATGGATCAGCTGTGTCAAAAGTTAATAAATCTAATATTTTGATTCATAAATTTGACATTGCACAAAGCACTTTTAAAATATAAAATTAATAATTTATTTGTAAGTTAAAGGTTTTCTTTATAGAATTAAAATTTTTGTTTTTATGAACTTTAATTACCATAAAATTTTCATGGTACAGTTACTATAAAAAAATTAATTTAATATAAATAATTGTGATTTAAATCTACAGGCCAAATCTTTACTTTAACTCACAAATTAATTATAAATTTTATATTTTAAAAGTATTTTGTGTGCAATGTGAAATATATGAATCTCAAAATATTAGATTTATTAACTTTTAATGTATTAGAGAAATGTATTAAATTTATTAATGTAGCTAATCTGTGCAGTTTCTTCTTAACATTTATCTCGCCTTTTACATTATTTATGGATTCATTACTGATACACAACAGATTTCTGTAGCTGCTTTAATTCAATGAATATTGTATTAATATTTTAGTTGTGCATTTACCACAAACGAACACTGTTTAGAGTGGTTTAAACGATTACACAAAGTGACCTATCCGCGAAAAAGTATAGAGGATATATTCGCGTTCGCTTACTATGCATGGTCCATAGAAGAGGGCAAGGATTATCTTAGACTTGGAAAAGATAATAGTTCTTATATTACCACTTTTAATTCAGAGGTAGGTATATACCTTTAAGCTTCTCTGATTACAGAAAATTTTTTGTACAAATGTCTTCACAAAACTTATATTCTCTTTCAGGTCGAGCGATTAAAATTCAATTTACATGGTACATGGCGTATAAGTCAAATAAATAAGGATTATCGGATGTGTCCATCCTATCCGCCACAACTCTTAGTTCCTGCTTGCATCTCTGACGAAACCCTCGAGTTTGTTGCCAAATTTCGAAGTTCCAGACGTATTCCAGCTATTGTGTGGAGGTATAGTGTCTTTTATTTTTTTACGTGATTTATAATCGATTATTGTATCTTTTGTGTGTCTTATCAAAGCATATTTTAAGGCATGTGAATAACGGTGCCGTAATAGCTCGCAGCAGTCAACCGGAAGTTGGTTGGCTCGGCTGGCGAAGTTCCGAGGATGAGGACCTTTTGAAGGCTCTCGCAGACGCGTGTAGCTATGATAAGGGCGAATCTACGATGGTAGACTCGCCTATTACATACTCCGACGTTGGTGACGACACTATAACACCGAGCGCTGCCAAGGTAAAGGTCCTAATCAGATGGTTAATCAAATCGACGAATAAAAATTTAAAAATGTACTGAAAATAAATTTAAAAAAAATAGGACTCCTAAATATTGATTATATATAATTTAACTTAATATTATTATATTATTCAAGTGTATAATGGAATTATCTTTTGTGGATATTTTATATAAATAATTTTTCTTGCGTATGTGTATGTGCAGAAAGTTTTAATCGTCGATGCGAGGTCGTACACAACAGCTGTAGCGAATCGGGCGCGCGGTGGTGGCTGCGAATGTCCAGAATATTATCCAAGTTGTGACATACAATTTATGAATCTACCGAATATCCACTCGATACGAAAAAGTTTTCACGCCGTGCGACAGCTTTGTGCATCAGATGCAGATCAACCAAAGTGAGTTGTTCTTCTAGACAATGTTATACAATTCAATAAAAACTCGTTTATTTTTTTTTATTCGTCTTAATCAACAATATAATTTTTATATTGTAATTACAATTTCTTTCTTACAGTTGGTTAAGTTTGTTGGAAGGTACGCGATGGCTGCAACACATGTCGGGCTTACTTCGGGCGGCGGTCACCGTGGCTTCCGCGATTGAGAGGGATGGTCGACCAGTATTAGTACACTGTAGCGACGGTTGGGATAGAACGCCTCAAATTGTCGCGTTAGCACAGATACTACTTGATCCGTACTATCGCACTATGGAGGTAGACAACAACTTCTAAAGAACTTCTACAGAAAAAAAAATTCGATTTTACTCATGTTTTCTGTTTTAGGGATTCCAAGTTTTGATTGAGAGAGAATGGTTAGACTTTGGACACAAGTTCGCGGATCGATGCGGTCAAACGATCGGTTGTGACGATCCCAACGAGCGTTGTCCGGTATTTCTTCAGTGGCTTGATTGCGTCCACCAGTTGATTCTGCAATTTCAATGTAGCTTTCAAATGTCGTCGGCGTATCTTGTAAATATCTAATAAATAATCCTACTAAATCGAGATATGTATTATCGGGAGAAATTCTTCTCGAGCGATCTGACATTAACAATAACGTGTGTTTCAGGTGAAATTAGCCCAGCATACATACTCACAATTATTTGGTACATTCCTGTGTAATACCAGGCAGGAGAGGCTGCAATTGAGAATACGCGAACGTACGTTTTCCGTTTGGCGTTTTCTCAACTCGACTGCATTCGTGAATCATTTATATTCACCGTTAAAGAATCAAGTACGTTGTGTCAATCAAAGTATGTCGCATTACTAACACATCTCTTCACGAAAAATAACAATTTTTATTGGTTTTATCGTACGTAATGTCAGGTATTATGGCCAAGTTGCAACGTGCGCGATCTCGTCCTGTGGTCCGAAGTGTATTTAGGTTCTATGGAATCGTCGCTCGGTATGAGAGACGATAAGCAGAGGGTGACGATGATCGACATCGAAGGCGGCGAGAGCGAGGAACCGCAAGGACAGATGACGAAAACGAGATCGTACGGCGACCTCATGCACGCTCCTGATCACGCAGCTTATTTACACCGAAGACGTAGCGATCCGAGTATTTCTATGGAAAAGTACGTAATCTTGACGATAATTGAATTTTTACGATAAGTTACATATTTTTAAATTCATGCTGAGAGACTTTTCTGCTGCAGAAAATTCGATTCTCTAGCGCTGGAGACTGAGACGGATCAGAAGAATGCGAAAAATATAGATGATAATAAAAATGAAGCTGCGAACGAGAACTCGCTGGAGACTGAACCCAAGACGAATCAATGTACTGTAAATCAAACATCCAACGATTCACCCGCCAATCCTTCGGTAGATAGTTCCACCGACACTTTAATACCTAATAATGATTCTGCCGTTGCAATAGTCAACGGAGAGAAGGAAGTGTAAGTGCTTATTACTTCATATTTTTGTTTGTAACGCGTTGACAGAAATTTATATAAAATTTATTAAAATTCTCAGACCACAGACAAATTCGTCGCGGGATATTGTTTCACCATGGATTGAAACCGGCACCACCACAACCGGACGGGCCGTTTGCTCATCGTGTAATCGCAATCACAACGAGGGTAGTGATGTGAGTGATACTAGTGCCCCATTGATATCAAGAACTCCCAGTAGCATATGTCCGGCTTCTCCAACCCATCAGGACGTTATGCTAGATAATCCTGACTGGCTGGACGATGTTGACGGTCTTCCTGTCATATGTTGTGACGTCCAAATGCGAGTACAACAAATTATCGTAGAACATAAGGTACTTGAAGCAGCAGTTATTAGTGTTCTTATCGCATTCTCCACAAAAATTTCCCCGAAAATATAGCAGGCGACATATTACAGAACGAAAACATCCCGCTCTTTGAAATCCTTTCAAGCGATAATTGCGTTATAATTAATATAACTTTTAATTTATTTTTCCAGCTTAAGGAAGAAGCTCTAAGGAAAGAATTACACACAACGAGGCTGGCACTAATCAAGCAAGTCTGCAATCACAATGCCGATACTGATCGTATCGACGACATTGTGAGTAAAGTTCCTGAATCGCTGATTCTCACACGAACATGCGATGATGCGACGATATAATAAAACTTTATGCATCGATTCACAGGGTTCATTACCGGATTCCGTGGGTAGCACCGGTGAACACGGAGAGTCACTACCATCAGATATGTCCTGGGAAGCTGTGGATGAGCTGAGCCCCGCACCTACTCTCTGGGTGCCCGATCATGCCGTGACTCGATGCATGGGTTGTAACACAGAATTTTGGCTTGGTAGACGTAAGCATCACTGCAGGTATGCATTTTACGTGAAACCGCGATAAATTTTTAGATTTCTTTAAAAAATGAAAAGGCATGCATGGTGATAAGAAAATAAATCTTTAGCATAATTTTGTATTATGCGATTAGATGCTGCGGCAAGATTTTCTGCGCCGACTGCTCCGAGAACTCTACTCCTCTGCCTAGCGAACAGCTCTACAATCCCGTGAGGGTGTGTAGCGACTGCTATACGCGATTACATCATCATCATCATACAAATTCCTGTCCGTGTAACATTCGCCATCAGTGTGCTAAAGCGGAAAATGAGATGGATCCCTCTGAGATGACTCCTTCGCAACCGGCAACATGTCAGAGGTCAAGAAAGCTACCGCCCGCTATAACGAAAGACACTTGCTGCGATAATCTATTGCAGGCGACACATCAGAAAACTCAACCATCCGTTGCAGCAGCTACGGCAAATTGAAGAGGTGGGTCTGAAAAACCGAGCGAGAAAGAAAAAGCCGAGGAAAGGCAATCTGTTGGGGATAGCGCGATTCTCCTCTCCATCGATTGTCGATCAGCATCACCTAACTCCGCGCGGCGCGCATTGCATCGCCGGATTTATACATACTTTGTATCAGATATATACATAGCATGCGGACTAACGCGTCTAGAGTGTCCTAAGCGATTTAATATATTTATTGCTAGATTAATAATTTGTACGCGAACAAGAATGTATAGCGAATACGCAGAAAAAAAACGGCAGAGAGAGAGAGAGAGAGAGAGAGAGAGAGAGAGAGAGAGAGAGAGAGAGAGAGAGAGAGAGAGAGAAAGAGAGAGAGAGATAGTATACGAGGTTGTACATACCCTAGGAGTAATCTCGAGCTAAAATTCCTGGCTTCTTCTGAGAGATTCAGGGAGATCCTTCAAGTTTACCCGTTTCTCTAAATATCTTCGCGCTTAGCACGTTGACAGGTGGTGAGTGGCAAATTTTTGGATAGGCTGTGATCGATGTCTAACTTTGTTAGACGACTATACTACGGAGCGAAGTGCTAATTAATTGTCAATTTGATCACGACGAGAGCGATCGTTTGTTAATTAGCGATCGAGATTAACGGTCGAGCGAAACGAGCGAGATCGTATTTCTTATATTGCCGCTGTATGTACGAGAATTGGGATATTAAATGTCATTATCGCACGCGTCTGATGTCGATCGGATTCACATCTAAGATCCATATTTTACCCTTCATCGTGATCCCTCCTTTATCATTAGATCTATCTGTTGACGAGGAAAAAACCGTTCGCCATTGTATTAGTAAATGTTATACTTAGTTAAGGAATTGGTTCGTATCAAGTGTGTTATATATTTCGTGTGCGCTCTACTGAGTTCATCATTTTTAACTCTGGTATCACATCTGAAATCTGCATCTTTGTATATTGACAAAGTCAAATATTCGACTCGATTTGATTTTTTCGATCATGGATATTTTACGAATAAATGTGGGCGACGTGTACTAAATTTTAAAAAGCTTTATTATTATAGATTCGAGAACATAAAAAAAACAGGAACGAAGAGAAATTTGTTTCTTAATTTACAGGCCCAACTTTCCCACTGTAATATTATGAAGCGTCGTTGCATTTCTCAGCATTTGCGTGGCATTCTTCAATATGCTATCGACACTGTCCTTTGCATCGTCCTCTTTTTGAAACTGTATAAGTATTACGAGATACGTTGTGACTGCGCCAGCAATCTAAAGAAAAATTTTTTCAGAATTTTTTATTCATCTCCAAAATTTGCAGAAAAGAAAAATTAAAACTTATTTACCGAGGTCACGAGAGTACGATCCAAAGTGAAAAGTCCGCACGCTGAAAACTCCAAAGGGCGGTGTAGAACTTGAAGCGAAAAGATTTCTAGTTGTTTCATTTCTTTCTTGTCTTGACTCTCAGATAGCAATTGGCTTACTAAAACTGCTGTCTTCTTTCCCTGAAGATACAATTCATAAAATAAAAATATAAAATAATAGTTATTAATGTAAGTCCACAAAAAATTATGTTTTAATTCTTTTACTTTCAAGAAATAGGGAAAAATTTTTTGTAATTTTTAATCTTCGAGTTTTTAAAATTTTATTTTTATCAATAATTGTTGATAAAAGCGACTTGATTCCGATATATTATCCGAGTCATTAAAACTGAATTTCCTTTTGTCAATATTCATTGTTTTACCTTATAGTAAATTATTGATATGTATATTAATTTATTTTATTATTTAAATTAGATCATATACATACCTGCATTGTAGTGGCATAAGTGGGCTGCACTATCATAAGCAGCCTCCAAATGTGGAAGATGCACCACAGTGCTTCCACCACGACAAATAACGGTTCGCGCCTTCCATCGTCACCCTCCATTATCAAAAAGTATGGTGTGATGATTAAATGTATTAAACAGGTAATCGTAATTGCAAGCACAACAACGCCATAAGCGCTATTTATAAGCGATATCGTGTCACACAGTGACGCGTGTACTGTCACCAGTTGGGAAATGCTATCCCTAGAATTTCTACCATCTGGAAAAGGATTAGTTAGAATTATTATTAATATTATATACAATTTTCGTTATTTTCTAATTTTCTATATTTAGCATTTAACTCTCACTATTATTTATATTGTAATTTACTACGAATGTAATAAGTAATCGCGCACTTTTATCTGATTCACTTGCAATAGTGGAATCCATAATCTTCGATTTACGAAACATTCGAGTATTTCCCATCATTTCTTGCCGGATATATGTAATGAGTTGTCCTTGATCTTGAAGGTCACCAGCTAAGGAGTTTGTGTGCCACTTTAGAAGCGTTAACTTAAAGATTTGACAAAAATGATTAATAACGATTAAAAAAATGCACCTAATCCAAGATCCTTTCTGAAATGATTCGTAATCTTGCCGCTTTTGATAATATTTTCGATACTTTTGTTGACCCTGGAAAACCGCTGACCCACATTGTACACGATGAGAGCATATTGGACCTCCATCATAGTGATAACTATGTACATAAAATATAAGGGAAGAAAATTTAGCGGGCCCTTGTGATCCAGCTTCTTATTATGCCTCACTTTATGATTCCATGCATAGAGATCGAGACATGAGAGAACAATGGAATAAGAGACGCTGCAAAAGGTCAGCAGGATGGTGCACCGTTGCAACTTCTTTGGCGAGAGGATTCCCAGCTTGTCGTCGCACTTAAAGTAAATAATCCGATGAATTCGAATGCGATAATCTCTGTGACCAAGACAATTAGACGAGACTTACCTCGACCAATATATCGATGACGGTCAGCACTTGTTGCCAGCGCATAATTGAACCGATGATGGAAGCAGCCGTGAGACCCATCACGCCCAACACATCACTTGTGGTAACAATTACCGCGTTCTGCGAGTTGAGCCGGGTACTGTACTCCCATCCATGTCTGAGATCACGCCAGTAACCCCAAACTTCGGCGCTTATCAGGCACATCAATAGGCACAAACTGTGATATGTTATTTCAATCATATTTTATTAATTTTTATTAATTTATATTAAAGTTAATCTAACAATCTCTAAACTCTCCTATATTTTTTTATATTAAAGTGGATCAAAAAGTTTCTCTACTTTATTCCCGGAAAACATACAATACAATATTTATATAAAATATTCAAAATATTTATAATAATTATTTGAATATTTTATAAATATTTGTCAAAATATTTTATAATTATTTTTGTGAAATTAGATTCAATAGATTATAAAGGTTATCATAAATATTCCAGCAAAAATTTGGAAAATATTTATGAAATATTGTTACAAATATTTTTTAATATCCATTCTTCTATTATTATAGTTTCTACTTTTTATCGAAATTAAATAATTTTTCCAAGGCGCAATCTTCAAACTCGCGTCAAAATGAGACAATCTACAAGATTATATAGAGAAAAAGTCTTCAGCTTATATTTTAATAAAATAAGTACAATTTGTGCCTAAGGCTACATAAATAAAAGTCGTAATAAAACAGAGAACTTTACTTTTCGATTCACCCTGGTATCTGCTCAATAAGCAAAAAATTAAAATTAATATTATTACAATTATTAGTAATACGTAATTGTTGTTAAGTTGTAAGTTTTAACATTGCAATTGACGTCATTAAACTTTGAATAATGAAATTAATGAAAATATGAAATAATTACAATAAAATAATAAAATTAAAATTTTGTAAACATTGATTCTAAAAAAATACAAATTATAAAATAATAAATATGTGTAAAATATGTATTTTTTTATAAAACATTATGTAAGGACATTATGAAAATTTACATAAAATTATTAATATTTAAAATGTTGATTTAATGTTTTTTCCTTACTGGACAATGTAATTGCCAATTACTTCTATTTTAAACTTCTAACAATAAGTGAAAAATTATTTATTTATTGTTTATTTGAGATAAAAAATAAAAGGTTATTATTTTTCTATATATAAACGATATATATATATACAAGGTACTCGAGAATAAATGGTTGGCTTTCGATCGATTTTTATAAATAACTCGAACTGAATATTGATATGAATCTTTTTTAATAATTATCAGCAACTTAGACAATCTTATTACCTATTCAGTAAATTTCGATATGCGCTCTATTATAAAAATTTATAAAAAATAGTTGAAACAGATACTTATATACAATATCGTTTACATAAGAAAATATTGAGTATGCCTACACCTATTAAAGCGTTAAATTAATTTAATGATCTTTATCAATGTGAAAAATTCGAATCGATTTGATCATTTAATGTCACCTGTAAACGGTATCGATGATGCTCAATCGCCCTTGATACCTGCCAGACACTTGTCGAACAAATCTTGTTGGAAATACACCGGATAGTTTGCTGATGTGATAGATCGGGAACACCGCTTGGTATAGATCACTATTTATCGACTTATTATTACTCGTCATGTCGAGATTTGCCATGTCGTATTCGTCGACGATTGACGGTTTGTCTACGTACATTTATTCCAGGTTATTGATTTTAATCTCATACTCATGATTATAGCATGTGTCATGTCAAACGAATAATACAACAGATTTCTTTACGTGATATGTATGTTAAAATTTCTAGAATCATGTTTTATAATTCCTATAAACTCTTTTAATCGTGTAGCATTTATCAGATTTTAATACTGATTTTGTTTTTTATAAATATAATTGATTAAATATGCACATGTTCAAAAACATTTAGATATATTTAGATGACAAATGGAATATTTGGCACAACTTCACTAATTTCAATTAAGGTATTAATCTTGATAAAATATTTAAAAGTCATTGAAATTAGTGAAGTATTTTGTAAAGATGATAATTTTTTTTGAGAAAATACTTTGGGTATAATTTTTAAATCATAAGGTTTTTTTATATTTCTTTTTCTTCACATATATTCTTTTTTCATAATAAAATACTTTTATTAAGTATGTTCTAGTGTTTTTTTATTATAAAGGAAAAAAAGGGCAGAAATCAAAATATAAAATGTATGTATATAAATATAATAATTATAAATAGTCCAACATTAAGTCAATTTTTAATTTTATCCAAAAATAATGTAAAATAAAGACATGTATTATTTTACTGTTTGTCTTATTCGCCATTTGTTGCTTATCAAAATCATTCCGTTGCATATGCATTTCTCTAAACATGAAAGCAGTTTCGTCGATATCTGCAGACGCTCTGGCAAAATAATTTGCAAACTGCATTGAATGAATTCCTATTAAATTTGACAATAAATGTACAAATTTTTGCAATATTTTTAGTATTAAAATAAAAAGTAAAGTGTGTGTATGGTGTACGAAAACAAAGAAAAGTAAATCCAAATGCAATTTTCACTTTTTTATGTTCCACGGGACGAAGAAATAAAGTCACGAGATCGTAAAATACCGTTCTTTTGCGGAGAATACACCTTATGAATACCACTAACAATAATATTATCAGTTGCTGAAGATCTAGTATTACGCAATTTATCGACAATTTATGAGAAATCAAGGCGCGAATCACGGAACGAAATGCAACTGCGTTCGTAGTTCTATCCGTTTTATACACCCGCTTTTGCTTATTCCATTTGTCTCGTCAAATCGACGAGGAATTATTGTTGACGATCGAGTGTTCGTGAGAGATGCTTATCCTTCGGAAAAACATATATTTGTCTATCTCTTCAGTGCATACGCTCAAACCCGCGAGAAGATTTTATCAAAATATACATTGGATTCTATAAAGAAAATTTTGCGCTCTTGAGATTTACTTGAATAGATCGGTGATTTCTCTCATTTTATTTTTCTTATTGAAAACAAGAGAAAGATTTGTTCTTCTCGAATGACAAAAGTCTCTTGACTGTTTTTCACGCTTGATTAAATCAATGAAATATAGGTAGCACGATTCTCGCAGTCATATGTCATTTTCTATCATGCAACGTATTATTACGCAAATATTTATTTAAAAAAATTATTCAGACAAAAGTTGTTTGACTCGAAGAAGAAAATAAGACAAAACATATTAGTTCGACCTTAGATTACGTGTCAAAGTCATTGTATGAAAGTTAATCTTGTTTCTTTTTAAATGGAACTACCTTAATTTTTTATATAAATCGATTTCTCGCAATTTCTACGTAGGTTCTAAAAGGCTATAAAGGTGTGATGGCCGAAAATTGAATAGTTTACGAGATATTTTCTACTTTAATTTGACGTAAATTTACATAAACTAAAAAATATCTCGTAAAATATTTATAATTTTTAATTTCAATTGTAGTTTCAATTCATAATTTCAATTTCTTTGATTATCTTGCCTCAATTGTATTTCAAAAAAGATATGTAACTACTCATTGCAAATTTATATATATTTTTTAAATAATTATGTATTTTCCTTACACCAATTGATTTCTTTTATTATTCTGTGCATAAAAGTATTGAGGCAAGATAATGGAAAAATTTGTATTTTAAAAGTTATTTCATTGTTTAAATAAAATTATATCAAGCTAAAGTATAAATCTTAAAAACTATTCATTTATTTGCTATTATACTCATTTAAACAGAATATTACAAGGAATCGATTTATATAAAAAAAATTAGATCGATTCTATTTAAAAAAACGAGATTGATTTCTATACGACTTGGCTCAAAATTAAATTATTGGCACCATCATCCCCGTCAAAGTCGCAAAATATACGAAATATTTTTTGATAGAGGCCTTGATTTTTGAGAAATATCAATGCATCATTTAAAATGAAATAATGCGGTTGCATTTGAAACATTTAACATACTTTTACACATACCTATGCTATATACACTTATGTACATATATGTATATATACTTATACATCTATGCACCTATGCACTTAACATACCATTAGTGCAAATGTATATATACCTGACAATCATAATAGTGCTGCTTGATCGATATGACGAGTAATGTCAGACTTTCGTATCAACCACGTGTCATGATCTACATTTGTAATTACAATCGATTTCTTTGCATCTATATATGTCGTAGGCAAATGGTTATTTTAAGAAAATAGTTTTTGACTAGTCAAATGGCTTTCATTCGTTTATTTGTGCTCAATTTCCTAGGCAAACAGCATTTGTCTGTTTGAACACTATTTAGGAAAATAGAAATAAAGATTATTTATAGCATAGTAAAACAAAAATAGTGGAAAGATTAGAGTATTTCTGTTTAATAGATTTAATAAGATAATTAACTGAAATATACTGAAAACTAATCCAGAATTTGCAAGTTTATAGAAACATGCTATAGATATTATTATTAATGTGACTTTGGGGACAAAATGATATATATAAGTCTAATCAATCCAGTCGCTAGTAAAGTATTTATTGTTGTGTAATGTTCTTAAACATAGATATTTATAAGAAATGTCAAAATTCTGTATTTTTCAAGGGCATTATTCTTTGTAATCAATTAATTGATAAAACAAAAAATCTTAACTTAAAAAAGCATAAAGAGACAATTTTTGTAATAAAACATATTTATCATGAACTATCACTCGCTTTTTAAATTTATTATTAATTTGTATTGTGAGGTTTTTATTTTTTATATAATATATATTACGTATTTTAAAACAAGCCCATGTATTGTTTGCATAGGAGTAAAAAGTATCAAAGTATATTTTTAAACATACTAAATTTTTATTTTTAAATAGCCACTATTTTTGCTTTACAAAATAATCTTTTCTGTTTTCCTAAATAGTGTAAGTTATTTGGCGAATCAGATAGCATTTGCCTAGTCAAAAGTTATTTTGAAATAACCATTTGCCTACGACATATACATTGATGTACATAATCTGCGTTGCTATATTTTTAATTCTATTTTTTTTGCATATTTTTCTTTAATCAGAAGATGTAAAATTTATCTCCTGGTTCTTTTCTATGGCACATATGTGTGATAATATAACACATTAATAATTTTCATAATTGCTATTTATAAAAATAATACATATTTGTAGTTTTTTTGTAAGAGAAATGTCCTTCATATAAATGTAGCAAAAAGTATTATTCTTTTTCTCACCATTTCAAAAAAATAAATAAATAAACGATGATTATATAATATTATAAGATTATACTTGACAGTACACACTTATTAAAGTTTGTTTGATATTATTTTTATAAATAACGATTTTGAAAAATATGAAATAATTTTGTTCCAGCGTTACACGTACCCTATTGAATTGGAGAACTGAACGCGTAAAACTGAAAGAAGCTACGTCGTCGTCGTTATCGTTGCAAGAGAACTACTTGTGAAACGAAAACCTTTGTGTAAATATTATAACTTCCATCACTCTTGTATTTTTCGCAATCAATCAAGCACCGTGACAAATGTCCGTAATTATAGGAGAATGTGACATACGAAAGGCTATTATTTTTTTTTAATGTGAAATAAAATCTGATATGAATTGTGAGTTTTTTTTAGAAAGTATCGATAAAAGTTTTAAATTAGCTACTCTCTCATTACCGAAAATATAATGAAGTTAGTTTTTTTGTTACAAACAAAATGCCATTACCGTCACAACTGACGTGTTATTTTTTAACCCTACACCTCTCTTATACATATATAATATATACATATATGTTTTTTAATTATATAATTATTTGCGTGATTAATTCTTTCAAAAAAAAAATTATACGAAAGAATAAATCGTGTTTGTAAGTTTATAATTTGCATATATAAATACAATCCAACGTTTAGATTGCGATAGAGAAATATACATTAAACACTTTCGAGATTAAATTGATCATGGAAAATTGTTCTGTTTGTTACAGATAGAGAGAAAGAATGAATAATAAATGACAATAATATATTATGTTATATATAGAATTTAATGTTTTGAACGAAATTAGGTCATTATTATCCTTTGTGAAAGTTTTATTTAACATTTTATATATCTTTATTAATGTTATTTATTTTTTTAATATTATCTATATCGTTCATTATTATATTTTTATCTCTAATCTAAATTTATCTAATTATAAGCAATAGTATATATTATAAATGCAATTATGTGCAGTTATATAATATATGCATGCATTAATTTTATTTTTTTAGTTAATTACAACATATAAATATAAAGAAAAGGTCACAGCTCGCCGATTTGATCGCTATACTTGTTAGATATGTTGTAGAGGGAATATCCTGAATAATTCTCCGCATAAATTAAGTGGAGAACGTTTTTTAATGATATGACCTTCTCAACACGTTCTTTATGGATGGAATCAATATTAATCCTTACACTGTTGTCAATTGATCAAATTTTTGTCTTAAGGTATGTTTTATTATGTTTCTACTTACTTGTGTCTTACTTAATTAGAAGATAATAGTGAAATGTTAGGTGAAGAAGGCACTACAGTCGAAATAGACGAAGCAAAAATAGGAAAATTTGAAAAAGATTGACTTATAATAAGACAATCGATTTTGAACGTAAAACCAAAAAATTGTTCGGTGAGTGTGTATTAGATCGTTCAGCGAATACATTATTAAATGTAATAAAAAAATGGATTAAACCTGCGATAATACAACGATAATATCTGACTGGTGGAAAGCGTATAAATACTTAGAAGGGATATAAACATTTAACTGTTAATTATTCGTACAATTTCATTGATCTTGACAGTAAAGCTTACATTCAGAATATTGAAAAAGCATGGAGAGATACACGTGCTAACATTCCACGTTATGGCACTCGTAAAAAACATTATGCTGGTTACATTGTGGAATTTCTCTTTAAACAAAAATTTGCATTTAAAGAACGAATGAAAGTATTTTTTAACATAATGGCTAAATATTATCCGCCTTTGTTGTGATAATTAGGTAAATAAAATAGTTACATAATTTATTATTTTTATTTATTTCTTTTTATTTATTGTTCATATTTAATGTAATAAATTTAAACGCATTGGCGAAAGAGGGGCTCCGCTCATTTTCTACACTTTTCCCCCCTCCCTCCCAAAAAAAATTAACGTTATTTCGAGAAATAAAACATTATTTGAAATATAATTATAATTTTTTACAAACAATATTATATACATATATTTTCACAGAAATCTATATATTGAAAAATATTTTACCTTTTTTTAAAATTGAGATCACTGTCGATCTTAATTCATATATGAAATTTTTCTATCTGTGTTAGTATAATTTATTGCTATTACTTTTATTTTAAAATTATATGTAAATTATAATCATTCTTCTTTTATTTATAGGATTTAAATAAAAATTGATTTACTAATTGTAAGTTGATTCTTATATGAGGATTTTTTAAATCTTTGTCAAAAGAATTTCTATTATTTAATAAATAACAAGTTTATCTCTTCACTAAATTTCGTAAAGGCATTATAGTGATACGTTAACACATTCTTATTTTTTAAATATTTTATTATTGTATTAGTCAAGGATATTTATATTTTACAGAGATGCTCTGGTTATTTGGTTTTTATACAATAAAATAATTAATTTTTAAATCAAATTTTTAATACTACATCTGTGATTTACTACAAATATGTGTATATGTAATCATAGAATCTAAATGTTAATAATATTATTCGCCCCAATATTTTTCTCGCTTACATCTCTTTAGGAGAGTAAGGAAAAATTTATAAAATTCTCAAAAATGAAAACTTAAATCTTGATTAAATACATCAAGTAAAATATGTGCCCTGTGCATTTATCAATTTCGCAGAAAGATTATTTTCTGCGAAATCGACGCACTAACATCCGCGTTTGGTTTTTAATCGCTCAGTTTTCTAATTTGCTTGTAAACATTAAAAAGCTTTATTTTCTTAGTAATTTATTAACATTATTTAATTCATCTTCTATATATATATGTATACAGTTACGTGTATTTATCACAGACGTTGCAAATATATATTACATTTTATTAGATATCTAATTTGTTCTCCCTGTTGCTTTAATCCATTTTGCTGTTATGTTCTTTACCTATAGAAATCTGAATGTCTTTTTTTAAATCTAATTTAAAAATATTTACTCTCTTTTTCTTTCTTTTATTGTTTTAATAATAATTTAGCTTTTTTAATAGCTTATCTGAAAAAATGCTTCTTGTTCTTAACACTTGGATAACCAGTTGCTACACAAATTCTGTATTCTTAAAACTAAACAAAAAATAATAGCAATGATATCATACAATAAAATAATAATATAATAATATAAAATAAAAATAAAAAATTAACAGACTTCTGTATACATGCACATATATAAATATATATATATATATATTGGATATATATATATATATATATATATATATATATATCCAATAGCATCCTTTGTTCTTTATGTATAAATGTATCCTTTATGTACAATTTTGCTTATGTATAAGGTTTCTAAGTTATAGTCTAGTCTTTATCGCTTTCTCCTGCTCTCTCCAAAAATTAGACTATATCTTAGGAATTTTGCAATGCGCATGTAAAAAATTTTAGTATGTATATTTCCAGTCCATATTAAAACTATCGGTCTTGATCTAGAATATAATATATAGAAATCTATGTATACATATAAATCAGCAACATCGAAGGATAGCTATTAATAATCTAGCAGAATACGTAGATTAAGTTAATATACACTCTGTCGTATTTTAATTTGACAATTATTACTCGTAAAATATATGTTACTTTCATGTACAAATAAGTATTGATTTGTAGTTATAGACAAGTATTGATTGATATTTTGGATTGATATTCCCATTAATGCAGTAATTATTTTCTGCCCAATTGCTTCACATGGCTGTCCCGACTTAACCTGTAATTATTGTATTGATTTTATCACTGATGAAATATAATGGCGATTAAATAATCCTAATAACAAACTTATCAAATTTAGACGAAAAAAAGGAAGAAAATAAAAAAGAGAAAAAAAAGAAATATATTTCTGCTTTAATGGCAGATGTTTGCATGTACTAAAATTAAATATTATCAAAACAATATATTAATTGTTAATTAATATGTAATTACTATTCTAATAATATTTATATAATTGTATTAAAAAATTAGTTTATATCAAGCGTGTTATGTATTTCATGTGTGCTCTATTGAATTCCTAATTTTTATCTTTCTGGTATCTTACCTGAAATTTGCATCTTTGTGCATTGATAAGGTTTAATCTTTGTCTCTAAATGAGTGTGCGACATGTATTAAATTTTAAGAAGCTTTATTATTATTAATTCGAAAACATGAAAAACCAAGAACAAAGAGAAGCTTGTTTCTTAATTTAGACCCAACTTTCCCACTGTGAAATTATGAAGCGTCGTCGCATTTTTCAGCATTTGCGTGGCATTTTTCAATATGCTGTCGACACTGTCCTTTGCATCGTTCTCTTTTTGAAATTGTATAAGTATTACGAGATACGTTGTGACTGCGCCAGCAATCTAAAGAAATATTTTTTTGAGAATTTTTTTTATTCATCTCCAAAATTGGCAGAAAAGGAAAGTTAAAACTTATTTACCGAGGTCATGAGAGTACGATCCAGAATGAAAAATCCGCACGCTGAAAACTCCATAGGGCGGTGTAAAAGCTGAAGCGAAAAGATTTCTAGTTGTTTAATTTCTTTTCTATCGTGACTCGCGGACAGCAATTGGCATACTAAACCTGCTGTCTTCTTTCCCTAAAGATAAATTTCAAGATGAAAATATAAAATAATAGTTATCAATATAAGTTTGCAAAAAAAATTATGTTTTAATTCTTTTACTTTCAAAAAATAGGGTATAAATTATTGTGATTTTTAATCTTTCTAAGTTTCTAAAATTTTATTTTATTTTTATCAACAATTGTTGATAAAAGCAATTTGGTTTCTCTAAATCTTGGTCCCAATATGTTACCAGAGTCATTAACCCTCAATTCAATACCCGGGTATCTGAGTATTTATTTCGTGCTTTTTCATTTAAATTTAATGTTTTCTAATCAAAAGCGCGCCAAATAGCTCCGGACCATTATTTGAACAATTTAACGTAAAGTTATTCTTTTGTTAAAAAATATGTCAGGGAAAAATTTTGAATTTTTGGTTATCAAACTTGACTATACGGTTGTTCAATACAAGACGAAGGATTGCCAAAGACAAGTTAGCAAAGAACTGTCGGACTTAAATCTATAGTGTACCGTTTCTTTTGTTAAATATAGTTTATTATGGTATACAATAAAAACTTTATTTAAATCAAATCGCTAGACTATCCTACAGCTAAAGAGAATACCTTACACTATTATATAAATAATTTACTAGAATGTTAACGATAGAATTTCTAAACATACCATTGAAATCAACATCTGAAATTTTATCATCCAATGCTAATTGACTAGTGTTTGGTATCCAGTCGTTATCTTATTGGAATAAACACTGTTATCCAATGAGATAATATGTCCAGTAGTCTCCATAGTTTGTAAATATTTTCTTTATTTTTAAAGCTCAAACTAAAAAAAAATGTATCTTTCTATTCCGAAATACTATTTAGCAATTTTTTGTACACATTTTGTTACGATATATACTATACTCACCTCTTGTATGCCTTTATCGGTATCGTTATTTTTTTATTTATATCTGTTATAACAAAGTAAGCACTTTCTTTAAATTATAAAGCATAAATAAAGAACAAGAAAGATATAGTATATAAAGCAACTTCTCGAGCAAAACAATGTTTTAAGATTGAATTCCGCAAATTAAAACACGTTATGGCCGAGAAAAAAAGAGAGAGGGGGGGAGGACCTAACGACTGTGCAGATTATTGAATAAAGCAAGGAACTAGTCCTGAGAGAAACGGAGGAATCTTTTTGGAAACCTTTTTCTACATGTAACGTATAAAATATTATAGTAGGTACCGAAATATTAACATTAAGTGCACTTTTGGGTATTGAATTGAGGGTTAAAGCTGAATCACTTTTTGTCTACATTGATCGTTTTATTTTATAGTAAATTATTAGTATATGTATATTAATTTATTTAAATTTTTAAATTAGATCATATACGTGCCTGCATTGTAGTAGCATATGCGAACTGTACTATCATAAACAGCCTCCAAATGTAGAAGAGGCACCACAGTAAACCCGCCACAAGAAATAACGGTTCGTCAGTCTCCATCATCAAAAAGTACGGTGTGAAGATTAAATGTATTAAACAGGTAATTGAAGTTACGAATACAATTACGCCATAAACCTTATTTACAAGGGCTATCGTGTCACATAGTGACCCGTGTACTGTCACCAATTGGGAAATGCTATCCGCAAAATTTGTATCATCTGGAAAAAGATTAGTTAGAGTTAATATTGAAATTATATACAATTTTTCTTATTTTCTAATATATTTAGCATTTAGCTCTGACTATTATTAATATTGTAATTTATTACGAATGTGATTAGTAATCGCGCACTTTTATCAGATTCATTTGCAATGGTGGGATCCATAATCTTCGATTTACGAAACATTTGAGTATTTCCCACCATTTCTTGCCGAATATGTGTAATGAGTTGTCTTTGATCTTGAAGGTCACCAGCTAAGGAGTTTGTGTTATTTTAGAAGCGTTAACCTAGAGATTTGATAAAATGATTAATAACAATTAAATAAATGCACCTAATCCAAGATCCTTTCTGAAATGATTCGTGATCTTGTCACTTTTGAAAATATTTTCGATGCTTTTGTTTATTCTGGAGAACCGCTGACCTACATTGTACAAAATGGTACCACACTGGATCTCCATCATAATGATAATTATGTACATAAGGTAAAAGGGAAGATAATTAAGCGAACTATTGTCACCCAGCTTCTTAATTCGCTTCACTTTATAGTTCCACACATAGACATCGAGACATGAGAGAATGATGAAATAGGAGAAATTCCACAATGTCAGTAGGATGGTGAACCGTTGCAGCTTCTTCGGCGAGAGAATTCTCAGCTTCTCGTCGCACTTGAGGCAAATAAAGCGATGAGATTGAATGATAATCTCTGTGATAAAGGTAATTAGACGAAACTTACATAGACCAATATATCGATAACAGTCAGCATTTGTTGCCAACGTACAATTGAAACTATAACGGAAGTAGCCGTGAGACTTATCACGCCCAACAATACAGTTGAGGTAGACATTACCATGCTCTTTGAAATGAGCCGAGTGCTGTACTCCCTTCCATGTCTGAGCTCGCGCCAGAAACCCCAAATCTGAGCGCTTATCAGGCACACCAATAGGCACAAACTGCGATATGTTACTCAATCATATCTTATTAATTTATACATAATAAAGTTAATCTAACAATCTTTAAACAATAAGCAAAAAATCAAAATTAATATTATTACAATATTTAGTAATATGTAATGTTGTTAAGTTGTAAGTTTTAACATTGCAATCGACGTCATTAAACTTTGAATAATGAAATTAATGAAAATATGAAATAATTAAAATAAAATAATAAAATTTTAAAAACATTGATACAATACTAAAAAGATATAATATTATAAAATAGTATATTTAAAATATGTATATTTTTTTTATAAAACATTATGTCAAGACATTACGAAAATTTGCATAAAATTATTAATTTTTCAAAATATTGATTTAATGTTTTTTTGCTTACTGCTGGGCAATATACTTGTAAATTACTTGTATTTTAAACATCTAACAATAAGTGAAAAATTATTTGTTTATTGTCTATTTGAGATAAAAAATAAAAGGTCAATATTTTCCTATACATAAACGATATATACAAGGTACTCGAGAATAAATGGTAGGCTTTCGATCGATTTTTATAAATAACTCAAAATAAATAGTGATATAAATTTTTTAAAATAAATATTAGCAATTTAGATAGTTTTATTAACTATTCAGTAAATTTTGATATGTGCTCTATTATAAAAAATTTTTTAAAATCGAATGAAACAGATATCTATATCATTTATATAAGAAAACATTGAGCATCTATATTATCCTATTTTAAAGCGTTAAACTAATTTAATGATCTTTATTAACACGTGAAAAATGCGAATCGATTTAATCATTTAATGTTACCTGTAAACACTATCGATGATGCTCAATCGGCCTTGATATCTGCCAGATACTTGTCGGACAAATCTTATTGGAAATACACCGGACAGTTTACTGATGTGATAAATCGGGAACAGAGCTTGGTATAGATCACTGTTTATCGAATTGTTATTACTCGTCGTGTCGAGATTTGCCACGTCGTATTCGTCCACGATTGAGGGTTTGTCTACGTACATTTATTCCAGGTTATTGATTTAAATCGCACATACTCACGATTATAGCACGTGTCATGTCAAACATATGTAATACAGCCGATTTTTTTACGTGATATAATTGTAAAAATTTTTAGAATCATATTTTATAATTCCTACAAACTCTTATAATCGTGTAGGATTTATCAGATTTTAATATTGATTTTGTTTTGTTTTTTATAAATATAATTGATTAAATATGCACAACATTCAAAAACATTTAGATATATTTAGATAACAAATGGAATATTTGATACAACTTCACTAAATTTAATTAAGGCACTAATCTTGATCAAATACTTAAAAGTCATTGAAACAGTAATGTATTTTGTAAAAATGATAATTTTTTTGAGAAAATACTTTGGGTATAATTTTTAAATCATAAAGTCTTTTTTATATTTCTTTTTCTTCACATATATTCTTTTTTCATAATAAAATACTTATTTTAAGTGTGTTTAAGTGTTTTTAATTATAAAGAAAAAAGGTAGAAATTAAAATATAAAATGTATGTATATAAATATAATAATTAGGAATTTTTCAAATTTTATAATTATTATATTTATATATATACATTTTATATTTTATGAAATGATGTATATTATGTAAATATTATGTAAAATAAAGACGTGTATTATCTTACTATTCGTCTCATTCGCCATTTGGTGCTCATCAAAATTATTCCGCTGCACATGCATTTCTCTAGACATGAAAGCAGTTTTGTCGATGATATTTGCAAACGCCCTTGTAAAATATTTTGCAAACTGCATTGAATGGACTTCTATCAAATGTGACAATTAATTTACAAATCTTCGCACTATTTGAGTTTTAAAATATAAAGTAATGTGTACGGTGTACAAAAAATAGAAAAATAAATCCAAATACAAATTCACTTTTTTATGTTCCACGGGACGAAGACATAAAGTCACGAGATCGTAAAATACCGTTCTTTTGCGGAGACTAGAATACACTTTGTAAAAACCACCACAGCAATAGTATTATTAGTTGCTAAAGATCTACTGTTACGAAATTTATCGACAATTCATGAGACATCATGGCGCAAATTACGGAACGAAATGCGACTGCGTTCGTAGCTCTATCCGCTTTACACATCGTTTTCTGCTTTTTCCATTTGCCTTGTCAGATCGACGAGGAAATATTGTTTACGATCGAATGTTCGCGAGAGATGTTTATCCTTCAAAAAAAAAACATATATTTATCTACTTCATAAGTGCATAATGCTCAAACTCGCGAGATTTTCACAAAAATACACACTGGAGTCTATAAGAAAAATTTTGCGCTCTTGTAATTTACGTGAAGAGATCGGTGATTTTTCTCATATAATTTTTTAAATTAAAAACAAGGGAAAGATTTTTTTTCCCGGACGATAAAAGTATCTCGGCTGTTTTCCACATTGCTGTTGTTTTTCACAAGCTTGATTAAATCAATAGAATATAACACCATTCTTGCAGTCATGTGTCATTTTCTATCATGCAACGTATTATTACGGAAATATTTCTTTAGAAAGAAAAATATGTTCAGACAAAAGTTGTTTGAGTCAAAAAAGAAATTAAAAGAAAATATATTACTTTGACCTTAGATGTACGTATCAAAGTTATTATATGGAAGTTAATCTTGTTTTTTTTTAAATAGAACTACTTTAATTTTTTAATATAAAATTTTTATCGCAATATTCTACGTAAAAGATTATAAAGGTGTGATGGCTGAAAATTGAATAGTTTACGAGATATTTTCTACTTCAATTTAACGTAAATTTACATAAACTAAAAAATATTTCGTAAAATATTTTTAATTTTTAATTTTAATCGTAATTTTAGTTCATATTTTACTTTCTTTGATTATCTTGCCTCAATTGTATTATAGAAAAAAAATATGTAACTACTCTTTGCAAATTTAGATATATATTTTTAAATAATTATGTATTTTCTTTACACCAATTGATTCTTCTATTATTTTGCGCATAAAAGTATTGAGGCGAGATAATAGAAAGATGATATTCTACGATATATTTCATTGCTTAAATAAAATTATATCAAATTAAAGTATAAATCTTAAAACTATTATTGGCTATAATACCCATATAACTTTAAATAGACTATTACGTGGAATTAATTTATATAAAAAATTTAGAGTAATTCCATTTAAAATACCAGATTGACTTCTACATGACTTTGGCTCAAAGTTAAATCATCCACCTCGAAGTCGCGAAATGTTTTTTGATAGAGGCCTTAATTTTCGAGAAATATCAATGCATTATTTATGAAATAATGCGGTTGCATTTGAAACGTTCTAACATACTCATACACATACCTATGCTACAGTACCGGCCAAAAACATATCACCTTTAGGATTTTTGAGCATAAATTTAATTTAATTTACTTACCTATTAAAATTAATTTTTTATATTATTAAAAAATTAAGTTTTTATATTATTTTATGAAAAATATTTTATTCGGTAAGTTGTATTTACTATCAAAATATATATTATAATATTATAAATATCCATGCACTTTGAATAAAATTATACTCAAAAATACTTTTGAGTATATGTTTTTGGCCGGTATTGTATATACACTTATGTAAATATATGTATATATACATCTACGCACCTGTGCACTTATAACATAACATAACATTGGGGCAAATGTATATATACTTGACAACCATAATAGTGCTGCTCGATCGATATGACGAGAAATATCAGCCTTTCGTGTCAACCACGTGTCACGATTCTAGATTTGTAATTACAATCGATTGCGATTTCTTTCCATTTATCGTATACATTGATATACATAATCGTACACGATAAAAAACATTTTGTATTATTGTTGAAATTTTCTCGTGTAGAAATTTTTTTGTTAAATATTTAACATACTCTCATGCTAATATAACATACTGTCATTATGTTATTTTCACTTTTCTGCATTGAGTTAATATTCAGCGTTTCTAAGAGTTAAAACAACACAATTAACAAGTAAATCTTGCACTAATTCACATTTTTGTGTTAATTTTTTATATATTATTTGTGATATTTGTTTTTATATTTGCCTTCTGTTAAATTAACATTAAAATTAGAGTAGATAAATTGGGTCACGAGAAATATGTTAAATTTAACACAAAATTTTTTACCGTGTCTACATTGATATACATAATCGTATACAGTGATTGACATAATTCTTATTACTGTATTTTTAATTAGTTTTTTTGCATATTTTTCTTTAGTTAGAAGATATAAAATTTATTTCGTGGTTCTTTTCTATGGCACATATGTGTGATAATATAACACATTAATAATTTTCATAAAATTTTCATAAATTTACAAGAAATAATATATATTTGTAGTTTTCTTTCAAGAGAAATGTCCTTTATAATATGAAATGTAGCAAAAAGGTTATTTTTTTGTCTCGCCGTTTTAAAGAAATAAATAAATAAACCATGGTTATTATGTGTGAAGCAGAAATATGCAATTATTATAATGTAGTATTTCGTTTATTTTATTATTTAACGCAGAAAGAATATTATAAGATTGTTCTTGACAGTACACATTTATTAATGTTTGTTCGATATTATTCTGGTGAATATGAAACGATTTTAAAAAATATAAAATGAATTGTTATCCAGCGTTACACGTACTCTGTTTAATTGAAGAACTGAAGACGTAGAACTGAAAGAAACTATGTCGTCGTCGTTGTCGTCGCAAGAGAACTACTCGTGAAAAGAAAACCTTTGTGTAAACATTGTAACTTCCATCACTCTTGTATTTTCCGCAATCAATCAAGCACCGCGATAAATATTCGTAATTACAAGAGAATGTGACATACGAAAGGCTATAACTTTTTTTTTAAAGTGAAATAAAATCTGATATAAATCGTGAATTTTTTTCAAAAAATAACTTTAAAAGTATTAAATTCATGACTCTCTTATTATCGAAAATATAATAAAGGTAGATTTTTCGTTACAAACTAAATGCCTACCGTCACAAATGACGTTTTACTTTTCAAGCCTGCATGTCTCTTATATATGATAAAAATAAAATAATTTTATTTGTGTGATTAATTCTTTCAAAAAATTACGCGAAGGACTAAATTATGTGTTTATAAGTTTATATTTTACATATATAAATATAAATACGTTTAGATTGAAATAGAGAAATATACATTAAGAACTCTGGATATTAAATTGATCGGGGAAAATTGTTCTGTTTGTTACAGGTGGTGGAAAATAATGAATAATGAATGACAGTAATATACCAAGCGTAACGCAGTAACGGGGCGACAATGTCTATGAAGTTATTTCTTTCTTTTGTGAATTATTTTTTATAAAATCTTTTTTTTTTTAAATCGTGGCGGTGCGCCGCTAATCGAAATTTTTATGTAATATAAATTTCGATTGAGATTTCTCAGGAACTAAAATCGTAATAAAAAATCTAACAGCATTTTTCTTATGTAACGTTAACGCAAACTTTCGATTGCGACCAATCTAAAATGATTGGTGCAGTCAATCCTGAGAACTTGAAATCTCATACCTGAGAAAGTACAACTTTTCTCACCAATTTTAAGATTCAGATCTGTTACACGTATATAATATATTTTAGACAATATTTACATTACGTTTTACGTTTTGCTCCTACGATACGTTTTGATTTAAGTTCAATTATACTTCATTATACACAGAGAAACTTTACGATTAGTTACATTATACACAATATGTAGATACTTTTAGACATTAACGAGCACAGCACGTCTTGTACTTGCTCATCGTCCTTAACTAATGACGAAAATACTTTATGAACTATTGCAGTACACATACAAACATTTGTAGAGTCCACATATTTCGGACGTGTTACCGATTTTATTGTTGCCGCTTTTCCGCAATACTGATTGGTTGTCTCGCAGTCTCGTTGTCAAATGCGTTTTGTAACTTGCTTCGCGCGTGTCGTCTGCAGCTGTCAAATTTTGACAGTTTGTGTGACAATTTGTAGAAAATTTAAATTAAAGAAAAGTTAAAGAAAACGAAGAAGAGAAAAAGAGAGACAAAAGAAAGGTACATATAATATATATGCATGTATTGTATATGATAAACCTATAAAATTTTCCCATAATATTATATTAATTGTGTAATTTATATTTGTGTAATAAATAGAAAAAAGAAAAGATGGAAGAAAGAAGGAGAAGGGATATAATATTAAATAAAGAAAGAGAAAGAGAGAGAAAAAAAGAAAAAGGAAGAAGAATGCTTTCTTAAAGTCAACCGAAAATATTAAAATTTAATATTCAACAATCAATTAGCATTGCGGAAAAGAAACATTAACGCTTAACTTTAACATACACTATATACCTAACCATACAACATAATATAAACAGCGCTCTAATATGCGTATTTAGTAAAAGAAAAAAAGGAATTCGAAAAGTAACGCTCGTGCGTTATTGTAAAGACGATTGTTGTAGCAGTTTCACGGACGTTCGCTTGTGTAGAGGAAAAAGAGAATTTTAAGCTCTTTATTTTAAAAACATGTAATTATAAATCGGCCGTAGAGCCATGCGCAGATGTTAGTGCGTAAAATTTCATTTTTAGAAATTAATTCCTTTGCGAAATTATATTCTCTTGGTTCGAGAATTCTATAACCCCTCTTTACCCCCCTAAAGAGATATAGACGAGAAAAAATATCGGGGCGAAGTCGCTGAATCGGGAATCGAACCCGAGTTTTTGGCTTTCCGAGCGACTGCTCTTTATTTTACTGTGATAAAGCGATAAAGAGGACATTGGTCTAAATTCTTAACATATTAGTGCTTAACATAGTTGTGCTTCTACTTAGTGGGAGATTGATCCCGGATCAAAGTCCCATCACATTTCGTTGTCGGAAACAGAAATTGTGCAAAACGACATTGAGACGATCCGAGGATATAAAAAATATAATCTAATCGCTATTGGTGCGAAATTGAAAACGTCGTCATTTAGACGAGTTTGAGAGTGAGTGAAAAAATGCTGTCATTGGGGCAGATATAAAAATATCCGATTCTTTTCTCTATAAAAAAAAACAAAGATAGTACTGAATTATCCTAATATAATATATTTATGTTATTTTTTAATTCATGCTTTTTCTTTGATATGTTTGTTGTAATAACACTAACGAGTGTATTCTAATAATTTTTCTTTTTCTTGTTATTTTATAATCTATAGGAATAATATAAAAGTTAATTTGTTTATAATCTATATTCACCTTATTATTTTAATGTGTTTTTATTATAACGATAACCTTTTTATTTTTAGCAACAAAAAATATTACTTCTCTTTTTTAACACTCCGTCTCTGCTAAACGTTCTCGGTAACTCACGATTTCCTATTAATCTCATAACGGACGTGTATCAAACATACGCATTATCACGTATGTGTGTATTACATAAATGATAAATTAATCATTTAAGAAAAACAGACGATATCTCTGGCGATAAGTGTATGTTGGTGAACATATAAAGAAAGCGCATGGTAGATAGAGGCAAACGGAAAAAATTTCTCAGTAGGTCAATTAAATCAAAGCCGTGTCTCAATATAAATCGAACTCGCTGAGGACTCGAATGATTGACATCGAATTCAAGGATCTGTCGTACGAGATCCAGATCGAATATAAGAGAGAGAAAAAGCAAATTTTAAAGGGTCTGAACGGACTCTTTAAATCCGGAGAATTGAGTGCCATCATGGGAACATCCGGTGCCGGTAAGTCCACGCTGCTCAACATTTTAAGTGGATTACAGCAGGGACGATGGACGGGAAAAGTCGATTACATCAGCAATCAGGGTAAACAAAATTTGAACAGACACAAAAAGGACTCGTGTTACATCCAGCAAAAGGACTGCCTATACGATCTGATCACTGTTGAAGAGAACATGATGATAGCGGCCTACGTGAAGATTGGCAACGTAACGCGTATGTTCAGGCAGATGTTGGTCAACAACATCTTGAAGAGGCTAACTTTAACGAAGGAAAAGGACACGAGGGTCAGTCAGCTTAGTGGAGGACAGAAGAAGAGACTTAGCATTGCTTTGGAACTGATCGGTAATCCGCCGATAATGTTCCTCGACGAGCCGACGACCGGTCTGGATTCGCTAGCGTCCTTGCAGTGCGTGTCCGTGTTGCAGACTCTAGCGAGGAATGATAGAACAATCATATGTATCATTCATCAGCCTAGTGCCGCGATTTATCAAATGTTTGATCATATTTATCTGATAGTCGATGGTCAATGTATGTACGCTGATACGCCCGCCAACACGATAAATTATTTCGCCCAGCAAGGTTTTCAATGTCCCAAATATCACAATCCTGCGGATTACATGCTGGAGGTAGTCAACGGAGAATACGGAGATTATCAAGATCAGCTGGTTATGGCAGCTAAACATTATTTCCAGAGAACCGTGCCGCGCTTAAAACTGCGCATGTTCAAGGAAGCATGCTTCGACGAGCAGAATGCAAAAATGCTTTCAAAGATAAAACCACCTTCTGAACTGATTAAATTCGTAGTACTCTTACGTCGTTGCATGCTGCTATTGTATCGAGATTGGACGATGGTTTACCTCAAAGCAATCCTCCACCTTCTCGTGGCTGTTCTGTTGGGCTTATTATTCGAGCATTCTGGTGATGACGGCAGTAAGACCATTAGCAATTTCGGTTATCTGACTATAAGCGTGTTGTACATGATATACACCACTATGATGCCGGCCGTGTTGAAGTTTCCCTTGGAATTGGCTATTTTGAGGAAGGAGCGCTTCAATAATTGGTACCAGCTCAAGACTTACTACCTGGCTACCCTAGTGATTACTGTACCGTTGCAGATATTGTTCAGTCTTATTTACGCGAGTATTTCTTACGTGTTAACCAGTCAACCTATGGAATGGAACCGGTTCTTCATGTTTCTACTCATCTTAGTCTTAACAAGTTTCGTCTCGGAAGGCGTAGGCTTGGGTCTGGGTGCAACTTTCAATCCTATTAATGGCACCTTCTTCGGGGCTATTACCGTTTGCGCAATGTTATGTCTAACCGGCTATCTGATCTTCTTCAATCACATGCCAGTGATCCTTTATTATATCAGTTACATGAACTACTTTAGATTCGCTTTCGAAGGCGCAATACAGGCGATTTACGGTTATCATCGAGAGATCATACATTGTCCAACTCACGTAGATTATTGCCATTTTCGGACACCATCAATAATACTAGAAGAGTTATCTATGTCTAAATCCGTGTTTTGGATCGATGTTTTTATACTGTTCAGCTGGGTCGTGGTCATTCGGATTATAGTTTACATGTCATTAAAAAGAAAATTATCTAAGTTATGATAAGTGTTCGTGTTTTTGTTGACAGAAATTAGCAGTTCCTAATTCCTGGTATCAACAAGTGAAATAATGCAACCATTGTTTTGCTTCTGTAAGCATTAGCTCACTTTTATATGAGAATCACTAAAAAGGAATGTTATTACAAAACATAACATTCTACAAGAACGTGCTCGCAGAATGTCAAATGTCAATATGGCTGTGACAATATAGTAGTTATATTTCGTTTTTTGTAATCAGCTTTATGTTAAGAAATTTAAAGATATTGGAGAAAATAGTGATAGTTTCTAACAAATATAATCAAGACGATGATTATACTAAATAAATTGTTATGAAACTTACGTGGAACAGAAAGTAAAAGTAACGCTTATAATTGATTTTTTTTCTAACTTGATCTAATCGTTACTAAATATGCGTGATAAGATACAACAAGTAGTATAAAAGATAAATTATAAGGCGATAACTATATTGTGAATACCATATAGATGATAATACTTTCACATTCGTGCTAAATTTGACATAAATTACGAGTAATGGTGATCATTGTATTTCATGCGGTTATATTATAATTATGAAGGAAAATTCAATTATATTACACACACACACACACACACAATATATTATTATATATAATTTATAATTTTTTTTCAAGTTAGTTTACGTTAATAATTTTTCTAAAATTAATATGTGAAGATGTAGATCAATTGGTGCACACAAAAATCATATATATCGTATATTATATATCTTATCAAATTATGAATTGTTTTCAAATATTAAATAACATTGGTCTAAAAAAATGTTTTTGTTGCCATTCAATGATTTATAAATACATAGGCATAGGCTATCGTTCTATTTGTATCTATTGCGTACCATTATACGAATGTCGCGAATCATAATGTATTTTGTTTCGACTTATTAATATCACATATTAGAATAAAACAAATAGATTTATATGTATAATGCCACAAATTATTACTAAGAATGAATTAAATGCATACACATTTCAATATATAATTAAAAAATACAGTAAAATAAAAAAAATTTTCACTTAAACATATTTTATAAAACGAGATTTTAAAGAATATTTTAAAAATTATAATTATTGTTTAGCTGATATTAGCAACTCATATTGTGCATGTAAATCTTAATTTTATAATAACTCTTTCAATGATTTTTTATACGATAAATTCATTTTCTCTTTTAAACGGTCATTAAATAAAATTATGGAACATATAATTTTCTCATATTTCTTAAAATTAGAAAGAATAAAACGATAAATCGGCAACAAGTATCCTACGAGTTATGTATAAGTAATATATGTACAAACGTAGGTCGAAAGTCAAAAACCACTGGTTAGAATTTGCAATAGAATTTCTTAACCATGCTTCGCAGCGTTAGGTCGAGAATGGTATTGAACATAAGACCACTAATATCGCGGTCGTGTAAATAATTTTGCAATAGTATTATATAACACCGCACACACACACACACACATATGTAAAGTGAGAGCTTAGAAATGATCAAATTAAAATTAGCCTTTTACTATCGATGAAATTGCTCACATCGTACACAATGATGAATTCATCAATGTGTAATTACACGGTAATGAGATTGAGAACAATAATATATTCTCGTTAAACTCAATCTCGTAGATTAAATTAATAAATTTATTTCCGTTTGCATTTTTATTCCCTCTTCGTAAAGAAATAATCATATGTAGCGTATGAAAATTGTAACGCGCTGATCTTGTATATATGATATAAGTTACACGTATACGCATACAGCAGAGTGAGTTTATCCAGAAAGGTGTATTTGCAACGGTTATGTATAATTATTTATTTGATTGATTGTGAGTGTGCAAATATATGTATTTTTAGAACAAAATTATATAACGTTATTATAATTATATAATATCAATATTGATAAAAACACATTAAATATTAATCAACAATAAATAAGTAAATAATTAAATAATAAATACATAATAATAAATATAATCTCTCTAAAAGAAGCAAGTCTCGCTGTCAAGTGAGTTGTAACTTGCTTCATTCTTGTCGTTTGCAACTGTTAAATTATCATGCAAATTTTGACAGCTCGTGTGACAACTTGTAAAAAAATTAAATTAGAGAAAAATTAAATAAGACAAAGTTATAAACAAAACAAAGAAAAGAAATAAAGACAAATAAAGAAAAATATATGTTATATATGTATATACTGTATATGTACCTATGTATAATCCTCTCCCATGATATGATTGTATTATGTAATTTATATTGATAACAAAAGGAGGAAAAAGAGAGAGAGAGAGAGAGAGAGGAAGAGAGAGAGACAGAGAGAAAGAAAGAGAGAAGGAAGAAGGAAAAAACAGATAACAACTTGTAATATTAAGTAAATAATATTATTAATGTTAATATTTAAAATTAGAGAAGAGATAAAGAATAGTCAGAAATAAAGAAAAAAGAAGAAGAAAGAAAAATAATTTATATCACCAACTATGTCTTGAACTGCAACCCAAGGATTATTATTAAGTAGTTCTACTGAATATACCATTTTCTACGTTATTTATAAAAGACAACGTAAATATTTTATTTCAAATGACTATTGAGCATGTACGGAAAATAACACAGCCATAAATTACCATTTTCCTTATTGACATTATGAAATTTTGAATATAATTTTGAATATATAAAAAAACGGTAAAAATTTTCATTTTTTTCACCATGTTGCACCAACTCGAACAAAATTTGAGAGTATTGAGAAATATATAAAAAATATTCCCTAAAAGTTTGACGATTGAACCTCGAAAGAAATGTGTTAAAAAAACTAATTCTTAAATTTAGTCTTTCTTAAAAAGTCGAGTTTTTTTATTCGAAATTAATAAAAAATTATTTTTTTGTGTCCTTCGTTGATAAGTATTGAAAAAAAATATGAGATCATTTCAAATATTTACAAAAAAAAATTAAAACTAAAAATGACATTTTTCTCGATAACTCAGGAAATAATAAAGTTAAGAACCTGAAATTTTCAGAAAAATTTTTTTTACAATGAGAAAATAACAGGCCAAGTATTATTTGAAAATTCGTCGGGAGCACTTTTTGGATGCTTATCCGGCTATGGCCTTTAGAGAGAAAAATAGAAGAAAATATAAAAGAGAAAATAAAAAATTTTTGCTTTAATAGTACACGGTTGCATGCACTAAAACTAAATATTATCAAAACAATATAATAACTTTTAATTAATATGTAATTATTATTTCAATAATATTTATATAATTATATTAGTTCATATTAAGTGTATTATGTATTTCGTGTGTAATCGATTAAGTTCATCATTTTTATCCTTCTAGTATCTTATCCGAAATTTGCATCTTTGTGCATTGATAAGGTTTAATGTTTGTCTTGATTTGATTCTTTTGATGGATATTTTTCGGATAAATGTGTGGGCAACATATACTAAATTTTAAAAAGCTTTATTATTAATTCGAAATCATAAAAAACAAGAATGAAAAAAAATTTGTCTTAATTTATAGGCCCAATCTTCCCACTGTCATATTATGTAGCGTCGTCGCATTTTTCAGAATTTGCGTGGCATTCTGCAATATGTCGTTGACACTGTCCTTTTTATCGTCCTCTTTTTGAAACTGTATAAGTATTACGAGATACGTTGTGACTGTACCAACAATCTAAAAAAATATTTTTTTATTTATCTTCAAAGTTGGCAGAAAAGGAAAAATATTAAAACTTATTTACCGAGGTCAAGAGAGTACGATCCAGAGTAAAAAATCCGCACGCTGAAAACTCTAAAGGGCGGTGTAGAAGCTGAAGCAAAAAGATTTCTAGTTGTTTGACTTCTTTTTTGTCGTGACTCGCGGACAGCAATTGGCTTACTAAAACCGCTGTCTTCTTTCCCTGAAGATACAATTCATAAAATAGAAATTTAAAATAATAGTTGTAGTTATTAATATAAGTTCATAAAAAATTTAAAAAATTTTTTTACTTTCAAGAAATAGAGAAAAAATTATTGTGAATTTTAATCGTTTTAAATTTTTAAAATTTTATTTTATTTTTATCAGTAATTGTTGATAAAAGCGACTTGGTTCCTTTATACCAGAGTCATTAAAACTAAATCACTTTTTGTCAACACTGATTATTTTACCTTATAGTAAATTATTAGTATGTATATTAATTTATTTATATATTTAAACTAGATCATATACATGCCTGCATTGTAGTGGCATATGCGGGCTGCACTACCATGAGCAGCCTCCAAATGTGGAAGATGCACCACAGTATTTGCACCACGAGAAATAACGTTTCGAGCCTTTCATTAGTCTCCATTATCAAAAAGTACGGTGTAATGATTAAATTTATTAAGCAGGTAATTGTAATTGCGAGTACAACGACGCCGTAAGCGCTATTTATAAGCGATATCGTGTCACACAGTGACTCGTGTACTGTCACCAATTTGGATATGCTATTCGTAAAATTTCTGCCATCTAAAAAAAGATTAGTTAGAATTATTATTAATATTATATACAATTTTCTATATTTTTTAATATATTTAGCATTTAACTCTCACTGTCTTTTATAATGTAATTTACTACGAATGTGATTAGTAATCGTGCAATTTTATCAGATTCTTTGCAAACACGTGACAAAAGTTAAAGTCATACCATTTGTAATAGTGGAATCTATGATCTTCGATTTACGAAACATTCGAGTATTTCCCATTATTTTTTGCCCAATATACGAAAAGAGTCCTTGATCTTGAAAGTTACCAGCTAAAGAGTTTGTGTTACTTAGAAGCCGTAAGATATGACAAACTTATTAATAACGATTAAAAAAATGCACCTAATCTAAGATCCCTTCTGAACTGATTCGTGATCTTGCCGCTTTTGATATTTTCGATACTTTTGTTGACCCTGCAGAACCGCTGACCCACATTATACACGATCATAGTATACTGGACCTCCATCATAATATTAACTATGTACATAATGTATAAGGGAAGGTAATTAAGCGTGTCCTTAATATCCAGCTTCTTATTTTGTTCCACTTTATAATCCCACGCGTATTCATCAAGACATGAGAGAATGATGGAATAGGAGAGAGTGCACAATGTCAGCAGGATGGTGCACCATTGCAACTTCTTCGGCGAGAAAATTCCCAGCTTCTCGTCGCACTTGAGGCAAATAAACCGACGAATTTGAATGCGATAATCTCTGTGATAAAGGTAATTAGACGAGACTTACATCGACTAATATATCGATGACAGTCAGCACTTGTTGCCAGCGCAAAATTGAACTGATGATAGAAGCAACCGTAAGACTAATCACGCCCACCATATAAGTAGTTGTGGTGGCAATTGCAATGTTCTGAAAATTGAGCCGCTTGCTATACTCCCATCCATGTCTGAGAAACTCCAGACCACCACACCATAAATTCCAAATATAGGAGCTTATCAGGCACACCAAGAGGCACAAACTGCAATATGTTATTTCAATCATATCTTATTACTTTATACATATTAAAGTTAATCTAACAATCTCTAAACTCTTCTATATCTTTTTTATATTAAAGTAGATCAAAAGTAAGCTTTCTTACTTATTCTCAAATAACACAATATTTTTACTAAGAACAAATCTTCGAACTCACATCAAGGTGAGACACTTTACTATATAAAAAAAGTCTTTAGCTTATATTTTAATAAAATAGTTACAATTTATGCATAAATGTTCATAAATAAAAGTTGTAATACCAGAGAACTTTACTTTTCGATTCACCTAGTATCTGCCATATCCCAATAAGCAAAAAATTAAAATTACTATTATTACGATATTCAGTAATATGTAATGTTGTTAAGTTGTAAGTTTTAACATTGCAATCGACGTCATTAAGCTTTGAATAATGAAATTAATGAAAATATGAATTATTTAAAATAAAATAATGAAATTCTGAAAACATTGATACAATACTAAAAAGATATTATAAAATAGTATGTGTTAAATATGTATATTTTTTTATAAAACATTTATGTCAGGACATTACGAGAATTTACATACAATTAATATTTCAAAATATTAATTTTATATTTTTTGTTTACTGGACAATGTAATTACTTCTGTTTTATTTCTTCTTTAAACTTCTAACAATAAGTAAAAAATTATTAGTTTATTGTCTATTTGAGATACAAAATAAAAGTTCAATATTTTTCTGTATATAAATGTTATATACAAGATATTTGAGAATAAATGATAGGCTTTTGATCGATTTTTATAAATAACTCGAACTAAATATTGATATAAATCTTTTTTAATCATTATCAGCAACTTAGACAGTTTTATTAGTTCTGTAAATTTTGATATGAATGATGCGGTCTATTATAAGAAATTAATAAAAATCGATTGAGCAGATATCTATACAATATCTTTTATACATATAAGAAAATATTGAGCTTTTATACTATTTTGTATTAAAGCATTAACTTAATTTAGTGATTCTTATTAAAACGTGAAAAATGCAAATAGATTTAATTATTTAGTGTCACCTATAAACGCTATCGATGATGCTCAATCGGCCTTGGTATCTGCCAGACACCTGTCGGATAAATCTTATTGAAAATACACCGGACAGTTTGCTGATGTGATAGATCGGGAACATCGCTTGGTATAGATCACTGTTTATCGACTTGTTATTATTCGTCATGTCGAGATTTGCCACGTCGTATTCGTCCACGATTGAAGGTTTGTCTACGTACATTTATTCCAGGTTATCCCACATACTCACGATTATAGCACATGTCATGTCAAACATAAGTAATATAGTCAATTTCTTTACGTGATATAATTGTCAAAATTTCTAGAATCATGTTTTATAATTCCTATAAACTCTTCTAATCGTGTAGCATTTATTAGATTTTAATACTGATTTTGTTATGTTTTTTATAAATATAATTGATTAAATGTGCACAACATTCAAAAACATTTGGTTATATTTAGATGACAAATGGAATATTTGGCACAACTTCATTAAATTTAATTAAGGCACTAATCTTGATAAAATACTTAAAAGTCATTGAAATCAATGAAGTATTTTGTAAAGATAATTATCTTTTTAAAAAAATATTTTGGATATAATGTTCAAATCATAAGAATTTTTATATTTCTTTTTCTTCATCTATATTCTTTTTTCATAATAAAATACTTTTATTAAGTATGTTCTAGTGTTTTTAATTATAAAGGAAAAAGGGGCATAAATCAAAATATAAAATGTATGTTAATATAATAATTATAAATATTTCAACATTATGTCAATTTCTAATTCCATTTAAAAATAATGTAAAATGAAGACATGTATTATCTTACTGTTTGCCTTATTCGTCATTTGTTGCTTATCAAAATCATTCCGTTTCATATGTATTTCTCTAGACATGAAAGCAGTTTCGTCGATGATATCTGCAGACACTCTCGCAAAATAATTTGCGAACTGCATTGAATGGACTTCTATCAAATTTGACAATTAATTTACAAATCTTCGCAATATTTTTAGTATTAAAATAAAAAGTAAAGTGTGTGTACGTAAACATAGAAAAATATGGTGTACGAAAACATAGAAAAGTAAATCCAAATGCAAATTTCACTTTTTTATGTTCCACGGGACAAAGAAATAAAGTCACAAGATCGTAAAATATCGTTCTTCTGCGCAAAATAGACTTTATGAAAACCACTACAGCAATAGTATTATTATTTGCTGAAGATCTATTGTTACGAAATTTATCGACAATTCATGAGACATCAAGGCGCGAATCACGGGACGAAATGCGACTGCGTTCGTAGTTCTATCCCTTTTATACACCTGCTTCTGTTTTTTCCACTTGTCTCGTCAGATGGACGAGGAATTATTGTTTACGATCGAGTGTTCGTGAGAGATGCTTCTCCTGAAAATATATATTTATCTACCTTTTGAGTGCATACGCTCAAATCGATGAAATTTTCGCAAAAATAAATAGATACTGTATATATTAATTCAAAAATTGTTTGAATTAAACAGGAAAATAAGACAAAACATATTAGTTTGACCTTAGGTTTTATATGTCAAAGTCAAAATTGTATGAAAGTTAATGTTTTCTTAAATGGAACTACTTTAATTTTTTTTATATAAATCGATTTCTCGCAAAATTCTATATTGACAGTTATAAAATTATGATGGCTAAAAATTGAATTGTTTACAAGATACTTTCTACTTTAATTTGACATACATTTACATAAACTAAGTAATATCTGGTAAAATATTTTTAATTTTTAATTTTAACTGTAATTTTAATTTCTTTGGTTATCTTACCTTAATTGTATTACAGAAAATGTATGTAACTACTCATTGCAAATTCATATATTTTTTAAAAATAATTATGTGTTTTCTTTACACAAATTGATTCCTCATATTTATCTGTGCATAAAAGTATTGAGGCAAGATATTTAAAGAATTAATGTTGTATGAGATATTTTATTGTTTAAATAAAATTATATCAAATTAAAATATAAATCTCAAAAACTACTTATTTATTAGTCATTATACCCACATAATTTTAAACAGAATATTACATGGAATCGATTTATATAAAAAATTAGACTAATTCCATTTAAAAAACGAGATTGACTTCTATATGATTTTGGCTCAAAGTTAATTTATTGGCACCATCGTCTCTCTCGAAGTCACAAAATATACAAAATATTTTTTAATAGAGTGCTTGATTTTCGAAAAATACAATATCATTGGTTCATTTAAAATGAAATAATGCATTTGAAACATTTTAACATAATTTTCCACATACGCATATCTATACTATATACACTTATAAGTACATATAAGTACATATATGCATATGTATATATTGTATATTTATACACCTATGCACCTATGCACTTAACATAACATTGGTACAAATATATATATACTTGACAATTATAATAGTGCTACTTGATTAATATGACGAATAATAATCACACTTTTGTGTCAACCACGTGTCACGATCTACATTTGTAATTACAATCGATTGCGATTTCTTTCCATCTATCGTATACATTGATATACATAATTTGATATACATAATTGTATACATTGATTGACATAGATTTTGTTACTGTATTTGTAATTAGTTTTTTTGCATACTTTTCTTTGGTTAGAAAATATAAAACGTATTTCGTGGTTCTTTTCTACAGCACATACGTGTAATAATATAACACATTAATAAATTTCGTAAAATTTCTATTTATAAAAATAATATATATTTGTAGTTTTTTTCAAGAGAAATGTTTTTTATATAAAATGTAGCAAAAAGTATTATTTTTTTGTCTCACCATTTTAAAAAAATAAAAAAAGATAGTTATCATAAAGCAGAAATATCTAATTATTAAAATAAAATACTTTTTTATTTTATTATTAAACGCAGAAAAAATATTATAATTTTGTACTTACTGTTTATTAATTGTTTAATAAATGTTACTTGAATTAATGTTTAATATGTGTTACTTGACGGTACACACTTATTAAAGTTTGTCCGGTATTATTCTTGCGAATATGATGCAATTTGGAAAAATATAAAATGGTTTTGTTATCCAGCGTTGCAACGTACCCTGGTTGATTGGAGAACTGTACATGAGAACTGAGAGAAGCTACGTTGTCGTCGCAAGAGAACTACTCGTGAACAGAAAACCTTTGTGTAAACATTGTAACTCCCATCACTCTTGTATTTTTCGCAATCAATCAAGCAACGCGATAAATATCCGTAATTACAGGAAGATATGACATATAAAAAGCTATTATTTTCTTTTTTTCAATGTAAAATAAAATCTGACATAAATTGTAATTTTTTTTTTAAATAACTTTAAAAGTATTAAATTAGTTACTCTCTCAGTATAGAAAATATAACGAAGATAGTTTTTTCGTTACAAACCAAATGCCATTACCGTCACAAATGACGTTTTACTTTTCAATCTTGCATGTCTCTTATATATAATATATAAATATACATATATGTTTTTTTAACTTCATAATTATTTTATTTGTGTGATTATTTCTTTCAAAAAATTACGCAGGTAATAAATTATTTGTTTGTATGTTTATAATTCACATATGTAAATACGTTTAGATAGAGAAATATACATTAAGAACTCTGGATATTAAATTGATCTAAGAAAATTGTTCTGTTTACAGGTAGTGGAAAATAATGAATAATGAATGACAATAATATATCAAGCGTAACGCGATAACGGCGCGACGATATCCATGAAGTTATTTCTTTCTTTTATGAATTATTTTTTAGAAAATCTTTTTTTTTTAATCTTGGCAGTGCGTCGCTAACCGGAAATTTTTTTGTAATATGAGTTTCGATTGAAATTTCTCAAGAACTAAAATCGTAATAAAAAATCTAACAGCATTTTTCTTATTAACGTCAACACAAGCCTTCGATTAGCGACCAATCTAAAATGATTGATGCAGTCAATCCTGAAAACTTGAAATTTTATACCCGAGAAAAGTACAACTTTTTTCACCAATTTTAAGATTCAGATCTGTTACACGTATGTATATACATACATATATATACATATATACGTATACGCATACAGCAGAGTGTGTTCGTCCAGAAAGGTGCATTTCCAACGGTTATGTATAATTTTTCATTCGATTAATTATGAGTGTGCATATATATGTATTTTTAGAGCAAAATTATATAACATTATTATAATTATATAATATCATTATTTATAAAAATATATTAAACATTAATCAACAATAAATAACTAAATAATTAAATAATAAATAATTATTAATAAATATAATCTCTCTCTAAAAAGAGCAAGTCTCGCTATCAAGTGACTTGTAACTTGCTTCATTTTTGTCGTCTGCAACTGTCAAATTATCATGCAATTTTTGACAGTTTGTGTGACAACTTGTAAAAAAATTAAAGAGGACAAAGTTAAATAAAACGAAGAAACGACGCGTGAGAAAAAAAAGAGACAAATAAAGAGGTGTATATATATTATATATGTATATATTGTGTATATACCTATGTATAACCCTCTCCTATGATATGATTGTATTATGTAATATACATTGATAAAAAAAGGAAAGAAAAAGAAAGAGAGAGTAAGAGAGAGTGAGAGAGAAGGGAGGGGAGGGAAGAGAAAGAGAGGGAGAGAAGGAAGAAGGAAGTAACAGATAACAACTAGTAATATTAGGTAAATATTATTAATATTAATATTTAAAATTAGAGAAGAGATAAAGACAGTAGTCAAAAATAAGAAAAAGGGAGGAAGAAAGGAAAAAAATTTGCATCACCACCTATGTCTTGAACTGCAAGCCAAAGATTATTATTAAGTTGTTCTACTGAATATACCATTTTCTACTATATTTATAAATGACAACGTAAATATTTTATTTCAAGTGATTATTGAGCATGTGCGGAAAATAACACAGCCATAAATTACCATTTTCCTACTTATCGACATTATAAAATTTTGAATATAAATAAATAGAACAGTAAAAATTTTCATTTTTTTACTATGTTGCACCAACTCAAAACAATTTGAAAGTATTGAAAAATATAAAAAGAATATTCCCTAAAAGTTTGATGATTGTACCTTGAAAGAAATGTGTTAAAAAAACTATTTCTTAAATTTAGTCTTTCTTAAAAAGTCGAGTTTTTATTCGAAATTAATAAAAAATTATTTGTTTGTGTCCTTCGTTGATAAGTATTGAAAAAAATCGATATGAGATCATTTCAAATATTTACAAAAAAAAATTAAAACTAAAAATGACATTTTTCTCGATAACTCAGGAAATAATAAAGTTAAGGACCTGAAATTTTCAGGAAAATTTTTTTTACAATGAGAAAATAACAGGCCAAGTATTATTTGAAAATTCGTCGGGAGCACTTTTTGGATGCTTATCCGGCTATGGCCTTTAGAGAGAAAAATAGAAGAAAATATAAAAGAGAAAATAAAAAATTTTTGCTTTAATAGTACACGGTTGCATGCACTAGAACTAAATATTATCAAAACAATATAATAACTTTTAATTAATATGTAATTATTATTTCAATAATATTTATATAATTATATTAGTTCATATTAAGTGTATTATGTATTTCGTGTGTAATCGATTAAGTTCATCATTTTTATCCTTCTAGTATCTTATCCGAAATTTGCATCTTTGTGCATTGATAAGGTTTAATGTTTGTCTTGATTTGATTCTTTTGATGGATATTTTTTGGATAAATGTGTGGGCAACATATACTAAATTTTAAAAAGCTTTATTATTAATTCAAAATCATAAAAAACAAGAATGAAGAAAAATTTGTCTTAATTTATAGGCCCAAACTTCCCACTGTCATATTATGTAGCGTCGTCGCATTTTTCAGAATTTGCGTGGCATTCTTCAATATGTCGTTGACACTGTCCTTTTTATCGTCCTCTTTTTGAAATTGTATAAGTATTACGAGATACGTTGTGACTGTACCAACAATCTAAAGAAATAATTTTTTATTTATTTTCAAAGTTGGCAGAAAAGGAAAGTTATTAAAACTTATTTACCGAGGTCAAGAGAGTACGATCCAGAGTAAAAAATCCGCACGCTGAAAACTCTAAAGGGCGGTGTAGAAGCTGAAGCAAAAAGATTTCTAGTTGTTTGACTTCTTTTCTTTCGTGACTCGCGGACAGCAATTGGTTTACTAAAATCGCTGTCTTCTTTCCCTGAAGATACAATTCATATAATATAAATATAAAATAATAGTTATTAATATAAGTTCATAAAAAATTGTTTTAATTTTTTTATTTTCAAGAAATAGAAAAAAATTATTGTAAATTTTGATCTTTTTGAATTTTTAAAATTTTATTTTATTTTTATCAGTAATTGTTGATAAAAGCGACTTGGTTCCTACAGATCTTGATCCCGATATATAATACCATAGTCATTAAAACTAAATCACTTTTTGTCAACACTGATTATTTTACCTTATAGTAAATTATTAGTATGTATATTAATTTATTTATATATTTAAACTAGATCATATACATGCCTGCATTGTAGTGGCATATGCGGGCTGCACTACCATGAGCAGCCTCCAAATGTGGAAGATGCACCACAGTATTTGCACCACGAGAAATAACGTTTCGAGCCTTCCATCAGTCTCCATTATCAAAAAGTACGGTGTAATGATTAAATTTATTAAGCAGGTAATTATAATTGCGAGTACAACGACGCCGTAAGCGCTATTTATAAGCGATATCGTGTCACACAGTGACGCATGTACTGTCACAATTTGAGAAATGCTATCCGTAAAATTTTTGCCATCTGGAAAAAATTAGTTGGAGTTATTATTATTATTATATAAAATTTTCTATATTTTTTAATATATTTAGCATTTAACTCTCCCTCTTATTTATATTGTTATTTACTACGAATGTAATTAGTAATCGTACACTTTTATCAAATTCTTGGTAAACACGTGACAAAAGTTAAAGTCGTACCATTTGTAATAGTGGAATCCATGATCTTCGATTTACGAAACATTCGAGTATTTCCCATCATTTCTTGCCGAATATACGTAATGAGTCCTTGATCTTGAAGGTCACCAGCTAAAAAGTTTGTGTTACTTAAAAGCGTTAACCGTAAGATATGACAAAATAATTAATAACGATTAGAAAATACACCTATTTTAATATCCTCTCTGAACTGATTCGTAATCTTGCCGCTTTTGATGATATTTTCGATACTTTTGTTGACCCTAGAGAACCGCTGACCCACATTGTAAACGATCATAGTATACTGGACCTCCATCATAATAATTACTATGTACATAACGTATACGGGAAAATAATTAAGCGTGTCCTTAATATCCAGCTTCTTATTTTGCTTCACTTTATAATCCCATGCGTATTCATCGAGACATGATAGAATGATGGAATAAAAAAGAGTGCACAATGTCAGTAGGATGGTGCACCATTGCAACTTCTTCGGCGAGAAAATTCCCAGCTTCTCGTCGCACTTGAGCAAATAAACCGTTGAATTCAAATGCGATAATCTCTGTGATAAAGGTAATTAGACGAGACTTACATCGATTAATATATCGATAACAGTCAGCACTTGTTGCCAGCGCAAAATTGAACTGATGATGGAAGCAGCCGTGAGACTCATCACGCCCACTATATAAGTTGTGGTGGCAACTGCCATGTTCTGAAAATTGAGCCGCTTGCTATACTCCCATCCATTTCTGAGATCGCACCAGATACCCCAAATCTGGGCGCTTATCAGGCACATTAATAGGGACAAACTGCAATATGGTATTTCAATCATATTTTATTAATTTATACATATTAAAGTTAATCTAACAATCTCTAAACTCTTCTATATCTTTTTTTATATTAAAGTAGATCAAAAAGTAAGCTTTTTTGCTTATTCCCAAATAACATAATATTTATAAAATATACAAAATATTTATAATAATTATTTGAATATTTCTCAAAAGAAATATTAATCAAAATATTTTATAACTATTTTTGTGATTTTAAATCGAATAGATTATAAAACTTATTATCACAATTTCAGTAATAATAATCAAATATTCAGTAATATGTAATGTTGTTAAGTTGTAAGTTTTAACATTTCAATCGACGTCATTAACCTTTAAATAATGAAATTAATAAAAATATGAATTAAATAAAATGAAATAATGAATATCTGAAAACATTGATACAATACTAAAAAGATACAATATTATAAAATAGTATGTGTAAAATATATATATATATATTTTAATAAAACATTTGTGTCAGGACATTACGAAAATTTAAATACAATTAATATTTCAAAATATTGATTTTATATTTTTTGTTTACTGGGCAATGTAATTACTTCTGTTTTATTTCTTCTTTAAACTTCTAATAATAAATAAAAAGTTATTGGTTTATAGTCTATTTGAAATAAAAAATAAAGATCAATATTTTCCTATACATAAACGATATATACAAGGTAGTCGAGAATAAATGGTAGGCTTTCAATCGATTTTTATAAATAACTCAAAATAAATAGTGATATAAACGTTTTTAAATAAATATTAGCAATTTAGATAGTTTTATTAACTATTCAGTAAATTTCGATATGCGCTTTATTATAAAAAATTTATAAAAATCGATTGAACAAATATGTATACAATATCGTTTATATAAGAAAACATTGACCTCCTATACTATCCTATATTAAAGCGTTAAACTAATTTAATGATCCTTATTAAAACGTGAAAAATACGAATCGATTTGATTATTTAGTGTCACCTGTAAACGCTATCGATGATACTCAATCGGCCTTGGTATCTGCCAGACACCTGTCGGATAAATCTTATTGAAAATACACCGGACAGTTTGCTGATGTGATAGATCGGGAACATCGCTTGGTATAGATCACTGTTTATCGACTTGTTATTACTCGTCGTGTCGAGATTTGCCACGTCGTATTCGTCCACGATTGAGAGTTTGTCTACGTACATTTATTTCAAGTTATTGATTTATCGTACATACTCACGATTATAGCACATGTCATGTCAAACATAAGTAATGCAGTCGATTTCTTTACGTGATATAATTGTCAAAATTTCTAAAATCATGTTTTATAATTCTTATAAACTCTTCTAATCGTGTAACATTTATCAGATTTTAATACTGATTTTGTTGTGTTTTTTATGAATATAATTGATTAAATATAGATAACATGCATAAACATGTAGATATATTGAGATGCCAAATGGAATATTTGGCATAACTTCACTAAATTTAATTAAGGTACTAATCTTGATCAAATACTTAAAAGTTATTGAAATTAATGAAGTATTTTGTAAAGATAATTATCTTTTTAAAAAAATATTTTGGATATAATGTTCAAATCATAAGAATTTTTATATTTCTTTTTCTTCATCTATATTCTTTTTTCATAATAAAATACTTTTATTAAGTATGTTCTTGTGTTTTTAATTATAAAGGAAAAAGTGGCAGAAATCAAAATATAAAATGTATATTTATAAATATAATAATTATAAATACTTCAACATTATGTTAATTTCTAATTCCATTTAAAAATAATGTAAAATGAAGACATGTAATCTTACTGTTTGCCTCATTCGTCATTTGTTGCTTATTAAAATCATTCCGTTTCATATGTATTTCTCTAGACATGAAAGCAGTTTCATCGATGATATCTGCAGACGCTCTCGCAAAATAATTTGCGAACTGCATTGAATGGACTCCTATCAAATTTGACAATTAATTTACAAATCTTCGCAATATTTTTAGTATTAAAATAAAAAGTAAAGTGTGTGTATGGTGTACGAAAACATAGGAAAGTAAATCCAAATATAAATTTTACTTTTTTATGTTCCACGGGACAAAGAAATAAAGTCACAAGATCGTAAAATATCGTTTTTCTGCGCAGAATAGACTTTATGAAAACCACTACAGCAATAGTATTATTATTTGCTGAAGATCTATTGTTACGAAATTTATCGACAATTTATGAGACATCAAGGCGCGAATCACGGGACGAAATGCAACTGCGTTTGTAGTTCTATCTTTTTTATACATCTGCTTCTGTTTTTCCCACTTGTCTCGTCAGATGGACGAGGAATTATTGTTTACGATCGAGTGTTCGTGAGAGATGCTTCTCCTGAAAATATATATTTATCTACCTTTTGAGTGCATACGCTCAAATCGATGAAATTTTCGCAAAAATAAATAGATACTGTATATATTAATTCAAAAATTGTTTGAATTAAACAGGAAAATAAGACAAAACATATTAGTTTGACCTTAGGTTTTATATGTCAAAGTCAAAATTGTATGAAAGTTAATGTTTTTTTTAAATGGAACTACTTTAATTTTTTTTTATATAAATCGCTTTCTTGCAACATTCTATATTAACAGTTATAAGATTATGATGGCTAAAAATTGAATTGTTTACGAGATATTTTCTACTTTAATTTGACATAAATTTACGTAAACTAAGTAATATCTGGTAAAATATTTTTAATTTTTAATTTTAACTGTAATTTTAATTTCTTTGGTTATCTTACCTCAATTGTATTACAGAAAATGTATGTAACTACTCATTGCAAATTCATATATTTTTTAAAAATAATTATGTGTTTTCTTTACACAAATTGATTCCTCATATTTATCTGTGCATAAAAGTATTGAGGCAAGATAATCAAAGAATTGGTGTTGTACGAGATATTTTATTGTTTAAATAAAATTATATCAAATTAATCTCATATAAATCTCAAAAACTATTTATTTATTAGTCATCATACCCACATAATTTTAAACAGAATATTACATGGAATCGATTTATATAAAAAATTAGACTAATTCCATTTAAAATACGAGATTGACTTCTATATGATTTTGGCTCAAAGTTAATTTATTGGCACCATCGTCTCTCTCGAAGTCACAAAATATACAAAATATTTTTTAATAGAGTGCTTGATTTTCGAAAAATACAATATCATTGGTTCATTTAAAATGAAATAATGCGATTGCATTTGAAACATTTTAACATAATTTTCCACATACGCATATCTATACTATATACACTTAAGTACATATATGCATATGTATATATTGTATATTTATACACCTATGCACCTATGCACTTAACATAACATTGGTGCAAATATATATATACTTGACAATCATAATAGTGCTACTTGATCGATATGACAAGTAATAATCATACTTTCGCGTCAACCACGTGTCACGATCTACATTTGTAATTACAATCGATTGCGATTTCTTTCCATCTATCGTATACATTGATATACATAATCGTATACATTGATTGACATAATTTTTGTTACTGTATTTGTAATTAGTATTTTTGCATACATTTTTTTGGTTAGAAAATATAAAATGTATTTCGTGGTTCTTTTCTATGACATACGTGTGATAATATAACATATTAATAATTTTCGTAAAATTTCTATTTATAAAAATATTATATATTTGTAGTTTTTTTAAGAGAAATGTTTTTTATATAAAATGTAGCAAAAAGTATTATTTTTTTGTCTCACCATTTTAAAAAAATAAAAAAAGATGGTTATCATAAAGCAGAAATATCTAATTATTAAAATAAAATACTTTTTTATTTTATTATTAAACGCAGAAAAAATATTATAATTTTGTACTTACTGTTTATTAATTGTTTAATAAATGTTACTGTAATTACTGTTTAATAAGTGTTACTTGACGGTACATACTTATTAAACAGTAAAGTTCGTCCGGTATTATTCTTGCGAATATGATGCAATTTTGAAAAATATAAAATTGTTTTGTTATCCAGCGTTGCACGTACCCTGGTTGATTGGAGAACTGTACATGAGAACTGAGAGAAGCTACGTTGTCGTCGCAAGAGAACTACTCGTGAACAGAAAACCTTTGTGTAAACATTGTAACTCCCATCACTCTTGTATTTTTCGCAATCAATCAAGCAACGCGATAAATATCCGTAATTACAGGAGGATGTGACATACAAATAGCTATTATTTTCTTTTTTTCAATGTAAATAAAAATCTGACATAAATTGTGATTTTTTTTTTTAAATAACTTTAAAAGTATTAAATTATTTACTCTCTCAGTATAAAAAATATAACGAAGATAGTTTTTTCGTTACAAACCAAATGCCATTACCGTCACAAATGACGTTTTACTTTTCAATCCTGCATGTCTCTTATATATAATATATACATATATGTTTTTTAACTGTATAATTATTTTATTTGTGTGATTAATTCTTTCAAAAAATTACGCAGGTAATAAATTATTTGTTTGTATGTTTATAATTTACATATGTAAATAGGTTTAGATAGAGAAATATACATTAAGAACTCTGGATATTAAATTAATCTGGGGAAATTGTTCTGTTTGTTATAGGTGGTGGAAAATAATGAATAATGAATGACAATAATATATCAAGCGTAACGCGGTAACGACGCGACGATATCTATGAAGTTATTTCTTTCTTTGATGAATCATTTTTTATAAAATCTTTTTTTTTTTAATCTTGGCGGTGCGCCGCTAACCGGAATTTTTATAATATGAGTTTCGATTAAGATTTCTCACGAACTAAAGTCATAATAAAAAATCTAACAGCATTTTTCTTACGTAACGTCAACACAAGCTTTCGATTGCGACCAATCTAAAATGATTGGTGCAGTCAATCCTGAGAACTTGAAATCTCATACCCGAGAAAGTACAACTTTTCTCACCAATTTTAAGATTCAGATCTGTTACACGTATGTATATACATACATACGCATACGCATACAGCAGAGTGAATCTGTCCAGAAAGGTGTATTTGCAATGGTTATGTATAATTATTCATTTGATTGATTGTGAGTGTGCAAATATATGTATTTTTAAAGCAAAATTATATAACATCATTATTGATAAAAACATATTAAACATTAATCAACAATAAATAAGTAAATAATTAAATAATAAATAATTAATAATAAATATAATCTCTCTCTAAAAAGAGCAAGTCTTGCTGTCAAGTGAGTTGTAACTTGCTTCATTTTTGTTGTCTGCAACTGTTAAATTATCAAGCAAATTTTGACAGTTCGTGTGACAACTTGTAAAAAATTAAATTAGAGAAAAATTAAATAGGACAAAGTTAAACAAAACAAAGAAAAGAAAAAGAGACAAATAAATAAAAGCATATATGTTATATACAATGTATATACTGTATATGTACTTATATATAACCCTCTCCTATAATATGATTGTATTATGTAATTTATATTGATAAAAAAAAGGAGAAAAAAAAGAGTGAGAAAGAGAGAGAGAGAAGAAAAAAGGAAGGAACAGGTAACAACTTGTAATATTAAGTAAATAATATTATTAATGTTAAAATTTAAAGTTAGAGAAGAGATGAAGAATAGTCAAAAATAAGGAAAAAGAAGAAAGAAAGAAAAAAAATTTGCATCACCAACTATGTTTTGAACTGCAAGCCAAGGATTATTATTAAATTGTTCTACTGAATATACCATTTTCTACTTTATTTATAAATGACAACGTAAATATTTTATTTCAAGTTACTATATTGAGAATGTGCGGTAAATAACACAGCCATAAATAACCATTTTCCTACTTATCGACTTCATGAAATTTTGAGTATAAATAAAAACGGTACATGAGCGACAAATTTCATTCTCAGAATTTACATTACGCATTAAGATACACCAATTTTTAAAATTACAAAAAAATAGGAGGGGAGAGCGTTATACAACATATTTACCAAAAAGGAAAAAAAAATAATATTAGTAATAATGTACAGGTATAATCTCTAGATAATAATATTGTATAATGATATCTATGTATCAATGTATGTACGTATGTAGGGGAACGTGGGATAAAACGGCCAATGTAAGCGTTGAGCAAGTTTTCAACATATTAAAAAAAATAAATCAATTTTTTTTTACTAAAAATATTCTTTGGAATATCCGCTATAAGTAAAAACACAAGTTTATTATAAAATAATAGTTTAAATAGACGAGATTATTGATTTAGTAAAAGTCTAGATTTTCGTGATATACTTTTCATGCGGGATATAATGGACTACCTCCAAAACTTGTTTATTTCTCTCTCTCTCTCTCTCTCTCTCTCTCTCTTTCTACAGGTATAACATTCTCCCATTATATTGTGTATATTTTTAATATCTAATTCATATTGAAACAAAAAAAGGAAAGAAAGGAAGAGAACAAAGAAATATAATATTCTAGTAAATGTAATAAAAAAGATATAATAAATATATATAATAAAATAAGTATAAAATAATAATAATAAATATAATAAGTAAATAAATAAATAAATAAAAATAATAATTAAATAATAAATAATAATAAATAAAAAATAAATATAATATAGTATAAAATAAATATAATATAAAATAAATTAATTATTATTTTAATTGCTATGTATCCATTCAGTTTTCAATTATTATTTACTTCACTAAATAAATCCAGTATTGAAAAATTTAAAACTTAAGTAACAAACAAAAACTTAGCGTACCCAGCATTAAAAACTAATGTAATTGAACTGTGTATATGTATTAGCAAAGGTTATAACCAGATAATCAAACTAAAAGTGTCCCCAAGTTTTTAAATAAGATTTGGCCTGTCATGTCCTCGCTGTAAAAACAAACTTTCTCCAGAATTTAAGCTCCCTAACTCTATTATTTCCTGAGTTATTGAGAAAAATGTCATTTTCAATTTATATTTTTCTATTTATATTTTTCTTTTATATTTAAATATTTGAAATAATCCCATATGGATTTTTTTCTAAACATTTATCAACAAAAGACACAAAATTTATATAATAATAGTAATTATAATAACTGTAATAGTTAAAATTATACTGCAGGATAGAAATATTTTTTATGCAAAAACAATTTAAAAGTTGTATTTGTGAAAATTGTTTTTGCAAAAAAAATTCTTATTTTGGAGTGTAATTATAATTATTACAATTATTATTACTATTATCATCAATATTATAATTATTACAAGAAAAATAAATAATTTTTCGTCTTATTATCAAAAAATAATAAAAAAAAAATCTTTATTTTTTTTCACCATGTTGCACCAACTCGAAAAAAATTTGAGAGTATTGAGAAATATAAAAAAAATATTCCCTAAAAGTTTGATGATTGAACCTCGAAAGAAACGTGTTAAAGAAACTATTTCTTAAATTTAGTCTTCCTTAAAAAATCGAGTTTTTATTCGAAATTATTAAAAAAATGTTTTTTTATATCCTTCGTTAACAAGTATTGAGAAAAAAATCGATATAAGATCATTTCAAATACTTATAGAAAAAAAATTAAAAATTAAAAATGACATTTTTCTCGATAACTTAGAAAATAATAAAGTTAAGGATCTGAAATTTTGAGGAAATTTTTTTTTACAATGAGAAAATAACAGGCCAAGTATTATTTGAAAACTCGTCGGGAGCACTTTTGTATGCTTATCCGGCTATGGCCTTTAAAAATAGAAGAAAATATAAAAGAGATAAAAAAAATATTTCTGCTTTAATAGTAGTATAGTGGTTGCATGTGCTAAAACTAAATATTATCAAAACAATATATTAACTGTTAATTAATATGTAATTAGTATTTCAATAATATTTATACAATTATATTAGTTCATATTAAGTGTATTATGTATTTCGTGTGTAATCTATTGAGTTCATCATTTTTATCCTTCTAGTATCTTATCCGAAATTTGCATCTTTGTGCATTGATAAGGTTTAATGTTTGTCTTGATTTGATTCTTTTGATGGATATTTTTCGGATAAATGTGTGGGCAACATATACTAAATTTTAAAAAGCTTTATTATTAATTTAAAATCATAAAAAAGCAAGAACGAAGAGAAATTTGTCTTAATTTATAGACCCAATCTTTCCACTGTCATATTATGTAGCGTCGTCGCATTTTTCAGAATTTGCGTGGCATTCTTCAATATGTCGTTGACACTGTCCTTTTTATCGTCCTCTTTTTGAAACTGTATAAGTATTACGAGATGCGTTGTGACTGTACCAACAATCTAAAAAAATATTTTTTTATTTATCTCCAAAGTTAACAGGAAAGGAAAGTTAAAACTTATTTACCGAAGTCAAGAGAGTACGATCCAGAGTAAAAAGTCCGCACGCTGAAAACTCCAAAGGGCGATGTAGAAGCTGAAGCAAAAAAATTTCTAGTTGTTTGATTTCTTTTCTGTCGTGACTCGCGGACAACAATTGGCTTACTAAAACCGCTGTCTTCTTTCCCTGAAGATACAATTCATAAAATAGAAATTTAAAATAATAGTTGTAGTTATTAATATAAGTTCATAAAAAATTTAAAAAATTTTTTTACTTTCAAGAAATAGAGAAAAAATTATTGTGAATTTTAATCGTTTTAAATTTTTAAAATTTTATTTTATTTTTATCAGTAATTGTTGATAAAAGCGACTTGGTTCCTTTATACCAGAGTCATTAAAACTAAATCAATTTTTGTCAACACTGATAGTTTTACCTTATAATAAATTATTAATATGTATATTAATATTTGTATATATATATAAATTAGATGTTATACATGCCTGCATTGTAGTAGCATATGCGGGCTGCACTATTATGAGCAGCCTCCAAATGTGGAAGATGCACCACAGTATTTGCACCACGAGAAATAACGTTTCGAGCCTTCCATCAGTCTCCATTATCAAAAAGTACGGTGTAATGATTAAATTTATTAAGCAGGTAATTGTAATTGCGAGTACAACGACGCCGTAAGCGCTATTTATAAGCGATATCGTGTCACAAAGTGACTCGTGTACTGTCACCAATTTGGATATGCTGTCCGTAAAATTTCTACCATCTGGAAAAAGATTAGTTAAAATTATTATTAATATACAATTTTCTATATTTTTTAATATATTTAGCATTTAACTCTGACTGTCATTTATAATGTAATTTACTACGAATGTGATTAGTAATCGTGCACTTTTATCAAATTCTTTGTAAACACTTGACATAAGTGTTTACAAAGAATCATACCATTTGTAAGAGTGGAATCCATGATCTTCGATTTACGAAACATTCGAGTATTTCCCATCATTTCTTGCCGAATATACGAAATATGTCCTTGATCTTGAAGGTCACCAGCTAAGGAGTTTGTGTTACTTAAAAGCGTTAACCGTAAGATATGACAAAATAATTAATAACGATTAAAAAATGCACCTAACCCAAGATCCCTTCTGAACTGATTCGTGATCTTGCCGCTTTTGATGATATTTTCGATACTTTTGTTGATCCTGGAAAACCGCTGACCCACATTGTAAACGATCATACTATACTGGACCTCCATCATAATAATTACTATGTACATAACGTATACGGGAAAATAATTAAGCGTGTCCTTAATATCCAGCTTCTTATTTTGCTTCACTTTATAATCCCATGCGTATTCATCGAGACATGATAGAATGATGGAATAGGAGAGAGTGCACAATGTCAGTAGGATGGTGCACCATTTCAACTTCTTCGGCGAGAAAATTCCCAGCTTCTCGTCGCACTTGAGCAAATAAACCGTTGAATTCAAATGCGATAATCTCTGTAATAAAGGTAATTAGACGAGACTTACATCGATTAATATATCGATGACAGTCAGCACTTGTTGCCAGCGCAAAATTGAACTGATGATGGAAGCAGCCGTGAGACTCATCACGCCCACTATATAAGTTGTGGTGGCAACTGCCATGTTCTGAAAATTGAGCCGCTTGCTATACTCCCATCCATATCTGAGATCGCACCAGATACCCCAAATCTGGGCGCTTATCAGGCACATTAATAGAGACAAACTGCAATATGTTATTTCAATCATATTTTATTAATTTATACATATTAAAGTTAATCTAACAATCTCTAAACTCTTCTATATCTTTTTTTATATTAAAGTAGATCAAAAAGTAAGCTTTTTTGCTTATTCCCAAATAACATAATATTTATAAAATATACAAAATATTTATAATAATTATTTGAATATTTCTCAAAAGAAATATTAATCAAAGTATTTTATAACTATTTTTGTGATTTTAAATCGAATAGATTATAAAACTTATTATCACAATTTTGTGCCCAGCAAAAATTTGAAAAATATTTATAAAATATTGCTGTAATAGTATAAATATTTTTTGTGCCCAATTTCTCATTATTATGTCTTTAATTTTTATCAAAGAAATCTTTGAACTCACATCAAGATAAGTCATACTATATATCTACTATATAAAGAAAAAGTCGTTAGCTTATATTTTAATAAAATAATTACAATTAGTGCATAAATATGCATAAATAAAAGTTGTAATACCAGAGAACTTTACTTTTCGATTCATCCTAGTATCTACCATATCCCAATAAACAAAAAATTAAAATTAATATTATTACGATATTCAGTAATATGTAATGTTGTTAAGTTGTAAGTTTTAACATTTCAATCGACGTCATTAACCTTTAAATAATGAAATTAATAAAAATATGAATTAATTAAAATGAAATAATGAATATCTGAAAACATTGATACAATACTAAAAAGATACAATATTATAAAATAGTATGTGTAAAATATATATATATATATATATATATATATATATTTTGATAAAACATTTGTGTCAGGGCATTACGATAATTTAAATACAATTAATATTTCAAAATATTGATTTTATATTTTTTGTTTACTGGGCAATGTAATTACTTCTGTTTTATTTCTTCTTTAAACTTCTAATAATAAATAAAAAATTATTGGTTTATAGTCTATTTGAAATAAAAAATAAAGATCAATATTTTCCTATACATAAACGATATATACAAGGTAGTCGAGAATAAATGGTAGGCTTTCAATCGATTTTTATAAATAACTCAAAATAAATAGTGATATAAACGTTTTTAAATAAATATTAGCAATTTAGATAGTTTTATTAACTATTCAGTAAATTTCGATATGCGCTTTATTATAAAAAATTTATAAAAATCGATTGAACAAATATGTATACAATATCATTTATATAAGAAAACATTGACCTCCTATACTATCCTATATTAAAGCGTTAAACTAATTTAATGATTTTTATTAAAACGTGAAAAATACGAATTGATTTGATTATTTAGTATCACCTGTAAACGCTATCGATGATACTCAATCGGCCTTGGTATCTGCCAGACACCTGTCGGATAAATCTTATTGAAAATACACCGGACAGTTTGCTGATGTGATAGATCGGGAACATCGCTTGGTATAGATCACTGTTTATCGACTTGTTATTACTCATGTCGAGATTTGCCACGTCGTATTCGTCCACGATTGAGAGTTTGTCTACGTACATTTATTTCAAGTTATTGATTTATCGCACATACTCACGATTATAGCACATGTCTTGTCAAACATAAGTAATGCAGTCGATTTCTTTACGTGATATAATTGTCAAAATTTCTAAAATCATGTTTTATAATTCTTATAAACTCTTCTAATCGTGTAACATTTATCAGATTTTAATACTGATTTTGTTGTGTTTTTTATAAATATAATTGATTAAATATAGATAACATGCATAAACATGTAGATATATTGAGATGCCAAATGGAATATTTGGCACAACTTCACTAAATTTAATTAAGGTACTAATCTTGATCAAATACTTAAAAGTTATTGAAATCAATGAACTATTTTGTAAAGATAATTATCTTTTTAAAAAAATATTTTGGATATAATGTTTAAATCATAAGAATTTTTATATTTCTTTTTCTTTATCTATATTCTTTTTTCATAATAAATTACTTTTATTAAGTATGTTCTTGTGTTTTTAATTATAAAGGAAAAAGTGGCAGAAATCAAAATATAAAATGTATATTTATAAATATAATAATTATAAATACTTCAACATTATGTTAATTTCTAATTCCATTTAAAAATAATGTAAAATGAAGACATGTAATCTTACTGTTTGCCTTATTCGTCATTTGTTGCTTATCAAAATCATTCCGTTTCATATGTAGTTCTCTAGACATGACAGCAGTTTCGTCGATGATATCTGCAGACGCTCTCGCAAAATAATTTGCGAACTGCATTGAATGGACTCCTATCAAATTTGGCAATTAATTTACAAATCTTCGCAATATTTTTAGTATTAAAATAAAAAGTAAAGTGTGTGTACGTAAACATAGAAAAATATGGTGTACGAAAACATAGAAAAGTAAATCCAAATGCAAATTTCACTTTTTTATGTTCCACGGGACAAAGAAATAAAGTCACAAGATCGTAAAATATCGTTCTTCTGCGCAAAATAGACTTTATGAAAACCACTACAGCAATAGTATTATTATTTGCTGAAGATCTATTGTTACGAAATTTATCGACAATTCATGAGACATCAAGGCGCGAATCACGAGACGAAATGCAACTGCGTTCGTAGTTCTATCCCTTTTATACACCTGCTTCTGTTTTTTCCACTTGTCTCGTCAGATGGACGAGGAATTATTGTTTACGATCGAGTGTTCGTGAGCTTCTCCTGAAAATATATATTTATCTACCTTTTGAGTGCATACGCTCAAATCGATAAAATTTTCGCAAAAATAAATAGATACTGTATATATTAATTAAAAAATTGTTTGAATTAAACAAGAAAATAAGACAAAACATATTAGTTTGACCTTAGGTTTTATATGTCAAAGTCAAAATTGTATGAAAGTTAATGTTTTTTTTTAAATGGAACTACTTTAATTTTTTTTTATATAAATCGATTTTTCGCAAAATTCTATATTAACAGTTATAAATTATGATGGCTAAAAATTGAATTGTTTACGAGATATTTTCTACTTTAATTTGACATAAATTTACATAAACTAAGTAATATCTGGTAAAATATTTTTAATTTTTAATTTTAACTGTAATTTTAATTTCTTTGGTTATCTTACCTCAATTGTATTACAGAAAATGTATGTAACTACTCATTGCAAATTCATATATTTTTTAAAAATAATTATGTGTTTTTTTTACACAAATTGATTCCTCATATTTATCTGTGCATAAAAGTATTGAGGCAAGATAATCAAAGAATTGGTGTTGTACGAGATATTTTATTGTTTAAATAAAATTATATCAAATTAAAATATAAATCTCAAAAACTATTTATTTATTAGTCATCATACCCACATAATTTTAAACAGAATGTTACATGGAATCGATTTATATAAAAAATTAGACTAATTCCATTTAAAAAACGAGATTGACTTCTATATGATTTTGGCTCAAAGTTAATTTATTGGCACCATCGTCTCTCTCAAAGTCACAAAATATACAAAATATTTTTTAATAGAGTGCTTGATTTTCGAAAAATACAATATCATTGGTTCATTTAAAATGAAATAATGCGATTGCATTTGAAACATTTTAACATAATTTTCCACATACGCATATCTATACTATATACACTTATAAGTACATATAAGTACATATATGCATATGTATATATTGTATATTTATACACCTATGCACCTATGCACTTAACATAACATTAGTGCAAATATATATATATACTTGACAATTATAATAGTGCTACTTGATTAATATGACGAATAATAATCACACTTTCATGTCAACCACATGTCACGATCTACATTTGTAATTACAATCGATTGCGATTTCTTTCCATCTATCGTATACATTGATATACATAATCGTATACATTGATTGACATAATTTTTGTTACTGTATTTGTAATTAGTTTTTTTGCATACATTTTTTTGGTTAGAAAATATAAAATGTATTTCGTGGTTCTTTTCTATGACACATACGTGTGATAATATAACACATTAATAATTTTCGTAAAATTTCTATTTATAAAAATAATATATATTTGTAGTTTTTTTCAAGAGAAATGTTTTTTATATAAAATGTAGCAAAAAGTATTATTTTTTTGTCTCACCATTTTAAAAAAATAAAAAAAGATAGTTATCATAAAGCAGAAATATCTAATTATTAAAATAAAATACTTTTTTTATTTTATTATTAAACGCAGAAAAAATATTATAATTTTGTACTTACTGTTTTATTAATTGTTTAATAAATGTTACTTGAATTAATGTTTAATATGTGTTACTTGATGGTACACACTTATTAAAGTTTGTCCGGTATTATTCTTGCGAATATGATGCAATTTGGAAAAATATAAAATGGTTTTGTTATCCAGCGTTACACGTACCCTGGTTGATTGGAGAACTGAACATGAGAACTGAGAGAAGCTACGTTGTCGTCGACAGAGAACTACTCGTGAATAGAAAACCTTTGTGTAAACATTGTAACTTCTATCACTCTTGTATTTTCCGCAATCAATCAAGCAACGCGATAAATATCCGTAATTACAGGAGGATGTGACATACAAAAAGCTATTATTTTTTTTTTTTTCAATGTGAAATAAAATTTGACATAAATTGTTTTTATTTTTTGAAAGAAAAGTATTAAATTAGTTACTCTCTCAATATCGAAAATATAACGAAGATAGTTTTTTCGTTACAAACCAAATGCCATTACCGTCACAAATGATATATTATTTTTCAACCCTTCATTTTTTTCATATATAATACATACATATGTGTTTTTTTAACTGTATAATTATTTTATTTGTGCAATTAATTCTTTCAAAAAATTACACGAAGAAATAAATTATGTGTTTGTAAGTTTATTCACATTTATAAATACGTTTAGATTGCGATAGAGAAATATATATTAAGAACTCTGGAGATCAAATTGATCGTGAAAAATTGTTCTGTTTGTTACAGATGGTAGAAAAGGATAATAATGACTGACAATAATATATTATGTATTATATACATAATTTAATGTTTTTAACGAAATTAGGTCATTATTATTTTTTACGAGAGTTTTATTTAACAATTCAAATATCTTTATTAATCTTATTTATTTTTTGAATTGTATATTTAATTATTACTTAATTATCTATATTGTTTATTATTGTATTATTATTATATTTTTATCTGTAATATAAATTTATTTAAGCAATTGCAGATGAATGCAATTGTATGATGCTAAATATTAATATGAAATAAATAAGTAGAAAAGGTCAGGCTTCGCCGATTTGATCGCCATTTAAATATATTGTAGACAGAAATGTCCTGAGTAATTTTCCGTAAAAATTAAGTGAGAAAAGATGTTTTTTTAATGACATCCTTTTCGAAACGTTCTTTAGGGATGAAATCAATATTAATCATTTTATTGTTGTCAAATTTTTGTCGTAACATGTTTTATTGTGCTTCTACTTGCAATGTAAGCTTCCCATCTTTGTATTTAAAAATTCCTTTTTAATTATGTTTTGATTGATTAGAAGATATAGTGAAATGTTAGGTGGAGACGGTACTATAGTTAAAATAAACGAAGCGAAAATAGGAAAACGTAAATTTGAAAGAGATTAACTTATACTAAACAGTGGATTTTTGGCTGTTTGTGGAGCGTGAAATAACAAAAAATTGCTCAGTGTGTATTAGATCGTTTAGCGAGTACATTATTAAATGTAATAAAAAATTGAATTATACTAGATATAACGTTAATATCTAACTGTGGGCCGTATAAATATTTGAAAAGTAAAGGATATAAACATTTAACTTTTAATCATTCGTACAGTTTCATTGATCCTGACAGTGAAACTCACACTCAGAATTGTAAAAGCATAGAGAGATACAAGTGCTAACATTCCACGTTATGGCACTTATAAAAAATATTATGCTGATTACATTGTGGATTTTCTCTTTAAACGAAAATTAGCATTTAAAGAATAAACAGAAGTATTTTTTAATATAGCGGCTAAACATTATCCGACTTTTCCGTGATAATTTGATAAATAAAATATTTATATATACATTCATTATTTTTATTCATTTCTTCTTATTTATTGTTCACATTTATATATTAAACGCATGAGCAGGGAGAGGGCTCCGTTCTTCCTTTGCACTCTTTACCCAAGAAAAACTCTAACGTTATTTCGAAGAATAAAGCATCGTTTGAAATATATAATTCTATTATATGCTTTTTTAGGTTGGGTTAATTTTTTTGGGAAAGTAGTGCAGAAGATGGAAACCTCTTCCGCCCAAGCGTGAAAATGTTAAACAAACTTTTTTTTAGTCAAACATAATAACTTTTTTCAATACTTTTTTTTATATCTTCTAAGCTCTAATGCCGTTCCCTATTCTTACGAGGAATTACTCGGGACACTTCCTTCTACACTACAAAAAATAATGTTGAATCAACAACATCATCGTAGTTAAAATTTATTTTCTTAATTCAATAACACTTAATAATATTATTAATCATATTAATACGCCATGTGATAATTTGATTAATAATGTTATTAAATTAATAACATAAATTTTAAGTATGATGATGTTACTGATTCAACATTATTTTTTATTCCGTGTACAACATATCTAAATAGCAATCAAATCGGCGAGGTTTGATTTTTCTATATATTTACTGGAACTCATTTTTTTATTAATGATATTTTATATATTTTTACAAAAATCTAAATGTTAAAAGATATTTGCAAAATTCTTTATTATTAAATGTATTTTTTATCTTTGTTTAAAATTGAGTTCACTGCCGACCTTAATTCGTATATAAAAATTTTTTATCTGTAGCAGTATAATTTACATTATTTTCAAAATTATATGTAAATTATAATTATTCTTCTTTCATTCATAAAATTTAAGTAAAAGTTGATTTACTAATTGTAAGTTGATTCTTATATGAGGATTTCTCAAATCTTTGTCAAAAGAATTTCTAGTATTTAATAAGTAATAAGTTTATCTTTTCAATAAATTTCGTAAAAGTTTCATAGTGATATTTTAACACACTTTTATTTTTTAAATATTTTATTATTGTATTAATAAAAAATATTTATATTTTACAGAGATACTCTGGTTATTTGACTTTTCTATAATAAATAATTAATTTTTAAATCAAACTTTTAATACTACATCTATGATTTATTACAAATATGTTTACATGCTTATATGTGTGATCATAGAATCTAAATGTTAATACTATTATTTAATTCATCTTCTATACGTATATATATATATATATATATATATATTTATATAAAATAAAATAAAAGTGTGTTAAAATATCACTATGAAACTTTTACGAAATTAATAATTCATCTTCTATATGTATATATATACATATATACGTATAGAAGATGAATTAAATAATAATATTAACATTTAGATTCTATAATCACAACATATAAGCATGTAAACATACAATATTTGTAATAAATCATAGATACACTTACGTGTATTTATCACGTTGCAAATATATGTATATTATATTTTATTAGATATTTAATTTGTCCTTCCTGTAGCTTTAATCCAGTTGCTCTTATGCTCTCTACCTATAAAAATTTTAATTCTTTTATTAATCTAATTTAAAAATATTTTCTCTCTTTTCTTGCTCTTATTGTATTTTAATAACTTACCTGACAAAATGTTTCTTGTTCTTGTCTTGAACACTTGAACAACAAATTAACTACACAAATTCTATATTCTCAAAACTAAACAGAAAATAATATAGCAATGATATCATACAATAAAATAATAATATAATAATATAAAATGACAATGAAAAATTAACAGACTTCTATATATATTAGACCAATAGCATTCATTGTTCTTTATGTATAAATGTATCCTTTATGTATAATATTTTGCTTATGCATAAGGTGTCTAATTGTAAGTTATACTCTGGTCTTTGAAGAGAACAGGAGAGAGCAGTAAATAAGTCGTATTGCTTTCTCTCGCTCTTTCCAACAATTAGACCATATCTTAGGAATTTTGTAATGCGCATGTAAGAGATATTAGTATGCATATTTCGTCTTCATGTTAAAGCGGTCAAGAATATTAATATAATACATAGAAATCTGTGTATACATATAATCATCAACATCAAAGGATAGCCATTTATAATATTGCAGAATATATAGATTAAATTAATATACCCTTTGCCTTATTTTAATTTGGCAGTTATTAAAATATATGCTATTTTCATGTACAAAAATAAGTATTGATTTATAGTTACAAACAAGTCTTAATTTATATTCTTGATTGAAATTCTTATATTCTGCTCAATTATTTCAAATGGTTGTCCTGGCTTCACCTGTAATTATTGTATTGCATCACAGATGAAATCAATATAATAATGATAATTAAATAATCCTAACAACAAACTTATCAAAAAAGAGAAAAAAGGAAGAAAATAAAAAAAAGAAAAAGAAAGAAATATATTTCTGCTTTAATGGCACGTGTTTGCCTCTACTAAAACTAAATATTATCAGAACAATATATTAATTGTTAATTAATATGTATATATATATATATATATATATATATATATATATATAATAACTATCATAATTATATTTATATAATTCTACTAAAAAATTAGTTTACATCAAGAGTGTTATGTATTTCGTGTGTGCTCTATTGATTTCATCATTTTTATTTTTTTGGTACCTTATCTGAAATTTGCATCTTTATGCATTGATAAAATTTAATATTTGTCTCGATTTGATTCTTTTGATGGATGTTTCTCGAATAAATGTGTGGGCGACATGTACTAAATTTTAAAAAGCTTTATTATTATTAATTCAAAAACATAAAAAAAACAAGAACGCAGAGAAGTTTGTCTTAATTTAGACCCAATTTTCCCACTGTGATATTATGAAGCGTTGTTGCATTTTTCAGCATTTGCGTAGCATTCTTCAATATGTTGTCGACACTGTCCTTTGTATCGTCCTCTTTTTGAAACTGTATAAGTATTACGAGATACGTTGTGACTGCGCCAATAATCTAAAATATAATGTAAAAAATATTTTTTTAAGAATTTTTCATTTATCTGCAAAGTTGGTAGAAAAAAAAATAAAACTTATTTTACGGAGGTCACGAGAGTACGATCCAGAGTGAAAAGTCCGCACACTGAAAATTCCAAGGGACGGTGTAGAAGTTGAAGCGAAAAGATTTCTAGCTGTTTCGTTTCTTTTCTGTCGTGACTCGCGGAGAGCAATTGGCTTACTAAAATCGCTGTCTTCTTTCCCTGAAGATACAATTCACAAAATAAAAATATAAAATAATAGTTATTAATATAAGTTCATAAAATATCATGTTTTAATTATTTTACTTTTAAGAAATAGAGAAAAAATTATTGTGATTTTTAATCTTTCTGAGTTTTTAAAATTTTATATTATTTTTATCAGTAATTGTTGATAAAAGCGACTTGGATCTTCCAGATCTTGATCCCGATATATTATCAGAGTCATTAGAACTGAATCACTTTTTGTTAACATAGATTGTTTTACTTTATAGTAAATTATTAGTATGTACAATAATTTACTTAAATATTTTAATTAGATTATATACATACCTGCATTCTAGTGGCATATGTGGGCTGCACTATCATGAGCAGCCTCGAAACGTGGAAGATGCACCACAGTACTTCCACCACGAAAAATAATGGTTCGCGTTTTCCGTCAGTCTCCATTATCATAAAGTACGGTGTGATAATTAAATGTATTAAGCAGGTAATCGTAACTGCGAGTACAACGACGCCGTAAGCGCTATTTATAAGCGATATCGTATCACACAGTGATCCATGTACTGTCACCAATTTGGAAATGCTATCCGTAAAATTTCTGTCATCTGAAAAAAGATTAGTTAGAATTATTATAAATATTATATACAATTTTCGTTATTTTTAATATATTTAGCATTTAGCTCTCACTTTTATTTATATTGTAATTTACTACGAATGTGATTAGTAATCGCGCACTTTTATCAGATTCTTTGTAAACACGTGATAAAAGTTAAAGTCATACCATTTGCAATGGTGGAATCCATGATCTTCGATTTACGAAACATTCGAGTATTTCCCACCATTTCTTGTCGAATATATGCGATGAGTTGTCCTCGATCTTGAAGATCACCAGCTAAGACGTTTGTGTTATTTTAGAAGCGTTGACATAAAAATTTGACAAAATGATTAATAACGACTTAAAAAATGCACCTAATCCAAGATCTCTTCTGAACTGATTCGTGATCTTACTACTTTTGAGGATATTTTCGATGCTTTTGTTTACCCTGGAGAACCGTTGACCTACATTGTACACGATAATAGCACACTGAATTTCCATCATAATGATAACTATGTACATAAAGTACAAGAGAAAATAATTAAGCGGGCCCTTGTCATCGATCTTCTTATTTTGCTTCACTCTACAGTTCCACGCATAGAAATCAAGACATGAGAGAATGATGGAATAGGAGATACTGCACAATGTCAGCAGGATGGTGCACCGTTGCAGCTTTTTCGGCGAGAGAATTCCCAGCTTCTCGTCGCACTTCAGGCAAATAAACAGATGAATTCAAATGCGATAATCTCTGTGATAAAGGTAATTAGATGAGACTTACATCTACCAATATATTGATGACAGTCACCACTTGTTGCCAGCACAGAATTGAACTGATGATGGAAGCAGCCGTGAGACTCATCACGCCAAACACATCAGATGTGGTGGCAATTACCGTGTTCTTCGAATTGAGCCGGATGCTGTATTCCCATCCATATCTTATATCGCGCCAAAAACCCCAAATCTGAGCGCTTATCAGGCACACCAATAGGCACAAACTGCAATATGTTAATTCAATCATATCTTATTAATTTATACATATTAAAGTTAATCTATCAATCTCTAAACTCTCCTATATTTTTTTTATATTAAAGTAAATCAAAAAGTAAGCTTTCTTGTTTTATTCCCAGATAATACAATATTTATAAAATACACAAAATATGTATAATAATTATTTAAATATTTCTTAAAATAAATATTTATCAAAATAATTTATAACTATTTTTGTAATCCTAAATTGAACAGATTATAAAACTTATTATCAGCGTAAATATTCTAGTAAGAATTTGAAAAATATTTATAAAATAATAGTACAAATATTTTTGTGTGTCTAGTCTCTTATTATAAGATTTCTAATTTTTACTAAGAAAAAATCTTCACTCACATCAAGATGAGACACTTTACTATATAAAGAAAAGTCTTTAGCTTATATTTTAATAAAATAATTACAATTTGTGCATAAATATGCATAAATAAATGTTGTAATATCAGAGAACTTTACTTTTCGATTCACCCTAGTATCTACCATATCCCAATAAGCAAAAAGTCAAAATTAATATCATTACGATATTCGGTAATATGTAATGTTGTTTTGTAAGTTTTAACATTGCAATCGACGTCATTAAACTTTGAACAATGAAATTAATAAAAATATGAAATAATTAAAATAAAATAATAAAATTTTGAAAATATTGATACAATACCAAATAGACACAATATTATAAAATAATATGTATAAAACTATGTATATTTTTTTATAAAACATTATGTCGGGACGTTACGAAAATTTACATAAAATTAATATTTCAAAATAAGGATTAAATGTTTTTTTGCTTACTGGGAAATGTAATTACTTGTGTTTTACTTTTTGTTTAAACTTCTAACAATAAGTGAAAAATTATTTGTTTATTATCTATTTGAAATACAAAATAAAAGTTCAATATTTTTCTATATATAAATGATGTATACAAGGCATTCGAGAATAAATGGTAGGCTTTCGATCGATTTTTATAAATAACTCCAACTGAATATTAATATGAATTTTTTTAATAACTATCAACAATTTTGACAGTTTTATTCAGTAAATTTCGATATGCGCTCTATTATAAAAAATTTATAAAATTTGATTAAAACAGATATCTATACAATATTATTTATGTAAAAAGAACATTGAGCTCTTATATCTATTAAGGGGGCACCTGCAGTTTCAGGTCGGAAAAAAAGGTTTTCTTTGTAAATTTTTTCTGTCAAAACTATTGTGTCACTTATTCTAAAACTTCTACGCGGTATCAAACAACATCAAAACTATATTTCAGAATTTTTTTTTCGACAGAAAAAATTCCAAGAGAAAAGCTTTTTGCCAACCCGCAACTGCCAGTACCCCCTTAAAGCGTTAAACTAATTTAATGATGTTTATCAACACGTGAAAAATGCGAATCGATTTGATCATTTAATGTCACCTGTAAATGCTATCGATGATGCTCAATCGGCCTTGATACCTGCCGGACACCTGTCGGACGAATCTTATTGGAAATACGCCGGATAATTTGCTGATGTGATAAATCGGAAACATCGCTTGGTATAGATCACTGTTTATCGACCTGTTATTACTCGTCATGTCGAGATTTGCCACGTCGTATTCCAAGATTGAAGGTTTGTCTATGTACATTTATTCTAGGTTATTGATTTAAATCGCACATACTCACGATTATAGCACGTGTCATGTCAAACATATGTAATACAGCCGATTTCTTTACTTGATATGATTGTTAAAATTTTTAGAATCATGTTTTATCATTTCTGTAAACTCCTATAATTGTGTAGCATTTAACAAATTTTAATATTGATTTTGTTTTGTCTTTTATAAATATAATTGATTAAATATGCATATCATTCAAAAACATTTAGATATATTTAGATAACAAATAGATTATTTGGCACAACTTCACCAATTTCAATGAAGGCACTAATCTTGATCAAATACTTAAAAGTCATTGAAATTAATGGAGTAATTTGTAAAGATCATTATTTTTTGAAGAAATTTTTGTGTATAATTTTTATATCAAACATTTTTTTATGTTTCTTTTTCTTCACATTATTCTTTTTTCAAAATAAAATATTTATTTTAAGTGCATTTTAGTGTTTTTAATTATAAAGGAAGAAAAAGGGCAGAAATCAAAATATAAAATGTATGTATATAAATATCATAATTATAAATATAAAATATATATGTATATAAATATAATAATTATAAATATTTCAACATTAAGTAAATTTCAAATTTTATCCAAAAATGATATAAAATGAAGACATGTATCATCTTACTATTTGTCTTATTCTCCATTTGTTGCTTATCAAAATCATTCCGCTGCGCATGCATTTCTTTAGACATGAAAACAGTTTCATCGATGACATTTGAAGATGCTCTCGCAAAATAATTTGTGAGCTGCATTAAATAGACTCCTATCAAATGTGACAATTAATTTACAAATCTTTGCAATATTTTTAATATTATAAAAAAAGTAAAGTGTGTGTATGGTGTACAAAAAAATAGAAAAGTAAATTTTAATGCAAATTGTACCTTTTTATGTTTCACGAGACGAAGAACTAAAGTCACGAGATCGTAAACAGTTGCTGAAAATCTATTGTTACGAAATTTATCGACAATTCATGAAAAATCAAGGCGCGAATCACGGAACGAAATGCGACTGCGTTCGCAGCTCTATCCGTTTTATACACTTTCTGCTGCTTCCATTTGTCTCGTCAGATTGACGAGGATAATTATTATTGACAATCAAGTGTTTGCAAAAGATGTTTATTCTTCGAAAAACATATATTTATCTATTTCTTGAGTGCTTCGCTCAAACCCGCGACGAGATTTTCGTAAAAATACACACTAGGTTCTATAAAAAAATTTTGCGATTTTGAAATCTACTCAAATAGATCGGTGATCTCTCTCATATAATTCTTTTTATTGAAAATAAGGGAAAGAATTTTTTTCTCAGATGAAGTCTCTTGGCTGTTTTTCAAACTTGAATAAATCAATGGAGTACAATTTTCGCAGTCAAATATTATTTTCCATCATGCAACGTATCTTTACGCAAATTTTTGCTGAAAATATTAAATGAAAACTGTAACAAAGTTTGTTATAGTTGTTTTTTTAATGCGATTTTTTAACACATTACTTTTAGGTATATATGCAATTGCGAAATTATTTTGATATGAAGTACTTATTTATGTATATAAAAAATATCTTCGTCTAAAATTAACTCAAAGAAAAAGTAATAAACTTTAATTTTCCTAACTGTTTCCATCATTTTTCCTTGCTGTAAAATATACAAAAATATAATTACATGTATGCATACAGTGTTTTATTTTAATTGATACAGTCGAACGTCTGATTATGAAAGGGTATTAGAAAAAAATATATTTTGGACAAAAATTGTTTGACTTGAAAAGAAAAATAGGACAAAATATATTAGTTTGATTTTAGATGAATGTGTCAAAGTATGGAAGTTAATCTTGTTTTTTTAAATGGAACTATGTTTAATTTTTTATATAAATTGATTCTTCATATTATTCTATGTAAAAAGTTATAAGGGTATGATGGCCAAAAATTGAATAGTTTATGAGATAGTGTCTAGTTTAATTTGACGTAAATTTACATAAACTATGAAATAGCTCGTAAAATATTTTCAATTTTTAATTTCAATTATAATTTTAATTCATAATTTCAATTTCTTTAATTATTTTACCTCAATTGTTTTACAGAAAAAATATGTAACTGCTCGTTGCAATTTCATATTTTTGCTTAAAAATAATTATGTATTTTCTTTACACCAATTGATTTCTTTTATTATTCTGTCCACAAAAGTATTGAGGCAAGATAATCGAAAAATTGATGTTTTACAAGATATTTCATTGTTTAAATAAATAAAATATAAATCTTATAAACTATTTATTTATTAGCCATCATAACCATATAACTTTAAACACAAAACGATACAAGAAATCGATTTATAACAAATTTAGAGTAATTCCATTTAAAAAACGAGGCTTTTCAATAGAGGCTTTGATTTTCGAGAAATATTATCACATCATTTATGAAATAATGCGGTTGTATTTGAAATGTTTTACACATAATTTTACACATACACATACCTATATTACATACACTTATATACATATATACTTATACACCTACGCACCTATGCACTTAACATAACATTGGTGCAAATGTATATATACTTGACAATCATAATAATAGTGCTACTTGATCGATATGACGAGTAATATTAGACTTTCGTGTCAACCACGTGTCACGGTCTACATTTGAAATTACAATTGACTGCGATTTTTTTCCATTTATCCTATACATTGATATACATAATCTTTGTTACTGTATTTTTAATTAGTTTTTTTGCATATTTTTCTTTAATCAGAAAATGTAAAATTTTATTTCGTAATTTCTTTCCATGGCATATATATGTGATAATATAACACATTAAAAATTTTCATAAAATTGTTATTTATAAAAATTATACATATTTGTAATTTTCTTTCAAGAGAAATTTTTTTTATATAAAATGTAGCAAAAAGGGTTATTTTTGTTTTTTGTCTCATCATTTCAAAAAAATAAATAAAAAGACAATGCTTATCATAAAGCAGAAATATGCAATTATTAAAATGAAGCTTATTATTAAAATGAAGTATTCCATTTATTTCATTATCTAACGCAGAAAAAGTATTATAAGATTGTACTTGACAGTACACACTTATTAAAGTTCGTCCGATATTATTCCTACAAATATGAAACGATTGTGAAAAATATGAAATGATTTTATTATTCAGCGTTGGACGTACCCTATTTGATTGGAGAACTGAAGGCGTAGAACTGAAAGAAGCTACGTCGTCGTCGTTATCGTCGCAAGAGAACTATACTCGCGAAAAGAAAACCTTTGTATAAACATTGTAACTTCCATCACACTTGTATTTTCCGCAATCAATCAAACCCCGCGATAAATGTCCGTAATTACAGGAGGATGTGACATACGAAAGGCTATAACTTTTTTTTCAAAGTGAAATAAAGTCCGACATAAATCGTGAATTTTTCAAAAAATAACTTTAAAAGTGTTAAATTAGTTGCTCTCTCATTATCAGAAATATAATAAAGGTAGTTTTTTCACAAACCAAATGCCATTACCGTCCAAATGACGTTTTATTTTTCAACCCTGCATTTCTCTTATATATATATATATATATATATATATATATATATATATATGTTTTTTTAACTGTATAATGATTTTATTTGTGCAATTAATTCTTTCAAAAAATTACACGAAGAAATAAATTATGTGTTTGTAAGTTTATAATTTACATATATAAATATACATTTAGATTACGATAAAGAAATATACATTAAAAATTCTGGAGATTAAATTGATCGTGGAAAATTATTCTGTTTGTTACAAATGGTGGAAAAGAATGAATAATGAACGACAATAATATATTACGTGACACATATATAATTTAATGTTTTTAACGAAATTAGATCATTATCATTCTTTACGAGAGTCTTATTTAACAATTCATATATCTTTATTAATATTATTTATTTTTTAAATTATTTATTTAATTATTACTTATAATATTATCTATATTGTTCATTATTATATTATTATTATATTTTTACCTGTAATCTAAATTTATCTAAGCAATAGCATGTGAATGCAATTATATTATGATGCAGTTGAATAATATATGCATTAATTTTATTTTTACAGTTAATTACAAAATATGAGGTTAATATGTAGAAAAGGTCATGCTTGGCCGATTTGATCACCATTTAAATATATTGTAGGAAATATCCTGAGGAATAACTTTCCGCAAAAATTAAATGAGAAACAACGTTTTTTTAATGATGTCTTTTTCGACACGTTCTTTAGGGATGAATTCAATTATTAATCATTATATTGTTGTCAAATTTTTATCATAAGGTGTTTTATTGTGTTTCTACTTGCAATGTAAATTTTTCGTTTTTGTACTTAAAAATTCTTTTTCAGATTTAATGTAAGCTCTTAAAAAATACAAAAATTAACTTAAAAAATTGGCGAGTAAGAGTAAAACGCTGTAAATAGTGCGCAAGTATCTATTTTACGTATCGAATTAATCTATTAAAATAACATGTACGTTTTGGTCAACTTTATGATCTTCTTCAGCGTAATACAAATCAAATGAGAAAATTAAAAGATTTCTAAACAGTATAATTATACATAACGTGTCCATAAGTAAAGATACAAAGATTCGTATAAATATTTTCAAAAATTGTGAAAAATGTTTATGTAGTCGTTAGGTTGAAAATAGACAAGAAATTAAATTAGATAAAATTGATAAGTTGATGTGTTCTTCCTTTGGTTGGTAGGGCAAGAAGTGACACAAATGTTGATTTGTTAAATGAAAAATAAAAGGTTGGAAATCTGTATTAAAAAAGCAAAAATCAACTCACAATTTCATTAATTATTAAAAAATTTTAAAAGAAGTACTGCGTTATAGTGTCACTTATACATATATTGATCCGTAAATGTTTTACAAATAGTTTCTTGAATATTAAGATGTTTAAAGATAAACTGATTTTATGATAATGGAAAAAGGTAACTGTTATATCATTGAAAATGGAGAAGAATAACAAAGCATGTGACTTTGGCACTTTGTCTATAATGTTTATGTATGTACAGTTTAGGCATTCTGTTTCTCTTTGCAAGTTTATACTGTTTATTTGTCTTTTGATGAATATCATTTCAGAAGTCAATCTTTTATTATAAAAATTCTCTCTGTCTAAAATTTTAACTCCTTCGCAGTCAAAATCGTGATTATATTTTAATCTATGATTGGTAATGACCAAATTATTTTTATTTAATATGTTCGATTTATGTTCCGAAATTCTTGTTTTTAGTTTCCTGCTAGTTTGCCCCACGTATGAAGCTGTGCAATTTTTACAGTTAATTTTGTAGATTAAATCGATTGTAAAGATGAAGGCACAAGATCTTTAATGTACTTTAATGATAATATTTAATTTATTAATGCCGTAGTAAGACAATGTGACGTCAACATTCCTGACGACATTTTTGAATTGTTCAACAATTCTAGGAATGTATGATATTGTGAAATACGAGGTGCTGTTATTATCATCGATTTTTTTTCAATTTTCTAAATAGAATTTGGTTGTAACTATAGCTTTAAATCTGTTAATGATAGTTTTGAAAATGTATTCTCACGGGTAGTTGTTATCCAAGAGAATATTTATAGCTAAGGTACTATTTTTATTGTGAAAAGAAGGATGGAATAGGAAAAAAATTCGGTCAATGAGACCAATGATTGTTCCTCTCTTCAGGCAAATCTGGATGTTGTGAAAAAAGATTCAAGTATCTGCCTGAAAATATTGACTTATGGTATCAGTCAAAAAATATATGGTTTTCCTTCATTATCAGAGTCCCATCTAAAAAATTGATTCGATTGTTGTTATATCAGTATACTGACTTCCACCGTAAACTGTAGCCTTTGATGGATAGAATTAAAGCAACACAACGTAAAGTAAATCATTGAGAGAGGAACAGCCATTATGATATCATCAACATATCTATAGTAAAAACTTGGAGTAAAATTTAGGATTTGTAAAGCATTTTCTTCTGTCTTGCATAACCAAGATCCCTGCAATAAGTGAGGACAAAGTAAACCCATAAGTGTACCATATGTTTGTTTATACATAATATTGTTAGAAATGAAAATGAATGATTTATTTTTTATTTGAGATTAATGAAAAAATATTTTTTTGTATCTTTCGGTAATAAATATTCAGAAAAAAATCGATATAAGATCATTTTAAATATTTACAGAAAACAAAAATAAAAACGGAAAATGATATTTTTCTCGATAATTTAGGAAATAATAAAGTTAAGGAGCTGAAATTTTGAGAAAAAATTTTTTCTACAATGAGGAAATGGCAGGCCAAGAATTACTTGCAAACTCGTCAGGGGCACTTTTTGTATGCTTATCTGGCTATACTCTTTAGAGAGAAAAAAAAGAAAGTAAAAAGGAAAAAGGACAATTATATTTCTGCATTAATAACACATGTTCGTACGTACTAAATCTAAATCTAAATATTATCAGAACAATATATTAATTGTTAATTATTATGTAATTACTATTGTAATAATATTTATATAATTGCATTAAAAAATTAGTTTATATCAAGTGTGGTATGTATTTGGTGTGTGCTCTATTGAGTTCATTATTTTTATATTTCTGATATCTTATTTGAAATTTACATCTTTGTGCATTGATAAGTTTTATTGATTTGATTCATTTAATGAATATTTCTCGAATAAATGTGTAAGCGACATGTACTAAATTTTAAAAAGCTTTATTATTAATTCGAAAATATAAAACAACAAGAACAAAAAGAAATTTGGCTTAATTTATGAGCCCAATCTTCCCACTGTGATATTATGAAATGTCGCATTTTTCAGCATTTGCGTGGCATTCTTCAATATCTTGTCGACATTGCCCTTTGCATCGTCCTCTTTTTGAAATTGTATAAGTATTACGAGATACGTTGTAACCGTACTAACAATCTAAAAAAATATTTTTTTCATAATTTTTTTTTTTTATCTTCCAAGTTGGCAGAAAAGGAAAGTTAAAACTTATTTACCGAGGTCAAGAGAGTACGATCCAGAGTGAAAAGTCCGCACGCTGTAAATTCCAAAGGACGGTGTATAAGCTGAAGCAAAAAGATTTCTAGTTCTTTCATTCCTTTCCTGTCGTGGCTCGCGAACAACAATTGGCTTACTAAAACCGCTGTCTTCTTTGCCTGCAAATACAATTTATAAGATGGAAATATAAAATAATAGTTATTAATATATGGTCATAAAAAATTATGCTTTAATTCTTTTACTTTCAAGAAATAGAAAAAAATTAATGTGAATTTTAATCTTTTAATCGTTTTACTTTATAGTAAATTATTAGTATGTATATTAATTTATTTATATATCTAAATTAGATCTTATACATACCTGCATTGTAGTAGCATATGCGGGCTGCACTATTATGAGCAGCCTCCAAATGTGGAAGATGCACCACAGTATTTGATCCACGAGAAATAACGTTTCGAGCCTTTCATTAGTCTCCATGATCAAAAAGTACGGTGTGATGATTAAATTCATTAAGCAGGTAATTGTATTTACAAGTACAACGACGCCGTAAGCGCTATTTATAAGCGATATCGTGTCACACAATGACCCGTGTACTGTCACCAGTTGAAAAATGGTATCCCTAAAATTTCTGTCATCTGGAAAAAGATTAGTTAAAATTATTATCAATGTTATATACAATTTTTGTTATTTTCTAATATATTTAGCATTTAACTCTCACTGTCATTTATAATGTAATTTACTACGAATGTGATTAGTAATCGTGCACTTTTATCAGATTCTTTTTAAGCACGTGACAAAAGTTAAAGTTATACCATTTGCAATGGTGGAATCCATGATCTTCGATTTACGAAACACTCGAGTATTTCCCACCATTTCTTGCCGAATATACGCAATGAATTGTCCTCGATCTTGAAGATCACCAGCTAAGAAGTTTGTGTTACTTTAGAAGCGTTAAAAATTTGACAAAATAATTAATAGCAATTAAAGAAAGGCACCTAATCCAAGATCTTTTCTAAACTGATTCGTAATTTTGCCACTTTTGAGGATATTTTCAATGCTTTTGTTTATCCTGGAGAACCGCTGACCTACATTATACACCATGATAGCACACTGGACCTCCATCATAATGATAACTATGTACATAAAGTACAAGGGAAAATAATTAAGCGTGACTGTGTAATCCAATTTCTTATTTTGCTTTATTTTATTGTTCCATGCGAAGACATCGAGACATGAGAGAATGATGGATAAGGAGAGACTGCACAATGTCAGCAAGATGGTGCACCGTTGCAACTTCTTCGGCGAGAGAATTCCCAGCTTTTCGTCGCACTGAAGTAAATAAACCAATGAATTCGAATGCGATAATCTTTGTGATAAAGGTAATTAGACGAGACTTACATTGACCAATATATCGATGACAGTCAGCGCTTGTTGCCAGTACAGAATTGAACTTATGATGGAAGCAGCTGTGAGACTCATTACGCTCAACATATAAGTTGTGATTGAAATTGCCATGCTCTGCGAATTGAGCGCTTTGCTATACTCCCATCCATGTCTCATATCGCGCCAGAAACCCAAAATCTGAGCGCTTATCAGGCACACCAATAGGCACAAACTGCGATATATGTTATTTCAATTATATTTTATTAATTTATACATATTAAAGTGTTAATCTAACAATCTCTAAACTCTTCTATATTTTTTTTAAATTAAAGTGTAAATCATGAAAAAGTAAACTTTCTTGCTTTATTCCCAGATAACACAATATTTGTAAAATATACAAAATATTTATAATTATTTGAATCATTTTCAAAATAAATATTTATCAAAATATTTTATAACTATTTTTATAATCTTAGATTGAACAGATTACAAAAGTCATCAGCATAAATATCCCAGTAAAAATTCGAAAAATATTTATAAAATAATAGTATAAAAGTATAGTATAATAGTATAAATAAATATAGTATAATAGTATAAAATAATAGTACAAATATTTTTTGTGTCCAGTCTGTTATTATAGTGTCTCTAATTTTTACTAAGAAAGAATTTTCAAATTTACATCAAAATGAGACAATCCGCTATAAGCTAACAATCTAATAGGTATAAGCTTTTCTATAAAACTTTATGTCAGGACATTACGAAAATTTACATAAAATTAACATTTCAAAATATTGATTTAGTGTGTTTTGTTTACTGCTGGGCAATGTAATTGCCAATTATTTCTCTTTTAAACTTTTAGCAATAAATAAAAAATCACTCGTTTATTGTCTATTTGAGATACAAAATAAGAGTTCAATATTTTCCTATACATATATAAACGATATACACAAGGTATTCGAGAATAAATGGTAGACTTTCGATCAATTTTTATAAATAACTCAAATTGAATATTGATATGACCTTTCTTAATAATTATCAGTAACTTAGATAGTTTTATTATTTATTCACTAAATTTCAATATGCATTCTAATATAAAAAATTTATAAAAATCAATTGAAACAGATATCTATACAATACCGTTTGTATAAGAAAACATTAAGCTCCTATAAACCTATTATAGCGTTAAACTAATTTAATAATCTTTATCAACATGTGAAAAATGCAAATCGATTTGATTATTTAGTGTCACCTGTAAATGCTATCGATAATGCTCAATCGGCCTTGATACCTGCCGGATACCTGTCGAACGAATCTTATTGGAAATACGCCGCACATTTTGCTGATGTGATAGATGGGAAACACCGCTTGGTATAGATCACTGTTTATCGACTTGTTATTACTTGTCATGTCGAGATTTGCCACGTTGTATTTGTCCACGACTGAAGGTTTGTCTACGTACATTTATTTCAAGTTCTTGATTTAAATCGCACATACGATTATAGGGCATGTCATGTCAAACAAATGTAATACAGCCGATTTCTTTACTCGATATGATTGTTAAAATTTTTAGAATCATGTTTTATAATTCCTATAAACTCTTCTAATCGTGTAACATTTATCAGATTTTAATACTAATTTTGTTGTGTTTTTTATAAATATAATTGATTAAATATAGATAACATTCATAAACATGTAGATATATTTAGATGCCAAATGGAATATTTGGCACAACTTCACCAATTTCAAAGAAGACGCTAATCATGATCAATTACTTAACATTGAATAAACTCCTATCAAATTTAAAACTAATTACAAATCTTCGCAATATTTTTAGTATTAAAATAAAAAGTAAAGTGTGTGTATTGTGTACGAAAACATAGAAAAGTAAATCCAAATGAAAATTTCATTTTTTTATGTTCCACGGGACGAAGAAATAAAGTCACGAGATCGTAAAATACCGCTCTTTTGCACAGAATAGACTTTATGAAAACCACTACAACAATAGTATTATTATTTGCTGAAGATCTATTGTTACGAAATTTATCAACAATTCATGAGACATCAAGACGCGAATCACGGAACGAAATGCGACTGCGTTCGTAACTCTATCCGTTTTATATACACCTGCTTCTGCTTTTTCCACTTGTCTCGTCAGATGCACGAGGAATTATTGTTTACGATCGAGTGTTCGCGAGAGATGCTTATCCTGAAAACATATATTTATCTACCTCTTGAGTGCATACGCTCAAATCCGAAGATGTAAATGTTTATTTCTGTGACACATGACAATATGACACATTAATAATTTTCATACAATTGCTATTTATAATCATAATACATATTTGAAGTTTTGTTTCAAGAGAAATGTTTTTCATGTAAAATGTAGCAAAAAGTGTAATTTTTTTTCTCACCACTTTAAAAAAAAATAAATAAAAAAACGATTATTATCATAAAAATCCAGAAATATCCAATTATTAAAATGAAGTATTTTGTTTATTTTATTATCTAACACAGAAAGAATATTACAAGATTGTACTTAACAATACACACTTATTACAGTTGGTCCAACATTATTCTTACGGATATAAAACGATTTTGAAAAATATGAAATGATTTTGTTATTCAGTGTTGCACGTACCCTATTTGATTGGAGAACTGAACACGTAGAACTGAAAAAAGCTACATCGTCGTCGTTGTCGTCGCAAGAGAGCTACTTGTGAAAAAAAACCTTTGTGTAAACATTGTAACTTCCATCATCATTTTATTTTCCGCAATGCATCAAGCACCGCGATAAATGTCCATAATTCCAAGAGAAAGTGAAAGGCTATTACTTTCTTTAATGTGAAATAAAATCCGACATAAATCGTGAGTTTTTTTTTTGAAAAAATAACTTTAAAAGTGTTAAATTAATTACTCTCTCATTATCGAGAATATAACAAAGGTAGTTTTTTCGTTATAAACCAAATGCCATTGCCGTCACAAATGACGTGTTACTTTTTAACCCTGCATTTTTCTTAAATATAATACATACATATGTGTTTTTTTAACTGTATAATTATTTTATTTGTGTAATTAATTCTTTCAAAAAATTACGCTAAAAAATAAATTATGTGGTTGTAAGTTTATTCAGATTTATAAATACGTTTAGATTGCGATAGAGAAGTAGATATAAAAAACTCTGGAGATTAAATTGATCGTGGAAAATTGTTCTGTTTGCTATAAAGGTGGAAAAGAATAAATCATGAATGACACTAATATATTACGTGTTATATATATAATTTAATCTTTTTAGCGAAATTAGGTAATTATCATCCTTTACAAGAGTTTCACTTAACAATTTATATATAGCTTTATTAATGTTATTTATTTTTTAAATTACTTATTTAATTATTACTTATAATATTATCTATATTGTTCGTTATTATATTATTATTATATTTTTATGTGTAATCTAAATTGATTTAAACAATAGCATTATGTGAATGCAATTATAATGTAATGCAGTTATTTAATATACGCCTTAATTTTGTTTTTATAGTTAATTACAAAATATGAGGTAAACATGTAGAAAAGGTCACGCTTGGCCGATTTGATCTCCATTTAGATATTTTGTAAAGGGAAATGTGCTGAGTAATTTACCACAAAAATTAAGTGAAAAAGGACGTTCTTTAATGATAAGTCCTTCTCGACACGTTCTTTAGAGATGAATTCAATATTAATCATGGTATTGTTGTCAAAATTTTGTCGTAAGGTGTTTTATTATGTTTCTAATTGCAAAATGTAAGCTTTTTGTTTTTGCACTTAAAAATCATTTTTTAATTGTATCTTGATTGATTAAAAGATAATAATAAAATGTTAGGTAGAGAAGGCACTATAATTGAAATAAACAAAGCGAAAATAGGAAAACGCAAATTTGAAAAACATTGACTTATAAAATAAAACAATGGATTTTTGGCTGTTTTTAGTGAGAAATCAAAAAAATTGTTGAGTGTGTATTAGATCGTTTAGCGAGTACATTATTAAATGTAATAGAAAATTGGATTAAACCAGGTACAACAATATCTGATTATTGGTCGTATAAATGTTTGAAAAGTAAAGGAATGCAAACATTTAACTGTAATCATTCGTACAATTTCATTGATCTTGACAGTAAACCTTACACTCAAAACATCATAAAAGCGAGACACGTGCTATGGAGAGACATGTGCTAACATTCCACGTAATGGCACTTATAAAAAATATTATATTGTAGAATTTCTCTTTAAACGAAAATTTGAATTTAAAGAATAAATGGAAGTATTTTTTAATATAATAGTTAAACGTTATTCGCCTTCACTATGATAATTAGGTAAATAAAATATTTATATATGCATTTATTTTTATTCACACACACATTTCTCCTTATTGTTCACATTTCATATTAAACGCATGTGCGGGGGGCGGCCTCCCGTGCATCCTTTACCCATAAAATTCTAACATTATTTTGAGAAATAAAGCATTGTTTGAAATATATAATTTTATTGTGCTTTTTTTACGAATTGGATTGGATTAATTTTTTGGGGATGGGAATGCATGAAGGGTGGGACTTTCTTCGCCTAAGCGTAAAAGTGCTAAACAAACTTTATTTTTTAATTAAAAATAACAACTTAAGATGTAATCTTTAATATATACTTACCGCAACTTCTAATCTTTACAAATGATATCTTATATATTTTTACAAAAATTTGTATTTTATAAAATATTTGCAATATTATTTATTATTAAATATATTTTTTATCTTTGTTTAAAATTGAGTTTACTGTCGACCTTAATTCATATATAAATTTTCTATCTGTGATAGTATAATTTATTGCCATTATTTTCAAAATTATATGTAAATTATTGTATAATTATTCTTTTTGCATTTATAAGATTAGGTAAAAGTTGATTTACTAATTGTAAGTTGATTCTTATATGAGGATTTCTCAAATCTTTGTTGAAAGAATTTCTAGTATTTAATAAGCAATCAGTTTATCTTTTCAATAAATTCCGTAAAAGCTTCATAATGATATTTTAACCCACTTTTATTTTTTATGTTGATAAATAATAAATAATAAATAATAGTATCAACATAAAAAATAAAAGTGGGTTAAAATATCACTATGAAGCTTTTACGGAGTTTATTGAAAAGATAAACTGATTGCTTATTAAATACTAGAAATTCTTTCGAACAAAGATTTGAGAAATCTTCATATAAGAATCAACTTACAATTAGTAAATCAACTTTTACCTAATCTTATAAATGCAAGAAGAATAATTATAATTTACCTATAATTTTGAAAATAATGGCAATAAATTATACTATCACAGATAGAAAATTTTTATATATGAATATATATATATATATACCCTTAGATGTATTTACCACAGACGTTGCAAATATATATTACATTTCATTAGATATTCTAATTTATTCTTTCTGTAGCTTTAATCCAGTTTGCTGTTTTGCTCTCTACCTATAGAAATCTTAATTCTTTTTTTAATCTAATTTAAAAATATTTACTCTCTTTTCCTTTCTCTTATTGTATTTTAGCTTACCTGACAAAATGCTTCTTGTTCTTGTCTTGAACACTTGAACAACTAATTAATTACACAAATTCTATATTCTTAAAATTAAACAAAAAGCAATAGCAATGATATCATACAATAAAATAATAATATAATAATATAAAATGCCCAATTATTTCAAATGGCTGCTTTGACTACATTTGTAATTAGTGTATTGATTTCATCACTGTTGAAATTAATATAATGGTGATTAAATAATTCTAACAATAAACTTATCAAATTTAGAGAGAAAAAAAGAAGAAAATAAAAAAGAGAAAAAAAGAAATATACTTCTGCTTTAATAGCATATGTTTGCATGTATTAAAACTAAATATTATCAGAACAATATAATAATTGTTAATTAATACGTAATTATTATTATAATAATTGTATTTATAAAATTGTATTAAAAAATTAATTTGTATAAAATTGTAATGTATTTCTTGTGTGCTCTATTGAGTTCGTCATTTTTATGTTTTTGGTATCTTATCCGAAATTTGCATCTTTGTGTATTAATAAGGTTTAATATTTGTCTCGATTTGAATCCTTTGATGGATATTTTTCGAATAAATGAGTGGGTGACATGTACTAAATTTTAAAAAGCTTTATTATTATTAATTCGAAAACATAGAAAAGACAAGAACGAAGAGAAATTGTCTTAATTTATAGGCCCAATTTTCCCACTGTTATATTATGAAGCGTCGTCGCATTTTTCAGCATTTGCGTGGCATTCTTCAATATGCTGTCGACATTGCTACTTGCATCGTCTTCTTTTTGAAACTGTATGAGTATTACGAGATACGTTGTGACTGCGCCAGCAATCTAAAAAAATATTTTTTTATGAATTTTTATTCATTTCCAAAGTTAGCAAAAAAGGAAAATTAAAACTTATTTACCGAAGTTACGAGAGTACGATCCACAGTGAAGAGTCCGCACGCTGAAAACTCCAAAGGGCGGTGTAGAAGTTGAAGAGAAAAGATTTCTAATTGTTTCATACTTTTCTTGTCGTAATTCGCAGACAGCAATTGGCTTACTAAAACCGCTGTCTTCTTTCCCTGCAGAGAGTCGTACAATTCACGAGATCGAAATATAAAATAATAATTATTAATATAAGTTCATATAAAATTTCCTTCAAACTGAACACGTTTTTTTGGCACCGTAATCCTGAACACGTGGGTAACTGGAGTCCGAGTTAATTTTTGTACTCTAAATTTACTTAAAAAAATTCTAAAAAAATTTACACATCTTCTTTTAAGTTTAAATTAAAAGTTTATGTATAGAGTTAAAGAAAAAATATTTTTAAATACTATATTTTTGTTATTTGTTAGATCAAGATTTGGAAACGTAGACGTTTTATATAAAAATTAATAAAAATTTGAAAAAATAATTTTGAACAAAAAGGCTTCGAGGAATTTTTAGTTCAAAGTTCGAAGTTTACGAAAAAAAATACTATATGTCCACGGCTTTAAAAAAATATAATTATTTGAATGATTGAAAATGGGTAATTTTCAGGTATAAAAAAAATGTGTTTTCTGAGGAAATTTATTTTTTAATCTTCACATAATTTATTTGAAAGAAAAGTGAAAACAAAATGTACTTTACATTACAATCTACAATATAAAAATTGATTAATACATACAACCCTGCTGGTTGCTCGTTATCATTAACAAAAGATACTTTTAGCATGAAAATAAATAAACACAATAGAAATTAAAACAATTTGTTTCTTTTTTAGGGAGATTGTCATTGTATATTTATAACTTATTTTTATGAAAACCGATTAACAGCAAAAAACAATATTTAAAAAAAATGTATTTATTCACCTTTTTTTATTTAACCCTCAAACTGAACACGTCTTTCGTGTCCGTGCCATTTAATATACATAGAACAAATACGTGGGTCATTTGTGCCCGCTTCAGATTTAGATTCGTCAGCAGTTTGCACTGAATGAACTGTTTAAATTGTCCTTTCAGTTATAAGTCCCTTTTGACACAAACTTTTTTTTAGATAAGTTTCCAACCTCAAGATTTTATTAATATTTTTTAAAAACAATGATTAAAAATGGCACAGACGCGAAAGACCACGTGTTCAGTTTGGGGATTATGTTTCAATTATTTTACTTTCATAGAATATTTATTGTGATTTATAATCTTCCTGAGTTTTCAAAATTTTATTTTATTTTTATCAGTAATTATCGATAAAAGGAGCTCTGCTTTTCCAGATCTTGATCTTGATATATATTACCAAGTTTATGAAAATATTAAAATTAAGTTTCCTTTTGTCAACATTGCTCGTTTTACCTTACAGTAAATTATTAGTATATATGTATGTTAATTTATTCATTATTTAAATTAGACCATATTATACCTGCATTGTAGTGCCATAAGTGGGCTGCACTATCATAAGCAACCTCCAAACGTGAAAGATGCACCACAGTCCTTGCACCGTAAGAAATAGCGGTTCGCGTCTTCCGCCAGCCTCCATTATCAAAAAGTACGGTGTGATGATTAAATGTATTAAGCAGGTAAGTGTAATTGCGAATACAATGACGCCATAAGCGTTATTTATAAGCAATACCGTATCACACAGTAACGCGTGTACTCTCACCAGTTGGGATATGCTGTCCGTAAAACTTCTGCCATCTGGAAAAAGATTTGTTAGAGTATTAATATTATTAAAATTATATTAGTATTATTATGTACAATATTCATTATTTTTTAATACATATATTTTGACATTTAGCTCTCTATTATTCATATTCTAATTTACTACGAATATGATCAGTATTCGTATTTTTATCAGATTCTTCGTAAACACATTCTTCGTAAGACAGAAGATAAAATCATACTATTTGCAATGGTGGAATCCATAATCTTCGATTTGCGGAACATTCGAGTATTTCCCACCATTTCTTGCCGGAGGTATGTAATGAGTTGTCCTTGATTTCGAAGATCACCAGCTAAGGAGTTTGTATTATTTTAAAAGCGTTAACTTAAAGATTTGACAAAAATGATTAATAACGATTAAAAAGATGCACCTAATCCAAGATCTTTTCTAAAATGATTCGTGATCTTGCCGCTTTTGAGGATGTTCTCGAGACTTTTGTTGACCCTGGAGAACCGCTGGCTCACATTGTACACGATGATGGCATACTGGATCTCTATCATAATGATAACTATGTACATAAAGTACAAGGGAAGAAAATTGAGCGGACCATTGACATCCAGCTTCTTATTTAGCCTCACTTTGTAGTTCCACGTGTAGACATCGAGACATGAGAGACTGATGCAATAGGAGAGGCTGCACAAGGTTAGCAGGATAGTGCATCGTTGCAGCTTCTTTGGCGAGAGAATTCCCAGCCTCTCGTCACACTTAAGGTACATAAACTGATGAATTTAAATGCGATAATTTTTATGGTAAAGGCGATTAGACGACTTACATCGATTAATTTATCAATGACGGTCACCATCTCTTGCCAGCCCAGAATTGGACCGATGATGGAAGCAGCCGTAAGACCCACCACGCCCAACACATCACTTGTGGTGGCAATTATCGCATTTTGCGAATTGAGCCGGGTGCTGAGCTGCCATCCATGTCTGAGATCGCGCCAGAAACCCCAAATCTCGCTGCCTATCAGGCAGATCAATAGGCCCAAACTGCGGTACGTTATTTTAATTTAATTTTATTAATTTATGCGTATTAAAATTAATCTAAGAATCTCTAAACACTCTTATATCTTGTTTATATTAAAGTGGACCAAAAAATAATCTTCCCTGTTTTATTTCCAGATATCACAAAATATTATAAAATATCCCAGTAAATACAAAGCAACAGTAATGTAACATCAATGTTATAATTTCTCACTCAATAATGTAATTGCAATATAACATGCTTTGTATATAACATTTATATTGTTGAGTGAGAAATTATAATATTGATGTTACATTACTGTTGCTTTGTGTTTACTGGGATACAATTTATTATAAAATATACAACATAATTATATTAGTGATTTAAACATTTTATAAATATTTATCATTTTATAAATATTTAACATTTTAAAAATATTTGATAAATATATTTTATAAATATTGTAATCTTAGATTGAACAGATTATAAAGATTATTATAAATATCTCAGCAAATATTTGAAAAATATTTATAGAATCTTACTACAAATATTTTTTGTATCCGGTCTTTTATTGTAGTCTCTAATTTTTATCGAAAGGGAATCTTCAAACTCGCGCCAAGATGAGACAATCTACAAGACTATATAGAAAAAAAGTCTTTTGCTTATATTTTAATAGATAAGTACAATTTATGCATAAGTGGTAAATGAAAACTCGTAATAAAAACAGGGAACTTTACTTTTTGATTTACCCTAGTATCTACTCAATTAAGCAAAAATCATTAATATAACATTATTACAACTAAATTGAATAATATGTAATGTTGTTAAGTATTAGGTTTTAACATTGCAACAGGTGTCAGTAAGTTTTGAAAAAATTAAATAATGCAATTAATGAGAATATCAAATAATTAAAATAAAATAATAAAATTAAAACTTTTGAAATATTTCTATGGTACTAAAAAAACACAATATTATAAAACAATATTTAAAATATGTATTTTTGTATAAAATATATCAGAAGTCAGAATGTTACAAAAATTTACGTGAAATTAATATTTTAAAATTGATTTAATGTTACTTACTTGATAAGGTAATTGCTAAATACTTTTCTTTTAAACTTCTAACAATAAGTGAAAAATTGTTTATTTAGTTTTTATTTAAGATATATATAAAGTAGAAGCTCAAAATTTTCCTATATAAACGCTATATACAGAGTGTTCGCAAGAATAAATGGTGGTTTTTTATCGATTTTTAAAAAATAATACAAACTAAATATTAGTATAAACTTTTTTAATAATTCAGTTACTCAAACAGTTTTATTAACTGTTCAGTAATTTCCAATGTATGCTTTATTAACGGCACGGCATATGTCATAACAATATTCAATTCCTACACTCAATTAAGAACATTTCTGGCATAATTCTCGCAATTGTTTCTATGATTCTACCTTTGGGATGACATAAATCTCTGATTATCGCTCTATACAATGTTTTTCACGTATAAGAAAACTCATCTAAACAATTTTACGTTAAATGTTCTTGATCCACGTACCGAAATGTACTATAAACAGATACAAACTGTTTGAATTGCTGATTATGATTTAAAAAAATTTATATTAATATTTACCTTGTGTTATTTATAAAAATTAATTGAAATATCTCGAATATCTATCTATATTGTTTATATAAGAAAACAATGAGCTCCTATATTGAAGCGTTAAATTAATTTGATCTTTATCTATGTGATTGAGAAGAATTGATTTGAGGCACTTCTAAAAAAAAGTTCGTTTGCGGTGACCACATCAGTTCCGAATAAAGTTATCTGAAATGAATTTTTTTTAGAGCTGCCTCTCGGACATTACTCGTTACTTGGACACTATGGGACATTCTTCCACGAAAAAATTTTGAAATATAATTTTAACGTTGTTTGATACCATGTAAAAGTTTTAGAATAAATGACAAAATAATTTCGACAGAAAAAATTCAAAAGAAAAAACTTTTTTTCCGACCCGTAACTGCGGGTGTCGCCTTAAAGTGTTAAACTAATTTAATGATGTTTATCAACACGTGAAAAATGCGAATCGATTTGATCATTTAATGTCACCTGTAAACGCTATCAATGATGCTCAATCGGCCTTGATACCTGCCGGACACCTGTCGGACAAATCTTATTGGAAATACACCGGACAGTTTACTGATGTGGTAGATCGGGAACACCGCTTGGTATAGATCACTGTTTACCGACTTGTTATTACTCGTCACATGGGGTTTTGCCACGTCATATTCGTCCACGTTTGAGGGTTTGTCTACATACATTTATTCCAGGTTATCAATTTAAATCACACCCTTATATATGTCAAATATTGAACTAATGCAATACAGATTTCTTTACGTGATTTGATTAAAAAAATTTTATGAATCATATTTTAATAATTTCTATAAACTTCTACAATCGTGCAGCATTTATCAAATTTTAATGATGATTTTGTTTCTTTTTTATAAAATATAGTTGATTAAATATAACTTTTCAAAAACATTTTAGATATATTTAAATAGCAAATAGAATATTTAACACTTCACCAATAAAGGTAATGATTTTAATCAAATAAAGTCATTGAAATCGGTGAAGTCATTTATTTTGTAAATATAATTATTTTATTGAAGAAATATTTTGGCTAAAATTTTTATATCTTGATATTTTTTATATTTCTTTTTCTTTATTTATATTCTCTTTTCATATTAAAATACTTATTTTATGTTTGCTTTAATATGATTTTAATTATAGAGGAAGAAGAAGAGAGAAAACAAAGTTTAAAGTACATTATGTAAATATTATAAATATGAATAGTTTAGCATTAAGTAAATTTTAAATTTTATCCAAAACTAATGTAAAATGAAGATATGTATTATCTTACTATGTGTCTTATTCGCCATCTGTTGTTTATGAAAATCGTTCCATTGCACATGCATTTTTCTAGACATGAGATCAGTTTCGTCAATGATATTCGCAGACGCATTCGCAAGATAATTTGCGAGCTGCATTGGATGGACTCCTACAATCAAATAAAATAATTAATTAATTTACGAATCTTTGCAATATTTTTTAATATTAAAATAAAATGTAAAGTGTGTGTGTATGTGTGTGTGTATAGTGCACAAAATAAATAGAAAAGTCCTAATGCAAATTTCACCTTTTTATGTTCGACGGGACGAAATAAAGTGACGAGATCTTTCGTAAAAATACTTTTCGCGCGGAATAAACTTTACGACCACTGTTAATCCCATTATTGATTATCAATCGATCTATTGTTTTGAAATTTATCGACAATTCACGAGAAATCGAGGTATGAATCACAAAACGAAATGCGGTTGCGTTCGCAGCTCTCTATGCATTTTATGCACCTGTTTCTGCTCCTACCATTCGTCCTTGTCGATTGTCGACAAGGATAATTGTTGTTGACGATCGAGTATTCGCGGCAGATGTTTATCCTTCGAAAAACATACATTTATCTACCTCTTGAGTGCATATGCTCAAACACGCGACAAGATTTTCGCATGCAAAGATACACACCGAGATCTATAAAAAAGCTTTGCAATCTCAAGTAGATCAGTGATTTCTCTCGTATAATGGTTCTCATTGAAAGCAAGGGAAAGAATTCTTTTCCTGGACGACAAAAGTCTCTTGGCTGTTTTCCACGCGTGAGCAAATCAATGGAGTAGAGCATGATTCTTGCAGTCATGATATCTTCTATCGTGCAATGTATTATTACGTAAATATTAGGTGAGAATATTAAATGAAAATCAAAGCGCTCTTATTATTGTTGTTTGTTTTCATGCAATCTTTTAATACGTAACTTTTAAATATATGTAATATTGCTCAATACGTTTGATATTTTATGCGAAATATATCTAGGTTTTTTATCTAAAAACTCATAGGAAAATAATAATCGCTAATTTTCCTAACTGTGTTATTTTCCACCATTTTTTCTATTTGCTATAAAATGTATATAAAAATATAATTACATGTATGTATACAGGGTATTTCACTTTAATTGATACAGTCGAATATCTGGAAATGAAGAGATTTTAGAAAAAAATATTTCAGACAAAAGTTGTTTGGCTCGAAGAGAAAAATAAGATAAACATATTAGTTTCAGCTTAGATGTACATACATGTCAAAGTTATTATATGGAAGTATCTTGTTTTTTTTAAATGGAATTAATCTAATGTTTTTATATAAATTGATTCCTTGCAATATTCTGCGTAAAAAGATTATAAGAGTATGATGACCAAAAATTGAATAGTTTACGAGATATTTTAGACTTCAATTTGATATTTTATGTAAATTATGAAATATCTCGTAAAATATTTTAAATTTTTAATTTCAATTGTAATTTCAATTTCTTTGATTATTTTACATCAATTGCTTTAATTATCTTACAGAAAAAATATGTAATTGTTCGTTGCAAATTCATTTTTTTTCTTAAAAATAATTATGTGTTTTCTTTACACCAATTAATTTCTCTTATTATTCTGCATAAAAGTATTGAGGCAAGGTAATTGAAAAAGTAATATTTACGATATTTCATAGTTTAAGTAAAATTATATCAAATTAAAGTATAAATCTCGTAACTATTCAAGTTTTAGCCATCATACCTTTATAATTATTAACACAGAATATTAGAAAGAGTCAATTTATATGAAAAAAATTAGGGGGATTCCATTTAAAGAAACAAGATTTACTTTCATATGACTTTGGCACATCCAAAGTCAAATTATTGGCACAATAATCTCCCTCAAAGTCACCAAACTTTTGTCGAAACATTTTTCGATGCCTTGATTTTCGAGAAATATTAATGTACGTATATTATTTAAAATGAATGAGATATCCTGTATACATATTATATCTATGATACATTATCCTGTACAATTATTTATTTTAACGTTTATGTAAAATAAATATTTAAGCTTGACTATTTTAACATTTAAACTAACTTATTTTAAAGTTTTTAAAATATTTTTAAAAATGGTTTTCAAAAATTTCTTTGATTTCTTTAAAACATTGCTTGCTGATTGGGAATTTTATACATACACACATTTATACACTTACATACATACATACAATATATGTAAGATGTAGGTATGTATACACCTACGCACTTAACATAACATCGGTGCAAATATTGTACATACTTGACAATCACCGTTAATAATAGTGCCACTTGATCGATATGACGAGTAATATCTGACTTTCGTGTCAACCACGTGTCACAATCTACATCTGTAATTACAATCGATTGCAATTTTTTTACACCTATCTTATACACTGGTGAACATAATCTTCGTTGCTGTATTTTTAATTAGTTTCTTTTTGCATATTTTTTCATGTTTATTTTGTATAGTAGCGCATATGTATGATAATATGACACATTAATAATTTTCATAAAATTACTATTTATAAAAACAATATTTATAATATTTATTAAATATTCAAATATTTATTAAGATTAATATTTGTACTTTTCTTTCAAGAGAAATCTTTTTCATATAAAATGTAGCAAAAAGTTCGATTTCTCTCTTTTTTACCACTTCGTAAAAAAATTAAAAAACTATAATTACCATATTTAAACAGAAATCTTATTAAAATGAAATATAATTTTATTAAAATGAAGTATGTCACTTATTATTATATAATGCAGAAAGAATACTATTGTACTTGACAATGTACACTTATTACAGTTGGCCCAACATTATTCTTACGAGTATAAAATGATTTTGAAAAATATAAAAAAGACTTTGTTATCCAGAATTACACGTACCCTGTTGGATTGAAGAACTGAACACGTAGAACTGAAAGAAGCTACGTCGTCGTCGTTGTTGTCGGAAGGGGAGCTTCTCGTGAAAGGAAAACTTTTGTGTAAACATTGTAACTTCCATCACTCTTGTATTTTCCGCACAATCGATCAACCGCCGCGATAAATGTCCGTAATTACGCGAGAGTATGAGATATACGATGAAAGACTATTATTTCTTTTCAGTATTAAATAATAAAATCTAAACATGAATTGAGATTTTTTCGAAAAAATGGCGATAAAAGGAAATTAGTTACTGTTAAATTAATTACTCTCTCTTTATCGACAAATATAATGAGGGTAGTTTTATCGTTAAAATATTCCATTACAGCCATTATCGTTACAAATAACGCGTTACTTTTCAACCTTGCGTCTCTCTTATAGTATACGTACATCTTTTTTTAACTGTATAATTATTTTATTTGTGTAATTAATTTATTTCTTGCAAAAAAATTACGCAAAGAAAATTATGTGTTTTTAAGTTCATTATTTTTGCACATATAAATACGTTTAGATCGCGATAGAGAAATACATATATATATATATATATATATATATATATATATGTATATATATATATATATATATGTATGTGTGTGTGTACACATACACATGCACACACACACATTTAAAATATAATAGAACTACGCTAAATTAGATAAACATACACAGATTATAATACGCTGAGATCATCGTAATATAATACATATAAACACACATATACATATATCATACCATAGCAACTTCTTTACAAACTTTCTACAAACGATATCTTTATAAATTTTTAATAAAAATTTTAATCAAAATCTGTATGTTAAAAATTTACAATATTATTTATTATAAAATATCTTATCTTCTTTTAAGATTGATTTTAATGCTGACCTTAATCCATATATAAAAATTTTTATTAGTATAATTTATTGCTATTACTTTCAAAATTATATGTAAATTATAGTCATTCTACTTTAATTCATTTATCTACTATTTAATGAATCAAATAACAAGTTTACCTTTTTAATCAATTTCGTAATAGCATCACAGATATGACTTAATATTTTATCACACTTTCATTTTTTATATATCTTATTGTCTTAGTCAAAAATATTTAATTACAATATATCCACAGTGTATTTAACTTTTATTTCATTTGTTGTCAATTGATACATTGGGTAAACTTTTAATTCAAAATATCAATCAATACTTATCTACTATAACTATTAATTAATACATATATATATATGCATAACTTATATTTTAATAACTAGTGGCAAATTGACGAAGAATAAATAATAATCTACATCTGCTCAATTGTAAATGGTTATCCTTCAATGTTAGAAATCTAAATGTAATATATTAAAGTCTGTTATCGAATTGTATCATCATATTCTCTACTCGTTCACGTATTCTTCCTGGATTCAATTATGAATTTTAAAAAATATGTAAAACTTGTGATAGTTATAAAGTGAATATTAAAGTTGTAAAAAGCGTTTTTTATATAATGACATAAGTCGACTTTTATATTGCTTCGACAAAATTTCGATTAATTTAATCATTGACTAATTTATCAAGTTGTGTTTCCTTATGTCACTTAAATGAAAAATGAAAAGATTTATGTCATTTAAAAAGAAAATTAAATAAAAGTAAATATTAACTTATTTATATGCTCTTTAATCATTAATGCAGAATATCAAATTTTTTTACGTTATTGTTATTTCATTTGTTTTAAAATAATTTAGTTTTATTTTTACTTTTCTTTTGAAATAAAAATTATTAGATATTTTCTTGAAATATTATGTGACAAGTTGTTTAATATATTATTTATTTTTTGCAGTCATTAATAAATTATTAATTTTATAATCTTTTCTTTTTAATTTCTTTCTTAATAATATTAGTTGTTTGCTTCTTATAGCAAGCTTTTGTTTAAATTCCTCTTGATTTTGATGTATAACTACATTCAGTGCGTTTGCCTGAAGTTTCAAATCATTCTTGTGTTTCTTTTGGACAGATAGTATTAAATCTTTTAATCTAGTATTCTCTTCTTCCAACTTTTGAATTTTCAATTCTGCCTCTTCTAGTGCAGTTGAAATATTCCTCTTATTTTCTTGACTTTTCTCTTCTCTTCTTATGCTTTCCTCTTTTATCTCTTTTCTTCTTACTTTTTTTGTATCTTTTCTCTTTATATTTGTCTCTTCTTTTCTTATGCTTATCTCTTTTATTTCATTTTTTTTAATGTTTATAGCTTCTGCCTCTTTTCTCTGTATATTTGCTTCTATATCTTTTCTCTTTGTGCTTGTTTCTTCTATCTTAACTTCTATTGTGTTTTCTGCTTCTGTCTCTTTTCTCTGTATGTCTTCTGTTTCTTTTCTCCTTATGTTTATCTCTTCTATGTCTGTAACAAATAAATGCCAAATAAGAAATTTTAATAAATATAAAAATCATATCAATAAACAGAATCTCAAGATACTTACTTTGTACATAATTTTTATTTACGATATATTTTATATAGATACTCTGGTTATTTGGTTTTTCTACAATAAAACAAATAATTAACTTCTAAATCGACTTTTTAATGCTATATCTATGATTTATTATATTTACATGCTTATGATCATAGAATCTAATGTTAGTAATATTTTTTAATTTTCATCTTCTATACATATATACTTACGTGTATTTATCACAGACGTTGTAAATACATTTTGTGTGGGTACGACATCTGTTTTCAAACGCTTTTTTATTTTTGTATTGCTAAAATCATCTTCTCTAAAATGTGCTTCACATATTGCACTGTTTACTGTAGGTATCCAATTTGTTCTTCCTGTAGCTTTAATCCATTGTACTGCTATGCTCTCTACCTGTGGAAATCTAAATTCTTTTTCTAATTATAAATAATTTTTCTAATCTAAAAACATGTATTCACTCTCTTTTTCTTTTTCTTATTGTATTTTAATAGCTTACTTAAAAAAATGTTTCTTGTTCTTGTCTTTAGCACTTGGACAACCAGTTACTGCACACCGTATTGGCATTCTTGAAACTAAACAGAAAATAATATAATAATATCATTTAATAAAATAATAATATAAAATGATAATGTAAAATTAACAGACTTCTATATAATATACTAGACCTAGCATCCTTTGTCCTTTAACTGTGTTCTTTATGTAGAATCCTGCTTATGTACGAGGTTTAATAAATATAAGGTATAATTTGAAGAGAACAAAAGAGAGAAAGAAGAGAGAGCATTAAAGAAATCTGTATTTATTGCTCTCTGCTGCTCTTTCCAAACAAGACTATATCTTAAGAAACTTTGCAATGCGCATGTGAGAATTTTAGTACATATGTCTTACGTCCATGTTAAAGTTATTGGTCTAGTGCTAGTGTATTGTATAGAAGTCTGTGTGTATATATATATACTTAGATTATTAATATCATAGGATAGCCATTTACAATCCAGCAGAATATATATAGGTTGAATCAATATACATTCTGTCAAATTTTAATTTGATAGTTATTAAAATATGTATTATTTTCATGTATAAACAAGTATTTTGATTGATAACTACAGATAAGTACTAACTGATATTCTGCCCAATTGTTTCAAATGACTGCCCTGGCTTCATCTGTAACATTACTATTGAAATCAATATAATAATGGTGATTAAAACAATGTTAATAATGGTGGTTAAACAATAGTTAAATAATCTTAACAATCAAATTTAATTAAATAATCTTAACTAGAAAAATTTAGAAAAAAAACAAAAAAAGAAAATAAAAAAGAAAAAATGTTCTATTTTAATGACATATGGATATATGTACTAAAAGTAAATATTATCAGGACAATATATTGTTATAATCAATATTATAATATTTATATAATTACAAAAATATATTATTTTAATTATATTTGTAGAAAAAGTATATGGATAATTATTTACGTACTTACATATATCTGTCAAGATTTTGATTAGATAAATTATGAGTAGAGATATATCTTGTTTTAATCTTATTAATTACAATCCCATAGAAAAATCATCAATTATAAAATGTCATTGGAAATACAACTTGATGATGTTGGTATCTAATTTTTTCTATTAACGGCTGCTATCCATTGCACCAGTAATTTCAGTATACTTACAGGAAATCTAAATTATTCAACACAGATTAATTATTAATTTAACATTAAACATATTTAGACAATAATAATTAAATAATCAAGAGAACACAACATAATAATAGCATAAGCATCACAATAATTCTATCATGTTTTTTTTTACTTACAAAATATAAGAAAGAAATTTTATTCTCTTCTTTTCTGTTAATTGTGCTTTAGCATCCGACAACAGCATATTTATATGGCATTATATAATATAATTCTCTTATTTTATTATACAGTTCTTCACTATATAATACATGCAATAGATACATGACACTTGCCACAAGAGAGAAGTTAGATATAAAGCGCGGGAGCCAACAGCCAACCAAAAAAAATATGTATCAAGTGATCCGACTGTCCTTGTCTGTCTTGCACGCTCTTTCACAGTCTAGACAAGGACAGGTCACTTAATATTTTATCTCTATCTAACCGCTTGATATCTCCACCACAGTTTAACGTGTCTCCACTATCTTCTCTCTGCTTGTTACTTGTCATAGAAGCTGAGTTTATATCAAATTTACAATAGATGTAACCTTTATGTCAAAGAAAGAAATTAACCAATCATATTTGATTACTCTTCTCACATTCAACTGTGATCAGCTATTGTAAATCCGGCCTGAGGAGACCATAAACATGCTTTGTTCTTGTTCAACTTTCAGCAAGTGACAAAGATAGAACAACTTAGTGGCTTTACGGCTGCGTGAAAAATGAGTATAGTAAGTGAAGTGACCAATCAGGATAAAGAAATCGTTGACAAAATCTTTGCTCCTTTTGTTCTGATTTGCTTGCACCCGAGTGCAGAACCTGAACGCAGCCCAAAATATACGTCATGTCATATGCATCATATTTATTTTATATGTACTGTAGCTGTCAATCATCTTGAATCTAATTGAGTGAAGCGTTAATAAATAATATATCGGCGCGATTCGTATTTCCAACATACAGAAAAAATGTAGAGAAAGAGAAATCTCTGCAAGGAGGAAATAAATTTGCGAATGAAACAATAATGGAAGTGTCTTTTTGAACGGTTATATATTATCGTGAATTATTTAATAAAAATGGAATGCAATGAGGAAGACTGGTCTGTAGAATGTTCCGATGATGAAAAGTACGAAGTGAACGCAAAGGTGAGATAATCGAATACAATATATATAAATCTTGAAATTATCGCTACTTATTATCTTATTGTTAATAAATTATAATTCTGTAATAAAATTCTCAAGTATTATTCTTAAATATAAAAATATTGTCTATTATTACGACTTTTATTTACCATTTACGCACAAATTGAACTTATTGTGCTAAAATATAAATAAATAATAAAAAATAAATAAAATATAAATCTAAATTATAATGACTATTTTCCGATATAGTCTTTGAGAAGATTGATTACTTGTTTCATCTTGAAACGAGTTTCAAGATTTCATTTTAATAATTGATGTTTAAACTATTTTCTTAACTTTCTGTATTGTCACTTATTGTTACATCATTTAGAAATCATTTTTCTCCAGATGTTTCTTCAACGACTCAAATAAAAATTAAAAGGATATAGATTCAAGCTATAGCGATGATGCTCCATAATATTCTTATCAAATGATTACAAAATTCTTGAGTTCGATATGCAAAGTGTATTTATATACATATTTAATATTTATATATATATATATATATATATATATATATATATGTATATATCTAAAACTATTCATTAGCTTCCACAATAAGTCTAATTTATGTATAAATTGTAAATAAGAGTTGATAAAATGGGAAACCTTATTTTTTATCCATCCTTATTTATCATACATATTTTTCTGTTTTTTATTATAAATGTCTAAATTTGCATTTCAATTTATGTTGTTAATTTTTTTTAAACAATTTTTTATAAATATCTTTTTTGTTTGTGTAGCATGAATGGAATATAAAGGCTGAAGACATAGTCTCATTGATTGAAGGTTTGGAAGCTAATAATCATGTTTTAGAACTTGAATGGAAGTGTCCTGGTAGACGAGGACCTTCTCCTATTCCTTCAAACAATCGACAACAAGAACATGGATCTCAGGAATACAAGTAAGTTTCTAATAATAATTTTTAATTATCTTAATTGAATTTTTTATATTGATGTTTTTTTATATTGATATTTTTCTATCTTTATAGAACTGAAGAAAAGTCTGACTTTGATTTTATGGATGAAATGTCATCTCCAAGACTACCTGTCCGTAGAGTTGGTGAGAGTACTCCAAAAGGTAGTGCCAAGAAGAAAACTGCCAATTTTAACAGAGTATTAGTGACTATGATGAGACATCATAGGATGGAGCAACAAGAAATCAATACCAGTCCGAAAAAAAGTGAATCTCCTGGATTAAAGCCGCATCCTTCCACTTAAAAACACAAAGTTTATCTGTTTTATAATGAAGTGATTCGTACGCAAAAGTTGCACAACACATAAGATTGTAATGTTGAAATAAGATTTTTATAAAGACAGATACTATTCTACATATTGTAAAAAGTACTTTTTATTAGAAAAAATTCTTTAAAGAATGAGATATTATACTTATGAGTATTGTTAGTCTATCTTTCACGAGGATATTCATGTTAAGTTTCTCTCTCTCTCTATAGCTACAAAAATTATGATATATTTCTACTCAAATTTTTATAGAATCGTCTCTGTAAAGATAAAATATGTAAATAGATATTCATTAATGTATTTACAGTATTTTATTTTCAACTTTATGTTATAATGTGTAATGTACAAACTTTACACACAAGATGTATGCACAAAATTTTTATATCAAGCTATGCGATAAATTTTGCGGAAACAAATCGAATGGTAAATATTGAAGCACATTCTGTAACATTTACAGATTGTGCATATTTCTCATTGATTAACATGTATTCGTATCGTTTCCCGTTTCAGCATGTCTGGCCCAATCAGGAAAATCCTTAATTCCGTAAACGAAAACACCCCATGTCGGAAAGAGGATAACTTCTACTATTAAACTATAGATCGCAGGCGCGCAACCTCCGGCGATTAACCAATTAGTCGGGATATGTCCAGCGATGGTTATTATCGCGTTCGGTGGTGTTCCGACCGGCAGACGGAATGAGAACGAGCACATCAATGTGGCTGGTATCATCAAATACATGGGATGGATCTCCATCGCTACGCACTAACGGACAAGAAAGAAATATTCAATAAGCAAATGCGCGAACATAATATGTCAACAGACTCACAGCAAATTCAGAAACTGCTGACAAATTGGCATCAACTGTATTTGCAGTAATCTTGTCATCTGTCGGCAGAGCCTGCTGACAGAATCTGACAGCAGTCTGCTACTACAGTTCTGTTGACAATCTTATCTTTCATAATCAAAATTAACCGACTCTATACTAAATTTGTAGCCTTTCTGCTAATAATTAGCAAACATTTGGCAAAATCTATTCAAACAGACCTATTTGATTGAGTTATTTCGTTTTATGGCTCGAGATGCCTTTTATTGAATTTTTTCAAGATATATTTTTTATATGGATTAAAAAATAGCAATAACGTACGCGGAAAGAAATATAAATATAAATGTAAATATACTTTATTTATGAAAATAATAGTGAGAAATTAAATGGAGTGTGCTATGAATGAAAGACAAAAATATTAATTAAATTTTAAATGTAATATATATATATGTATGTATAAGAATATTTAAAGAAGAAGGAAGATAAAAAATCAGAAAATTTTTAAACTTTGGATATTAAAAAAAAATTCCATATTTATAAAAAAATCACCTATTATATAAAAAACAAAAATAATAATTGTTTAATATTAATGTAAACAATCCGAAGCAAAAAATTTAATTAGGATTAATTATATTTTCTCAAAAGAATAAAATAAAATATAAGTTTTTTTATATATTCTATACAAACATATAAATATGAAAGAAGAGTTTCTTAATCTTACCATTTGAGCTATCACTGGTAGAGTAATATTCGCGATACCCACGTTCGAGGTGAATTCTGTTAAGGTACCTTCGAAGAAGCACACCAGGGCAAGTATTACGATAGGCGGCAAGTAACGAAGCGGTAGCAAGGCTTCACCGACACGTTTTGCCATGCAGGATGCGACACTTCCGCGCGAAATCGCGAAACCACCACCCAAGAGGAACATCAGGCTCCATGGCATCTTACTCTGGATTACTTTCCACGTTATCAAACCTTCGGACGATCTTTTTGGTCTTTTAGCGGCTGCGACATGCATATAATCACAAAAAATGCAAGCAAAGTCTCATTGCCCTAAGAAATTTTATAAAAATTTCATAGTTTTTTTTTTTAAATAAAGAGAACTTTTTAAGCAAAAAACACATGTACACACAATATCACGTAATTGACTATTAAATAAAAATAATTTTCGCGATTTTAAAAATTATATTCGACAGCCAATTGTGATAATGTGTCTACCTTCTTTTGCTGGAAAGCTGCCAAAATTAACAAATATATTTTTTCTTTTTCTTTCTGAATCTCTTATATTAAAGCTTATAGCTTAAAATATTTGAAAGAGAAAGCATATGATTATGGTCTTTAGAATTATTATTATATCTAAGAATATATTGAATGCTAATAGATTTCCGCAACTTCTTACGATCTTGACTGTAACTGTAGATGAAGCTGGGGTCTTTTGGGATGAAAAACATCAAGATAGAGGCGAATATCACCGGCACTGAGTCTCTGAGATCTCTACGCATTACGCATTCATTATATATTTCATATATTGTGTATGTATACATATATGTAACTATTGTCTCACGAAATAACCAGAATACTAACACATCAGTCATCAGTTCGGACCATCCAACGACAAAACCAGGTCTGCGAAATATCCAAAGAAACACGCACATAAAGAACAACGTAGCCACTCCGTACTCGTGAAACGTTACGTGTCCTAAATTTTTATATCTCTCCTGTATAACCTGGGAATATATTTTGTCAAAATCAACTTTCAGTATGAAAATTTGAAATTACATTTCACAATTTTGATATTTTGTCGAGTTAACTATTCCACTAAAAATATGCAAAAAAAATTTTTTTTAATAAAAGCTATCGCACAAAATCACAATCGAATCAATATTATATATCCTTCTATTGTATATATTTAAAATTATTCTATATGAGAGAGAATTGTCAATAAAATAAATCGTTGACTAAAACTTAATAAGTGCCCATTCTCGAAAAAATTTGGTGTATATGATTGTGTATGTATGCCTATATATTTGTATAATAATATAAAAATAATTAAATATAAAATATGCCCGTATATTTTCTTTTTCTTGTATAATCTGTCCGTTATGTACAAGAAAAAAATAAGAATAATTGAAAAATAATTAAAAGAATAATTGTTTTGATTTTTTTTTTAGAAAAAGAATTTTAATAAGTAAGATAAATTGCTTTTTATATATTAATTATATATAAATTATATGAATTCTTTCCCGAGGAAAAATTTGTAATTAAAGAAATGGTCTCCATGAAAATTCTTTCTAACGTAGAATCAAAATAATTTTTAAATATTTATTTATGTTTATACATAATTTTACTTGATTCGTAACGGCTTCGCCTTCAGCTCCGATTGTGGCCATCACTGCATCTTTACTACGCGGTCTCAGGAATCCCATAAAAGCGACTCGCAAGTATATCCACGTGAGGAAGGAATTGACAACCATCTGGGGAAAAGATGCGACCATCCATTCAGTGAAGCTGATTGGTTCGGCGTCGGGAAATGTGGTCTCGTAGATTCCCTTAAAGGTCAGATTTGTTCCAGTCCCTACAATTGTTCCGGTTCCGCCAAACGTCGAGCAATAAGCCGCAGCTAACAAGTACGCCCTCGTTATTCTCGTCGGTATTAACTCGCTACGCAAAAAGGATCATTATGTCGTATAAAAATATATGAAAGTATAACTTTAAACATTTGCTACTTTCTTGTTAAAAATTCTATCTATAAAATTGAAGTTCGCGCGATTCATTTAAATTTAAGACAGTTAATATATCTCTCTCTATATATATATATATATAATAAAATTTTAATTTTCTACTATATAACTCAATTTAATTCAATTTTAAATAATTTATTATTATTTGTTATTAGTATGTTATTATTTCATAATTTATATTCAATTTTAATATAACTTATGTATATAGAGTTTTAATAATTTATATATTTCGTAATTTATATTATTATTTATATCAATTTTTTATTAATTTTAATAATTTATATTTCATTTTATCAGTTTTACTAATTTTAATCATTGATACTTAGTTTTAACAAAAATAAATTAATAATAAATTGGTAATAATTTTAATAATTATTTTATTTTATATTTTATGTCATTATTTATATCGATTATAATTATTATCGTTTTACTTACGTTACATCAGGCTTTTCTGGATCTATTATCTTTGTCCTGAATACTGTACCCACTCCAGCCTATAGAGAAAAACAATTAAATGTGATAAAAATAGAGAATAAAAGTTTCATACACATTACGTAATTTGCGTATAATATTTGACCGTAAACTATTGTGAAATAGAAATTTTCTAAATTCTAACAATATATTTATTATATGTTCAAATAAATATAATAAAGTCAACAAGATTAATTGAGAGAAGAAGAGAGAGAGAGAGAGAGAGAAATTAAATATTGTAATTATATATTTTATGTATATATATAATACAAGTACATAACTAATAAGAATATAAAATAAAATACAACAAAAAATAAAAAATATGTTTTTTTATCTTTAATTATTTTTTTTTATTTTTATCACTTATTATTTATGTTATTATGTTATCTTTATTATCATTAATTTTTATTATTTATTTTATTGTATTTTTCATAAATTATATTTTCATATATATATGTATTATTATATGTATTAAGTATCGACACCTGTTCTAATTCGCGCAGAACGGCGAATATGATAGGCACCATCATAGCGGTGGCCGCGGTATTCGACACCCACATGGATATGAAGGTTGTGACCACGCAGAGGCCGCCAAGCAGTTTCGCGTGGCTGCAGCCAACCGTCTTCATGACCCCGAGGGCGATCCTGAGATGCAGATTGCTATGCTCGATAGCGATGGCGAGGATCAGACCGCCGATGAATACCATTATGGTGTCGTTCATGTAACAGGCGCACGTATCCGCCGTACTTAGTATACCAAAAGCCGGGAACATCACTACAGGGATCAGTGACGTTACCGCCATCGGGAAGCAATCAGTCACCCAGTAGCCGCCCATCAGCAACACCACATACGCACATCTGACTTCCTGCGAAAGTCACGTGCGGTCATGTTTTTTTTTTTTTTTTATTTTATTTTATGTCCTTCAAGAGTAAAGTTTGAGATTTAAATGCACGAAAGAAGAATTTGGTTATTTCTTTATTAATTTTGGAAATTGATGAAAAATTAAAGAGATTAATAAAAAATATAATACCGAGCAGTCGTAAATCAAGAGAAAAGGTAATAGGAAGAGCGCCCAGAGAAGTGCAAAGATGATCTTCCAGTAGATCTTAAAGAATCGTCCCGTATCTCTCAAGCAGCTGGCTAGTTTTCTCACATAGTCAAGTTCCTCTCTTCTTTCGACCCTAATCGCAAAGCTTATTACGTTTCTCTATTACATAAATTTATACCGTAAGTTTAGTTTTCACTAAGCTTGAATTCCTTCGGACTTCTCAACAAAACTTCTCGAAGAAGTTTAATCATTTTATTGTACAATCCTCTCGATGTAAATGTTGTTTAATGAAATGTTCTGAGGAATTCGATATTAAATCCGTCGCACTGACCTTTCCCTTGGCTCTTCATCTTCATCGTCTCTCTTCTCGGCCATATTATTTAAGAATTAGGTGCGTTTTATGTCTTATACAAATCTAGCATCCTGTCAAAATACATTAATATTAATCTGAATATTGATTATAATTCACAAATATATCGCGATCTCGAAGTATTTCTCACTTGTTAATTTGTTTTTAATCGGCAATTAATATCACATCAAACAAATTATCAATGTACATACATATATGTATATGCCAGCTAATAATTAACGCTTCATATATGTTTAATTATCTATAATAATATTATTTGTCGCATAAATTTCAATTTGTAATTCGAAAATTTTTTGCATCTAACAAAACAATAATAATCTGTAATTTATTATTTAATTATTCATTATTTATTTATTTTATCAGGCCGTATTTCTTTTAAAATTGTCGAGTATTTGTTGCATTTTTAAATATACATAGTAAAACAAATTTATAATATTAAAAAAATAATTTTCGAATAATTTTTAAAATTTTGTTGAAAAATATGATCTCTTGGGCTGTAACTCACTTGGCTTATATGTAAAACCGACCCTGGTACTAGACAGGGTGGCGCTCGCTGAAATTGTTCGTGTGACGAAGAATTCACTGTATATGGATGAGACGATGGACCAGGAATGTTAAAGGATCAGAACGACGTCGCGTCTCTCGTGTTTTACATTCCTGATCACTCTAGCCGCGATTAATTACACGCCTGAATTTAATTGCGCGCCGAGGAGTTTATTTACGATTAAATTTGCTCGTTCCTGAAATTATATGATTTTGTGGTACTAATAATTTCTGCAATGATTTACTTATAAAATATTATTTTCCGATTACATAGCATAGATAACTGAGAGTACAAAATTCTCAGTTTTAATAGAAATAAAGAGATTCTCTTGTCGATTATTTTGCAAAAATGGTAAAAGATATAATTACAGAAATTTAAAACAAAAGATGAAAATAATTTGCATTAAAATATTAATGTAGTTGAGAAAGATAATTTTAGAAATAATTTTAAAAAATTAATAAAATACAATTTTTTGTAAAATAAAACATATAATGTATTGTATAATGAGAGAAAATAAAGATCTTGCAAAGAAATTTAATGATGTCGATAAATCTTACACTCGAGATATTTGTGTCACTACGAAATTCTCATTTAATATCTCTATTCACAATAAAGGAGGAATTTACTTTCGCGTACAAATCTAAAATTTTAAACTTTCTCAACGTTTCTATTCTTTAAAGACCAATTCAATTTGTGAGACTAAAAATCGTAGAAAATTTTTAGTGTGTTTGAAAGTTTGTACATATTTAAATCAATTTTTTTTTTGAAGAAAGGAGTCAATTGGCAAAATAATGTCAAAAATTTTGAAAAGTAATTCTTTTTTATAACATTACTAATTATTTAACGATATTATTATTAACATATTATGTATCTCATAACACTTTCTCAATAGTATTATTTTAACATATATTCTCTTTATAACATATGATATATTTGATATTAGCTCCATTATGGAGCTAAAATTTATGGATAATTAATTAATAATTAATAATTAATAATTTAGTTGCCAGAACGGCCATTTAACGGTGGGACTTTTATTTTATATATGAATAATCAATCCTATTCTGATAACATAAATATAACTTAATAACAACACATAAATATACTCTTTACACTTCGTTATCGTCGTGTATAATAAGCCAGGATCATCTTAGCTAATGATAAGCGGCGAAGCCGGCTTATGGCTTTTGGGCAATATCATGATGTTTCGCCCAATCTGGAAATTCCCCGATGCCGTAGACGAATGCTCCCCAAGTGGGGAATAGGATAACTTGCACTATCAGAGTGTACATTGCGGGGAAGCATCCGGCCACTATTAGCATCCGAGTTTGTATGTGGCCTGCGACGGTTATGATCGCATTCGGTGGTGTAGCGACCGGCATTCTGAACGCGTACGAGCACATCAGGGTCACCGGCATCATCAGGTACAACGGATGTATCCTCATTGCCACGCACTTTGAGCGTAAATATAAAAGGTTACTTCTGCCATCAATTATTCGCGTCAACAAATATTAGGGTGGATGAAAAAGTAAGGCTGTTTTATTACGACTAAGGTTTCTAATCCTACATGGAAAAAAAGTAAGGGTCAAATCAAAACTTATTATATACTCATATAAACGCGTTCATTGTTTCATATATACGCAACAATTTATAATTTTCTTAGAAGAATTAAAAAATCTTAAATTTCAACAATATTTATAATCTTATTTCAATATTACAATTGTCATTTCAAGAATAAAATAATTATTTTAACTCTAAGAAAATTATAATCTTCGATTTGAACATGTGTTATTTTCTATCCAACATTTTTTCCTCTCCATTCAAGAAAATTATTCTTAAATAACAAGAATATATTTTTCTTGGTTGGACTATATAAAATGTCTTCATCCAAACAAATTTTCTTTGTTTAACGCAATATAATCTCATTTCAAGATTTACATTTTAAAATTAAAGATATTGTCAAAATAAGAATATTCTTTTTTCTATGTAGAATTTACAGTCTCCAAAATAGTTGAGATACAAGACTACAAATTTCGAAATGTCGGGATTATTTAGTACTTATATAAAATTTTATATACATATTATCTTTAGTACTTATATAAAATTTTTGTATACAAATTTTTTTCTTTAATAATTATTATTTATAATAATCAATATCTATTATTAATATTTCAGCGCATTTATTAGAGAGATCTGTAGTTAAAATCTAACTCTAAATAAAGATCACTTTTATTTATTTCATATATCGAAGGAGTTTTTTACTTTAAATTTCGTGGAACAGTAAATCTATATTTTTTATCTTAAAAGCTTTATTTTTTAATCATAACTTTATTTTTACAAGATTTGTTTAATTAATAATTTTAATGTAATATAATATAAAATAATATGCTTTAATTTAAATTTTTTTGTTACTTTTACTGCTAGGATTAAATTTTTAGTCTTTATTGTTCTGTATATATTAAGTATATAAATATCTCATTTATTGAAAACTATTTTTTAGTTTGATTAAAGACCTCAATTTCCAGTAAAGTAGAAGTTCTCTTTTATTTTGATTTATATTTTAAAATTCACAAATTATTTTTAATTTTTATTTTTATTTCCATTCGTCGTTTTTAATATTCATTTCTATGTAAAAAAAATAATAAAAATGTTTTATTTGATTTAAGATCTTATTTTTACAAGTTAATGTTACCTTTTGTTTAATTTTAATTTTTGTTTAAAATATTCTTATTAGATAGTTTATGTTAGATATCTAATTATTAATACAATATAAATTTTACTTTTTTGTTTCTATTTACATTAATAAAATGATGATTCTCTATAATTATTTTTGTTCACATAAATATAATCCCGGGGCTAATCCCGGAATCTCGAGATTGAGTCCAGAAAATCCCAAAATCCTAGGATCATAAATCGTCTCCGGCATTGGATTATTCTAATTACGACTTTTATTTACCACTTATGTACAAATTGGACTTATTATGCTAAAATAAAATAAAAGCTGATGACTATTTTTCAAACACGTAACTATCAACTTGGCAATGAGAGCCATGCGCGAATGTTAATGCGTAAATTTCTTTAGAAAATTATTATTTCCGCGAAAATTGAACCGTGCATAGGGCACATATTTTACTTGGTATACTTTAGCAAGAAATAGATTTTCATTTTTTGAGAATTCTATATCCCCTCTTTATCCTCGTGAAGAGATGTAGGCGAGAAAAAATATCGAGACGACTATTTTTCAATCTTCGAGAAGATTGATGTATTTATCTCATCTTGGCAAAAATTCAAAGATTCCCTTCCCATAAAAATCCAGCTTTTGATGTTTAAATCATTCTTAAACACTATTCTGTACCGTTGCTGGAAATTGTCTGTTTCCAAGATGTTTCTTCAGCAAACAAATAAAAATCGGAAGAAGTCAAATTCAGGCTAAATAATGCTTCATAATTTTCCAATCAAATGATTGTAACAATTTCTGAGTTTGATATGCAAAGTGAGGTTTGATATCGTGAGGAAAATTCACAAAAGCTTCTCTCTAGAGAAGCTCTTTTTTAAATTGCTTCTTTGATAATGCAGCAATACAGAATCCTGTTTAAATGTGATTTAAAACATCAAGAGAGCCGGATTTTTGCCGACAGGAAATCTTTAAACTCATACCAAGATGAAATAAATTTTTTCAAAGACTATATTTCAAAGTAATTATTAGCTACTATTTTAACACAAGTATTTGTGTGTAAGTTGTAAATAAAAATCGTAATAAAATTTCACTTTTTGATCCACTCTAGTATTTGCACGAATTTTCTCACCATGTGAGCGACGACGGGCAGAAGTATGTTGGCCGTGCCGACATTCGAAGTAAACTCTGTCATGGTACCCACAAATAAAAGGACGAGACCCAGCATCAGCACAGGGGGTAGTTCCTTCAGGGGCACCAGAGCCAGTCCTACCTTCATGGCGAGTCCGGAGACGCTGCTGCCCTTCGAGACGGCAAAACCGCTGCCCAACAGAAGCACCAGCCTCCACGGCATTTTTTTGTGGATGACTTGCCACGTGATCAGACCCTCGGACGATGTTCTCGGCCGTCTGGAAGCTATGCAGTCGTAAGAAATTTCGCGATCATCGACGTGAGACACGCTCGAAGCTAAGCGGGAAGGCAAGTCGAGTAACAAGCTACTCTTTGCTTACCTTTTGCGAGAAAGGGTCTTAATAAGTAACTTGCTACTCGACTCGCGAGTCCATACTGGCTTCGGTAATCACGATTTATAGAGGCCCTTACGATCCTTGCTCCAAAAATGCACGAAGATAGGGTCCTTTGGGATGAAGAACATCAGCACGCACACGAAGATTGCGGGCATCGAGTCTCCCAAATTCCTGATAGATCCTCGTGCAATTTTGTATAATTATTTTTATATAATATATAATATATGTATATAAGTATATTCTATTATAATTTATATAATATTATATTATAATTTTTATATAAGATGTTTGTATATAAATTATTATATTCAAATATATAAAATAATTTAAAAATGTTTCATTATTTAATTTTCAATTTGTTTTCAATGATGAATCATAGATGAAATAATTTTCGTTTGCTTTCAATGAAAATCTTTATTTTAAGGTAGTAAGAAAATTAAAACTCACACATCCGTTATAATTTCTGACCATCCGCGGACGAATCCAGGAGCTCTGAACACCCACAAGAATATACATCCCGTAAAAAGTGTTGCGACGGAGATCTCATGAAACGTCATGGGTCCTAAATTCTTAAGATTCTGATTTATTACCTATAACAACAATATATTTATTTATCGGTTCACAAATGACATACACTTTTAAATAAAAGCGAACCTGAAATTAATTACATATTCTATCTCTCTCGTTGTGTAAAAATATTCAATTTTTAATCTTAAATTCAACCAAACTTTGCTATTATAAATATCCTTTTAGTTTCTTTCAATTAATTTATTTAATTTATCTAATTATATTATTTAATCTCCTTATTCAAATACATAGATAAATCCCTTGAAAGAGAGAAGTTCTTTGGTAAGCGTTAATACTTGTAATTATTTTGCTATTTATTCTATTAATCAAATAAGGAAATTAAGAAAAGAATACTTTTCCTACCTGATTCGCGATTGCCTCGCCTTCCGTACCGATCCTTGCCATTTCAGCATCCTTGCTGCGCGGTCTCAGATACCCCAGAAAAGCGATTCGTAAATACAGCCACAGTATAAATGAGTTCGTGGCCATTTGCGGGAACGAGGCAGCCATCCAGGTGCCAAAGGTAATGGGATCGGCATCGGGAAAGTTAAATTCATAGATACCCTTAAAGGCGAGATTCGTCGGGGTACCGACGAGCGCTCCGGTACCTCCGAAGGACGAAGCGTACGCGGCCGCAAACAGGTAAGCTTTTGTCACTTTCGTTGGCTTTATATCACTGAGAAATTAAATTCTTTTACCAAAATATCAGAAAGTTACTAAAAATTTAATTTAATATTAATTTAATATTACGAATTAAATTATTATAAATATATAAGTATATAAACATATATATGTATAAGTAGTAAAATGTACGGATATTTCACAAGAGTTACAAAGTGTTTTCTCCGAAATTTGTAATGCCGTACAAAAAAAAATATTTCAGACATTTATAAGGTTTTGAGAAAGAAAAAAGTTGATATTCTTTATTTTTAATTAAAGTTTTTTGCAACCTAATTTTTTTAATTTTTTAGAATTTTCTTAATTTTTTTTTTTTTTATATAAATCGATTCCTTGCAATATTTGGTATAAAAAATTATAAGAGTATGATGGCTGAATAGTTTATGAGATATTTTATATTTCAATTTGACATAATTTTACATAAACTATGAATTATCTCGTAAATTATTTAATTTTTGATCATCCTACCTTTTTTACGACGGATATAAGAAATCAATTTATATAAAACATTGAAATAAATTTATTTAAAAAACTGGGTTGACTCTTTTATTTTAATTTTTATGATCTTGAGAAAGGAGAGTAAAAATTCAAAATTATCAACTTTTTTCTCTCTCAAAACCCTATAAATTTTATCTACTAAAACTATTTTTTTGTACAACAAGTTTTGAAAAAAAAACCTTGTAGCATTTTGTGTGAAATACTCTGTATATATTGTTAATATAAAATATTTTATATATAAAAATATATAAAATTAGTGATATTTAATACTCACGGTTCAGCTTCCGGATCATGCGGATCCTCTTTTATATCAAACACTTTTCCGAGTCCTTGCTGTGTATACCCAATATAATTTTAGATATTAATCAAATAAAGTACAATATAATTAAATAACAAGCCGAGAAAACTTTAAAATTAATATTATAAATAAAATACGAAATAGTTATACAAACAACTGAGAAAAATATGCGATTTGTAGAATTATAATGGGACTAAAGGCATAGCTCGAAAACGAGAACTAAAAAGTTGGAAACTTTAAAACGTTTCTTCCATCTGACGATAACCGGTGTAATGGAATGAAACGCGGTAATTTACTGTAACGTTTTCCCAATTCAACCGACCCTCTCCAATTCGCGGAGAACGGCAAAGACGATGGGCACCATCATGGCGGTGGCCGCCGCGTTCGCGATCCACATGGATACGAAAGTTGTTACGGTGCAAAGGCCACCGAGCAATTTCGCGTGGCTGCAACCGAGCGTCCTCATCACAAGCAGGGCGATTCGCAGATGCAGATTACAGTGCTCGGTAGCGATGGCGAGGATCAGACCGCCGATGAAAACCATAATGGTGTCGTTCATGTAACAGGTGCACGTTTCCGGGGTGCTGAGAATGCCGAATACCGGAAACAGCACCACCGGGATTAGCGACGTGATCGCTATCGGTAGGCATTCTGTCACCCAATAACCAGCCATTAGTAACACGATATACGCGCATCTGACTTCCTGTTTGCCAAACAGATGGTATGGAATATGAGAGAGATAAAAATAGAATACTTTTTAATTATTAATAATATTGTAGAAATAATATTTAATTATAAGAAGATAAAAATAGGTTTTCTGATAAAAAAATAATAGAATATTTTTTTTTTTTTGGAATAACACAAAATAAAATTATTATTTTAATGTCAAATTGAATTATTAAAGATTATTTTTTATTGCAAAAGTTCAATAATAATAATGCGATACATAATATATAATAATAATAGATATTATTGATTTAAAAAATTATATATGTATATATATAATACTACATAATATAATACTACAATATTATATATAATATTATTATTATTTAATTACTTTAAATAATAATAATAATAATAATAATACCTATTTAATTGTAAAACTTTTTCAAAAAAAATAATACCCAATCAAAATTACATTCAAAAACGATTTTCTTTACAAATGCGCAAGATGCAGATTTAAAAAATCTTGATTTATAAAATATAAAAAGTAAACAGATTTACCGGATAATTATATATTATGATGAAAGGTAACCACAACAGAGCCCAAGAGATAGCGAAAATGACTTGCCAGTATAACTTAAGAAAGAGACCAGTTCGTTTCGTAAAGGTTAATTGCAGTAAAGGAGCTTCGAGTCTGTGCAGAAAAGTTTTATTTCTCAAAGTTACCTTCTTCTGTAGATTTATAACTATATAAGTTCTCGAACATTTTTATAAATTACTTTTATATATAAATTATTTTTTATCGTAATGTGCTCAAAATTACTCTGCTAACATAACTAAGTTACTCTATCTTATGGTTTTAAAAAGCCCTTTTTCATCTAAATTTTATTCTCTTTCATCCGATTATTGATCTTCTCTCTTTTTTATAAAGATAGCGGAAATATTAAATATTAAATAATATTATATACTTATACATGGAAGTCATTTAATATTTTATTTTAGAAAATAAATTGAGATATGTATTAAAAACAAAGGAAAAAAAGTTTGTATTTGTATAAAATGTCTCTCTCCTTCTCTTTTTGTACATTCAATTATCGTTTTGTAAAAATATTATTTAAAGCGTTAAGAAAATTTCAGAGAAAAAAAGAAAATAGTCAGGTTAAACCGATACAATTATTTTCATGGGAATTTGCAACAAGTTTATCAGAAATGTCATGCGCAAAAATAATACGGAAAACGTTTTAACCTTTGTTGCGTCTCAGACTCGACTTTAGTTTCATTTTCGACTTCGGGCGTATTTCTTACATTCTTCCCAGCCATAAGTTATTCTGTTACAAAAAAGATTTAACTTTAAATTTAGGTTATAATCTCGCACGTCAGAAGAAAATCGACCTGCTGTTTTTTATGTCACTTTCGTCCAATGTACATGTACACATTGTCACGTGGTTATTAAAATTATTATATTTTAGTATTTAAAAAATTAAGAAGAGGGTTAAAAAGTTATTTAATTTTTTGCACAAACTCACAACAGCGGCTGGCAACGTAAAGTTTGGCAAATTTTTTATATTATTTATTGTTAAATATGTAGATTATTATTAGATTATTTTTATTAAATATATAAAATATTTTGATGAATATTAAGATATATTTAAGTGGAGTTAAATCACTCAAAATTTTCAGTTGATGCTAAAAATGATTTTAAAGAACAAAACTACTCTTTATACCTAGAGTAGTTTTTGGCTTTTTTTATATATCTCAAAAAGTATTTAAGATACCAAAAAATGTTTTATATAAAAGTTTTGTAAAAACTTTCTATATTTAACTACACCTGTATAATTTTGAAAAGATATTTGTTGAAATAAGTTGTTTAAATTTTTTTTATTTTATTTCTATTATTAAATACAGATGTTTCTACGATGAAACTTATGCATACAACATTTTTTTTAAATCTCGAGTAATTTTCGAGATATATCGAAAAATGTCGATTCTATGTATAATAAATTTGCTTTATAATGGTTGGAGTCTTTAGAATTGTTTTTTTAACACCAACTGAAAATTTCTAAATTATTCACGTATACTTTCTTTTTCTCCTTATATGTATGTAAAGTTTCATTAAAATCAGAATTTCCGGATCTTCTTTTTAGAGCTTCTTATTTTAATATATATCATAGTTTATGTATATGTCTTATTGTTAGTTATATATATTTCAATTTTTCTTTATATTTAAAAAATTTTTGTATCTATTAAAAATTAAGCTCGTTAAAAAGTTATTTAATCTTTGCACACAAAATTAACATTATCTGGCAACGTAATGTTTGACAAATTTATAATATTTCTTGGTATTACTTACTGCTAGATATATTTAGATTATTATTAGATATAATTATCTTATATTTGCGATATAAAAAATTGGAAAAATATTTGGACGAATATTGAGGAATATTATTTGCGAAAACGGATGGACTTAATATCACTGCACTCGTTAAATATGCAATGCATCGTCAATAACGCGTTTTGCCGCATGCAGATACAATTTCAATTTTAATAATTCAGTGCTATATACCGCGAAACGAACGTTGCATCGTTCGTTTACACTCATTCTATATAGCACCGTGCAGTCAATTTAATTTTTAAATAGAGACCACAAAATAATAACGACAAATATAATAACACTAGCTATAAAAAATATTTAACAATAGCAAAATACTTTGACAACATTTATTTTAAAATTTAGTAAAAATAAACAATTTTATCATATAATTATTATCACAAATAATGTTTTAACATAATTTCGTATAAAAATAAATCTGCTTTGTATAATTTAGACTGCAAAAAGCATCGAAGAAGGACAGCAGATTTTTGCTTAAAAATGCAAGAGAAAAGACTAACGCTATTTTCTAGCGACGACTCCTTGATTTTGTTCAACGTTAACCGAAGGCTCGTTCTCTCTGTAAACCAGATTATTTCCTCTGAATAGGTAGCCGACCGGTGAGCCACTTCAAAGAGTGATTCCTCAAAGGAGTCAGTCCTTCCCTAATTTCTTCCCATTCGCGGGAGATCCTCCCTAGTTACGGCCCTGACAAGACAATGGAGAGGGACGCTGATTCATCGGGAGTACCCGGCTGATTCAGAAGGCGAATAGATAGGAAAAAGGACAAAGAACAAAGAGGAAAATGCAAAACATAGAAAAGAAAAAATGGCGCATCCTGGCCAACGGATGCAAGCGTGATGGGAAAATACGCGGAAATGGGAAGACGACTAAGGGAGTTCAGAGAGCTCAGGGAACAAGTTTTAAAGAAGAGGGAAAAAAGGAAGATTCAGAAAAATGGATGGAAATGGGTAAAATAGAATGGCTCGAGGGAATTGGCTATGTCCGCTGAAAAGGATGCGTGCAGGTTCGCCAAGTGTTGACTAAGGATATTAGAAAGAGACAATGAGTAGCGATGGCGTTCGAACGCTCGCGCGCCTTCTTATAATTATATAATTTATTACAGCATATTATATATATATATATATATGTACATGTATACTGTATGTACCTATATATATTAATATATATTTTATAATATACTTTATTATATATATTTTTATATATAAAAATATATATAGTATAATATATCATTTTTATTTTATATAACACATATTTTGCATAAAACACACACATATTTAGTATATTTTATAAATATTTTATAATACATTCTTATATATGTACATATTATTATGTACATATACATATTATATATATATATATATATATATATATATATATATATATAATAAAATAGAATGTGCATGTATATGCAAATTTTATATATATACAATACGTATATATAATCTGCTACAATTAATGTTAAAAAATATTATACAAATTATATTATAAGATTATATGTATAATTTTATTATAAATATAATATAATAATAAATATAGTATTCTTCTCATGTATGCACACAAATCAAATAAAATTTTTAATGTTTATGCATATTATTATCAACATCATATTTAAATAAAAAGAAAAGATATATATAATATATATATATATATATATATATATATATATATATATATTTTCTTAATTTAATACAATGAGCTGTACACTATATTATTCTTGCGCGGGTATGCATAAATGGATCGTTGAAATATCTTTGTTTGTTCGAAAGTTGGACTGAGATGCGACCGCTGTTTCTCTCATGTTGAGTAAAGTAGAGAGGAGGGCGGTTCTCCAACCCCTCTCTCTCTCTCTCTCTCTCTTTCTCTTTTCCTCTCTCTTTCTCTCTCTCTCTCTCTCTCTCTCTCTCTTTCTCTCTCTTTCTCTCTTTCTCTCGGGCGTCGCGGCGCGACTGTTCCTGGGTTCGGTCTGCATTGCGCATTCACGAGACAGGCGCATCGTGGTTGTCGTCGCCGTCGTCGTCGTCGTCGTCGTCGTCGTGGTGGTCGCCGTCGTCGTCGCCGCCATCGAGTCAGTTTCGACGGTGGCCTTGATAAGGAGCTCAACGCTATCGGGAGGGTAAAGATAGGGAGGTAGGAAGTAACACAAAATCGAACGAGGAACTCATCTACAAGACGACATACAAGCAAGACGGCGTTTGACTTGGAGAAGGTAAGCGATACTTCTAAATAATCTTTTAAGAAATTAGGGTTTGTTCGAGAGCCTCCGAGAAAATTCTTCGCTCGATTTAATCGGTCCTTGCGTGTTGGACTCAATTATCGGGGCCTTGCCTTCGAAGCAATCAGATTAGACGAATTATCGCGTGAGTGACGATGATTAGAGATATAGAATCAATGTTACGTTTGAAAAAATTGCATTTTGAAACGAAGTGGTTAAAGTGGTTAATTATTAATTTGTCAATTAAAGTAGAATGTTTTGTAGAATATAATTTTATCTCAAAATTGTATAAATATTATCTTATAATTTATTAAAATTATATAAATATTATCTTATCTATTTGAATTAACTTTTTTATAGTGACCACGATTTTAACTGTACACGATATAAAAATAAAAATTTTAATTATACAAATCTTTAACTTACAAATTAATTATTAATTTTATATAATATATTTTCAAGGATAAAAATGTGTTTTATGTAACGTCAAATTCATAAATTTTGAAATGTATTAGATTTATTAATTTTTGATGTAATCTACCCAGTTCTACCTTAAAGTTTGATATATTCTGAGAAAAATTTTGAAAATAAGAATTTTTTTATTATATTATATATTTTTTATTATATATTAGAATATATTATGTTAGAACTAAATCGAAATACTCATAGCGTGTATCATATGTATATTTAATAAAATTTGGCAAAAAATTGAAAGAATATATTTAAAAAAAATATGTATATACAATATATATTGTATAATATAAATATTAAAATATTAAATCGCGTGAAATTATAACAATAATATCAACAAAAACTGCAAGTAATTATGTGTTCAATAGTTAAAAAATTATATAAATATATATTTATATATTTATATTTATATAACTAAAATATATATGTATTAAAATACGTATATATATTTCTTTTTATTAAAAAAAAGCTTTTCTGTCTTACAAAATAACGTATATATAAAATTTGGAAAATGTATGAAATCATCACGTCTTATTGTTAGAAAGAAGCGTCAAGTGCAACTTGAAAAATTGCATTGTTCGCTCGAAGTATGCTTTTTCAAGAAAAGTCCCGCGACTCTGAAACTAGTTTGCTTCATATGTGTATTGTATCATGATCATACATCATTCATAAATTTCTAAATAGCAGACTCGTAAACCATTCAGAATTCTCATTATATAGGTAAATGGCTAAGCGAATGGACATTTAATTGGAACAATTATAAAGTCGTATATGTAATTGTGACTTTGTGTTAACCAACCGACACATCGTAAACGCTTCGATTTTACTGTCTAGTTATAAAGGCTATGTAGGACTCCCTAGTTACAGTATTCCAAATGAATTCCGCGAGAGTAAATATTGTTGTAGCATCAGATGCGATAATTAATAGTAATAACTACCGTTTTGATAATATTTGCATTAGATATGTATCTTGTAAACTTGCAAAAATTTTAATTTAAAAAAGCATCTTACAAAAAAAAATTCGCAAATTTGATTTTAATTAAACTTGTATACATATAAGGGAAATAAATAGATGAATTTAGAAATTTGCAGATAATGTTAAACGATTCTAAAGAATAAAACTATTTCTTGTACATACGTAAAGTGACCTTCTGGCTTTTTTCTCAATATATTGTAAAAATGTACAATATTTTATTCTAAATATCAAAAAATGTTTTATACAAAAAGTTTTATCATAAAAATATCTATTTAATCACATCAATAAAATTTTAGAAAAATTTTTTGCGAAGAAGTTGTTTAAACATTTTTATTTTTTTTGTTACTATACTACTGTAAGTTAAATAAAGGTGTTCCTACGATGAAACTTTTATATTTATTTAAATCTTTAGTAATTTTTGACATATATCGAGAAAAGTTAATTTCCTGTACATACAATATGTAAGTAGTAATATTCACTAGAATCATTTTTTAACAATAATTGAAAATTTTTAAATTCTTTTTATATTTATTTTTTTTCCTACATGTGTACAAAGTAAAATTAGAATGTCTGCATTTCCGGCTTCTCTTGTTAAAGCTCCTTAGCTTGGTGTATAAATATAATTTTTTATATTTAAAAAATTTTTGTGTATATTGAAAATTAAGTTATATTGTTTATATTATATAAGTTATATAATATATTAAAAATTAAGTTTACCTTTTTAGAGCACCTTGTATACAAAAATTAATATCATAGCCACATTTTCCATAATTATTATTTATGTAGAGAAAGACTTGTCAAAAAATATCAACGACAATTTTTGTACAATTTTTTATTGAACGTAGTAATAGTAAGAATTTGAAGCTTTTGTTCTCACTTAGATTCCAGGAACCTTCTCATCTTCTCAGACACGTTAAGATTTCTTTGTACAGATATATATTATACATTGTATACATTTTTACACCGGCACTTTGTTGAGCTTAATCACTTAAAAAGCCGCTCGGTCAATAACCCGTTCGATGTTGCTACCAAACTCTGAACATCTGCTGTCATTATTGGCTTTCGTCTGTGTGTGTCCGATTGAATTCTGCTGATATTGGAAATAGATTTTTACAGATTTCAATTACAAGCAAAATGCTTTCAACTAACGGATGAACTCTATGTTACAAACATGAAAGTTGAAATAAATCATAATTTTAATGTTATTGCAATGTTGAGTTTTCAAAATTATCTTTAGGACAGAACGCAAACAAAATCCATATATAAATACATATAAATCTCAATTGTACTCAACATTTCAATAATAAATGTTACAAAAAGCGTTATAAAAACCTATGTATACTTGAAGTACATTTAACGTTGAAGATAATCAATCTCATGTTTATCATATTATCACCATTATTCTGAGAATCATAGTTTGCCGCAAATTATTGAAATACAACTTTCCCACATTGTGTCGAGATTATCTAGCGCAAAACTTCGGCTGTTTTCTTTTTTTTTTTTTCGAAAACTTCGCAATTACTCCGACGACAATGGCATTGTTCCCGTCGTTGGCAATTTTCTTCCCGTTCACCAAGCCATTCGCAAGTTCATTAAACGCGAAACGCGCTTTTGTGTTTGCGAAACTTCTTCAGTCGTTAGGCAACGCGATGCAACCGCTATTTATCGCGGATAAAAAAAAATAGAAATAAAAAAAGGAGAACGAATTTTTCTCAGTCGGTGAGAGAACCTGAAATTCCGCCAGTCAGCCAGCCAGCTAACCAGATTGCGTAATCCTAAATGATCACGACGGCGACCGCGATGAGGGCTATCGCATTTTACAGTTTCAGAGTCCACGGGTAGCGTCAACCGTAAGCCGTTTAGCCGTGGCTCTAAGCGAGTTCCGAGACTCTCCGGGGAACAATGGTGTGTATAACGCCATATACATACGTATACCGTATTTATGTACATACACCGTAAACGTGTGTACGTTAGAAGAACCCGCGGACGGCAGGGAATCGAGTCGGGACCACCCTCCCTATCCTCCCTACCGTTCTGGGGTAGGTAACCGAGCCGTTACACCGCGATATTGCACTACCGCTGTCGCTGTTATCGCTTCGCATCGACGTTCCCCCTCAGTGTAATGTCATTACATGCAGTTGTAGTCGCGCGACGAAGGTGTGTGCTTGGTCCAGCCAGACCGAGGTTCCATTGTTTCTCTAAACGTCATTTCAACTCGGTAACACGTGAATTTAATCCTTTTGAATGTCCATTTATTAACAGAGTATAGTTATACGAATCATATCATTTCACGTTCTTTGGATTGAAAAAATTGAAGAGTGGTGTAAAAACTTCAATTTGCAGTGTTTTTCTTTTTCATGTTAAAGAGAATTGGATTAAAACTTAAAGGTAAATTAAAATTAAGAATATCCCATGGATGAGATAATTTTCTTCTTTATTTTTATTTATTTTATATTTATCAGATTTAACGTGATTTTTTTATGGATGTACATATGATACTTTCATCTAAGTAGCTTATGTCCGCTTTATGAGCGAGTTGTACTACTCGCGTCAAACGTATGCGTGTCTGTGTGTGCATTTTTATTCTACTGAAGTATTTATAATGTTAATATGTAATTTCTCGTAATTTTAAATGTGTCTTTAAGTGTGTTTTATACACTTAAAAGCACATTTAATTTAATAAATGTAGCTTTAATTTAATAAAAAGTAAGCTCAGAATGCGGGTCTTAGTATCTAATAATGCACATAATAATAATAATAAAGTTTAATAATAATATACATCTAATAATAATAAAATAAATGCAGTTTTTATATTAAAATTGCTAAATCGATTCACGAGCAATCTGACAGTCATTCATTAACTTCCAATGTAATCGCATATTCGAATTATACGTAATACCTACTATTTAAAAAAATCTGTATTTTCTAGAATGATATTGTTATTTTAGGAACCATCAATTTTCTTTGCGTAAAACTTTTCTACGTAATTATAAATGAATGGTTATATTGAGAAATTGATCGAGAAATAACATAAAAATAGTTATTAGATAAAAATCGATCAATAAAACGAATGCACCATAGGAAATAGTTATGAAAGATTGATGCGCGATCTTATTTTAACCGACCTGTATATAACCGATTGAACCGACCGCATTTTAGAGAATAGAACTGACAATAACAATATATAGGATGTTCCAAAATTAATGGATGTTATTTTTAGTTCTGAGCAGACTCTTTGATCAAGTTTTTCGAGTTTCTTTTTAAGTGAAAATATCGAGAAAAATCATTACTTTTTTTTGCGAGTTTCCAATTTTTGTCTATCATATATATGTCTTTGATACTAACTGAACCTCAAATTCTATCGAAGGAAAGTCTTTACCTAAGATTAACTAGGAATGTAATTTTATTATCTTCTTTAAACTTCAACAAAGTTTTAGTTTGCGAAAAGCCCTTCTTCTTTTCCATCACTTACAACTCGAAAAGTTTATTTCTCACATTTAACGAAAAATCATCTCCAAAATGGCTGGAGAAATTAAAGAGACATTTGATGATTTTGAGACATCCTGTATATTTGCTTCTTTTCTCCCATTTTTCTTTTCTTCTTTTTTCATTATATATACATATATATATGTATATATTTCTCGAGATTCGCAGGCAGCGGCTCGACAGAAACGAGATGATACCGCGTGCGATCTCGAGAATGCGTCGCGGACGGAAAAGGAAAAGTAGATGTAAAAGAGAGCAATAGTAATAAAGAAAGAGGAAGGGAGAGAGAGGGAGAGAGACAGAGAAAGAGAGAGAAAAAAAGAGACCATCCAGGAATATATTATATATTATATAGTTACATGGAGTTCTCCATGTATGGTATATATATATATATATATATACATATATATATATATATATTTGTGCGTGTGTCTGTAAGCGCGGCAAGCGCCGTGATATCGATCGCACGCAATATCGCGCGCTACGAGCTACGAGGTCCGTGTACCGACTACCGACGCCCGACGTCCCGTCCGTGTTCCACTTGCTCCGGTATAGTACCTACCGCCTACAGACGCACGATTTATATCGTGAATAGAGGTACCGTGTCCGTGCAATGTGTGCGCGCCACGCCGGTCTCTTTGTTGAAACGTTTCATCAAACGTGCTTGTGGGTAGATTCGTCGATAGCCGCGATGACGACGCGATGACGCCTGTTCGATAGGATCGATCGTCGCCGCGTACAGGTTCGTAAGTCACCGAGTCCACGCGGTGTTCGTGAAAAGTAAACATCGATGAATCAGACGGCGGCTGCTTTTGCACGCCACGGCATACTATATCGAAAACGATAAATATGTGAACAGATTTGATATTATATTTATATTTATATTTTTTTACATCATATTTATTTTGATATTATATTTTATAAAAACACATTTGAAGACACATTTCAAATGTCATGGAAAATGTGAACTCGGAATACGGGCCTATTTTTTCCGCATACGAGAAATTACATATTAACATTATAAATACTGCAGTAGAATCAAAACGCACACACAGACACACGTACGTTTGACGCGAGTGGTACAACTCGCTCATAAAGCGGACATAAGATATTTAGATGAAAAAAACCACATATACATAAAAAATTATGTTAAATAAAATAGAGAGAGAGAGGGGGGGGGGAGAAGGGAAGAGAGAAAGAGAAGAAAAGAGAGTTAATTTTTAGCTACATAGATTAAATTTATTGGAGAAATAAATATATATGTTAAATATTAAATATTTTGTTATTCATACATAATAATGATACATAATATAAACTGATAAAAGCAATCGTCAAGTTTAAATTTAATGATAATATAATATTTGATAATAAAACATATTTATTTAATAATAAAACATTAACTTATTTATGTGACAAAATATTAACTTATTTATGGATCTGTATATGTATAAATATATGTAACATGTATATATATATATATATATATATATATATATATATATATATATATATAAAATGTTATATACTATTATTTTACTTCACAGATTATTATCAAAAAGATAATTAACACATCTAATTCTTCTTATATACATATATATAAATACATATACATAAAATTTTTTATATACATATATATAAAAAATATATATATTTCCTTTCTTTTGTATTGTCAAGAGACACATTAGAATTCTTATATCATTCTACATTATTCTTACATTATTACTATTTATCTAATGTATTGTGTAGTCTATTTATCTAGTGTATAATGTGTTGGTTGCAAATCAGCTGGTAGTTCCCTCGATATCGATAAATACGAGACAGATATAATCCGGAATGTCAACAGACGGCGTCGGTTTCGCGCGAATATCGGGTTAATCTCGATTAACGGCTCAACTAGATGTTGATTGTGATTAGTTGGCACGGATAGTCGAGTAATCATTTAGAAATGGATATTTGTCAGTGTTTGTGATTTAATTCGGGCTGAGAATTTGAACGTATTTCTCTTCCTTTTTCTCTTTCTCTCTCCTTGAGCCTGTTACGTTTGTCTGTAAGCCAAGAAGTTTAACGAAACTTGAATATTTAAATATTCATGATATATTCTGCTATGCAAAGAAAGACATCGAGAACTTCTCACTGAAAGATTTGCTCGCGCAAATGCATTTTACGAGAACGATTCTTTGACTTTGTGGCTTTTGATTGCTTCAAGAATGACAAACGAGCGAGTCTTTATTATAGAAATATTAATTATTAATTCGCGCGAATTATATTATGCAAATTATTTGATCGATGAATTATTACAAATTATTTATAAGTGATGTTAAGTTTTATACTAAGAAAACAAAATTATTGTATAGAAACAGATATCATATTTTTGTTCTTAATAGCCGCGCTTTACAAATCTTATATAAATTTTATATAAGTCAAAAACTTGAACATGAAATAAACGCATAGCAATATAAACAAAGAAACTATAATTTGATATGAAACAGTAATGAATTTCCATTTTTTGTTATGATTCTTATTTTTTTCAATTTTTGTTTTCAAGGAAATATTTATTTACAAATATTATAAATGTAGTTATAAAATATGCTATTACTGGTTGCATTATATATAAAAATAGTTTCTTTTGTTTTATTATTCTCTTTTTAATTTTTACTATATGTATGTATAATAAAATTTATAGTTTAAAATAGTTTTAAAGTTAAAAATATAATCATTGAACTATTAATACCTAGGTTAATAAAAATGCTTGTTTCTTTAATTATATTTGTTATTTGTCTTTTAGTTATTACTTGCGAATAAGTAAAGTGAATATTAAGAATATGGTTTACAATTGTGATTAACTTGTCTATATAAAACTGATTATTTTATTGACTCCTCGCTAATTAGTACTATACTCTAATATTTAAAATTATTATAATTTATAACAAAATTTGTATATGGTCGACAGAGAAATGACAAGATGCTCGTAAGATTACAATTTCCAACATTATAGTAATAATAAAAATAAGAATCTCAACTATAATTATTTTATACTTTGGAATTATAATCGCAAATATCACATTTTTCTTTCAATGTATACGAAAGTGCGAAAATGTCATAGAAATATTTCTGGAGAGGATAACAACAAATATAGATATAAAGTTAATAGAACTTCTTGTTACATCTTGTAACTCTCCACAATTTTGATTTCCTTATTTGACTTCCAGAGGAACAGTAGTACGAAATTTGAGACTTCTCCGAGGATAATGTGGGGAAGAGCAAATATGGCGGCTGTGATCCTTCTTCTAGGATGGCTGTATGTTTTCGCTTGCGCAGAAGGTACATGTTGGTTTTCGTACAAGATTAACACAGAGATAATAATTTATTAAAATTTACAAAAGGAAAGCCGTTCTTCTATTAAATACAGCATTCGAATAAAAAATAAATAAGATATTTTATATTAAACTTTAAGTAAAATATACCGCGAAGAGGACAGAGCCGGCTCCTTTCGCGTAAATGTTAAATGAAATGTAAAATGTAAACTGTTCGTGAGAGAGAATAACGGGAAAATGTTTCGTCGGTCATCTCAGCTGGCAATACCGAGGTGATGTCTGCCGACGCCGAGGCGGAAACTATTCTCGAACGAGCGACCACGTGGTTGTGGAGTCAACAGGATAAGGACGCTGGTTGGGGTAACGACACGAATCGAGTACTTCTGGTCCTTCGTCTGGCAAATCTTTCCCGTAACGACAACGTCACGCCATCGGTACCACCGCTCGAGTTGCAACTCAGTGCCAAGCAAATGGAACTGGAAATCGTGCTTCTACTTTGGAGGTAGTAGATATCCGCGAGATATAGTCAAGATTTTTTTAGAAAAAATTTTTTTTTATTTTCTTCTCTTGAGAAGAAGAAGAAGAATCGTGCATTTTAATATTATAGTACTTTATTTTAATATTATATACTACTTTATTTTAATATTTTAATTGAAAATAATATTTTATTTTTTTATATTAAAATTAATATTTTAATATTATACTACTTTGTTTTATTTTTTGTGCTCTATATTTGGGAATAAATACAGATTAATGCTGTCGAGTGTTTGGCATTTTTAGCTACAACAAAAAAGAATTTCTTTTTTTTTTCAAGGTAAATATTTGGTCTCTTTTAATTAAAGAAAAGTATATTTGCTGTCTACAATTAACGTTGATGATGTGAGAGTGCGGATATTTAAAATTTTATATACTTACAAAGTAATATAGACGATAAATTACTAAACATGATTTGAAATCAAGATAATTGAAGAAAATACTTTTTTTTAAATAATTTGAAATCATTGGTTAAATGATCTAATTTTATGTAAATTTTGATATTTGCCGAAGATGAGTTCAAAAAGAAACCGAAGAGTTCTATTTATATAATTAAAATAATATTAAATATAAATTTCTTTCTTGATTTCTGCGTTTTAACTTTTATTAGCTCAATACTAATGTTATTATCGTGATTTAGATATTTTTCTATTTTTTAGATATTTAGATAACAAAAAATCCTGATAATCTTATCAACATTAATATCTTATTTGTTAATTGCGAGAAATATAATGAAATATTTATCTCATATAGAGAAAATTTAGAAAATTATCTTTAAAATTTCGTAGTAAAAATTCTATGATGTTCCAGCAGTGAATAAAATAAAAATATTTTTTAATAAATAGTTTTGCTTTAATCCTCGTATTTTAAGGTTGCTCTTTAACCCTCCGTGAATCAGATGGGATGAAATTAACCCCAATAGTTCTACTCTGCTTTGCTTATGTTTTAAAATTTGTTTGATTTGGCTAATTTTTTTGAGTAGCTAAAATTGAAGTGTCGTCGCGTCATGGCACTGTAAAAAATTTTTATGTTTGCCTCTTTTAATAATAAAAATCTAATTTTTAAACTTATTTTTAATTCATTATATTCTAGTTATAATATAAAAGATATATAATAATATAATATAATAATATAATAAACGAACAAATACAAATTCAGGATGTCTTCCTGTTGACATTTCATATTTAGGATAAAATAAATTACACGTGGGGTAAATTTGACCCCACGTGTTTCAGGGGAGGACTTTTTGTCATCTGGTTCACGGAGGGTTAATCAATTATACCTTATCTTCTGAACTAATGTATTGGATATACAAAATTCGTTGCGTAAAGTCCTCAAGGATGCATGATCTTTTTATTGTGTTCACAGACACCGAGAAGTCGGGTTTTCTCCAGTTAGACTGGCACACTACACCCTGGCCTTGAACGCAATGTGCATGGACCCGCGACAGTTCCACGGCCACGATCTAATTGGCACGTTACAGCATCACGAGCCACCGACCGATTACGAGTTTACGTTGACCGCCCTTGCGGCATGTAGCGCGCAAGCACACGTTCGCAAACGACAGATGCGTCGTCTTCTGGACATCGCAAGTGCTCCGCAGAATCACAAAGTTGGTAGGTTGTCATAATTATGTCGATCAAAATATACAGATAAGGCGGATATATAAACAGATGAGAAATTTCAAGAAAAGCCGCAGCTTTCATTCTAAGTATTATCACACTAAAAGTTTGAGGAATAATTTATTGGGTATTTTAAATGTAAATTTTCGAATCTTAATTCTTTGAAAACGGTCACTTTTTTTAATCAATTATTTTAATTAAAAATGAATTAAAATATGATGCTTTGAAACAATCTTGTTCCGGAGACCAACATGACACTCTACATCTACATACTCATATCTTGAGTATAATTTTTTTTTTCCTCTTACTGATTGCCTACAAATGACACATTTTTTTTTAGATCAAATAAGAAAAGAGAAATGTTTATTTTTCGGATTTTCTGTATTTATTTTTCTTTTGGTTCCAATTAATTTTGCATGTTGATTGATAACTGATTTCATTTTCTGAAAACAAATTTTAAGAGGAAAATAAATAAAAAATATGAAAAATGCAGTTTTCGTTTAAAATTAAAAACTTATATGTGCTTTACATGTATAATATTATATATATGTATTATATATGTTGTCATCTTTTGAAAAAAAAGTGTGTACATACATATATAATATATATGTATATATAAGTCTGCCGTTTTCAAAGAATATAAATATTTTGTAAGATAAATGAAATATGATAAATAATAATATGATGAAATGAATAATCATTATATAAATACATATAGATATCTCCAGAATTCGCAAGTATATAATCGATCCCTAGATTAAAATAGAGATCAAAGTTTTTCAAGAAAAAAAGAAACTTGTAAAAATATGCACAAAATGTTAATTTTATTTGCATTTTTATCCTTATATCGCGTTACTCGCAGTTGGCAGGAATGCGAGGCACCTGATGACTTTAACTTGATAATGAACAATATGAACTTACCGTAGACACGATCGCGATGCTGATCCTGGTGTTGCGGTGCATCAGTCAGGACCACCGACATCGCAACATCCGTCACATTATTCGCAAACCGTCGACGGTGCTGACGCAGCAGCAAAAGGATGACGGCAGCTTTGGTGATCTGCATACCACCGCATTGGTGATGCAAGCACTCGAGGAAGTAGAGAACGAGCCGGCTGACAATTGGAATAAATCCGCGGCATTAACCTGGCTGATCAGTCAGCAACGACCGGACGGTTCGTTTCACGGTGACGTCCGTGCGACTGCTGAAGCGATATTGAGTGTCACCCCTCGTGGATTGGCCAGCATCCGAACTCTTGACTGCGGACAGGGTCTATCGGACAATTCGCCACCTCGTCTGACTACGAACAACAGTAAATCTTTCATTATAACATTTCAGATCCATCTAAATTACTAAAGATTAAAAAAAAAGATTGAAATTAAGAAATGGCTTTTTTAACACGTTTCTTTCGAGGTTCAACCACCAAACTTTTAGAGAATATTCTTTTTATATGTCTCAATACTCTCAAATTTTTTCGAGTTGGTGCAACATGATGAAAAAAAATGGAAAATCTTTTTTTTATTATTTTTTGATAATAGAACGGAATATTATTTATTTTTTTATGTTGCACCAACTCGAAAAAATTTAAAAAATTGAAAAAATTTGAGAGTATTGAGACGTATAAAAAGAATATTCTCTAAAAGTTTGATGATTGAACCTCGAAAGAAACATGTTAAAAAGGCCATTTTTTAATTTTAGTCTTTATTAAAAAATCGAGTTTTTATTCGAGATTAATAAAAAATGTTTTTTTGTGTCTTGTTGATAAGTACTCATAAAAAAATCGATACGTAATCATTTCGAATATTTACAGAGAAGAAAAATAAAAACTAAAAATGACAATTTTCTCGATAACTCAGGAAATAATAAAGTTAAGGAGTTGAAATTTTGAGAAAAAATTTTTTTTACAATGAGAAAATGACAGACCAAGTATTATTTGAAAACTCGTCGGTGGCACTTTTTGTATGCTTATTCGGCTATTTAACCTTTTAATAAATTTTCTGATTATTTAAAAAATTGTTATGCACGAAAAATCATTCGCAAAACTGAGACAAAAAAAATATCACATATTAATGATAATTCGCTAATAAATATTTCTACTGTATGAAAGAAAACTAAATAATAGCCCGTTGAACTTATGAGTTGCAGACATCGGGACGTCCGACAATCATAGCGAGACCGCTCTGCCGTCAGAATCGTCCGGGAGTAACGCGAGCAACGCGGACACCACAGTCGCGTATACCTCAGCGCCGATGTTGGTGAACGTGTCGTATACTCTATGGGTCGGCAGCAACGTGAACGAGACGTACAACTTGACAGTGACCGCACCCAAGAACGAGACCTTTTACGGGGTGATGATACTGGCGGCGGAGATGTCGCCTCATTTCGAGTTCCTCGCATCCGAATGGCCTAACGGTCATTATGTTCACACGCTAGCTGGATACAAGGAGGAGCCGATGTCCTATCACTACTGGCTACTCTACAGACTGCCCTCGCCGCCGGAGCCGCGTTCGCCGCCTGGAAATCAGCTGGTCGCGCCCGGAGGTACAGACGATTCGATCCCTTGTCTTGTCATGTTCGTCATTCTCTTTCTAGCTTTTCTTAAACTTTACAATTTACTTCTTCGTGCTTGCAGGTGTCGACAATTTGCAGATCAGTGAAGGGGAGCACTACCTCTTCTGGTACAAGAAACTATGAAGCGTGTAGTGAGAGAAACAAACAGAGCAAAAGAACAAAGATAAAAAAGAAGAGATAATAAACAAACGGAAGGAGGATACTTTATAAGAGGAAAGCGGAAGTTATATATAATACAAATAAGAGAAAGAAAGAGAGAGAGAGAGAGAGTGAAAGAGAGAGTAGAAGGGAGAAAGCGTGATCTCAAAGCTCTAGAGCGAGATCCAGTATTCACTGCCATCGTTAATGTCGACACGTAAAGAAAAAATAAATAAAATAAAATAAAATAAAATACGCGCGATCCTGTTATAACGTGAGGGAGAGGAGGGTTAGACGAAGAGAAGAAACATAAAGATACACTTACACATACACGTACATGCATAGTTGGCAGTGATTTTTGAAACTCCGTTCTAGTGGCTGATACTTGAAGAACCCGGGCAAAATGAAATACGGATTTTGATCGATACGCCGGGTTCGATATCAACGCATACACACATATACAACATAGACAACTCCACTTTTTAACACGTTGAACGCTAGTGGCGAAATATGACTAGATGACACAAATGCGTAGAATCTGGATCTAGGATAGACATATTCGCGGCACGTTTGTATGTGTGCTATCAGTATGCAAGTAAAAGGATTTTAATTTGCAACCAGCTGTGTTTACAGAGTTGCATGGATATTTTGCATATAAATGGCTGATTTTATTAAAAATATAGCGCATTTTCACGCAGTCCTAAAAAGATTTAGAGTTAATAAAGTCAAACAGAAATTCGCGCAGCATTCAACGTGTTTATTAAAATTACAATAAGCTACGTGAGACGTTTTCTATGAAATCGCAATGTGCACAAACATACTTGTACTTATCGTAATTAATTCGTACTCACAATAAAATCAAATAGCAGTACTCGTATTAGCGAATATCCGCCCCGACGTTCCCGATCCGACTATAACGTGTTGATTTAGTAAATACACTCGCGATTAACGAGAATAAACGACGAATAAATAAATAAGTAAATAAGTAATTAAATAGGTGAATAAGAAGATGAGCAAAAAAAAACACAAATCCGACCTGCTGCTGCAACGCGTTCGAAAAAAAGGAAAACGCAACGTAAATACCGTACTTTCATTTGTACACGATATGTATCGTTTATCAAGCAGCTCGGAGTGTAATGTAAGATTTCATTTTTTTCTCTGGAATCAATAAAGGAATGAGTAAAATATATAAACCTAAACACTGTACATTTTATCTTACATGGTTTTTTATTTTAATACATCTAATGTGTTTAACCATAGTTTCTAGAATGTTTATATCATTTGTACAAATAATTTGTATCATTTTTCGAGTTGTGTACCTCAATAGAAGATATTTACAGAGCTTAGAGATTTTCTTTGTCAGCAAATTGACTTTTTATTTCATAATAAAATATTGTCCGCAAATCATTTTTGGACTATTTGATATATGTATGCAATTTGAATGTACAACATATGTAATTTCGTCTAATCAATAGATCTTTTTGATGTTTTTGTCGTTATACGAAATATTCCTTTATTTTTTTAATATATTGTTTTATTTTCTCTCTAAAAATCTCATACACTGATTCAAATTATGTTTATTAAAATCAAGCTATGTCATATAAAGCTTATTTATTTATTGATTTTTGTTTCAATTGGAAAATTTTTCTAACGATAAGAAACAACGATAATAAATCGCTTGCGGTATTGTATAAAATTAATAGATTATTTATTTTGAAATATTACATTAACGCACGCGACTAGTAGTTTCTATTATCTGGATAACAGTATTTAGCTAATCATCTAAATGAATTATTGTATTTTATTTTATCCTTATATAGATTAGCAAAGAGTATATATATTATTTTTATTTGTGTCTTAAAAAAAGGTATTGTCTTCTTCAAACATATTAATTTAATAACATTGCAAGTTTAGTTTACAATAATGTATGTATATAGAATTCAGTTTAGTCTACATCAATGTAAGTATATAAAATTTTAAAATATTTTTACATTATCATTGTTTCTTAGTTGTGAGCAGCAAATGTATCAAAAATCAAACAATGCGTTGAAAAAATTTTTTTCTTAGAAAATAAAAACTAATAAAAAAATAACAACATTAATATATTTTTATGTTCTACATTGTTTTCTTAAAAATGTTATATTGTCTTAAGATTAACTAGATAATATGCTCTATAATCTTATTCTTTCATTTAGTTAAATTAAAACAAGAACATTTTATCTAACAATAAGATATATTTATGAGATGATCCTCTAGATTCTAGATGATTTCTAGATTATCTAATAAGCGGAGCACTTGCGACTAGAAGAGTGAGAAAACAGATGATACTGATTGCGTAGATCTGATTTTATTTTAATATTACACAGTATTTATCATTATCTTTATTTTTTTTAAGGCAATAATTCATCAGAACGACAATAAAATACTAAAGATTTATCATCGTAATTCACGGATGTATTAATGATCTCGATAAATCGTCGATTCGACAAGTTTATCATAGATTTGAAGAACGTCTGCGTGAATTTATCCGTTGACTTTTTAGAGATATTTGATTTTAACAAATGCGTGTTAGACGAACACAGTTTATCTATATTATTCTCATCGACGAGATTTAAATCATCGTCTTCGTCTATTTTTGCTAAACAGGATGGCTCTATTCATAAATAATATAATATGTAATTATATACATAAACACAAATTGTAATAATATAATAGTAATATCATATATAATTAAATATATTTCTAAATAGAATTTAATCGTATAAGAAATCATACGCATTTAAAATTTGCAAATATTTCTGATAGATATATAAATATATAAACATGATATTCTCTCTTTAATTATATAGAATTATACATATATATATAAAATTAATATTATATTATTTCTTATAAAAGAGAGAGAAAAAGAGAAAATATTATTTAAAAAAAATACCTCGGTCATCGTTAAATGGGATATTCGTATGTGTAGGCGCAAACGTTACACCTGTATTGCGTTTCTCTGGATATTTGGTAGCAGTAATAATGTTCTGTCTTTGAACATTTGTTTCTTCATTTTCTGAAGTAATATAAAAAAATTTTACTTCGGAAAATATTACTGTTTTATATGTTACCCAATCTCTTTTGATTATATAATCTAAATCAATGGATTTAAATACATAATTTTATATTTTATACATAATGTTATTTATTATTTTTGTATTTTTTAAAAGTGCGAAATATTAACAATTAATTACATAATTTTTTTGGAATACCCTATGATAATAACAAAATAATAATAATGAAATGATAATAATCCCCGAATCTATAACGTCTGTGTATGTGTGTGTGTCTATGTATTTTTGAAAAAATTCAAATATCTTTGTAATTTCTACTACTAATACGCCTTGTAGCTTATTTAAATCAAAACACTTTTAAATAATTTTTTTATCAATTTTTTTGAAAGAGATTCATAAAAATTGATATTAACATAAAAATAACTTTTTGAATAATAATTTTACAGCAAAATTCCTTAATAGGGTTTTAAATTTTAGACATCAAAGATTATAATTATAATTTTCAAATATTTTATAGGTGCTGCTTAAAAAAGTTTATTTATTTGCAAGAGCTATATGATATTTTTGAATAATATGACATGCGTTTCTGTAATAGAAGATAGTTTTTAATGTTTTAAATACATTTTATCTTATTAAAAAAAGAAACTATTATTGATAATACTATTAAGATTCTCTTTTATAAAAAAAAAGTTCGTTGAAAGCAGTTAACATCGCTTATTTTTTAACAGACATTATATATTTTCTGCTTAGATATTTTTCAATGTTAATGAAATAAATTATTTTTTACATATATCATCAAAATAGCAAGTTCGTTAAAAAGAAATTAAACTTTCGAAAAAATGAATCACAATATAATATATAAACTCTCTGAGTCTATCTGTTTCAGATTCAGCAATATATCTTTTTTTTAATATATTAGACTTTTTTTTTTTACAGAAAGAGACACTTCTGAAGAGAAATTCATGGTTAATAGGGTTAAAATTATGTCATTACAGGAATGATACAACCTTGAATTCTCTGCGAAATGTTCGTTTCTTCCTTGGCACTATCAGTATTTTTTACTGTCAATTTTGCAGAATCATTATCTTTTGATATTTCGTTGTTAGTAATCATGATGCTGAAAGCAGAGATAATTATATTTATTGAAATGGCTATATCTTTACGATTTAGATGGATTTGTTAAGACGCTTGTATATCCATAAATTAAAAACTGACAAAAAATTTATGTAATTTATTTATCTATCACATGCTAACAATTAGAATTCACACAACGCGACATTGCTAATCGTTTCTTTTCTTGACAAAAAAAGTCATATGATAAGAATAATAAATTCTTTTACCCAATTTTTTAAGATCAAAATTTCTATTAAGATTTCCACATATTAATAAAACACCTGGGCTTATTATGCAAATTTAATTTTTAATTAACATTTTTTAATATAAAACTGCACTATATTGGTTGTCTTCATAAATACTATACTATAGACATCTGTGGTTGTCACTTGAAACTAGTTGGATAATTCAGAAATCTGTATTATCGACACTTATATCGTGAAACAAATCTAGCCCTAGCCTCGCGGTTCAGGAAAATTTCACGAACACAGAAAAATGTCTGCAATCTCTTCTTTTTGATAATACCGAATAGATTTAAAAAGTAATGTCACACTCTAGACTTTGGCAATATGGTATACCGTTTATGATTTTTATACTCGGCGGATCGTTTGGCCTTCGAGAATTTACGGAATTACGGTATATAATTAGTTAAATCTTACAATGATTCATCTAGACGTTCCATTTGTCAAAGTATTTTTATCTGACAAAATTTTTTTAATATTAAGTGAATTTTTACACACAGGTATAGGTATAAAAGTACAAGTAATTATTCAATACGAGATGAATTAGAGAAAAAAGGAATCGAAACAAAACCATTAGAAGAAATCACCATAGAAAAAGAATATGAGAAATTAGAAAAGGTATATACACTAGGGTAATATAGATTAATAACACTAATATTTTAATATTTAATATTAATATTTATATATTTAATATTACAAGCTTACTAGAAATATGTGCAAAAAAATAAATAAGGTTCTTTTAATTTTATTTGAAACGTTCTGAGATATGTCTTTTGTAAGGAAAAGATATGAGAGGTAATAATTATAGAGAATAAAATTTGAACAAATATAAAAATATTAACAAATACTAATATATTTTAAAAATTTACATTCTTATTTAAAGTATCTTTAATCAATGTATTTGTGAAGAATTCTAATATAAAATCGATCAGTTTAATAATATATGCACATTGTTAAATAAGTAATATTAAGTAAATAATTTTATTTGACATACAAATAATAGTATTTATTTTTATGTTACATATAGTTTTTGTATATTCAAAAAAGATATCCTTGTTATAATTTATTTATGCAAACTATAATTTTTCCTTTAGGTGGATGTAGACAATTGGAAGAACATTCGAATACCAAGACCATGGGAAAAGAATACAAAGGTTTAGTTATCAATTAAAAAATTTTTATTTTGTCATTATATAATTAACAAATATAATCAGCAAGATTTAATGAGCAATGTATAATTAATTTTTATCAGTCTTCGGAAGAGATATTTGTGCGATCACCTTTAGTTACATAGATTATTATTGGATAGTTATATAAGGTATTTTAGAGATAAACATAATAAAACAGTTACAGTTTTATACATTCTGTTCTGCTTAATTCTGAACGAAAATTTGCAAATAATAATTAAAAAATTTAAATTTCTTAAACAATATTAAATATTATTAGATTTACATAACAATACTTACAATCTTACATAGAAAGGTATTTTAAGTTACTATCATAGACATTTATAACGAGTATTGATTGACGAGTACACAATTTGAGATTGCCATTAAACTAAAAGCTCGAACATTCTTTGAATAGAATTGCTTAGATCATAAAATAAATGATTTTCTCTATACATATAATTTTTAATAAGTCATTCAATATTTTTGTCATTTTTTATCAAATCATTTTTATATCAAATTCGTATATTTAATTCTATATAAAATAAACTTTTTTTTCTCATAGTTAGAGATTGTACATATCTAAAGAAGATTCTAAGAAGATAATTTTACTTCTTGTGTCACATGACAAAATGATATTTAAAAATCTTCCTAAAAAAATTTTATCACAGATCATTCCAAAGGAACCTATGTAAAATAAAAGAGACAAGGTATTGAAACATTTCCTACGGAGATATATTTAGCCTTAATTGACAGTTCTTCTTTATGGCAGTACAGCAATAAATAAATGAGATAGAATTAACATTTCTGCAGTATTAATTTACACGTGATTCAAATCTACTTCAAATAAATGTTACTCACGTGTTTTCTTTTTTTTTGTTGTATTAATGGCATATTAGCTATTATATCTCCTTAATTAAGTCAAATTCTATTTACATTATTTTAAGACATTCAAAAAACACAACATCTTTGATACTTACAAAAATATTGGTAATACACCCAGACTTTCTTAAGATGATAAATATGACCCTTTTAACATTTAAAAATTAGAAACTTCCTTCATTTTTCATTAGGAACTATGTGTGTATATATATATATATATATATATATATATGCAAAATTTAAAATTATTTTTACATTTACTTTATCTTTTCTGGAATCCAAACATACTCAATAAACTTTGTTGTCTTGGACCTAATGATAATTGTTTACTTTGTCGCGATTGTTTTCTTTTCGTTACTGAACTACTTCGTGGCACCTGCAGTAAAAAGGTATTTTTTTATCAATTTTATAAGTAAAAATTAATTAATGACTATGTGTTTTTTCTATTAATTCAATGAAACTTATTCACATAAGTCTATATTTACCAGATTCGCAGAACTTCGTCTTTTGAAAATTTCTTTCTTGTGCAAGACTTGATGGTCTTTAACGTTGGAAAATTGGGATAAATTATCTTGCAAACAATTCACATTTTCGTAATTAATTGAATCATTAGCAGCTTCTGTATTAGAACCTAATGCAAATTCATCTAAATCATAATCTTCATCATTTGTTGTACAATGGGATACTTCAGTTGGACTGTAGTTAGAGTTTTTCGATTTTTCAGGAACATCTTCAAAAGTGTTAGTCAAATATTCATTTTGATCTGATAAGAGTGCGTCATCGATATTTTTTATCGAATTCGCAATTTCTGGGCGATCTGCTATAGATAATGTTTCTAGATGTTCTTGATTTTCTCTGGCATCACATATACTGTCGCTTGTTTCTGGAATTATATTACACTTCGTACTTCTTAAATCTTCAATTTTCTTATTCTCCAATTCGAATACATTGTGTTTTTCGTCGTTTTGTGTCGAGAAATATTTGCTTTCTACTATGACATTTTCGTCTATGATAGTTCGTCTTATACGCATTAAATTCTTTCCTTTTCTTCGACAATTTCCATTGAACAAAACACTCGGCGAAGTTGTGAGATCGGACACTCGTTTAACAAATGGATTTTTGTACTTCAATAATTCTGGTGACTTATTTTCTGCAAAGCATAAATATTCTTCTGACTTTTTTTCAGCACTAGAAATTAATTTAACGTCTTGATTGGAATTATACATATCCAAAATGGCATTTTCGTCTGAATCCTGACATTCTGAAAGTCCATTGCATGGCACAGTCGGACTATTATGCAATTTTGATGAAGCATGTTCATTATTTAAAAGATTGCTTTGTACAGCCAGCTCTTTTTTAGCGATAATCGGCGAATTTACTATATTTTTAGAAACTAAGACAGGATTTTTCGTTTCCAACTTATATTTGTCTGACCAAATGCTAGTATGAATTGGCAATATTCGTTCCGCTTTCGTGTCCCGTTTTCTTTTACGTTCCTACAATTTATAATACAAATTAAGATAGAGAACTCTTAATTTCAATTGCGATTATATTTGAGGCGAATACAATTTAATAACAATATAGCAACTTACGATTTTATCTGGATTAAAATTGTGAACTATTTTTAAAGTGGACGGATCGCAATTGCCGAGGGCTAGTTGCAAAGCAAGGTCCACATCTACTTCTTTACCGGCGTATTGTAATTGATCTTTGGTAATGTCAATTGTGGGTGGATTCAATCGTACTTGCTTCCTTTGTAATGGACAGTATACTAACTGATGTTTGAACGTTATATCTGCCAATATAAATGCATCTCTATATTCTTGTGTCACAACCAGTGATTTCATGTTGAGTACTGATCCTATACGTGTCAACGCCTTGAAAAATGTAAATATGAATTAAAATAAAAAAAAGGATAAAATATACAAGTTACATAGCTCTCTATGTTCCAAAAATATTAAGTATAAGATTCTTATTACATTATTTTTGTCTTATATTATTTGAATTTGAAAGTGATATAGCAACTAACTCTATGTATATTATGATCTGTATTTCTAGCGATAAATTTTCGCGCCTTTGCCAGTCCAATTCCAGGAAGTGAAGGGAGATAGTCGCAACCAGACAAGATACAAGTGTAACGAAACTTATCCATATCAAATTCCTCAGGTCGCATATTCATTGCTAAATGTAATCGGTCCTGCTCAATCAATACCCCATTTCCATTAAAATCCATTTTGAAGAATATCTAGAATATAAAACACGATATAAAGTTGTTTTATTTATTAAACAGACCATATATATATATATATATATTGCAAAATTCTCAATTGATCATCTAACAGCTGTCATTTATGTTGTTTTAAAAAATTTTTAGAAAAAGTTAATAATTTTTTAGTAATAAAAATATAATTGATAGAAATTTTTTTATCCATAAAGATCACAAGTATTATGTTTTACAGTATTGTACATAACTATATTTATATTAAATTATACAAAATATCTCTCTCTCATAGCTATCAATTTTAATTTCAGTTTTAACAGATTCTTTAGCAAATTTAAAGTCGAATTTTTTTAGTATGAAACTTAATAAGATATCTATAGTTTTCGCATGATGAGAAAACTTACAACTTTTAAGAAGTTATATGATACTAATAAAACCATATTCAAGTAATTTTAAAAAGGATTAATGCATATATATATAATGTTGAAATATACATTATAATATACATATTATTTTTTGTAAGCAAAAATCAATTTTAATTTTGTGATTAAAAAAATCTATTATTATTAACAATCAATAAATTATAGAATATTCTATAATTCAAAAATAATCATAAATTTATTGCATATCTGAATATATTCAATATGCATATCATTACAATAAACAAAACAAACTTTAAATTTATAATTATATGTATAAATTATAAGAAAATATACTAACTTTCTTACATCCAAATAATGTCAGGTCACTATCCTCTGTGATAACAACATCAGCTATACCACTAATATTTAAATACGCTAATTGTGCATCTGCCTCATAAGGAGCTATAATACAATCAATGTTTTCATTCTGGCAATGTTTAATTAATTCTAATGCTATTTCATGAGTAATATCTATAGCTCGTCTCAATAAGTTTTTTCCTTCTGCAACTTGACCCATTTGTATTAATTCAAGTGCTTTTTGACGATTCATTTGTCTGTTTCTAATAAATATATATATATAATGTAGTACATATATTATTTATCAATAGTTTCAATAATATTAGTTAATTAAATAATATTAATTAATTAATATTAAACTTAAGGTTCTTTAAAATATATAATCTCTTAATTTATAAACGTTTCTTAAATTCGTAATATTCACATAATGATTCACTCATTCTTACGTACTGTCGTCTTTTAATTTCTGTCTGTTCCTTGGCAGGTAACCGTCGACCGTCAAATACCAAGATCGGTTTTATTTTATACTTTAAAAGCATATCTATATACTTCATACAATACAGAACATATCTATATAACATAAAAAGGGCATGCCATTAATCTTTGATATCTTAAAGAATCTGTCAACATGTATAATGTAATTGCTCTTACGCATTCGTTGCCTGTCCCATCATCAATTTCTCAGCACAAGAAAATACACCTTTGTGTAACCAACAATAAGAATCGATCGCGACAGCACCACCGGAGAATTCTCTGATGTTCGTTCTTTTAGAAGACTTCTCTAAGAATGGTAGCAAACCGGTAATACCCATATTTATGAATTAATTTGTTCTGAATAATTAAAAAGCACAATTGAATACAATATTTTTTCTATAATGAAGTTGCCTTGTCGCCAATTGCCGCCAAATCGCACGTGCGGTACTGTCTTCATAGACGCTTTTTCTCGCACATGCGCGATGCGCGATGAATATATGTATGTACATACATGCATCAGCTGGCGAGAGAGAATCAAGTTACACTTGCAATACGCTAGCGCCAACTGAATTTATTTTAGAGCCGGCGGAACTACGTGACCAGATTCATACCATTTTCGATGCTATGATAAAACGACGACGGTTGGTTTGAGTCCATGCTAGATCTATTTTCCGCCATAATTGCACGCAATATTATTATGAATTTATTAATATGTTTTATTATATATCATTAACCGTGCGTATTCTTTTTTCATTTTAATATACGTTAAATATATATACTCTGTACTTGAATTGAAATTATTAAAAAATTATTATTTTACGTTATGGATAAAATAAAATAAATGTATATATAATGTATATATATTTATAAAATATATTATAGGTATGTTATTATTAAAATATTTTTTATAATTATGGAAATTATTATATGTATACACGTATTTAAAAAAATATTATTCTCACAAGAGAGAGAGAGAGAGAGAGAGAGAGAGAGAGAGAGAGAGAGAGAGAGAGAGAGAGAGAGAGAGAGAGACAGAGAAATAATAACTTTAATTTACTTTTAATAAATTGAATTTGTTTGAAAATAAAATTAATGCGGACAATGAAATTTATTTTATTTTATTTCGATATTTATTTAAATGTACTTGACATTATATAAATATATATTTTATAAATGCAATTTTACATATTCATAGAAGAGAGATATTTAAAAGTTTTATATATATATATATATACATATATATAATGAATCTTAATACGTACACATATAACAGAATGTTTAAAGAAATAAAATAAAACCAAAATGAAAGTATAATTTTTTCTCCTTTTTTTCCTTTGTTCCTCCTGCATGTAACGAACGCATTTTATATTACTTGTTATTTTTTGTTATATTGCGGCAATGTTACAGTTATGTGTCTGTGTTTGCTGGGTCTCGACCTTATCTTGAAACTCAAATATATATTAAATAAATTATTCTATTATTGTGACAGTTTAGTAGTTACGTGAAACGATTGTGGAACAAGCTTCCTCAACATATAAAGGCCGATTCGGTATGACAGTGTCGTCGATGTTTGCGACATTATATAATTTACCGTGACATCAAACACATATCGACGCTCTATCTTTACCGGCATTATTTTTAAAGGAATTAAAATTGTCCGGTGGTGAACGAATAAAGTACGTGAAGAAGTTACGTTGAAAACATAAGATTAAAGGTGAAAAGGCATGGAAAGCTGATAAATTCATAAATAAACAAGATAAATAATATATTAGAGTGAGATCAAGTTCAAAATGACCTTACAAGAAGCAAATTTATAAAATTAACGTAACCAATATAAAGAAACTATTTAAAAACAATTAAATAATTAAATAATTAAAAAAATCAAAATTTAAAAAATTAAAAAATTTAGTAATCAGAAGCGAACGTTTCGACAATCGTGTTAACGCACATGTGTTTTACACACATTAATTAAGATGCTCATTCCACAATCGTTACAGTTATTGAACTATATTGATACGGACTTACATATCATAAACATATACATTCATTTTGTGCAATTAACGGTGTTTTTCAGACAAAAATGTAGCAAATTCACTATTATTAACACACCTTTTAACTAACAAACCAGAGGAATTGTTATAAGAAAGATGCTATAAGTTTGTATAATACGAATGAAGTGGTTTATATTACTTGACTCTGTAATGCTCGGACTTTACACTATGAGATTTTCTTATCCTATTGTAAATCATTATTTGTTAACTATTGCACCGAAGAAAGCTTGTAAAATCAAACCGAAACGTCCGTTTCTGATTACCAGATTTTTTAATTTTTTAATTATTTGCTTTTAAATAATTTCTTTAAATTGGTTACGTTAATTTTATAAATTTACGCTTTTTGTATAATGTGACATTAAATTTGATTTCACTCTAATAATATTTTTCATCATCTTTTTTATTTATGAATTTATTAGCTCTCTATACCTTTTCAACTCATCTTTAATGTTATGATTTCGTAGAGAGCTTTTTTATAAATATATTACGTTGAAAAGTAATGCCTTATTACATCATGCCATCATTGATCAATATAATTTTTGATCGCAACCAGCGTTACACGGCGTGGTGGGGAAGGGATATCGCCAATCGATTGATAAGAGCGGTTTTGAACTTAGTCGCATTTCAAAATGTAAGTATTTTTTTCATATTAATAATAATATAATATTAATAATAATGATAATAATAATATATTACAATAATATTACAGTACAAGTCCTCGTCGGAGATCCAAATTGACGGATATATGAATATTGCTCACCGTCAGTTGATGCGCACATTTCGACGACATTATCGCGAAATAGATCAATGGGAGCTGGCACACCTTTGGGGTGACACTCCTGAGGCTCGAAATAATGAAGAACTTTACTCTGAACAGTACGAAGATCATCTTCGCTTGCGGAGGCTTTTTGGAGAGTTGCCGTATGAAGTATTTGAAGAGGAACCACTCTGGCTTTCTTCATCGAATTCCAGCAAAGTCATGGAGGCTGAGGAGTCTCCATAGGACAAGCTATCAAATAAGAGATTGAGTTTGGAGTGCGTGAGTATTTATAATAAATAAAAATTTTTATTATTATATATATATATTTTTAAAAAATAATAATAAAATGTGTCTTTTCTGTTTCAGAAGGTGCCCCTTTAAAATTATATTTTATATTCTATATTATGTTATAATATAGTTATTAAATTTCTCACTTTTATTACAATCGTTATTTCGCAACATGAGCTTCTTATCGACTATTGTTCTCATCTTACAAAACGGACCTCCTAACTTATTAATTAGAGAGAAACTATGCTCTAGAACAATTAGTAAGATTCATACAGCGCCATTTGAATATTATACATTATTATTGATTGACTAATTCATATTCTTTATTTATCTGACTCAATTTCTTATACTAATTATGTAATCGTTCTAGACTCTTTTTTCATTTTTTTTGCGCCGAAAAAGGCGGAAAAAATTAAACTTAAATGTTCGCCATTTTTTAATTAATTTTGTAACGAATATACATTGTTTCGTTTACTTTGTGATTTAATTGCACCGTTATTTCGTTTATTTATATTATATCTACGTAAGAAATTACTTTGTTTTTCTTAAATATTACCACTGTTTGGCTCTGTCACGCCTTATTACTTTTTTGATTCTATATTATATTATATTTTACATTTTATATATTACATTTATTTATATATATATCTTTATAAATTTATATATCTTTTATATTTTTATTAATTAAAAACATTTTCAACAACTTGCACACGTACATACATATATGTGTATGCTCGTATAAAATTATAAATAAAAATTTATATTTATATTAAAAAATAGTTCTTTCTCTTCCTTCTTGCGCTTTTCCTTCTTTTTTGCGGATATCTCTTTCTTTTTGCGCTATCTCACGCTCATACGCTATCCTTCTTTCTTGCTCCATCTCTCTTTCCCGAGTGCTGTATTACGCTCTCTCTCTCGCATTCGTATCATATCTCACGCTTTCCTTTTCCCGCCACATCGTGTTCTTACATATTGTATATATATATATATATATATATATATATAATATTGTCGATAATAAGCATTGGATTTATAATTCATTAGGTTCAAAGTTATAAGCAAATAAATTAAAATACATACATATACATATATGTATATATATATATATATATATATATATATATATATATACATATATGTATATGTATGTATTTTAATTTATTTGCTTATAACTTTGAACCTAATGAATTATAAATCCAATGCTTATTATCGACAATATTTAATTAGTTACTCAATGTAATGCTAATTCTAGTAAGCACTTGTATGTACATGGATTGAGATGGACTAAGAAAACAAATTCAATTCAGATTATTGTCTCTAATATTTTTTATATATGTTGAAGATATATTTTAATCGATCAAGATAGATTTTATAATATAATTTTAATATTAATACTTTGATAACTGCCTCAAATGGTTTTAAGCAAAAAGGTTTCAAGCTATTTGCAAGACGTTTTAATGCCAATTATATCAAATTAATTGAGTGGATTACATTTTTTTAAATTAAAAAATATTTTTAATTTTATCACATTTAAAAAGCATTTAGCAAATAACTCTATCACAGAGATCATAAAAAGCATAAGAATAAATTAAATTTTGGGAGAGAAGGGAGAGGGAATTATTTTCATATGAAAAAATTGTAAAGGCAAGGAAATAAAATAAAAGCAAAAAAATGCAGTTTTTATCAAATATCTTATGTATTTTATTTAACATTTTATATGTCACGAATTTTTAAATTATTATAAGTTTTATCATTATCGGACAAACATATTTTTAATAATCCAACGACGTGATCAATGCGAATAAACTTTAATGGTATAAATGAATAGCAAAACTTTATGTTATATATTTATTTAAAAAATATTCATTTATTTTAATAATACACCATTTTAATTATCGAGACACTAAAGATGTGACATTAAAAAGAAATTAAAAAAATGTTTTAAATTTAACTCTAATCACGGAACAATATAGGCAATAGAAAGCAATTTATATCATACGAAACAGGATGGGTAACAATTGAGAATAATAAATTAAATCGTTAATACAGTGTAATTGTTTTTTGTACTGATCAATATTTTATATGATAACAAAATTTAATCGCAATCACACATATGTCGCGTTTAGTAATATATCGGCCCTAAGAACTAATTAGGTATAAATTATTATCGGAAGTATTTTATCGCAAAGTAATCGCAAAATCGACGTTATCCCGAAAATAATCAACAAATATAAAGCAAATTAAATTAAATTAAATTAAGTGCGAACGTTTCGAGCTCTATTTGAGTCTTCCTCAGCGCAAAGTATTAATTATAAATAAAATGTCTTTACAGAAATATAAACATATATTAAACTATAAATAAATTAGACTAATAGCAGTGTTTTTGGGCAGTCTCCGATGAATGTTCAATTAAGATGTGCAATCAAGATGTCAACATTTAAGTAAAGTCATTACCCCGAGAATATTGAATCGAATACAATGACAGTTAAATCGATTTAACAATATTCTGTGCCGGTTGATCCTATTTCTTGACTCAGTATGGTGTAATGTGGCGGTCGATCGAATACTGACATCTTGATTGCACATCTTAATTGAACATTCGTCGGAGACTATTAGTCTAATTCATTTATAGTTTAATATATATTTATATTTCTGTAAAGACATTTTATTTATAATTAATACTTTACGCTGAGAAAGACTCAAATAGAGCTCGAAACGTTCGCATTTAATTTAATTTAATTTGCTTTATATTTATTGATTATTTTCGGGATAACGTCGATTTTGCGATTACTTTGCGTAGTTGCGATAAAATACTTGCAATAATAATTTATACCTAATTAGTTCTTAGGGCCGATATATTACTAAACGAGACATATGTGTAATTGCGATTAAATTTTGTTATCATATAAAATATTTGTCAGTACAAGAAACAATTACACTGTATTAACGACTTAATTTATTATTCTCAATTGTTACCCATCCTGTTTCGTATGATATAAATTGCTCTCTATTGCCTATATTGTTCAATGATTAGAGTTTATTTTTTAAGAGAACCCTGATAATATTTATTTATTTTAAATTAAAAAAAATATCAATCTTTCAATTTTTTGTCAAAGAAAAATTTAACCAAATTAAATTTAAAAAAATCTATTTTCAAAATAAATATAATTTTTGTATGTAAAAAGTTACGTCTTTTTTTATTCTACGTAAGTAATTATAACCATAATCATAATTAAATCCCCTTTCTCTCTATAACGCAAAATTGTTAATGTTACTTATTTTTTCTGCATCTTACATTTGTACTTACATTAAACAGATTTTTTTACATTTTTCGCATTTACTTTTACATTTATTTTCACATACTGATAAAAAAAAATTTACTATATAAAATTTACTATCTTTAAAAATTTACTAATTTTGTATGTTTGTAATTTGATATTAAAATTGCGAATACTTGAAGAACATAACTATAGATCAAAATGTAATTATCAAATTAAGAAATTAAAGATTATTAATATTATCAGAGAGACGAGTAAGTTCCATTGCTATAGCTTCGGGTAAATCGCTTCCCACTTGAGCATCGAAGTATTCTCTCAAATCTTCGACCTCTTTTTGCCAGAAATGTTTCGGAAGTCTAAACAATTCCGGCATATTTACGTTTTCGTTGAGATTTTCTAAATTGATAGATCCTGGTTTTGGCAATAAGCCAATAGCCGAGTCTTCGGCGATGTCTTCGCCGTCGATCCTTCGAAGGATCCAGTCAAGAACGCGAGAGTTCTCACCAAATCCTGGCCACAAAAATTTTCCGTTCGAATCTTTCCTAAACCAATTTACGTGAAATATTGCTGGCAGCTTGGTATTCTTCACATGCTCCATGTTTAACCAGTGGGCGAGATAGTATCCAAAATTATAACCAAAGAAGGGTCTCATGGCAAATGGATCGTGCATGATTACTTTACCCTATTAAAATATATTAATTTTAGTTGAACTCTCAATTAATCTTTCAAAACTTTCCAACTCTTTTAATTTTAAAATGTATTTAAAATTTAAAATGTATTTTATAATTTAGTTTACGTTGCTATAAAAAGTTGATTAGTGTGTATTGCAATACCTTATGTTCAGCGGCGGCTGTAGCCTCAGATCTCATTGTAGCACCGATAAAAACACCATGTTGCCAGTTTCGGGCTTGATAAACTAAGGGAATGCCCTCCGGTCTTCGGCCTCCAAATAGTATAGCATCGATCGGGACGCCGGCTGGATCTTCCCAAGAAGGATCAATAATCGGACATTGTACAGCTGGAGTGCAAAATCTTGAATTTGGATGAGCAGCTGGTACTTTGGAACCTCTGACCCAACTATTACCTCTCCAATCCGTTACCTACGATAAAATTAAAAAAAAAAAACAGTTTATCTTTTACATTTTTTTAAAGAACAATTATTCATATGTGTCATCTCGTTATTTATACCTTGATATTATCACCAATTTCCTTCTCCATTCCTTCCCAATACACCCCGCCATCATTAGTAGACGCTACATTGGTGAAGATGGTATTTTTGAAGATGGTCTTCATCGCATTGGGATTCGTAGTTGAGCTCGTACCGGGAGCGACCCCAAAAAATCCATTCTCCGGATTAATGGCGCGTAACTTTCCTTCATTATCGAACCTCATCCATGCGATATCATCCCCTACGCATTCGATCTTGTAACCCGGTAGACTAGGTTGCATCATAGCCAGATTTGTTTTACCGCATGCACTCGGGAAAGCAGCGGCAATGTATCGTTTCTTACCCTTAGGATTTGTAATACCCAATATCTGAAACGAGGTGTGCAAACATTATTTTACAATACATTGTTTGTTACACTACGATGGATCAAAAAGTAAGGTTCCATATTTTATTATGATTTTTATTTACAATCTACACCTAGTCCAATTTTTGTATAGTGGTAAACACAAAGTAACAATAATATAACTGTTAGTTATAATTCCTATTCAATAACTGCAATATAACATGTCTTATACGTTCTGTTATTGAATAGGAAATTATATTAAATGATTATAAAACAAGGAACCTTATTTTTTATCCTCCCTAGTATATTTATATATTTATAAAAAAATAAGAAAGGATACATACAAGCATATGTTCGGCGAGCCAGCCCTCCTTCCTAGCTATCGTCGAACCAATTCGTAAAGCGAAGCACTTTTTTCCCAATAAGGAATTTCCACCGTAACCACTTCCGTAAGATACGATCTCGTTGTTGGCGGGTTTGTGAAGGATGATTGTCCTCTCGGGATCGCACGGCCATAAATAGTTTACATCGATTTTCGAATTATGTTTTGGAACGCCCACTGAGTGCAAACATTTAACGAAATCGTCATTTCCCAAAATTTCGAGCACCTTCTCTCCCATCCTGGTCATTATTCTCATTGAGCAAACTACGTAAATCGAATCGGTGATTTCGACACCGATTTTTGAGAGTGAGGAGCCTACAGGACCCATACTGAAGGGGATCACATACATAGTACGTCCTATATCATAAAAGATTTTAATTATTTTTGTGTTACAATATAGATAGATTTTTTATTATTTAAAATACACGTACATATAGAATGATTCCGCAACATACAGATTAGTAAAAAAAAGGTTTTTTGTTTAAATTTATTATATTTTATTTCTTATTTTATCTGTGTTATTATATTTTAATTGTGTTATCTATGTTATTTTATTTATATTATTAAATATTACAATTATAAACTGTATGTTAAAAGCCGATCTCAGTTTCCTCATTCCCTACCGGATTTGCATTTAAGGTATCAATCATGTAATTTTTTCACTTTTCACAAAGAAAAAATTGCATGATCGATCCCCTGATTTTATTATTTTTCGATTATGCGAGGTCGATAAAGCATGCCCCTGCCAATCGTCGTTGCCAAGATAGGCAACCTGACTTACTGATCGTATGTTGCGCAAGCATTCTGTATATTTATATTTGGTATATCGTTTATATATAAGATGTCCAAAAATTAACGGATATTTTTTTTAATAGCAGATTCTGTTATAATAATTTCAAGTCGATTTTTTCTCAGCGAAAATAACAAAGTTATAATTTTTTTACAAACTTTATTTTTTCAATTATATATCTTTATAATTAAACCTTAAATTAAAATTTTATTAAAGTATAAACTCCATATAAAATTAACCGAAGAATATAGTTATATATCGTGAATTTTTTAACTTTACAAAATTTAATTTACAAAAAGCTCTTCTCTTTTCATTTATTTATAATTCGGAAATTATTGATAGCTCGATGTTTTCACTAAAAAAATTGTACCTAAGCCAGATAATCTACTAAAATTTAAAAAACAGGTTGTTTTAAGACATCTTGTATATTTCATGTAATATACACATCTCAATAACCAATCATTAAAATGCAATAAAACTTTTACTGACCTTTCATACAGTTTGGGAAACGTTCCATGATAGCTTGTTCCATATTATTCGGAGAGATCCAATTTCCCAGTTCTCCAATTGTACCTTCACGTGGTGTAGGGACAGTGTCCCGTTTCAAGTCTGTACAGATGAATGTACGTTTTTCGACACGTGCCACATCCGCAGGATTAGTTTTTGCCAGCCAACTAGGTATGGAACAAATAAACATGTTACAAACATAACAAATCAGTTTTTTGGTACCATAAAAGTTCTACTATTTTAATTTCTGTTATAATATATGATAACTAATATATGAATTATATGATATTTTTCATTAAACTATAGGCCAGTATTAAGATAAAATCGAAAAAATAAACATTTTAGATATTTCATATATTTTATGTATATATATTTATTTTTCATAGAATATTAAATATATATTTTTGTAAAATATATATTAAATATATATTTTTGTAAAATGTATATTTACTTAATCAAGTAGAAAAGCTCTCTATAATTTAATAAAATGAAATGGTTTCAAAAAGGCGTAAAGAGCTATGAAAATTATATGAATTTAATAATCAAAAATAATAATTGAAAATAACATTTAACTCATACATATCGATGTTTACAAATTTAATGTGTGTGTGCGCGGACGTTTCGACCTATCTTTAAGTCGTCAGCGCCTAGCTTCTAACATATCGTAATTAAAAAGCCAGAAAGAGAGAATAATCTAACAACGCAAAATTAAATAAAAACGCTCACAAACTACATAATAAAGTCGAATATGTGGTTATTGCGTTAGTACCGCCACATATTCGATTTTATTATGTAGTTTGTGAGCGTTTTTCCGGCTTTTTAATTACGATATGTTAGAAGCTAGGCGCTGAGGACGACTTAAAGATAGGTCGAAACGTCCGCCTATATACACATTAAATTTGTAAACATCGATATGTACCGTTAAATGTTATTTTCATAGCTCTTTACACCTTTTTGAAACCTTTTCATTTTATATATTTACTTATTAATTAAAATTAATAAAATAAAATATAAAATACAATATGATTTTGATACTGATTGATTTTCGTACGTATTTTTTAATAAATTTTCATCTATCCTAAAATAGATCATTAGAAATAATGATTCAACATGTTATTGAAAATTATATAGTATTAATTTTTTGTTTTTTATTAAGTAAAAATCAGTAAGCAACTAGTGTATTTTATTTCAACTTTATTCTGTTGTGAAAAAGAGAGAGCTAATCAATGTATTAAGAGAATATTTCGTAAAAGTTTTGATTATTAATTTTGTAAATTACAATGAAATAGGAAAATTTAAAACTTGGTAAAAATGTACAATGCAATAAAATGCTGTGTGACAAATAAATATGGAACACTCACCAATTTTCATATTTAGGCAGGTTCTCGATAGTTCCATTTTTCTGGAGAATTTTCAGCATTTGCATATATTCGACATCTGTACCATTGCATATGTAAATATCCTTAGGACAGCAAAGCGAGGCGCATTCTTCGATGTAATGACGAAGTTTCGATGAGATTTCTATCGAGCATGCGTTTAATAACGGTACTTTACCAATATAATCATATCCATTTTTAATTAGCGGATCTTTCGCCGCATGGGTTACAATAAATTTCGGCATCCTGAAAAAGTGCACATACACATGTTGAACAAAAACAAAGTCGCATGAATGAAAATGTATTGTGAATATATTGAGTATATTATACATTTGCCATACTTTTTTTCTAGTCAATAAATATTCTTTTTAACAGATTCTTTAAAATTTGTATTTTTTTTTTTTAATTTTTTCTTCGCAAAAATATATATGATTAAACAATATCGTTTTAACCAAGAGTCCGGCTGATGAATCGGAACTAAAGCCACCCGACTGGGAAAATGTCCGGGAAAGAACTAATTACAAGTCGGAAACTGTTCCCCGTTTTTAGTATTCTGAATTTACTGTTTAACGACTGGGTAAAAAAATTATGTTTTAGATAAAATCCTATTTAGATGGCTGGCTATACTAATCAGTATATCAGATAATTTTAATTTTTAATAGCAAACGCTATTAAAAAAGCATATTCTAAACGAAAAATAGCCAGAAACTAGTCAAACAGTAAATGATAACTAGTTTATGTTTAGTCAAAGGTCAGAATATTCTGATTATTATTTTATGGTTAATAACTAATTAACAATTAGATAAGACAAACTGAATAATAACTAGAATGCACAATATTCTCGCTATTATTTTTTATATGCGTATGTTTAAAAACTAACCAGAATTAAGTAAGTTATAAAACGTGAATATTTTAACAGTTTAAAAATTATTTTATTTAACTTTTTCTTTTATCTTTATATGTATGTTTATTACACAATTATTATAAAACTTTCTACTATAATTATTAATTGAATTATAATAATTAAACAAAACTTAATTGTACACATAAAATATATAAGAGAAAACTTTAAAAAATTGTTGTTAAATTATTATTATTATTATTAGAAAAGTAAAATATTTATTAATTTCAATCAGAATATGTTCAAAAATATAATATGACAGAATATTACTATTTAAATTAATTAATTAATTGCTTTTATAGCGATAAATTACAAGTTAAATTAAGTTATAAGTTTAAATATTATTTTCTGATAATTCTGTCATCAAGTGTAATAAGATTGATAAAAATCTCAATACTTTTAATATCATCGGCTATTATATTGTAATACTTTAATAAAAACAATAAAATAGAAAATAAAAAAGATTAAAAAAAATAAATATCAATAATTTTAAATAAACAATAAAATGAGAAAATATCAATGTAATGTATGTAAAATAAGAAAATATTAAAATGAAAAAATAAACAAAAAACATCGAAAGAAAATACAAAATCGTTAACATTGGAATTATAACTAGAAGTTATGTTTCATTTACGATTCCTCCAATTTTCTTACAGAGTTTATTAGTTTATTAGTTTACATGTGTTCATTTTTATTATTTGTTTATAGTGTTTAGAGATAAAAAGAGCTAAAACCTATTTGATACATTTGAACCAAAATAATATTGTTAAATCATAATAAAAATTAAAACGTAATTTCTTTGATGTTAATTTTTGTTCAAAGTCCATAGTTCTATTAAAATTCCAATTCCAAAATATTCCTTCTATTATTAACAAAAGAGTATGATTTAGCAAAAATTCATGTTTGTCATTATTTAGAGAGAATCTGATTTGTATCTTTATGACGAGTCTTTGAACTTGAAATATATACATGATGTCGAGCATAAACAAGATTTAAAGCTATCTTGTCTCTATTATAGCCAAATTGAATTACAATACCAAAAGCGAGATATTACATAAATTTTTTTTCTTATAAAATATATGGAAAAAAATAAGTTTTTTTTCATGTATCTTCGCCACTTTTTCGTGTTCGATAGTGTGGATTCGTAAAATGTATTAAAAACTTTATTTTTTATTATCTTTCATTAGTATAGTTCATTAGCATGTGTCTTACATTCACAACGAAAGTAGATATCATAATACTTGCTAAAAATATATTGCTTATTTATTAATCTATAAATAGAAAAGAGAATCTTGGATATATTTTATTAATTTATATTATCATGTAAATATGTATTTAAAAAAAATTCACCTTTTCACTTTTTGACATCAGAAATTCAATATAATGAAAGAGTATTAATAAAATAAATTAATATAATATATTCTTAAGAAAACCAATTCAATTCGAATTAAATAAATTAACAGTGTTTGTCTGTCTATAAATATGCTTGTTCAAATCAATATAGAATGATTATACTTTGAACTGAAATTCATTTTATTTCTATTAAACTATTTATTAAATGTGACAAATTCTTCTAAAGAAGAAAAGTTATGTTATCTTCTCTCTTAATTTTATTTTATATTACATTGTTATATTACATTATATTTTTATATTACATTGTTTAATTACGTATACTTAAAATTAGAAAAGAAGACAGGTACTTACTGTGAATTATAAATGTCGATAACGTGCGGCATCCTGCGGATTTTTTTGTTCATAAGAATAGACGATGCGAAAAAATACGTAGAACGATTAATCTGCAGCTCATGAATCGAAGGTAAGCTGATCGAATGGTTTTTAATGGAATGTCTGACGGAGAAATTCCTCTTGCTGTCAGATCGTCGTGACACTCCCGTCAGATTCTTCCAGCTGATACAATAGATCTTAGGCGGCATTGTCAAAACTGATTTGCTTTATATGCGATAGCTGAATGTATTTTGCTTGCCGGCGAGACCTAGCGATCCTCCTGTTCAATTGGTCGATAAGAAGAGTTCACTTTGTTAGACTTCCGATTAGTGGGGGGCGTGAAATCGTGACGTTTCGAACGATCCCATGAACAATAATCAGCTGACGCGTTTCTAAACGACACGTCAATGTGCCCTCAACGATCCAAATCACTAGATCGGATACCGGTTCATGAAAGGTATTCGATGGCGATTAAATTCGTATTAAATCGAAATCGGTTGAACGGGCGAACTTTATACTGAAAGTCGTTCCCGCTACTTTATTTATGTACGCTTGCCTCGACTTTCTTGCTATCTGTTTCGTGTGAACGACTTATTTACCGTCCGTCAAACGAGTAAAACCACTATTCGCAATCCGCATTTCGCACAATTATCCGGCTCCGATGAAAGGATCGTGTCTTTTATTTGGATACCCAAGAGCACGTTCTGCGTTTCGTGTGGAACATTGATAACTGATAATGAGATCCGTAGAGAAACTTTACTTAATACTCGTGTGTTTACGAGTAGGCGATATATATGTCACTTTTCTCGAGAAGGAAAGAGTTATAACATTGAGATCATATTATCGTCATAAGTCACATTTACCATGTGTAATATAAATTTCCGATAAACATATTATATATGTTGAAAAACAAGTAATATATATGATATGAAATATATATACATATATATATATATATATATACGTATGCACGTGTGTGTCAAATATGATGTATATAATATTAGATACATACGCATGTGCACAAATTTATGTAAAGAAAAATTTTCTCTACATCTACAATGAAAAACAATAATAATTGAAACATTTGTGCCTGATGCATTGACATTTATAATAATTATAATATTTATATTTTTTGTAAAGCACATTTAGCTGACGTTTATATAACTGATTTTCCAATAATATTATATAATTATCCCTTCAATATTCTGTACCAATTATTTCAAGTTAAATTATTTGAAATTAAAATAAGGTGTAATAGAAAACATTACAACTGTAATTTTTGTTATAATATAAAAAGAATGGTAAAAATACTTATATGTATGTATGTGTGGGAGGGGCGCAAGGGATGTAGGATCTCAGACAGCACATATCCCTCAAAGATGACTAAAAGACGACTTAAAGACATTTCATTACCTTTTAAATATCTTTAAGAGATATTTTTTAGCCTTTCTGTGCTGTATGGGATGTAGGTAGGTGAATATGAATGACTGGGTGGGATTGCGTGTATATATGTGTATATATATATATATATATATATATATATATATATATATATGTTTCAACTAAAATAATATTGAAAAAGTTACATTAATTACAAATATATGATAACTAGAAACTTAAAACTAAGCGTTGATAATATAAAATCTTGGTGTAATAAGCCCACTTGCGTCTAATAAAGCATGCTAATATGCTATCGTTAAAAGTTTAATTAAAAAGATAACAGAAATCGCTTCTTACATATGAAATACACAAAGAAAATGATGCAATACGATTTGAAATCCTCGCTATATGCGTATGTTTCACATTCAAAAATTTAAAAAATATAATGACATATATATACACACAAACATAAATTTCCTTTATTATTTTTACCGTTTTCACAAAAATTAGAATGAGCATTGTTATCTCGCTAGACATATCGGATTTTTATAATTATCACACCCAGACAGTAGGTGGACTACGGACCAGACCCAGGAGCGGATACTATCGAGGTTACAACAATTCAGAGTCTGTAAGTAACAGCTGCACGATCGCCAAGACTATAGATATAACTAAATCATGTGTGATTTATGTATCAAATACATATTTATTCATATATTCATATATATATATATATATATATGTGTGTGTGTGTCATTATAAAAATTATATACATAATTATACATTACTTATACATTAATTATACAATTTTAATTAATACGTAGGAATAAATCAAGTTAGTAAATAATTATTTCACTTATCATAGTTTTTAATATAACACAAACGTACAATAAAACATAAATACATAAATATATAAAATAGATATAAATATATATAATATAAATATAAAATATATATACTTTAGAAGAGGGTCTTATATCTTATTTTAATATAAAAAAATAATAAAACATAGTTTATAATTCTTTTTAAATAACCGTGTATGTCATTAAATTAAATATAAATTTTTTTTAATAAAAAATATAATATAAAAAAATTTGATATGTGTAAAATCACTATCATATATGTAAAATTATTATATTTAATTAATAAACCAAATAATTAATAAACCAAATAAGTCATTTATATTATTCTATTTATATGTATCTATTATGTTTCGATATTGCTGAAAATTTTAAAATTTCTCGAAAATTTATTCGTGTCAATACGTTATAATATTCCAGACATTTACTAAATTATAAACTTGGGAATAGCGAATCATGCATGACAGAATATATATATATATATATACACATATACATGCATACGTGCCACGCAGCTTGACGTTCTTGGAGGCTCGGCCGTAGTCTACGAGATATGTTTATCAGCAAGATTGCATAAGAGAGAAGGCTTGACTCTGTCGTTAGCATGATGTATACATCTATACTGGTTTCATAAGACAAGAGAGTTCAAATTCTAATAAACATTTAGTTTTTATCGCAATATTGTTAAGTTTGTAAAATAACATTTTTTTTTTTAATTAGATCATATTTATTTCGTATTAAATATAATATGTATTTTTCTATATATTTCTATGAAATTCTCTATGTATTTTTCTTCTTTGTTAAAACTGCATATCATGTTTGTTTTGAAAGCGGAAAGTGCATGAAAAAGGGGAACACGTATCTACAGTATAGATAGATAAAGTAATACGCACGATATATAGCCAAATCAGGTTAAACAGACAAGAGAAAGAAATAAATTATATGTTTTATTTCTCTTTTTACAAAACTTATGAGTATTTTGTACATATTAACGTTATATTATATAAATATTTAATAAAGAAGATGCATTTTTAAAAATATTATTAATTTGTGTAGCACACATATACAATAAAGGTTTTTGAAAACATTAAAAAAAAAATAAATACAAAGAAATTGTTTAAAAATGTTTGATTACAACAAAAAGTCAGCACCATTATACATAAGTAAATATGCAGCCTCTTATTCAGAGATTCAACATCTAACTACTTTGAAAAAAATGTTGAGACTTTGTTTTGTACATATCAACGTTCTTTTTGTAAAGATCAGATCGGGTCAAAAAGTATTTATACCATATGTTGAAGGTGACACTTTGAACATTTCCTTTGATCTTTTATAACTGATTATGAGAAATGAATATACGATACATTTTACATAACATTTTTAAATGTTTAATGTACATACGCACATCCACCTATTTACATTTATGAAATAATACTTTGTATCTACAGGATTCATTCGAATTCATTTGAAATTTTCGCACAAACAATGATTAAGAGATTTTTCATGCGAGAATAAATAAAAATGTAGATTAAAGTTTTGTTTTCGAGAAAATTAATTTTACGTAAACAGATAAAAAAATATTAATAACATATATACAGAGTGTCCGATAATTGGTGAAAAACCTGTTAATGACAGATTCTTGAGATCATTTGGAATCGATTATTCCTCAGCGAAAATATTGAGAACCGTCATTATTGTTTGCAAGTTTCCAATTTTTATCATTATATATCTTTGTAATTAAGCCTTGAATTAAAATTCTATTAAAATAAATTCTATCTGAAATTCACTGAAGAATGTAGTTTTGGTAATTTTTTAACTTCAAAAAGTTTAGTTTGCGAAAAGCACTTTTTTTCAATCGCTTATAACTCAGAAATTATTGATGCCTCGACATTTTTACTGAGGAAAAATTGTCTCCAAATGATCTCAAGAATCTGTCATTAGCAGGTTTTTCACCAATTGCCGGACACCTTGTATATATTTATAGATTTCTATGTACTTATAATAATCTTGTGTTATTATATTGTTAAATACATAATGACTATAAATATATATGAATAATAAATAAAATATTTTACTTATTGTTCGCAAAAAAATGTTTAATATTTTAAGTTAGATTTATATGAAAGAAGTTACGTATATAAAATATTTAAAAAATCTTTTTCATTTTTGTAACACATACACACACACACACACACACACACACACACACAGAATGTTATATCTCTTTACACATATTTGATAGCTACCATTAAGATAAATTCGATATATATAATGATGATGTATAAAAAGTTTTGAAAAAACAATGTATGTTATTAATTTTTAAAGTCAATTGTAAAAATAAGCCTGTAATATTTCTTTAAATAAAAGTAATACTACTTTAGAATCGTTTCTGTTTCTTTGTAAAAATTATTTAATTATAAATTTGGAAGCTTTATTTAACATTAAATATTACAATTAATATTTTCATTAAAGTACAATCTATTTTGAATTAATTGTATAAAATAAAAAGTTCCGCTATCTCTTTCTGAAGTTTTGTTTACATAAGATCATATATTGTCAACCATTTATTAACTGATTAATCTCTAATTTCAAATACTTGGCTACTCATTTATAAGTAATACTGGATACTCTAGGTCATTGATAATACCCGGATATCCGGATATTTATAATCTCAGATAATATGCACATATTCGCTTATTCGTTGTCCGAAAACAGTGATAACAGCTCAATATAGAGATAAAATACTCAATATAGAGATAAGTCATAGCTATATATATTAAATATAGATAGAATTTTATTTATGTTACCGTTGCCAAGATAAGGGGCAAGGGGAGACATTTTCCCTCATGTGCAATGTACAATCGCGCAATTTTTTAAATGCCCGATGACAAGGGAAATAACTAATAATCTGCGTCGGTCAAGAGAAATATAGAAATGCGCATGAGCGACAGGAGAAAAAGATTATCTATTATCTAATTATCTTGGCACCATGGACCCAGAACAGAGATCACACACACAAAGCTCTATCTATATTTAATATATCTATAAGATAAATATCAAGATCACAAACATGCACAAAGACTGGTTAACTTGTTTAAACAAAAATAAGAAAAGTGTCTAGATTGACAATATTCTATCTTAATGTTGATTCTATACAAAAGAATTTAGTCTATTTTCGTTCCTCATAAGCAGTTTATTATTTAAATATAAATACATACATTATTGTAATAAATTTGTTCGAAACTTTGCCAACAAATCAACATTTATAAAACATTTATGCTTTGCTAAGCATATATATTATCGCTGGAATATTATTTGATGTATTTATGATGAAAGAAAACCCCCTGCGACGAATTGAGCAATATAAGTCGTAAACACGATTGTGATGATCTTTAACCGCAACAGCACGTAATAAAAAGATCTTCAAAGCTGATTATTTAAAAATTGAATGTTACAAAATATCATTTCAAGTATCCGAGATATTGTGCGAGAAATATTGCAATGTCTATTATTCAACTCGCAAGTTGAGAAAGTATATGACTACTTGTTTTTCTTATATATATACAGGGTGTTAGGCAACAGGTGGGACAAAATTTAAGGAGTGATTCTACATGATAAAATAAGACAAAAATAAAAAATACTAAAATTGTTTCGGGCACCTTTCACGCAAATTTTCAAATACTTATAATAAAATACTAACAATAAAAGACGAAACTTCTATAGCAATTTTATTATTTTTTATTTTTGTCTTATTTTATCATGTAGAATCACTCCTTAAATTTTGTCCCACCTGTTGCCGAACACCCTGTATATATTATATAATATAAGAAACCCTATTAGCTGCACGTAATCTTTTTTTTTTTTTTTTTTTTTTTACTTTTAATATATATTATAGAGTAAAAAGTAAAAATTACCTATATATTATTATATTTTATGAAAATACTTTTATTGAATAAATTAATAAAAAAATATATTTTATATATGTATATGTATTTTTATATGTACACACACGTACATGCGCGCACACACATACAAAAAATATAATTTTTCAATAATTTCAATAAGAAATATTTTAATAAAATAAATGTGTACATATTTTTACTCTATAATATATATACTAACGTGAAAAAAGATCATGTACAGTTAATAATAAATATGTAATAAAACATGTTAATAAATCCATAATCGATGGTCTAATAAATTTATAATGGGCGGTTTCGTTCTTTTGACACTCACAATTGTGGATCTAGCATGGACACAAACCAGTCAATCGTTTTACCATAGCATGGCAAAAGTGGATTTAGTCACGTAGTTCCGCTGTCTCCAAAATAGATCCAGCTAGCGCCACTGTATCGCGGAGAAAAAACCGTCTCATGAAAAATGGCGTCTTTCAGGTTTCTCTCTGGCCGTGGCACGGTCCGTGATAACGAATTCTTGATCGCAATCGGAGTTGATTCATTTATAAATAGCAGATAACAGGATTTAGAATGGGTAACAGAATTACGCGGTTTTATTGATATTACTTGCATCTCTATAAATCCACTTTTATTGTAATATGAATAGCATAAAACATAAATAGCACTTGAACTAGATTCTATATTTGCTTCGGCAGAAAATATTATTTTCGCATGTTTACACTTAATTGTAACAAATATTTAGTGTCTTACAGTGACATTGTCTACCATGATTTATATTTTTATATATTTTTTTTAATGAATGTTACTTTTTATAGTTTATATAAAAATAAAGCCAAATTCCACTGTGTCAGAAAATATATATATATATATATATATATATATATATATGTATTTTTTTTTCTGACAGTGGAATTTGGCTTTAGCTTTATATAAACTATAATAAAAGTAGCATTTGTTTAAAAAATATATAAAAATATAAATTATGGTAGACAATGTCATTGTAAGACATTAAACATTTGTTACAATATTTTTTAAGATTAATTATTTTTAATATCTAAATTTATATTGTACATTTATCAATGTTGTATTATTACAGGTATTTCACGAGATCATTGGCATAAGAGACGAGCTACTGGTGGGAAGAGGAAGCCCCTCCGTAAGAAAAGGAAATTTGAATTAGGACGTCCAGCTGCGAACACTAAACTTGGACCACAGCGAATTCATACTGTAAGTGTGATTAATTTTACAATAAATAAATTGTAAAAACTGAATATTAATGAATGATTAAATAATGAGTATTTAATATTACAATAAATAAAATTGTAATTTGTAGGTGATATTATTAAGATTTGTTATATATCAATATTTGATTACAAATATTTTTATAATGTACTATCTGTGTAGAAGGTAAATTTATCATAATCTATTATAACACTAATAAAAATACAAAATGATGACTTCCTTACCTATTCTGAGTGCTATGATTGACTATAATCCTACAGCTCTCTGATTATAAATTTTAATTGTAACATATATCTAATAGTTTGAACTTAGTTATAAATATTTTGTTTTATATATGTCTAAGGTTCGTACACGTGGAGGCAATAAGAAGTACAGAGCTCTTAGATTGGATACAGGAAACTTTTCGTGGGGCTCTGAGTGCAGTACCAGGAAAACTCGTATCATTGATGTTGTTTACAATGCATCGAACAATGAATTAGTACGAACCAAAACTCTGGTGAAAAATGCCATTGTTACCATTGATGCAACACCATTTAGACAGTGGTACGAAAGTCATTATGTTCTCCCACTAGGTCGCAAAAGAGGTGCAAAACTGGTAATTACTAAAATATGTAATTTAATTTAAATTTATGAAACTTTAGATGTATGAAATATACAAAGTACAATTGCTTTTATAGACAGAGGCTGAAGAGGAAGTATTGAATAGAAAACGTTCGAAGAAAACAGAAGCGAAATACAAAGCTAGGCAGCGATTTGCCAAGGTGGAATCTGCTTTGGAAGAACAATTTGCAACCGGACGTGTCCTTGGTATGAATATCTTATTGTTTAATAACATTTCTTATATGAAATTAATTAATATTTACATTTTTTTATGTAATTTTTTTTAATTTACTTGTCAAGGAAGATTGTAATTATGAAATACTTATTGTTTTGTGCTATATCTATGTATTTTAAATTTAATGATATAAGTACTTGAAAATAAATTATTTCACTTTTTAGCTTGTATAGCAAGCAGACCTGGACAATGTGGCAGAGCTGATGGCTACATCCTAGAAGGCAAAGAACTTGAATTTTATATGAGGAAAATTAAGAGTAAAAAAGCAAAATAAATATGTATTTATGATGATAAGAAAAATCCTTGTAAAACAAAAATAAAACCATATTTTTAGGTCTTAATAGTACTTTTATAAAGAAAATGTTTCGTCACCATTTAAAAACCTCAGAGAATAAAGTCCATAATACATAAATAAAATATAAATATGTATAATTATATTTAAAATATTTATTTTTTAAAAATAAAATTGAAAAAATTCATATATAAATTTATATATAATTATATTAGCAATTTTTTCTCATTTTATCAAATTTTATTTTTTCTAAAAAACTAATACAAAAATTATTCTAATTATTTTCTGTGTATATGAAGATTACACAAAAGAAAAAACATTACTAATTGTGGTTTTCTCTCGATATAGTTATATAATGTTTTGTTTGGCGCCATCCGTTTGATTGATAAGAATTCACTGACGCCCCTGAAATGCACCAATCAGCGTCATCGGCTTGAAAATTATACACATCACCATCATATTTTATTTTTTCTTTTATTATCTAAATTAAATTTTACTTTATTTTTTAAACATTTAATGAAATAATAAAATATTATTATAATAAATTAAAAAGAATTTAGACTAAGTCTATGAGAAACTTTAATTCTTCTTTATGATAAAGGTTTAATACAAAAAATCACATTGCGTGCCGCACGCTTATCTTTCATCCACGCACACGCACACGCGAAGCGGTCGGCGGTAGGTACTTGTGAGTACTCGACGGTTTTGACGTAGCAGATAGTGGTGTGATATGAGAATATTTTAATAATACACATATTAAAATGGAGACACTTGTGAATTTTATGGAAAAACATATTCTCGAATCGATTTTGTTGGCGATATGGTTGCTGTACTTTTGGAATCATTATTTAAATTTGCGTCAGGTAATTTGCATCAGCCCCTATTCTAACCTTTTACATTTTTTTTAACGATAAATTTTATCGTTCTAAAAGTATTTTATGCGCTTGCATAAAATAAAATGTATAACTAATAAGAATTAATATTTTTTTTTGTTTATTATTTATATATATATATATATATATATATATATATATTGTACGTATATATATTGTATTTTTAATAATTGCATGTTTATATAAATAATATAACTAAAGTTTTTTTTGTTAAATATTACAGAGGAGATTGATGCAGCAATTGGTTGATTTACCGAAATCTGTTGAAGGATTAATGGCTAAAGATGTGTACGAGAAGGCTCGTGCATATGCATTAGATAGAAATAGCTTTGGTATTGTACAAGACATATATTCTAAGATTTTTAATACGGTGAGAATTATACATTTTTGGCAAATTGTATGCTTGACTATATAATTAAGAGAAATTTTTATAATGGTTATTAATTCGCAACTTGTTACATATAATATATAATATATTGATTTTAGATAATCCTAGTAGCTTTTGGTTATTATCATACTTGGCAATGGAGTATTGAAATAGCCAAGTATTGTGGCATTAATCATGAAAATGACATACTGCTAAGCGCAATATGTATGTTTATTATAAATGTCATTTCTCACATAATTAATTTGCCATTAGTGATATATGATATTTTTGTTTTGGAAGAGAAACATGGTTTCAACAAACAGGTAAAACTTATGTAACATATTTTCCATCTCTTGTTGAACATAAAAAATAATTTAAGATTAAATGAAACTTTTTTTAATTAGTAAATGTTGATATTAATGTTTGTTTTCAGACAACTGCATTTTTTATTAAAGATGAAATTAAAAAGTTTATTGTATCTCAAATTATCGTATTACCCCTTCTGTGCGGTATGATTTGGATTGTGAAAAACGGTGGCGATTATTTCTTCTGGTATTTATGGATGTTATCAGTGGTAGTCTCGCTATTTATGATGATTCTGTACCCGGAAGTAATAGCTCCATTGTTTGACAAGTATTCGCCATTACCCGATGGAGAATTGAAGCAAAAGATTGAAGAATTGGCAGCTTCTTTAAAGTTTCCCTTATACAAGCTGTTTATAGTTGAGGGTTCCAAAAGATCGTCGCACAGTAATGCCTATCTGTATGGTTTTCACAAACACAAAAGAATTGTTCTTTTCGACACTCTTATTAAGGGTTATTGCAAGAAAGACGATGGTGATGCCGATAAAGATTGCGGCTGTGAAACAAATGAGATATTGGCAGTTCTTGCACATGAATTGGGTCATTGGAAACATAATCATACTCTGAAAGGATTTCTGCTCAGTCAGGTAAATATTTTTATGTGTATTTATATTACATCTTATATCTTTTCATTTTGATGTTACTTAAAAGCTTATTAATTGCTTATGAATCTGAAATATTACCTATAAGAAATTGTTTAAATAGCTTTTATATCTCTGATATACAGATTAAAGCAAAATAGCCCATTTTAAGAATAGTTACTATATTGAATATTGTGTCTGTATCATCAATTATATAGCACTATAATTTAAATTTGATGATATTTTATAGAATTAATTTGGAAAATAATGTTGTTTATGATCAATTAACTCTGTGTCAAATTAATGTGTTAAATTGCCCACATATAAGTAATTAATTAATTCCAGTGTATTTTTTATTACAAAATTAAATATAACAAATATCAATAATGGTCATGTTGATGGATACAACATAATAACTTTTAGTTTTCTCTTTTAAGATATTAAAAATTTTTATTTATTTCTTTCATTGTTTATTCAATATAAAATTAAATATATCTATAAAATTTAATTTTGTATTTAATAAACAAGAGCGAATAATAAATAAAATATTTTTGTTAAATTAAAACACTATCTTCTTAAATATATAATAATTAAGTGTATACATATGTATTGGTATATATCTTTTTCTTCTTTCAGATAATGTTCGTAGCCAATTTTGTTATGTTTGCAAAACTCCTACGATATACACCAATGTACAGTGCTTTCGGTTTTGTAGACTCTCAGCCTATTTTTATTGGTCTAATTATAGTAACGATGTATATTTTAATACCATTGAATACAGTAAGCATTCAAAAATTTTTAATTTTAAAAATTGGAATTCTTATTGCGTATCAAACAAAGATATGAAATAATATTTATTCATCTTTTGTAATTTCCAGATCTTTAATTTTGTTAGCGTAGTAATCGGACGAAGATTCGAATTTCAAGCAGACGAATTCGCTACAAAATTAGGTCATGGCGAGGCTTTAAAAGCGGCTCTTTTAAAATTACAAAAGGACAATTTGGGATATCCCTTATTCGACAAATTGTATTCCAGTTGGCATCATTCGCATCCACCTGTCATCGAGCGTTTGGAAGTGATAGATAAAAATAAATGAGGCTTTCAATTCGCACGATTACCATAACTAATTTGCAGATGTAACAGATGAAATTCGTAATTCACCGAGTATATACGGGAGTATATTGATTTGTATTTAAATTGTTTTAATTTTACATTTTATTGATTTTTTTGTGTTCAATTTTATTTTGCTTTCCCGAGGTGAGCAAATGTAAACATAGCCACAAGATAATGATGCTTCCTATTTACTTCTTATAATGTTAACATCATTTAGCATTTTACTGTATATCCACTTGTTAGAATTCACTCTACGAATAATTAGAATAAGAGAATAGACTTCTGATTGTATTTTACTATTGTTCAACATTTTTATATATATTTTCCTATAATTTTGCATTTAATACTTATAAGTAACGTTTTTTCAACTATTTATATATATTTCTTGTAACTGATCGCGATATTTTCTCTATATTTATAGAGATTTATCCAATTAAAATATTTTGCGTATACTTTCTTTTTTTCTTTTTTTTTTTTTTTTTTTTTTTTTTGAAGACTAATCTTTGTATCCTATTTACCATTAGAACTTGTGCGCTACTGTTAAAATGCCATATTTATCATATATACATACAAATTCTAAATGCTAATATGTGTAAAAGTATACTTTCGTATACTTCATTATTTCGTATATAATAAATACAAAATGTAAATTTCAAAAAAGATGTTCCACTTTACATCTTTTTTACAATACAGGAATTTGTAAAAATATATATCATGTTTGTGAATAATTCATGTATTTATTCTTGATAATAAGTATTACAGTTTCTTTTTTTTTTTTTAATATAACGTCAAACGCATATTGAAGAAGACATTAGTTAAAGTTTTCATATATTCAAATTCATGATATAATTAAATTTACAATATTACAATGGAAAGATAATGTATCTGATTTCACTTTTTCTATAATAACATGTATTTCTATTATTTTATTCTTGTTTCTTCTATACATATTGAAATGAATTTATATATATTGAATACATGGGTGCCAAGTTTAATTATTTACATACTGCACAGTGAATATTAAAGTTTATACCGATACAAATAATATAATAATTATAATAGTTTTTATTAATTTTTATTTTTATTACGTTAGTATATAAAAATAAAAACTTAAGATTTTCTAAGATATTAGCTGTATAAAATGCGGCTAACTAATTTATATATGTGAAATATATATATATACTATATATTTTTATATATATTTATATTTTTTGCATGTATACAAGTGTGTATGTGTGTGTGTGTGTGTGTATATATATAAAAGACTTTATTAATAATTACACATTGCAGATATATCGCAATTGTGTATAACGATAGAGTTGGTTAATTTTATTCATTATTTTATGAAAAATTTTAACAAATATTTTAATAAAAGAAAAAAATTTGATAAGCTATTCCATATTTTATATCGCAATATATCAAAATAAATTATGACATAATTTATTGATTTTCTTATAGTTTTATTTTAATATTTTTTTTATATGCTGATTTCCTCAAGAGGAAGAATAATTTGTATAAAAAAAAAATATAATTTTGTTTGAAAATACCATCCATGTGATTTTGAGAAATCTAAGAAAATTGAAAAATTGTTTTTATCATCATATTTGCTCTTTTGAACTATTTAACTTTTGTCTAAAAGATATTTGTTTTTGTCTTCAAAATTAATAATAGGGTTGTTTAAGTATATATATAGTTTCTTTTAGTTATTCTAACTATATATATATATATAAAGTTATTCTTTATATTTTGTTATGTACTTTCTGCTTGTGAGTTCAGACTGCTCAAACAGATTTTGCCAAGTGACTATAAATTTTTGTCAGCAGAATAATAACAGTCTGCTGTAATTTGATAGCAGATTATCATGTAATGATTTATTATCTTTTGTAAAAGTATTTTTTAACCAGATACATTATCCCATTTAATCTCACGACACACCTATTATACAATAATTATCGCAACTGATTATATAAGTGACAAAAATTTATACTTATATAATGCTAAAATAAAAACAATGCTAAGTATAGCTATTTTACTGTGTTTCATTAAATTTTGAGAAAAAATTGAATGCATTTTATATGTTTCATCGTACTGTTTGTGTGAGATTGTGAATTTTCATAATCTAAAATATCACTACAAATAACGTAGCGATCTCTGGGATGTAACAATTTGAAAATATTTTCGATATTCACATATATACAGTACGCCAGCAAGAAGTTTTCATTTAATTTATAGCCAACAGATATATACGAAAAAAAAATCCGAAACATGTTAACTTTGTTCAAAGAATTCACCTTACTATTTCATCGCCTTCATTGAGATAGTTTACTTTTCCAAAAATTTTAATTGGCAAGAAATGTAACGATTTCAATGAAGAGTAAAAAATAGAACAGTTAAATTTATTATATTATGTTTCTCAAAAATGAATTGTTTTAACATATAAATTAGTTGGCTATATAAAACAAACGTGATGAAAACTTTTTGTCGGTCGACTCTGTATATATTAATTTCCCTTATTTTAATTTTTTTTTGCAATTAAGATTGCAAAAACAAAATTGTATTATCAATACTTACCTATTACAGATCTGTAGTTTTATACTGCCTGTGCATAAGACAATTTATAAAGTATATGTACAATTATGATCTCACGCACGTGCGAGAAAAAGAGAAATAGAGAAATATACATCTAATATTACAATTACATGATATCAGGCCTTTCACGAAATTTTTGCTAAAGAAAAATTGTGATAATTGATCAAAGAAGCTTTTCTAAATCACTCTGCACATATCCTGTTTAATTATCTTTTTTTATATCCACACACATATCTTACTCACAATTATAAATAATAATAGTTCACTTTCTAGATATTTGAGCATCAACAAATGCTAATATAGAAAACAATTTTAACGTATTATATTAAATAAATCGAAGCTCTGTACATAATAAAATGATTTTATAATTATTTAATCTATTATTCCGTACAATTATCAATCTGTTTCTCTTAACAAGGTGTCTACTCGTTAGAAAAACGTGGAAAATCTAGAATTTCTTTTGCATTTGAAAAATCAGGGAATTTTCGTGGAATTTTATTAGGATTCAAGAATTTTAATTTTTTTCTTAATAATTTTCCTCTTAAATTGCAAGCCAAGTGTATAAAAAAAATATATATATATATATATTTTTATATATAAAATTATATTTTATATGTATATATATACATATTGTGGAAAAATACATAATAAATATACATATAAAAAAATGTTTAAAAAACTGAATAAAAAATATATATATATAAATTTATATATATAACTATATATGTATATATATATATATATATATATATATATATATATATATATATATATATATAACAAGTATAAATATATACATATATCTGTTTATATATTTATACATTTAATGTCCTAACAAAATATTAAATTGCAATGCATATTTTTTTATTGTAATTTTTAGTGAAGAAAATAAAAATGTTATGCACACACAAATAAAAAATGTTTAACTTATAAAAGTTATTCAGTTTTTTCAATATATTTGATAAATCTAATATTTGAAGAAACTCTGCATTTTTTCTTTGTATGAATGAAAAACATTAAAAAATGCATAAAATAAAAAAAAAACTTTTATTATAGAAAACTAAAAAAAAAATATTTAAAATATGGAACTTTAAACAAAAATATCTGAAAGATTATGAAGAATTTTCAGAAAATTTTTGTACAAGATTTTTTGTTGAGTAGACACCCTGTTATTTTTATTGAATAAAAAACATAATAAGAATTGCAAATTACTTAGTTTTAGAAAATTTAAATCTATTCTTCAAGTTATTATTTTATAATTCGAATTAACATATGTGTATTTAAAATTTAATAAATAGAAAAACATAATATCCGCAATTTTTTTTTTTTTTTTACCAAGCATGATTTGAAAATGACGAAAGAAATATTAAATTTTGTTTATTGATTCTATAATTTACGGAATTGTTTCCCCATATAAATAAATTCAACGAAAAATATAGCTGAATAAATAGAGAATACGTAAAACTCTTTTTAACCGTATTACATATAATACTTATGTATGTGTAGAGGTGAATTATTGAAGAATTTACATTCGTGAAATTTTTGAAAAGCATTCAACAATTCAACATTATTTTAACATGCAGAATATTTTATGATGTAATATACAAACTGAAGGAACATGTTTATTTTAGTGTCATTTTAAGTAGAAAATGTCCCATAAACATTACACCTTCATTTTATACGTTATGTTACGAAACATCCTGTATATTATCCGTTCTCACATTTTCTTTGAAGTAAATAAGAAATTTCTTAAGAATATATGCAAATATTTTTCTATACATATGCTCTTTCATTATATTAAAAACCCTGGATATAACGATGTTAGTAATCACATTGTTTCAATATACATGATAATTCCTTGTCAACTTGCTTTAAATATAGACACGTATATATATTGTAATAGAATAAATTCTAAATTCTAACTAAACTAAAAAAAAGAAAAAGAAAAAATTCTAATGTTAAAATATTATGCAATTCTATAGAAAATATCAAATGCTTATAAACGTAAATCGCAAAAAAAAAAAACTTTTAATCCTACATCACGATAAGATTTACATTTCATCCATATGTATAAAATCCTAGAACGTAGTGCCGCGCACCACTCCAGGTTTATTCGTTTCTTACATTGAAACTTATGATTAATGCATGTTTAATGTGCTCTACATATATTGAAAGCAAAAATTGCAGGCTGTATAATAAAATATTTAAAATTATATAAATAACAATGTTGAATTTGTTCTAAAAAAACTTATATAAATTTTGAATCTATTCTTAATAATGTTTGAACCACGTAATAGTTAATAAAAGAATTAATCGAGAAAAATGTACGCGATACGAATGTAATCAAATACCAATACATTAGTTTTTCTGCATAAAATACATTTTACAAAAAATTTTTCTAATTTCTACGCGTTACAACAATGTGTACGTGTATTACGATAAGTACAGCACATGTTACTGATAGAAAACAAAAAATGATTTGTCTCAACTTATATTTATGTCTATTAAGTATACGTTCTTAAATACAGTTGTATTTTTTTATTCATAGAATTCGTATTTATATACGAACATAAAATGAAACTTATGATAAAGTAAGCTCGAAGTAAAGAAAAAGGAGCACGCGTACATGCATTCTATATGCGAGAAAATATCAAACATCGCGAAAAAGGATGCTCCCTCTCTCACTTTAACAGCTCGTTAGAAAGTTTGTCGCGATTATCATCTTTAAACAATCCAGTTTTTTTTTTCTTTCATTATTAAAAGCGCAAAGTGAACGTCTAATATTACATTTCAGAATTAAAAAAAAAAAAAAATAATAAAAAGTTGGTTCAGTCCACGAGTCCAATACGATTGGAGCACAATCGGACGATCTCAACTTTGGAAGTCGTTCATTAATACAATTCCATTCTCTTAGCCGTAAGCAATTATTCTAATCGTTAAAGACACACAATAATTAATCGAATGAGTAGTATATATGCATCGACGGGTCTCGTCCTGGAGTGGTGCGGGCCGAAGAGTGGCGGCCAAGCAATGGCTCTCTTTAAGATCATCTCCATCACATCTCTTGATACTAACGTTATGTGAAAGTAATTGTGAACAGTACCTTGCACTTGTCACTCAGTTTGAGTGCAAGCACGTGTCTTCCATCGCTGCGCCGTGCAATACGTGCGTGAACACAGGAACCAAGTTGTCTGTAGTGTGTGTATGTGTATATAAGTTAATGGAAGCGCCCGCATTTTTCGCTCCGTAATCAATCGCTCTTCTATGAAAACGGATTATGTTATAAACTTTCTCGGCGTATGGAAGAAAAACAAATCTGTGCCGTAAGAAATTATTTGGTATGTCAAATCTGAGGGAAGAGAGAACAGACTCTAATTTTATATATACCGATGTGAAAAAGATTCAAAATAAAAAGACAAATATTCTAAATTATTGTGTTATATATGTACGAATGTCTCTGTGGATGCCTAAGAATATAAGCCGTATTATTGTACACGTGTAGATTTAATTCGTCGTTTTTCATTCTCTCACGATTTGATGACGGGTTATGCCCGCGTATTGGAATAACAAGGCCATATTTCTTTTGTTATCAAAGACGTTATATACAAAATATTTTATTTTCCTCTTTTTTTCTCTTTGATTGAGCAATGGCAATCAGCACATTATAATTCATTCAGCTACGAAAATATAAAAGTATGTACAATTCAATAAATTAATCTGCATTTAAGTGAGTACGATCGTCGCGCTGTATAATACAATTGATGATTTCGAAAGAATTAACTACAGTCCTTAATAAGATTACAAAAAGATTGACCGGTATCTCTTGTACAGATGGCAATGATGGAATTCTTTTAGATATGTTTATACATATATATGTGTTTTTTTAACACATATACATTATATAAAATTCTACATTGCATTATCTGACATAGAAGATAGAGAAAAGAAAAAAACCTAGACCGCGATAAAAGAATTTCTTTCTCTCTCTCTTTCTCTCTCTCTCTCTCGATTAAAAAACCTGAAAATCTTTGTATATATACCTCTACATGGATAAACAGGTCCTGTGTTCACTATCACAGCTATTAATCTAGGCAGCAGATTTCAGTTGAGAAAAGAATCTTGATTGAGGCTTACACGAGAGTCAACAATTGAGAATACTCTGATGACTGAAAGTTACTTAAAAAAAAAGAAAAAAAAGAAAAACTCACTGACACCCAACGACTCCCCACCACTCCAGAGTGCAATAATTCTGAATCTATAAAATCGAATCATGTTTTCACACTCTCTCTCTTTCTCTCTCTCTCTCTCTCTCTCTCTCTCTCTCTCGCTCTCTCTTTCTTTCTCTCTCTCTTTCAATCCTTCTTTTGCATGACTCTATGTACATCATATCAATTCAAACGATATTTTACACGAATCTGTCTAAAGATTCTTTATGCTTTACTTTGGTTTCTTTCAATATTGATCTTTTCTTTTTTGCTTTTCTCTTTCATTCTCTCATTCTCTTTCATTTATAACGAATCCACTTGCTGTTCCACTGATTGATCACTATGATTCTCACTGACGTGTCCTATTTGTTCGATCGGTTGTACCGCACTTTGTTGCGCTGAATTCTCAGCTGGAATGGGTGCTTCGTATTCACACTGTTCCTCCCGCTGCTTTAGCGCTAAATCGTCGTTAGGGAAATGGTCCGCGTGGTCAATTTCATAAAGATTCGCTCGACCCTCGTCATTTCTGTAGCCGGTCTCGCAGTTACTCTCATCATTCGATATACTCGCCAGCTCATTCTTCCCATCACCGTGCATCACGTCTTGATCGCGTCGACTTGTCAGCTCTTGCTCTCTCTGTATTAAAAGATCGTGTTGGTCGGTGGAAGAAGTGTCAAAGTTATCTTTCGGTTCCAACTCTCCACCGCCGTCAGACGCTTTCGTCTTATTCTCGGCGTCCTCCGACGACGGTATCTCGTCATCGATCAGCGGTGGACTAACGTTACCCCATCTGGACTTGCGGTTCCGATTGCGATTCTCGGATATGTTTTTAAAGTCCTGGTGCTTTACTAAAAGTTTCTGCTTGTCTCGCAGTGGTAAATGATTCTCTCGCTGTCCATGTCCTGCATCAGGGTCTTGTCCGGACCATGACGTGGGTGGTGGTCCACCGCCTCCCTCTTGATTTCTCCAAGGTCCGTCTGGGCCGTGCATAGCTGGAGGACCCATCGGGCCAAACGGTGGTCGGATATGCGGTCCGGGACGGCCGCGCATCTCATCGAATGGTGGTCGGAAGAAGGAATCTGCTTCTCGGGGATCAAACGGCGGACCTCGAGGGGCAAATGGCGGCCTCATACCAGGTCTCATACCTCTCGGGCCCATTCCTCGTGGATGGAACATCAAAGGACCTGGAAAGGACCGCGAAAAGATGACGCACACAATTGCATTCATAATTATATATCTTTATTCGTTTTATTGAGTAAACGAAAAAAAAATCAAAAAACGAAAAATTCTAATATTTAAAAATTCATATAAGATATATATAAGAATACATGCACATGTATTAAGAAATTTATAAAATAAAATTTATAAGAGTATTTTATATTTTACAAATATGTTATATATTTTTTTGTATAATACGATTTTTCTGTACTAAAAAAAAATTGTTGTTATTCTTTATCCTATTTCTCGCTTCCTTTCCTCTATCTCTAGCTATACTGTTTAAACACATTAATTATAATAGTGTGTACTATATTTTCATCATTATGTTTCACTATATATATATATATATATATATATATATAACTCAATTAATTACAAGATATATAATTTGAATAAGAATATTATTTAGTAAATACATACATATTCATCTATAAATCAGAAATATTTGATGCTGTCTTTTTCAGATTTTATATATATAAACACACACACATTTTTATATAAATATTAAATATATGGGACCACCAAAGAATTAGTATATTATATTAATATAATATAATATAAAAATTGATCATTTCGTTAGAAAATAGAGTTTCAATATTTTAAAAAAATAATATCCCTAAAAATAAAAATAAAAAACATATATATATATACATATATATATATATATATATATATATATATATATATATATATATATTTATCTATATAAATATTAATGTAAGAAAATATAAAAATTGATCATTCCGTTAGAAAATAGAGTCTTAATGTTTTGAAAAAATAATGTCTCTAAAAATAATTACTATTTATTATATTCGCCCTGTACCAAACCAATAATATTACTAATATAAAAATCAATAATATTAAAATCTCATATACAAAGTAATGCTGAACGTTTTAGCCAGACTTTGTAATCTAATAAAAAAATTTAATTTTGAACAAAAAATTTCCTATAAATATGGGTCTAAAAATGTTTTCTTAAGAAATTATTTTAAAAAGTAAACCATATTTTTCAATAGAATAATCAACGGGCAATATAAACATTAAAAATTAGTTAAGACCATAATAGCATAAATAAAGAGTATTTTAAAAAGCACTACTGTTATATTCTACTATAGAAAACTTTTTGTTTAGAATTAAATTTCCTGTCAGATCACAAAGTCTGACCGGAGCGTTTGGCGTCACCCTTTATAAACAATGAATTTCTTGCTAATAGAAAAAAAAATACCAATCAATCACAAAGAGAATAAAAATGTTCTGTCTTACCGGGTCCCCTGGATCCGCGCGGCCCAAATCCGTCGGGTCCAACTGGTCCTCTTGGCCCCTTTGGACCCATCAATGGTGGCATTCCGAACACAGGTTCCATGGGACCACCAAAGAATTCCCTTCTACGAGGATCAAAGTCCGGCCGTTCATTGTGACCCCTGGGATCGAAGCCATCCTGCATCCGTGGATCGAATCCCTCGCGTCTCATCTCGTACTCGAAACGCTCGCGCTCATATTCGTCTACAGGTGGTCTACGAGTGCGCACTTCCGGTCGCTCGAATTCCTCACGAGCCAGGCCAAGCCTGGCTGGCGGAAAGTCGTCGGGCCGTGGCCCATTGTGACCCAGTCTGCCCTCATAGTCTTCCGGGAACATGCCAGGCTGCATTCTAGGATCGAGGAAATCATCCATCTGCGAACTCCTTGGACCACCGCGCGGAAAAGTCTGTCGGTCTGACCGATCGGTTAGGCTGCGCTGCGGAAACTCCCGCGCGTCCTGCGGTCCACCTCGAAAATCCGGTCCTCTCGGAAAATCTGTCCGATCTGGTGGCAGAACTCCACTAAACTTCGGCAAATCCATTAGGGAGATCGGCATGTCGCTAGGTGGTCGCCTCACACTACCACTAGCACCTCCTCCAGGGCTCTCCTCGAAATTCCTGTCGTTTCGCTCGCTGCTACGTTCGGCTGTTCGGTTGCCGCGTACATTTCTCTCTATTCGCTCATCCAATGTACCATCCGCCAACTGTCGCAGTCGCTCAGCCAGACTAGGCTTGCCTTCCTTCTTTGCTATGGTCTCGCTTTCCTGGACATTTTGATTCTGTGTGCTCAGTCCCTCCGAATGCCTGGCGCTGTCCCGGCTCTCCCGGGCCTCTCGGGTCTCTCTGTCACGTCTGTCATCCCTCTCCCTATCGCGACCGTCACGATTGTCCCTCCGCCTATCTCGACCGCGATCCCGTCCGCGTCCTCTATCTCTGCTACGATCCATCCTGCACTCGTTTACGTCCATACGATCTCCGCGATCCCGATCGCCCCGGTCTCTCCTCTCCCTAGGCTCTCGATCGCGTTCTCGTTCCTTGTACTCGCGAGCCTGATCGCTCTCTAGACGACCGTCGTTCACGTTGCTACCCATATTCATCGCTGCGATCAGTTGATCGCTAAGGTTCGGCTGCTTATCTTTGAGCACATTGCTATTCAGGCTCTGCGGCATCGCATCCTCCATCTCCACATCCATGTCGTCCGAATGATGCTGCTGAGGTAGTTGCATCTGCATCGGCGGCGCCGGACCCACTCCGTACGGCTGCCGTAGCATTGGCAGATTCGGCATACTTGTTTCCGTTGTGGGTGGCGGTACTCCGATTGGTGGAACATTGTGCGGCATACCTGCAATATTTGCGAATCTCTTTGTATCCTGTTTACCTGTAATCAGCTGGCGCTTTGATGGATATAGCAATCATCGTGAATTCAATTAAAAATTAAACCTGAGAATATATGATTGCACTGTTGATTAGGACTAATAATTCTGATTATCGATCTTCTTTCTCTTTATTTATCTTATATTAATATTATAGAATTTTTTTAGAACTTGGCCAAGATAAGAAAATATTAGCCTACTATATGTTTTCTAATTTAAAATTATTTCATTAAAAAATACAATAAAAATATAAATCAAAACTAAAAATGTGTAGTAACAATATTTATATAATTTTCATTCTTTATAAGAAAGGTTAAAATTTTCATTTTTTCACTTCTCTTATATATTTATGTATTATTTTAAATTTAACAAAAAGATAATTAATAAAAATGTTATAATATTGCTATACAATCTTGTAATAAATGTAAAATAGTTTGTACAAATATAATTGTAGAAAATAATATAGCCACTACAGAACAATATTTGGCTATTTATATTCTGTCAACGATATAACATACTTATTGTTTACATACCAGTAGAGTTGGGCTTATCAGAAGGCGCTGCAGCAGGCGCGGGCATTGGGATTTGCGTCAATAAACTTACGCCAACACCTGCCCCAAATGGTGGGTTAACTGATGGTGTCAACATGGTCTGCATCATGCCCGGTGGCCCCAACAAACTTTGCATATTAGGCGGCGGAACTCCGATGGGGACATTGGGCATTAATCCGTGTGTCGTCATTTGTAGACTCATGTGACTAAGCATTCCTGTTATTGGTAATTTAAGATTATTCATAACATCTAAGAATTGTATTATGTCAAAAAGCCGTAGCGGCTTTTACTTGTCATTTTGTTACATTATACATTTATTCGAAATATCTTATTCAAGTATTAATTATATTATCACTAGGGATGCGTTCGTTTTAGACATGCTTTAAGTGTTTCTTTTTTATTTTTAGAAAAAAAAGTGCTTAAAGCATGTAAATATCCAATGCATCCTATACATATATTAAAATATACGAGTTTGCAAACCTGTTTGCATTAAATAAAATATTCGTCGAAAGTTGTCAATGATAAGGAAAGATTATGAATATGTAAAGTTAACAAAAATGTTAGTTAAAAAAAACTTCAAATTTGCAAAATTTTTGCATTTTTTTAAAGACACGTTATATAAACGTTTTTTTTTTAAAGATACAATTATTTCTTAAATTTAGCTCTTATAAAGCTCTTGAAAATGTTATAACAAATATATATAACTTGAAATGAACAAAAGAGTTGTGCTTCGGAGTTGCAATAAATATCATAAACTCACGTGGCACTCCGGGCATCGTAAACGCCGGCGGCATCATCTGCAACTGCGTGTTTGGAGGTGGCAGTAGTGCAGCTGATGTTGGCGGTCTAATTGGTGGCGGTTGGCTGGTATCAACTAATTGCTGCTGCTGCTGCTGCTGTTGCTGAGAATTAGCCGACGACTGTATAACGTTCACAATACCGTCCGTTAATGTAGGAATAGGAGCACCAGCAGCAGCGACAAATGCTTGCTGTTGCAGTTGCAACTGTTGTTGCAGAATATCAGCGCTCGTGCCAGCATGCTTTAATTTTCCTGTAACATAAAGAAGAAGCAATTTTAAGATCAATTATAATATAATAGAGTACAATAAATAATATAATAAATATATGTATAATACATACGAAATCACATTTTCTCCAAATTTTAGCAACCATTTTAAAAGAATATACATGTATCGACAATATGTTCATTAAAATAAAATTTGTTCAGAATTTGTTTATGACCAAGCTAAATACTTCAGTTTGGTTTTAATCATCTGATTTTAATCTTGCAAGTTGGTTCAAGTTACACATTACTTTAATCTGTAACTAAATTAAACTTGCATTTTTTTAGAGAACTCTTTGCAATCTATTTATATTTGATCTATTTATATTTGATTAAAAAGATATAGATATATTTATATCTATTTATATTTGAATAACAAGAAAATAGTAATAATTTGTAAGCATCAAATAAATCTAAATTGAAAAAACAAGTACTTTTTTAATTCCTTAACTTACTCTTTCAAATGAGTTACTCATCTTACACACAATATATATTAGAGTATACATTACAATTCCTCTCTCTCTCTCCCTCTCCCTCTCCTCTCCTCTCCTCTCTCTCTCTCTCTCTCTCTCTCTCTACGCATACATACATACATACACACTAAAATTAAAATAAGTAACTAAAATTAAAAAAAAAAAAAAAAATATATACCTTTTAAATAGGGAGGTAATGTATCTTCGTCTATCATCCCGCCTTCTTCTAGCAATTCCAAGTCTTGATCAGTAATGTTGATCAATTTATTCCAAGGGATGTAACTGACGCCCAGTTCTACTTCCCAGTAGTCCTTCCACTCCTTGCCCTTTACGCCTTTACCAGGCGCCCATGCTAACTATAATTGAAATAGATGTACTGTATAGTGCACAATAACATATTTTAATGTTATGTTGCAAACAATTATTTACCGTAATAGCTTTGCCTTGCATTTTGTGATTTTTTAATTTTGTAAGCGCTCGATATGCATCCTGCCTTCGATTCATACATATAAAAGCACAACCTCTTGGTGAGATTAAGTCAATACTGACAATATCGCCAAGTTCTCCAAATGTATCAGATAATTCTTCTTGATGCACAAGTTTTGATAAATGTCCCACCCAAAGTGTCGTACTGCAAACTACGTTTCAAAAGCGCATTAATTATTCTTTTCTTATTTAGACGAGATGTATAAAAGATATAAGAATTTTCTTCATTTTAGAAGACATACCACTTAATTTATCCCTGACTATCGGTGGTAAACCGCGTTTGCGTCGCTCTCTTTCTTTTTCTCTTTCTTCTTCTGTCAACTTTTCTCGGCTATCATCGCGTTTCCTATCGCGTCCTCTGTCTCTTGAACGAGACCTATAAGAAAATATATATATAACATTAATAAGATGAAAATGTAAATTTATATATGTATAGACGTCTTTTTTCATAATATCACCAATTTAATATCTTTCAAATTCTAGTTATGAAGATAGTTAATTTAATTCTATAAATTACCTTCTTCGTCGTGATCTACTTCTTGAACGGGATTTTCTATCTCTGTCTCGATCTCTGTCTCTATCTCTGTGTCGTGGAGACCGAGAACGACTGTGATGCCGATATCGTTCTGGTGATCTACTTTGTGAACTCGTATTCTCGCAATTTACAATTTCTACACTGCTACTATCACGTCTGGCGTTATTCCTGTATGAGATACTCATTTAGAGCAAGAGAATATATTAAAATTATAATAAAATTATTATTTAAATTTAATTATGATTTACCCAGAATAATCCTGCGTTTCTTGACGTTCGTCTAACAATGGACTTTTTTGATTCTGATGTGCAGATTGATTAATTTGTCTAATGTTTGGTAAAGATTGCGACGTAAATGGCAAAGCTGGCGGATAGCCAGGTGGTGGCTGACTCATATCTTGTAACACATTGCTGTTCACATTTGATGCATAACTTTGGGTATTTGGTTTTAAAATATCAGAAGGCTTTAATTCACATTCAGATGCAAATGGAAGGTTCTAAAATAGAAAAAAAAAGGATTTGAGATAAAACACTATTTTCTTGTATACCTTACAAGAAAGATATTAGAAAGTAAAATTACAGGAACAGTTTGTGCTAAATGTTTATCAAATTCTTCTTCCTGTTGTTTCATTTGTTGTAGTTTGCGCATCTTTTCTTCTATTTCGTGTTGCGTAGAAGAAGCATTGCTCTGCATAGTTTGTTGTAAAGTTTGCAATTGCCTTAAAACCTTCAAATAACACAATATATAAAATGAAGCTAGTGAAATTTTCAATTGCTCCCAAGTTTTTATATTTGCTAAGTACCTCTGGATTTGCTAGCAACAGCCCCAGGCTCTCTAGACTACTGTTTGTTGAAACCGCATTGTGTTGAGTATTAACTGATACAGTTGCGTTTGGAGAATTAGCAATAACAACATCATCATCTTCTTCTTCGCCGTAATCAAAGTCCAACAATTTCTTATCAAACTTTACTGAACTCTTTGGTTCATTTGCAACATCCTGCTTTTTCAAAAGTAATTGCTGTAAACATTGTAACTGATCAAAAATAGAAGAATCCATTTGACCGGAATTAGATTGACCCTGTATAAAGAACCAATAAAATTTAATAAGTGTTGTTCAAATCCACAATGTAAATTATAAATGTTGATATTACCAAAAGTTTATTGGCATTAACTATATTTGCCGCTTCTACTTTTGTTTGTGCAAGCCATACCGGATCGATTGTTTTTCCAGTTGAAAATAATTTTGAATCTTTTACAGCATTTTTAATAGCAGATGGTGGTGTCTTTGTGACTGCACTTATATTACTTATATTATTTCCAGATGATGTATTTAATGTACCTAGTAATATTAATATATTAATTAGATTTATTAATATTAAGATTTTAAAAAATACATCATCGCCTAGGATGTCATTGCATCTACATTATATAAAAGAATACTTTTTATTCAACTGTATTTTTGCAATTATATTTACCATTGCTATTTACTGGCTGCTCCTTATGTATCGGATGATTTGGATCTGCCAGATCGAAAAGCGGTTGAATAACTTCTGGTGGGAAAACTGCATTCTTTTGCCAAAGATTCAATACACGTATAACTTTGCTTTTATCTTCTTGTGGGCACTTTAAAAGATTAAGAAAGGTAGTCTGCATATTTTTCGCAAATCGTGGAGCAAACACATCTTTCTCCATCCCAAACTGATGTCGGGATTGTCTGACAATTGAATCTATTACATATAATCCTGGTACTTTATACTCTGCCTTGCACTAAACAAACACAGAAAAGAAGTTAGAAAATATACAAACATGTTACTGTAAAGAAAAAAAAAGAAATTTTAAAATAAATACTTACCTTTTGAATAAACTTTTCCACACTTTGTACAACATGCTTATAGAATTTTATTGCTTTGATGGCTCCCCGTGTAAGTGAATTCATTTTGGCTTTTGAAATTGGTGGTTTAACATCATAAAGAGCGGACAACTATAATCAAATTAAAATTAATCATATTTCAGGTAACAGCAAATCATATTTATCAATACTACAAAGCGCTATAACCATCATAATTTTCTGTTCTAACATAATTGTGAGTGTACAGTGCAGCATATATTCTATCAGAGAATAAATATTGTCTACTATCGAAACCAGTACGTATTCAAGGATAAAGAGAGCATTTCAAGTACAGTGCAATATAGTATACAATCTATATTATATAGTGCAGGAACACAACTCAAAACAGAGCTTGCATCTTGTCATCCTACAGCTCGAAAGTACAGGAGATTACGATTAAAGGGCAAAGCAAGATTCGGAACGAAAACAGCTCGTGAAAAGGGAGAACTGCCCCTACGACGATGACCTCCGAGACGTAAGCGTACTCCCCCTCCCGCCCGAGGAATGTCGCTTACCTCCGCGTTGAACGACTTCACCGCGTCCATCGCGAGGCGATAGTGGAGTCGTCCCTGTCGTCGTTGTCCTCGTCGTCGTCGTCGTTGTCGTCGTCGTTAAATCTCACGCAGCGTAATGCGACGTCCGCTTTAAGACTCGCATGTCTTCTTCACCGAACACTATAAGCCGAGCCATACCATCCAAGATGGCGAATCGTGTTCCCGATACGCATCGCGGGACGGCCGAGGCGTGACGTCACACCTGTCGCCTGCCCGGTCGATAACGTTGGAAAAATATCGATCGGCATCCACGAAGCAATTATCATAGTAGAAAATGTAAGCTCGTTTGTAATAAAAGTTTACAAATATTCCTTTCAAAACAATTCCTAGCATAAACCTATCTCATTATTTTGTATATATAGACTATAAAACTTTTATATGATAAATATATATGTTTTCATGTTTAATTAGATTTTGGTCGGTAATACAGACCTACTCCAATATCCTCTTATTGTTATTAGATTTGGAACATTTTCTTCAACGAAATGTTTTTTTTTATCTAAGCTTCTAAACTTGTATTTAAAAGTTCACTAATATTTTCCTTCATGCAATTTATATCTGGATCCTATCTCATTTTGTTGATACAAACTGCAAAACGTTTGTATCAAGCAATTATTGTTACGATCTGGCTTTATAGAAGTTCATAAAAAACAATAATTTCTTAACTTTTTTTCTTTATTTACATAAAGTCGCATACTTTCCGAAAAGGTTTCAGTGTATACTTTTATCGTGGAAAAGAATTTATCATTCTATACAACCAATAAAAACATTTTGTTCAAATCAAAATATTGATAATACAGGACGGTTTTTAGCTGCAAATCGCAAAACTAATCAGATTAGAGAACACTTTCCACCTCACTTTTCCCTCATTTTCTATAGTATACTTAATTTCCCTCTCATTCAGCGCTTTTATTCTCATTTAAGCACTAAGGCCGGTATTCATAGTTCGATCTTATATTTAGTTATATTAATGACATAAAAAATTAATAATAGAGATATAAACAGTTATATATTATTATCAAAATTTATCAGCAACAAACTTATTTTTAAACAAAATAATAAATAAGACATATATTTTTAGTCAACTTAAGACTACGTTCAGCCAATCAGATGGCCGAATAGAATTTTAAAACCTCAAGATAAGCTTGAATATAAGAACGGACTATGAACACCGGCCTTAAGTAAGCATTCCACTACAGAGGATAGAGTTCGTGCACCAATCGATCATTTTACCATGGTGATTACCGAAAGGTAGATCTGGCCATGTAGTTCCATCTACTGTAGAATGAATTCAGGTGACGCTAGTATACGACTTAGAAAAAGGGTTTTACGAAAAACGGCGATGCTTCTTTTAGGCTTTTTTCTGTTATTATTATTATTATTATTTCTTAAATTTCTATCCGTCAGACGAAGTACCAGTTGCCTTTAGATTTATTATTTCTTCAAATAAAGAAAAGCACAAGAAAATTCAAGAAAAATGATCGGCGCTTATTGTTAGTTGGTCCACGTACTATTAAAGGGATGCCGGAGTCGTCCGGATTTATTCCCAGTAGAAGATAAAAGACCCTTTAACTAACAATTTATATTCAAAGTTTTTATATATAAGATATAGTATTTCTTTTTAAATCTGTTCCGAAATAGATTTATTTAATATAATTTATGACATATATAAAAAAAAAGATTTTTAACTTTTGTCTATCATTTAACTTTAATTGCCGAAGTAGAATTAATTCAAATTGATTTGACTCATTAATATATAACAATGCAAATTAAAAGTATAAGTCAACATTATATATAAATATCAATTTATATCATTATGAAAAATATTACTGTGAAGTAATACAGTATTTTGCCTCCTTGTTTCTGTTAAGTTTTATTACTAAGGTCTCGCAAATAAAGATGTCTTAAAATAAATTAATAATTTTAAGCATAAATTTTATTCATAAATTCATATATTTACGCCTTTAAAAGCTATTTTAAGAATATACTTTTTTTATCTTTTTTAATTGGTAATTGTATTTTTATTTTACGACTACCCGTGTTTATTATCATGTTTTATGAAAGACAAAAAGAAATCTGTTTGAAATTGTGATCAGTGTAACAGTAATTATTAGGCCAAAAATTTGCACCGGATTTCATGTATTGAAATTATATTGTCAAAATCAAGATTGAAGTAAAATCAATTCTCAAAACTGAACTGCAAAATTAAATAAGATTAAAATCAAAAAAGAGTGGAGTAGAATAAGAGCGCTGTAATCAATGCGCAAACAAGTAGCAAAATGTATTTAAATCAGTATTACATAATGGAATAAATTAAGACTTTTTCCATGGATATAGGTCAATTTCATTCGCATAAATAATAGCATCGATAGATGCTGCAAATTTGAGGTGTAGCGATCGCCAAAAGAGGACACAAATGATGCTTCGCTCGCAATATCTGAATTTCAAAGAGAAACGTATTCCGAGGATATTGAAAATCCTCGAGAAGGAGGAAAGTTGCAGGAATAGCCGCAAAGAGTGCGGCGATTCGAAAAGGCAAGCTCTATGTAAAGGACGCGGCGATTCGACTAGTCGGATCAAAAAAGGAGAATTTCTTTAACACAAACGTAGAGAATCTTTGACAACGCTTTAAAGAACGTCGCGAAAGTTGGTAATAATCCCACGTATATACATTATAATCCAATATAGCTACTGGATATAAATTCTTGCTTTATGCAAAATGTTATATTTTCAGTAATATATAATTAAATTGCCTCATATATATGCACAGATAATCCTATAAATTAAAAAATGAAAAATATTATAAAATTCATGTATCCTAATAAACGACATAAAGAAATTTTATATACATATATATATATATATATATATAATTTCTTTTTTTATATGTGTACATATATACATATTTATATATGTATAGATTTCTTGTTCATTATTTGCGCTTTGTACGTTTATTGCACTTTTTGCGATTTTATATATATCTGTACATATAATTAAAAATATACTTGCGATATAAAAAAGTATACACATTAAAAAGAATTTTAAGTGTATATAAATATTTAATATCTTATATGTGATAAAATCACATAGTGCATATATGATATATGTATATAGAACATATTTTATCATTATAATATATATTTGGTTAAAAAAAATGAAGCTTTATTGAGCAGAAAGTATTTATATTCTCAATACATAACATATGTTAATTTTTTCCAAAAATAAATTTCATGAAATTTCTTAGACTTCTTCGATCTCATTCTAAGAAAAATCAAAACCTAATATTAATTTTTTAATATATTACAGTCATCGTCAGGCTGAAAACAACGAACTCCGACCATCGTCACCAAAGACATCCTCGAACACGATCAATACTCGATATACCGCCGGCCGGTGTGGCAAAAAGGGGAAAAGGTTGCCAGAGACAAGGATCTCGAGGATGAAACCTCGTCATCGACGGCGACGACGGCGGTATCGACAGTAATTGGAGTCTGCCACCGGCCGCGAACTTTGAACTTTCGAAAAATAGTTACACGACCGCGGAGAATCGATAACATGACGAGATACCTGGACGAAGTTTAGCATTTAATCGCAACGTTTCCGCGTCAACCGCGACCATCAAACCATTAACGAAATTGCTGAAAGCATTATGATAAAAATAAACACGAACCAATAATTCTTGTAGTATGTCAATTTTCAAAATGATCGCAGATTTTTTTCTCACTTCTTGGCCTTAAGTAAATTGCAGAGACGAAAAACACCTACACATATGTATGATGCGACTTGTTACATGTGTGTGTTTGTGTGTTTGTGATGTGTTGAAACTTGTAACAGAAATAGTCGATAAGTCGGATTTTAATTGTGTGTTAAAATGGAAAAAGATATATTGTCTTCGTGATAGACTGTCTTCTTCGGTGAAGACTTAAGAAGAAGAACAATCTCTTCAACGCTTTGGTTACGTCTTAGTTATAGTCAGATTCGCGAGTAAAAGAAAACGCGAAAAGTTGCACAAACTCGTCTATCTCGCAGTTTCCACTAACTCTGTAAAGAAAAACTCTTCAAAGATCTTTCTGTAAAATATCGAACAAGTTGTTATACATATATATATGTACAAGAGATTATTTTTCTAAAGTGCGAAATAAAATTAACAAAAGACTATATCTGATTGTCAGTTGAAAAAATTCCTTTATGGCTTCAACTCATGAAATCTTATAAAAATTTATTTACAATATAACTAATGTCATAAAAATTGATAATAAAGATATAAATAATTATACATCATTATCAAAATTTATCAGCAACAAACATATTTTTAAACAAAATAAAAAATAATAAAAACGTTTTTTGCAATTCTTAAATTTCTTAATTTTAAACATTTTTAAATTTTAAATTTCAAAAAAATCAAAAATTTTGGAAATTACATTATATATGACTATTGATTACGGTTTTAGAATGCAGAAATTTAAAAAAGTTTAAAATTAAGTAATTTTTGGAAGTCAAAGATTTAGATCGAAATCAATCAAGAAAAAGAAGTTCGATCGTCAGCAGAAAGAATATTAGAATAAAATATTTTTTTAAAATGTCTGAAATAATCTGAAATAATGTCTAAAATACATCGTGATGATTTCTAAGTCTGAAATTATTTCGTATTGAGAAACTTATTGAAAACACTAAAATTTATTATTTTAAAACCATGTCAAATAAAACGAGAAAAGTCCAAATAATTTACAAAATGAATTTACAAAATGAAATTGATGTTCAGATGATAAGATAAAATAATAAAACTGTATTTAAAAATAAATTCGCGATAAAAGTCCATAGAGTTCAAATATTATAAAAATCAAAATATGTACTTGGCAATATTATTTGCAACGAACTTGTGATCTGACGATTACATTTTATAGCATTTTAAACTAGGCAAGGGTTACAGAAGTTGTAACGAGAAAGGCTGCTGGACGCGATAAGTGTATTTTGATTTCAGTGATAAACAAGCCAAAGAATGGTCGATTATCGACTTTAAATAATAGCGGAAATCATGACAATGGATTTCCCAGACATTTCTGTTTGATGTTTCGACGCTCTTCGGAAAACACATGTGGATTTATGATATCGAGAAATCTTGAAATAATTGTTATTTTGCTATTTTAGAATTTTAAAAAACTGTGGCAAAAGAATTAGAGAACCTCAAGAAGAAAGAATTGTCAATTGGTCAAATACATACGTGTCATTTTTGTTCTGCATTGGCATTATAATGTCTAAGTCGGCACATATTATGCCAGTCAATCGCGATATGGCTGATCACATTGATGATTCTCTCTCCTTGAGGTTCTCTAAGAAAAACTCTCAAAAAGAAGATGAAGTGAATATGAAGAAAGCGAACATATTTTTGAAAATATTTTTATTCAATTGATTTTAAGATCCATTCTGAAGAAACAAATAAAGATTTTAAAACCCTTTAGAATCATCAATAAAAATATAAATTTCACAATATCACAAATTTTGTAAGATATTCAGTAGTGATCAATAAGTGATCATTATTCGATAAAGTTTGGCTGTTGTTATTATAAAGATGGTTATCCGAATGAAATCTTAGTCAACATTTATATTTTTTAAACAATGTAACTATGTATTTTTTATTTTTATATTTTATTAATTTATTTATTTTTGAAAAAATAGTATTGAGATAAGAAATATCATTCTACAATATAATTATGCAGATTTTAAAAGAACTTAATATTTTTAATGAAAATACAGGCAAAACAAATTTAGATATTAAGAAAATTCTCTTATTTGTTTGATTTTTCGCATTTGACAATATATATTAATAAATATAATATATCAGTAAACTGAAAAAAAAAATTATTTAAATTGTTGAGAAAAAGAATTTCGGTCTCACAATCAATCTCACAATCAGCCTCAGTAGCACGTGATTCAGGATTCTATTCACTATAATATATTTGAAAATCAAAATGATTGATGAAGCATAAGTTTTAAAGTAACATAGTTAATTTAGTTTCATAAAAAGTCAATAATGAATAAAACCTATACAGCAAAGAACATTACAGCAACATTGATACAAGTGAAATAAGCATTTCAATTTTTATTAATTTGTATATGTGTGTATTAGATATTATATATTAAATATTTCTATATACAGGACATATAATTTTATATAATTTTATATTTTATATAACATGTAGTATATATCTAGAGTAGTATGTAATATATATATATATATATATATATATATATATATATTATATTTTTTATTTATATTTTATATACAATTAATTGAATTTATGTTTTATACAAAAGAATTAGATACACTTACATTTTTTTATTTAAGGAATACATACAAAGATGTCTGTTTTATTATGATATATATTTTTTCTACTATTTTATATTTAAATATCTCATTCATCACGCTCTTTTTAGAGCGAAATAAAACGTATTTCTGTCTAAAGATGCGAAATATCATATAGAGTATTTTAGGAAGACGAATGTGCACGCTGTCGAGGGTGAAGGCACAAAGGACGTCAGCGCGGGATCGCAAAGGGGATACTGACAGATTTCGCGACGACAATGAAAAGAGTGAGAAAGAGGATGGAGAATGTGGGCGGTGCTCGCGTGTTTTGCGAAAAAGAAAAGCGCGAAAGTTCAACGAGAGTCCCTGTCTCTCTCTCTACGGCGTAACAGGTGGTTAAACAGGACTGTAAAGCAACTCGCGAGCGACGCGAGGGGATGGATCGGAGAGGGAGTAAAAAGGGAAGGGTTAAAAAGAGATCGGACTTCGCGAAGTGCGCGCGAGAGAACTTCTTTATGCTTATGTAACGTCAACACGTCATGCGAATTAATTGTCCGGATTACTTCTCATGTGCATGCAGACGTTAGTCTTAAAAAATTTATTATTATTCATAAAAAATCAACCTAGTGATATTCTGTTGAAAAACAAAAATAATTGTAATTATTTAGTTCCATCATGACAGAAAATATTTAAAAGATTATTGTATATAAATATAGAATACACATGTTCTCTGTTTATATTTGATAATTTTTGAAATATTTTCTGTCACGATTTTAGACCAAGTATAATTACGATTACTTTTACAATTATATGCAATAATTATATTATTATAATTATATTTATATTATTATTATAATTGTATTATTTATTAAATTACATAATTCAGAGTTTTCTCTCTCTCTCTCTCTCTCTCTCTCTCTCTCTATATATATATATATATATATATATATATATATGTTTAATTGTTTTAATAATTGTTAAAGTGTAAATAAGTTCAATAATAATAAAATCATACACATAATTAATAGAAAATGATTACAATAATTACGAATATTTAAGTTATATTAAATGTCGTTATATTAAAATAAATAATTAATATTATAATCAAAATTAATATTAATCAAAATAAATATTTAATCTCAATATAATAATCACAAATCAATGCGATCCATATTCGTTTTCCAAACGAATGGAAAGTCTTATTTTCCAGAAACTTTCCGAACACCAACCTACCGTGCATTTAACTTTAGGGATATCTCCACAAATTCCGTCACGGCTGCCGCGTAGCGGTCTTAATTAATTCGATCCTGTAGCCTTCCGTAGCCCGATGCCATTTCCATCGTCGTCGAGAGCACGATCGTCCGGTGGTAGGTGGATTCTACGCGCCGCGGGCGACGAAAGGAAATTGGCTCGGCTCGGAGACGTCCTGCCTGGACGGAGTATCCTTAATACTGTAAAGTAAGTTTAATGGAGAATGCAGTCTCTCGCGTGTATCGACACCTACCAGGTGTTAGAGAATATCGCACATCGTTAAGCATTTAAATGGCGTAATAATAAATGTTCATGGATATATGTTAAATCACATATTTTAAATAATTTTAAACTGCATTTTTATTACATTTATATTTAGATACTTAAATATTAATAATAATAGAAAAATTAGGAAGAAAAAGAGAAGAATGTTTCCTTTTGTTTCTACAATTATTGTACTGTTTAAATAAATAAATATATATATATATATATATATATATATATATATATATATAATGCAAACTGCAATTAAGTAAGAATTAAAAATAATCAAAATGTGATAAATATTTATATTTCAATTAATTTATATTTTAATTTTCAATAAAAAAATAACAATAAAAAAGTGATAAATTAATTAATATTTCTCTTCATCTTTCAATATCTTTCACTTTGTCGTCAGTTGAAAGATATTTAAAATAAGATAAATATATAGAATAAACATGATTCATTAGACATATCTTTCTTTTTTAGTGAATTATTAATTGAAATAGAATTCGAATATCTCACAGGATTCTATATGATGTTATCGATGTTTGACAGATGATCTCGAACACGTGCGCGCATTTCTTTTTAAATTTAATATTAAAAACTCACGAGAGATTCATCTAGTATAGTTCTATCAAACATTTTTAAAAATAAACTTTTTTTATTCGAATCCACTTGACATCTGAACGCCATTCATATGTACGTATATGTACATATATTCTCATAAATATTTTTATAAATCTAAATTTTATAACTTATATACATATGTAATTTTGGAAAAAAAATTATGATTTTTTTTTCTATTTTAATCAGATACATAAAGTTCGAATTTCCGAGAGATCTCACCTCCTCTTGAGGGCAGAAAGATTCAGAATCTCCTCTCTCATCTTACTCGCGCCGATAAATCACCGCGGGCGACGTCGTAAGCGCGGCGCAGGATCAAAGTGCAATCTAATCCGCGTAATGGTCGGAGTATTAGTATGGCCCGTCGAGCCTTCACGGCACATTCGTAGACGTGGCGGTAATTAAGGAGCGCGATCGGCCGTGCTGTTTCTTATTACAAGTCGGGATCGGCATCCGTGGTGTGAATTCTTGCCTCGTTGATCTCACTCAGCCCGCTTGATCTCACGGGACGCTAATTATTCTCGGCCACGCGTTCACCTTTTTCACGCTCTCTTACAAGGAATTCGACCTTCCTGTTCTTTGTGTGTCAATTGGAGCCACTGTAATAATGGGGTACGCACCTAAAGAGAAGAAATATTCGTGTTGTGCCATGAAAAGCGAAGATGCGTTTTCTATGTAGTTTCAGTCCTGTATCACATCACAAAATCTTTCTAAATTAAATTAAATCTTATTTAATTATAAATAAGAAACAGAAAAATATATTACATATGCTAAATAAAAAATTAAATATATTTTGGTGCTACTATTATTATATTATATGTTTGTGAGTATAAAAAAGGATTAATCGTAATATAATCACACACACACATATATACAGGATGTCTTGTAATTGGTGAAAAATCTGCTAGTGGCAGATTCTTGAGATCATTTGGAATCGATTTTTCCTCAACGAAAATATCGAGGGACGTCATCATTTTTTGCAAGTTTCAAATTTTTGTCATTGTATATCTTTGTACTTAACTCTTAAATTAAAATTCTATTAGAGTGAACTCTATTTGAAATTAACTGAAGAATATAATTTTAGTAATTTTTTAACTCCAAAAAATTTAATTTGCCAAAAGCGCCTTTTTTCAATTGCTTATAACTCGGAAATTATTCATACCTCGACATTTTCGTCACCAAATAATCTCAAGAATCTGCCATTAGCAGGTTTTTCACCAATTACAGAACACCCTGTATATATAAATTGTTAAATCTCAGCTTTTTCCTGATTGTGAGTTAAAATCTTTCCGAGAGTTTATAATTTTTGAATGTGAAGTTATATATATTAAATTAATTCACGCGAAAAGTTTTAAATTCTCAAAAAAAATTTTTAAATCAAGAAGGGAAGAATTTAATTCCTTTCCCTTGTAAAGAAGAAATCTGGAAATTGGCCGCTATTAAATAGAATAAGACCCTCGTTTGTTCTTGATAGACGAAAATTGGAAACCACAAGATTTATTTCTAGGTCGTTAGATCATTATAAGTACGCATAGTAAGAGCAAAGGATAGTTAACTATTATAATAAGATGGTATTTTTTTATGATTTAATCATGCATAATCGTACCTATTAACTATTTCTTTAGAATCGTATATTAGCCAACAACTTGTTTTTCTTCATAATGTGTATAGGCACTTGTATGCCTACAGACCCTCGTTATACAGATTTATATTACGTCTTAAGTTTTTCTCAATTTTATCTGCAACCAATTTTAAAATCAAATTAAAATTTTTTTTTATCCGAAGAAATATTTATTATCATTGTTTTCTTAGTAATCTATCGTGATATAAATTTTATCTATAAACTATTATAAAAAAAATTAGTTAATAAAAATATAATTAGATACAATAAATTATGTCAAATAATATAAAATAAAAAACAAATTAAATAATACTTAATAAATTAAAATAAATTAACTATCAGATTAAATATCAGATATATTTATAAAAAATATATAAAATAAATTAAATAACAAAAACAATAATTCGGATATTGTTCTATAAGATAATGAGATTTTGTGATGACTTAAAAAAAACTGTTGCATATTTATTGTGCGAAATGTTATTTTCTTTGTTTATTTAGAAAAAAACCTATGAGGAAAACACATAATATATAAGATTGAGTTCTTAATATTTACTAGAATATGAACATAAAAAAAGTAATTTATAAGAGATTATACTGAAAGAGACGATTCCTAGTTTAAAAAAGAGAGAGAGAAATAAATTTTTAAAAATATTTTCTTAAATTATAATTTATCTTAAGTCAAAATAAGATATTCATCATCAGTTTCATAATTAAATAAGTAAAAATTAATATTTGGAAACACGGATATGAAATATTTTTATACAAACGCTCTTTCAAAAATACCCGTCATCCTACGATTGACGTTAATCGCCCGATCTCGCTACATGGTCAGTTAGTTGGGGATACCCTCTTCGACATAGAAATCCAGAACTACTCACATGACTACACCTGCCATAATCAAAGTTGGCCGTGTACTACTTACGAGGAAATGGATAGTTGCTCGCAACGCCCTATGGTTTGGCTCGTTAATAAACAGCAACGTCGAAACAATAATTATTATTGTTGCACAGGTGCATTCACTAAACAGGTAGCTCTCATCCACCTGGGATTTTTTTTTCGAATTCTCAAACTGTCTTAGGAGGGTTGGAAGGAAGGGTCTTCTTCGTCCTTCCTTGATAAGCAGACTCTCATTATCCGCTCGGGAGTTGCACAATTTTCAATTCCACAGTGTAATTAATTAAGCGAAAAAGAAAGAGAAAGAAAAAGAAAGAAAGGATGAGGCGAGTCAGGAAGAATGATGACGGCTCAGTTAATTACTCACCAAAGTACGAATCTGAACGATGCCTTATGTTTCGCTACGTTGTAATTATTGGACATGCGTCTTAGTTCGGAAAAATTATTTATCATGAAAAAATCATGGAAGATATGCTAAATCGATAATCGAAAATTTTAAGAATGTGAACTATCGTTTTGCGAATTACAAATTTAAATTTAACAAGTTTACAGAGAGACTGACAAAAAATATTTTCTCTTCTGAATCATTTAACCATCTATTTGTACCATGTATTCGCAACTAAAATAAGAATAAAATTGATCAGTTTGCATAACTTTCTTTAATTTCAATTTTAATATTGAATTATTATAATAAGTCATGAAAACTGTAGCAACCGGGATCACAAAATCGATAATTCCGTTAATCCCGATAGTTGTCGTTTCTAAATTACGTTATTTGATCGTATCGATTAAGTACCACCCTTTTTTGAGATTGTAACTTACAAACGATCAAAAAAACGAATCAATGTGCGATAAAAATGTCAGTAAAATAAACAAGTAAGTAAGTAAGTAAGTAGTGACCAGCCGAAAAGAAACTCTCGAAGCAGAAAAGAAGAGATGGAGAAGAGAAAAGAGAAAGAGAAAAATTGCGAAATATCACAAAAGACAAATTGGTTGGCTAGCGAGAAACAAAAAATTATACGCGTCCTTGCATAAAATCACGCAATAATGAGCTTTTAATAGCCGGTCAAATGCCTGACAAACCAGCAAAGATGCTACGGCATATGCTAATGATATAGCTCAATTAATGGCCGTAGTCAAGTCAATAAAAAAAAAGCGTAAGAAAAGAGAAAGAAAGAAAATATGCCATGATCAAGTTTCGAGCCGGATATGATTTAAAAACTCTCTGTGATTTTTTTTTCAGAACTGCCAGTCTTGCTAGGAATATACACTTTCTCATGTTTTTTCTCTTTCCATCTGGTTAATAATAAACCGAATTATTTCTCTATGTGTTTATCATCTATAACACTTGTTACAACTTTGAACATGAAAACTTTAGCCTCGAGATGTAAAATTCATTTTTTTCTTGCATGAATTAAATATAGAGTATCACTAGTCGTATATACATCTTTAAAAATTTCTCGTCAAGTTTGTGATTTCAATTTTTCTTTATAGTACAAGTTTTATTGTATGAAATTAATAAAATGTTATTAATATTAATACTATTAATATTTATTATTTAATCATATTATTAATATTAAATATTTTATTAGCTTCAAATAATTTTCAATATTTTAATATAGAGTCAAATTAAAATTCTAAATAAAAAAACCTGCTTTAAAATTAATAAAAAAATATTATTTTATCCAGACCTAAAGGTAAATGGATCGAAAGAAGGGCGGGGTTAACAATAAGTGAGAATTTTTTCAAAATAAAGGTACAGAGGGAAAGGTGATGGAATACGTCCACGCATGTATTTTGTAGTAAAAGAAAATGCATCGATCGTTTTCCATGCAATTTAGAAATCTACTTTCTTCTGCGTATAATCTTCGTTTCGAATGAAGTGTTGAAAATTCGTGTGAATTCATGTGAAAAATTATACATTTATAACACTGAAAGTACTAACATTTTTTAATATATGTCAAAGATTATTGAAGCTCATAATCGAATCATTTACACACATTATACATAAGATATGTTTTTTAAGTTTAAGAAGTATAAAATTTTGAAATGATATATCTCAGAAACCAGACGAATCCGCGATGTAATTCAAAGGATACGATATGGAACTTTACCTACTATAATATATGTAAAAATCAAAGTGATCGATGAAGTGTAATCTTTTTGAAAGGTTTATCAAAACTTTTTATCTGACACGTATATAAAATATTACGGTGTGACAGATACACAAAATAGAATAATCGAAATCGATTCCTGCGTGTAACTTAAAGTAGAAAAAAAATTCGGCTGATTACTATCGCGACGGCATATGACCCGTACATGTATATCACACGAATTTCACGTGTGAATCTCTCGCGGCGGCTTAGGAACATTAATAATGCAGAGTATTGCGGTGGCTTCTTGCGGGGAAGAAAAAGCGCCGTGGCGCTACATATATTATGCATTAGGCGAACGGAGGAACCCAGCACGAGAGCGAGCGGTGAGAGAGAAATTCGCCTTGTTTTCGGATGGAAACCGCCAACAGTTTCGTCAAATTCCGAGTTCGCTGGAACGCAAATCAGAACATTCTCTCATCTACGGAAAGAGGCGGGATAGTGTTTTTAATTTTTAGCAGGAAAACCTCCTAAATGTATAAAATAACGTAAAATATTGATATCAATATACGTACGAATTAGACGGACCGATGATAAACGATATTTCCAAAAAGTATCTTTTAAGGGGATCCAAAAGCTGTTCTATATTATCGACCAAAATTCAACCTACCATGACAATATATTTGCTTAATATAAAAGTTTTGCAATTTATACACACAAAATAAGATAGGTTTCTGCTAGGAATTGCATGACGGAATATTTGTAAACTTTTAGAAATTACGTTTGACGTGAGTTTGTGTTTTAATCTCGCACACTCACAGATGCACGAGAGTAATTTTTTACAGATTTTGAAAATCTTTTTTACTAGGCTTCTAAAGGCATTTCCAAAAGTTTACTAATATTCTGTTATGTTATTTCAAACGCTATATCTCTTACACGAACATACCATAGAACTTTTTATATTAAATAAATATTGTTACGACGTAACTGTCATCTTTTTTTATCATTTTTATATGAAATTATTAGTCCCCGCGTGTTGTTTTTATAAGTACTTTAATTGTGAAGAAGGATTTATCAATCCTTGTAGCCAAAAAAGAGATTTTCAAAATCTATAATTCATGTTCTGTCGGTAATTTTGGATCCCCTTAAACGTAAAAATAATATAGGATTTGTTTGCCCAACAAAGAATATTAGATATTAGATTAAAGATTAGATAAATTTTTGGTATTCTTTCGTTCATCCTAGAAACAATCGAAACCAAGTATGCATCAATATTTCAAATTTCTCTCTCTCTCTTCTTCATTCCTGAAGAACGATTATGCTCATTAGTTGATCTCTCATCTATAATTACCGTAATTGTTGCGCGATCACGTAACTTGATCTACGCGGCAGAATTGATCCATTATTATCTATGTTTATATGTGCTTTAATGTGTGTATGCGTGCGCGCGTGCGCAAAATTTTATACATATATATATTTGCCAAACGACAAAAAATTGTATCGTGCTAAACGCTTGTCAAATTCGTCTGTAAAGACGAATTGTACAACGCGCGACTAAAGCTTGACGAATAATGATAATCACTTTTTTTTCGCGTTTATATAATGCGGTTGCCGCCAATTTACTTTAATTTTGCTCTTAACAATCAAAAAAGTAAAATAAGTTTTTATAAATGCTTTGAATCTCTACGATTTTAAGGATCTACGAATTTAAAAATACGTACAAGATGGATTCAGCCATAAGAAAAAAAAATCGAAGAAGAATAAAAAATGCGACGAAGTAACTTTCAAACGATGAATATCCCTGCCTTCTAAGAAATTCTTGTCGTTCTTATCGGAAAAAAATGAGCCTTTTGTTTCATGTATATTCGATCATGCATCGAATCTCGCATACCGATAAACTGGTTTCCGACAAACTGACGCGAGTCGCGGAAATGAGTTTAGCTCATTTGCGGACTTTACGCACATTATAGTTACATATATGTATACGCGGCGCAAACAGGCAGACTTAACGATCGGTAATCGGTTTCTCTGGTAGCGCGCGCGGTCGTTAGAACTCGGGACGTTCTGGGCAAAAAAGTTTAATGGCCAGGAAAAAATCGCATTAACGATCCTATCGCTACCGTCACTTTTTCCCTGGCATTTGCCGAAGGTCGAATCGTAACGGAAAAAAAAAAGAAAGAACAGGCGAAGATATAATAATCGGATCTGACGGATCTTTGGTTGATTCTCGGATTATATTTTAAAGCCAAATAACAATGAAAGGTAGAGAAAAGTGCAAAAAGATTTGAATTATACTACTGTAAAATGTTTACACAAGTATAAAGAATTTATTCTTTCGAAAAAAATTTCAGTTACTTGATTAAAAGTTTTGGAAATGATAAAATATGTAGCTGCTCGTTGCAAATTTCTATTTTTCTTAAGAATAACTATGTGTTTTTTTATTTATACCAATTGATTCCGCTCATTTTTTTTGTATAGAAAAGTATCGAGGCAAGATAATCGACAAATATTTTACGAGACATAATTTATGTAAAATTATGTCAAATTAAAATATAAAATATCTTGTATTCAATTTTTGGCCTTCTTATCTTTATAACTTTTTATGCCAAATACCGTGAGAGGAGGCAATATATATATAAAATTAGATCGCTTCTATAAAAAAAAACTAGATTAACTTTTACATGACCTTAGAAAATAACTTTAATTAAAATTTAAGATTATCAACTCTTTTCTCTCTTGAAACTCTATAAATTTTGTCTGAAATATTTTTTTGTATGACGGAAAGTTTAAAAAAAAAAAAAAAACACTTCGTAACTTTATAGAAAATATTCTATATATATACTAGTTACTTTTGTTTGAGACGATCATTAATTATTATCCACACATATCTATGTTCGTAACATTAAAATTTATTTGAATGTTAGAATTGATCTTTGAAGAAAAAAGAACAAAAACAATCCTTTATTTTGCTGCTAAAATATATATAGGTACATATATTTTAAAGAAAGATGGAGATCACAGATCAGAGAGAATCATTGGATGTTGATCTCGTTTAATTAGCAGGCAGAGTAAATAAAACACAGCCTGTTGTACAGTTCAATATATATATCTATATTGACCGTTCTAAGTACATTGAATAAGGAATTCGAATTCCAGGATATTTAGCAATTACAGACGTAAATTAGGTGGTGATTCTTCGCTACGTTGAACCGCGATTTATTAATCGCGCCTTCACATACATACTTATCTCTTTCTTTCTTTCGCCGTATACACCTAGATAACATCAAAATAAATCTATATTTCGCAAATAGAGCAATAGTTATCGAGAGGCTATGTACACGAATGGCGGACTAAAATGCACGCGCTCTTTCTTTCTCTCGCACTCTTACTGTCCTTTCTCTCACTTTCTTCTCCCATAATCGTAAACTAATTACTTCGTCATTTACATACATACAGTTATCTTGTAATGCGCAACTACGTCAAAACTATTTTCTTTGTCGTTCGCATAACTGCACAAGAAGGGATCAATCGCTTCCGTCGAGAGAAGCTGGGATCGCCCCCTTGTTGTCTTCTTGCGAGGAAAATTGCAGAAATTTTCATTAGGCATCTATATATCTTACAATTCTATCTCGCATATACGCTGCTTTGGCATTCAGATTCATATTTAGCTGCGAGTCGTTCCCGTTCTTGCCTCTTTCGTGTCGATTCTTCGACAGAGAAGCGAAAAGTAGTTCGGATTAATTTTTAAAAAAATCGAAAGGGAATACGTAAATACAAATTAAAATAAGACAGATAACGAATTTCCGTATTTGAGTTAAACATTTTTTTTCTTACAAATATTTAAAAAAAAAAATGGAAGCTCCATTTTTAACGAAGCTAGAATAGTCAAACGAAAATTAATACGTTTTCATTGTAATTTTTTTTGGAAGCAGGTCTATGCAACATTTAAAAAGAAATATACACGGTGCATTTATTTCCTAAGTTGTTTTTCTGTTATGACTGTCGTCGCTTCCGTCACTCAGGTGACGTCATCGCGACGTGAAAATCTCGCAATACACAACGGACGCGTCAAACGCGATATTTGAACGGCATTGCAGCGAATTTAGCGGTTGCGGCACTTTTAGGCGTGATGCAAATTAAAGGCTTCATTAACGCCGTCGCAAGAAACGACGCGCATACCATTGACGTCATGAGCGCGAGAGCGCGACGTTATTAGGCGAGAATGCGCATACGCCTTTTCCGTGTACTCGTTTCCACGCGAGCAAATGGTGCGACGGCGAAAAAAAAGTTAGTCGCAGTATTTTTTCGCCTTGAAAACGAAATTCAGATTGCTGGAGATATATACACATATGTGTATGTGTATGTGTACATATATATATATCTCTGGAGGATACCCACACACATTCTATCTCTCTCTCTCTCTCTTTCTCTGGATACATTCCTAAAATTCGTAAATACTTTACAGAGGTGCGTGAAAAGATATATAGGGTGCTCTTAAAATAACTATTTATTTTAAAATTGTTATACTGACATAATGGTATGTCCATTGTTATTTATGGATTACTTGTGGAATCCGTAAAATAATTGATCGTTTTGAGATCTTTAGAGACATCGATGAGATTGTAATAAAAACTAATAATTAAATTAAGATACAACATAAAGTATATATTTTGTTTAAATATATATTTTTTTATGTTTTAAAAATATTTTTATAATTTCTATTATTTTGCAAAATAGTAATTTTAGGAACACCCTTTATATAATTTTTATTCCTGTCAATTAGCATTCAACTTCTCTATATTCGCAGAACGTATTAATTTCCTATACTCATGAAAGTATTTGTCGATTGCGTAATTTTGATGGATTGCATTCTCGCAAAATTGTATCATTACTAATTTCAGTATTAACGTAAAGAAATATTCGTGATTTTATTCTTCGATCTCGCCTACTTTCGTTAAAGAATAATATTGTACCTTAATTGGAGCACTTTTCCGCAGTATACACGCATTTTCGCCTAGAAATGTATTCTTTAATTCAAGATGAATATTTGTATGTGTATATATGGGTAGTTTAAAATAAATATAATAATCGTTCTATAATTATGTAAACTGTTTTATATCATTGTTCGCGGAAAAAGATTGATTTTTTTACATTGGAAATTTCTAGTCAACGGCAACATTATTTTTTCAAATAATCTAAGATCATCTACAATGTTATGAATGTATACAGAATGTTTCACATAAAGTGTTCTCTCTGAAATCTGACATCGTACAAAAATCGTCAGATTTTATAGGGTAAAAATATTAGAGTGATTAGATTTAAAAAACCTAGATTGATCTTCATATAATCCTTAAAAATGACTTTAATTAAAATTCAAGATCATCAACTTTTTTCTTCCTCAAAATCCTACAAATTTTCGAAATGTTAAATTTAGAAGAAAATATTTGATAACACTTTATATGTAAAACACCGTGTATGTAACTCGTATATGAAAAACTAGTTATATTTAATATTATTGTAATTAAACCATTCTATTCTTTTAATTTATTCAAATATTGAGATTATTCAGAGAAAAAAGCCGATTAAAAGTTTAGTTTCTGTTTAATTAAAGTACTTTCTATATATTTGTCCAAATAATCCCGTATAATTTCTGCAAATCACATTGTGTCAGTTTCATTGATCGAGAGTCGACATTATTTTCCTAGATATATATACATATATCTACATACTGAGAGAGATATGTATGTATATACACATATATATATGTATACATATGTATATATACGTACACACATACATATACACACAATCTTACCCTAACCAAAGAAGATTTCCGCAATAGACGACGCAGTCGCGCACCGGTACGAGTTCCGGTTTCGCGTGTATTCTCTTCCACGAGATACATTTGTATTTACAGAGACAGAGGACTGAGAGAATCCTTTACCACGGCCTCCACATGCCCTCTTCATCCTTGACGGGTTGCTGACCGACAGGCGACGGAGACGGTATGCCAACGGCGATCTCGCTGTCCGCGTGACTAGACGGCCTGTCCTCATGAACGATGGGGCCACCGGAAGGCTCGGTCGGCAGACGGGCCGAAACCTGCTGTTGCCGCAGATGATGATGGTGATCGACGGCGCCAGAATGCGCGGTCGAGCTTCTCGAGCTGGCAATCTTTATTTTCTTGGACGTGGTGAAGTCGAGCGGCTGCTCCGGTTGCTCCATCCTCGGGCTCTTGCTGGGCTTGAGGCCGCCGGTGGGATCCTGCCACTCCTGGCCGATATCGTCGTGCGGTCGTTTCACCAATTTGTCGGTGGCTTTAAGCAGCGACATGTTGGTCGCCGCCCAGATCGCCGTGGGTGGATTTGGCCCAATACTGATGCCGTTCGCCGCGGCTGCCGCTGCAAGTTGTACGTAGTGGCTCGGCAACAAGAAGACCACCTGGCCGTCCGGCAATCGGGAAGGTATAACTTGTACCACAGAGAGCATGTTGTTGGGATTCTGCTGTGACGTGGAAGCCTGATCGACCGGTATACCAGCCGGATGATGCGGATGATGCGGGTCCAACGTCGCCGGGTTGACCTGGCTAAAAGCGGATGTTGGTCGACTGCTGTTGTTGTTCTCATCGCCGGCGGTCGTGCTGCTGTCGGGCCGGGCAGCCTCGACCATATCCGGAATCTCGGACTTGATCAGGCCGGCCGGAGTGAGTGCAGCGGCGCTGCAGTGCGGACCGACCGGTACGTGATGATCCATTGGGCCTGGACTCGTCGCTCCCACCACGCGATCCGTCACGCTACCTGGACTACTACCCAAACCGCTATCGGGTCGCGAGCCTAGATCCAGATCCAGCTCCGAGACGCAGCTGTCCAAGTGACGCAGCAGCCGCTGCTTCACAGCCGGGTCCATCGGCGTCGTGTTGCCCGTGATAATATCCGGCGCATCGAGATAGCGGCTCACCTGAAAAAACGACAGATTGGCGATGCAAACACTGACCATCGGCGCAAATATATAGAATGTCTTCTGATTGCACTCATTATACAATCGAAAAGGTAATAATTTTATATCAAAATGTGCAATAAATTTTGATTTCTACGAGACTGTTTTTCACAAAATTGATTTTAAAAAGTTATAAAATTGATAACATGTTAGGTTTTTTTTTTTTTTTTTTTTTTTTTTTTTAATTCAAATAACCTTCAACAATTTTGTATATTATATATATTATCGAATTTATCTCGATAGTGATGATTAAAATATAACATTTCTTCTTTTATTGTCAGTGCAACTTAAATTCTTTTACTAAATAGAATTTACATTTATACATTAACAATTGTTGTCAAGTCAGAAATATGACATAAAAAATTAATTAGCTCGTTAAAAGAAATTCAAGATTTTAAAAAAAACTAAGTTATTTTCCAAAAATAAACTATAATTCTTTAAATTTTAAGATTAATTTTCTTAGAAATAAAATCTTACATGAAAAATTTTTGTTTTACATTTTCGATTAAATAAAATTAATACTATCTCAATTATACCACCAATTTTTTCAGAATATCCTATATAATACAAATCTTATAAATAAAGAGTCACGCAAGAGTTGTGCAAAAAGAGAAAGAGAAATGTATACTTTAGGATAAATCTCTTTTTTATCTCTATCTCTATATGTTTTAAAAATTTTGTAGAAAGAAATATTAATATACAGTGGATATGTAGAAGAGACTTGCATTATTTCGAAGAATTTAATTCTTCTCGCGTAAAATCAAACATAAAGTTTGTTTCTACAAAAAATTATAATTCCATAAAAATAAGAATAATTTTTGCGAGTTGTAGCAGCAGCAGCAGCAGCATTGTAAATACATATCCGCGCGAGTCACAACGCCGGAAAAATACGTATATATCGCGTTGCGGTGAAAATTCCGCTGTCGCGACCGCGAGCTGCGGTATCGTGCGTCAGTTATTATCGACCACCAGGTCGTAATTGAATATTTCGCTCTTTAATCCGCGATTCGGTCGAGTAACGGCGCCGCATGATTATTTGTTATCCGATATATACTCCCTTTCTCTCTCTTTCTCTCTCTCTCTCTCTCTTTGGCTGCGACCCGTGGCCCATAATTTATTTCGTGCCGACGATAACGACCGGTGCGATAAAATGCTCTTTAAACTCGTTTCGGTTGGGCGGCGTTCCGTCGAATGCCAACTTTTACGCGGCCGCATGCTATCGCCGCGAATCGCTAATTAACGCGCACTTAGAATGCCTTGCTGATTAACGTTCAATCCGAGCGGATTTTACAATAATGCGCTTTATATGGTTTTGGTATTCGAAGATAATTAAAGATTAATGTATATAATATATATACATATATGTATATTATATATTCCATACATATATATATATATATATATATGTGTGTGTGTGTGTGTATTATATATTCCATATATATATGCATATATTTATTTTTTTATGTAAATCACATGATTTTCAAAGTACATCTATTATATTCAACTAGATGTATATACAACACATATACATTTACACGCGCATATGTACATATATGAAGACAAATATCTTTATTTTTATAATCGAAGAATATCAATGTGTTTTTACATTTTTATTGTATATTCCACACAGTTGGAGAAATTTATATATGATTGATAAGAGTTTCAAATATATGAAAAATATTATGCATTTGAAGCTACACAAATTACTATGTACTTCATGATATAAACAAAAAAAAAAAGAAGAAAAAAAAATTGCGAGAAGTTTAAAAAAATCGATAGAGAGTGCGACTGCTACGACAGGATAGCGGCCGGAAGAGGGCTGAATTGCGAGTGGAAACGATTCGGGCGGAAGCGGCGCGATTGATCTCTAATCGCGTAGCGTATCGCGTGCTATAATTCACACGTCGGCGTATCGAGCGCGCGCATCGCTAGCCGGCGAAATTATCGTCGCCGCTACCAGCGGACAATAATTTTGCGGGCAGCGCCGAGAACGCACGAGAAAGAGAAAGAAAGAGCTTTTATGGGTCGCTGCTTCAAAATAAAACAACCAAATCCGCCGCAACACGAAACGCTTGAAAGGTATAGAAGACGACTTAGGCGCCATTTAAAGATCGCATTGGTTTCTTGTATGTGAGCGTGAATCGCGTTAATAATTAGAAGAAATACAATTTTTTATATAATCACATATTTAAATACGTCTTTGAAAAATAAAAAGAAAAAAGATTATAAATTATTCAAAATATCAAGAGAGAGAGAGAGAGAGAGAGAGAGAGAGAGAGAGAGAGAGAGAGAGAGAGAGACTGTGGTATTTTATATTTTATTAAGTATACGTTATATACTATAATAATACAATATATACAATTTGAACATGTAATATTAATTCTAATAATAACTTTTTTGATGAACTATTTTTGCCCGTGAATTTTCTAACACCGTCAATTTCTCGAAAACGAATGATCGTAAAATATAGATAAGCAAATTATTTTTAAATTTATCAGTCTAGTTTTTATTTAATAGCATAAAGAAAGTATATAAATTTCTTCAGATTTTTAAAAATACTTTTACACATTAATAAACTTATCGAAAAATACGCTGACCCACCTGTACGGTTAGAGGGTGGCAAAAACAATAGTATACAGAATAAGAGAGTTAAATATAAATATATATGTATAAAAAATATATAAAATTTCATTAAAGTAAGATTTATTTCAAAGTATTATAATAGTGATTTGTGCAACTTTTTTTTATCGTCAGAACCTATTAATTTTCACGTGAAATTTTCAAAGCGATCATTGTCATTCCCCGACATTGACGGAAAAAACGAAGAACGGAGTATAGTATACGTGTGTATCGTGTTCGCGAAGGCGCCAGGCTCGCGCGCGCGCGGAGAGAGTAAAGAGCATAAACTTTCGTCGGAGGTGAACGAGATGACGGAAGGAAAGCGGGAATGAAACTGCAGGCATGCACACGTCTGCAGGACGTGTGTCGCCGCGGTCGACCGCTAGTTTTATAAGGCCGTAAAGTTTGTCCCGCGGGGACCTTCCTTCCTTCCTTCCTTCCTTCCTGTCTGCCTCGCCCGCCCACGCTGCGCCTCGTATATCACACGTACCGTGATTTAGCCCGCCCGGCAACGCTCGTCTCGCCGTCCGAAATTTCTGGCACGCTTTCTACCACCGCTCTTCCCGACTCCCCAAACATAGAGTACTGCGGAATTTGATCCCCTTACAACACCCGAGACAAATTTTACACACACAACTTCAAGAGACTTACACACACACACATATGCACATAGAATTTTTGAACTTTTATGTAAAATTACCATAATTATATTTAAAAAAGTGATCAACGAAATAAATGTATTCGGAAAATATATGTTACTTATTTTCATCATTTTGCGAAGTAATATATAAAAAGTGAAAGTTAAATGTTAAATATTGTTTTCTTAATTTATCCATTTCCCATAAGAATATTTAATATTTCCTATAAGAGTGTTTAATTTGTAAATTTCTTTAATGCAAATCAGAAATTTTTCCGATTACTTATTCATTATCTTAAACATGAGTATTGCAGTTTTTTATATCTGTAAGTTTATCAAAAATATTTTGGTATTGTTTTATTACACTGTGTATTATATATATATTTTTTTTCGAATGTACATTAGAAATTTTTTCCATTAAAATCATAATAAATTAAAATTTCATTTTCTAAGAAAAAAATTAAAGCTCGAAAAATATTTTTTTTCATACATTAATTCAATCATTAATTAATTTGATACGAAAACCGATATTTACCCGATTAGTAATAATAGACAAAGAATGTTTCGAAAATTAAATTTACGATATAGTTTCTTTTTATTGATCAAAAAATTTTGAAATTTTATACTGTTTATTTGTTAAAATTGTTGACATGTCATGAAAAAATTTCCCTTTACAATCTACGATCTTTTAAATTTTATCGAAGAGTGTATAATAACGAATTTTGCAATGCGATATAGCTTTTCCAATTTTTTTTTTTTTATCAAAACCAGACCCTTTTCCTCGCAAATATTTTTCGGGACTGGATATCTAACTTACAATAAGTCAAGATTATAAAAAAATGTTTCGTTCTCAATTTGTGCTTCAATTTGTTCCATTTCGCTGCAAGTATGGCAAAACATTTGTTTCCTCTTAAACAGGATGTCACAAAATTCGCTATTGCATATTTCGAAAAATTTTTCCTGCCGCTTTATTTTCAATATCTCCGTCACGTATATCTGGTCAAACATTCCAATGATCTTTTAATCACAATTCTTTCAGGCAGATTCTGATAGCACATCTTTGCGAAACACGCGATTGAAGATATATCTGTCTGCACTACCGTAAAGCACATATCGAATTACAAACCGTGAGAATATGATTATACCCGTATGCATGTGTGAAAGACCTTGGCCTCGACAGCTATCATCACCGTGCTGCGCAGCTGCGCATGGGAGGGGGAAGGGAGGACACGCACAATATACAGTTGGCCTCAAAACTTTTCAATTAGCCATATATATGTGTAACGTACGTATATAATAATAAAATGTTAACCACTAAAATAAATAAAATATATATAATTAATAGCTTTATCAAACTTTAATATAAGAGCACGAAACATCAAATATTTGCTGAACGTATAGCCTATAACAAATGTGTATCACAATCCGGATCCTCTACATGTACAATAATAAATTCGAATATATATTGATATAAAAAATAGAAAAAAAAATAGGTTTTTTCCCATTTTACTATTTCGTCATTTTTCTACGACGCAGTAAGTACATACCGTATTTGTTTCTGTCACGGCGCGAAATCACGAACCGCGAGCTTTGCGGCCGCATCTTTCAAGCAGCGGTATTGTAGAGCGTCGGGAAATCAAGCGACTTTATCGGTGAATGTTCCGATAAGGCGACAGAGGTATAGCGTGCGCGCGCGATCGTGCTTTATGCCGTGACAAGTGCGCTTTGTCGAAGCGAGCGAGCCGACAATCGTCGCCTCGAGTTCCGCGGCACGCCGCGTCGATGAAGATATATGACGGGAAATGCCTGGCGCCACGACCGGCGTATCGCGTCGCGTATCGACGAGGAAGTACCGCGACGTGCAAGTACTCGGGGGAAAAAAAACATTCGTCGTTAGTAGCGAAACTTTATCAGGACGACAACAACAACAATACTCTATAGATTGAATTATTACGGTGGTGTAACATAATTAACCGTATAAAAGATATATTTCAGTGTAAAATACATAGCGTTGATTATATAAATAGGCAAGAATCTCTAATGCATTAATAAATATTTTTTTTTTTAATTGTATATAAATCCTCTTTAGCTATGTTACATTTTATGTATCCTTGTGCGATTAAAATTTTGCGATTAATTAGGGCTTTTTTTCTCGACTTTTTATAAGCTAATAAGATAAAAATTTACAGCATTGCATTCAATAGTAATATTTTTTTCAATGTGTTATTAAAAAATAATTTTATATAATATAATATATTAAAACAATTTGTCTGCACTAAATACATTCAAGAAAGAAAATTGAGAAAACAGTTATAGTAAATAATAAGACTAATCGCACAAAGAAGATATAATATAGCCAAAAATATATACATGTATGCAATTTTAAAGAGCTATTACTTTATATAAAAAATGCAACAAAATAATTTTTATTAGATTTTCATAGATCTCTTCTATATTCTCTCTCCTTCTTTCTCTTTTTTTTTCTCTTCTCCCTCCCTTGTGCAGCCAATGTGTTTTTTACACTCACTATACATCGGTTACATGAAGAAAGATAAATTATGCTTTTGACAAAATTCCGATCACTCTACACTAAATCTTTGCGCAGAAGCGAAAGCTAGAAGTCTCTTCTCTCCAACAAACGCGACCAGACCTGACCTCGAGCTTATCCGGCAAATTCAGCGTGACGGCGTTTACAGGGTGTCCGCTTTCAACGAGTTTCCTCTCGCTTCGCGTCTGGACGTCTTTAACGAACGAGCGGTGGGTGAGCTTCGCGGAGTCACGCGAGACTCTCCGACGACAACCCGATACGTTAGATATCTCTCGTCATCCGAGGAGGAGCAGGAGGAGGAGGAGGAGGAGGAGACAGGGTGGTTTCGGTGGATCCTTCTTCACCGGATAGAATCCATCTCTTTCTCCATCCCCCTTTTCACCGTGTAACACGAACCAGTTCCGCCAAGTTCTCCGATTACACGCTCCCTGGACGCGCTGGAATTCGACTTTTTTCCACCACCTTCTCCTCTCTCTCCGCCCGTTTTTTTTTTTTTTTTTTTTTTTTTTTTGTGCCACCTTACTGACAAAATGTACGGATATAATAGTGAAAAAAAAACGTAAAAAAGAGCCGCATACTTGTCCGCATCGAAATCATCTTGTTCTCTATTGATATTGATCATTTTCGAGAATTTTTTGAAGACATTTAGCTCTTTATACATTGCAATAATATTGCAAAAATGTATGTTTCGAAAATAGTTTTCTATATCGTTGAATTAAAATTTTAATGATTGTTTGCGTGATAAAAAAACTACCGATTATAAAAAATATTGCGTTTCTAAATGATGATGTGTTCTTACCTCTCTTGAGCAGTCCTGATATCCTGCCTTGTACCTGGACAGGCCGGGTTGAGCGAGCGATCTCTGTCGTTGCAAATGCCTGACCGTAAGCTCTAAAATATCGGCTTTCTCCAGCTTGCTATGTTTGGTGTTCTCTAGGCGGGCGCTATCGAGAATGAGCGCCTTCAGCGCCGCTAAAGATTGGTTGATCCTTGCTCGCCGTCGTTTTTCCATTAGTGGTTTGTTGGCCTGAAAAAAACGTGCAAACAAACCTCTTAAATACAAGTCTTAATAAAAATGTGCATTTTTTTTTTAAATCAAAACATAGCAGTTATATTCGCATTCTGAAGTACACAATTGTTATTCCCGATAATTAAAAATTGAAAAATAAATTTTGTTTCTCTCTGTGTAAATTAAATCCATATTTAATCCAGATTACTTAGGGTATCGTCAAAGATATTAGATGCGACAGACTCAAATTGAGGATAGACCGAATTAGGCTTAGATTTGGACAAGATCCGAGTTGGACGAGACTGGCTTCTCGTCTTTTTCCTTACAATAGATATTTCCGTCCTTCCAAGAATATTTAGTATTGCTTTTTACTTTTGCTTCCGTCTTATTTCAGTTTCACAGAAAGTTGCTGTAGCCAATGATATTTTACATTTTTTCTGTCAAATCTATAGAATATCGAAATTCTTCCAGTTATAGAAAGTACGCGGTTTTTCTTGTAGTACAGTCCCTTGCGAACATCTCTACGTTCCAGCAAATCCTTCACTTTTTGATGGCTTTCGACTTGCTGACCAAATGCCGATGTCGTTTCACGACGACTCGGAGACGGATGCGAGAGAGGGGACAAATCGTGGAAGCTCCGACAGAGAGATGTAAGATAGGTAGTCGCAGACGAGCGAAGATAGAACCGGATAAAGTGAACTAGACTTTAAATGGATGGCATAGTCAGTATCCGAAGGCGTACATACACAACGGGTGTTCTAAAAGTGCATATAAGGAGATTTATTTTTCATGCAACGTTTTCGGTATATGTGTGCGTCATAATAAGCTAATTCGCTAAAAAAAGTACATCAATATTGACTGTTGAAATATGGAATTCCTAAAGATTTCAAATTTTTTAGAAGGCTTTATTAATCAAGTGCATTGTAAACTCGTCTGTATTATAAATTAACTAAATATTCATAAAATGGGTATTTTTTTATATTAGTTGCATTTATCACGTGATCACATGCTCATGTCAAAATGAGAAAACAAATAAAAGGAAAAAAAAAACTATGCGTGATAAATGAAATGGGCAAACGAATATCTCCGTTTCGGGAATAATAATGAGATAACAATACTATACGAGAATGAAAGAGATAGAAGTAACGTTCATAATATATGTGAAAAAAGAAACGAAAACGAATTTGCAGAGTTTGGAAGAAAAAGAAACTAAGAATCGCCGCAAAAGAAAGATAAAAGTAACACGTTAATGTTGCAAAAAAAAAAAAAATAGTGTGCAAAATAGCGAGGCCAAATCTGCACAAAGGCACTTTTGCCGAAAGAGAGAAGACTTCTAAATATTCACGATAGAACTAGAAAAAAATCGTTTGAAGAGAGACGGCAAAAACGATGTAAAAGGCGAGATGGATTTACAGAGCTGCATTCGAATAAGAAGGAGATGACAGATATAAAAGACGAAGATAGCGACCTATGGATATATAGCGCGGAGCGACGAGAGCAGATGGAGTTATAGGGATTAGGAGGGATCTGAAAAACGAAAGAATGAAAAAGCGAAAGAGAGGGAGAGGGAAAATATACGATAGGTATAGGTATAGGTATAGGTATAGGTATAGGTATAGGTATAGGTATAGGTATAGGTATAGAGCACGGAAAGACGAGAACGATAGCGAACGAGATATAAAGTGACAAGGACGAACAAAGTCGGCTTCAACTCAAGAGAGAAGGGAAGGGAAGGGAAGGGAAGGGAAGGGAAGGGAAGGGAAGGGAAGGGAGGGGAAGGGAAGGCCGCGACTACTCTATGCAAGAGTGACGTAGATAGAGAACGGTCGGTGAGAAGGATAACAAGCAACGAGACGTATAGAGCGAGCCGGTGACCGCAGACGCACAAGTGCGACGAAGACGAGGGACGAGAGAAAGGAGAAGGAAGGAGGGGGAAGGAGGGGGGGGAGGAAACGAGGTGAAGCCGGCGCGCGGTGCGTTCACACGGGAGCGTCGCGACGGGTAAACAAACGAACGCGCCGCGATACTCGTGTGTACATACGTGTGCGCGCACGTGTGTACGTGCGCGCGTGTCATCGCCGACTGTGCCGCGGCACTCTTACGTCCTTCTATTATTACAAGAGACGCGTCCGAAGGAGGGGGAAAGACGACGGGTAGAAGAGAAGAGGGAGGAGATTAGATGCGCGTCTATCGGCGGTGGACGATGTCTCTCGCGTGTACGCGTGTCTCTGTGGAAAAAGAATTTCGTAATAGAGGTGTTCAAATGTCGTTTTGACGAGGCTCGAAAGATAAAACTGGGTTAAGTGGATGAAGCCTTTTTTTCTTTTGTTTTGATTTTATATATTTGGCGATTGAAAATTGACATCTGCTGAACCATTTTTACAATTAGTATCGAAATTGGAGTTGTGAATAATGTATCTGTCCGAAATTTTATCGAGAAAATTTGATAATAAATATGTTATATAATATATGTATTAATAATAAATATGTTAAATGTTTACTGATAAAGAATCGTCTTGAAATATATTAATAATTGGAAAGAGAATGAAAAGAAAATGTTTCCGCTTGTCTATATTTCAATAAAAGTCATTTAATAACATTAAATTTTACTTTTTTAAATATTTTATTTCATCATTTTTAAAATGAACAAATGCCTCTCTCATCATGAGCGATCCGTATTCAGTTTTCTTTACAGTTCCCTCGCGCGAGACTAAATTGCAGCATTTTTCCGATAGGTATCGAAAGATAACTCCGTCACACTCGAGATAACTCAAGATCGTCATGACGTTCTTTCACTCGGTATCATATGAAAAATAGTCGTGCGCGCAGAAAAAAGGAAGACAGCTTGCAACGCTGTGACTTTGATGGTGCCGTCGATTAGCGCGTTACGCGCGATAAATCGCGTCTCGTCGCTTGCCGGTTTTTTTTTTTTTTTTTTTTGCGACTCAACGCGTCACGTACGGCGTTATGAATCACCACCGTCGTGCAAACTTCACGAATACTCGGAATTTTTAAGACCGTTGTTTTTTAACAGTCTGACCGTACTCGGTCACGGTCACCTTCTTTGAATATATATTAAATATGTATGTATATATTCAGAAAAACTTTAACACTTCTTTAGTTAAATATACAGATTTATTAAATTACTTTTATGGCTATCTAGGAAGAGCTTTTTAAACGTCAATTTTCTTTTAAGTGTCGCCAAAATTTGTACCAAACACGAAAACTTTGGAGGCTGGCATTTATTCATAATATTAATTAAAAAATGAACTATTTTCCAATTATATTTTTCTTTTTTATTAAAGGTAAGATTTCAATAATTGTTTTGTAAAGAGACAATAAAATTGTTTAATTTACTACCAGAGATTTAATATTTTCTGAAAAACAAAGAAATATTCGATATATTTTGATCGTTGTTCTCGTTTGATTCCGAAGAGGTGACGTTGTATACGTGCTATTCGCTCATTCCATTGTCATCTGGCATGTGAATTGCCCGGAACGAGGTATGCCTTCGTTTCGCTTATGATAAATCGAATAAAATGCGCGGGCAACGAGCGACAGGTAATTAAACCGGGCACATAACGATGATCCGTTAAAGAGCCGTCAATTATACGGTCATCCAACGACGACAGGAGCGACCAGCGTCCGTCGTATTTCCCCTTCCCATTTCTCCTTCATCTACCATTTCGAAATCCCATGAGACTTCTCCGCTCTCAATACGTCCAGGAATTCCCTCATTTATCGTTCCGATTTCTCAACGACGATAATCCGAGAATGTAGACGCGATAAGGATTACGAATTTCTTATTGGGCACTTAAGGAGATGGAAAAGGACTGCTGATTAAGCGTGAGAAATTCGTACAGACATGTTCTTCATTTACTAAATCCCAACTTACACTTTTAAATATAATTCAATTATACGATTTTAAAGACTGTTGGTAAAATGTTTTATATATTTTTTATATTTTATATTTTTAATATTTATATCTCTTATAACTTATTACTATTTTCGAGTCATGAAACATTATTAAAATTATTGACTGCTATATATTCCGTTCTTTTTTTTCTGTTTTACTTTTTTTTTTTTAAACTAAAATTTCCGCGCTATTAAGGTAGGGTGATATTTCAGGTGGCGCGTGTATTTCCCGCCGCGAATCCGGTCCGTTAATAAAGACGAGTGCGCAAAGTTGCCGCCCTTCGTCGCCGCTAAGGAAACTTTCCTAATAGGAGACGCGTCGCTCGAGCGAGTGTACTCTCACGCGACTCGGATCACCTTAAAAGGGCAGCACTTGACGCACGCGTGCACCGCCGCGCCGGTCACGCACGGCTCCCACCTCCCGCCTCCCGCCACGTTCGCGATATATACTTCGCGGAGCGAGCGGTTCCTTCTTCGTACCTGCATACTTTCCTCTCTCCCTCTTTCTGTCTTTGCATTTAAATAAATAAATCATATATATATATATATATATATATATGTGTGTGTAGGAAAATTAAATTTTATTTACCATAATATCATTTTTATTATTGATATCATTTTTTTTCTTATCAAGTGTATAAGTTTGGAAAATATAACAGTGTGTTATATAGAAACTAAAAAAGCAGGAGAAAAAGCGTGTTTTCGGTGGCGCATTTCTGGCGAATTAATTGGATAATCTGAATTACACCTTTGAATTACGACGCTGACAACGCGTGCGAGAGCGAGTGTTCGGATCCGTACAATAATCGCCCGTAAATGCGTCCAATTACCGCAAATTGACGTTATACAAGACTCCGACATATATACGCATCGTTCGTGCCCTTGCGATTTGCTCTGTGTCGCCGCGTGACAAAGAGAAATAAGGAAATACCTTTGTCATGTGTTTTATTATTTGCAATTCGCTTGTCAATGACAAATTCGAAATTGATTGTCCAGCACTTTTTAAAATCTCGAAAGAATATAAAAAAGAATGCTAATTATTCGCAATATGAATAAAAGCGATAACATTCACAGTAGATAACCGATTGTTTATAATATAAGAGCAAAATTCGTCAAAGAGAGAATCATTTTGTAAAAAATTTCCTAAATTCCAATAAAATTTCAATGAGAATTCCATGATTCTTTCAGGTATAAAAAATCTCTGGAAATTCAAGTTCTCCGTGTTTTTTCAGAGAGCAGATATCATGGCTAACAATATGATCAGAATTGTTTTAATAATGTCAATCAAAAGTTTATCGCTTTTTTGCATTCTTAATGTCAAACATCCTTCAGTTACATGCGACTATATTTCGTCTCTCAACGTGCGCGCCTAATAGAACCACTTTTTATTCTGCTTTTCACCGCGCGATTTTAATAGCATGTCCACGTGGTGAACGATATTCTTTTTATGCCTCGAGCGATTATGTTTTTTTACGATCCGGAAACGAGCGAAGGTCGCAACTTCGAATTCCGGAATCTCGTGGAATCCGCCGTATTGCAAGAATGACCCACTTTGCGATGATTAGAAAGAGAGAGGAGAGAAGGTACCGCGGACACAAGTAATGCCTAGCTCGTGACTTTTTTATGCATTCAAGTTTTTTTAGTCGCCAACTTTTTCCCAGAGTCGCGCTGAAAGCCACCACTCGCTACGATGGTATGGAACGGCCAAGATCGTAACGTTATCTGTCTTTTCATTACATTCAGATGTAATATTATATACTATATACAAAGTGTGTGTACATGCAAATCTATAATTAATATCGTGTAAAGTTTATTTAGTATCCTTGAAAAATAAATAAAAATAAAAATAATTTATTTTGTACGTTTTTTAAAATAGTAATTTTTATCAGCTCTCATCTATACATTTGATATAAACAGATTGAATGTGTTAATATTAACATATATATAACAATATATAAAATATTCGAAGAAATAATATATTTACAAAATATAAAATTAATAATTTAATAAAACAATGTATTAAAATGATTACATATTTTATACAAGTGACTTTATCACAAAAATACATTCTTACCCCCATTTTACCTTTCACATTATTATGTTTATACATTTATATGTATTTTTATTTATCCATATATATATATATATATATATATATATATATATATATATATATGTAAAAATGTGTACATGCATATTTATGATATAATATATAAATATGTAGTTTGACTAGTATTCTTAAAAAATATATAAATAAAAAATTTTACTCAAATTTTTTTTCGAAATTAACATCTCAACTGCACTTAATACGAGTGTTATAAGATTTTTCATATGTTTCTGGAGATTCAACTACTAATTAGCGGATTCTCGTCTAGACGCAGAATAATGAGTTGTAAACAAGACACGTGCCCCGCATTGGGTTCGCGCCAGCGGTCTTACGATCGGAAATTAAGCGCGCAGGAGAATTGGAAAGTAGGGTGAATCACGATCTGGAATTATGCGGTCATGCGCTGTAAGGGATGTAACGAATAAGACGCATCTCCATACGACTCTGATCAGGTATTTTTTAAATCTATAAAATGAATTCTAATAAAATTATCTCTATTCGCGCTTATGTATATTTCTATTCTACTTTTCTAAATTCTACTTTCAAATATTGTAAATATATTTGTGCAATTTGAGAATAATTAATAACACATCGCTGATATTAAATTTTCTACATAAGTTTCGTAAAATATAAACAAATAATATAATTCTTAATTAAAAAATTTATACATTGGCATGCAATAATGTTTTCAAATCGAAAAATTTCTTGTATTTGTTTCTAAAAAATATATTTACTCACTCTTCGTCCGTCCGAGTGTTTCGGGCTCGGGCTGAGACTGGGACTGGGGCTCGGTGCCGGGCTCGGACCCTGATGCACGGCCTGTTGATGCTGGTGATGTTGTCTGTGGTTGCTGCCGGCTGATTTCTTCTCCTGATGCCTCAGCGAGTGTAGACGCGCGGTCATTTTAACAGGCCGCAACGGCCCTCGTTTCTGATCGCAGCAGCACCCTACGTGATTGGCTGGATTGGGAGACCGAGGCTCTAAGCATCTCGCGGCGGCCTGGGACAGCGCGAGACCAGACTACCACCAGATTATTGCTTGTCTCGCGACTGCTGTTGGCACTAGCGATGATATATTGCAGACTAATCACCGTTGTACCATGCCCTCGAGTATCTCGAGAGATCAAGTAGCACGTTGGCCAAGAGTCTCGGAACACGAACTCAAACACGTGACAACGCGCGTCAGAGTTCTCCTTAGCGACGATCGAGTCGCTTGGAATCGTAAACCACTTCGCAACGCGACACCAACGGAGACCAACGACCTCTGTCACTTGTCCGTCGTGTCCGTCACTCGCACGCGCGATTCGATCGTTTGGCGCACCAAATACGTCCAGAGAAAAGGAAAGTTCTACGAAAGTTCACACCACTCACAGGCGGCTATACACACCGGCGCGCACACCGCGCCACGTGGTTAACCACGCGTCGCCGAACCACTTGTCACTCGCGAGCGTAACAACCGTTGGTGGCTCGCGTGTTTGCCGTTGATGCTTATCCAATTCTTTGTTCGCTTCGATAATTGTCTCACGATGTGCACTCCGAGTTAATAGATAAACAATCGAAATGCACTTATATTCACATATACTCGAGTGGCGGAATAACGTTCCGTTTTATAATAATACTCTTGAATGATGCGCGCTTCTCTATTGATATCAGAATCGAATATAGGGATCGATTCGATCTTGCTCTTCGAAAAAGAATTTTACAGTTTAAAGTACAGAAAATTTCTGCTTATGAGCTCGCGAAATGCAAACTCACAAATATCCAAAAGTGCAACGAGATAATCCACTCTCGTGTCAACTTGCGTACGGAAGGTCGCTCTCACTGTCAGCGATAACAAGACGCACGCAACGCGTGCGATCTGACTCTGAAATCGTCCACGTGTGCTCGCGCAACGAGCGTCGGTGGCGAACTGTGAGGCGGTGAACGGTAGCTGCTGGCGGCTGTACGCGACGAGCTTGGCGCGCCGAGGCCGCGCGCGTCGGCAGCGAGGGCGGCGGTGCCAGGAGTAGAGGGGAAAGAAGAGACGGTTCGCGTCGTGGTTGGTCGTGCGTGGGGGAGGGGGATACCGGAGCACAGCGGATAGCTTGCCCGTTTGGTGTGGCACGGCACGGCACGGCACGGCATAGCATAGCATGGCATGGCATGGCATGGCATGGCATGGCATGGCATGGCATGGCATAGCATGGCATGGCGTGGCGTGGCGTGGCGCGGCGTGGCGAGGCGAGACACGACGCGAGGCGGCGTGGCGTGGCATGGCACGGCGCGACGCGCGCGGCATGGTGGGTGATGGGTGGCGGGTGGCGGGGGCGGGCGGGGAGGGTCGGTCGGAAGGCTCGCTTGCCTGCTCACGCGCGCCCCTGCCTGCGGCTACGTGCGGACATCTCCTCTTCCCGTCCTCCTCTCGCTCACGCTCGCTCGTTTTGTCGCGGTCGCATCCTTCTCCTGCCTTCGTCTCTTTATCATTCTCCTCCTCTTTCTCTCTCACAGCCGCTTTATTGCCTAGCCACCGTGAAGCAGCGTCGAAGCAGGAACCGATTTGGATATCGGTGGATCTTTTTCTCCTCCCTCTCTCCCGTTCTATCCTTCACTTTCTTTCTCTGTTGCTTTTTTTTTTAATCGATGTCTGTTCGGTTAGGTTACCCCTACTCCTATGGTTTTTCGAGATAAATGAGAATTAAAACTCTACCGCGCGCGCGGCCGACGCCGACTAAATGCGTTTATACGCATGAAGATGGACACCGTGCGAAAAAGATACTCGCGCCCCTTTTTTTCTCTATCTTCCTTTTGCTTAAGAACAACTCTGTTGGATATAGGTACGCAATCATAGTTGATTACATTATTTATGTGTACATATATATGATAGGGAAAAGTTTCGCGATTCTGTTCAATTATTAAAAATATAATAAAGAAATTGCAACATGATAAAGAAAGAATTTTGTAGTATTATACAATAATAGTATTTATAAAAAGAGATCCTGAAAAGACAGTAACTTTGAACGTATATATATATATATATATATATATATATGTACAAAGTGATGAAAAAGGGGTAAAGTATTTTAAGGGGATTTAGTATACTCCAAAATAAACCGAAAAGTCTTAATAAACAAGAATCTGTGAATGAACCGTTTTTAAGATATTTGCAATTTTATTTATTACTAATTTAATTTACTTCACGCTAACTTATTTGTTGTTAATTTAATTTATCTATTAGCATAAATATTTTTTATGGAAACATCATACATTGAAGTATACAAGAAGTCTGCGTTACAATCAGGATGAACCCAGGTGTGTTTGAAAGAGTACGATATGCCTTTTTGCGAAGATGCAAGATCTGCATAGAGGCAAAAGAGTCATTTTGAACACTTTTCCTATATAATAAGACAAAAGAAAAATCAGCTGTGTTATTTTTTACACAAAAAAAGTCAGTCAAGTAGATAAAAAAAAGTAAATCAAATCAAAACTTATATACTCATTTGAATACGTTGATTGTATTATATACGCGACAATTTATAATCTTCTCACAAGAATTTAAAAATCTAAAATTTCAACAATATATATATATATTATAGTCTTATTTCAATACTATAATTTTCGTTTCAAGAGTACAATAATTATTTTGACTCTAAGAAAATTGTAATCTTTGATTTTAACATGTGTTATTTTCTATCCAACATTTTTTCCATTCAAGAAAATCATTCTGAAATAACAAAAAAATATTTTTCTTGGTTGAACCATATAAAATATCTTCATTCAAGCAAATTTTCTTTATTTAACGCAATATGATCTCAAGATTTATATTTTAAAACTAAAGATATTATTAAAATAAGAATATCCTTTTTTTTTCTGTGTCAATTATAATAAAAAGTTATTTTCAATTTAATAAAAATAAACTTGAAGTAGTTAAAAAAATGACAAATATTTTAAAAAAGGTTCATTTGCGAATTCTTAATAATGTTTATTAAGATTTTCGACTTATTTTGGAGCATATTAACTCCTCTTGAAATATTTTACCCTTTTCTTCAACATCTTCAACATTTTAACAATAGGTTGATATCCAAACTCTGATATATACATATATATATAACTCTCCATCATTAAGGTAATATAAAAAAAAAATAAAATATAAACTAATACATTTTTTCGCTTGAAACTCGACCGTGACTCTCAGATATTCCGTTCACCGCAAAGTCACCTGTGAAATGCGTCGGTAATACTTAGCAGGTCGCCGATATCGATCTACACATCGCCTACAAATGATATAAAGCAGCGTGCGATTGTTGCTGAAACGTCGTCACGCCTGAGAAAGAAGACGAGTCGCGCGCGCTTCTACGCATCGCGCGGTTTGGCACGCGATAAGAATCGTTGGGATTTGCGCGCACGTCGGCCTTTAATCTTCTCGTCTCTCAACGCGCACGAAAAGGCGGCGGCGGCGGCACGTCATGTGCGACGGAATAGCCGCAAAGAGTAGGCGAGACGAAGAAGGGGCGAAAAACGCCGAAGCGACGCGACGGGTCGCGGTCGACGGTGCGGCTGAAGGTAGAGCAGGCAGACGAGGGAGGAGGGGGGGGGGGGGGCAGAAGGGGGGGAAGAACGAGAGAGGCGGCGTGGCGGTGGGAGCTCAAATCGTGCCGGCGCTCAGCTCGTCGAGGCGATGAGCCCTCGGGGCGGCGGCCGGCGGAACGCGGGAACGAGTAGCGAGGCGCGCGGGAGGCAACGAGCGTGCGATGGAAAGCGAGCGAGAGAGCCGAGAGAGCCGAGGGAACCGAGGGAGCGAGATGGCTTCGCTGCCGCTGCCGCTGCCGCCGTCGTCGGCACGCGCGCCATCAAGCGCGCGATACCCATGCACGCGCGCGCGCCTCTCGACCAAGCGTGCGTGTGAGAGAGGGAGATTGTGCGTGTATGTGTGCGATGAGTACGTGTTGCGAATGTGTAGGTGAGCGAGCGTGCGAAGCGACGGCGGGAATGTGTCGGACGACACAGCGACGCGACGCGCGTTGGCTGAAATCAGAGAGTTTCGAGCGAAACGGTCATTATTTCGGCCGCGTACTTTTTATTGCGCTACGGAAGAAGAGAGCGAGAGAGAGAGAGAGAGAGAGAGAGAGAGAGAGAGAGAGAGAAAGAGAGAAAGAGAGAGAGAGAGAGAGAGAGAACGTATTGCGACATCAGGACGATTAACACACGTTTATAGTAGGTGCTTCGCGTAATGATGTCATGCGCGAATATCGGTTATCTTACCCTTTCAAAATATAGAGAGGGAAATTTGAATCATTTAATTGAATGATTTTATATTTGCGTTATAATATGTAGAGAACCGCGAAATATATGGATACTCTATGATAACGATTGTTGATTTCGTGTTACATTGTTTTTTTTTTTGTTTATTTTTTTTATTTAAATCTCGCGCTTTACCGAGATAGAGATAACAATAAATTGAATAACGAAACCTGGTTACATGTATATATCCCCCCCAAGTTCCAAACTCATATGTCAATGAAATTAACACGCATGAGATAAAGATAAAAAATAGAGCTGTGTCAGAATCGTTCGACCTAAATGTCACTTCTTTCTCTCTTTTATGATATATTATAGCATAATATTTGATGGGAACTTTTTGTTCATACTTTCATTAGAAAATATTAGTCGTTATATTTTCCTGTGCTTCTATTATCTTGTAGCCGAGAGTTTCAACGAATCTGACTCTCGAAACGGGCGCGGAATCATGGAGCGAATTTTTAATTTAAAATCCAATTCACTGTCATCCGTGGCGCGCGTGTATGAGTCGTTGTTATCGCACTGCTCTCCACCGCCTTGTATCGACCCGAGACATCGATAAGCAACACGCTCCGCTGTGCATCACGAATCACGCGGAGAGCGGGAATATTCTTCATCGCATCTTTGCCGCGTCGGAATAATAGCATCCAGCAGTTTGTAGCCATGCCGGGAAGCTCTCCTAGTTACCGCCTTCTAATAAGGAGGGCATCTCTTTTTGCTCTCGTCTCTCGAACGCTCATCTTTCTTTCCTTGGAGTTTCTTTTTTCGCCCGGAGCGAATGTGTGTCCGTGTACCGTCTAAGCACTCACACGCACAACTCGCGAGATTTCATGAACGTGAAAGGTCGGTTCTGATGGGTGAGAAGTAGCTAAGAAAAAAGAGGAGAAAGATAAGAGAGGGAGCGGGATCGAAGCTCCTTAAGCGTACAGCGCTTCTCGCGAAGAGACTTTCCTGGTATGATACGATGAAAAAGGAAACTTCATCGTGGTCTCGTTTCCGTTCGCTTCGGGTTCAGCTAGTGGTAGTCGCACAACACGTCCTTGTGTCGGTGTTTCAAAGAAAACATAACGACACGGATTCCATCTTCGTCAAATGTCACCTCGAATCGTCCGTGACATTCTTAGCGAATCTCTCAGCTGTTTCCTATTATCGCACATGACGTTACAATTATTATCGCGCATTCTTCGTGAACTTGCGAATTAGGTCATACAACTTACACATTTGAACTACGCAGTAGTTCGCGCATAGATGAAAAAAATTCCGTCTTTAAATTAACAAATTTTAAAGCGTCAATATTTAATTTAATTTTTTTTTTTTTTTAAACAAACGCGTTGTTTTTTTTTCTAATTGCGCTTATCTTTTCATCTTATCTTTTCACTCTTATCGAGCTATGAAAGCAGAATGGAATCGAAATTGCGCAGCGAGCGATCGCTGTAGAAAAAATGTTCGGCTGCGCATGACTTGATTTATGATGAGAACTTTTGGGACACGCCGTAGGCGGCCAGTGGCGCGATGACGCGGAGAGTCCATCCTACTGTGGGAAATCCCACACAAGGCAAGGCTCGCACGCCGCTGGCGCTGGTTAGATAGATGGACGTATATATGTATCCTATGTACCGCACTCTCCCCTCCTCCCCGCCTTCACGGGTTGGGTTCGCCTCCTCGAAACGTGCCGCCTTGCTCGACCGCACCTACCGGGTGTCATCGCAAGAATAGAAGGCATTCGCGTTACAAATTATCTTGTGCCTTAACTCTCCATACAGATACGTTCAGTTCAATTCTTTTTTTTTTTTTTTAGCAATTTTACAAACGGATTATCACATCCGTAGAAACAAGTTATTTTCATCTATTATTATTTTGATCTAATTATTCATTTGCTCGTTTAACTTTACTATTACATCAGCTATGTTGTTTCCACGTTCGACAATAATATCGGTTTCATCGATCGAGAAATTCCTATCATTAACATTTAAACCGAGTTTCACAAATCCCGAAGAGACATGTCGGATTAGCCATAAACATATAAATCTGTCGAAAAAAATATATTTTCACATATACATACGTATATACAATACACATACAATGTGTGTACATATATGTATATTATATAAAGCGTATCGTAATAATGAAAAATACAGTTTATTCTGCTAGTGATTAGAATTCACGTCGGAATCCGACATTGCATAAATCATAAAGAGATCGGTACCTCTTGTGGGGAAAAAAAAAACTTGGGATTTAATATATGCGCGACGACAATTAATCGATTTGTCGATTTGTTTTGCGAATTGTCTGGTTGTGAATTTTTGCCGCATAAGAGAATCTCTCGTTAGCACGATTGGATCGCAAAGTCGCGTTCGAGAAATCAACTCGCGTTCGAACGGCTCGCCAACTCCGATACTCCGGTCACGTCGAACTCGACCAAAAAGTGCCTCGCCTCTCCTCGTAGACTTCCTCCTTCCTTTCACCTTGATTCCGCGTATCTCGCGTGTATTTCTCTCCTACCATCTTGCATCCCATCCCCTTCGGAATCCTGATCGTGCGCGCACATCGAACCATATACTAGATACGTACAGTCTCGAAGAACATGTTTCAGCACCTATATACATACTTATGTACATATATAGAATTACACGAGATCTGTTCGAAGAGTACCTCTTTCTCCTCTGCGCGTAGACTTACACTTACAATTAGATTCTTATAAATTTATTTAATAGTAAATGATTTATATAATTTTCGACCGTATAATAATCATTGATAAATTAATCTTTTTTTTTTCCTCAAATGACACATTTGAATTTTCGAAAATAAATTTTCACTTGACCCGTTCAAGAGATAAAATAACATTGACATTAGTTTCTTACATCTTAGCTAGGTTCTAGCTTTTCTTAGATGACAAGTCACGTTTTAAAATGTAAGAGAGACAAGAAATCGATCGTAAATCCAAATGACTCAATCTTTTATTTAAAGGTTAATTATATTTAAATAAAATTTGAATGAAAATTGTTTAGATATTTATATAATATAGCATATTAAATATTTATTATTAAATTGTGTGATATAAAGAGGATTTCGATAGCTTCGTCGCGAGAAACTGCTTGTTCTACCGCACACGCGTGCGTGTGCGTATGTGTGCGCGTGTCTGTCTATATATAAACTACCTACGAGACGTGCGGGCGCACTGCCATGTAGACTTAGACGCACACGCACGCGCACACGCACACACTCACACCCGCATACACACATATGAGGATTCAAGGATCGCCGAAGAACCCACTCACGAACGTCAAACCCATTATTCTCGCAGACGCCGGGCGGTCGGTCGGTCGGTCGCTCTCGGAAAGCGCGGAACCGACACCCGAGCAACGATGATGAGAAGCAGAAAAAAGGGGGAGGGGTAGGAGGACACAGCGGAGACGCAGCCGTGGGGCAGAGGCGGCCGAGAAAGGCGAGAGGCTATTTTGTCCCGCGGTGAAGACCCGCAAGAGCTCTCCGACGACGAGACGGGCTAAGAAAAAGGAGGAAGCAGGAGGGAACGGCGAGTAAAGACGACGGTGGCAGGCGCGCCGAAGCGGAGAAAAGAGGGAAAGGTACTCCGAAGCTTTTTGCGAGCGGGTCGCGCGTCGTACTACGCCGCACCACGCCACGCCACGCCAGGCCAGACCAGGCCATGCCAGGCCACGCCACGCCGTCGTCGTCACGTCGAGCCGAGCCACGCCGCGGTTAGATCGACCGGCGTCGTAGAGCTAAGCCGACGAGACGCGCCCAGGCGGAACTGCCAAGGCCGCGGCGCGCTCTTGGCGTGCGCGTGTGCGTGTCGTGCGGTACGGCGCGGCGCGGCGCGGCACGACGACACGCTCACGGCCGTGTCGTCGACGGCGGTGGTGGTGGTGGTCGTGGTGCACGGCCTGCGAGCTGCGAGGTGATGGAGCGAATTCACAGCGGGCGGTGGCGAGACATTACGCGGGCGCCGCGACGAGAGACGAGGCTCATTAGCGCCGCGATCTTTCTGTCCTCTTCCCACTTCGTGTACTGTGCTATATATGTATAAGAGCGAAACAAGGGATAGAAAGTAGTCTAGTACGCAAATGCGTGTGCTCTTGCTTCTTCAACGCGCGCGGACTCGCGCGACCTACGCTTTTTGTATAATTGCACTAAAAATTTTTTTTTTAATATTAAACGTGCGTTTTTTTTAGATCTTTTATTTTAGATGGTTTGACCGAGCAATTTAAATTCCATTTGCGCTGATAATAATAAGTAAGTATATGTCGTAAAATACATTAGAATTTCTCAATGTGCGAAAAAAATTTTATAGTTGATTGCAACGGAAAAGTATCCGAAAAAATTCTATATATATATATATAATTATATATAAAATATGTACACATATGTTTTTTTTTTTTTTTTTTTTTTTTTTTATAATCTCTATCCGTACAGAAAAAATAATAAGAATTGAAAAATAGTTAGAGAAGAATAATTTTTGCATCGTTTTTTAGAAAAAGTAAAATTTGAAGAAACAAGGAAAAAAATTATGAAAAAATGCTCATATAATATAAATTTATATTTGATTCTTTCAATTATTTACTTGTTTGTATTATTTTTCCTTTATACGAACAAAGATCATACAAGAAAAAGGGGAAAAAAAATATATATGAAGATATTCTATATATAAATATATGTTTATTTATTTAATTATATTTTTTTGCTGGATTTTTTTTTAGTTTTTTAAATGCAACGAAACATATCATTTCATTGCCGATTTTCCATAAGATTCTACAATGATTTTTTACTACTATAATTCACTGAACATTCACAATAATTTACATCTTATCATTCCATCATCGAAATATTGCTCCAGCTTTAACATCATTTAGATACACGTGCAATCGTGTAAAGTTTCAGCCACATATCGCGACATACATATTACGTATATATCGTTACTGACAAACGCGTCTCATACTGCTTTTTTCGTGTGTTAAACGATAATCGACGAACACGCTGGCGCCGCGCAACGCAGAAAATACGCGGATGTATATTTTTAATGAACTCTGCCAGGCTCGCGTGCGTGCGAGTATGCAATCGCATTTCGCATGTACGCACCGCTTTCTAGGAGTATACATATACGTACTTGGGCCTGGTCGCGACGTCAATAACAAATATGCGCGCGTGTAACGCCTCTCTTTCTTTTCTCAATTTGTCATCTATTCTTTTTAAAATAATAAAGAAATACAAGTGGTTCTACGTTTGCGAGAGAGGAGAGACAGATCTGTTTTGTAAACTAAAATATTAATAAACACTTTCAGTTATAGACATTGAAAGATGTATTCTGTAACATACTTCGAAATAAAAGAAATAATTATGATAGAGTATAGAGAAAGAAAGGAGAATAAGAAAAGAAAGGGAGGAAGAGAGAGAGAAGAAAGAAAAAGAAAGAGAGAGATTGTGTGTAATAAAATTTCTAAGCATATATACAATAAGTACAAATTAGGTTTTTACAATGAAATTTCAGCAATATAACAAAAAAAAACATCTGTTCACGGATCGCTTACTAATTTGTATACTGTCAATGTCAGTTTTAAAAATTGCTTTTGTCATTCAGATAATTATTGAGAAACTTGTACAATTATGGCAATGCGTTAGGGGCTTACAATAAATCTCGATTGCCGTACAAAGTCTGTAAAGTAGTATGAAACATGTTCCTGAGATAAGATATAGATAAGATATATAAAATAACACATACGCACTGAGTATTTAGTCTCGATCAGGATTAACTTATATTAAAAGCTGCGTAAAACGTAAATAGTAAAAGTTTTTGCATTTTTATAATATTTTCAATATTTTATAATCCCATAATATTGCTTTTTATGATACTTGAATCGATATATAATATAATCAATAAAAATATAAAAAATACTTGAACAACACTTTGGCAATTATTCTTCATATATCTCCTAAAATCTTGAACTAAATCGCGATGCCCACGTCTAACGGATAATATCTGAAACGAAAGAGGAGATGGACGAAAGACAAATGAGATAGAGAAGATTTGCTCGATGACTTCGGCATCGATCCTTTCCAAAGAGACGATAGGGGAGGGAGTTAAGTGTGCACGAGAGGGAACGAACGAGAGACGCGAGCGCGAGAAATTCGAGACGCTCGGTGTCGAAATGCTATCCGGCATGCAAGAAAGGACAATCCTCATTAGCGAGAGCTTGCGGGAACGGCGGTGGCGGTGTGGCTCGGCATGGCAACGGTATGACGTGCGGCGTGGCGTGGCAGCCACGTGCAGCACGCGCGAATTCGGTACGCTCTGCGGAATGCCGTAGATAGGATAGTTGATACGGATTAAGGAGACCGCCGCGCCGTGTCGATTATATCGTCGTCGCCTTAACCCCTTGGGCGGCTATTTTTTGGGGAAAAATTGAACTTTTGCAAAATTTATAAAAAGTATTTTTATTTTATAAAAAACAAAGCTATTTCGTTTTTGACAGGTGAGTTGAAATATGATATTCCTTAGCAAGCAATTAGTTATACAGAGTCAACATCGTACTTTACACGTACATATTTCTTTTCTCACTGGCTGCAAATAAGACATGTTTGCTTTTCTTTTTTTATTAGACTCACCGTTAGATTGAATATGAAAAGAAAATGTCCATCAATAAACTTCTTCTTTTCCATTTCTTCTTTTAATTAATTTTGCATGTTGATTAATAATTTCTCTGATCAATTGAATTCTGAAGTCGCTAAATTGATTCCATTTTTAGAAAATTTTACGTTTTAGAAGAAAAATGAGTGTAAAAGATGAAAAAAATGCAACATTTATCGCTTAAGTTAAAGGTAAAAATTTATATATTTATGTGTATATTTGCCATTTTTTGAAAAAATTTCAAAACGTATAGATCTGCCGTTTTCAAGGAATTAACTCGTCCATTATTAATAAACAATTTACGTGCATTAACGAAATGTCCAGCGAATTCATATATAGGTAATTAGATATGTTTTGAAGTCAAATACAATGTTCGATTTTGTGATTATTATTTATCGTATTGCAATCGTGATTTCGTGCTTTAAAAGATAAAAATTCTTTCTAGATTTTTTCTTCTGCTTTTTTCAAATTAGCTAAAACTAATATTTAAAAGTAGATAATTCTAGCGAGACTATATTGCGCATTAAAAAAAAATATTTAGAGTATGAAGATTGTAGCAGCATTAGGACAGACCTATTGTAAATATATATGTACCATATTATACAACTTCAGAATATTAATCGACTTTTATAGACGGAGAAAGTACGAGGAAAGATCGATTTTAGGAATCAAACAGAAACTACACGAGTAAAACTGTCGCTATCGATTACTTTGTCTAAACGACAAGATAGTTGAGGCATCTCGAAATGGTATGTTTGTGGCCTTGTCCGCGATATCTTTTATCTTGCACATATGTACTTATTCGTACGAGTGTTATCGCGATCGTCGGCTGGGAGATGAGAATGCACGTTAAGTGGACACTTTTACTTGTCAGCATTACGCTGTGTGGTGGCATGTAGGTACGGGAGTTGCTTTGGCTCAATTCGAGCAGATATTATGCTTAAATACATCATTTTTTGAAAAAATATCGAAATCTTCAATGGATGTCTCCTGGAGTAAATAATTCCATTTTTTTTTTTGTAAAAACTTAATCTCGTCAAATAATCTAGCTTCTTAAGAAAAATGAAATTTTTTAAAAGTTAGAAAAGGATAATAGGTAAAATAGATTGGCTCTTTGTTTATAAAATATATATGTAATACATGCAAATAATTAACACAAAATTGTTACTAAAATCATATTACTATTAAAAAATACTTTGAGTTTTTAAAATGATTTTGACCATTTTCTCACAGTTTTAGACAAATAACAATGTTACCGCCATATTCAGAATTTCAAAAAACATAAAATTACATGCATAATTTATGTTACATTTTTAGGCAGAAAACCTATTTTGTCCATTATCTTTTTTCTAAAAAAATTGCATTCAGTGTTAACGTAGAAAAAAATAAATATTCCTACACATATAAAGGAGAGAAAAATTAAAATTTTTTCAAGTTTCTTAAAACTGTGAAAATGAAGGAGAAAAACAAAACGTGTATGGCTCGCTCGCATATTTCATCCATGAACGTACGCACGTTCCAGAAAACGTTGAAAACGCTAGCAGCGTCCAAATCTGGCAGCTCGTAAACATGGCTTTACGCGCGCTTCTATCTTCTTCCGGTGTATTTATTTTAGCGGTCTCACGGCGGTATCCTCGCGTCACATCTTGCTCTCCCCCCATCCCCTCGCATCGCGCTGCCTCTTGCGCGTCGGCAGCTTCCAACGCAAAAAGCCTCGACGATGGTATAAGGTCGCACGTCGGTGCCATAAAGCGGCCCACGATGGACCGACAGCGGCAGAAGCGGGGCCAAGGGAACGGTTGTGGAACGGCATTCGAAAATAAGGATAATGACAAGAGGAGAGGCGTCGGCGGGAGTGCCATTACAGCCGCGAGCCGCCGCCACTCATGCGTACGTATGCGTGCACACATACAAATTTTATATATATGTAAAATTGTGTGCATATATTTATGCGCTCGCGCGCGCGTGTGTGTGTGTGCGGATGTGTACGTGTGTGCATGCGCGTGCCTCATTCATATATAACCACTGAAACGACGCATCCGCGTTTCGACACGAGCACGCCGAGGCAGGCAGGCAGGCAGGCAGGCAGGCAGGCAGGCAGCCAGCCAGCCAGCCAGCCAGCCAGCCGACCGACGAGCCAGCAGCCAACCATCCAGTCGACTGGGTCATTATGACTGCCAGGCTAACGCCAACGGGTTATGCATCATTAATGGTCCTCGTGCCACTACCGGCCGCGGCTCCCACGATACACGGCCGCGCGGCTGTATATATTCCGCCGCGGCCCTGCCAGGTCGTTCCGCGACGCGCATTTTCATAATCCTCCACCGGGTGTCCGCAAAACGTGCGTCTCAGTTATATACATCTCACTTTATCACCTCGGAATGTGTAGCGCACGTATCGATTGAATAGTATCAGATCTCGATCGTGCAAATTTTGGGAAATTCACGTTTTTTTCCAAACGTATTTTTTAAATTTTAATTAATTAATTAATTAATTTAGTTTACGTATATCCACACATATATATATATATATATATATATATATATATATATATATTATTTTCTATATATATTATATATTACAATTTGCGCTCTGTGTTTAACCGTGAGCACGTGGGCGAGTCTATCCGGGAATATTTCCGGCGGCACGAATGCGTCGTTGCGTCTGATATTTATTGCGAGTTATTACGCACTCACGGATTCGCGTACGCGATTGGTCGTCCGTAACATAAGACGCGCTCGCGCGAATCGACGCGACGCGACGCGTCGGCTGCGATATCTCTCCCGCAGCCGTAAAGCCGTCGCGGCGCGTCGAGGGAAACCTGGATCGTAACCTGGATATTTACGGCCTATGCGATTGCGTTCGTCAGGCACGAACGATCCACTCGTGCGAGTAGATGCCCGATTTAATTGTAAGTAACGGTAGTCTCCTCGCGATGTGCCGTAGAATATGTCTAGGAATCGAAACGAGAAAACGTGAAAAATACGAACGATGTTGCCGATTTTATCCACCGATCTCAATTTTTATTTTCATATACTTTTATTCATTTCGGACAGTTTCACGTTATACTCTAAAAATATACATATACTTATCTTTTCATTATATTTTTTCATTTTGTATAAAATATCATGTCAATATTAGTTTAGTAGAAGATTGGAAGAGATTATATGTATATAGGTATTCAATTTTTTTTGTATACACTTATCCATAATTTAAAAAATGATAAAAACTCATGAAGCGTGTTCAAGTTGAATTTTGAGATTTATATTACACTTTTTCCGTGTATCTGATTGGCAATCGGTGGCTTTGAGAAGTGCATGTTTAATTACCTACGAGTTCAATTTGTTGACAGTTTCTTGACAGTTTGGTGACATCGTATTTCGTAAGCGGGAATAGTAAATAATATATTGATATTAAGAGAAGTGTATCAAATTAATATTATATCTATTAAATTATTAAACTGTAGATTATTGATTGGTCGATGATGTCGAATAAACTTTATTAAGTTTTATAAAGTAATGACAGATGCAGCAATGATAAAAATTATTTGTAATAAATAAATAAATATTTTACAAGTTTAATAAAAATATTATTTATGGAATTATAATAGTTACAATAAAATGGTAATTTATATTTGCTTAAACATACATTTTTATCACTTGGATTTTTTGGATATATTTTTATTATTATTTGGAAGTAAAATAGCGCTCGCTTTACCGAATTGTCAAGAAATTGTTAACAAATTGTCAATCAAATACGCGCAAAAAGTGCAACAATATAAATCTCGAAATTCAATACTTTATATGGACTTAATTAAAGAGTGAATCGAGATTCGAAACAAGAATAAACATTACAGATGTAAAACAAATTTGATAACAAACAGAACAAGATAAATATTGGCCACAAGAAGAAAAAATCAAAGGCAATAAAGAAGGAACAAGAATTACTAGAATCTTAACGTCTTTCAGAGACGAGATTTACTTTGAATGAATTAAAAAAAAATTTATGTCAGAGATAAATAAAGGATGTAAAGATTGCTACGGATTTTCCACGAACAAACGAGCAAGTGGATATTTTTCTCACTTACAAGTTACATGCAAGACGTTACATTGTTAGAAACATTAAAAGTTACTTACGTTTAGTTGATAGTGGCCAGGATATCGCGGTCGATAACGAGGTTATGTCCAACATCAGAAACGTTATGATTGCGATCACGCGACTCACTAATACCACTGCACTAACGGAAACGTTCGTAGACTCATTCGACACTCCCGACTTTTTTTGACGTCATTCGAACGAATATCTCGAGAGGGTTAATACACCTCCACAATCATGGCGGACAAATGGGCACATTTTACGCGGGATCGCGGACAATGACGAGATTACTTACACCGATTAGTCCACTTTTGTGAATCTTCCTCGATGTCTCTTTCGATCTTTCTCGAGATTCCACGATAATCCCGGCGCACTCCTGGTTGCGAAAAATACGAGATACGTGAAACGAGCGTATCGGAAAAGTATCTTTCCAAAACGATCGAAAAGCACGAAGAAAGGCACGATGATTATCGAAAAGATTCGCTAATTACGGTCACGCGGATCCTTACCACAACGAAATAATTATTAAATTCAGTCTTCTCGATACTTATCTTACAATTCACGTACTATACACATATATCGCGCGTAGTAATACCATACACTAACCTTAGTAACGCGTAGAGGGAACGGCTCCGATGACCTCCTTTGCCGCGCGCCTGCGCGAAACTGACGGTTTAAAGGAGAGCTTCCCTTAAAGGTCTACCTCGCAAATGTCGTAAGTGCCGTGCTATCCAATCAGCGTCAAGCTAGCTGGACGCTGATTGGATCCTCAGACTTGCGACGCTGTGATGCGACTAATGTACAATTACCTTTATGTAACACGTGATCGCGTCTCGCGAAGTGACGTGATATGTACGAAAGATGTTATTTCGTGCAGGAAAATTAAACAAGAAAATTTTTTATCATGCGACAACTTATTAAAATTTTAATGGAAGAATAAATATAATTGAAATACTAAGAAATACATTATGAAAGTGCAATGTTGAGTTGCTTGCATTTGATACCCTGGACATTCATTTTTGTTCTTTTTATGCGTTTTATGGAAATGTATTTGTTAAAGAATTTTATTTTACATTCATCAAGAGAGTATTTAATTAGTTGCATATATATTTACGAACAACATTGATTTAAATCTCTATTTTTCATTAATAAATATTTTATGTATCTTGCATAGAAACTGAATTGATTTGAAAATATTATCGCGTAACAAAATATAGTAGTGTTACAAAAATTGTAATGTTACACGAAGGAGAAATTATCTTTATCATTCATATCATTCATAAATTGATGCGTCATCTTTAGAGAATTAACGGAGGTACTTCTTGTTAACGTGAGTCTGAATATATGTTTAACTCGAATTACTCTATAGTCATTCTCGTTACATGTACAACGAACATACGACAGTGGGATGATTATTTTTGTATGAACTACGTAGCATCGACTACTTTTAGCGGCGAATATTACTATAGACGTTAGTAAAGACACCGCGAAACAATGCGACTCTAACGTCGTTAACGGCGCCGCGGAATTAAACGCTTTTAAACGCACTTGTAACGAGATCGACGCTGAATATGCGCTATTTAGTCTTTACCAAGGTCTAGTGCAGTCTGGCACAGCCTAGTGGCGCGATAGTTACGCAAATTAACTCCTCGATTAAACACACCGGCTGGGAAGCGTGCGACTTGCCGCTTCCCGATCGATCGATTGCGCGCACGTTGCGTAACGATCCCTTTTCCGCCTCCTTCGTCAAGAATGAGACAGATTCATCGGGAGAATTCCATCACCGATTACGCTGTCAGAGAAGAATCCGTCATGGATTATACCGGATTATAATCTGGTAATTATTTCGCATTACATCAGAATAGCGAGTTGATAGCGAGAGAAACCCAATTATACTTTGAGAAGTTTGTAAGCCTTTCTCGAACAGAAAAAATACCGGGACTCGATTCTAGAATTTCCCTCTAAACAGACAATCGCAATCCGTCGCTTAAACTAAAAATATAACACAGGACAAACTGATTGTGAGACGCGAAGTTCACGTTACGTGTCATTTTGTTTGCTGATGATTTTTAAAAATTTTTCTTATCAGATTTTAAGCGCCTGAGAGTTTTAAAACAGTTTCTACAAAAAATTCTATGCATAAAGATTATTAGAATATTAATTAAACAAATTAGATCACTCTCGAAATGCTCGTATCTTCACTCATCGTCACTCATATACTATAAAGAAGATAAATTATATATTTGTATTATATATTGTTTGTTAACAATTATATATTTATTTGTGCATCAAAATATTTGAATGATTGCAATATTTTCTCGTAAAAATTATACCATAATACTCGTATACACTATTCGTATATACATATATATTATAATATTATTGAATAAAAATATCACGCATGATTTTATATATATATATATATAACATAATAATAAAAATTAGAATAATATTTATCATATACAATATAATCATAAAATATATTAATATATGTATGTTAGTATATTCTAAATATTATAAATATTATTCTAATGGTATTTTGGGAGTGCGCGCTCTGCGAGACGAACATATCGCTATATTGTGCCATTGAATATAAAATGACAAGACAAACTGGGCAAGTAATTGAATTGTATGCAATTTTCATGTGAGTTTCTGCAGATTTTTTGCGATTTAACATTAACTGCCTCGTATCAAGGAAATAACATTTTATTGCTAAAATAAATATCAGACATGTTATTCCGACTATGATAGTAGTTATGGAAATGTTGAATTTAAGGGAATCAATATTTTTAACAACGAGGATAAACGCGCCCAAGTTAGACGTTTCGTCCTTTCGAATTTCACTACAGAAATCTTGACGGTTGGTATCCTTGAAAAACGCGTCACTCGTTGCCGAACGGCAACCGTCGCGAGTTGAATTTCAGGAGTGTCGAGCAGGAAACATCGAGTGACTGTGATTACATTGACATTAAATCTTGTGAATAATAGTGATCGATATTTGCTCGGTGCATGAATCGCGTTTGACAGACATCTTATCGAGTTTCCTTTTTCAACGAAGCGAACAGCGTGTGAACGTTAGTATAATCGCGGTTTCACTAGTCACTCTCTCCCCCCCCCCCCCTCCCGCCGAATGGCTGCCGTTAGATGGATTTCGAGAATATCGGGTGAGAAAAGTATCGGATATTACAACATATATCTCGAAAGATAAGTAAGTATCTCAGGATCGAGATTCAATCTCTCGGGGTCATGACGCTGCGTTCATTCGTGGAATTTGACACGACGCGACGTAAACTCTCTTCAAAAACACGGAGCCTCGCCGGGCGATTCTCGAAATCGGGGGGGGGGGGGGAGGCGGACGCGAGGGCGGGTTATATACAAACAAGTTGCGTCTACCGTGTTAGACGAGTACGTGTGTGTTTTCAAATATTCCGTCGAAGTTTCGTCGAGTGTCGGTCTCTGGTCTCTCTTAACTATTCGTATAAATCTCTCCCTCACTACATCTCTGCTAGATATCAAATGGCAATCGTTGAACGATCACGACAGCGTCACGAATATGAACGTGCGTTTTTACGTTCGTTGTCGAGTGGTCATGAATTATGGGAGTGTCGAGAATAAATATCGGACAAAAAGTACGTGTGCGTTCAGGTGCGTGTGTTTTTTCATGTCGTGAGTGATAGTGAATAATATGATAAATGTCTTGAGTAGATTAACGTGCATAAATATCGGAAGTGCCGTATAAAAGTGTCAGGCGATTATTATAATTACGCGAGTGCCGTGAATACATGTATCGGTAATCGATATTCGATCGAAAGTATATACGCATATATCGTCGAACGTCTCGGTGCAAGTATCGCAAGTTTTGATTTTCGGCATCTTTTCATAATGATATCTGAATAAATAAACATGCATCGAAAAAAGTGTGATGGTTGAATTTTAAATATCGCAATTTTCGTGAGTGATAATAATTTATAATTGACAATTGATTACTCAATTGACTGATTCAGTGCATGTGCGACGGACTATCATCGATAATCAAAGGACTTTGAGATAGAGACATGAATGGATTGAAGAAAAAAACAACGAGACTACAACTGGTGAGTCTATAATTAATTACATAATATATTTAATCCCGATTATGTGACGAGATAGATTAGTGTAGGTATCAATCGGACGAGTTACGATTGAATAATAATAAATATCGTTATTTTATGAATATATGATTGAAAAATATTTATTAATAATATGATAGAAATTATTTCAAAAACATACAATAAAAATTAAATGTATTTGTTGCATATATTTTTCTACAATTTTTGTACATTGCGTTATTTATCTTACATGATAAGCATATAAATAACTAATATACTGACGCATTAAATGTTATATAGTTAAAAAATGCATGGAATGTGATTTTGCGTTTTATAAAATGCAAATTAAAAAATAGAAAATTTTATTGCTACATATCAAATACTAATGTAAATGGTGTGTGAAATTGGCGTTCTACTTTATGGAAACTTATTAATTGTTGAGAGTCTGATTTAATTTTTAATAGAAGAATTTAGAAATCTTGATAGATTAAACATTAAACAAATAATTAAAAAAAAATAGCTCGAGACAAACTGAGATGCCAAGTTCACCGTTACTTTGTCTTTTGACGATTTTTTAAGCATTTCTTTGTCATATTTTAAACGCTTGAAAGTTTTACACAATTATTAACACAGTTATTTATTACAAAATTTATGCGTAAAAATTATTAGAATATTAAATAAAAAAATTAGAATAAATTAGATCGCCCGAGGCATCGGACGTGTAAGTATCAAGACATTAGTCGTATTTCGATAGTACTATTGACTCTAAATGAGATTTCATGTTACATGTCCGGCCTCAGGCGATTTAATTTGATTAATGAATATTTCAATAATTGATACGCGTAGAAGTCTCGCTAGAAATTAAAATTGATTGCGGAATAACATAAATTCTCATTTAAAGTCGATAAAACTATCGAAATATGACTAGCGTCTTATCTCGGTATTTATACGTTTGGGGTCTCAGATGATCTAATTTAATAAATATTCTAATAATCTTTATATGTAGAACTCTCTCTGGAAATAAAAAGTTTTGCAGAAAAGATTGCAGAATAATATGAAATCTTATTTAAAATGGATAGAACTATCGAAATATTACTAGTATTTAAATTGACAGTTAATTTAATTTGTTTTCATTAATATTCTAATAATTTTTATTATTTTTCTAAATATGTACATTTTTGTAAAACTACTGTGAAACTCTCGAGCGCTTAAAATCTGGCAACAAAAAGTGAGACGTAACGTGAACTTGGCGTCTAAGTTTGTTCCAAACATTTTTTTGTTTATCTAGAAACCAAAACTATTTGTTTAATCTATCAAGAAATCAAGAATCATGAAAAATACAACTAGAATTCTCAACAATTAATGAATTTCCACAAAGTGAGACACTAGTTTCACACATACACAGCGAGACGTCCATCGGCGTCCGTGGTGATAGGCCGTGGGCAGAGCGAGGAGAGACCGGGAGAGATTGTACATGCCGGCATTTGCATACAAACGTCACCCAGGGTTTGCGTCCCCATTAATTATACGGCGCGACCAATGAGCCGGTATCTACCTACGTACGCTCGTTGTGTGTACATGTGCGTTCGTGTGTATGTGTGTGGTCGCGATGCAGCGCGATGCGACTCGTTGCTCGCATTCTCTATTATTATTCACGCGAGCACGCGCATATACCGTGAGTGGCGGCGCGAACTTATCTTATCGCGACGGCCACGGTGGCCAACGAGCGCGATCTGTCTCCCCGCTGTCGGGGATCGACCGCTGCCAACCATGTCTTATCGACGACGTTCCCTTCCACGAGCGTGCGAGCACGTGTTACGCGCCGCTTAATATTGCGTTGTACGTACGATGTAGGGTAGGCTCTCGGCTCTCCCACACGCAAATTCTTTCACCAACTGATATTTTTTATCGAAAAATCGATTCGACGTTGTCCCTTAGTCATTTTTTTATATTTCATATGAAGTATTCGTGGAATTAACATGCGAATGTGAACATTTGCGGTGAGAGCGCAAGAGGACAGATATTTTTTTTTTCTGCAAATTCAAAAATTTATATGTCACGGAAATTTAATCAAACAAAATTTAATTGTGTAGAGTATTACGGTATTAAATAACTCTTGATAAATCGTATTAAGGACAATGACGATAAACAAGTAACAAATTCTATCTATTAATCGAACATGGTTTTGTTTTATTAGAAATTTATGATTAACAGTTTGTACCAGAATACGTCTAACTTAAAAAGCAATTGTAAAATATAAAATAGAACAACAGAAATATAAGATACATTACGAGAATAAGGTTTTTTGAGACTAATTCTTGACAAATTTATACTACGCAATTATCGATTGTCTAATCGAATTATTTATGAAAATGCCACTTTCTTCTTTCACGACTTTCTTCACTTTCATGACTGAAATCTCTGCTTTTAATTGTCAAATAGAAACTCGATGCTATCTTGAGCCTTCGATGAAGGTCGAATAATTGAGCGTTCGGCGCTCGGCGCTCGGGCACACCTCGCGGACATAAGTGGGCGTAACGAGCCCGTAAATAGATGCCGTGCCGCAGAAATTGCTCGGAATAGCGATTACAACGCGGTTAATCTCGCCACCGGACCTATTGCGAACGCATCTTGATTTTGCGTGAAGATTTTCAGAAGTCCTACTCCAAGCATTCGCATTATTACGCAAAAAATTCTTGAATAATTTCGTATCCTACGGAATTATAATGGAAATACCGGTGAAACAGTCTTAAAGTTTACCAATATTATCGAATAATTTATTATCTTATTATTATCGCCATTGTTTTAATCGTTGTCGTTGCTGTTGCTGCTTTTGCCATTGTTGTTGTTATTATGTAATTTAGTTGAATAAATTCTTTTAAATACAAGAGATATCAAAACGTTTTTTTGGAAAACAATGGTTATTATTATAAAAACAATTAATGTTTATATAAATCAGATATGTCCTTAATTTTACGAAAAATTAGAATTTTAAATTTTATAATGGATTATTGAGCAAATTTGTTAATTTCCAGTCTCAGAATAATAAAGCTTTGAGGGCGCATGTTTCTTTCAGGGAGACAAAGTAGTTGTTACCTTTCATACGTGTGTCTCATACGAGACGGAAACGTGTATCGAAACATCAAGTACCTTCCGTGAAATTATCGACCGGAATTTCGCCGGGAATGGCCTTGAGAATCATTAAGGGCCGAGAATGGTCGGCTTGCGAGTCATCGGCAGTATCCCGTTCGGAATTAATTCCGCCTATGATTTCCGCAATTCCACAATCCCGATCGCACGTGGCTAACTTCTGAGCGAGGATGGATAGGTGTATCGCGAAATTGAGACAATCAATTGTGGTAAAGAGAGAAAATACCCGGATTGTTATTTATTTGTTGCCTCTTTAAAAACGTCGTCATGCATATGGATGAGACAGTCACGGAGTTGACGACGTTGCGAACTTGGTGAGATTCAGGATGGTACTTTGACGACGGATGCGTTCCTCTTAAATTCTCGTCATATCGTGACATGTTTATGACGCGACAACATTTTTGCGAAAAAAGACTGCCTGTAAAACATGCTTGTGGGTCTTTTTCGTCGTTTATGTTTTTATGGTTTTTAATAATTCCGATTTTCTAAAAATTTGAAATGAATTGAAAATGTATAGATATTTTTATTGGAATTGAAGGAAGTGGGAATTAATTTAATCTCTAATATAAAATATATAATACAAAATATATAAAAAAATTTATTTACAAGAAAATTTTGTCCTATATAAAATATATAGAATATAATTACACACGTGCACTCTTCCCCTCCCCCCCCCCCCCATCTCTCTCTCTCTCTCTCTTTATTATACAAAGATTTTCTATACGTACTTGATATAAAAAAAAAAAATAAAAAAATACATTTTAAGCAAAATAGTATATCGTAATGTAAAATATTGGCTTCAGCGGATGCAGTATCGGTATTAATTTAATTCTGCTATAGCAAACAAGATAAATCCGTTCTTCCGTTTTTCCTCTGCGACACTGCTGCTCGTCTTTGTCTTCGAAATGCATCGTAGGATATATGCCGGACGAAAGGAAGAGGGATATCAGAGATGTGGAACGGAGCAGAGAGAAAAAAGTGGGCGATGAGACCGTGAGATGGATGCTCGCACGCGACCCGCTCGGGTCACGTGCGTCAACATCCCTTTTCCCGCTTTTTTTTTTCCGGTCCCCCCCCGCTTCGTCTCTCTTCTCTCCCTTATTCGCGCGGCACAGTATCCTCTTTTTGCTTTCATTCCAGTTATTTTTCTTGCTTCCACTCGCTGCCGCGTTTTCTCGCACATGACGCGACTGTTCGGCCGTTTTTCCGATCGCTTGCTCTTCCGACTATTCTAATCGCTCTTTCCCGGGCAACTTTTAAACAACCTTCTGATTCCTTGATAGCATTTGTAAAAGTATCTCTTAACATTACAGTTTGAAATCACCAAGTGTAATATACATGTTTAAATTAATGCGCACATTAGTATTTTTTTAAATAGTTAATTTCTTATCAATACTTTCCTTTTATTATTAATTTTAAATGTACTTGTGAAATCAAAATTATTTGAAAGTTTAAATCTTGTTTGCACGCTATCGAAGAAACTTAGCATACACAAAAATAATACTTTCATTTGTGAAGGGAATTGAATAGCGCAACAAATATTGAACATTTCTTAAGTTGATCGTCTCTCTTCTCTCCCTTTCTTACGTATAATTATTTTAATTCAACTGTCCTTTTCATTTATCAAGATTTGTTTATGTATTATGACATATTTGAAAAAAAAAAATTTAAATGTGTTTCTCTTATTGTCACAACTTCAGATAAAACCATTATTTTCATATATTGGAGTCAGTATAAAAGTCTTGGTCTTTTTCAAGAGATGATATTTGTAGCGGTTCCCACTTCAAGATGATTCTGTATTATATAGTGTTGAAACGGTGACAGCATCAGCTGTTATCGTAAACGTAAGTAATTTTGTTCCGATTGTATTTTCATTGTAAAGAAAAAGAAAACAAACAATTTCGGTATAACATGCTTTGCGCAATACCAAATATATATACATATATACAGAATTGTGGAAAGATATTTGAATGTCTTATAAAATATGAATGGCACTATATAAAATAATATTTTGTATTACGTAAAACATTGTATCTAACAATATATCATTCCACTCAATACGTATATAAACATCGTACTTTCACAGTTTTTCATTACTACAAAATTATTAAATGTCCTACATTTAGCGAGAAAAATTATTTATATGTTATTTTTGTTTTTCTCGTTGCAAAAGCATCTTATAATTATCGTTACGTCATGTTTATAGTCTCGCAAAGAGTTTCGTATTCAGTTCTGTTTTTCTCACAAGAAGAAACCTATCCAGGATGGCAATAAACGTTCGCTCACGCATCCGAGAGATATCCGAGAGATCGTAATACGAAGCCGGACGCACATGAACCGCGCATGTATTTCTGCGTGGTGTGAATCGAGCTTTACGACCTCACTCTGCGTGTCGTTGAAAACGTTGCGCGCGTGTCGTTAGCGCGAGGCGCTCTATATTACGTCGTTACCGCGTACGTGTGCGCCTCGCAAGCACACGCGCTTCACGCGTGCACGTCCGCATTTCCAGCGGGCGTGACGAGCGGCGTTTATTGCGAGGGAGGTCTTGCTCCTTTAATGGCCCTCGCGTGCTCGCCGTATTGTCGGTCGTCTCTCTCTCCCTCTCTCTCTCTCTCTCTCTCTCTCTCTCTTTTTCTCTCTTTATCCAACGCGTCCGCTGCCGAAGGCGAAGGAGATTGCTCGTGCACAAGCACGATCGTCGATAACGAGCGAGCTGCATGCACACTCGTGTATCCCCTACACGCGCACATGCTTGTGGCGATTATGCTGAGAAAATTCTCGCGCCCCGATCATGCATTTATGTGGTAATGAATCATTCCTAGCGATAAAAAAAATTATATATATTAATACAAAACTCTATATATTTTTATATATTTTGTTTTTTAGATATTGTATATATATATATATATTGACGTTGTTAGAAAAATCACAGACAAATGATCCATCGGTATTGTACATATATATATATATATATATATATATGTACAATACCGATGGATCATTTGTCTGTGATTTTTCTAACAACGTCAATTTCTCGAAAACAAATAATCATAAAATAATATATTTAAGTAAATTATGTTTCAAATTTATTATTTTAGTCTTTATTTAGAATGTTCAAATTAGGTATATATATTTTTTCGGATTTTTTAAAACACTTTTACATATTAATAAATTTATCGAAAATACACTGACCCACCTGTACAGTTGGAAGGTGCCAAAAATAACAATACGGAGTAAGGGTTAATCAAGTAAGAACGACGATACGATTTATTACAATTACGAGTAAAATTTTCCTATTTTTTGCGTTCTTAGAATATGTCAAAGATAAAGAAATGCCAGCGTACTTGCCTAATACGTCGTACGACTTCGTTTCGTTTTACCAAGAAGAAATCAATCTCCACCCTCTTATACGTCTCGCTCGGCGCGGAACTAACTTCAACAATTATCCGGGAATGCTCGAGGCATTCCCGAGGAGTCAACCATCGTCTCCGATCCCCCGTTACTTCCACCCCAGTCTGCTTCGCTCTTTCACTCTCTCTCTTTCTCTCTCATTCTTGCTCATACTGATCTCTCTCTCTCTCTCTCTCTCTCTCTCTCTCTCTCTCTCTCTCTCTCTCTCTCTCTCTCTCTCTTTCTCTCTCTTTCTCGTCGGCGCACGTAGTGCATAGGATCCCGCGGGGAATACGGAGGATATATGCCGTAAAGTCGTATCGGCGATAAATAAAGATGAAGCCGCCGCGATAAAATGCAGGGCACGGCGTTCTCGCCTCGCGTTTCCCCCCCACAGTTCCCCCGCGAGTCGTTGCCGCTGGTGCTACGCCATTTTGCCTCGGTTGCCTTCTCCACTATTCGATTTGATGCTTCTCTCTCTCTCTCTCTTTCTCTCTCTTTCTTTCTTGCTCTTTTTCTCTCGTCTCCACCATCTTCTTCTTAACACCCTCACTCCTTTGCCATTATCTCGGCCCTCGCGCTCTCCATCGCTTCATCCTGACACCATCAAACCGCCGTGAAACGAGGCGCACGACCGTAAAAGCCGCACCACCCCCACCCACCGCGGCAGCGCAAATGCTTCGTACTCCAACTTCTTCCTCTAGTATCCTCTTGCTTCTTTCCCTTCCTCCCTCCCCCTTCGATTTCTTTTGCGTGAAGATGTCCTTAAGTAGAGGCACCTGAGGACATTCTCGCAATCTACCCTCTCTGTGGGGGATGTATGTAACGAAAGATTGCAAGTACGGTAGTTCTGATGAAACTTTGAAGCGATCGATGGCAGCGTTATACGTATGACGGGATATGACTCTTCCGCTTTTGTTCGAGGATGAATCAGTTCGAGATAATACAGATCCTCGTAGGCGTTAAAAGAGAAACTTTTAAATAGTAAAACAGCGTTGTATGTAACATTGCGAGTTTAGCTATAAATGCGTATAGAGGATATACATCTAAGCACACGTGCGATCCATTTCAAGAATAAAGTTTAATTTCGAGAGAAAGAAGGAGAGAAAGAAGGAGGGAGAGAGAGAGAGAGAGAGAGAGAGAGAGAGAGAGAGAGAGAGAAAGAGAGTAAATTTTTTAATAACTTGAATCAAAAGTTTCTTTTTTTATCCAATATTAGATATCTTGATAATGAAGCCTCAAATTAAAATTTTACTAACGTCGATTTGAAATGCCTCAACGTTTTTATTGACGAAAAATTGACTCTAAGTTCGTTAAAGAATAATTCAGTCCCATAGTTGCTCTGCAATGCTTAACAAGTACGAGCGTATAATAAATATCGCAATAATATGTATATACTCAATTTAATCCTGTTCGATTTATATCGTACGTCAGCTGTAAGTCGCACCGACGATTTTCCGAGCACGGTTCACAGGCATAATAAATTATTATTCTATCGCGTCCTGTGCTCTAATGAGCGGGCGGCGCAGGTAGGTGTATATAGATACGCACATATACGCATAAAGTGATATAGCGCGGATGGGGAATCCGTCCGAGCGCGGAGCTTTGACGCGGGTAGCTGCGCTGCAGTGCAGCGTGGGATGACACCGACACGGGGGCGGCTGCAGCGGTGACGGCGGTGGCGGGGGAGGGACGATGGGAGAGGGGTAGGGAGCCGTGGGACGTAGCGCGGCGGCGGCGGCGGCGGCGGCGGTTGTCGGGGTCGTGGGTGTCGGGCAACGTGCGATGCCGTGACATCCACCAACCGCCCTTTCCCACCCTACCGTACCTTTCTCATCCCATCTAACCCTCCCCCTCTCCCTTCTCGCCCTCTCCGTCCCCCGTCATCCTTTCGTGCGGCGCACGAACCTCATCCCCGCAACCGAACCCGACCACCGAACTACGGGCTCGAGTTCGAGCTCGCCGTTAATCCGTTTATCGCGTTACCGCCACCGCCGGCCTGGCAACCCCCCTCCCCCCCGACTGGCTCACCGCCGTCTCCCTCCCCTCTCTCTTCCACCGTCGTCTTGCCACCTCGGAGCAACGGGTTCAGCCCCGTTACCCGCACCCGCCGAACTGCCACACGTAGACGACACGCTACGTTTTGTGTGTGTGTGTGTGTGTGTGTGTGTGTGTGTGTATATGTGAGTGCGAGTATGAGTGTGTGTGAGTATATACAATGCACGGTGTGACGCGGGTACCACATGTACGTGGTGCGCAGACCGCTCTCGACTTAAAGCCCGGATTACGCGACGCTTTTTCCGGCGAGCGACGCGCTGATTGGGAAGTAGGAGTAATACGCGTATATGGAATTGTTGGAAATTCTGCTGTTATCCTTACTTTTTACCCGACTTCTCAATCTCGCGGAAGAGAAACTAAGTTACGATATCAGAGACTAATTATTTGAGAAAAAAAATATCTTTAATCAGTGAGTATATATGTTTAATAAACTTTAAAGCGATGAATAAATGAATAAATGAATAGAATAAGTTCTACTATTTTTTATACATGTTACAAAGATGTAAAAACATTCCAAATAAGAATTAAACATACTCTGTGAAAAATTCATGTATAAGATAAGACACAGATTTCGCAAGGATCATTTATTTTGTCCAGAAAAATCAATTTATTACATAGTATTTATTCTGTGATTTCGAGTCTGTCTCTCTTGATTGAGTGTAAAAAATAAAAATCAGATTTACTATAAATATAACTATATAAATATATATATAAAATAATATTAAAAATATATAATATTAAATTAGAAATATGAAAATATTGTATAAAAAAATATATAATATAATATTAAAAGTATTAAAAATAAGAATATTTTTTCTTAAAAAGTGTTATATATAAAATTTTAAGAGTAAAGCTACACAATTCAATATTATTTTTTAATATTAAACTGAACAAATGAAATTTTTGAGTATTTCTAATTTAAAAAATCGCTTAAAAAATTTGAATAAAAGGAAGTTCAAAATACAAAAACATAAATCAAGAGTCGTGTGTTAAATTCTATTTTGCGCAGAAGAATCATTCTCTTTAGATCGAGAATTCATGATAAAAAAAAAACGACTCCCGTGCAAATCAGGCTTAACTCTTAGACAGAGACCTGCAGTTACGGACGATGCCAAGCTTCCCAGGCTACGTTTGTATCCCTTTGTCTTTGTGTTCTCTTTTCTAGTTTTCTTTTTCTCTCTTTCCCTTTTCTTCTCTTCGTTCTTCATTTTCATCCACATTCCTTGCCGTATTTTCCGCGATTGTGTTTGTTTCCTTGAAATCGCAAGTTGCGATCTCTGCATCATTTTTTGTAAAAGGGACGGGATGGCGATTACGATGGTAGTAGCTGGTGCTACTGGTGGTGAGACCAACAGCCGGTTTTCTGTTTGGATATGGACCAATATCCGGACGATAGTTTTCGGTTCTTTATTGCCGAGTGCGGTGGATGGAGGTAAACCTGGATTTTCGCGATAAATCTGTCGCCGATAGGCGAATCTCTCTCTCTCTCTCTCTCTCTCTCTCTCTTTTTCTCTCTCTCACGGTATTATATATTTGCTTCTCTATGCACGGCCGCCACGATGTGATTTTATTACGCACGAGCTTTATGCCGCGATTCGCACGGTAACGAAGGTGTCGCGCTTAATTTTGCATCTCTGCGGCTTCAAGTGACATATACGGTATATTTCTGGTCACACTTTATTTTCGTATATAGATTTTCGGATTAACTTGCAACATACTTGTTTTTAGTAAAAATATCGAAGAAATGATAATTTTTTAACTTTATGATTGATTCAATTTTTGGATATTTGTGAATTAAGAATTAAGTTCAAGTATATTCGGATTTTATATAGCAAGTCATAAAGAATAGTGAAATATAAGATATAGAATTATAGTGAGCAAATGTGGGTTAAATTATCAAGAAAAGTATCTAAAACAGACAGATAAACAGAAAGAGAGGGAGAAATAGATTTGAACATATATTATTACTCGCAATAGTTTTCGATATATCTTTGTAAAATTGTTAAGCAACTATAGCTAGAATAAAAGGCAATTATTATTAATATTTTCAAAATTATTAGTTTATTATCGTAAATTTAATAGTTTATAATAGAGATAGATACTTTATATAGAAGTTAAAGAAAAAAACAATTCTTACGCGAATTAAACAAAAATACAGAACGTATTTATTTATTCAGAGGAAAAAAAATAATATGTGTAAGAATATGAAGTATTCATCTTCGCTTCATACTCGGCCATTTATAATTGAAAACATTACGAGTGAATTTTTTTGTCGTGTCGATGTCTCTTTTTTTATATGAATCGATATTTGACTGTTAACTTGTCTAATACTTTCTGAATCAAGTAATAAACATTGCATAGTTATATTTAATCTGTAGAGGAAAAAAATGTGGAAAAATTTAATATATCATCCCGGAGTTTTGCGTCAGTAAAGAAAAAAAATTTATTCGAAGTCGAATAAATTAATCATTTTCTTGAAAGTTTCATAATATTTATTTATATTTTAACGATATATGTATGCTAAATTGATATTAGACGTTATTTTCGTTTATGTAGAATGGTGTGCAAGTTTAAATTTTTCAGTGTAGAAACAAATCATGTAGGTATATGGTACTGTAGAAAAATCAATTTTAATTTGACAAAGGAATATGTTTGCACAAATTTGACAATTTTTATTAATATTTAACAATTATATAATCCCGAAATTTTATTCACAATCAGTACATCAGATAAAAAATAAATAAAGCCTTATATGTATTTCTCTTGAATCGAGACAGAACACATTATGAAAGAAATTTTTATAGTAATTTCGTAAAAATCTCAGATTGTCAGAAATGTATTCAAATTAGCTCAAATAAACTTTATAGTTAGAAAAAATAAAATATGGAAAAAAAAAATATTTTCACACATCGTAAAATATTACAGAACAATTTTTACGCGACGGTGATTGGCAAAACGAAAAGATAAAAATAAGAGAGAAAGAGAGAGAGAGAGAGAGAGAGAGAGAGAGAGAGAGAGAGAGAGAGAGAGAGAGAGAGAGAGAGAGGAGAGAGGGGAAAAGAGAAGATAGAAAAGGGGAAAAAAAGGGAGGAAGAGAGAGGGTGAGAGAGAGAGAGAGAGAGAGAGAGAGAGAGAGAGAGAGAGAGAGAGAGAAAGAGATGCAGCTCTTGAAGTTTGCATCAAACGCAGTGAATCGTACGCCGCTTCCGGAGAACGGTTTCCGCACCTGTGCGTGCAAAACGACGACGACGACCTACACCAAGGCGGGGGGGGGGGGGAAAGAGGAGGGTGAAGGGGGCGGCAGCGAGGGGATGCGAGTGTACAGAGAGACGGCGTGCTGCGGGGCCGATGGTGGTGGCGGCGTGCATTAATCATCCCTCGGCACGCCATAGCCATTCGCAAGCTCCCAAACCGACCCCGTGTGTGGCTCGGGCGTCAGTGGTGCTCGATCATCCGTTTTGCGTGTCGTGTGCCATACATACACGTCCGCACGTGCACATACACCCGCCCTGTATTGTGCCCCAAACCCAGATACATACACCCAAAGCGCACAAGCTTCGACCAGAGTAAATCTTGGTACGTTGCAGATATATATATATATATATATATATATATATATATATATATATATATATATAGGATGTATCGGAGTGATGCTGCACTTCTCTTTCTCTCTCTCTAATGTTAAAGATTTCATGATGAGCTCGGAGTCGAATTTCCTTGGTGGAAATTTGATCGGTGACCGTTGACAATCTTTTAGTCTCACGTATCAAGTATATAAATTTATTTTAAAATATTCTTTTTTTAAATTATTATCTACATATTTCGACTTATAGGCGATTAAGAACGATAAGTACTTATATATATATATATATATATATATATATATATATATATATATATATATATATAAGTTAAATTGATGCATCGCGCTAAATTATGAAAAAATAATTTTAATTGAATAATTCTTGTAAATGATTCCCCTTCTTCGTCATTGTCATGTAAAAGACGAGTAATCGCGTGTTCTGCGGTTCTCGCGGTGAGTATTTAGGACACTTGGATAAGTCGACACATTTGTACTGAACGTTTATTTTTTTGTTACAATATTAATGTCCAGAGAGCGAAACGCGAAAGCGGGTAATCACTTTAACGCAATTCCACTCGTTCTCTCCCGTCAATGTATCGCGTGCCCAGTTCCTCTTAATCGAGCTTCGAATCGATCGCGACTCGTATCGGCGGAAAAAAGGTTAAATAACCGGCGATGAATTTAACCGTTATAACTCGATGCTCGCCAGCACGCCGAATATTTCATCGCCTCGCGCGGCCAGCGAAGCTTTTCACAGGGAAATATAAGCCGTGCCGATAAACATCTGGCGAGAATTAAAAAAAGATGGAAAAAGTTCACAGCAATACTTATTGTTAGAAATACATATCAATATGTATAAAATACGTGTATTCTATAGCACATAGTATATAGCATAAATATATATATTTTATGTCTTGATAAAAAAGTAAATACAAAATTTTTAATTTTTAAACAATAAATCAAATTTTATTTATTTATATATTTATATTGATGTCAGAGTTTATGTAATATAGTCATCTATTAATTATTAGTACATAAATATAATACATATAATAAATAAAAAAAAAAAATATATATTTATATATATACAAGATATGTTTATATTATATATATGGGATTTTTATATTATACAAATAAAAGAGAAATTTTATGACATATGAAGCGATTATATGTATATCTAATATCTCTTCGATTCGCAAATTTCGGTATCGAGTTTGTTCGAGCGACACTATCGCTAATACTTACTGATAGGACACCCCGTATATCCGGCACATGAAAATTGCAAGAGAAGCCGAGCCGCGCGGGCCGGCGCGATAACCAACGAAATTATTTATCGCGATCGCGGCGCTCCGGCGGGATAAGCGGCCGGGTAAGCGCGCGCGCGCAACCCGAAGTTATTAACGTACCCGAGGGTCAGGAAAATCGATCTCCTTCGGGAACGGATCCTTATGAAATTAAGATCCCACCATCCGGCCGCTCGTTTTCTCGATGAATCCTTCGTCTCCCTTCCTTCGCTCTTTCGTCTCCTGCTCTCTCGCACAGACATGTCGACAACGTTACAACTAGGATGTTCGTCGGGTTTTGCAATATATTTTACATGCGATTTGTAAATTGATACAAGCTCGTCGATAAAAAAAATTGGATATATGTATACGCACATGATAGTGCACACATACGCTTAAAAAGTTCTGTATTATATATAATTACCAAAAGAATTATATTTTGATAAATATGTGTAAAAGGAATATTAATTTTTAATTTAGATTATAATATTATATATTCTATTTAAGCTTATATACATATATGTATATACAATTTTTTTAATTATATAGTGTTGCGTAGGAATTTTTATTTTTATTTTTATCCTTTCGAAAAATTGTGTTTCTGATCCTATTTAAATATATGCTCTTTATGTAAATAACGGTAGTGTATTTATTTTAATATCGTTAAAATCATAATTTTATTTGTTACATCATTGCTTCTTTGACAAGTTAATTGATTTCGTGCTTACACATGTTCTTAATATCCGTTTGTTTCTGTAACTGTGTAAAGCATTGTCACGCTTTTTATCAGTTTTTCTTTGTAAGAAATCTTTATGAAGTTAACATACTTTCTTCACAGTCATGGTTTCTTTTCAATGCTCTATTTCCAGTTTTTCGAGTTTGCTAATGCGTCAAGATTCGTTTAAGTAGCCGAATGGACAGCGTATATAAAAATTTTTAGTAGTCATAAAAATTATAGTAGTCAAAATTTAAAAGAAATGGAATAAAAAATTTATTTCTGTAGGAAACTTTTTTTATCAATAAACAAAAATTAAATTTTTAATTAATATCTTTTTTATATTTTTTTCTTGTTTTTTTTTTTAACTAAAATCTTTCGAGAGATTATGCTTCACCGATCACTTTGATTTTTACATATATTATAAATACCTTGAGTTATACTCAATCTAATTTCTATATATCACTCCAAAGAAATTTTTCTCGTTTTAAACTTAAAAATCATATCATAAATATATGTAAATAGTTCGATTATTAGTTTTAATAACTTTAATCTTGACATATCATATTAAAAAATGTTATTTTCGGAGTAATTTATAATTTTTCACATGAATTTGCAACACTTTCAAAACGTGAATTATATGTAAAGGAAAATAAACTTCTAATTTACACAGAAAACAATGTATTGTTTTATTGTAAAGTACATGCTTGAGCGGGAAAGGAGTTCCATCCTTTCTTCTATACTTTCGCTCCGAAAAAAATTGTAATCTAAACCAAACCTAATTTTTATTTTAAAAACAGAACTTAGCAGGAGAAGGGGCGGAGCCTTTTTTCCGTTAACGCATATACTTTGCAATAGAACAATAAAATACAAGTGTCTTTTTTCATTCAAATACATGTAATCACATGTAATCATATGTTGAAAGCTATTTAAGAACTGACAGAAATAGGTGAAATCTGTTGATAGTGTAACAGTCTGAAAATAAAAGAGGTAACGTATACAAACAAAAAATGTCAATACAAAAGCATGTACTGTATAACATATAGTACAAATTGAATAATAATGAGGAATAGAAATAAAATATAATACTTTAAAATATATCGTACCTCAGAACTAGAAGAGTCCATAACGTGCATTCAAAGTGCACATGATTCAGGATTCCTATCCACTATAATATATGTGAAAAATAATATGAAGGTTATACCTCAACGATCACTTTGATCGTTGAGGTATAACCTTCTTGAAAGATTTATCAAAATCTTTTATCATGTGATTAGCGAATGCAAACTCACTTGGATTATCATCAATAATTTGATCATTTTTATCAGTCTACTCTTTTCGATTTGAATAAAATGTTAATAAGACTGAAGAAAATGTGCGCATCGAAATTAACTGATTTACGCACATTGTATTAGAAAATTTTAAGTATAGTTGGAATCGATACATCTCGCGGAAAACGCGGAATCACGCGCAGACATACATGAGACATAAAAATGCTGCTTTCCGTCGTAACCCGGCTGCCGCGGCAATCTACTTTTATTCGCCATCCATATATTTCGCGTGGCGGAGTCTGGCCGTTATACACCGGGTGGTCGTAAAGCGCCGCGATACGACAACGTGCCTGCGGTGACATCGCGAACGTGTGTCGTTTGTTATATGGCCGTATTTCGAGATCATCGAAATGTTTTCTGCGTGATACACTTGATCTACGATCGCGCTTTATTACACGATGGTTACTACGATGAAATTAATGACATCTTGCTACGCAAGATTTACTCACATAAAATGTCAAAAATAAAATGAAATTTCGTTAACTTTTTATCAAGTTTAGAATCTTCATTGTAAGTATATACGCGAATAATATAATAATATCAGTTTTGAGTACATTTAAAAATGATATTTTTAATGGTAGAGCATAAATATAATAAATATAATTAATTTAATAAATACATCATGGAGTGAAATGTGGGATATATAGATAAAAAAGAAATAATGATATTTTCGAAAAAAATGCTTCTTTTCTTAAATATCATAAAATAAGGAATGTCTATAAAATATTTCAACTTTCTTTTCTTTGTTCTTAATACATGTGTGTGTGTGTGTGTGTGTGTGTGTGTATGTGTGCGGTGAATTAAAATACTTTATATGTGTATTTGCATGTATATGGATGTGTATTGTTTTAAATAAAATTCAATAGATCAGAAGGAATTACAATATAATCGACCGATGGAAATGGAATATAATAAAAAATTTAGAAAAAATGTTAATTTTTCAGGAAATTATAAATCTATTTTTGTTAAAAATCTTTTTCAGTTATTATTTAATTTACATTCATTACTTATAAAAAGCCTTTACTATACACATATACGTAATATAATGCTAATTACATGCTTAAAGAGATTTTATTTGTTATAATATGTGTGCTGCTTATCCATAAGTGGGATAAAAAATCTCTCAAATCCTTTTGATAGGCATACAATCTATTTTATAAACTTTTCAATAATCCATATTTATTTTATGTTTCGTTTAACAAAAATATTAGGATTATTTTAGAATTTTTTTTATCGGATAAAATAATAATGATTTTTTCGGAACACCCGGTAGTCTTGCCCTCGATGACGCGGCACACACAAGCGAGAGGAAGGTTCGCTAACGTTTGAGCGTGCTGGCTATACGCTCCGAAGTCTAGACTCTAGATGGAAGATAGCTGTTCCTAGGCTAGGACCCGGCCATAATCGCCACTCGCTGCCATACTCCCGGATCTTCCGCCGCCACCGCCGTCGCTTCCGCAACCCTGGGCTCTCCTCCTCATCCCGCACGTCGTGTTTCCCTGGCCGACCCTCAGAGATCCGCAATCCGCGAGTCCACGATCTCGTCATCCCTTCTTGCTCCCGTTCATCCGGTTATCCTCCTCCTCATCGTTCCCCCCTCCCCCTCCGCCCTTCTCCTCTTTCCCTGGAGAGAGATCCCGTGGATTTTACCTTTGTCCTTTGCGCTCGATTCAACGAACGGAATAAATCCCTCGGGTGGATGAGAGAGGAAGCAGGAGGGAGGGAGAAATGCGACGTTTTTCCCGCGTTGGATCGAGCCGAGCCCAATGCCACGCCGGAAGTCGCCGGTTAAATTCTCCGACGAAATTTTTGCCACCGTTTTCTCTCTTTTTCTCTCTCTCTCTCTCTCTCTCTCTCTCTTTCTCTCTCACTCGTCGGATTTTTCCAGCGCACAAGTTTCGCGAGTTAATCGCCCGCGGGCTCACGCCCGCTTTCGCCCCGGAAGGATTTCACCGGGGATGAAAGGACGCGACGTAACGGGGTATAACATGCGCCAGTGAAATGTACGCCGAGATAGGTCAAGCGAAGATACAAAGAATTTCGTAAAAAGTTCCAAAAAAGTTTAGCTCGATTCTTTTTTTCTTTTTGAGAAAACTCATTCTCGAATGTTGCGTTGAATGTTGACGGGAAAGGGAGGTTTTATTAAAAAGTCGTCTCGAGAATCAATTCTAAGTTTTATTGAGGATATTTTAGAATTTTTTATAATGTTGAGATTTTTCAAATGAATGTGATAAAATGATCAAAATTGTCAATATGTATAAATTCCCTTCACGAGGATATTCGTTCGCTCTTAAACAATCCGTCAAGTATTAAAAATATAAGCCGTAGTGAGAGGTTTCTCTCCGTCTCTTTCATGCATTTACGAATTATCGTATCCGCGATCGTTTTCCCTCATCTCGACGGGGATTTCAATTTCGAGGAAGCGGCGACAAAAATTCCGTCAAATTATGTCGCTCGCGGAATTCCCAGCCGAATTCTCATCGTCGTCGCCGGTCATGTTGCGCGTTTTTGTTTCGCCCGAAGGATTTCCTCTCGGGATGGAGGATATGAAATTGCAACGCCATTGGACCGCACTCGCGCTCCCGCGCGTCGGATATCCGGGCGTCTTTTATTTTGCTTGTCGGCTTCGCTGTTATCTGGTCCGCTACGCTGAAATTTTGACGAATCTCTCCCCGTCCGTCCTGCTCCTCGCGACTCCAACGTTACGAGATTGCTGTCCGTAACAAAAAGCAGCTAAAATTTGTACGTTAGTGTTCCGATCGTAGCCGCTGTGAAATATTACGGAATGTCTTTCGTGCGGATGGACGGGAAAAAATGCATTTGCGGTGAAAAAAATAATTTCTTAATTTGATTGTGTAGAAATTAATTGAATAAAAATTTTTAATTATATTTTTTAATTAATTGGAATTAATTTGGAATTATTGCATACTTTACTGTTAGTTTATATATTTATTTGTGCACAACTTTATATAGTATATTACATTAGGGTGTATTTTGAATGAATTTTGGTGCGATTGTATGTACATGTCATGTCAGAAGAGCGAAAGAATAGAAAAAAAAGAAAAACGTGCGATGTTAATTAAATTCGCGGCAATTTTTTACTTCTTTCTTTTTATTTTTTCCCTTCCATTAATACGCTCTAATGCCACTCTAATTGAAAAACTGCATATTGAATGAGAATTAATCGATCGATCAATTTGTTAAGAATTTATAATAATTTTTGCTTATATCTATATCTATATGTTGCGATAGGTAGTTTAAAAAAATAGCGTTTGACTTAACAACGAATAATGTCATTTAAATGTCGTGAGTATCGCAACTTTTAATTCACGAAAAATATTTATAATTTAAATCATTGTTCAAATATCACTGGCGCTCTCGTGACACAGTTCCGTCAAGAAAGAGTTGCTTATAAAAAAAGAGAAGGAGGAAGAGAGAAAGAGAGAGAGAGAGAGAGAGAGAGAGAGAGAGAGAGAGAGAGAGAGAGAGAGAGAGAGAGAGAGAGAGAGAGAGAGAGATCATAGAGCTAACAGTTATATTTTATAATTTAAACTAAAATATATATATTCTCGTGAATTTAATATAATTTTAGTTTGTTCAATAATCTCGAGTGCGACGAGAATGACGAACGTTCTGTCATCACGTCGACGTGAATCCACTTGGATGAGTCACGTAGAACGGAACGTCGTAAGAAAAATTATCCCGCGGGGAGCTGCTTATTAATACCTCGAGAATTTCTAGACGACGCGTGAACAGTTTTATCCGCCTCGTTTGTCAAACCACCCCATCTGCGCGAACGGGAAGGGTAGGAACTAGGAACGGAGGAAACCATCCTTCCCGTGGCAAGTGGCGATCCGCCGCGGGCTTTTATGTTGTGACTGAAAAGTTTGAGCGATCGTGCAACAGTTGACGCACCCTCTGCCTCGCGAGGGGTGGCCACCCCTTCGCGACGAGCGGAGGGTAGCGAGTAAAGGGTCGCAGAAGGAGAACAGGTACGCGGAAAAGTAATATCTAATCGAAATATAATTATACACTAGCAAGAATATAAATAAGATGTAAGGTTGTTTACTTTACTTGCATATTCGTGAAATTTTGAGTATTAAAGTAAGAGATTTTTACAAATACGCAATTACACAGTCTTATTCTACATATCATAAGCTTTTTATTGGTGGTATAACTTTATCAATCAGTTGAAATTTATAGTAAAAAATTAACTTTCTCCATTCAAGTTGCCTATTATCGGAAGATGAACTATTGCTTAATGTTGACTTTCTCTTTATTTTTATAGATTAAATTAAAAATTATATACAGGCTAAATTTAAAAATTTTAAATTTTATTGTTTTCTTTTATAATTTTTAGTGTGATCTAAAATTAGCATTTTACATATAACTTTTGAAGGACAAAATTAAAAAAAAATTCTGCTGATTCTGCTGATACTTTTTCTGAGATTCATATTTTAGTATTTGTAAGGCTGATATAAGTTTATTTAAAGTTTTCTGAGATTTAAACTGTATGTTTTTAGTACTTTTACGTGCTTTTAATTCTTTTACTTTGAAAAACTCCCCGTATTAAGAATTCTTATGCTTTTAAACCGAAATAGGAATGTTGTTAAAAAAATTTTCCACTTTTCAATAATTTTCTTTCAGTTTAATTTTCATTTTATGTTAAAATATTGTAAATATTTAATGAAAATTTTTAATTTTGCCTAATTATGTATTTGTTTCAGTTTTCTATTAATTTGTTTTAATAACAGTCTTCATAACTTTATCTTACAAGATTTTACTGTAAATTTTACCTTCAATCAAAAATCATGCGAAATAAAATTCTATCCATGAATATTATAAAAGTACCTATAATGAAAAGTATAAATGATATACTTATTAAATATGTAGATACAAAAAATGTTGTCGTTCGCAGAAAATTGTCAGACTTAAGATTATCTAGAATCGTCGAAGTTCAGCGTCATAAATCGTTTCTTTCCCCTTATTCTATTCTAAATCATACACGCGACCCCTCCAGCGATACAGAATAGAACGCGAGGGTGACCTCCATTCTCTCGTGTGAGCGAGGGCGATTCCGAGGAGGGGTGGATGTGCGTGACGACGCGTAAATCGGCCACTTGAGCCGAGTGACGAGCGGATCCTGCGGTCGGTACGGCAAGGGCGCAAAAACCGGGGGAGCGGCGGAGAGAAACTGCGAAAAAGAAGGTCGATTTCGCGCCAGACGGATCAAAGCGATCGGCAGTTTTCGCGATGCGTGAATAAATTCACGCGGCCTTATTTAGAGCCGCGACTCAATCGTCCATACGTCATCACTCACCAACCATAGTCGGCCATCGATCGCGAAATAATGACAACGCGATACTTACATGTATGTATACCTGCTGACGATGTATAACATTAGTCTTTTACTTTGGTCGGTTTCTCGGTCGACTGTGATAGCAATCGATCGTCGGATCAAGCCGAATAAAATCTTGAATAGATACCTGTGTTGGAGGGTGAATCGAGGTTAGTGTAATTCCAGCAATATTTTCCAACGATAATTTTAAACCCGCGCGTTGCCAAGAAAAAAAAAAAAAAGATTCCTTCTTCATCGTAGATATCCATATCGATCTCTTTTATTTTTCAGATATATACCAATAGACAGTATTTTTCTCTTACTTTTACAGATCTCCTTTTTTCCTCTTTTTCCAACATTAATATAATGGAGGCGGCAAAGGCTTTTGGTACGTATAATGCGGCTCGCCGAAATTATGAGGCTGACTCGTACGTGCCGGCAAAAAGGGCGTCGGCTGGTGGCGACAGCGCCCTGCTAGCCCCGGGTCCGCAATTGCGCCCGTGGGATCCGCCGGGCTCATAGCAACTTTCTGTCTCTCTCTCTCTCTCCTTTCTCTCTCGCTCTCTCCGCCAATGCTGTCGACCACGTAGCCGTGCCGGATAATTGCCGTTCGCGTGCGGTCGCGTTCACGTGCGCGACCGCAGTTCCCCGCCTCTCGACCGGTCTAGAGATGGTATCGAGATATCGATATGCGATATTTCGTTTATTCAACGGACCGAGACTCCTTCTCGAGATTGTGATGTTTATTAATCCTATGAAGACGGCAGACGTATATACGTTTTGAGATTTTTTTTTCAAGACAGCAAACATATATATATGTATATAAATTATAAGTTTTAACTTTAATCGATACATGTCGCATTGTTTCACCTTTTTACTCAATTTTCTACGAAAATTTGATACTTTTTGAAAATGGAATTTCAATTTGGTGACTTTAAAGTTCAATTCGATCAAAAAAATTATCAATCAACATACGAAATTAATTGGAACCAGAGAAAGAAATGTGTAAAAGAACATCCGAACTTATTGATAGGTATTTTCATCTTCTCTTATTCAATTTAAGTAAAAAAAACAAAGAATATGTATCGTTTGTAGCCAATCAGTGAGTCAAAATAAAAGATCAAAGTTAAGATGTGAAAGTCTCGAGTGCGATGCTGATATCTGTATAACTGATTACTTTATGGAATGTCATATTTTAATTTACTTTCACTCAAAACTATGTTTGTTTTCATTAAATAAATACTTTTCATAAATTTTATAAGAATTTAATTTTTCAAAAAATAGGCGTCTTCAAAAGGTTAAAAATGTTATATATGTAAAAAAAAATATAAAGATCTTTTTTGATTTAAATATATATAAACTACATATGTGCCATTAATTATTTATGGCAATGTGATAAATTTACACGTTTACAATTGATTGCAATGAATTTATACGACAACGTAAGACAGAAGTTCAAGTATTTGGAGTAAATGCCCTTCATCCGGTTACACGTGTCCTTGTTTTAAATCCCCCTACCCCTTCGAGTTCACGCATACGATGTATAAAAACTCGCTTTTTTTTTTTTTTTTTTTTTTTTTTGTATTTTCGTCGTGTCGCAAAAATTGTATTTACGGCAGCAATTTGATGGATACGTTTCCCATATTCGGTTTGCGGGATTACGCTGTAAACTTTTGTTTCCGTAACCCGTTATCGCATGATGTTTTTTTATAATATCGAACGTCCCTTGCGTTTTCAAAAATCCTCCCATTTTATGCATCGTAACTGAAAGAAAAAAAAAAAAAAAAAAACAACATATATCTAGACACAAAATAACGATGTATGTAAGAAAATTTTTTCATCGACGAAATAAAGAAATTTTCGCTATCCATCCTCGAAGATTGTCGTTTTCTCACCTTTAAGCTTCGCCCCTTTCGTGACTACGTCACGAGAAACAATCATATTTGCCGTGTTCGGCACGCAATTTCCGCTCGGCAAACTATCGGAAGCGGAAGCGGCGCGCGCGCGCGCGCGCTAAGGGAAGGAGGGTGAAGGGGGAGGAAGGGGCGCAATGCAGCGAGAGAGCGCGCGTGCCGCCCTTCTCGTTAGGGTTCCAACGCGGCAGGGACCGGTGTGTTTCTTGGGCGGCGCGCCGCGTCGACTATATCCCCCGAGGTGCCGGTGGAAGACCATTAGCCAAATTGCGAGGTGTCTGCCCGTTCCACGGCTCTATTACCTCTACGGACCAAGCTACGTGACCTCGACTCTATTCTCGTCCGCGTTGATCGCGAAGATCGATCGATCCCCGCGCGCGCTCTCTCGATCCGGTCTTTCGCTCTCTCTGGCCGCAGTAAATTAAATTGAAACATCGCATCGTAATCTATTTGTTTTTTTTTTTTTTTTTTTTTTTTTAACAGTTTAGATAAGAAACTTTTAATCGGTGACTTGACAAGAATTAAGAAAAAGAAACTTAAATTTACAAAAGATGATTAAAAGAAATATCATTAATATTACTTAATATTATTAATATTGTTATGTAAGAAAAAGGAGATATATAATCTGTATTTTTCATTTAATTTTTGAAAACAATCTTTTTGATTTGATCTTCAAAAAAAATAAAGATAAATCTGAGAATATTACCAAAGAATTGTAAACTATATAATTCATTTCTTTTATTGTGAGCGCAATCGATAAGAATTGTTTATACAGCGACACAGAGACGATGATATTTAAATCTTGATAGGGTTACACGTAATTCTAGATACTTTGCTGCAATATTCATGTGTTTAATTATATGTCGCGTTTTGAACTATTACTGACGATAATACAGTGCAACATTGTAATGATTACAATCCTATTACAATATCAATCCACTTGTACATAATATCATGCGAGTGAGAACAACATAGAGCGACATTTATTATCCGTTGTGTTATCCGCTATTTGTGAAATCTTTCTTTTACAATTTGATACTTAAAAAATTCTTGGTCTCTTGGAAATCTCTTTGAGCTTATCATTTTTACTCATTACTATAACAGAATGTTTCCTAAACATGTGCGAAAAATTTTGAAGAATGATTTTTTTCTATGATAAATTTTTTAAGAAAAATTCATGTACACTAAAATGTCTTAACGGCATAATTTTCGAGTTACAAGGCGTCCAAGATTTGAAAAAAAATGAGATTTTAAAAAATATATTTTGACAAAAACAAAATTATAGAAATTGTTGGAACCGACAATTTCTCCAGCCACGATGTATGAATTTGCTTTCCTTCTTATTGATTGGCGAATACGTTCAAAAATACCAGGTGTATTACGAATTGTTTAGCATGACGTAAAACTATATGCGATTCTTCAATATTTTTAATCAAGATGGTATGAACGGTAATCTCAGAGAAAAATCCAAAAGATTCTATATTAGAGATCTAGAAACCCAAGATTGAGATCTTTTTTTTTTATCAATAAATTTTAAGTCTATATTTCCAAAACTATAGTTGCGCTTAAAACATTGGCATATATGAACTTTTCAACGAGATCATCTGTCGATTTTTTTCGCACAAGTTAAGGAACATCCTATATAGTTTAGTGTGGAGAGTCTGTTTCTGAATTTTACGTTAAAAAGCTTTGCTTTTAAAATCTTCTATCCAAGTTCAGAATCTTCATCAGTCTTTTTTTTTTTTTTTTTTTTTTTTTTAGTGAAAATCTAGACGACAAAGACGCAAAAATCTATCTCATCGAAAACGCCTTTATTTCGTCGCATTTACAAAAGTTTACGCCGTCTTTCGTCGCGACGACCTCGAGCGTTGCAAACGCAGGCATCCGCGTCTCGTAGACCCGCGTGGAACGCTGGCGCGCGTCGAGTCGCTTATTTATCTCACCCGTCGCTCTCGGAACGCGTGCGTGTTCCACCTCTCGGAATAGATATATAGGGTGTCCCCGATGTACATCTTTAGTAGAGATCCCGTCGTATTCACATATGAATCTGACTCTGTAAGGGTTTCTAAATAAAATTTGTTTCATTATTAAATGTAATCCTTAAAGGGTGAATATTTCTTTTACTTTTTTACATTAATTATTATTATTGATAATTTCTTTTACATCTGCGATGTGCATCTTTTTATAATTTTTCCGCAGACATATGGAATCTATTGTACCTATAATTTAACGTCGGTTCGATCCCGCGAAATTAGAGAAGTTTTTTTTTTGTTAGGGAAAAGTACTCTCGGTGGTTTGCTATTGTCTTCTGAAAGATGGCAATCAAGTCCGACTATTTTTGGTTGGATTTGAAATCTATCCTCAGTACAGAGGACAGATGCATAATGCGTTACGATTACTTGCATTGATATTAAATATCTATTTGTAATTATTGTATTTGTGTATTGTAGAAACACTCTGAGAATGGCTGATCAAATACATCTGTGATTACTATACTTTTCGCGTTTTTTTCATAATTGTACGCATTCGTAGAGTAAAATTTTCATCTTAATTTACAAGAGGATAGAAAACAGCACTCTATAAAATCCCTTAATCGCGATTCATTATTCCTAGAATTTTATTTTATGACTTTGTGATCCAGCTTCAGCGTTATCGTTAATTTTGCTATTTGAGTATTCGCGGAACACCCTATAGACGCGCGGCTCTCGAGAAGCGAGCGGGAGGTAAAGTGAGAAAGGATTCGGCGCGGGGTGGAAGACGAGTGACGGAGCGAGAGGGTCGAAAAGGGTCAGGGAGTCCGCGAGCGGACGAGGCACGGAGATGATTAATGCATCCAAGAGCCCTCCATTCGCCTCTCCAACCTTCCTACTCCCTCTCTTCCTCTTTCTTTCTCCGCCTTTCTCTATCTATCTACCTACCTACCTACCTACCGCCGCGACCTCGATCCGCGCACGCTCTCGAAATTTTCGACTAGCGAGCGGCAGAACGCGCCCGTCCGTCTGTGTAATGTGCCACGAACACTCCGCGACCAAAATTTTCCGTTCGTATTTTACCTTTCATCTAGGCAAAAAGAGATTAATACGCAGGTTAGGCAGGATGCCGCATATTTATTTTATCGAGACGACATTATGTATAGTATGTATATTATTTAAAAGAGATGTTTTTCATTTTTCATGTTATACAAATTTATCTTGCTTACCTCCTTTTTCCCTTTCTCCTCTTTCATTAATTAATCACATATAAATGAAGATTTCTTCATTATTTTTCGATTGTTATTTTAAAAATGAAATTTTTGTCGCAATATGTACAATTTTTTAGCGATTATTCTTGTTAGAATATTTGACTCTAATAATAGGATTGATTTCCCTTATTTTTTATGAGTTTATATGATACTAATATTTGAAACTGTTTATATAATGTCGATATTGAAAAATATTTAGAAATATTTATGTACAATTAAAATGCTACTTAAAACAAAATAGCACTAAGGGGCAATGTTTGATTAATATTGTTTCTCTTGTACAAATATCGATGTCACTTGTGAAGGCATTTTATTTTTGTCATTAATCATACCTATCAATAAATCTTTTTCAAGCATTTATAAATATACTTTACAAATATATTACAAAGAATTGATATAAAGTGTCGATCTTATAAGGAGAGTGTCTCAACCTAAAAGACCCGAATTCTAAATATTCAAAGTCGAATTTTCAAATTTTTAGACATAACAAAAACAATAATATTCTTTATATTTATTATATTTATCAATAACAACTCCTTAGTACGGAAAGTCTCACCATCAGAAATGTAATGTAAATGACGTGTGATTTTTATGTCATATTTTTAAAACACATGTAAAATAAGGCATAAGAATACGGTGTTCCTAGAGGTGACTTTTGGTATTAAATAATGACTATATTAGCAAAAGATGCTCATCATTTTTGCCATATACGAAAGATTCGAAATCAATTTTTAGATAATTAAATAAGTAGAGTCATTCTTCTTATTACAAGAATCGATATATGTATATATTATTGATATTAATCCCGAATCTTTTACTTATAAACCCTTTAATCATTTAATAAATTTACCCTACGCAAATTATCGTAATTGCAGCGAGCCTCCATTTAATGATAGGCAACATTAAGTTAATCCGGACGTACCGCGAGATTGCTGAATCACCGTTGTGATTCAGGTGTTAATCGAAAGTTTCGGATAACGCTCAAACGTCTGGCTATCTGAATACAGTAGTAATAATAGTAACATACGCGACCTGTGCGTTTCTAACATAAGCCGAAAGCGGATACTGTAGCGTTGCTTTCAGAGCAATTGGAACGATACCGTTTAATCGCGCGTGCACCGAGCGATTCCCGCCTAGTTAAGTCGTCATTACACATGTCAAACCGCTTGCTTTTCTGACCTATATTCATTTGCGCCTCCATCTATAGATAATGCTGATATTTCTGCAGTCCTGTTATTTTTGTAATGACGATACTATAATTTCTGTATGCAGAGTCTGTGCATTTCCGAATAAACTGCGCATTTCACTCCTGTCATATGATACTTGTACTATACAACGTGATTATTAAAAAGTTATTAAAAGTAAATTGTTATTGTATATCATTCTATCTCTCTATACTCTTTGATAACGATTACTTGAGACTCATTAGTTTCGTCTTCAAAGTTGGTTTATACGAAAATAAACAAAGCATCTAACTGTGAAAGAAAAGATATATTTTATTGAGTACTTTTACAGAAGAAAAAAAGTATATAAATACACATCGTAAATTCCGTATTAAGTAAGGAATAAAATGAATTGCAAGCATGAGTTGCAAAACACGAATTAAAAAAGTAAATTTTTTAAAGAATTTTTTATATACTTTGCACTAAAATTATATCTCTCTCTGTTATTAATTATTCAAGATTTTCTTAATTTTTCAATATCTTCTGCAGAGTTGTTGATTCATTCATCGCATGTACGATGACATTAGATGATCAAAGACATAAATTAATTAAATAAATTAATGTTTTACAATTTCTTAATTAATATTAGAATGTGTAATTGCTAATTTTCTAAAACATCCTAAATATATATATTGCAAATTCAGAATCATCACTTTGAAAATATATATCACTGATTATGAGCTCTACACTAAACTTTTTTTTTCTTTTTTTTTTTTTTTTTTGTATAATATTTATTTTTATACATTTTATATATATTCCCTTTGTATATAATAATGACATTTTTTTATAGGACAGTGCTTAATTCATTTTATTTTCCCCATTTCTTAGAAATGATAACAATTTAATTTCAGTAATTTTCTAGTGGTCACTCTATACATATAATTTATTTAAATTGATGGATTTTTCAAAATACAATCTCAAAAGTCCAAGACTCGAAATATATAATAAGTATTATATTATATTATTATATTAAATATATATCAGAATCAGTATTATTTTATTCTTATATATTTATTCAGACTGTCTACTCCCTGAAAAAACATGGGAACTTTGGAGAATTCTGAGGAATTTCTTTTATATCTAGAAAAATCAGGGAAGTCTCATGGAATTTTATTAGGATTCAGGAAATTTTTTCGAAAATTCTCCTTTTAATAATTTTGTTCTGATATTGTAAACAGTCAGCCGTGTGAAACTACTGGCGTCTCTCTCACTTCGTGGAAATTCATTAATTATTGAGAGTTTTCTGATTTTATTTTTAATAGTTTTAGAGTTCTTGATAGATTAAATAAATAAGTTCTAACTATTAAAAAAAAAATGACTCAGGACAAACTGAAACGCTACGTTTTACTTTGTCCGACGATTCTTTTAGCATTTCTTATCAGATTTTAAGCGCTTGAAAATTTTACTCTACTAGTTCTACAAAAAATTTCTATACGTAAAAATTATTAGAATATTAATTAAACAAATTAAATTCCAAGATGCTGATAAGTACCGAGGTGAGACGCTCGTATTTCCGCTCGTCTATAATAAATTACTTGTGCATATGTATCGTAGAAATCGTCAATGTCTTTACAAATGAATTTATGCACATATCAATATATTTGTATATCTTGTATATACATATATGAAAAATGTATTGTTTCGATATGCATAAATATATATGTAAAAAAAACATTAATACTTTCTATACATATTATAAAGATGATAAATTATGAATTTTATGTATTCTATTATTTCTTAACAATTATGTATTTGATTGTGCATTAAAATATTTGAATGATTGCAATATTACTTTGTGAAACATAATATTTGTGTACAATATTCGTATTATATAATATTATTAAATATTATTAAATCATTGTATATAATATTATTAAGTAAAATATTACACGTGACTTTTTGTATATATATATATATATATTGGTATATTCCACGATTACAAATATGCTAATTTGTATTATTATATTTTCTCTGTGTAGAGCAAAAGTATATTATTATATTATTTTGTCGTGGAGCAAAGAATATACAAAGAATTAACAGCGCGAAATTTATTACAGATAAAAATATCGTGCAGTAGGCGAATGGGGCCCAAACCAACACAGTCGCGCAGTAATACAAGGCATCATCTCTCTACATGACCGCTACAGAGGTCAATGCGCAGCACAGTGTCTGCAAACCCGAGTTGAGTCATGACGTGGCGTGATTGCCCTGTGTCGTCGTTTTCGTCAATTTTGGGCAAATATCGCGTACATCGAGGAGAATGGATCGAGATTTATCGACGGGCCATAGTTACGAGACAAATTAATTCCGCACGCATTTATCGTAACCGGTGGCGTTTGCGATCTTCGAGAAATTCGATCCTGCAACTGCGTCGTTTCGCCGTCATGTTTTGCGCGTTTGCTTTTGCGTGTATTTCGACGGCTACTATTTGCTTGATCGACAAACGTCGCGAGTTTTATAACATTTCGAGGAGTGCCCAAGTGTTCGATGGATATTCGCGCATATCAAGAGACATGTCTAACAATTGTGAATTCGTGTATGCGGTAATTTTGTTATTATTCGTGCTGCGACACGTGCGGAAAAATGTCGGTCCGACATAGAGTTCGCGTATTGATAAATAAAATAAACGTAATATATGTATATTGAAATCGGGAGTGCAAAATGTCGTGTTTTGTACTTAAGTGCTTTTCAAGATGCATCAACAAAGGATTAGGAGAGGATGAGCAGGCCTGGGATGGGATCGAGCTTTGTGGGAACAACGAAATAATTTACTACGTATAAGGTAATTTTTATTACGTATTATGCGCGTATTAAATTAATTAATTTTTTTGTCGCGATTATAGCATAGCATTTCGTGCAATTCTATTTGAGTGTGTGCGAAGCTGACTTCGTAGAAATTTATTAATTATTGAAAATTTTGGCTTTATAATTTTAGAATTCTTGATAAATTAAACAAATAGTGTCTGCCATTAAAAGAATGGCTCGGACAAAAATCGGAACAAACTAAAACGTCAGATTCATGTTACGCCTCATTTTGTCCTTCGACGATTTTTAACTTTCTTGTCAGATTTTAAATGTTTGAGAGTGTTATAATAGTTCTACAAAAAGTTCTTGTGTAAAAATTAAATTGTTAGAATATTAATTATACAAATTATCACCCGAAACGTAAATGAGATTTTGTGTTATACGGGTGACTCTAGTTTGTTTAGTAAATATTCCAATACCGCATTATATATATATATATATATATATATATATATATATATATAAATACCGAGATGAGACACTGATCGTATTTCAATAGTTCTATCGACTTTAATTAGATTTCGTGTCAGTCTGTAATTATTTTTAATTTTTAGAAAGAATTCTATGCGTATATATATATATACGAAATCTAATTAAAGTCGATAGAACTATTGAAATACGATCAGTGTCGCATCTCGGTATTTATATATATACGTTTGCCATTTCGGATAATAATCTAATTTGTTTAATAAATATTCTAATAATTTTTATATATATAACTCTCTGGAAATTAAAAATAATTGCAGAATAATACGAAATCTCATTAATCGATAGAGTTATGGCCAGCTTTTAATTTGGCAATTTAATTTGTTTAATTAATACTCTAATAATTTTTACGCACACAACTTTTTTTTAAACTATTGTGAATTATACATGTATATAAAATTGTAATTTTTACAAAATGCGAAAGATTGCTTTTGAAATATTAAAGACACTAATAAAATGATGTCGTATAATATTGTTGTCTCGAATTAAAGAATTTGGATAAACTTTTCCCGATAAAGAGTGTCGCAATAACGAGTCTCACCGCATATTTTGTCCCAGAATGATATATGTACATGTGTTTGTGTGATGCATAAGAGTTATATAATACTATACTTCACGATAGCGTGATACAAAACCGTTCAACGAGGATGTTTCAAGCACAGTCACGAGGACACTAATCGATAGATACATGTATATGCGCACTTAGAGAAGGCACGTATAATCTTGAATAGGTCAACCCCCCCCCCCCTCAAGTTTTGCCGCGCCACGATATCTCGTCCTTGTCTCCGAAATCTTAGAGTTTTGACACGCATCACTTAAAAATTTTTTTTTCCAGAAATATCTCTGTCTCGAAAATTTATCCTCCCCCCAAAAAAAAAAAAAAAATAAAAACTTGAAAACATTTTGAAACGAATATTCATAGTACGAAAGAAGATAGAACTGCGTTTTTTGAAATGCGTAATGACGCGAGGGAAGGAAAAAATTCCACAAACGCGAGCGCGAATAGCAACGTTCATGGTTTTACCAGGGCGGTATTTTGGCCTCTCTCTCTCTTTCTCTCTCTCTCTCTCATTTTCGTGCGGCATGTGTGTGCTGTCGGATTTTAAGCCGAGGGCTGTGCGGCGCATAACTCGTGACGCCAGAAGCGGATTACGCGGCGAGCTAGCGGACGGGAGGGCGCCGGGACGCGGGTCAGCCGCCGCCTATCACGATAGCTCAGGATCAACCGGGCCGCGCGGGCGCCGTCGAACGTCAAAAGCTCGCTCATTAATTAATCCGCGGCCACCTCGCGCTTACGATTGTGCGTGCATGCGCGATTGCTGCCCCGATTGCCGCGTAATTGTTAATTGTCGATAACGATATGCGGTTCCGCGCGCACGCAAGCGAAATTGTACGGTCGCTCTCCTGCAGTTGGAATTCACCTTGAGGATATTTGGTATTCTCGAATATTCGTGGAACGATTGTTGCATCCTTTATTTAGGCACGCATGCACGATCTTTTATATACGATTTTGATTCTGTTTTGTACATTAAATACATTCGATTTAAAATCGATTTACAAATACAAAGTCATAGTTAGTAGTTGTATATAGATTTGGAAAATGAATTAAAATCTGTATATCAAAGATTTATTTAAAAATACAGAGTCATATATTCAGATTTGAAAAATGAAAATTGTTTACATAGAGTCGAAAGATGAAGGTGATAATTTCTTCATCACTATTTTTTTTTAATAAAAATGTGAAAAATGAACCAAGTTTATACAAATCATTCATCAGCAAGATTAACAAATAGCATCTATGGTTCTATGATTACTGTAAAATACTGACTCGTCAATCTGTAGGTGCATAAATGATCACGTTTGAGATCGACCGACTTATTATGACCCTTTCCATTATAATTTCGCGCGCGAGTTTCTCATCTCGCCGACGTTATGAAAAAAAATGATCAGCTCATACATACGTATATACGTAGATCCGTCCGTATTTATTTTCGACCTGGAGATCTCCCTGCACTTATTCCTAATAATATCCTTCACTGAACATACGTTCAGAACATATACACATGCTTCAGCGAAAGATATTACATATTGGAATATTCGAACAGAGATGATACAAAAGGTACGAAAGCTATGGATACATTTCAATGATCGATGTCAGCGATAGAATAAAAGAATAACGATAATGTTTTAAATTCGGCTATACGCGACCTCTATAAATTACAAAAAATTTGAAGTTAATTTGTGAGTAACTCGGAAGAATGGCAGAGAGGCAAGTTTTGGTAGAAAAAATATGGATAAATTTTTAGAGAGATAGAAAAAAAATCTTCCGCATTCTTTTTTTTTTTTTTTGTTTAATTTCAATTATATCTTAATACAATTTCAAGTCGCGCTCAATTATTCGCAAATTAATTACTCGAAAAAATTAAAAAGTTGCGGTTGGACGATGAGTTTCCGTCGAATCTTTTCCACCACCTTTGTGGAGAAAAGATCGACGCTGCACGCGCGTTCGTATGAAGGCGAAGAGCGTCGAGAGACCTGAGCGAAAGCTCTCTCGCGAGAGCGTGGCAACGAGAAACGAGACCGAAGCGGCGAGGAAAGACGTTCGACGCGAGGAGGCGAAAGGTACGAGGAACGGGAGGGGGGGCGGGGGCAAAAAGAGTTGGGTTGGCGAGGGTAAAAGAAAGACACGACGATCGGGAAGACGGAGGAGGCGTGCAGCCGCGTTGGCATGAGAACGAAGCTTAAGCTCGGGTGTGTTTGCCGTCTCGTGGCGAGCTGGCAGGCACACTGGCAAGACGAAACGAGACGAGGCGGGGCGGGACAAGGTAAGATGAGGTAGAGAGCTCGAGTCGGGTTCCCTCGCTTCCGTTTTGCTCGTTTTTTGCCCACCGTCGTCTCCGGTCCCCGAAGAGTCCTCGGCTTCTTGCCGCTTCTTCTCTCTCCCCTCTCTCCTCCCTCTCTGTCTCTCTGTCTCTCTCTCTCTCTCTCTCTCTCTCTCTCTCTCTCTCTCTCGCTTCTCAGACTCGCCTCTCTCTTTCTGCAGCGCGCTTAGACTTCGTCGAACTCCACGACACTGAGTCTCCCTTCTCTCTTCTTTTCCTTCTTGCCCCTCGTCCTTCCCCTCGACTTTTTTTTCCTCGTTGCTCCACGCTTCGCGGAAGAACTTTGACGCGCTCTCTGCTCGCCAGTCCTTTTTTTTTCTTCTTTCCTTTCACAAAGCGCGAGCACGCCCCCGTCTTATTACTCTTTAACGTTGCGTCCGGAAGCGCGCGACGATGCCGCGGCAAAGCGAGCGGCACGGACAGCTAATTATCCTCCCTGCCGCTCTATTTCCCGTTCGCTCTCCACCTACCCCTATCCTTGATCGAAGTTGCTAATGGAGATCTCCCGCACGATGTCGCGCCCTTCCTTTGTCGGCGGCTTCCTGCCGTGCCCCGTAACAGTGTGACGAACAACTTCCGATGTGGAATAAGGTGGTCAACGCTATTCGCGAATTTATATATATAAGCCTTGCCATATAAATTATTAGAATTTGTCACTATTTCGTTCCATCACGTTACATGCATAGTTATAGATACCCTAGTAACCAGTTATATTCAGCTTGTGACGTGTCGAATTCTTTTTATGGCAAGTCATCTTTGTCATTTTTCAAATGAAATGAATGTTCTTATCTGAACAAGTTTGTCTGATTATCCTACTGACAGTCGAGTTTTTATAATCATTCGCATTCTACTTTGCTTACTTTCTTCATTTCACTTTCGCTTTTGGACGTTGTCGGAGATTATCAGAAAGATTATCAAATAATTAAGAGAAAGATGGATTCACTACTTCACTCGAGTGTTAGCGACCTGTTCTCAATAAAATGAATATTATAGTTTCTAAAATATCATTACTAGCGATGAATAATTACTTTCACCATAAAAATATAGACTATTTCTCTTTTTAAGAAGTGCGGTAACTTTAGAGTAATTACAATTTGTGAAATTGACGACAATAACTTTTATTTAAAATTAATAATTTATTACACATTAATATATAAAATAATTATATTTACGAAATATAAATATATATACATATTATAATTATGTGATTAAATAATATTAAAAAAATATTTTTCTATTCTCTTTTATTGAGGAAGTATCACTACTAGTTTGCGATAGCAACTATCTATAGACTGTAGAATATCGCGATACTGATGTAGAGCGAAAAATTGGCGCGCGAGCACTATAGCGTCGGTATCCTAAATGCGGTTCATGCGCGCGCGCGTTATATACATCCGCACGCCCACGTTAAACATTCATCCGTTGCGGCGCTCCGCGGCGAAGTTGCGGGTGGAACCTACGAAAAAAAAAAAAAAAAAAAAAAAAAAAAAAAGTATAGTCGTACTGTTCTTCTCGCGCGCTACTTCGAAGTAGAGGAAATGGAAATTCGGCCGAGCAGGATCGCAGCGGGTGTTTCCTTTGGCCAATCGCCAAATTTACCGCGTTTCGATCTCCTCCCTTCTTCTTGCCTTCCTTTGTCTTGTCTCGCATGTTGCTGCTGAGAAAACGTGCGATTAAATCTGGCCAATATGCAAGAGGCAAACGTATGACTTTGAAAAGTCCATCTTTGTTATAATTAAATATTATTAAAAATCTGTGCCTAACGCGAAAGTTGTATATCGCGTTATATTTATAGAAATAACTGACCCCATTATTTATAAACATCTATTGGACGTGTCAAAAATAAAAGTGTTGTCACAGATGCAAATCTTGCTCCGCGATGAAAACTTTATCGCAGCATTACGAGACAAAGTGTTTTTAAAGGTTTGTCGTGCCATATATTATTTATGATGATCGTATATGATTTCCGGCTGTCAGAATCTGTCCTTTTTCGCATCCGGTTATCGCGCGATAACTGGTTCTTCGTCCGCATTCGCATTTATTCGATCGATTCGTTCTTTTGTTCCCGCGATCGTCCCGGTGGACGACCTACTAAAACTAACAATAAGAATGAAAACGAGAGTGCAAACATTCGTTCTGCCTAAATCCGAATGTTGCCGATTACGTCAGATAGAGTGAAAATACGATCAGGTCAGCCAAATGCTATAGCTTGCTAACTACAATTAATAAAAAATAAATCGATGAATAATACGCCGGCGAAAACTATTAAAATCATCCAGATATTTGATCTGTCGACTGAGTACGGTTATCAATAACTTATGAACTTCAAGCATACTTAAATCTCGAATGCGCACCATACCATGTCACGGATTTGCATTCCTGTATAAAAAATTAATGGCTCTCTCTCACCAATCGATAACCCAGCTTGCTCTTCAAAGGCAAATGATTCTTGCTGATAATTCTACATCACAATCGTGTTTACTATTGCGCTTATTTTCGAAAAGTGCAGTTTGAGCCTGATGAATTGATGTAACAATTTCGTTACGTTTTTAGCAATTATCAATTTGTTTTTCCTTTTTTTTTTCATTTTTGTAAAGATTAGTCTCCAGTTAATTATCTTTATTAATTTTTTTTTTACTTTCTCATTACTTACTGCCTCGAGTTATACATATAATAGGTATATTTGATACTTTTCAACGATATTCGTCGATCAAGCTCTGAGTGCATTGAAATAAATACACATACACACACAGACAGAGTGTTTCTAAAATGACTATCTATTTTGATAAAATTAGAAGCATTTAAAAAAATTGTTATACTGTCATAATAATATGTCTTGTACAAAATATATTTACAAAAGTTAATTGCTGTAGGTTTCGCGAAATAGCTGCTTTGAGAGTTGCATTGTTAGTAAAAAAAACTAATAATTAAATTAGGTTCATAAAGTATGTATTTTGTTTAACATATACATTTATATATTGTCTTATACGTAGTTTTTAAAATTCGCATTTCGCAAAATGTCTAGTCACTTTAGAAACAGCCTGTTTATATATATATATATATATATATTACTATATATTTATTATATATCAACAGAGTTTTTTTTTAAATCGCCAAACAAGCGTCGTGAGCCGCGCGCGCATGCATACGTATGTACGTACATACACGGCGCGGCGAGGCGCGCGGCCGACAAGTTGCGTGGACGAGATGCACACGCCACGGTGGCGGTGCACGTGCATGCTGCCACGCTTTCGAGGGCGAGTACACACGCGGCGCCCGCGCCCGGGCGGGTGTTATCGTTATCGCGCGTCCGGCTGTCGCGCGCGTCCGGCTGTCGCGCGCGTTCGTTTTCATCGTCGCGTCGGTGCGCCGCCTCGTGCATGCACACGTACATAGTATCCACGCCGGCGTGTGGGAATATATCGCCGCGCGTCCGTGTGGGCGGTCTCCCGGTATATATTCCCGCGCTCGGCACAAATATTATTGCGTGCCGGGATAAATTTATTGCCGGCGTTCCGCAGCCGCTCGCAACCGTCGTTCCGCTTACGGACGAGAAAACGGGGGCTCGAGACGTGGCGGCAGAAAACGGGCAAAGGGGGAGGAGAGTGCAGGCGGAAAGTAGATCCGAGAGTAGATCTTGGATGCTCATTTGAGGGATACATCCGGCGACCGGGGAGAGAGAGAGAGAGAGAGAGAGAGAGAGAGAGAGAGAGAGAGAGAGAGAGAGAGAGAGAGAGTAATAAGTATATAGAGAATCAAGATAAACGTGGTACACGAGTTTGCAACTCATCATTAATAAAACATTGTTAATCATTTGAAGATCATTCGTATGTCAGGCGATACATGACATTCCGTGATCGTGTGAAATTTTTATAAAACACACCCGTCGGCGACGACAGTATCGATTAGTACAACTGACTGCCACCTTCCGTGATTATTCTAATGCCCCGCGGCTAGATTCATCCGGCCACGTCGCCCGTATAATCCTGTTTGGTTTTTCTCCTTCTTCCGACGACTTCGTGATGCGCGTCGACGTATCGCCGCGAGCGGTGAACGTTGTTTGCGCGACTAGGTGGCGACCTTAAAAATATCGCGTAACCTCGCGAGACACGAGCTACGCTTTTGGCGAAATATACATATAAAAGTTGTGTTCACACGTCGTCACAGTTTAGTAATTATCATTTTTCTACAGCGACTGTTATAATACAATGTCTTCTCTTTTACGACAAATTATGGGCAAAATCAAATCAAAATTTTTTAAAAATAAATACGTTTCTGATGATAGGTATATAATATACATTTTTGAAAGTAAAACAGAAGTATGGTATAATAGGAGAGATAAAATAAATTTTATCCTATGAAAGCTATCAAAAGCTATCGAAAAAGTTACACTTATAATTACAAGTTCAAAACATGTGCACAATCATACGATTAATTTCATCTAAAATATCTTCACGGAATTTTACCTCAATTTAATTTTATATTAAATTAAAATATATAAAAATTTAATTATGTAAGCTATACATTAAAGTAAATAAAAAAAATTCAGTCAACTTTGGTATATAATTCAATCATTTTTGAGATAGTGAAGAATTTAATTTTAGTTGCGCCGACTAAAAAAGTGTGCTAATTTATGTATACATATTATATAATAGCAGAAATTTATAGCAAGTGGACAATTATACAAAAAAAATTATATTCTCATTTTAGGAATATTATATTCTCATTATAAAATATTTTACTTGTCTTTATAATATTTTTCTCTAAAATAAGCGCCCCAAAAGGATCTTTAAAAGAAAAATCTTTTAAAGAGTAGAGTAGTATTAGATATTCTTAATATGTAAAAATATATATTGAAAATGGGATATTTTCTTACCATTTATTTTTCCTATTATATTATTTAATATTTGGGACCATTAATTCCAAAAATAACAATAAACAATTTTAAATACATAAATATAATTTTTACTTAATTTATAAATAAAGATTCCAAAAAATATCACGTAGAAAAAAAATCTTTATTCATTAAGAATATCTATTAAGAGGGTTTATAAAGTAACATGTCAAGAATATAATTTTTTTGGTATAAATAACACATTTATAATTTTCTTACAACTTTTTTTTCGTGTCTCTTGGTAGTTCATTTAAAAAGACGACGATGAGGGATAAAAATAGACATTAGTTTCAAATTATTCGCTTCTCTGTTAATCACCCGGTCTGTCGATAGGAATTCGCTCGACTTTCTCGGAGCATCGTCTCGCCCTTTAATGTAGGCGTCGCGCGGGATCCGGTTAACTCGGTAGCAAAATTCTCGTTGCAAGCTCAGCATGGGGGTGTCACACCGGCTTGCAGGTGCGAGACGGCGACAGCGTAAGCGACGAGGGGCGAGACGATGAGGGGCGTTCTGGTCACGAAACCTCCCGAGGGTACACGCGCCTCTGTTCCAGAATCCCCACGGAGTCGAGAAACTTCCCTTTCGAGAGGGGAACCGCGCGGGAGGAATCTCTCTCGAATAAGCCACACGCGAAAGCCTTGGATTTCTACTCGACAGACGCGGATTGGCGGGTCGTGCGATTAATTGAGAATTTCTGTTTCATCTGAAAACCGGAAACGGCAAAAGAGACGGAAATAAAAGGGAGTATTCTAATCGAGAGATTTTAAGGGAATATTAAAATGTAAAAATATTAAATAATAATCTTTTATAAGAGAACCTTGTAAGGAATATTTTAAGAGATTATTGTCATTAGGTCGTATTATTTAAACAATTCTTATATATTTTTTCGAACTTATTTTATACAAAGAAATAGAAAATAGAAATGGAGAAGAGAAGGTTAATAATAATCAAACTTTTAAGGAAATTTTATTTTATTTTAAGCTTTTTTATAAAGTAGTTGAAAATCTAAGATATTGATGTTCAAAACATCGATATGTCTGCTGAAAAACTACGAAGAAATATGCAACAATACTGCTTAAATAATTATATATATTTATTAAAAATAAAAAAAGATTACATTTTTTTAATAAATTTATTTATAAAAAATTAGTTTTAAAAAGAGGCAGATTACATACTCTTTTTAAAAATAAAACTTTTTAGATAGAATTTTTTTGCGAAACATTTATGATATCGAATACAGATAAAATGAGTAAATTTACTTATATGAATGACACTTCAAAAGTAAAATGTTATATTATGTCATTGTTGATGTATAATGTAGTCAAATGTCGATTTATGGAACATCCTAATATAGTTTTTCTCACTACGAGAGAAAAATAATGAAAAAAGAAATATAAATAGGATAGATTTAGAAACATAAACATGAAACAGCGTTATCAAAAAGAATTTTGATTGCTATTGGGAAGACGTAATTTACTGAAGAAAATCATAAGAAAAATACTTATATGTATATATATCAAGTACAATTATCTTTATACGCACACATATTTATACATATGTATGTATGTTGTGTAAAAATTTTTCCTTGATCTTTTTCTTTAATAAATTACGTAAATGTAAATACACATTATATATAAAATGTATTAGTGCATATTTTATATTATATATATATATATATAGATTTCATTATTAAAATTTTATACAAAAACAGAGAGAGAGAGAGAGAGAGTTACTAATTGATACCACTTGAATGGTAACATTGTAATATACACCGTTTGAAATAAGTAGGGATGTTGATAAACAGACATTGCTGACGAAAAAGAGTAAAAATTAAAGCACAATAATACATATAAATGCGAATAATTTATAACACAAATAAACCCTCGATTAATTTATATTTATCATTAAATGAGGTTGCGATATATTTTTTAATCAAGCTAACAGTTTCAGATTCAGTAAATCAGCTGTGTTCCGATAGACTGACCAGTACATCAGACTCCTATTATTGAAAATCATTTATATTATATACTTGTACATTCATTTAAATGTACATAATATTGATCTGGCAGTTAAAACAGAACACAGCTAAAATATAAAAAGAAAAGTGGAAAAAAGTACGTGGGCGCACGAATAAGAAGGAAAAGCGAAGGCATCGAAGGGAAAGGTTTGTTTGTCGAAAGTTGTCGGTCTCGCATAACTTTCGGAGCTTATGCCACGGATATACGTCAATTCTTCGCGCGCGCGAGCGAGCGAAAATCCACACTGGGGTGAGCGCAACGAGGGGGAGGACGCGCCCTCGTTTCGGAGCCGAGTGCTCCGTTAAATTATTCGGGACGCTTTCCGCGCGCGCGCGCGCGCGCGCACGCGACGAATGGACCGACGAGACGTTTTAAAGAGTCCCGAGAGAGAGCCGGCTGGCTATAAATACGCGGGTTAAAGGAAACGGTTAAAATTAGCACCTGCCCGACATCGCGCGCGGCGCGACGGCTCGGTTTTCAACGTCCGCTGCTGCATTTATTCCCGAAAATAAATTGACGTACGGTAAGTACGTGTAACGAATCGTCCGATTAATCGGACATATCTTTAATCTCTTAAATCTTGGTGACACGAGAGAAACGCATTGTGAGAGCTTTATGGAAATAATAACAATATTATTTATTTATGTAAAATTGGAGTATTTACAAAAATCGCATAATGATTTTGAAAGAACAAAGCATCCTCTTTCTCTTCAAATATATGTAATTGAAGTTTAATAAAATCTCTTTGGCTTTATTAATTTTAATAGACGCATTGGTGAGATTCGTTTAAATAAATTTTCTTCTTCTAACATTAAAAATAATAGCGACAGTTAAAATATTGTTGCAAATTTGATATTATACGTATAGTAAGCGCAATTTTGTCTTTTCCTCTCACATTGAATATTGAAGGTGTCTATATTACTTCTTGGTAATGAATTGATTTAAAGTGACAAAATCGGTGACGAGAGCACACATTTGACGCGGTATGCAATTGAAACTTCACGGCGTAATGTCGCGTGCGCGCGCGCGCGGTAGGCCACGCGGTTATAATTTTTCATGATAGCTCTGGTACAAGCTCTGGTAAACGAAATTATTAGCTCGGTGACAGATCCCGCTCGCGTTTCGGTCGTCGATGTAATTTTCAACGTGGCGGGAAATTGTCGGGGATATTTTTCATGCGTATGCCGATATAATTGAGTCCATAATTGCCAGCGGAATCGGAATCCACGTTTTTTTACGCTTTATCGCGTGATGTTCGTCCAACAACGCTATCTAACCAGCAGCATCCGATAGTGTTAAGGGAATCAAACGCGGATGAAATAAAAACCATCGCATATCCATATCATTTTAGATAGAGAGAGAGAGAGAGAGAGAGAGAGAGAGAGGGGAGAGGCATTTAAAATATAAATAAAATGTTATGTAAAAAAACGCAAGACTTTTCGCGACATGTCCAGTCATTATAAAAATCGACATAGTAAAATTTATATTTTTAGATAACATTCTCGATATCGGCTGCACGAACGTAACGAATACAAAGAAAGAGCTTGAAACTGTTGGCAGACTTATCTTTTTGCCACTTGATGGCCACCCGTTTTCCAAGAAACTCCACTCCCCTTTCTCTGACATTGTCAGTCGAAAACACGCAGCTCCAGTCAGATCATTACTCTCGGTGTCTCCGAACTCCTCAGCGGGAATACTCATGTCTGAGAACACTCTCTCCTCAGGCTCCCACCCGCACCCCTCGAGAGATTCAGGACGGGAGAGGAGGGGACGAGGAAGATGCGCAGGGAGCTGACGGGATCCGCAGGAGCACGCCACCGCTACTTACGATCAGGAGAGCGTGCAGCCAGCCAGCCAGCCAGCCAGCCAACCACCCTGCCACACCATGGAATATTGATATGTAAATATAGCAGCCACGGTAGCGACGGTGGCGGCGGCGGCAGTGGCGTTGGCGGCTCTGCAGCAGCGGTTAGAGGGGCGCTAGCAGGTTAACGAGCGGCTTGCAGAGTGGCGCGGTCGAAGGGTAGTAGGGGGTAGCGCGCGTGGGTAGCCGGGTGATTGGGATGGGATGGTTAGCTCGGCTGGCTCGAGGGGACGACGGCGGCGTGGCGGTGGCGGCGAGACGGGGCGCAGCGGGGAACGACGGGCGTGGGTGGGCGACGAGGGGAGACGAGTTTGGGGTTGGAAGGCGCGGGTGTGGAGGACGAAAAGGGGGAGAGACGGTTGGGTCGCTGCCGGCAGTATAACAGAGACGGCCGGGCGTGCCGCGGAGCGTGCCACCAAAGGGGATGAGAATTTTCCAACCGCGGCAAAAGTACTGTCCGCGCGGCGCCCGCGTGAAAAATCTGCGGAAATTCGCTGGCGGAACGCAGACGCGTTTGAATTTAACAGCGCGATTCGAGGAGAGCGACGGCGTCTTATCAGAGAGACCATTTTTTTTATAGACACGTCAATCATCCTGCGAGATCGAATCTAGAGGCGATAGAGCGGACAATTGCATGCCGGCGGTGTATAGGGACATGCCCTGCGGGACACGGCGGTGGAACGGGGTGGTTGGAACGGGCCGCGGAAACACGGAGAGGGCGGGAACACGCCGGCCGAACGAGGGTCGGCGAGGCGGGGTGAGACGGGCGAGGCCGCTGGAGGGTGACTACGGCTTTCTGTACGCGCTTGTCTGTATGTGAGTACGTATACCCGTGCCAGAGTACGGGCTGCGGGCGAGAGCGAGCACGTACGAGAGCACGGAGAGTCGAAGGGTATCTTCTATAGATGAGGAGGGGGGGATGGTCGAGGGCTGAGTTCGACATCGAACTTCTCTCTCTCTCTCTCTCTCTCTCTCTCTCTCTCTCTCTCTCTCTCTTCTCTATTCTTCTTTTTCTTTCTTTTACTTCTACGATTTTTCCACTACCTCTCTTTTTTTTCCTCTTGCCTTCGTCGCTGCCCGCAGCTATCTCCGTTGCCACCTTTGTCTTCGCGTGAAACGTGTCGGATTTTTGACGGAAGCCACGAGGGATGATCACGCGAGATTCGAGAGACGCTCGAGTTTATGCAACTTGGTAGCAGTGATGAAAAGACGCTTTGTTACGTCTGTCGCTAATAGAAGAGCAACGTTCGTTCATAGACTGTCTCTTGAATGAACGGTTTGTGTGGTTTTTTTTTTTTTTTTTGTTTTTATTTTTGTTTTTACCGTGCACCTTTCGTTAGCGGTCCTACATTCTGAAAGTATTTTTCAATTATTCCAATTTATTAATCAAGAAACGAAATATATGTATATTTGATGAACGCCTTTCTATATATGATTAACTAATAAAATACCTCGTATGATTAAGTGAAGTATTTTTAAGTGACAGAATGAATTTTTTTACTTGGCACATTTTTTTTCTCTACTTGTATTAAAGCTGCAAAAGATGCATTTATTTTCAAAGTAAAAAAGTAAAAGTATAAAAAATAAAAGTAAAAATATAAAAATCTATGCTTTGGATGAAAAATTTATTCAAATATTTTAATAAGCGTGTTACTTTCTTATATATTTGACACTTTATTTAGAAACAGATAAAAACTAATTTGTTTGAAGTTGATTAGCTTTATTTTATAATAAATACCATCATGTCATTAAAAACGTATTATACAATGAAGTAGTCAATATATATAATAATAATCATATTGAGAACCGAGAAATTATTTTTGAATTACAATAATAAAGATAAATCAAACGGAGACAATTCATCGTAAGATATCTTTGATGCTTCATTAGCAGATATTGTTTTCTCGTTTTCATATTTCTTCCGCATCCCTCACTTGTACCCTGTTCGACCTTTTCAACAACTTTCTCTTTTTCCCTTTTTGATTTGTCTCTCATTTCACAATTTTCAACTCCCATCATATTCGCGATCACAATCATACTTACCGGCAATATTGCCTGATTGATTTTGCTTCCACACAATCGCACGTGTGTCGTAAACAAAACAGGCGATTTCGAACATTGCGAGAGCGTAGCGTGTCAAAAAATATCTCATTGAGTAGCGTGCATACTAAATTCACCGGAAATTTATCGCATTAATTTAATTCTCGCGTGGCAGAACGCCACAGTGTCCAGCTGACATAATTACAATTAGCAATTAGCGAATTATGGCAAGTACCATGTCCGAAATTACTCATAAAATTTTATATATGTCTAAGAGAACTGTAAAATACGCATCCAGAATGATAAAGGAAGCTAATTTTTTCATTCGCTAATTTTTGAATGTCGAGTCTGACTTTTCAAGATTTATCATATTCTCAAATTAAAATTCTGAAACAATAAAATCCATTTAAAATTAAGACTCAGATTAAAAAATTCAATTTCTTTTTACACTAAAAGTACCTGAGAAATTTATAATATATTATTATGTAAATTATTTTGTACATAAATATTTTATTTTTACTAACTTGCACACACATAATTTCGTTTAATTAACAAATATGGAATTCGTTCCCACTCTTTTATTCGTCTTCTCGGTATTTCGTAAGCGATATATTAATCGTTTAATCTCAGTACCATTTTCTCTTCTTTTCCTTCTGTCTATACAGATCACTATTTTCTTAAATTTTTTTTGGAAGAAAAAATCAGTAATCTAATTTTTAATATTACTTTATCATCCTAAATATTCATTTAGGATAATAAAATACCGATATTTTTCGAACACTAATACATGATCCGATAAGATTCTTCATCCTTGTTCAAACTCGTTCTACTTTCGTTGCCAGGGTTGTCAATGACGAAGAACTTATCTACGCTCCGCAACGCCAGCGGAACTTTTTACGATTGGCTCGATCGTTAAGCGTGACCGTAGTCGTCATAAAGCCGCTGTCAATCGTTGAGGAAAAGAAATCAGAACGAAAGAGCGCGAAGTTAAGCAAAGAGTATCGCGCGAATTGACTCGGCTAAATATAAAAAGTGTCCCTTACATCACGTTTAAATAGCTGACTTCGAATACTTTTCAAGCAAAATTGTTTATTTACATAAAAGAATACCTAAAAAATTCCTTTTTTAAAATGAATTATTATTTTATTATATATATATATATATATATATATATATTTATTTTTCATATTAATATCATATTAGGCTTGGTTCGCAATATTCATGAAAATATTCATGAAAAAATTTGACAGTTGACATGTGAGTTAAATTTGTCCAAAGAAAAAAAACTGTTCTAGATTCTTCGAGTATAAAACACGTAAAAACGTTTCTTCCACTGCTATTTTCTTTTTGCTTTTCCTCCCTCTTTCCTTTTCTTCTCTCTCTCTCTCTCTCTTTTTATATAGTCCAATCCGAGATACCTCTAGCTTCAAAGGACCGTCTTACCAAGAGAATTCTTCGGCTGACTCTTCAGTCGAGAGTCGAAAGCGTTATCGCGGCTGCTTGAACATTTTCGGGGTGCTGCGCATTCGCCGCCCGAGATTGCCGCTGCTTCTCCGGCAGGTGGTTAAAGGGTTGGATATACATGGCATGCGATGGTGAAAAGCCGAAGGAACGGGTAGAAAGGGGAGAGGGCAACTCGAGTACCGCCGTGGGGCTTCCGTTTATGGGCGTCGCGACGCTGAGCGACGAATAGAGAGGGTAGGTCGACGAGTTCTACACTAGCTGGTGAGGTAATCATCCCGGTCGGTTACGATGCTGTTAAACGTCGCTCCGTGAAGACCTGTCTCCCCCGCTACTCCCTTTCCCCTCAGACCAATATTCCTGCTTCCATCGAGAGACTCTCTCTGGTCCTTTGCTGGTTTAATCTTTCCGCCGTCATCCGTTCGACTTTCCAACGTAGTACTAGTTTTTCCAAAAATTAATAATTTCTTCTTTTTGAAATAATTTGTAATCTAGGTGATTTAACGAATTCCTTTGAAAATTTCTCAAAGCGCAAAATTATCTTGTAATGATTTTTTATCTAAAAAAAAAAATGAATAATTCGCGAATAATGATTCAACTTGTGCACATTTCCATAATTATATATATATAAGCTGATTTAATATAATATCTCTATGTAAATGTCTATATTAACTTGTATTTTATGAATCACTTTCCTTTTCACGTATATTGCAGAAGATGCATTCCTTAGTAATATACCTGAATTACTTTGAATTATGTGGTGCTCTTTTTACGTTCCAGAGATTTTTCGTTCTTGCATCACCTTTTTATTATATTCTACTTATGTACTTTTTTTGTATTTTTTATGTATTTTTATATTTGCTCGTTATTATATCATTGTCAATAGTTTCACGCTTGTTGTTTCGTTTAAAGAGAGAGGAAGAAAGGGTAAATAGATGAATTTTGAAATTTTCAGTTGTCCAAAAACAATTTTAAAAGCTGAAACCACTTGTCATATATAGATTGGTCTTTTGCTTTTTTGAAATATCTTGAAAATTATTTGAAATATTAAATAAATGTTTTATGGAAAAGTTTTATGGTAAAAACATCTTTATTTAATCCCATTAATAACATTTTACAAAATAATACAATATAATAAGTTTACAATATAAAGTAAAACTATAAAACACATGATTTGAAACTTTCCACTCAAAAGAAAAAAGTTTAAAGTAAATGAATTTGATATACTCGCATATTTAAATCTCTAAATAAATGTTTAATAAATAACATAATGATGAATGCTTAATAATGACGAAAATCTTTTAAAAGTTATTAAAAATCATAATTTTGAAAATATATGTCAAAGTTAAAATTATTGGAACTAACTTTCTTTTTTTAAGATTTTATCTTTACAAATTGTTTCAAAGTTGCAACATTTCAATATATCTCAGAAACGAAAAGAGAACGTCACATAACTCAAATGTGTGTGTATTTATAATTAAAGATGCATTCTCTACATGTCAAAAATAAGCTGTAAAGTATAAGTTAATATAGACATTTTTTTTTTTTTTTTTCAAAATAAAAAGGGCTATAAAGCAGCAAATCTTTGCCTTAGTTTTCTTCAAAAAAATTTAAAATTTTGGCGTATAAATTATAAATCAAAACCTAATAAAATAATTGCATTTATTAACTGCAACTGTTTGATTAATACTCACCGTCTAATGTTTTCTCTCGCTTGTTGTTAACGTTTACTCTTTAGATCTATAGTCTTCTCTATTGTACATAAAATCTCTGAAGCTCGTTATGGATCGTCGTGCGTGCAACGTGACGGCTCGGCGGCGAGGCAAATGAATAAATTTGAACGACGTCAACGTTTCTTGCGCGCCTCGGGATTTTCCCGAGGATCTTGGGGAACGGTGTCATCTCGTTAAGCTCACGAAAGAGGACCCTCCAGTACACGAGGGGGAGGGGGGAGATTCTCTCTTGGGGAGGACAAATCCCGTCGCTCGTACGGCGCACCTGCGCTCGTTGCCTCGTCATCGAGGAGGCATTACAGCCTCCAACGGCACTGTTCCTGACATTACAGAAACAATAATAGCCCATCTCTGATAAACGTGTGCTGTTTTTGCCGAGAATTTTCACATACCGTTATTTACATTTTTCTTTTTTTCTTTTATTATAACGTATGTGTTTTATCATATTTGATAAATCAATTAAGTATTAAAAAAGTCAATGCTTTAATCATAGTTTGAAAAATATAATCATCTTTTATATATGTATGTAAAATACAGGGTGTTTTGCAAAGTGTTACAAGGTGTTTTTTTCGAAATTTGACATCTTATAAAAGATATTTCTCTCTCAGATAAAAGTTATAGGATTTTGAGAAAGAAAAAGTTGATAATCTTAAATTTTTTGTTGTAAGGTAATTTTTTTCAAAGTTATGTCAAGACCAATTAGTTTTTCATTATTAGCTTTTTTTTAATGTAGCATCCTAATTTTTGTATATAATCAATTCTTCGCAATATTCGGTGTAAAAAGTTATAAAGGTAAGATGGCCAAAAGTTGAATAGTCGTTTATGACATAGTTTACGTAAAACTTATGTCGCAAATTAAAGTGTAAAATATCTCGTAAATTTATTTTTTAACCATCTTAGTCTTATAACTTTTATTGGTGAATATTTCGAGGAATCGATTTGTATTAAAAAAATTAGAATAATTCCATTTCCAAAAAATTTATTTTTACATGACCTTGAAAAATGATCTTATTGTCAGTTATATAAAATTTAAGATTGTCAATTTCTCAAAATTCTATAAATTTTGTTTAAATTTTTTTTGTATTACGTCAAGTATCGGAGAAAATAAGATTTGTAAAACTTGTAAAATACCCTATATATGCATAGATTGAATTTGCGCAAGGCAAAGATATATTTAAGAGCTTCTTAAAGGATTCTTTTATATGACATATACACACATATTACTCAAAAATCTTATCTGACGTTGAATTAATTTTAATATATTTGAACAATTAAAATTTCTCTTTAATAATTTGCGCACAACTTTAAATAGACAATAAATTCTATATTGGTCTATTTTATCGACTTTACTAGTTGGTGAATTTTTGAACGATGCGTACGTTTGTGTGCAGAGAGGATTTATGAACTGATAAATGATTACGCCATTATTAGACTGCGGACGATCGATCGCAGCGCACGCGACTAATTACTCTGATTCGCGGCTTATAATTGGAACAATTAGTCAACGAGCCTGCGGATGCGGATGTTCTCGTCCTCGCGGATATTTATATTTTCGCGACTTTGCGGTGACATGCGTTAACCGTGTGTCATAATAAATCGTACCGATGACTGTAACTGACAATTCGATGAACAGCATGAGAAACGCTAATGACCGTTTTCAAATATATGATAAAAATTCATGTAAATCGATTATAAAATTATATAATAATGTACAGAATAAATTGCAAAAAAAAATTTGCTTTGAGTCAATTAAATCATACATAATTATGATAGAGAAATAATTACGTCAAAAAATTAAACTAGATTTAAAAATAATATCTTCTTCGTATACATGTATGCACGTGTATCATATTAACAAATGTGATAACTATAGCGATCGCTAACTCTTTCGTAATAAAGAATACAAAAGTGATTTCATATATTTCTCCACAGTGGTTATAATTTTTTTCTCGATTTCTAAGAACACGCTCGTTTCTCGAAAACACTCCCCAATTTTATTCCAATTTGCGGTGCTTTCGAGCATAGCCTAATTTTTCGTATCTCCGAGATACATATCTATTATGCCTACAAATAATGGCTTATCGGCAAAATAGGGCAAAATGATTTAAATGACATTAACCCTTTTTATACTCGAGAAGAAATTCATATGTTAAAAGTGATCTTCATGAACAAATCGTTCTCAAGTTACAATTAAACACATGTGTAGTAATTTGAGGACTGATATGTACAATCTGTAGTAATTAAATGGAATAACGATTGAGATAAACCATTATTTGAATTTGAAATATGAAATAAATGATGATGTTTCAACTATTTTCAGTTCGGTTAGTTAATGACGTTTGACAATATTCAAAATTTAATATAATTCAATTTAATTTAATATATTCAATATTCAAAATTATATAATCATAGTTAAAATTTAGATAACTTATTAAAAGTAATAAGAAAGAAACGAAAGAAGTCATAAAAAGCATTCATAAGTATTTATTAAATTAAGAGAGTATATATATATATATATATATATATATAGTATACACTATATATTATAATATATTAAGTATGCATATTGAAAGCTGAGGAACGACCCCTTGCTGTGCAACAAAGAATGCACTATGTTACATTTCTTTAGAGGTAGGACGAAAGTTGGCCGAACTCGCGCGGGATAATGTTGTCGGTTGTAGAATCTCGCACCCTTTAGTTGTGTCGCATGCGATCGGTTCTCCCTTTATCTACAGATATCTTTTCCTTTCCCCTGGCTTTTCTCGCTTCTCGAGCAAATATAATACACGCCTCGAGGCGAGAGTCGAGCACGATATTGCGTGCGCGTGCTCTTGCTTGCGTGTTTTGCACGCATGACAGCGCGAGAGGGAGGGTGTGCTGGAGCGAGAAATTCGAGTGTCCTTGGCCATTTGCGAGTGGACCTCTGTTTAAATATTCACAGTTATCTTCAAGAATCTTTTGTTCGCGTAAAGTTTTATTTTATCAAAAAAGTGAAAAGTTTAGCGAGTCCTTTATGACAAGAAGGAGAGAGAGAGAGAGAGATATTTAAATATTCGCGTATTTCAGTATCATGCTTGTGTCATTTTATCAGTAGATAATTTTTGTAATAATTTTTTAACAATAAAAGGGAATATAGACATGTCTTTATTGTATGTATATTTTCTTATTATATAAAAAAAATTTCTATGCTTTATGTAAAATCATAAAACAAATGATTGCGGTCAAAGACGAACTCGTTAAATAAAATAAAGGGTGAAAAAAAAATGCGAGGATCGTGCATATCAAAGTTATTTATATGCAACGCGTTTACGGACGCGCTTTAAGAGCGATGTCGGCGACGTCTTGTACGTAACGGCATGGGATGATGGCGGTAATAATGTTTATTAATCGCCCGCGGAACGTTAAACGATACGCCGTTGCTCTCACAGTTTGTTATCACCATGACCCATGGTACTCACGCCGCCGAGGTCCGCGCGACTTTTATCGTCGTCAAAGAGGCTTTATGACGGCAAAGCGTGTGTCGCGCGTGGCATCGATCTCTCCTCTTTAATTCTCCCCTCCTCTCTCTCTCTCTGTCTCTCTCTCTCTCTCTTCCCTCGCGTTTGTCCACATCCATCCTTGGCGTATCTCGTTACAGGACTGTTCACGAGTTGCCGAATGTATCGCGCGATCTATCAATATTTGGCGGACGTTAAATTTATATTTTTAATGTTTTGCATTATCGGCAGTTAATTTTTGTTTTTATATATTTCAAAATTCTTTCATATGTTTAATAAGAATATATATCTTTCGATGAGAATAGTTTATTTTTATTATATAAAGAAATAATAATTTGAACAGATCGTTTGAAAGCAGAGATAGAAGGTATGAAAAAATCGTACATGCGTACCGTAAATACCATACGTACAGAGAGCGACAGGCATAATCACAAATTCTAATTAAAAAGAGAATATTCTGCATATTAATATGTCTTGTGCAATATTATGAGTTAAAGAATATATTTTGATGAATGGTTAATAACTACTTCATTTTTAATCAATATTAAATGTTGCTGTAGTAAACACTGTGGCAATAGCATCTTTATCAAGCAAATAAAAAAATAAAGATATATACGAAACTATATTTTTCTGTTTCTAGTAACATACATACACTGTATATGTGAAATGATTCGTGTCGCGCGACCGACCTTTCAGGAATAATATTTCTCTTTAATTTTCCGATTGTCCAGCGGATATAATAATTTTAATCCTCTTTGATACGCGGGTATATATGTACGGACCAAAAACAGGTCAATGTTTGACGTCGCCTGCGTTAAGCAATGAGATCGAATTTACGAAATAGCCTGTGTTTTCGTGATAGAAAAAGCCCGGCGAACTGATGCGCGTGTACGCGGAAGAGCGCTCGCTGGAAGGAAATGAGAAGTAATGAAGTCGCCTCGTTCGGCAAAGTTACTAGCTCTCGTAAAGCAACTGCGAAGTGACGAACCAAATGGAGCCATGGAAGCGAGAAAGAAAGAAAGAAAGAAAGAAAGAGAGAGAGAGAGAGAGGGAGGGGGGGAGGGGGCGACAAAAGTTACATAGGTAGAAGAGAGTCAAGAAAGGTCGAGAGGAGACGGACACGATTCGCCGGAAAGGGAAAGAGTGGCATGAACCGAGGATGGAAACGACGCGGGGTAGCGCGGAGTAACGCGGGGTAGTATGCTGTCACGCGGCAGTGCCGAAGAGACGCACAAAGGGAGAAAGGCGTAGGAGGGAGGAAGAGGGGGAGAGAAGGATAAAGGAAGGAGCGAGAAGTCGTTGGCGGCTTACGTCGGATTCCGCGCGCGGTTGGCAGCGACGGTAGCGGCGTGTTGATCCGCGCGCGTGTACGGCGATATGAAATAATTAAACTCGGCCTCGACGATGGCGAAGGCGACGGGCGACGGGCGACGGGCGACGGGCGACGGGCGACGGGCGACGGCGTGATGCGGGGGGGGGTGGGTAGAATGGGAAGGTGGGGGGATAGGGAGCGTTGGATGTCGGAGGCCATGTGACGTGCTGCAAGATGCGGTGACGCGACTGGGGGGACAGAGGGATAACCGTATTCCGTGTACCGGTATATGAAAGGCAGCAGCCACGTCGCCCGTTCGAGACTCGAGCTGCTACCACTGCCGTCGTCGCTGCGGAAGAGGCTAGGTCGGAGCGCGTAGTAAGAGAAACGAGATGAAGCGCGAGGTGGCAAGACCGAAGCGAACAAGATCGAGAGATGAAAAGAGACAGAAGTAGAGGAGGTAGAGCGAGAGAGCGAGAGAGCGAGAGAGAGCGAGAGAGAAAGATACGGAGAAAACGGCACGAGGAACTAGCAGAGGACACGGTGGCAAGGGCGGCGTTGCGAGGGGATGGCAGGAGACGACGATAGCGGCGCTGCGGCGTAACGACGCTATAACGCGAGCCGCCGGGTGATTACCTACCACCTCCGTTACTCCGGCTCCGTTCGCCCTCCCGCGTCGAGTGGCGCGCGGTCGTGCCATGCCACGCCGTTGCCGTGCCATGCCGCTGCCGCGCCGGCGCGGCGCGGCGTGGCGTGACAGTGGCGTGGCGGCAGCGTGGCGCGATACAGCGTGGTTTGGCATGCGTTGAGACTCTCGGCGCACTTTCTCTCTCTCTCTCTCTCTCTCTCTCTCTCTCTCTTTCTCTCTCTCTCTCTCTCTCTCGCTCTATTTCGATCTACTTGCTCGCTCGCTTCTATCCCCCCGATTACTGTTGCGCGCAGCGACCGCGCCATCAGTCCCGAGTAGTCGTCGTCGTCGTCGTCGTAGTCGTCGTCGTCGTACGGCTCGCCTGCCGCCCAACGTCGACGCTCTAAACGCGACGCCCCTCGTAATGACGCCACCAGGGACACAGCCCCGCGACGTGAGCGTCGTGTCGGTGTGAGACTTTTCTATGAACATGTAATACATAGTCGCACACGCGCGCCCGCGCGCGGACTCAGCTTTCCGGACGGCGATATCGCCGGCGGAGAATCGCATGATGAACAGAGCGAAGCGAGCGGGAACATATCCCGAGGACATGCCACGGACCTGTGCGGCGGATCTTCAGTGGTCTACCAGACATGCCTCCGTGTTTCCTCGAATTGATGAATTTCTCGAACGGGAAATTAGAACAAAATGCGATTTAGTTTCTTTCCCCTTCTTTCCCCTTGTTCTGACTTTATTCTTAAGAAAGTTTTTTTTTTTTTTTTTTTAGGATTCATTTTTCTAACAATATAATCTCGAGCTAAAAAATATACTCAAGAATCAGCCTTAATCGCGTATGTGGCGCTCTTTTTAATCAATTTATTTATCGGTGAGGAAATAACTAATTATTGCGTTGCATCGATAAAAGAGAAAATAAAATTTAAAGCAATTTCATCTTTTTTTTTTAAATCGTACTAGTGATATATCGGTCGAACTAGATTACGTTCTTAATTCTACGTCGTATGATTTCTTGAAAGTATGCGTATAAAAAAAAAAAGAGACTGTCATCGAGAAAGTTAGCGGTCCATGAGCGAGGGAGCAACAAATTAAACTGTAAATCGTAATTGACAGCTGTTTTTGTTTTTTTCTCCCACTTGTTTTTTTTTTTTATTTATCGATGCGCTGGAGTAACGGTTAACCGCGGATGTTTTAAAACAATCAAGCGAATGTGTATCAGAGTGCCGCGAACGATTCGAAATCGGAATGAGTGCCGCCGTTATAAAATCGAAACAAAATTGCCTACATTGATCAAATTTGCAGCAGGTGTCGTGGCTTCGATTGACGAACAGACACAATAAAAATTCGATGTGACGTTTCTCTCTCTTTCTCTCTATCACGCTTCTTATTATCTATTTGATTATTTCTAAATTTCTTATCTTTTGATAACTGACTGTTGCAGATTAACGAGCCTTTCTCTCATTAGCGGAGCACGCTTAACATAAATTTAAGGTAAAATAGTGATAAAAAGAATTTTCTCTCTTTCTCAGAAGAATTCTGAAAAAAAACTTTCTTTCTCTTCGCCCTCTAAAGAGTAAACATTAAAATTCCTAATGATGTGTATCGATGATAAGGGTAGTCGGAAAAACTTTCGGTGGCGTCGTTACTTTTTTCCATTTTATAACAATCTCATTTTCATCTCGTAAACAAAGAAGAAGCGTTAAAGTTCTTAGCGAGAATTATGCTAATTAAGGATGGCGCGATCGCGCGGTAAACGACTGGAAATTAGGAGATTAGGCCATTGATCGGAGTAATCGCAACCGTCTGTTGCTGATGCGGAACGCGCGTTTCCGAAAGCACGCCAAGCTTTCATACCGTTGGGACGAAGGAGGTATAGGTCGGTCGGCCGGGGAAACAATTGTAGCGTGTAAATTGAAGGGAAGGGTCACGCGCTCAGAGATTCGAAAATGTGCGCTCGCATTTCGTTTAGTTTTTTAGTAACAAGATTTTTTCAACGGAGGTTCAAACAATATTATTTTATTACATAGGTAGTTATAATTTTAGAGAATAATATATAATTGATGATAATCTGACAACCGTAACATAATATATTATAAATATATATATCGCAATATAATTTACAAAAATACCTATAAAATAAAATAAAAGTTTTTATAAAAGGAAATAAAAAAGTAATTTATAAATAATTATACATAGTACGTATGTATAATACATAGGTCATAATATTTAATAAAATTTTAATATGACTCTAAATAGCTATGTAGTTGCTATATAATGTTCTACAAAAAATTTTGACGGCATTCGTAATGTAAATGTACAAACACGAAGGTGAGATTACCTAGAAGGGTCGGCAAATGGCCCAGAAAACTCAACTATACCCTGGCCAACCGCGCACCGACTCTCGGTAATTAATTAATTAGCTTACCAATTGCGTTTCTCCACTTAACGGTCTGGCTATCATCTCGTTTGTTCGTCGTTTTGTCTTTTATCGTAGTTGAAAATGCATCCATCGCATCTGTATAATTTTCATGGTGGTTGCAGAGAAAAGTAATGATGGTATTTAATCGGGAGCAAGTGCTGTTTTCAAAGTACGATCATAATTGCATGAGTGTACAATAATTTTCTTTCGATTTCAGTTTTAACGATATAAAAATTTCAGAAAAACTCATCACTAGTATTTCTCACGATGTGTGTAAAACTTTACGTTAATGTATACAAAAGAGACTTACGAAATCATTAATTCAAATAAATATGTAATTTCTTTATAATCATATAAATGTAAAAAATTAAATTTATTCTGAAAATTTTATACTACTCTTTAGTTGGAGCAATTGGTAAACAACCACAGAAATTCCTTGCAAATTCTCCATCGAATGTCGAAAATTGCAAATTGCGAGTTAGAATCACGTTAAAGGGTTACAAAATAAAGTGAATTATTCAGCGAATAGCGGAAAAAATGCCGTCGAGATTACTTTGCGTGATTGTTGCCGCGAAAAGCAAGCGAACAGCTGCATTAATAATCGAGGCTCGTCACCGTTTTATTCAATTAAACGCGAACGCGTTGGGGGACTTCGTGGTGGTCGAACTGCTTGTTTTCGCGATTTACTATTAACCGCTTGTTAAAAAAACAGGACGTGTCATACCTCGTTAAATTAATTGTGGCATTGCATCAATTATAAATATGTCTCCGTCTATAAGTATTTTTTAATTTTATATGATGTCTTGAAAATTTATCCATGCAATTTAGACTTATATGACACGAATTTTCTCCTCTTTTCTCCTCTTTTCTCCTCTTGTTCTAATCTTCTTTTGATAAACTTACAATCGCACGGTGCAATTAATCAGCACGCGAGATATTTATTCTCTCCGGCAAGTTAAACAAAGTTTAAAATCCGTGAAAGAGAGAGAGAGAGAGAAAGAGAGAGAGACTCGGACGCGAGTTTTTGTTTTATACTCAAGGCGGAAAGGACGCGGAAGACACGTCTGTTTACCTTTTCCCCTGAGTAATCTCCTCTTCTCGAGACGCTCACACGCGCGAGCGACATTCTCTTTTCGTTATTCCGCACAATCCTCGGGAAACTTAACGTTGGTATGTAATATAACATCCGATAACGCAACGGAACACAGCTGTGTCGCATTACGAATAATGTTTGACGAGTACAATAGCATGATATCTCTGACCGCAAATCAATCCTTTGACGTCGGTGTGTGATATTCGGTTAGAAATATTGTAGATATTATCGTCGGTCAATTAAACAAAAAGGAGAAGAGACTGCCTGGATGAAATACATGTAATTATATGCAAAGTTGCAATGGTTTGTAATTTTCTCCGATGAGTCCTACCATTGTCAAATATTATTAAATTGTCTTATAACACTTTTATATTTTAAATATCGCACATAAAAAAATAGTTGAAACAAGACGATTGAGCAATTATTTTTAATTTTTTAATTCTTATTAAAAAATATGTATTTTTAATCATTTCCAAGAAATATCATCATGAATGAATGAAATGTATAATCTCAACTAATACAACAAATATTAATCAATAATTCCAAATAAAAAATAATAACTAAAATAGTATGTATAAAAAAATAATGGTTTTTCCGTTTCTTTTATAAAAATCAAAAGAGTTTTTTAACAAAAAAGAAATTTTTAACAAAACTCGATATTTTTGTTAAAGAACACTGGTTATTAAAAAAAAAAAAAAAAAAAAAATTCAAATTGTCATCTTGTAAGTTGGAAGAGATGCAAACATGTAGCATAAATCTATTTTTTTTTTTTTTTTGCATTAAATACAAAGATTCGTCACAAGAGACGTTTCTTGCAGCAGATTAAGCAACTAGTCATCGTGTTCGATATCCTGACGATTCTTTTTAGAAACCTCAAGTCCGATCAGTAGTTCACATTGGAACAGTTCCGTTCATGTCTGAACATTACCTCGCGCAAAGATAAGAGTGAGGATGGGTAAGAGAAAGAGGAGGATGAAATGAGAAAGGGAGATCACAGAGCGGTGACGGGTGTAAAAAAAAATTGGTTGAGAGGAATAGGTAGAGAAAGCGGAGGGAGAGAAAGAGAAAGAGAAAGAGAAAAAGAGAGTCAGAACGAAAGAGAGAAGGCGAAGGAGAGGATCTCCGCTTCTTCGCTTCCTTTCCCAAGAGATATACGCTCCTCGATAAACGTCCGGGCGAGACTCCTCCACTCCATTTTCCCTCTTCATCCTCCTGCCCTTCGCCTTCCCTCTCTCGACTGCACCCTTGCCTCGGCTAGAAGCCAGCTCTCACGTTCTCTTATCGAAGGAGAAGGCGAGAAAGAAAGAGAGAGAGAGAGAGAGAGAGAGAGAGAGAGAGAGAGAGAGAGAGAGAGAGAGAGAGAGAGAGAGAGAGAGAGAGAGAGAGGAAAAGAGGAATGAAAGGGGTTAGCAGGAATGAAAGAGGCGGGAGGATGAAGGTGCGGGGGTGGCGAGCTCTCACCGCTTTTTGCCAAAGGCCGTCATCCCCGCGGAGCTTAACCCCAGGTTTATCGCGGCGTTATTAATAACCGCCACCCGCACCCGTCCCCCATCCCCGAAACGAACCCAGGGTGATACCCACAAGCGAGAGAGCCGCCCTACCTCGCTCGTAAACCTCCAGCGACGAGCGGCACTGCTGCGATAAAGAAAAAGTCATGAAGAGCGCTCTTTCCCTCTCTTTCTCTCTCTTTCTTACGCGCACTCTCTTTCTTGCTCTCTCACTTTCTGTCTTCTCCGACAATTCGCCAATTCGAGAGGTCGACTCCCTGACATCGACAAACCTCGTCATTCTCGGTTCTAGTTAGTATTAGGTGCATATAGCGTTAGATAGCGTTAATATATGGAAACTATAAACCGACATTTGCCAGTTAATTCTAACAAGATAGGTTTCTGCCTTGCACTATTCGAATTTGCAAGTTCTTTTTTAGAATCATGATGAATTTTTAAATTATTATAATAGCGTAAAAATTTTACATCCACTACACATTTATTTTCATATTTGTTTTAGATTTTATAAGAAATAATGTACTTTATAAATCTTATTTTCTCATTTCTAAGTCATATTTTCTGCTTTCTATTAATTTCGAATAAATTTTTGGTTTAATTTTCCAAGTTTAAAAAAAAATATATGTCGGAATATATACAATTCTTTTTTCAAAGTTCTAACAATGTTTACATGTGTGTGATGTTTATATTATATTTAAATACAGACATTATAACTTAATCATATAGCTATAAAACACATTAAAATATCAACTTTTGCGACTTCAATCGCAAATTTCTCAAAAGTGTAACATGCTGGAGCAATTTGGAAGTTGGAATCATATAAAAAAAACTACAGAAAATGATTGTTCTTTCTTCTCTCTCTCTCTCTCTCTCGTGTCTGAAAAAAAGTTATTTTTTGTTATGAGCACTCTGGGTAATCTTCAATCCTTTTATGAATACATGGAAAGTAAGGCATCGCAAAATACAAAGAGATGACTTTGCGGCGATCTTTGCCAAGAGGCACGTACGTTTTATACTTGCCAAGGATGACGCTAAGGTCTTTCGTGGAGGGTTTTCGCGTGCATGACGAACCGGTACGGCACGTACACGGCTTTCCGCTCATCATCTCTGTCTTTTCTCTTTCTCTCGCTCTCTATCTCTCTCCCTCTTTCTCCCTCGCCACAGAATATCGAATCTCCTCGATACCTTAGCTCTCTGTAGTGTCTCGGTCATGTCGATCTGGCGTTCAGAATGGAGAGCACGCGATGTGTGTACGTGTTATCACGTGTTGGCAGAACCAGTCTCCTTCGTCTTTTTTTGCGTTTATGCAAGCGTATCCGTACATTTATATTGCAAATTTGTATTACGTTGTCTTTCGGCATCGCAGATAAATTATTCATTTCTCGCGTAATATATATTGTAAATTTTCTAGAAAACGTTACTATGTGTTAATTAGATTTATGTATAGTGTAATTTATGAATAGATAGACTACTCTTTTTAAGAAATTTGGGAAATGAAAATGAACGTGTTCCGAACATGCCATTTTAACATACTTTTTATTAATGTACTGATATAAGCTTTTTTTACTTAATATGCAGTGGAAATAATGAAAGAAAAGAGTGAGATCCACATATCTTTTTTTTTAATATGTATACGATTGAGTTGGACCGCATATGAGAGATACGTGAGGATTAGAAGAAAGACAAACCGTGTTTTGAGAAAATTGAGTTCAAAATAATGATTAGAAGAAAATTAAAAGTTTTAAGAAAATCTTGAATTAATCAAGATAAATTAAAAAAATGTAATTATTTTTAGATTAGATTTTTTTTAAATCTGCGAGCCGAATGTTATATCTCCCGCGGCGCATCTATTAGTTTCCTCTTCGAATATAACTGCGACGCGTAATACGAAGGGGAGGCAAAAGGTGGAGGACGAAAGCAAAAATCGATGCTGCCGTTTTTCATTGGCGCGTATCAATGCGACGCTCCGCCGGCGCGTATTAATATTTTCGGATAGGAAAGTCGCGCGCGTGAAGCCGGCTTTCGCGTTGTATCTCGGATAGCAGCCGAGCGCGCTGAATTTTTCTCATGCGCTGCAACGCATCGCTTTGCAATCTCGATACTCCCTTCCATCTCCCCTCCACTCTGCCCGCATTGCAATTCTGCGGAAAAGTTTCTTTTATGTTAATATTTTGTTGTTTGTCGATTGCACAGCTTAATATTCTTAATTTCGTTTAAATGCAAAATAATGTTAATTCTATTCTAATTCTTATAACATATTATTATATTTTCATATGTCTTATTGTCACGTTAGAAAATGTATTATTATTTTTATTTATTATTCAGTAATTTTTAGTTAATGGCAGTATAAATATATGTACACACTTGTTAAAAAAATGTACAAGATTTTATTATTCTATATTACTCACGTTTTTAATCTAATTAATGAAATTAGAAAATTTTAAACTGTCTTTTTATATACAAAATTTAGTTACCTTTTACTCTTTCTTCTTCTTTACCATTCAAAGTTACATTAATTTAAAATATAATTCAATTATAATATAATTTATGATTAATTATTTTAAAAAATATATAAATCTTTCTGAATTGAATCCCTTCTTCTATTTAGTTCGATTTATAAATACAACGGGGATTTTTTAAGTGATAAAAATAAATTCTATTGACCGTTCATATTATTAGAAAAAAATGTTATTTATAGAAATATAGTGACAATAACAGTAAACTGTATTTTCTTCTGCCTTCCTTCCATTTTCTCGCGTATTCGTTTTAGAAATAAACGTGAGAGCATATTCGTAGAGCGACGTATATTCCTATGCACGTATCGTATGCGAATGAAATGCGCACGGCTGTGCATACGCACCTCGAGAATGTCACGCACCTCGTTATCAGATGCAGCGCTTCTATCGGGTGTCGTAAAAGCGAAAGAGATACTTGCGAGATACACAATACGCGAACTCTTGTGGATCAGAGTAATAAAAGTTAATTCCATTTTTATATTTACCCAAGTCAAAACCCTTTCTTTTTTTCAACCTCAATTTTTTTTACGTTTGTGGCTTTTATAGAATAGATTTAATTTATGTAAATATAGGAATTAAACGTCTGTTTGCATCACAAATAGTAATAAACTAACAATTTTCTATTTAAAGATCCAAAAGCAAAGTTTTCGATAAAGCTATAAAAAGTAAGTTTCAAAAGAGAGTGATCTGACAGTTTAAGTTTAAAATGTCAAAATAGAAAATGTTAATTTGAAAATTGAGAATCGAAGGTAGGAGAAAAATCTCGACTCGGATATTTTTTTATCGAAGAATATATTATATATCTACCATTTTTCTCTTAATTATTTAACTATAATTTCAATGTTTGATCATTTCTTTTTAATTTTTTAAGAATAATATGTACGTTGCTTTTTTAACGTCTTATGCGTATGGGCTGAAATTCAAGCAGACAAACTGAGATAGGCCAAAGGGAGGGGAAGAGGCGAAAGAGGCGACAGCATCGGGGTTGTTTGCGCCGTGCAGCGTCGAGCCGTTCATTAATTACGGCGAACGAGCGGGGGTGGTGGTGCGCAGCGAGTCGCGGCGAGGGAGAGAGGAAGGGAGGGGGAGGAGAGGTTGGATATGTAGATAGAGAGGCACGATCCGCGTCGGAGGCATCCATTGAATTAGCCTCGTTCCCCGTGGCTATGGCCATGAAGCCCGCCGCCCTCTCGTTCGCCATGCTCAAACGTTCCGCCGCGCGCGTGATATAACCGAGTATCCGACCCGACACGTACAGAACGTTTCAAAATTGCTCGATTTTTCAAAATAATATAAATTGTAAAATACGAACAGTCAGACGAGAACCCCCAAGTTCGAAGATAATTGTCGCTTCAATAGGTACTTGTATTTTTCATATTGATTCTTGTTTTGATATTTGGATATTTTGGAGTAGATGTAGCGAGTCGAAATTCCTCCTCCCCCTCCCCCCCCCCGCCGCAGCACTTTCAATCTCCATTTTCAAGCTACCACATCTATATTTCGATATTTTAAATAGATCACTTTTTTTTAAATTATTTAATTTTACTTGTGTGTTAAATTATTCTCTTTTAAATCTTTCAATTGTTGGTCCATTGGATATTTAAGATTAAGTAAAAGCTCAATTTTTATATAAATTCTTATAAAACCTCGAAATCTGTAGAACTCATAAACAGGAGAAAGTTGAGGTTGAAAATAGGTGCAAAATTTCGACTAGGATATATAATATTTACTATTTTTTATTTTTTTTCTATAAATTTATTTTTATATGTGTATGTAAATAACATAAGTGTTCACATTTTTAAAATAAGAAGATTTTTTGAAGTTAGAACGAAGCTCGCGAAAGAACTAATATGAGGATTAAGAAGATAAAGGAGATAAAAATGACCTTTACTACGGTCATATTTACCACAACCGATCCTTTCATTAACGCGTTTTATGACCAATCATAATTTGTCCGCGTACCGCATCGTAAAACGCATTTAATTTTTTAATATTTTCCTCAACATAAAAACACGCGACAGTATGAGAGCTTATATAGCTATCCGAATCGATATTTTTCTTCTACTTTTAATTTTTAAGTCTAATATCTATTGCAACATTTTAAGGAAATAGTTAGATTATATTTTTTTGATATTATTCAATCTATAGTTTTGCCGAAAGCTTTTTTTTTAATTTCTAAGTGTGGAAACTATTTTACTATCTATTTGAAGTATGAGATAAAAGCTCAATTCCTAAATAAATTAAATCTATGAAAAGCTTTTAAAATTCATAAATGTAAAAAAATTGAAGGTTAAAAATACAAGTAAAATTTTGACGGATAATAATAAGATAAGGAATTTATTATTGATATGTTAATTTAAACTTTAAATTAATTAATAAAAACTTTTGCACGCTATTGTATCTATATACATATATGTATATTACTACTATTTCTACCGTATCTATATATGTATGTATTACTACTATTTTTACCGTTATTCGCGTGAATATTTTCTAATTATTAATTCGAGTGAAGAGAAGCAATTTTTTTTATTCATAATACGTATCTTATATATTCTTTTGCAAGACTCCCTAAATTAATTGACGAATTTGGAGCTAATTATTCGCAAAAAGAAACTACTGTCGTATTATATTTTTAAACATACATATTAGATATATCTTATTCGTCAAGTTTCTAGTTGCTTGTTTGTATACATATTAGACTTTAATAATTTTTGATAGTTTTAATAATTCTATTAAATTTTTTTAGAAAAACCTATTTTTTGAAATTCCAAAGCAAGTGTACGAGAAATATCGATATTATATCGAAGCAAACATTTCATAAAAAAAAGGCTTCTGTTGTTTAAATAATGATAAACAAAGTTTAAAAATAATTATTTATTTAAACAATTGGTAACTACGATGAAGACTACGTCCAAGTTTTTTGTTAAAAGAAACCATTTTTTAAATATTATTTTTTCTATATCTTGTTTTGTTTACGAATGATAAAATTAAAAATTTTGCATTGTAGATTAGATTTGATCTTTTCAACATAAATTTAAAAGTATATGAAAAGGCTTTATCCACCTATTCTTAAAATTTCATAATTTTTTTGTTGTTCGTTCCTTATCAATTCCGCGTCCTTCGATATCTGCAATCTATAGAAAACGCGCGATGCCTGGAACACATTATTCTCGCGCGTGTGTACCCTCGAAACACCCTATAAAGTGTCGCCGATGTACAACCGCAAATATAGGTCCGCTTGCAACGTACTATACGGTACGATCGGTTAAGCGCATTCGCGTACGCTGGGTCGGCGGGGAAGCCCCGTATTCGTTTCGTTCATTTTGCCGCGCTGCCAATCAGCCGACTGATCGCCCGACGAGGTCACATCGACGGCGGGGTGGGCAGGGGGTGAAGAGAGAAGGGGAAGACGAACAGGGGATGCCGCGGGACAGCGCACGAGCGGCTGGTCCGAAGGAGGCGGGGGAGAGGAGAGGTAGCTCGCCCGGCTGGCAAACGGATCGCGGCAAGCGCGAGCCTCCGAAACTCGATTACTCGTGCCGCGCTACTCTAAACGGCGTTACCCACGTGCGCGACGACTCTGCTGGGGGCTTGGGGGACGGGGGACGGGCGAGAGAGGGGGGGGGCCGGGGGTCGACGGCATCACGTGGTAGCGGACGGCGGAACACGTTCCATTCCATTCCGATCGGCTGAACGGACGGATGGCGCGGCGCTTTACTAAGTCCCGGAAGTTTCAATTTAATCGGGACTCTCTCCTCTCGATCCGCTTCCCATCGGAGACCGTCATAGAGCTCATGAAGTTTCTAGACCTTTCATTATACGCCGGTGAAAGCATTCGCCTCTCTCCAACCACGCGCGACGATGACTACGGTGATGATTGTGACCATCACTAAGTTTCACGTAATTATGAAGACAATTTCAGGATCGATTACAGAGTTCACTAACTGCAGTTAACGATTATTTGCAGCTATCCATAGCTTCGTCTTATTTATAAATAAAGGCGGAAAAATACAGTTAATGTACAACATTAATTGTTGAAGGCATCCGAAAGATTTAACATTCTTTTTGCGTTAGTTCTCCCGTTCGAAAAAAATAATCGCGATTATAAATGAATATACATATATTTGAAAAATGATTAAAATAGATTCACAATAACTGAGCTATATATCAAAATTTATTCAATTTTTAATTATTTAATTATTGTTCTCTACGTTATAATTTTTTATTCTTTTATTAAAAACTACTTGTGAATTTAAAAAATCGAAACTTGTATTCTCACTGAAAGTCTGTACTTTGATTGGACTCTGGTTGCGCCTAAAAACAGGATGATAGCCTTTAATGGCGGAGCAACGTCTCTCTTTCTCTCGAAGACGCCGGTCTGTCATCATACGGAGCCTCGGATGTGATTTCTACCACGCCTTCACGTTCATCTCACGGCACCGTCATCGCTTTTTCTTACGTTACTCTTTCTCTCTTTTTCTCTCTCAGCATCGCCGTCGTCGTCATTGCTATCGTCGTTGCTATCGTCGAAGAGGCCGTTGCCCAGATAGACAAGCTGGCTGACTCGCTGGCTGGCTGGCTGGCTAGCTGGCTGGCTGGCTGGCTGGCTGGCTGGCTGGGAATGATGGATACCGCCTGTTTTTCGTTCATTTCAGCGGGCGGCCGCTCTCGCCAGAAGCTCTCGCCTTTATCCCGCTGCGTTAGCGAGGCTTTGCCGCTGATCCTGGAAGCACGAACTGCTCGAAATCGTGCGGAGGTGGAGTCAACACCCCGTGCCGCTTCGCTTTTTCTCCCTGCCTGCCTGCCGTCAGTCTCTCGCTTTCTCGCGCTTTCTATGCCGTCTCGTTTCCTCTTTACAACCGCCACCTCGCTTCGTCTCTCTCTTCCGCTTTGCTTTCCTCTCTCTTTCTCTCGCTCGCTCTCGCGCGCGCACGGAATCGCCTCGTTTCCTCGCTACAGGGTAGATATGTATGCGCGCTCGCGTAATAGCCTCGTTCCTGCCGTGCTCGATGGTAGATACGTGCCGCGTCGCGCCAGCCGAGCGCTGCTCCAAGAGTTCAAGTCCGCGCGATAAACGGTGCCGTGCACCGCGTCGAGCGTCGAGCCACGCCGAGTTGCGGAGCCACGCCGGGGCCGGAGCCGGGGCCGGGGCCGGGGCCGGGGCCACGCCGCGCCGCGGCGACGAGTCGAGCCACGCCGAGAGCGGAAGAGCGGGAGAGCGCGGCGGCGGCCACGCCGAGGCCGAGGCCGTGCTACGTCGCGCGCGCAAGCGGATGCCGGGTGCCGGGTTGCTCCGTGCCGCAACGGTGGTACAGCCGCTGGCAAAAAGACGACGAGACGAAAGCCGAGCGAGTGAGAGCTTTTACGGACCTTTTCCGTCCGTATGTTCCGTCGATCGGAAATCGAAGCGGGATCGAGCCCGGGATACCGACGAGATATTGAAGATGCAACGTCAATTAATATCCGCCGTGCGTAATTCGATGGTAATGGAACGGGCGAGGCTTTCGTTACCGGTTATGCCGGCTTTTGTTTGCGATTTATTATTTATCGGGCGCGATAGTTTTTGCGGGCCAGATATTTTGAAAGATATTTTGCGTCGATTCTCTCTCTCTCTCTCTCTCTCTCTCTCGCTGATTTTGCGGTCGGTAACAGATACAATTACTCGATGAAAAATATATATATATATATATATATATATATATATATATGTATAAATTAATGTATAAAGTCTTTTGTATTCGTAATAAATGAGGAATAACGAATGGATTTTTTGGAAATTTTTGATATCTTACTTCGAATCGCAATCTTGATATATTTTTACATTTACGATATTTTTCTAATATGAATGGTAACTTGAATTGCTTTTAGCGTTTTGCTGGGAAATTTCAAATTTTTATGCGAAAAAATAAATATTGGACGTTTTTTCGACGAAACGCGTTCAGTGACGCGCCGGACGAATGCAGGCAACCAATTTTAGCCGATTCAAAATTGAAAATATTTATTCCATCACGTTGTTAGAAAAATAATAGATAGAAAAACGATCAAGAGTAAAATTGATTAAATAATCCGCGCTAATCATTATTATCTATCCTTAGATCACAGTGGAACGGATAAATAGAAGCGATTTCTCTTGAAAATACATTGTTCCGTACTGTAGACTTTGCTTTAACTTTCCTCGCTACCGTAGAAACCGCGTCAGTTAAACGCCGAAGAGCAGCCAAGCATCTTTTGGCGCGACCTGTAAGCGGTCTCAAGTGGCGTTCGTTTCCACGGAACCGAAAGAGAAAGACAGTGACAGACACGAAACGGAAAAGGAGCCAGCGAAAGTGAGATAGGAGCGGAGAGAACGCGGGAGCCGTCGCCGTCGCCGTCGCCGTCGCCGTCGCTCGGTTATTTATCACGCGCCGCGCGGTTCTCCGATCGTATCCGTTCCTCCTCTCGCTTGCTCGTGGCGGGTGGCGGGTCCCTCATCCTGCTGCCAGTTCTCTCACCGACTGATCCTCGCACCCCTTTCCCTCGTACCCATGGTGCACGGAGAGCCTTCATCCCACGACGATCCGGCTGTCCGAGAACCCATTGCGACGACCAGGAGGGACTCGTTACGAGCGTCCCAGGGTCCCTTTCTCCCTTTCCTCCTTTTCCTCCTTTTCCTCTACCCCTTCTTCCTGAAACCTCGGATCGTGTCACGTCGTTCTCGCAACCTTCTTCTTCCACTTTGCTATCTCTTTCTTCTTTCGTCTCTCTCGCTCTCTCTCATTTCCCCGCCTTTTTTTCTCGTATAACTCCCCGGAGAGGGATCGAGTCCTCTCGCCTCTCGTGCCAAGCATGTATGTATACATACACCAGATACATGCGGGCATATATGTAGTCACGTGCGTTCTGGTAGATAGCCGTGGGGCGAGCGAAGACGGAAGGGGGTAGGAAACTCGTGCGGGAAGAGCGCGGTTATTCGAATCTCACGCCGGATATTCGCGAGCACGACGCGGCGCCCACCGACGGTGACGTATTTTTTTCTTTTTTTCTTTCCCTTTCATTTTTTTTTTATTTTTATATTTTTATTCCATTGTACTCGCGTCGTGTTCTCTTGATGTTTTCACGATAAGTTGCGTAATAAGAAAGCTCTCGTCTACTCTGTGTAAAAAAGAAAAAATTAGATAATTAGTCCGGGTTCACGATTTATGCACTCGAGCGCAAGAAGTTCGATGACCTTCACGTATATTCTGATTGTCAGTAAGAATATTCGCTTTTCGATATGATGAAGAATAAATATTCCAGAATGAAAAATTTCTAAGCTCTTCAATTTTTAAAAATAAATGTTTCGATTTTTTTACTCCTGTGATTGATTGTTGTAGATTGTTATTGCTTCTTATTTTTTTTTCCATTTTAAGAATTATAGTTAAAATGTTAAGCTTTAACATGAATTTCTAATAATAAACGGATCATATTTCATCTCGCGCACGCGCGCAGTTTATATGAAACGTACTCTTAATCCCAATATTTCTTGGCATTTACCGAAATTAAGACGGTACTGAGTCTTCACGGAAATAATTATCGCAAAGGGAATGTCTGCTTTCCTTGTTCTTTTCTCTTCTCTCCCTCATTTTCTTCCCTCATCGATTTGTTACAAAATCGGAAAAAAAAATTGAAGCTCCGTTTGCCGATGGAAAAAAAGGATATCCTTCAGGCAATCGGGGGAGAGTGGAATTCTCGCCCTGTGCTTAATGCTGTACGGAGGTGTGATGGTTGGCGATTGGAATTAACGACTTGGCGACCGTATTGATTATTCCGTCTTCTCTGGGGTCTTCTCTTATCTTCCTCCGCTTAATTTTTCGCCTGTCTCTTCCTTTCTCCTCTTTCCTCTTCCCTCTTCGCCTTTTCGATGAATTTGATGATCTTTCATTTGTTTCCGCGAGACTAACGGCCTCTTTTCGGGTGAGAATGCTGCAACTATCCCCGTCTTAATCTTTCCGTTCAAATCTTCCACAGTTGCATTCTCATCCTCTCTCCTCGCTCTTTCTCTCTCTCTCTCTCTCTCTCTCTCTCTCTCTCTCTCTCTCTCTCTCTCTCTCTCTCTCTTTTTCTCTCGTTCCTATCTTTATATCCTGGCTTAAAGGATTCGACCATTCCTCGCTTATGCCGTCTAGTTCTTTTTTTCTTATGAGTCCATTCTTTCCTCTACCACTTTTATTTGCGAGCCCACGGAAAAGCGACCTACTACTAGGACAGTTGCGATCTCGCAAGAAAAAAAATCATTAGCAGACAAAAATTTTTGTTTTGATATTTTATATTTTAACTCAAATTTTTTAGGCAACAGGAGAGAGAGAAAGCGAGCGTATATACGCTCATACATATATCTTAAATTTCTAAATATATTATACATACATAATTACACTTTCACGGACGTGATGTGTTCTCGAGAAAACGGTTATATCTTTCATTTTTTATTTTTATTATACCATATAATTTGTTTTTCATATACATATATATTCGACATGTACAATCGTTGTATGTGCGAAACTTTGCTCGATAAAAACGAGAGGAATCAAAAGTTTACTCATACCTTATATACTACTGCTCAATAATTTCCGGTGAGACTATATTCGCGTTCTATCGACAAGACGACGAGGACGACACGAAGAAATGGGAGGTAAGATTATTCTTGGAAAAAGATCGTGGCGAGGTAGGACGGACGAGCTGGGTCGCTCCTCTGGTCGTTATCAGAGAGGAACCTTCTCATCGTTCTCCCTGGGCACTTAACCGGCTACCGCTTGCCGAAGGAAAAAAGGTCGGGGATATAGAGAAAAATGGACGAGACGAGCGGAAGGTTCGGTCCGGTCGGGGTCGGAGTCTGAGCTCTCGATATCCTGCGCACGGGTCGACATTCGTCTTCGTCATTCTGGAAAGGAAGCTCGAGAGTCGAAATCCTTCGCTCTCCTGCGCACTCAAACATGTGCGAGAATATTTCTCGTCCTCTCGCTATATATTCTTTTATTTTTTGCGCAAAAAAGAGGTGGCAATCTGTTAATATTACAAAATATATTTGTAATATTCGAATTAAAATTCTTTGAAAATATATTTGCGCCCAAAATTAGATAATCAAATAAAGTTGAATGAAGAAAGATCTTAAAGAAAAAGAATCGGAATAAATAAATAAAATTTTAAAATTAACTTAAATTATTGACGAGCAAAACGCTGTTAATGGTGCGCAAGTATTTTATGTAACAATTAATTTATTATAAAATCGTACGTTTCGGTCAACTTTATGAGTTTCTTATTTTTTATTTGTTTTATTGATTATGCCAGCTGAAATAAAATTTTGCTATATATTAAATTTTTGTGAGAACCTTTAAATTGCTAATTATATTACAAAACTGTTAATATTGATGTTTTTGTTCAGAATAGTCAATTCCTTAAACTATATGAAAAATTAAAAAAAAAAGAACATGCAGTGAATCTAGGACAATTTATACAAGTGAGATGTATTATTTAGAAATATTTTTTTACTAATTCTATTAATATTGTTTAATCATGTATGTAAATTAAAAAAAAGAAGGCTAATAATTTTTATAAAAAATAAAGTTAAAAGGCGGAAGGGAAGGCAAAGCTGATTCGAAGTGGATATCGTTTGTTCTTCGCGACATCGCTGTTTCTCATGTAGTTGCAAAATTCTTGACACGTTTATGTAATTCCGTGAGCATACAAACGGTATCTTCCGCGAAAACGAAGGACCGTCGTGGGAAGGCGCGCTCATTCCCGGGAATTTCCGTCGTAGAGTCTCGCAAAGGTCGATCCGAAGGAGTCGTCGCTTCGGGAGGGGAGTTGAAACGAGCTGACGCCGTGTGCAGGCAAATCCCCCGCAGGATCCTTAATCAGGCCTGACGCCTCGCCGGCACGTAATACGGGATAGAAGCTTCAACCTCGTTTCTCTATCCTCTAACCATCCTCACTCGAGCGAGCCTAACCTTACCTGTCGGTCTCGTCTACGACTCGAAATTCTTCAAATCGCGAAAAATTGACTTTCCCCTAAATTATTCGAAAGTTTTTTTTTTTTTAGATACATTGAGATTAGTTACACATATTCGAGTAAAATTATCGATTATATTCGAGTAAGAATTATGTAAACATTACGACATCGTGTATATATATGTGAAAATTATATTCTTATGCATTTCTTCATTTATTGTCACGCGATTAATCCATCAATAAAAAAAAAAAGATACAAGTATATTAGACATAATATAAAAAAGTAAAAAGAAATAATAAAAAAAATAATAATTGATATAAATAATAAATACTTCAAAATAGTTTCATTTAAAATATTTATTTAAAATTATTTTAGTGAGTAATATAGGATTTACTGTAACTAAATTAATCTCAAACTGATAAAAACAAAAGAAATTTATATGAGCAGAAGTCTATGGCATTAAAATAAATCGCTTGAAGAATACGCACGAGCACAGAAACAATTGTATTTTAAAAATATAATAACATAGAGATAAGATACTTATCTGACAAATAAAAATTCAAACGTTTGATCTTAACTTTTTCTATTCCTTTTTTGTTACAATTATAGAAATAACTTCCCATAAATTAAAGTTGCGTTTGATTACATATAACACAAGAATGAATTTCATTATTTCGAATGGAACATTATATCTGATTTTTAGATATGTTGTTATCTGAATTCATCAAGAACTATCGATTGATTTAGGTTTTATCATATAAAAAATTTAATTTCAACTTTCTTAACACACACACACACACACACACACACACATGAAGCAAAATTCACGAGAAAATAATTTGTGAATTAAATACATATATTCTTTAAAAAGGGTCTTCAGAAAGATTTTCAGAAAAAAAAGTAGCAAGTTTTATTCTCGGTCTTTAATTTATTCCTCGATTCAACCATCATCTCGCCTAGCACGATGCATGGCATACTAATAGAGACATTTCTTTGGCGTACACCGACGACCATTACGAGGCTTGCTATTTGCAGATTTCATCTTGTTTCTCCTACGAAGACTAACACGAAGAACTTGTCGACGATGAGGGAAAGGGGAAGGCGGGAGAAGGCGAGTCACCCTTTTGCCTGTCTGCAGGCTCCTTAATCAGGCGCGTCGCGTGGCTGGCACGTAACACGGTATAGGTTCAACCCCACTTCCTCTCGTCGATACCGACGACGTCAACGACGTCGGTAATCGGTAACCTCATGCCACTCACATTCTTACATGACTATGTCTGTGCGTGTAGCACGACAGAGCGGTAAAATGCCTACGGTGTGGCATTGGAGGGTTGGAGACTTCGGGGATAGGTAAGGGTTATGGATCGGAGACTTTGTTTAAGCTGATGCCACCATCTACTCTTATCCGACTCGTGGCGCGTCCAGGCCGACCATGCATTTTTCAATCCTCGTCTTACGACGAGAATTTCAAGACCGAGTCTAAAAGATGGGAGAGACGCTTCGAGAGTTGGAAAAGTGTTTTTAATATACTAACGGTTGACAATTATTATTTGCTAATTATATTTTAATTGTACTAATTGTCTTTGAATCTTTTAAAAATTTGTATTAATAAGAGACTAATATATGTAATTTTAGAAACAAATTTATATAATACAATTGCTTTCGTTATTAATTACTATTTATATTGTTCTTTTTTCAAACGTGTCTTTTTATATGCAATATACTTTTTGATAGCTAATGTATGTGATATTAATTATGTGTAAAATTAAAACATTCATTTCCACAATGTTATAAATCAGGAAATGAGATAAATCATACTTTATTATACACACAGTTTATTTTATTTGTCACGTATTATTGCAATGAATCAATTATTTTATTTCATTTTCAATAAAAGCTTTAATCAGTCTTTAAATATAATGGAATATACAAAATTAGAATAAAAATTATGATCCACTTTACAATCATAAAAATAATATTAAAACAATTGAATGTTTATTTGACATTTAATAAATATACGAAATATTAGATTTTTTTCTAAAAATTTAAGTCTATAAAGTCCCATAATTATAACATTATTACACACATGTATACATTTTTACATAGAACACACACACACACACACACACACACACACACACACACACACACACACACACACACACACACACACACACACACACACACACACACACACACACACACACACACACATACATATATATATATATATATATATATATATATCAGATGTTATGTCTGCTCATAACGGACACTTACTACTTACATAACTGTCCAAAGAAATCATCATTACTCGTATAAATTTGAAAGTTCAATTTGAACCGAGAGAAAATAAAAAAAAAAGATTTTTTTTTTTTTTTTTTTTGTTAAAAAATATAACATCGCATTACATTCGTAATAATGTATTCCGATCGGGGAGGAGTCGGGGAGAGGGAAAGAGAATCCCCTTTCGCATATGAGCCTGCAGTAGCACCACGCCGAAGCCACGGCGGTAACTCCTGATTATCCCTCGGTCTCGGATTTCGAGCGGGACTTCCTGGGCTTATCGAGCCATAGCCAATGGTCGTCGATGCTGCATCGCACAAGGCACCATCGATCCAGGTTCGAAAGCAGATATCAGGCGTATCAGCCGCTTCTGCCTCTTCCCCACCCTATCCTCTTCTGTCCGCGTCGCTCCGTGGCCCCTGCCACTCGAGGATTACGGCGTTGGGACCGGCCTTTCCCCGAGTCCTCGAGTATTATCGAGCTCGACACGGAGCTGCATCGAGAGGCATCCGCCGCTCTCTCATATTCCTCGCCACTGTCGCTTCTTGTGCGTCTCCTCTCGTCTCTACTCCACGTTGGTTGCTTTCCCGTTCATCCTGAACATGAACCTTCGTGGTTCTCGCATCGAAGCTTCTTCAAAATCACACGTGTATTTTCCTATTTATTCTTTAATTCTCTGTTACTCTTTTAATTTATTTTATTACTCTTTTATTGTTTTCTATTCTTTTTTTCTCCCTGTCTATTTCTCTGAGTTTTTTTCTATTAAATTCTTGTATTGTTCTTAACGTTTCACACATCTGTCGGAAATTTTTTTATCTTAGAATATTTTCTATGTTTATTAGTTTGTATGTCACTCGTGATTTTACTGGTGATCTGAGTACGTCACATAATGTTGTATATTTGAATTTAAACATAATCAATTTTTTTGTTATTTGTTTTAATTTTTATTGCACTCTCTTAAATGTATTTAATGTATTATTACTGATAAACAATGATTCCAGTAAGTATATAATGCTGCGAATAGTGAAATTTTACCGACAATAATAAAAATCGTAATATTGGTTGATTTTTCAATTGTAATTTTACCTCTAAGCCATAAAAGAGTAAACATAAAATAAAATAATATATAAAACGGAAGAGCAAGGAATATGAGTGTTTTTTCACTAAAAAAAATATTGATTGATTTTTTAAATCTTGTCTATATTTTAATCAGTGATATTGTCGCTGATTTAGAAAAATAGGAAAAAATATCAAGAAGGGAGAAAAATCACAACGTGTTTCTTGTTTATTAACTAATCGGATATTTAAGTTTAGAAAATCACTTAAAAATTATTTATATCATTAATGTTATTACATTTAAAAGTAAAAATGTTTACACTATTCAATATGTTGATTTTATGCTTTTCTAGGCAGAAATTATTTGCTTTTTTTTATGAATTCTTTTTTTTCTCTATTTTTTTGTTAAAATTTAGAGCAGAAATTTTTTGATAAAACGAGCATTGTTGAATGCTCTTATTTTGCTTTACAAAATAGATATGAATATTGATTTGCAGTTAACACTTTTAATACATGTATTTAACGCTCACTATCAGTTAAGGTTACTGATATCATGCAATGGTTTTGTTTTTCCGTTAATAAAAATTTCCACTTTTGTTTAGATCGCGTGTCGAGTAGTTTCACTATCACATATTTTCGAAAAGATCGTTACAATCGCAGATAAATTGTTCAATGCTCTGATAATTGCAACATGCAGCAGAAGATCTTTAAATCATTGGGTGATTCTTTATCTTAAGCAGGGCGACGAAAACAAAATAATAAGATCTCCTAATTTGTGCTTTTTATAACGTGAGGCTGGACCAGGCGCGCTGGAAATTCTCATGATAGTATTTCGCATCAATTGTTCTGTTTCTTCTTAAACTCATCTTGAGTAGTCGAGCTTTTTTACATTGGTGATCGACAATTCCTTTCCGATGATTGAAAGGAAGAGGTCACAGAGGGATAGTTCTTGTACTTCCCATAAAAGTGATGTAACTGTGTGCGCGGAAGAGTGGGTCGCGATGGGTGATCGTCGTTACTGACTTGCGTCGATGCTTCGCACTTTACAGAGTTTCGCAGAGTCCCGAGAAACTTACCGCTCTGTTGCAAGTATGAAAGTTTCTCGCACAATGTCCTAGTAGTCATTTTAATAGTGAAAGAATTTTACAAGTTAGTACGGAAAATATCATGCTGGCTTTAAAATTTTGCTTAATTCGAATTCAAGATAGGGAATGCAAGTTATCATGATGCCTGCAATAATAATATATTGGCTTTTCCATTGTTGATATTGAAATAATTCTAGAAAATTTTATATTAAAAATTACTGCGCTCAAAACAATGATCTTGCAACTTCAACAAAAATTTTCTAGGTGTAAAAAATTAACTGAAACAGATAAATTATTAGCAGATACGCTGATACGGCATATATTTTGCACTTGATCAATTTAAATGACAGAAACAGAATTTATATCTGTACTATTAGTGTAATTTAGACAGAAAATTTGTCTGTGATATCTATCTATCTTTAAGGCTTATTGTCAAGGACAATTATATTTGTGATTAATATTTGGCAATAGAATCTAAATTTTCTAGAGGTATTGCTAGAATATGCTGCTATAAATTCTATACGTGACAAACAATATTCTAACAGATACAAAAAGTAGCGATAAATTTGAATTGAGACATCTAGAAATCTCTCTACATTAGCCAAATATTTTTTTCGAGTGATACTTTATTCTTTTCATTTTATACATTTCGTTTATATATATTTAATTTTTATTTTTCTTCTTAACTCAGGTTTTTATTTCTTTTTTCACATTTCTCTCTTTTCGCTTTTTTCTCGAGGTATTGCTAGAATATTGCTGCTATAAATTCTATACGTAACAAACAATATCCTAACAAATACAAAAAGTAGCGATAAATTTTAATTGACACATCTAGAAATCTCTCTACATTAGCCAAATATTTTTTTCGAGTGATACTTTATTCTTTTCATTTTATACATTTCGTTTATATATATTTAATTTTTATTTTTCTTCTTAACTCAGGTTTTTATTTCTTTTTTCACATTTCTCTCTTTTCGCTTTTTTCTCGAGGTATTGCTAGAATATTGCTGCTATAAATTCTATACGTAACAAATAATATCCTAACAAATACAAAAAGTAGCGATAAATTTTAATTGACACATCTAGAAATCTATCTACATTAGCAAAATATTTTTTTGAGTGTTTCGTTTATATATATTTAATTTTTATATTTCTTCTTAACTCAGGTTTTTATTTCTTTTTTCACATTTCTCTCTTTTCGCTTTTTTCTCTCTCCTCGTTCGTCACGTCATACCGTAGTCCTGCCACCTCCATCAAACTGCCGGCGCCTCTAGAGCAGCGGCAGACAGCCGCCGCTGCTACACGCGCACGTATCGACACTCACACGCGACACAGACGTAGCACGTCTCTGTGTCAGGCATACAGATGGATACGGATGTCACGTCAGTAGCGCGGTTCTCCACTCACCATCCTCTCCGTTCACCCAACCCCTTGCTCTCTCTGTGGCACGCACTCGGCTTGATTCACTCTTTTTCTCCTTCCTTCTTGCGCCAGCTCTCCGTCTCCTTTCAGGGATGTCGGCGGTGAGATGATGAGAAAGAGAGCCAGAATATAGAGAGAAAAAGAGAGAGGGAGAAAAAGAGAAGCGAACAACCGCACGAACTGAAGCACTGTATCCCTCACGTCCTGTATACAAGGTATCCTAAGTATCACGGATTTTTTCTCGACTATAGATTCTTGTAAAAAATGGTAGTAATTTTGTCACCAAATGTAAGTTTGTGATCTTTTTATAAATTTTTTTTTTTTGTATAAAATATTCTAATAATAATGGTGGAATTTTGTATCGTTAAACAAAATTGATAACGTTCAAATGAGAACAGGATATTAAATACGCATATAAAAATTGTAATTTTAACAATAGAAAATTAAATATCTTAACATATAAAACTTTTAATTTATATTTTATTCAAGTAAAATTCATTTAAATTCTAAATTTTATTTTATTATTATTTTTGATTGCTAGTAATTTACATTGTCCGTGTATTGAAATATATCTGCACAACACACACAGTTGTCTAATATATAGTTTGATCTTTGATATATGTGATTAAGAGAAAATGCGTGATTTCTGGAACACGTTGTATATTGCTGCTTCATGGCCTCAACCCCATTTCTACGCTGAACGGCATCGCGCACTCGCCTGTCGTCTCTTTCGCCGGCTCTTCCTTTCGCGCTGCTGTTGGCGAAACGATATATTGGGTGACCGGTAAAAACACTGTTTTGAATTTATACTAAAAAAGTTTTATTTAATAAAAGATATATCGAACGGAAAAGAAGGAAGTTATTAAGAGAAAGTTCAAACTTTTATTTTAATTTAAATTCCATCAAAATCTAAAACTTGTTTATTGTTTGCTCAAGATTCTCGCAAATAAAGGTAAGCAAGTGCTTAGTCTTCTATGAAATATGTAGCTTTCAAATTTTTCAAATTTATCTTTTTTTGTTACATCATCTTTCCGATTGCCCTTTATATCCTCAACGTTGAAATATTTCGTGCTTCTCAGCTCACCCGTTGTACATTACATCGGGGGGGTCCAGCGACCGCCTAACTGCGCGCCTCCGAGTTCGAGTCTAGAACGACTCGAGTCTGGAAAGGAGAATGGGGGTTGGGAACGGTTCGGAATCTCCGTTACCGCTTTCTCGTATAAGGGCGACTACTCTCCGATATCCCGGCAGCCAAGCTGGGATCGTAACCGAGAAACCGTTCGCTCGGGAAAAACGTGCAGCGCGTAGCCATGTGGGCGATGATGTAAAAAGTGCATTTATCGTCGAAAATGTATGTAAAATGACTTCAGAAATGTACGAAATAAGAACATTAATATTAAACGATATATAATAAAAAGCGATAAAAATTGTATTTTTTTTTCTTAAATTTGTATTAAAAAATCTGCAATTATATATAAAACATATTTTTTGAATATCATTAGATAGGTGAAAAAAAGAACGTAAACTACTACAACAACAAAATAGTCAATTTTTGTTCATGATTAATAATAAATATAATTTATAATAAATTTTATAATATTACTAGAATATATGAGAGGAATATTATATAGTAATATAAAAAAATTCTGAATCTCATCTGGATTCCTAATAAGAAAGACTACAGAAATGTTTATAGATACTTGTGAAAGAAGTGTCTGTGAGAGTATTGCGTTTGTAGAACGTTCTTTCAATGATTTATCACATTCATATATGTAGTTACAGAATAATGGGATAATTTCACGATAATTTCAACTATCAATATATTATATGGTATTATATAAAAAAATGTATAAATTAACGGTATGTTATATAACGCGGATTTAATAAAATTAAAATTAAACGAATTTTCATTGTACTTTTGATTTATGCTCACACTTTTCAGGTACATATTATACGTGACGCTTCGCCGTAAAAAATTAAAATTGAATATCAAAGGTATGAGAGAGAAGTTAGATCGCACGGTGCAAGTTAGAGTTATTTTTAGTATGATTTTTAACAGGAATATAAATTACATTTCTGGATAAATTCGCCGACCCCGTTTACGTCTCTCGAATCCGCAACTCTTTCGTCGCGAGTCTGAATTCGAAAAAGCGAGATCGGTCGTGACAGCCGCAAAGGGTGAGTGAACTCGCACGCGACGTTATCGCGTCCGCCGAGCAGCGCTAATTCGACGTCAAACGGACGTGTCGCGTCGCGTCGCGTCGCGTCGCGCTGCTCTCGACTCGAAGCCGACGTCCGTCGCGCCGCTCGTGTCACAGGAATCCAAAAACCCGCGCGCGAATATGTCAGAGCGCAATGTGTACACACGAGGGATCTGTTGTCTCCGACTATACCTTGTATACTCGATTTCTTTCCCAACGGAACACCCCGTATGCGACGAGTGTCACGCATAAGTGTAACATGCAAACGTGCTCGCGTTCTCTCCTCCTTTTTTTCCGTAGAGTACGGAATGTGTAGCTGGATATATAAATGTGCGACATCTTATTGCATAGTTTGTTTCATCTATTTTTTTTTTATTTTTATTTATTTTTCGACCCAACGTACGGTTGTATCTGTATCCATTCGCATTTTTTTCCCTTTTCTTATTTCATTCGTTCGTCAGTACAATAAATCGGCCACGGAAAATAATATTCCATTGAATGATAATAACACGTGTTATTCTCTATAGTGAGATGTGAAAAGTTATTCGAATAATATTTTAAATTTTAATTTAAATAAGCAATTATATAGTTACCAAAAGGTTTTTTCATAAAATTTTTAACCATATAAATATCGATATTTAAAATTATTTTTATTATAATCGCGTCATTTATATTATAAAGTTTGCATTCTTTATCAGCAATGCACAGATTGCTTTATAATATTTTATTTTATAAAACATAAATATTGAATTTTTAATTGAAAATTTTTTTTATCTTTTATACAATTTTTGTACATCTTTATCTTTTTCCACCTGAAAACATTTAATGAAAAATACAGCTAAAGGCGGAATCATTTTTTTTTAAGTAATTTCTTTCTACTAACTGAAAACTCTTTTATTATTATGTATAAGAATTGCTCATGTAAAAGGGTGGCGAGCTATTATGTCAAAACAAAGCAGTCTTCTTTTTTTTCTTAAATTAATAGATTCTTTCTCTAATTAATATTGTTTTAATATTCAATTAGTTTCTTAAAATTCAATTAGATTTAAAAGGTTCATTTAAGGCTATCTGATTAACCCTTATTCCGTACTGATGGATCATTTTTGTCTGTGATTTTTCTAACAACGTCAATTTCTCGAAAACAAATAATCATAAAATAATATATTGAAGTAAATTATTTTTCAAATTTATTATTTTAGAATGTTCAAGGAAGGTATATACATTTGTTCAGATTTTCTAAAACACTTTTACATATTAATAAACTTATCGAAAATACGCTGACCCACCTGTACAGTTAGAAGGTGTCAAAAATAACAATACGGAGTAAGAGTTAAAGATCAAAGAAACAGGTACACACTATCAGAACAACCTAGTAACTATGTCGAAAATTAAATTGTTCCATATATTGTGTTGAATTGCGCGACAGTGTCTCTCTGTCCCCTTGGCAAGCACCCATAGATATGTAAGAGGCAAATCTTGGTCGATGACGGCGAGACATTCTCTTTCTCATTATACGGTGCGCGCGGCCGGCCGACCGGCCGTAAATCGTCGCTCGATGCACAGGCTCGATTTACGCGTGTAATGGACGCCGCCTCGTTAAAGTCGTTCCGCTGGACGGCTCTCGATGTAGCGCGGCGCTTATAGCACGGTGAGGCACGAGGCGTGGCAAAAGAGAGATGGTCGGAACGCGATACGAGATACGAGCGCCTACGATCAGAGGAACGTTTTCCGCCACGAGAAAGGCGCGTAAGATTGACCGCGATTTTTTGCACCGTCAGTAGTAGACGTAGCGTAGTAGAAAATGATTAACCGCATCGCGATGAACAGCCATCCGTGATGAAAGGTCAAACGGCGCACTATGGCTGTAATTTATCGTGATCGGGAATGATGATTGCGCGTTATGGCAAAAAGGTGCGAATGTGTGTATGTGTCTGTGTACTGTTTATGTACGTAAGAGGTTTAATTACGTGTGTGTAAGAGGTATATCATGGCGATTTTTTAATCTTTTCGCGTGTAATGCGAGATATCTCGATGGTTAATAAACCGCGAAATATATCTCGCCAATGTAAAAATAACGCTTTTATAATAAAACAGTCGTATCGTTGAAAAGAACAAATTTTCATGAATCAATTGTATAATTTTATTATAATTTAAAAAATATGCATTTAATCCATAGAACATTTTTGTATATATGCGTATGTATGTATGTATTAAATGTATATTTATTATAGATTAATTGTAGATTTATTTCTTAGAAATGTGGCATTCAATTTGAAGAATTTAGACTAAAAAATAACTTATAAAATAATATATAAATTTTTTACTTTTTGCGTTTAACTCTAATTTATATGAAGATTTCAAGATACGAAAAACCAAAGAATTATTATCTACATAAAACATATAAAACATTTTGAATTACTGACGATAAATTTCAATAAAATTTTCACAAGTTTCAATTAAATTGGAATTAAGTAGCTATTTTTGTAAAATTGTCGTTATATGTCACTTGTTTTAATGGCTATATTAAAAAATCGAAGATAAATCGTAATTTTGAGCAGCGTAGATATGAAAATAGTTCCTTTCCTCTCCTCTCATCTTATTAATCGCAAGAATCGTTACAACAAACGCGAGCAGAAGTGTGGGTGAGTTTTAAATGTGAAATTCGATTTGCTGGTCAATACCTACCATTCAGCCCTCGATGCTACGTCACGTTCTACTTTTAGATGATTATAACGCCTGCATTTGCGAACTATCGCGCATCAATGACCAATCTGCTACCAGTTACACGTTACATGGCGCGTGTCCGGGACACAGGATATTCACGAATGCGCCGAAATGCGTGTCGCGTATAAAAACCTGCATTGCGGTTGTTACACGCGGCCAAGCTCTCCCGGCTCGCTGTACGGGAAATCGTCCGTGCGTGTCGCCGCATTTATTGCGAAATCCGTAATGTCACATTCCGCGGTTACCGATCCGTTACCATCGACGCGCCGACGACGCGTCGTGACGCGTCGAAAAACGCGGATGATTGATCGATCGCGGGAAGCGTGCAAATGCGACTGGGGAGAGAAAAAAAAACAAAAACAAAAGCGATGTAAAATAAGAGGAGAAAGGCGCGAGCGCCGCTAATAAATAGACGTGATCGATCGTGTGATCAATTACGAAAGCAGGGGCAACGTTTCGTGAAAATGGATACAATTATCGTCGTTAATGATGGTGATTTTATGACGTAATTTTATAACTGAATGTTTTTTTTTTGTTTTTTTTTTTTTTTTTGAAGAAGAAGAAAAGTTACATCATGTATTTCAAATTTCTTGGATTCAAGTATTCCCCGATCCTCTTTCTTCTCTTTTTTTTTTCTTTTCAGTTAGAAGCATATTTTATTTTTTACAAAATGTGACATTTTTTTAAACTTTTTAATACTGAATTTTAAATATCTTGAAATCTCTTTAAATTGTGAAATGTTGACATGACAGTTCGCTTAAATTAAATGAAAAATAAAATTATACATTTTATATGAGTGTGTGTTTTTTAGATTTCATTAAACTGAACAATTTTTGTTAAATAATCGGTGTCCGGCAACGTCTTCTTCAAGGCGTTGGGCATCAATTTTAGCTTTGTTAAACGCTGCTCAATTTTGTAAGCTTGAGTTAGAAAAAAAATCGTATGTTAAAAAATTGTATCTTTTTAAAATGTCTATCTTCTTTGTTTTATAGCAAATAAAAAATAATAAAATTAGACAGTGTTCAACAAAGTTTAACAAAACTGATGCTTACAATGAGTATCTTTAAGAGGCATCGCAGGACACTTGTTCAATTTAATGACCACCTCTTTAAGTTTTGCCACTGTCTGGAAACACTTTGGGTATAAACTAAAATATTTAATTATATAATATTTTAATATATATAAATTAAATATGAATATTGTTAATATTTGTGCTATGTAATTAATCTAATTATTTAATACACAACTTATAGTAACTCGTAAATATTTGATATAAATAGAATAGTTATGTAGCTTTGTGATAAGCTATTATCCTATACGTGAAATATATAAAACGATACATAGAATGATATGCGGAACATGGCGACGATAATGATGGAGCTATTTCAACATTACGCATTCTACCGCCCTTCGCGCAACAGAATATAAAATTACGATGAACACACATGTGGATACGCGCACATATGTATGCGTAATGCGACATTGACGATATCCATTGACGATTATATGCACAATCCGCCATTATGTTCGCGTCTTTGATACAAAATTCCGCGTGCACTACCAAAACGCGTTTATTAAATTAAGTACACTATAGCATGCGGAATATTTCGGAAATCATGAAACATCCTTTAATGAGAATTTTAACTAAAAATGTGTGAGACCTTTGAGAATTTATCGGGCCATTACGCAGAATAACTATGCGTTATTTAGAGAGTTATACGCTATTTCATAGATATGCTGTGATGATTAAAAAAAAATATTTCAATTTCTTCTGAATCATCACTTTTTTTAAATATCGCATCTTAAATAAACGGTTGTGTCGGAATAGTCTGAATAAAATAATTTTTTTGACAATAATTTTACGGTAAAAAGAAAGAGATTCTTTAAAAGGGTTGAAGAAGCCTGCTAAAATCAAGTCACGTTGGCATCCCGATGCCCATCATCCCTTCAGCTCGTTTCTGTCGCGACCCTCTTCGAGCTTTTATTTATGAGATGGCGTCGCGCGGCGTCCTCGGACGATATTAATTCGAACCCCTAAACGAGCAAAGAAACCCGCAGCCGCACGCGACGACACGTGCCGCATCGGAAAGAGAAACGAATGAGAGAACATACAGGCGTTGCGTGACGCGCTCGACAGTGTCGGATCAAGACCAGCCGCAATCACTATGATCCAATTGACTTGCAATTGGTAAGATAATGGCAGATTTATTATGCAGAACAGATCGCATCGAAAATAAAATTGCAAAAAAGCTGGAAATTTTTAGAGAGATTAAACAATAGTATTTCTTATTTTCTCTTATCAGTGGAGAGGTTGAAATTCTTAATGAATTATAATCTTTTTTTTTATCTTTTACTATAACTTATAATATTTTTTACAGAGCTAATAATTTTTCTTTGATTTATTGATTTGAGAGAAATAAATTTTAAATTAACTGAAAATATATAATATATTCGAATGCTCGCGATATTAGAATTAATTATTCCAATGATGAACAGAAAATATTTAGTATAACGGCATTATATAAAATAATTTTATAAAGTATAATGAATAAACTAATTCTAAGTCTATACATTTCCTGCAATATTTTTCATACTTCAATATATGTATATAATTATAAACTTGAATCAATTGTGTATATATATATACTTATAAATATAATCTAAATACAAGAATGTGTATGTTTCGAACAAAGCATCTCAATTCGCAAAATTAAATACAATTAATTATTATATACCTAAATGACAATATAATCGAGAAACTTACTTCTCTGCTAAGTATGTATACGCATTACATATTAGTCACACATCGAAAGTTGAAGTGAATTAGCAGCTGAGTAGCTGTGCAAACGGTGGAACGAAAGTCTCACACGCACGACTCACACGCCTCATTGAGATTCATCGCGATAGATTCGAGCAAAGCCTCCTTCGTCCGATCGGGAAGAAACTCGAGGTAGGAGGAAGGGGAGAGGGGGAGGGGGGAGGGGGGGAGGAAAGAAGAGCATTGTGTAAACTCTCCGAATGGGGTCCGTACACGCACGCACGTGCGTCACGATCGGATTAGGGGACCAGCGACCTCGTATACGCGTCCGCGTATAAGCGGCAGGTGCCCGTACAAACAAGCGCCCCCTCGGCTCCTCTTCCGCTTCGCGAGATTCCCGATGGCGCACCCTCGCCGCCACGAAGGACGACCCTAATGCCTTTAATCGAGTACCATGATGGTGGAGGAGAGGGGGGCGCGGGAAGGGAGGGGGGTGACAACAGCGAAACTTTCGATGATTCATCTCTTTCGGTGACGCGTGGCACCGTGACGCCACAGTCACGTCACGAGTCACGAGACGGTCTAATCCTCCTCGTGAAATTTCGTCGAAAATGCAGGAATGAGGAGTAGGTATATTCGCGTTTCGATAAAATTCAATCACATATAAGTATGTAAAGGTTTTTTGCGAATGTTGATTTGTCTCAGCATGAGAAGATTATCTGAAAGAAAAAAAAAATCTTCCTTTACGATAGATTTTTATCAATATTTCTATACATCTCTGATTGCATTTTATTTTAATCGAAGATTTTTATTCTCAATTTTTTGATCACCCGGTAGAGTCTCCAGACGATCGTGGATCTCGGAACGAGTGCGGGGACGTGAAACGACGAAGAGCGAAACGAGGCGGCAATGACGAGTCGGCGGTAAGAGGGAACGATGAAAGAGAGAGAGAGAGAGAGAGAGAGAGAGAGGGAGAGAGAAAGAGAGAGAAATAGAGGCGGAGAAAATACCGACGGCATTGGACGTCGCGTCGTTAACGGTAACGACGGCCACCGATTGTCCCAACGACGTCGGTTCTCGTCTCCTCCTCTCTCCCTCTTTCATCCCTCCATCCGACGATGCCCGGCGTCGAGTTTCGCCTTATTGCCGCGATAAATATAAAGCCTACTTCGCGAGATCGCCTATTCACCCTTTGGCCACCTCCCTTTGCTGCTTCGTGTTATTTATGCGGTTGGCGACAGATTTTTTTTCGATGAAATATACCGTTTTCAAAATGGCTCTGCGAGAAAAAGAAACGCAACTTTTTTTTTTTTTTTTTTTTTATTCTCAACTAAAATGATGAAAAATAAAATTTCTACATTTTGATCTAAATTTATTGAGAAATAAAATGTAACGTCGCGATTGAACGCGATGACGATAAAATTCCGAGCTAGTTTCTGATCTTTCTTCTTAATCGGAGTAACCCCGAAACGATATTGCAAGAATGATTGCGAAATCGCTGCAAGAACTTGAGGCGGCTAACGATAATAAAATATGAAATTGCAATAACCTGGGCTCTCGTAAGTTTATTAAGATCGTCGTTCGTCCCCGATTACGAGGCCGATATTACGGCCCGGGGACAGGGAATTGACATTAGAGATATTAGAGTCCCGGCGTTCGCGCCGTCGCCATCGTTATCATCGTCCGGCCGCGTTTAATTCCCGACGGGCTAAATATCGGAGTGACGTCGGCGATCGCGCCGACAGACCGCGTCATTAAGCTTATCGCTGTCTGTACACGAGCAGCCGTCTGTCACCAACCGCATCGCATCTCTTTCCTGAAATAGAATCTTAGACACGTGTGAACGTTGAACTTTGAAATGTTGCCCGTCTAGCATTAATCGCTCCTCTTCGTATCAGGTGTCTGACTAAGATAAATACTGACTACTTGGTCCGAAACGTCACCGTATTATTTTTTTTGCAAGAATATAATTTTACATATATACATATATATAATTTGTATATTTAATTTTACATATATACATATATAATTAGTATATTTCATTTGCAACGAGTTACATATTTTTTTCTTAACAATAATTGTGTTTTTTTATACCAATGTGATTTCTCTCATATATGTATATGATACATATGCATGTTTATATATATATATATATATCCATACATATATGTGTGACCAAAATTGTGAGAAATCGATTTGGTACGAAAAAATTAGAATAATTACATTAAAAAAAATTAAATCTTACATTTAAGAAAATTGGATCTTTTCGTGATGAAATTCAAGATCAATTTTTTTTCTCTCAAAACCTTAAACATTTTTTATACGACGTCAAGTCTCAAGTTTCGAAGAAAATTGTAATGTGGAACACCTTATGTATTTAACTTATAAGACATTTTTAAAACTTTTACACACTCTATTTGTATAAATCTGCTTTCTATTGATTGTAAGTGCTTTCATAAATAATTATTCTGTTTCAGGAACGAAATGTAGCACATACTCTATCATTCATACAATTGAAAGAACAGAGATACCAGAGACTGCGCTTCTATTATTGATAATGTAGTTGTGGATTTAATTGGACGAAACGTACATGTCAGAGGTAAATTCGAAATTTTTTTACTTTACCTAGTTCGTATTATTTGTCACGTACTCGCATCGCGAGTCGACAGATCGATTGACGGGGCGACGTGCGCCAAGATCGTCGACGTTCTCGTCGCTGACCTGAATATTTCACCGCCACGTCGCTGTGACGGCCATTCGACATTCGAGGTGTTGGAGTTCCACCTCGCGGCGTTATCTCCGTTTGTCGGGCTTGTGCCAATTTGAGAAATATTGCGAGATATTAGAAGAATTAAAGGGACTCACGCGCGCGTAAAGATTCTTCGAGTCTTTCTCTTTCTCTTCCCGACATTTCATCTACGATGAACAAACGATCTCGCTATTATTATTACTAAGCTATTAAATATACTCTTCCTGAAAAAAAATATTCTTTTAAAAAAATTATTTTCTTCTAAAATAACATTTTCAGATATTTTCTGAAAACGATAAAGTAAAATTGATTAACGTGGAATTAATATTGCAGGACATTACTGATATTGAAAATGCGTTAAAGAGAATCTCTCTCGGATCGAGCCTCTCGTTCGACCCCATGAGAGGGGGAACATTAAAGATATTAGAGGCGTTAAAGAGATACGCCAATGTCGTATTTTCCTGACAGGAGGGTGCAAAGCGCCTCTAGGGGGTTCCTCATATACTATGTGCGGCGTCCCCGGCTCCACGTGTTCGAGATGTGCGTGAGTCCGTGTATATATATATATATATATATATGCGCACTGATGTAATTAGAGTTGTATGCGCCCGTGGCGAGTATCTAACATCTCCATTTTGCCGCGAAATGGCATATGTAGAAATAAAATTAATATAACACGTACGCGTAATGATAATAAAATTATAATTGTAAGGTTTTAATATAAAAGAAATTTGTTTTTTAAAGGATAATCGCGCGTGCTTATTTTAAATTAAATCTGGTTTTTTTATTTATATGTATAACAGACAAGTAAAAATTAATTTATCTTTTAATTTACAATTTGAAGAGAAGAAAAGACGGAATTTATTGCAAAATCATATTTGCGCGGAAGATAATTGACATTTGAGTTAACTCTTTTTTTAGACAAGCGATGCTCAATAGCTCTCAATAAACGTCAAGATTAGTAATTAGATGCAATCGTAATTTTTTTTTTTATTTTTATATCGCGTGCCATCTTTGTGACTTATGGTCTAGTTACGACTTTGTGCACGCTCACGCGACGCGTGGCCGCGCGTACACGCGCGTATGTGTGTACACGCGCCGGTACTTGACAACGCGCCAGCTGTCACTCGCCGTTTACGCCGTTAATGAATAGGCGGCGTAGCGGGAGCGGCGGTCGCGGGGGCGTTCGCTCGATTACCAAGATTAAAGAGTTGCGTCGTGAAAATCGATAAGCGTTATATTCGCAGCATGATGCGCCGCTCTATCGAAAGAGCGCGCTCACACATACACACATTTTTAGATTAATAATTAACACAAAATAATGCAGGATAAATTGTGTGTTGCTCGAGACGGTAGGTTTTCTTTGGTAATTGTTATCGAGTTTTTGGAAATTATGACATCGTCATTGAGATTTCTCTGTCATAGAGCTTATAAGTTTCTTATATTTTTTTTAGTGCTTTTTTTATATTATACTTTGATCGATTTATTCGCTCTGCTATTTTTTATTTTAGCTTTATAAGTATGATTATCTGATACGGAATATAGTTTGACTGATATATACTGCATTTTTCAAAGTTTTCATTCCTTTATCAATTAATTTGTCATGGCATGCAATGACATTTTTGTGTAGTTTTTAAAGAATTGAAAAATATAAAAAAAGTTTAATGATATACCCGATACATTTCGTATCTTATTTAGCATGATTTCTCCTTCTAATGTACGGAAAGTATTTGTCGTATCATGGAAACATACTAATTACATTAATTAACATTCAATTTTATTTTTAAAATCATGCACGCATCAATACATGTGCGATTTGAAAAAAAATTGTTTTTTCATTAATATTAAAAAAAAACAGCTAAAAAGACATTTTATAACATATCTGAACTTAATATTTGGACAATATTAAAAGTATCTTTTTATGAAAACTCACTGTTATTTATTGGAAAAAATGAGATCAAGAAAAATTGATCTTAATTTTCAGATTTATTGTTAACGAACGAAATATAAAAAAATTTCTTTTTTTTAGAGAATTTGGCTACTAAATCTTTTATGCCTAAAGTTCTCTCTCTACGATAGAAAGAAATAATTCAGAATCTAAAAAAAATGGAATTATTAATGGGCATTTTGACTTGCGAAGGGAAAGCAAGAAATGCGCGATACTCGTCACTTCGCGGCCACCCGTAGCGTGAAACGGTCGGAAGCGTCGCTGCTCGCGAGCGGAGGCTGCTGGCTTCCGTTCTGCCGCCCCCCGACCTCGTCCCGTCATCCGTTCGTTCGTTCGCTCGCGCCTCACCGCCCCCGGCCACCTTTCCGCTCCCCCGGTTAGTCTCACCGAGTGCGCCATCGCGCGCCCCATCCCACGCGCCTCCGCAAGCGCGCGTCCGCCACCCCGAGTCGAGTCGAGTCGCGCTACATCTCGCCCCATCCCACCAGTCGCAACCGTTTTCCGTCCCCTCGTCTGCCGCCACGAGCCGCCACTCTGCGCGCACGGCCGCGCTTAAGTATCCTCCATCCCCTGCGCGTCCCATCCCAACCCAACTCGTCCCATTCCATCCCAACCCAACGCGTCCCATCCCGAGCGACCGACCGTTTCGCCCACCCCTCCCCCGCCCACGGTTTCGCCGATATTTCCCGCCAGTGAACGGGCAACTACTGACCCGGGTCCTGCTTCTCGCTACCCTCCTGCCATCGCACTCCTCGTTTCTGTCGCTCTGTCGAAACTCTTCGATCTCCTCATCCCCGTCGAATCTCTCAGAGTTCTCTCTCTTTCTTGCCCATCGCTCTTTTGTCGATTGGTGGGCTACTTCGCTCTTGTTCGTAGGTATGTGTCTATTCCTTCTTTCTCTTTTTATTTCAACTTTCATCTTTCTCTTTTTTTTTTTTTTTATCCTTGAAGGCATCGCTACACTTTCTCCGTGGCCGAGACAAGACAGAATCCAAGAGAATTCGGACGACTCCGCGTCAGGGACGAAACTTTCGCCATCGGGCGAGAACGTGAGGGAATTGAAGGGAGAAGAGAGAAAGATAAAAAGAGAGAAAGAAAAGGACCGACTCGGTCGCGTAATAAGCAAGCGAGCCGCCGCACTGTAGGTGGCACAAGATTCTGGAAGCGCCTCGTTTCTTTTTCTTTTGCTTTTTTTCCTCCTCTCTTTTACGCTCTCTCTTCGTACTTTTTTTTTTTTTTTGTCTTTCCTCCACTCCCCTCGTCTATCCTTTTCACGAGCTCGTTTCAGAGCTCTCGCGTTCTCTTTGTCTCTTGTTCTTTTCGGTCTGCCTTTTTTTTTCACGTGCAACGAGTGCACTTTCGGGCACTGGGAAATTTAGGGATCGGAGAAGAGAGAGAAAAAAATGCACCTCCGCTTCTTGAATTATCAGTTCGCCCAACAGAGCGCACGAGCCTGAAGGATGAAATATATGTTACTTCTCGATTGATAATCTCGATAATGAGGAATCTCTCTTTAAAAAAATTGAATTGAAATATGATCAATTTTTTAAAATCTTTTTTTATCTAGAATTATTATCATCGCCACCCGTCAACTCGCTTTAGGAAGAAATTATTGAGAGTCAATGACATCATGTAATTGGCAACGATTTTTATCGCAATATTTGCAAGATAGTTATATATAACTGTAGTTAAGTGCAAGTATTTTATTATATCTCTCCTATGATTTTATATAAAAAAATAACATATTATAAAAGATTTTTATGCAAAGGAATTTAGAGCTTTTATGACAATCTATATGAGACTGTGCAACGTAATTCCGTGCTTAAAAAAATATCAATTGCAATCGCAAATGAAATAGTTGATGAAAAGTTACTACAATCATACATTAAAATAATGTGAAAAATAATTGGGGACGAATGGAATGAAAATGTATAAAAAATGATAACGATATATATATATATATTTAATCGAAGATTTTTAAGACAATGCCATTTTTCAAACAAGCTAGTTATTATATTTGGCTATTTACTTCTCTATAAAACTTGTCGACATACACTCGCACCCCTAATGAGGACTTCTACTCTTACAATTAGAACTCTCAACGCTGCCCCAAATACATCGTCGCACGTGCACTTGCAAGATCATCTCTCGCTCGGAAGGGCTGCAACTTATAGGGGCTGGTCCGAGGGTACTTTTCATACCGAAAGGTTCTACAGATCGGGATGCAGCAGTAGGCCGGACATCGAGCAGCCTAATCCCTACGACAAACACTTCGCTGGCAAAGCTAGCAGGCCACCCTTGACGTTGTTAATATCATCGGGGAGAGGGGGGGGGGGAGAGGTGACGCGCAGGGGGTGGCATCAGGCGTGGCATGATGGCTCTGACAGCCGCAGATGGCACTTGCCGGCTTGTTTGTCATAAAATCCCCTCGGGCTCAGAGTCGCCATCACTGTCGACCATAGCTGGCTCGCACGAGCACCCTTGTGGACTATAGTCCTCGCACGGATGATGAAACGGGGGCGAGAAAAATGTCGCTGCGATCGCGTGGGCGAGCCGAGTCTGCGCGACTCTTTTTTTTTCCGCATTTCTTATCGCGTGTAATTATGTGACATATGTGCGCACCACCGTTGACCGATAGCGAGCAGCGACCGCAAGAAGGTTTCGCGTGGGCAACATTTACGTCAATGTTCAAATGAAAAACAATGCTTCGACCCATCTGCGATCTGCCTCGCGTAACCCGCGCCTCCGCGCGATAAAGCAGAAATAAAACGTTTGCGCGTCACTCGTTTTTACATCATTTGCGTTGATCGTCGTGCGCGATATCGGACAACGAGAATCACGTGCTTCGCGTAATCCATTTCCTTAGAAATTCATTTTTAAAAAATTTATTCAATTGTCATTGATAATTTAAATTTGTTTAAATTTTTTTACCAATTTTTGCAATATTAATTTGAATAGTCAAAAGTAAATTTCAACCGGATAAGGAAGGATAAAATTTCTGCTGTAAAGTTATTGCAGATAAAACATTACATTTATATGTAATAGCAAACACTTCAACTGCTATGAAAAAAAAGGTTCTTGCGCACCTCGTAATAGCGCGACAAAGCGGCAGTAAATTAATTCCGACCGGACGAGGTAAGACCATTAAGACCATTTTACGACCGCAGCCTTTACGCACTCGCGTACCGGTCCTGGGCTAATCAATTTCGTTACACGTGAATAATTGACATCATGCTCTCGCCCCGCGTAATCGGCAGACCGCGAGTGAGGATGAACAGCACTTAAAAAAAAAAAAAAAAGGGATGTAATCGAATTTGTCCGTCATTCCGGCTCGGGTTCGATCGATATGACACTAAAATAATTAGGGATCGAAATCCATATAATTTCCCACACGGTCGTGACAAAATATATCTTACACCGATCGTCGTGTTATTTTAATGAGCAAAGATTAAAAGAGATTAACTGAAGAGCGTAAATGAAATTTTATTGCCTTCTTTTTTTTGAGAGGTAGATTATAATTTATTACGCGTTATATAATAATACTATAATACATATATGTAATGTTACTTAAGATAATTCCTTCGGAGACGATAACAGTTATGGGAAAAATTTAGCTTTTTATTTGGCTGATTGTTCTTTAAATTACACTTAAAAAAATGATCTTGCAACTTCAACAAAAATTTTCAAGGTGTAAAAAATTAATTGAAACAGATAAGTTATTACTGTACAAATACTGTGATACTGCATATATTCTGCACTTAATCAATTTAAATGACAGAGATAGAATTTATATTTGTACTATTAGTGTAATTTAGACAAAAAATTTTTATGTGATGCCTATTGTCAAGGACAATTATATTTGTGATTAATATTTGGCAATGGGATCTAAATTTTCTAGAGGTATTGCTAGAATATTGTTGCTATAAATTCTATACGTGACAAACAATATTCTAACAGATACAAAAAGTAGCGATATATTTTAATTGACACATCTAGAAATCTATCTACGTTACACAGAGAAAATTTTATATTAAAAATTACTATGATATGTAGTAACTATGGACCATTAGGGATCACTCTAAGTTAAAGTGCCATGTAAATCTGTACAAATTGCGTAGATTGATGTAATTTTTATAATTTTACATAGCACTTTACTTTAAAATGATTCCTAATGGTCCACAGTTTCTACATACCACACACTCAAAAAAATATTTTGCTAATGTAAATAGATTTCTAGATGTCTCAATTTAAAATTTATCGCTACTTTTTGTATCTGTTAGAATATTGTTTGTCACGTATAGAATTTCTAACAGTAATATTCTAGCAATATCTCTAGAAAATTTAGATCCCATTGCCAAATATTAATCACAAATATAATTGTCCTTGACAATAGCCCTTAAAGATAAGGCATGACAGAAAAATTTTCCGTCTAAATTACACTAATAGTACAGATATAAATTCTGTCTCTGTCATTTAAATTGATCAAGTGCAAAATATATATCACTGTATTTGCTAATAATTTATCTGTTTCAGTTAATTTTTTTAACACCTAGAAAATTTTTGTTGAAGTTGCAAGATCATTGTTTTGAGCGTAGTAATTTTTAATATAAAATTTTCTTCGTGTAGCAAAATATTTTTTTGAGTGTACAATGACTGTAAGGAAACCTTTTTGATCAGTAAAAATAACGTGTCGATCCTCGTTTACTTCGGCGCGCTTTTCTTCGCGGGCGAGGTCGTGCGTCGCGACAGAGTTTCCGCCGCCGTCGCGGCGTGCGGTTGCGCGCGTAGTCGCTCTTTCGGAGGAACCGACGGAGCTCGTAATTTCAGCGAGAATAGAACGAGGTCGTGAACCAGACGTCGGACGGTCGAAAGAGCGGGCGAGCATGCGAGATTGACGGAGGGTAAAAGAGAGACAGAGAGATCAAGCGAACGCAGAAAACTAAGAGAGAGAGAGAGAGAGAGAGAGAGAGAGAGAGAGAGAGAGAGAGAAGAGGAAGAGAGAGAAAGAGAGAAGGGTGGAAAGAGAGAGAGAGAGAGAGGAGAGAGAGCCTCGTTACGAAATCATTTCGTCGGCGGTGCGATGGATCGATCGCAGCCATTTTGCATGCGGACCCAGAAGTACCCGTGCTCAATGATTAATTCCTCAGCCACAGTGTTCCCTTCCAGCGGAGAAGTATCAGCGGACAGAACGAATTTTCGCTTAAAACCTGACTCTTTCGGGTCTAAGTCGCCCGTTTTTTACTTGCGCGAAAACTTCATATTTTTAGCGCTTTATCTCAATTATATAAATCAATAATAATAGAGGATTTATCGCTCTTAAATTTGCTAATTAAGAATCATTCCGTAACGGTATAATGAGTTTTCGCTGTCATAAACTTCTCGCGTAAGATATGCGAGATTTTTTTAAAGATCCTTTGAAAGAACAGAATAATCACGACACATTAAAACTTAATCTGAATCAATTATTCCTTCTTATTTTAATTTTTATTAGTACATATCCCATGATAGAACCCTATCATATTATTAGTGTGGCATCGTCTTCATCGCAAATAAATAAATAGAAAGAGAGAAAGGGAAAAAGAATGTATATAATTGTATATAACAAGGTTTTGTTTTGCGGCCGTTATCAACGTTCGGCATTTTCGATTGTCCACAAAGTTCGAATGTCACCTGGATTAATATCAAATCGGTTTTTAGTTTACAAAACTCGAGCCGCAGCCTGGGATCGAGGCCATATTATTTCACTGGCTGGTCAGCCGAATCAAACATCGCGTAATCATGTATTTTACAAAATGAACGTTGTAATTCGAATATCGTACTTCCGACTAATTTCGGCGCATTACCGTTTCCTAAAAACTGGATCGATACCTGCCCGCGTAATTATCGCTCACCGATGCAACGAACAATGACTGCAGATGTGATAGACGCGGTAACGATTTACTACTTTTGTTTCGTTTAATAATAACAATAATGATGCATAATTTTAATATACATACGTGTGGTTCCATTTATACTTTTTATCAAATCGAAATCGATATACAATTTTAACGCAAAAATATTTACAAAAAAACGTACGCAGTGTAGTTTGGGAGCTGGGTATCTTAAACGAGGTAAAAAACATAACAATGTAGTAGGACAAAACGCTATCACGTTGTAACTTGTGCTGATCCATTGTATATAACACTCGGAATGACATGTAAAAGACGAAAAACGAAAATATCACGAAAGCTGGATGTCGGAAATTCGGCGCTACGTTAAATTCCGGATTGACGCGCGCGCACACGCATATACACACACGTAACATATATAATATAATCGCATGTGCAAAATATAACCACCGCGGTTGCGATGGTTAAACTGCTGTTGGCTATTTTTTAGTTTACGAATAATTGACGATGGATAGATCGAAGCGGTCATCGTTCTTTTTGACATCGATGCTGTTATATCATCTGAGGGCGTTATCTTCAGTTCGGGAGAAGAGATGACAGTTCCGAGACATCTAGTGTAATGCAATTTACATCATCTAATTTTGGCGTCGCACGTTCCCGACCCAGCCGCGAATATTTATGCCGTATCGAGCGAAATTTGCGTGTTTCACGTGCGTTCTAATTTCGCGCTTGTCCGATCTTTCGTTCGTCTCCGATCATCTTTTCCGACAAGAAGGAGCCTATCTAACACAATGTATTTATCATTAATTTATAAACAATATTATTGAGCATTTTTCCCATTCTACTCGAAAAAATATTTTATATATAATCAAACATAAATATATACACATATACTTATATATAAAATATATCTACATATATTTTTTTCTCTTGTATTTAATTTCTGTCAGTATACGTATACAAGAAAAATAAAAAGAATAATTTTCACAATTTTTTAGAAAAAATAAAATTTGAAGTAATTTGAAAAAATTGCCCACTTATTTACTATATATAGTTATAAATGAGAATTTTTTTTAGATTTCTTTAAAACTTCATTTTTTCGAAAAAAAGCAATGCGAAAAAATGATTCTTATAATTATTTTTTAATTACTCTTTTTATTAATAGCTTCTTATTATATTTTTTGTATATAAAGACAAAGATTATATAAGAGAAAATATATTCACTTATTATTGACTATATATATTTTACATACATGTAATGATATTAATATTTATGACTATGCATATGTATTGACGTTTTTTCTTTTGAAATTCTTATCACTCAATGATAATTGACAAAATTTCGAGGAACGAGTTGCAAACTCGAAAAATGTTTTTAGGCTTCGCCAACCTACTTGTCGCTAATGGCTTTATTTTTTATTTCTTATTTCAATTGTTGTGGATGCTATAGTAGTTACTTGTCGCCAATCGTTCGCACAATTTCGTCGCTATATTGGCGATGCGCGTTTCGCGCGATGCAAAAATAATATGCGATATATATGTACCTGGAATATAGCGCGTGCACCTCGCAACATTTTTTTTTCCATAAAAATACAACTCTTTCTCTCTCTCTTTCTCTCTCGTAGAGGTATTTTTTTTATTCGTTCGTGGCAAAGTAAAAGCTCGCGGTGTGTATGCATGCGCGCGCGATATCGATACATATCCCGAAGAATTTACAGGAGTCACCACCGATGAGATCGTACTCGTTCCGGTCGCTTTCCCGCAGATTTTTTTTTTTAACCCCGGTCAACCTCGTCGCGACGCGCGAGGTAAAATATAAATCCTCGGGGAAGGGAACGACAAAAAAAAACGTTTGTGACGACGGATAAGCGATCGTTCGTCCGCTCTCTCGCTCTCGGTATATCGATGCTATCGAACGTATCGGGTTAGCTATATACATGGTCACATGTATATTTCCGTTGACACAAATATTTGTCAAAGTATCGCGTCGGGGGCAACGGAGTAAGTAATCATTCAGAAAAGTAAAATATATATGTTTTTGATAATATTGAAATTATATAATTTGATCTGTTTAAAAATAAAAAAAAGAATTATATAAAAAGTGCAAAATCACAAAATAGAAAAGTTGAAAATTTAAGAAACAACATAGCGAGTTTATTTAGCATTATCATCGATTGTTGCTGATTCAGAAATATATTATTATTTATATTAATTAATATAATGCGGAAAGAAAGAGAGAAAAAGTTAAATTATGGCTCATTGGTAGAATCGGCATTCAAAAAATAATACTCAAAAATGTCGATTCGTAGCGAGACAGTGATCGGTCTGATTTTAGAATCCGATGATTCTTATGAAAGCTGACGGACATTCGAAAGACTCGACCAGATAATACTCCGGTTCTTGTAACCGCTTCGCCTTCTGTGCACCTTCATAATCCGCCTGCATCCGTCATCATGCTATATCTATCTTCCTAATGACCCTCTTTTCCTCCTTTTATCTTCCGCCTAGTCGTTACGGATTATCGTTCTCGCCGACCTATTTTCCGGTCGTTGGGACAGAATCGAGACGCCTTGAATGATGGAGGCAACACAAAGAGAAGCCGGTCGGAATAAATTTCTATTCTCATTAATATATATGTACAGAATTGTTATGAAGGAAGGAATATCTAACTCATGAGAACGATTCTTGTATAGTTTAATTTGTTTAACAAAAGTTAAAATATACACATATATTTTATTTTTTATTTTTATTAAAATAAGAGAGAAGATAGGTATATTAAAATAATTTATATATATTTTACGTATTTAATATAAAAAATTGTATTATAAAAAATAGAAATACTTTATGTATTAATATATAATTATTAAATGCAATAATATGCATATATATATATGTATTTAAAATAATTTATTATTTTTATAACAAATAAAAAAAATAATGTGTAAAGTAATGAATTTTGAAAGTGCAAGAGAAATACCGAATTTATTGCAGATTGTTCTGATTTTCCTGCTACGTATCACACACAAACACATACACACGTGTGCGCGCGTAGTGTCGTTCGCACGTGCCAAATATATAGGAAAATTCCTTTCGAAGCCGACAGTCCCCACCGTCGACGAGAAAGATCTTGCGGAAGGGATTCACCGAGCAAGTTGGATATTTGCAATTCCAAATCCCTTTCACCGTATCGGAGGACAGACGACGTAAGGGACGTGTGTAATTCGATCAGCTTCCGCCGACGTCCTGAATGTCGGTTTCCGTCGTAGGACGACTTTCTCCGTCTTTTTTTTCTGCGGTAGATTCGTTTCCGATTCTGAGAGATTCAAGGACGCGAAGTGAAAGATTCGATAGATCGAGATAACAGAAGGCGGAAGTTGTTAGAAAGATGATGAATCATGGGTATGGAAGAGAAATGATGGAAAGGAACGAAGATATGCTGAAACAGTAGATACGCAATGAGAGATCACGCAAACGTCATAAGAATCTTTATTATATATGGATGTAATTAATATAAATAATATATCAATTAATCAGTAACATCTATACGTGATCTTTCAATCTCGGAGAAAAAAAATTACAAAATTATATTATCAAAAATTCAACAGATTCTATTACTTTTGCGTATTTCTACAAAGAGAAAGAAAAATTTTGTTTTTTATGTAGAGAAATTTTTATTTTATAATTGAATATTTATAGCTTTATTTTTACTAATATGTAATATTTTAATATAATGTGCTAAATTATACTGACTCTTGCTTGAATCAAAATTTATATTATTTTTCAATATTTTCTAAAAATAACTTAGGTATATAAAACTAATCAAATGGTGAGGTTTGATGAAAGTGTTTAATCTTATTTTTCTTTTGATGACATACTATAGCTTATTAATCGATTTATTGTTTTCGTTTTTTTCTTCTTGCATAAAAAAGCACACATTTGACATTTAAAAAAAAAAAAAGAAACACAAAATAGTTGATAATGTTAACCGATATATTTAGAAAAAGTTGTAACTAATTTCTAGCTTGATTCTTTCATAAAATTTATGACATTAATAATGCTTTTTTCCGCGACCACCCGTTATAGGCACGTGGCTCACGCGATGCGCTTTAAAGAGGACATACGCTTAAGGGTGAAGAAACAAAATCGAAGAGTCGCCATTATTATGGCATAAAAGTTTTTTTTTTGTTTTTTTTTGTTTTTTTTTCAAAAATCATGGATAGCGGAAAAGAAAGAGGGAGAACTTATATTTATAAAATTATTTTTTAAATAATTTTAAGTTTTTTTATTTAGTTTACAATTTTTAAAAAATCTTATATTTGTTGAATATCGCGTGTGTATATAAGTTTTATAATTTAAATTAATTATTCCATTGCGATTACAAAAATATTACAAAATTACAAAAATACATAAAGTGTGCTCTATTTTATGCAGTCGAAGAATACCCACAATCGCTTAATACTTAATTTTCAAGTGGAAATTAATAACAAAGAGACTAAAATTTTAATAAAGAGACATAAAAAAAAAATATTACACCTTAGGGTCAAATAACGAACGTTTATACCCACCTCCAGAGCTGTAAAAAATATATTTCTTTCACCGCTTTATCGACTTTTCTTCATCAGCGACGCAATCTTCTCAACAACATAGAACGACGCATATCTCTTTGAGATTGGCAATTCGTAACGACTAGAGGGGATCGATCGTAATATTAAGAAACAGTGGTCAGTCTGATCAGGTACTTGGTAAGCGGATAGAAGCGAATATGTCTAGTGAATATTTTCCAACCGAAAGTTTCATTATTCAATCCACGCTTTTTAAAAAAACCTATATCGGTTCTTGTTAATCTTCAATTCTTTGTTAATCTATCTTAACACTAAAATAATGTATTGCTTTTGATTAAATCATAGTCAAGAACGTATTATTATGTGTGTGCATATATATAATAAATTCTTCTTCTTAAATTTCATATTTAGCGTTGCTAAAGACAGCATTAATATGCTGTTTTATAACGAAAAGAAGCAAAGACCACATAATTTGGACAAAAAGATTTCTAAAGGTTTCAAAAGGAAGTTCTAACACTATGAAAGTATAACAAAAAATATTTTTATTTTATCGATAAATATGATAAAGTGAAAAAAACTAAATACAATATTCTAAAAGATACAAAATTTTATTTGCAATACAGTGGAAAAACAAATCACGAGAAGATTATCTTTTTCGAAATCTGTAGTCGCATCTATTTCGAAACGTCTTCGATTTACAGAATCGATACGATTTGCAAAATCGAGCAGCCAAACGATTGCACCTCTGCCGAATCGTAAAATCAGACGACTTGCAATCATGTCGAGATGTAACCGTCGAGTCTCACGTAACCATCGATTCCTGTCCTTCTTTTTCTTCTTTCTCTCTCTCTCTCTCTCTCTCTTTCTCTCCCCCCTCCCCCTCCCTCCCTCGTTTACGATAGAACGGAAGGGGAAATTTTTCATGGAAAAAAAAGTATTTCTCTTCCAATCGTCATTCGTATAATGTATTCGTCCCGATCACGTGGTTCGTCCCCGATCAAACTTCCGAGTTTTACTTCGACAAAAACGAAGGAGAGCGGGAAAGCGACAAAATGCCGCAATGATCAGTGGGCGAACGAAATGGATGGGATGAAAGGACGACCGTGATTGGGGAGGAAGGAGGAAGGGAAGAAGGAAAAGGAGAGATAAACATACAGACCCGCTGGACTCGAACTGCTCCAATTCCGCCCCTGAGTATCACCACTTTTGACTTGGCATCTGAATATTAGCAGTGAACGCGGAGAAAGAAAGAGGATAGTACAAGGAGAGAGAGAGAGAGAGAGAGAGAGAGAGAGAGAGAGAGAGAGAGAGGAGGGGGGGGACGAAAAGGGCGTGGATGATAAAGAAGAAAAAGGACAGCAATACTGCAATTTCGTTTATCGATCGTTTTATTCGCCCTACCCTATGCGCTTAGAAATAGTTAAATAGTAGATCCATAAGTGAAAACTTCTCTACTCTCGTTAAATTCTTCAGAATTTTCGTCATGACTGATGAACCGCGCTTATTGAAAAGTTATTTGATAATATGTGAAATAACGATTGAACAATATCCATAATCATGATTTTACGTATATCATATTAATAAATTTTATAATAATAAATTTATTAAATTAATTTATATATTAATTAAATCAAGGTTAAATAATTTTTATAATTGTTTTGATAAAAATTCGTTATTAATGTTATTACATGTGTAGTGAGAATTATGAAAATCACTTTATCAAAAATTAATATTTTTTACCAATTGATTAAACACTAATTGAGGTTACTGCTTACAATTTTTATTTATAATTTATGCTTATTGCACATATTATACAGAATGTAACAGTACGCATAGATAAATTTATTTTATGATGGTATCTTATACGATCTAGAAATGTCAGCTGGCGGCGATACGAAGCATTTATTAATATTCCGCAGCGTCGAAAGACCGTAAAGCGATTTCATTCCGTATTCGTCTGGAGATGCAGACGTCAGGGAATTATATCAGATAGGTGAAGATGGAAGCAAGAAAGAGAAAAAGGAAGAAGGCGCGCGATTACTTCCCATAGAAATAAACGGACAATAATTAATATAGTCCGTTAGATCTAATGATATATTTGCAATTTTTCCAAATCGCAATTTTTCAGAAAATTGTTATAAAGTTTTTCTCATTTGCAACTTTTAACACACACACACACACACACACATATATATATATATATATATATATATTTGTAAAAAAAATGGCTTGTGAATTCGTATATGTTATCTTAATACATATAAAGCATTATAAATTTATTATGAAAATACAAAGTAATTCTGAAAAATTATATAACAATATGAGAGATGTTGTCGATTTCAAAAATTCTTATCTGCAGAGGATGAAAATCACCCTCGAGTTGTAGAAACCGAAATCAATGTCTGTCACTTTAGCGAACCCTCAGGCGAAATTCGAGACGTAAGTGAAGCTTGATTCCCATCACACCGACGATCGCGTTTCAGTCACGGTTCAAAATATACTATTATTTAATAAATTCGAATATACAGGAGCAAAATTCTTTTAAAAAAGTCTATCGGTCATTTATTAAAAAATAAAATAAAGTACCATCTTATTTTTAAGGCTTTAATTAAAAGAATGTTTTTTTATTTTTTAATTACATAATGAAAAAGTTAATTTTTGAAAAATATTAATATATCTTCAAATCATAAAATATTTATTGCACGAGATAAACAGTTTGCAATTTTCTCGTTGGTAAAAAAAAAAAATGGAAGTTAAATTTACGCGACAATTACAACGAATATAAGCCACGTCGGAGACCTGATCGACGATACGCAATAATAATGTTCATTATCAACAAATATTATTCGAGGTGTGGTAATTAGAATACGGCGACCGATGAAGTTAATTATGTGCGGGGGATAACCGGGCCGCGCGTTTCCCCGCGTATTAACCCATTATCGTCGTTATTATTATTATGTTTATTATGTAAATTCCATTGCGTGCTGTGCGAAAACGCGCATTGTCGCGCCGCGCTTCTCCTGCCTTCGCTCTCTTTTCCATTCTGATCACGTTTGTTAATTAATGCGGCCTCGATATTAATCACACGTTTTTCGGCTTAATTATACTAAAAATCAGATTAGATTAAGTTATAACTGCTTGAGAACTCACGATAATTTATGACGCACGTCATTTATGAGAGTTTAAAATTAAAATAAGTATCGTTAATCTCTCTCTCTCTCTCTCTCTCTCTCTCTCTCTCTCTCTCTCTCTCTCTCTCTCTCTCTCTCTCTCTCTCTCTCTCCCTCCCTCCCTCCCTCCCTCCCTCCCTCCCTCCCTCTCTCTCTCTCTCTCTCTCTCTCTCTCTCTCTCTCTCTCTCTCTCTCTCTCTCTCTCTTTCGAATTATAATTCTTTCTGCCACATAAATATATTTGCAAATATTTGTGAATATATATTTTAGATAACATTTTTCAATTTTTTGAAATTTTATATTAAATAATTTTACAAAACTTTTATAAAAAATTGTGACTGAAAGAATTGGTATTAGCTCGCCAAGTGTTGTAGATTAGTGTAGATTATTATTTATTATTGCAAAATAAATAATTTGTAATCATAATCGGAATTAAAATGATCTCACAAAATTTTTTATACCGAGATTCAAGGAGATTCGAAAATCCGTAGTTGGCGGACGAAACCGAGTTGAAAGGGGTGAGGCCGGGATGGAAGTGAGAGTGGGAGATCGCGTAGTCGCAATTTCCTGACTCCACGAGGCGGTCGCCGTCTTCCTTTCCGAGCCGGCGACAGAAGGGCAGAGGGGTAAAGGGTTGCAGAGGAAACGAGGCTCTATTTGCTCCCGAGATACGCCTCTCCCTCGTCGATTATAACCGTATTAAAACCGGCGACATCGGCCTCAAAATCTACTCGGTGTCCAAACTTAGTAACATTTTTTTTTCTAAATTTTTAAGATTACTGTTTTATAATTTAATACAATATTTTGTAAAATTAAAGAAAATAATATTGCATTTATAATAAAATTACACGTATGTTAATATAATAAGTATTTTGTCATATTATTATAAATTTCGGGAAGAATAAATTATTTTGGAAATTTTATAAGTTTATAAAAATAATATTATTATAAGACATTAATTTATTATTAAAAAATGTATAATATATAAATTAGTATTTTATTTTATATGATATATACATGTGTATAAGGTATTATATATGTACACATTTATATGTATATACATATATATAAAAAAATAACGTTTATAAATATAAACATTATATTATCCCATCATATATACATATATATACATATATATGAGATAAACGTTATTTAATTTATACAGAGCTATGTTATATAATATTATATATATTATCATTACAGTCTTCTAATTTTGGTATTACTCGTAATCATAATCTTTTTACGATTTAAAAATTACTCACTTTTTTAATTATAACAAAGATTGTAGAGAATATTGATATCAATTCAAAATCATGTCAAAAGCAACATGATCTTTAAATGACTTTTTTAACTGATTTATTATATTTTAAATTTAGATTAATAAAAATCTATCGTTACACATAGTTTTTTTAAAATTTTGCGCATAATTAAAAATGTGATTTATGATTTATGCAGGTATTCTTATTTATTTTTACTTTACAGAAAATGTTTAAAATATTATTTTTTAATTTCGATATATTTTTGAATTTATTCTCGAAAACTTTTTAACAGTCACAGACATTTTTTGTTCTATTATAATGCACATGTATTGATAATTCGCCGACACATATTTTCGAGAATAGTAAAGTGCTCTTAAAAATTATATTTTTAAATAATTCCTCTGAGGAAATCCAATATAGTGTCAGATGTAATTTTGGTAATTAACTCATAGTTCTTTAATGACTAATCCAACTTTCAGGGGCTCAATTCTTTAATCATTAATCTAGCTTTCAAGAAATTCACATTTAAAAGGAAATTACATATTTTCCTCGTACGTCTCATATCATTATATATAGACATATTATCACTCATTTTAGGGTTTATTTCATACATAAAACAAGCACAATTGTGATATCGTAAGAATATCTTCGATAACGAGAAAAATCCGACGTGAGGTGTCGTGTCGACATTTGTAAAGCGAAATATGATTCCACCTCTGTGGCATCGGTGACGCGGTTTTCCTGCTGCCACTATACTGTCGCCCTTTTCCTCGCCGTCCCTCGGCAACAGCCACGAAAGCGAAGATCCACCTTCTCGTTTCAGGCAGTCGGGTCGAGTATCGTTGCAGGTTGCCGTGTAATTAGAGAGGTAGCAACGTAATCAGGCACAGCCGAGATATCTGCAGATTGCCCCGAAGCACTGAAAGTCCAACCCCTGTCAACAAACCCTCGAGCTTTCCAAGTCCTCATTCGCTCTGTTTTCATCTTCTTCTATCTCGTGCGCCACAAAAGATACATGTGTATACGTAGAGGTAATTTTTGCCTTGACTATAACGAGACGTAAAAAAGTGTTACGTACCCTTTTCGTAAAATATAAAATTATTGCGTTGTGATATCGGTCTTTTTGCATTTTGATATCTCTAGACTCGATATTATTATTTTTTTTTCTTGCATTTTCTTTATATTATAATATTGCATAGTGTTCCATAATTTAGAGTTATTAATAATATGTGGCGAAAAATTATCATTTATTATCTTCAATACTAATATGTTCTTATTATTGACTCAAAAGTAATCAATTGCAAAAGTTAATATAATTTTACGTATAGTATTCCGCGTATCATATATCTTATATATTATGGATTCTTTAATTAAGCAGAATCTTATAAAAGCGTATATTAACATATATATATATAGATTATTTGGTTTTAAGCTCTAATCAATCATATTTTGTTTTAATCTAATGTCTATCTTATAGCTAAAATTCAAAAATTTCATAATTTATGCACAAAGATACTTTATTTATTATTATATATTTTTATTTATATATATGAAGTTATTGTAATTTTGGTGACTGACTCATAGTTCTTTAATGACTAATCCATTTTTCAAGAAATTCACATTTAAAAGAAAGTTATATATACTTTCTCGTATGTTCCATATATATTTAGACATATTATATATTTCATTATATATTATAGTTGTATTATCATTCATTTTAAGGCTCATGAAAAGTGAAATTTGAAAAATTGATCCTCAAAAATAACCAATCCATTAGAAATTATAGAAATCTAGTATAAATAATAATATAAATAATATAATAAAAATGAAAAACAAAATTAAAATAAATTTAGAAATTAATAAACATGTATTAATTTATAATGATGTTATTAAAACAGAACGTTATTATCGTTACTTAATTGTGTAGTTGAGGAAAGTTACAAGAAAAAAAACTTTCAAATTTAAAAAAATTGTTTAGAGACAAGCCGATATAAATAAACTAGGAATGTATAAATTATAAGCTATTGAGGACTAACTAAGTATTAATTAAGCAGATTAAGTTCATATTAGTTTATAAAATGCAGTTATTTGCTAGAAAATTGTCGGTTTTAGAAATTTATTTTTAGGTTTTTTTTATTTATATTATAAATTTGGAATCTAAATTTATATATATGTATATATTATAATTTTTTTAAGCACAGATAGCATCAAATTTAACAACTTTAGAATCGGTTTGCATTTTTGCATGTCGTTTTAAATATTAATATTAACGGTAAAATAATTGTATTTATCATACTTATCATAGTTTGTAACGCGTGACGATAAATATATGAATCGACGAGAAATAGTCCCATTGCAGCGAAGGGAGTCGCATAAGTTTTAGATAGGAGTGGCGTAAAAGGGCTCACGAAGGGTTGAGTTTTAATCATGACACTCTTTAAGCATCGCCGATTACGACGCAAAATCTCGCCGAGTTCGTCGCCAAGCCACCCTCTTCCAGTACTTTTCTTCGTAGGACGAAAGAGGATCAAGGGAGAACGATCTTCCCATTCGACATGGCATTACGGTCGTTAAGCCGAACTCTGAATGAAAAATCCCGCGTCTTTCCCGTCACGATAGTAAATTATCCCGTGGCGAGATCCCGCCAGAATTTTTGTGAAGAGGGTCAATAAGAGTTCTAATAATCGTAGAGCGACTTTTGTTACAATAGGCGGTGGATTTGGAACGTAGAAAACGACGCAAGAGTGCCAAAAAGCTTTGCCCTATTTTTTGGACTTCTTATTTTTTCGATATTGTTTTCGCAATTTGCACGTAAATTTCATGTTTGATCGTAATATTATTATTTATTTTATCTCTTGCATTTCTATTTTATTTATAGCGATGTCGAGATAAATAAACCTTATTTTCTTTTAAAATTATTGCAAATATAGGAATAAGCGTGTTTCAAACTATAAATTATTATAATATTTATCTAAAAACAGTTTAAAATAATTTTTATTTATTATATGTATTAATATAAACTTTTTTATTAATATGAGAAAATTATAAATATGTAAGGGAAGATATTCAATTTTTTTCGTTTAATGATTTTTAATGAATTTGAATTACATGATTATGGTGTAGCAAAAAGACGAATCATGTTTCGAGAATTGAATTTAAATTAATGTTCAAGAAAGAATGAGTTAAAGTTTTTTTAAGAAAATTATATAATTATAACAAGATAATTAATTGTTTTTAAATATATAATAGTAAGTTTACGTGTAAACCTTAATGTTCTTATTAATCAATTTCAAAGCAATTATTATTAAAGTGCTTTTCGGAATCCTAAGACAGATGTTGTTTTTTATAAAGTTTTCTAAATATATCGTATTCTTCCATTGATATAAATTAATATTATTTATATTTTTATACAAACACTTATAATCTGCCATAAAACCAATTGGATCGTTTGATAAGTTTTCTAATTGTTTACATTTTTATATTTTATCTGAAGTAAAAGATTAGAAAATTTTCCGAACAATTCAATATTTACTCAATCATTCCTTCAATATAATATGACTTAAAAGAAAGATTTTTCTTTTTTAAGATTGTTAAAATTTGTTCAATTCTCCTATACCTAAGAAAATGAATAATGTTAAAATTTTTTATTAGATATAATTTATCGGATTATTTAAAATTAAAAAGGTATTTAAAATATATAGATTCACAATATAAATATTCTTTCTTAGTTTTTTTTTAATATTATAAAAAATCTGAACACTTTTAATTTTCTCTTTACTTTGAACACTTTATTTTTATTTTCAAATATTTTCGAATATTTTAATTTCATTTAATTTCAAAACGCGCGCATGCACACATAAGTATATACACCACATACAAATTTAGTAATATTGAAGAATATTGATCTAATTGAATTTCAGCAAAGTATTAAATATACAAACCATTTTGTCTGCTTTAAAAATTTTATTTTAATTTTATTGTATCCAAACCAGCGAGTAATTTTTCTCTGAAGTATATAACATACATATTATTATATAAGGATTTTTTAACTTTTTCCTTGATACAATAATTATTTAAAAGAATAGCATCTTCATAAGTCACATGTATATTCAAAACATTATACATATAGTCCACTTAATATACACAAATTAATATATCAGAGTATATATTATATATATATTTAATTTAACAATAATTTTCAAGTTTAACAATGAAATTTCTTATAAATGCCAAAACTTTTCTATTTTCTGTATTTAAAAAAATTTTCCCACATACCTCTTTCATGTTTCATTTATTTTAGATTTCCGTTTTAATTCTGCTATTATACATAATTTAAACCCGATAATACATAAATAAATCATACATTTAAGAGAGCACGTGATACGTAGCTACATTACAAATGAACGAGTTAACGATAACCGTTTCCGATTTCGCGGTTCGCGAATCTCAGCCGACCGTTCGGGAACGCGAATTCGCAATTATCCTCATCGCATCCCCTCTGGACCTGCGTTGGATAAATAGATCTTGTTACCCCTCGCAAAATCGGGGCGAGCGACGCGCAGGTGACACGAACGCACGCGCACTCTTTTTTTTTTTGCTCTCTGCTGCCGTCGACAGCAGCGGGGGAGTACCGTCATCCTCGTGGGGAACGCGAAAATGTAATTCACCCGCGCGCCCTTCCGAACACAGTTTGGTCGTTCTCTTCCCCTGACCCCTGACTCTATGCATAGTCGTAAGAGCGACGAGAAAATACGCCCGAGTATAATTAAATTCTTTCGCGGTCCACGTAAGCAAACATTGATTGCGCCGTCCGCTATTTTTTCTCCCTCCTCCATTTTCCGCTTTATCACAATGTTGTTTCTCAGACATTCGGGGGAGAAAAAAAATTTCTGTCATTTTAATAATGTAAAGCGGTACCCGCTTACAATACCCATGTTGGTAATTAATTCCTAAAAGGAATTCCGATCGAAAAATTTTGCGAACATAGTTTCAACGAACGAATACCCTAGATGTTTTTATCGTAAACAATTCATGAGTTAAATCATTCAGATCCTAATAGTGTCGTCCTTTGTAGTGTAATTAAATATATATAGATATGAGTAAATAATAATTTGAGAATAAATAACAAATATTGTAAATTATTATTTCTTTTATTTAAATTCGGCAAATAATTTGCTTCTAATAACTAATAAATGCAAATAAAATACTTCTATCATAGATCACTTTTCTTTTGACACATATTGCAGAGAGTTTATAAACAGAGACAGCATTCTTATTGTTAATTGTAAATATAATATACGCTTTGAATTGTGTAGCGTTCTATTTTCCTTTCTGAGATAAGCGATTTTGAAATATCACAATTTTTGTACTTGCTTGTATCATCTTTTTGTTATATCATTGTATGTTTTTTTGTTTACTTGTCATTAATACACTTTAAGATTATTGTGTCGCTAAGAATTTCTTTCTTCTTAATTTTGGTTTTTTTTTATATTTTTCTTATTTTATCTGAATACTTTAATTAAGTATTTATTAAAAAATTAGTGAATAAATATTTAAATAAACACATGAGCTGGGAGAAGTCCCTTCCTCTGCATTCCTTACCCGAAGAAATTCTAGTTTAACGCAACTTAACTTTAATTTAAAATAAAAAATAGGTTTAGATTAAGTTAAGTTTCGAAATAGGGATGCAGAGAGGACAGAGCTTTTTTTCTGCTCATGCGTTTACTTTGCAATACAATAAAATCATAAAATATATATAGTTTGAAATTTTTCATACTGAAGAAAGTATGAAATAAATAAATCCGACATACTTGCATATTTAAATCTTTACGTGAATGTTTGTTGTATCATAAATAGAATAATAAATAGTTTAATTTTTGATATGAATGCTAATAATGATAAAAACCTTATAAAATTTATCAAGAATCATGATCTTGAAAATGTATGTCAACATTAAAGTTATCGAAAGTATAAATCCTCTTTTCTAAAAATTTTATTTTTACAATGTCGAAGTCGCATATCTCAGAAACAAAAAGAGAGCTCCACATAATTTAAAATGTATCTTATTTAAAAATGTATCATTTACAATATATATTAAACGAGGTACCTAAGTGATCCGTGAGATATTTTTCAAAATCGCTGGATTTAATTATATGATTAAAAACATACGATCTATGAAACCTTCGTGTCTAACTGTTATATAACCAAAATGTAGCAGATATCTCTAAGTAAGACATTTTGCGCGTCGTAACCCCAGACGTATCAAAATCCCAGGAGTAAAAGTCAACGCGCAAGGGGGTAAGCGACGAGATAAGTGGAGGTTAACCGGAAATGAACGATGGCACAAGTAGATATCTTTCCGGGCTTACTTCCGACGCACACTCTCTGTCCCGCCCACAACTTTGGGATCAAGGATCTCATGATTTATGGTGTCAGTGTTGGCGCCTTGGGAATAACAGAGCGAGGAAGTCCGAAAGCGCGCGCTAATTTTTACAAACAGTTCGCAAACGCTAGCCAAGAGGGTCACTTATCAAAGTTTAAACGCTATCGATGATCAAACTCCTAAATCATTCAACTCGCATGATCAAAATTTTGGTACAATAGTGTTTTGTATATAGTGAACCAAAAAACATACAGCTTGATAATCTAACAAAATAATCAAAATAATACCATTATTTTGGAAATTATACTTGTGATACACATAATTACAATTAATTGATTATATATATTTTTGGTTCGATATAATAATTGTTTAAATTATATTATATAATCGAACCAAAAGTATATAATCCAAAGATATTGAAGTAAATGATGACTGCAAGAGACATCGTGAGGTTTCGTATTTTATACATACATGTATAATACATTAATAACATCATCAATATAACAATTTGCTTATTATATTTATAATATAACATTTGCGAGATTTAAGAAAAAAAAAATCGAAAATATTACTTTAATAAATTCCAAAAATATATTCATACAAACGCTCACGCGGAAATCACGTGATCTATCTAATTCTTGCGTACGTTTCGCGAATGTAACGCGTCCCGATTGTTTCGCGTGCATGCGCGCGCGTGTATGTATGTCTGCACACGCGTGTGTTTATCAAAACGCGGAACGCGCGGCCAGGAAAAGTAGGATGCAATTATCGTTAGCGAGCGAGAGAGCGAGCGAACGAGTGGCAACGGGCATTTCGGTCACGGCTGTTGCCACTCCCACGTAAAACATAATGCGCCCGGCTATCATTACCGCTGCGTGACGCCACCCGCCCCCTTCCCCCCTCGCCGAAAAAGGGGAATGACGTTCGTTGACGGGAGCGGGAGGAATAGGGGGCGAGAGAGGAGGGGGAGAAGGGTGAGGAGGGGGTGCAAAAAGGGCAAGAGCGGAGGGGGAGAGAGCGCTGCGCGTTTCCAGGAGCCCCTGGGGCGCCGCTACTGGTGCCATTGCCCTCGTCTGCAACGGACGTGATTCGTTATCACGCTTTTGTGCGCGTTCGATTTAGAGCGGTCCGCGATATTAAACTGCGAAAGGGAGAGAGAAAGAGGATAGCGAGAGAGAGCGAAAAAGAGAGAGAGAGAGAGAGAGAGAGAGGGGGGGGGGGGCGGGGCGGGGAGGAGAGAGCGAGAGAGGGAGAGAGAAAGGAAGGGTGAAAAGCGAAAGAGAATGACTGCAAAAATCGGAGATCTTTCGACGAAGGATGATTTGCGCGAGGCGATTATACTTGTGCGCAAATATTAGCGCAGATATTGAATTCATGGAGAAAAAAAAGCAAAATCTGACACATACAGATATACATACAGATATACAATATATATATATATATATATATATATATATATATATATATATATATATATATACATATGTATATGCGTATATCTTTGTGTATTTGTGTAAAGTATAATTTTTATTACACATAATTATTATATATATATATATATATATATATATATATATATATATATTATCATGATTAGTGTAAAAGAATAATTACAAAGTTTTATTAATTAGATATGACAAGAATTATATATATATATATATAAAAATAAGTCATACATTCCAGAATATTAAAAAAATTGGAATTTATAAATATATTTAAAAAGTAAGAATATATCAAATTTTTCTTTTCATATTATTTTTATACATATTATATAAATGTATAGAGAGAAAGAATCGAATTTTTTGAAACTTATTGCGTATTTTAATCTTTCAATTTTTCCTCTCGATTTTTGTGTTAATCTCGAGTTTTTTTTTTTAAATATATATTTTTTTCAAAAATATTCCATACTGACGAGAGTTGTTAGGTAACGACAAATGTAGTGGAAAGAGCAAAAGACGATGCCTCGGTAGTCTCGAGTCTCGACCGCGTCCGATCTCCCTTGACCATTTGCCATCAACGTAGCAAAGAGAGAGAAGGAGAAAAAGAGAGGGAGGGAGAAAGAGCGGTAGAAGAGTGCTTTCCACGTCCTCACGCGATTCACTTCCGTGTGAAGCTCTCTGGAGGCGGCATCGCCATCAAGCGGAGCGTATCTCCAGCCGCATCGTCGTCCCCGAGTTCTCGTTACCCCGCAACCTTTCTCGCGCAACCTCCCTCTTGACGATCTCCATTTTCCGTTCCCTCCTCGACTCCCCGCACCACCGGGGTTGCGCTACGGCGCCGAGTCCGCCGTGCCGCATTCAGATGAGCCTATTTTCCGGCCCGTTGCGATCGCCCTTTACACAACCGTGCGCGGTTACGGGGAGAGGTGGAGAGAGAGAGGGCGAGAAAAAGATTACGGTGGTTGGGAGCGGGAAGATCGGGGTGGAGAAGGGGGGCTCGATAAGAGCTCTGCCGACAGATACGCTTGCTCGAATGAGCGCGACGGTGCATTCCAAGTTGGCTGCTCGAAGAACCGCGACTGTCTGCGACAAGATAGCTCGATGAGATTCAGCTGACTTTGACTCGTCACGCTGCAAACTAATCTCGAGGAGAATACTCAATGTATTTTTGTTTCTTATTTCCATTTTTATTTTATAGCGTCCTCGTTTTGTCTAATATCCTTGGTCAATTTCCGGACGAGGGTGGAAACTTTTATGACGTTTAATTAAATTTCTTTTCGTTAAAGGAATGCGTGTTAAGTATGTTTTAATCAAGTGAAAATATTTTCTTTATTATATAAAATATATTCTTAACAATTTTTACATATTTTATGTATTGTGTGTAATACAGAAAATATGTAAAAAAACGCATATGTACAAAATACGTATACATATCAGATGCATGTATATGTATATTGCGATACATAAAATTACAGAGAAGAATTTTGTTTTGAATTTTGTCACGAATTATAGATAGTAAAAAGCGAATACTTTTTTTAAACATAACTGCTCTCGCATTTGTTTACATTAGAAAAAAAAAAAAGAGGGCAGCTCTTTTTTTATACGCGGACATGCGATCGACCTATGTCAAACGGACGCGCGCGGCGCGGCGTGCCGGCGAAGCCACGAAAGCGCATCGTTCATTTCCGGCCCCGAAGAGAGCGCCGCGCGTTTTGCCGGAAAAAATACGGAAAAAAGCAGCGGTCCGGACACGCAAAAATACGAATCGAGCAGAAGCACAACCGATAGATGGGCCGCAGATTACGAATGCATAGTTCACCGAATAAATAATGAACAGGCAACGGGGTATATGTATGTATGTACATATACATGTATAAACGGAAGTCGAGAGGCCGATCGATTGCTACGCTATATATATGCATGATCCAATCGATCGTTCTCTGGACTTTCTTTTTTTTTTTAGTTTGTTTCTAACTAAAAACGAACCGTGTATTTGTTCTTTCCTACTTTTGAACGTGATATCGAATAATACGCTCCTACATATATACGAATGTATCATAAATCAAATGGTACAAGCGAAATCGAGGTGATTCTTCATATAAATACACGTCGAAAAGGTAGAATAAAATTTTTTCAAGGTTTCGCGTTTTCGAGAAAATTTTTCAAGTATATGTATACATTTGACTAACAAGTCGGATCTTTTTACATATTCTATTTCATATTTATAATAATATCATGATTTGGTATGGGTCAAAGTAATGCAATAAATTTTAATAATATCATTATTTCGTTAAATTACTGGAAATGTGCTTGTCATGTAAAGAAAAATTGCATGGTGAATTAAAGAAACATAAATTGATTATTTACAATTGTTTAATTGTTCACAACAGTTGTGTGTAGCGAGATTTGTTAGAAATTTTTGTTATATTAGGCACACGTATTTGACGGATCTTCTTATTGTTAGTCAATTTTCTTGAAAACACAAAGTCTTGTATAAAAAAAAAATTTATTTTACATTCGATTTACTTGAAGAATCACTATTTTCACCTTGTATTGCGATTTATGATATACCCTGTATATAGAAATGTTAAATAAAAAATTATTATTGCAAAATAATATTTCTAACTTCACTCTATGTTATTTACAATTCACTGCAAAATTTATTGTTCCCCTTTTTGCCTGAAAGAAAGCTAAAAGAAAACTAAAATGATATGTATGAAAATGAAAAGAATGCACATTCGTAACAGACGTAGCTGCAACGAGCTATATTATTCGGCAGAGGAAAAAGAAAGATCTGCAGGAATAATTTCGTTTACGACGTTCAGAGACACCATTTACTTTTCCCTGTACAGTTCAGGAAATTTTCTTCTATCATCCAAGATTGTCCGACTCTGGCCATTAGCGAGTGCATCAATGGTCTTTGATTGAGAGGTCGTGAAAAGAGGGAGGTCAGAAAGACAACAAGTCGGCGGAAGGAGACGGAAGATGACGGCAAAGAGAGTAGACAGTCGTGGCGTCGACTGCATATGACAGCAACGAAGCTCAATACTCGTGGACCTTTCGAGCAGAGATCTCACCCTGTTCACTTATCCTCCCTTCGAACCCTCGTCCGGTTGAACTTTGCAGACTGCTGCCTAGGTGTACTCGACAATCACGATCAATTTCTTGACGAGCCCTAGTTCGATGTATCTAGCACTTTAGCGCAACGGTAGTACGGCCGAAAGTACGGCCGAAAAGCAAAAGATTCTTCCTTCTTCCAATTGTTTTTGAAAGCATGATTTTAATATTAATTATGTATATTTAATATTAATGATGTATGTATATTTGAATGATTTTGAAATAACAGAGGAATTTTTAACTTCAAATAGCTTTATATAAAAATACTGGTAATAAATTTTTAAGGGTTTTTTCAAAACTTAGAAGTATATAAAAATACAACAATAGTTTGTATATATGTATATAACAATAATATAATTTACAAATACAATGATTCCTGCTTATAAATTTATATATTGTTTGAAGTTGATCGTTTTCTTCTAATAAGAATTTTACAGACCTTTTGATATTAAAATTTTTTTTTTTTTTTTTTTTTTTTTGTTATTTATCAGTTACATATATGTATAATTAGTTAAAGTTCTAAATCTCGTTCAAGAAATCGGAGAAATAATTTGCCTGGTATAATAGACTCTCAAAAATTCTTTTTATTATAAAAAGTTATTTTAATAAGATAAATTTTCATACATTTAATCAGTCAATAAATATAAATATAGCAAAATATTATTAGGTCTGAACCACATAATGTACCACTTCATTTAATATTCGCGATTTTAATGATTTTATAATGGTAATATTTTTATATAATTTTAATATTCACGAAAAATTCATCAAATCGTATAGACTCTTCCACAAAAGTTCTTACTTGATTTTCTCTTTATTTCTATACATGTTGGGAAGAAAATCGCTATCTACTCTTGCAATATTTGACAGATTAAATAATATCGTAGTTATTTTAGAGCGAACGATGTTCAGCGGTGTATCACGCCGTACAGGTATGTTTAATCGAACGAAAAATCTCGATGCGTGCGTGCATGCGTTTAAAAAAATTTTTTTTACTCTTTTTTTTTGGCCTGCCACTCTAGAGAGATCCGAACCTGACAATTTTTCAATTTATCTCGTGTTTTCCTTTCCCCGCAAAATTGATCGATGATCGCCAACGAACGCGGTCGGTCCGCCACGTGCGAGGCGTTATAGAACGAAAATTACAAGTCGGCCCGGAAATGACGAGATATCGGAAACGCTCGTGGCATTCGACTTCCGGTGGTCTCGGCCGCCGTCGAAAATCCATTCAGCGATCACGCCGAAAAAAAGTCGATTAACCGCGTAATTTATTTATAGTCGAAATTTGTCTTTTCCCACGATTAATTCGTATCATTAACTGTTTAGTATTTACATACTACTTATTTTGTTCAACAAATCGCACAAATTTATTTACATAAATGACAGTTCACATGTACATGTATTTTTTTTCTCATTTTATGTGCACGCAATGCACAAATTATTTTTACAAAGAAAGAAATTGGATAGTGCAGAAAAAAATGAGGAGTTAAATTTAATAATTCTCAGTGAACAGTACAATTGATATTTTCCAAGAACTTTGATCAGACAAAAAAATTCGCTTGGCCATTGTGAATCCTCCTTAACGTTTCGCGTTTCGTGCGGTGACGTCATTGATTCGCGTGGGTGATAGCGAACGCGACCCGAACGCCGGCTCGTTAGGGCGGGTTGGATTCTCTCAGTCCTCTAACCACCTCGCTTCCACCCACCTCTGTCTGTGCAACGAGAGAATGGGGATGGAAGAACTGGTGCTCGATGGAATTCGTGTGCAGGCGGAAGGTCGAAGAGAGGTGGAAGGAACTGCGCGCAAGAGAGACAGAGAGAGAGAGAGAGAGAGAGAAAGAGAAAGAAAGATAGTTGCTTCCGTGAGTGCTTGCGCTTGCGGCTGTCAAAGGTGGAGGTACTATTGGAGACGTTCAAAGAGTGTGAGAGAGTTGGTACGTGAATGAGGTACAATGAGAGAGAGATAGAGAGACAGAGAGAGAGAGGAAGAGATAGAGAGAGGAAGAGAGAGAGAGAGAGAGTATAATGAGAGAGAGAAGGAAAGGCAATGTAGAAAGAAACCGACGTAATGGGTGAAACGATGAGAAGAAGAAAGAGATAAGATGCAGTAGAATGAGAACAAGAATAAAGAAAAAAAAATGGCATCAGGGTGAACGAGTGAACGAGAAAGGAAGAGAAAAAGGGCGTTGGATGGAGAAGGAGAAGTCGGAAGAAGTGCTGAGAGAGCGGATCGCCGTTTATTATGGGCGACGGTTAAACCGTCGATGCCGTTAGCGTTCGATAATTACTCTCGCTCGGTTCTCCACGACGTGGCAAAAAATGAGCATATATGTCGTATATATGTATATGTGTATGTGTATGTACATACACGTTCAACCTTTGCAACACACTTTTACAAATTTTTTATATGGTATTTTTTACAGATATCTTCAAATATAACATCGCTGACACTATTAATGTAAAATAATATTAGCAAGATTTATTTTACGCAATAATGCAATACTCGGATATTTCTAACGATTTTCAGACTTGTCTCAATAATTTTTACATATGATATAATAATACATATATATTTTATTTTATTTTTTAATCCCGTATAAAAAAAAATTATTATATGCCAACAAAAAGCCTTTTCTCAAGATTGAAAATGTTATTTTCTTTTCTAACTTTTTCATTAATAAAAATAATACAATTTTTTCGTAATTGTAATTTTTAATGTCTTGGTAATTAATAAAAAAAAGAATGTTTATGATACACAATATATGTTCAATTTAAATATATTTTTTTAAGAAATATATAAAATTGAGATAGAGATTGAAATATTTAAAAAAATTCAATTTATAAAAGAAAGTAATGCTCTTTCGATCACGGATAATATAATTTAAAACACAACGCACTCCTCAGTTTCCTTCTTTTGAAAGATCAGTTGCAACCTTTTTCATTGCAAATTCAACACTTTAATTTGTATTGAACGAAAGAGAATTACTTAGGGTAAACTCGAGTAAGATGGCCATAGTTTTTTAAAATCCAAAAAACATACTTTTATTTTACATACTGTTATTTTTTAATAGTGTTTGGCATATTATCTTCACCGAAGCTCAAATTACGTAATATTATCGAAATTAAAAGGAAAATATTTCATAGAAATTTTATATTATCAAAATAGTACAACATAAGTATTGGCCATCTTACCCAATTTTTAAGGAAAAGATGACCATAGGGACGGAAAGATGGCCATAATATTTATAAAAAATTAGTGAAAACGAAAATAAAATTTATAGGTCATATAATAATTTACATATCTTTGCAATATGTCTAACGTCGATTACGATAGCTTAACTGTCATTTATTCGACGTTATAACATTTTTTAGTGGACGCGTGAAAAACTTTGTAGGTAGTCAAAAGTAAAAATGTGATATAAGATTCACAATATCGTTATTTCGAAGAATGTATGCACATAAACTACTGTAAATATCGATTATCTTTGATAATGACTAAAAAAGCGCACTATATAGCGATTATTGAAAAAATTGCAATCTATGGCCATCTTTTCCATACGGTCATCACACCCTAGTTTACCCTATATATAAATTTAGACGCGTATAAGTAAAATATGATAACATTTATTTATAGATCGAATAAAGTTATGTGGGTAGACGGAAAACAAAAGTTTCTGGAGCTACGTATGCCATTAACGAGAGACCGGTCCGCCACTTATTTCAAACCTCCGGACGCGTCCCTCATGTCAGAGTCGGCAAGCGGCTGGCTCGCCTCTAGGGACGACGAGGGTCACTTGAAAGTTTCGCGACGGCGGCACGGCTTGCTACCGGTTCAGCAGTGTGCGACGACGAGGGTCGGCGTCACTTCAGAATCACTCCTCAACGGCACTCGCGAAAATTATACAAGTTCGCCTTCGTAACCGCTCGCCTCCCCGGATTGTTACATCGCCGCCACCGCCACCGCCACCATCACCGCCACCGCCGTCGCGAACTGGTGTCCGGCCCAGAAACGCGAACAAGCAAACTGCACTCTCGCTGCTCGCAACTGGCGACAATGTTATTTGAATATGTCTCTATTGGTGGAAAGAATTTCTTCATTCTTATAGCTTGTCCCGAAATTTACTACTTTTTCCAAAGAAGGTCTCCACAAAGTTTGTCCGAAGAAAGATTTCGAGAAAAATTTTCAAATAAAAAATTAAATAAGTTTTTTTGCTAAATCTTGCGACGCAAGTAATTTACATCTCATGCGAATCATTTTCCCTTTGACATATATTGTACAGAGTATTGTACATTCCTAGGTAATACATGCTTTGATTATGTGACGCTCTCTTTTCGTTCCTGAGATACGCGATTTTGAAATACAGTAAAAATCACATTTTTAGATAGAGAAATTCAATCTTAATGACCTTAACTTTGACATATGTTTTCGAAAACATGATTCTCATTAATTTTCAAAAGGCTATCATCATTATTAAGTACTTATCATTAAGTGTTATTAAATAGTCACTTAGAAATTTAAGTATGCAAATATATCGAATTCATTTACTTTAAGCTTTTTTGTGAGAAAAATGTTATATATTTTATAGTTTTACTTTATTATAAAACAACTTTATTGTACCGTGTAAGTAAGGGAGAAACTTCTCCTACACCCCTATCTAAGAAAACTATAGCTATATCTATGTCTGATGTTAAATTGAAATTAGGTTTAAGTTAGGTCAAAATTTCTTTAGCGGGCGGGGGGTGTAGGGAAAAGACTCCGCTCTTTTTTCATCAACGCGTTTACTTAACAATAAATCACATATAATATGATATTGAAGTAAATAATCAGTCAGTTTATCTTTACAGTAGAATATAACGAAAAAATGATATATGTAAGTACATGATATAAAAATTACAATATTTCGAATTTGTATCTGACAAATGAAAAGAGAGCGCTGCTTAATTAAATGTGTATTATTTAAAAATACATTCCCTGTAATATATATATATATATATATATATATATATATATATATATGTCAAAAGAAAAGTGATTTGTGAGATGTAAGTTAATGTCAAAATTTATCGATTTTTTATATTAGACACTTGAATCTTTAGAAGAGAACTCTGTATAGGTTTGTGATAAAAAGCTCAGTTTTTAAAAGATACTCTTTTGCGAACAAACAAAAATGAAAAAAGTTTTTTTTTAATAAATGTAATTTCAGAAATCTCAAATTTTGAAAAATTGAACAAAATCGAAAAATCGGTGAAATTTAAAGCAAGTTTTCAATTTTTTTCTTAGCAAGTGTGCTATTCTAATAACTCTTGAGCGATTAGTTACTCTATCTTTTGTTTTCTGATTTTCTGAATTCTTATTGTTAATCGGTGATCAACTCAGCTTCCGGCGAAATTTATACATGCGGCATCATTGATATTTACAGGTTGCTTCAAATATGAGAAAATCACATAAACATTTTTGTTGGGTACGAGTTACAAATTTGCATCACAATTATAATACTTTTAATAATCTTAAAGTTGTTGCATTTAAATATTTTATAATGTCACGCTTGAGAAATGTCCAATCCATTTTTCCAAATTATAGACTTCAAATTTAAACCCTTCTTTGACACTTTAGCGAATTAAGCCAAGAGTTAAACGCGAAAGCCAAATTAATTAATATCTATTTAAAAATTTCATTTTTGTATTCTATTTCTAAAACCATTTCTGTAATAAAAGTACATGTGTGGCACAAAAATAAGAATAATTCTAAATAAAATAATCTTTTGAAAATTCTATTTTCCGTCAATGAAGAGCCGTCTGGATAATATTTAATGTTATATAAACCACAGAAGAGAATGCACACGTGAAATTATAAAGTGCAAACTGGTAAAACCACTCAATGAGACAAAAAAAAAAAGGTCGGCTGGCCGATGCGACCGCTTTGTTTTGTCTAAATTAGTTGAAGTACGTAGATTGCGCGCTTACGTCTATTTCCCTTGTAATGTACATACATGTACATGTGCGAGTGTTTCGAAATTTAAACGTCGGCTTACCGCAAACCAATTACAAGTTTTCATGCTTATGGATATCGCGTCGACGATTTCCCGGAAAATCTCAATGATGTGTACGCGTTGCACCTTTCTCTCTTTCTTCGATATGTTTCTCATTATGTGTGCCTCTTGTTTTCTCTCTCTCTCTCTCTCTCTCTCTCTCTCTCTCTCTCTCTTTCTCTCTGATTTTTAATTCAGGTTAATCTCTTTGCAGAAAATATGGCACCGCTCATAACACGTATGAGATACTAATTGAATCGCTGTACTAGCATAATTGTATCGGTGCGAAGGAAATACGGTGCAAAGTGCTTCGGGCGTTCGTGATAGTTGTGAGTACGAAGTTGCGAGTAATATATACAAGATGAAGATTTCGATTGCGAAGCGAAGACAAGAAAATAAAAATTAAGTAACTGTATATCGTATAATATCTTTTAGTTTTATTATCGACAAACAGCATTAGACAAAAAAGTAATATCTATACATATATACATAGATGTAATGTACATATATATATATTGTATATATATATATATATATTGTATATATATATATATATATATATTGTATATACATAATATATGATTTTTTTATGTATAAGTTATTTATTTTTTTAAATAATGTACAACTAAAAATTTTTTTATTTTATAGAAAAAAATATTTCTTTTTATATATATATATATATAAATATATATATATTGAATATTTTCATAACACTTTTCTTTGTCAAAACGTGAAAAGTATGATCAAAATCACTTTTTTTTATAATAATTCTAAATTTCTTTTCTAATAATTCTAATAATTATTAGTACCATGTTATCAGTAAATGAAAATGATGCATTGGCGAAATCAGCAATATATATCGTATCGAATTAATTTAAAAGACACGGTACATGCGCGCACGAGGAGAGAAATGAAAAGAGACAAAAAGGAATAGCGAAAGAGAGATAAAAAATACAAAAGAGAGGGGAAAAAGAGAGGGGGGAGGGGAGGAAGGATCGGATAGTCGTGTAAACGGAAGTACGTCAGAAACGCGCACACAGACAAAAGCAACTGATACAACCAAGCCACGCGAGCAACCTATTCACGACCTATAAAAGCTCCTACGAACACGCCCGAACTTTACGGCATGCGAGTTCACATAGAACGCGATTGCCAGTTTTCTGAAAGGAAAAAAAGGAGATCAAAAATTTGTCGCAACGAGATTAGCACGCGCATAATGCAGAAACAATTTATGCTGATTCCTTTAATCTTTGATGTAACTTTCGATTAATTATTAATTATTGTTTGTATCAAACCAAAATGATTTGACTTAGCACGTTTTTAATATAGTACTTATTTAATTAATTAATTTTAATTTTTATAACGTTTTTAACCCTTATTCCGTATTGCTGGAACTCATTTTTGTTTGTGATTTTTCTAACAACGTCATTTCTCGAAAACAATCATAAAATAATATATTTAAATAAATTATTTTTCAAATTTATTATTTTAGTCTTTATTTAAAATGTTCGGAGAAGGTATATACATTTTTTCAGATTTTTTAAAACACTTTTACATATTAATAAACTTATTGAAAATACGCTGACCCACCTGTACAGTTAGAAGGTGCCAAAAATAACAATACGGAGTAAGAGTTAATATAGTAGATACTTTATATATTTAATTAATTAATTTTAATTTTCATAACTTTTTGCTCAATTATATACTTAAGTTTATTTATTTATTTTACTTTATACAGAAATTGCATGCACACCTTATTTAAATTTGTATCCGCAATGATTTTTATTGTCGCAAAAAACGGATCGCGCGCTTCGAACCAGTCAAGAAAAATTCTTGCTCCATTTTTGAAACTCACGATATTCTCTTGCATTCAATAGCGAATAAAGATTGGACACACTGGGCTGGCACATCTTACGGGCATTCGTAAATCTTAACTTTGCGATGCTTCCTCGTTTTGCACGAGTAAAGACGGACCGTAAAAGAAGTTCAAGCTTTTCCGTCACTCAACCGTTTAAACCTCAGAAATTTTAGTTTGGAGGTCAGTAGAGTGTTCACTTGTCGTGAAGGAACAGCGATGAAGAGAAAGAAAAGGAATGAGAGGTGAAGAGAAATGAACATCTGCAGCTTTTGCCGCTAAAAACGTGCATAGTTCGAATTTCCTCTCGAACTCTTCTCGTCCCTTTTATTACGTGGACGTTACTTTTTCGACTTCACTTCCGTCTTTCCTTACCTTTCTCTCTCTATTCTTCTTTTCTTCGAGAAAAACGGTATTTTCCTCTCTCTTTCTCTCAGAGCATTTCTTCCTCCTTTTCTATCTTCCTCTTTTTCTTCTTTCTATTTAACATCTATTGTCTTCTTCTCCTTCGCTCTCAGCCACCCCAACTACAACTTTCCATTCTCATCTTTCTTGAATCTCCCTCTAACTGAGAGAAAAGAAAGTGGGAAAAAGGAGGGCGGAAACGAGAGGATGGTTTCCCTTCTTCTCGTCGTCGCGTTCCTTCTTATCCGGTACGGTGGACGCGGAATAAAAGGCGAAAGCCGCTCGACTCTTTTGATGCTGCGTCCAACTCACCGCGTTCTTTACGTGTACGAACATCGCCATATATCGGGTGGTCGCTTGCGATTTTAATTCTCACTGCAAGTTTTTAGAAAAGGTAAAAAGTCTTTTATAATATGTATTTATTTTTCTAAAGAATCTTAATTTTACAAATTTTCTCTTTAATACTATCAATAATGATTTTATTTTTAAAATTTTGTATTTCACTCAAAAAAATATTTTGCTAATGTAGACAGATTTCTAGATGTTTCAATTAAAATTTACTGCCACTTTTTGTATCTGTTAAAATATTGTTTGTCACGTATAGAATTAGATTTAGATCCCATTGCCAAATATCAAAAAATCACAAATATAATTATCCTTGACAATAGGCATCACAGAAAAATTTTCTGTCTAAATTACACTAATAGTACGGATATAAATTCTGTCTCTGTCATTTAAATTGATTGATGAAGTGCAAAATATACGCAGTATCACAGTATTTGCTAATAATTTATCTATTTCAGTTAATTTTTTATACCTAGAAAATTTTTGTTCAAGTTGCAAGATCTTTTTTTGAGTGTTTAGTCTGTATTTCTCACAAATTTGTTTCTTTCTAGATTTATTATCATATATATATATAACATATAATGCTATCAATAATTATTTTATTTTCTAAATTTTGTATTTTTATTCTATATTTTTCAAAAATGTGTTTCTTTCAGATTTATTATCATATATATGACATATAGTAAATGTTTTATTTATAAATTTATCTCAGGAATGATTATATATTTGTATCTACATTTTTGACGCTTTTATTTTGAAATTCACGTTTTGCACAAAGCAACGCTTAACTCGAAACGGCCGAAACCACAGTCGTCGTTTTTCAACGATCACTGTGATGTACAAGGACCGCAATTCCCGTTTCTCGGGAGCGCTTTAACCTTTTTCCTCGAAACTGCCGGCCGACGACGTTATCTTCCGCAACGTGCACGATTAATAAAACGGGGATTCGCCGCCGTCCGCTGCGGGCGACCGGCGAAGGTTTTAATCTTTTTTCCCCTTTCGCGCTAATGGCTGCTGTAGAACCCAGCGCGGTATTGTGCCGGGTTTAGGAGGATTATTACGGTCCACCTCGACAACCCGCCGGGTATATCAGGGACTCGGTGATCGTGCGAGTTTCTCTCTTCCCGCATGCTCCCTACCCCTATGCTAGCCAGTCACGATTATCGCAATTGTCGAGAATTTCTCGATTTTGCATGCAGTTTCTTGTACAAAATACTTGTAAAAAATTTTACATGAACGCGAAAACATGTCTCCTCTCTTCTACTTTCCCTTCTCCCTCTCTCTCTCTCTCTCTCTTTGTCTTTTTTTTTATAAGTTTAAAATTTTAAATTGCATTGCTGTGTTTTTTAGATGTATTAAGTACGCAAAATTTTGAAGCTTTGAATCGTTGTTTGGATATATCAAATCAAACATTATTTATAATCTTGAGTATAAGATATAGGCAAAAATATAAGCCACTCTTCGTGTATGGATTTTTTGATTGGTTTTGAATTTTACATGAACACGTATAAATAAGAAAATTTTTCTCTTTGGTTATAATTGAACTCTGTTTTAACGAAATGTGTTAATTTGCAACTTACATATATATATATATATATACATATATATATATATATATATATATATATTTATATATATATATATACATATATATAAGATTTCATCAAATTCGTAAGGTTCTTGTAAGTTGCAAATTAGCACATTTCGTTAAAACAGAGTTCAATTATAACCAAAGAGAAAAATTTTCTTATTTATACGTGTTCATGTAAATTTTGATATATATATATATATATATATGTATATATATGTGTAGGAAGGATAAATAGATGAATTTAGAAATTTTTAGTTGCTTCTCAAAAACGATTCTAAGGGATGAAATCATTTCTCATATGTAGAGCAAGCTTTTTGCTTTTCTCGATATATCTCAAAAAGTAAAAAGAATATACATATGAGAAGAGTGATTTCATCTTTTATTATTAGAATCGTTTTTGAGCAGCAACTGAAAATTTCTAAATTCATGTATTACCTCTACATGTGAGTAAAGCCATCAAAATCAGAATTTTTGGATTCACAAGGTTCGCGTTTTGTTAGTTATCAAAATTATATTCTTAAAATTGTGAAAAAAATTATATATAATTTAATTTGAATTTACTTAACAGTGCAATTATTATTTAAGAACTATCTGAAGAAAATAATTTATTGTATTTTTTGAAAAAAAAAAAATCCTATTTATATTATGTATTTTTTTGTGTAATTATTTCCGAGAATTCTCTTCCAAATCTGATACCAAAAAATCGAGTGATTCCAGTAGAAATTATGAATTGCTAAAAACTAATTTTATACGTTTTATACGTCGACGTATATACGGTAGACAACTTTTTTTTTAAATTCCTCGTATAATTTTCTGCGTTTTAATGCTATCGCGCGAAAGTGATACGGCATTTTTTCTCTTGTCACAGCTTGGTTCCCATAATACATCCGGGCTGTTATCCGCAAGTTTAAATTTTCATCGAGCGATCTCTCTCTCCCGACCCGACTCGATGTCCGTCGACGGTTGCGTCGATATCTCGCTTTCAGCGTTAATAGAGCGTCGCGTTTAAAAGGCACGCGTCATATTATTAACGATAAAAGCGAGACGAAGATGCGAGAGAGAATCAGTGGCAGAGTCCGCTCGGAGTGTTTTACTCAATTATTCGACATTCGTCGCGCTATGGTTACCGCGATCCAGCCGGTTTAGTTAATTTTGAATTAACCCTACGAAATTCGACAGCAATGAAATGCAATTTTGTAGCGGTACTTTCGCGTTGCACATCGTCGATTTTTAATAATATAGAGAACAAGATAATTTATCAATATTTATTCTTTTACTTATCAGTTTAAACGGATAGATCTTAATAATACGATTAGATTAAATATAATATCAAGAAATAATAGTTTGAAAGCAACAGGAGACATGAAAAAGTCGCACATGTACAGAAATCGACAGGCATAATCACAGATTCTCGTTAACGTATCAATGTGTATGTGACATATTTGATTCGTACAATATTATACAGAAAAATAGGACCGCAATTCTTGAATAAACGATAAAGTTAAGCAGAGCAAGTAGATGCGGGCATTTATTTCCATTTATAATGTTATATAGAAAAATAACATCGAATACTAATTGTAAAACCGATAATTTTTCAACGAAAGCAATTTGAGAGTGTGCATCGGACAAGTCATAACTGTTAACATGGGGATTCTATCTTAAAGGAAGTCCACTTTAAAAACTTGTGCTGCACAGATTCAATTTGTTTAACATACTTGCAGTGATAAGGAGATTATATTACGTTAGCGTATTCTAGATGAGATCTGATAAGAGATATGTGTAAAAAAAACGAGTAGTGGAATTTTTAAATTCATTTGAGAAACGTTTAACAAATCCGAAAATTTTTTAAAACTCTATTAACTATTCTGTTTATGTTATATGTGTCACAAACGATGAAGCAGAATTCGCTACTATGTCAAAGTTATTAAATCTATTCATTAGCGGATCCTGATGTCGATAATGGGGGGGGGGGGGGTTTGACGAAAAAAATACTTGGTTTTATCATATTTTTTTAAACAAAATTCATCAAAATTGATTTTTTTTTCATTTCGAGGGAGGGTTTAACCTCCCCCCTCCCCCTCTCCAGGATTCGCTAGTGACTCTAATATTGATTCCTTTTAGACAAAGATTGTCGATATTAAAAACTTATAGAGTATATAAAGTACATATATTTTAGAGATGTTTAAATGAAGATTATTAATTTCACATCAGTTAGCTAATACTTCAAGATCAGATTGAATCTCACAATGATATATAGAGCTGACCAATATAAATATCTTTTAATTATGCGTATATATAATAACGCTTTGACATAATACTTAAAGTGAGACATTTTTGTCATATGCTAAAAATGTATCAAAATTAAAATTTGATTACTATCAGATTAAAATTATACTTCAAATAAATATATCCAATAATTATGTTTTAAATAATAATTATTTATAAAAGTATGTCACGTACAATATTTAAGGAAAAATTAGGTATATTTTATCATTCTCGTTTTTTTAATAGCTGGAAGTTGTGGATGCCATTACTCCTAATCGCAGTTAAAAAAAATATGCGATACGTTACTAATTACACGTTATTAATACATGCAACGTATGTGTGCGGTAATGTAAAACGTCGACATTCGATGCTGTCGGAAAATCCGACGTATATCGCCGCAGTATCGACGAAATCGACGATCCAGTCTGGCATTTGGGTGTAATCCGAATCGCGCGCGCGCCATCACTTTTGCATTGCTGAAACATGATGCTTTCGCGTGCAATTCTCGCAATTCAGAATTATGTTAATCTGTAAGCATTTCAGCTTACGATCGACGAAAGTCCGCTAACTGTTAATGTAATATCGAACGCGTCTCAACACGCTCGTCAAGCAATATCATCGCAAATATGAATCGAAAACTAATTCTGTCTGTATATCATTATATACTATATACTTTAATAAAAAAATCTTAACATAAAATAAATAACTTTAATATTACAATTATGTAGCAATATAATATAATAATCTGCTTATTATTTCATTATTAGATAATAGCATATCCGATTAATTATCATCTCTTGTATATTTAATTTATACTTTGTTATAACTTGACACTTAATGTTAGATAAAGAGATAAAAAAGGCAATAGAAGCGAGTAGCTTATAGTTAAATTAACAATATAGGCTAAACCATAAAAAACATTAATGTAGGAAGAAATATATTAATAATTAATACAGAGAATAATTAATTGACCAATAGATAAAAATATGAAGCATTAAAAGATAAGCGAACGTTTCGATCTTTATTCGGATCTCCTTCAGCGCAACGAATCAAGATTGTACAGGTATATTGAAATACATAAAAATTATTGCTCGATCCTTCGTAAGAGTTACATGTTTAATATCAGTGCGATATCAAGAATTTTAATTTGACATGTGTTGGGTGAATCTTTTACCTACTTATTTCTCCATCATCTTTAAACTGCACGTCTCGCGCCCAGGAAACCTGCGAGAAATACTTGATAGGAGAATTGGAAAAAGTTATTCCTTTTGTTTAAAGCATTTGTTTATTAATAACATTATGAATTGTTAAATTAAATATTTTAAATTGGTTGAATTATTTATACGGTTGGAAAGCGTTAACTGTTATTTCGATAATTTAGCGACCCGTCTAATTTTTTATCATCAGTTTTTATTGTAGTTTGACGGTCTTTTATATTGTTCTTGAGTTATTTGACCTTGTGATTATGTCATTTATTATTTGATTATACATTACTTGCATTTTTATGTATTATGATATACCTGTACAATCTTGATCCGTTGCGCTGAAGAAGATCCGAATAAGAATCGAAACGTTTGCTTATCTTTTAATGCTTCATATTTTTATGTATTGGTCAATTAATTATTCTCTGTATTAATTATTAATATACTTCTTCCTACACATTAATGTTTTTTATGGTTTAGTCTATGTTGTTAATTTAACTATTTAATTTTATTACTTAATGTTAGTTTAATTCTACTCTATCCCAACTTACACTAAAAAAAATATTTTGCTAATGTCGATAGATTTCTAGATGTGTCAATTAAAATTTATCGCTACTTTTTGTATCTGTTAGAATATTGTTTGTCACGGATAGAATTTATAGCAGCAATATTCTAGCAATACCTCTAGAAAATTTAAATCCCATTGCCAAATATTAATCACAAATATAATTGTCCTTGACAATAGGCCTTAAAGATAAGCATTACAGACAAATTTTCTGTTTAAATTACACTAATAGTATATGGATATAAATTCTGTCTCTGTCATTTAAATTGATTAAGTGCAAAATATATGCAGTATCACAGTATTTGCTAATAATTTATCTGTTTTCAGTTAATTTTTTGCACCTAGAAAATTTTTGTTCAAGTTGTAAGATCATTTTTTTTTGAGTGTAACACAAACCTAGCCCAACTGAATTCTAACTTACATCTATGCGTTTTTTGCGAATATAAATTTCAGTTTCTAATAAGTAAGAAAAGAGTATAAAAATTGCAGTGTAATCAATTCGCCGCGGAAGATTGCATCGTTGTCAAAGAAATACCGAGCCATCCCCTTTAAACTTTTGGCGTTAACGAGCCGAATGGTCTCTAGGGGAATTCTGCAACGGTGATTACTTTATCGAGATGGCCCCACGGTGACCTTCTGAAAACTACAATTACTTAAACGTGAAAACTCATATTGGCGAAGACAGCAATTACTATGCATATATTTTGCACGTCGTTGTCTTGACATGTCGTTTTATAAAAATTTTTCATTAAATAATCAACGTAAGGCGAAAGCAACACAGATAATATTATATTAAATAGATAAAACAAAAAAACAGAAATATCTCTTTTTTTTTAACCTCTCTCAAAATTGAAGGAAAGAAATTTACATAAATTTTTATATTTTATTATTTTATAATAAAATTGTTTGATTTATAAAAATGTTTGATTTTTTTGACAATTTTAAGTAGAGTATAGATTGAGTATAGATATGTATTTTAACAAAAAATAAATTAATAATCATTAACTGCTTCATTGCAAATCTGTAATAATTAACTGCTTTATATGAATTTCTTCGTAACAAAGGCAATAGCAAAAAAAATCACAAAGCAGTTCTCAGCCCATCCCGTTTCTGTAATGTTCCGACTAGACGTCATTAATTTGCTACGATAATTAGTTTACATTGCTCATCCTCCTCTGATCGTACAGAAATCAGAAGCGCATTTGCAGCGCTTCCTAACGCTTAACTCACGATCTCGAGGAGATTTACGACAATTATCACTTGCGGCGCGTCTCATCGTATGATATCAAAATAACGGAGGCGATCGTGCACAGTTTTGCAACGTGTTATGCAATTATCGGTATTGACGGGGGGGACGACGACGACGCGGCCGATTAAAAGGCAGCGGATAAATTAACGCTGCGGGCCGCCTCTTCACGCACGATAGCGCTAAGCGCGATTTATCGCGCGCTCGGCGCTCGGCGCTCGGCGCTCCCGCTTCCGTTTAATTGCCCACGCGTCGCCGACGTTCATCTGATAAATGCGAAATCGCTGCGCGAGATTACAATTAGCCGGGCGGGCGAGCGGCTTAAACGTCTTAACAGTCTCGTTGCTTTATCGCGCCAGTTTTCGAGCTGGAACGCTAATGTAGGAATTAGGGCTAGGTTTGTTTATTTTTTGGAATACGTACAAAATTAAAAAATAATTACTTGAAGCGGAAGAGGAAAAACGAATTAGTTACGTTTAATATTTAAAATTGTGTTTTCTCAGTTTAAATTATGTAATTTGTGATAATAATTACAATTTAGGTCAAATATCATAAGAAATAATTACACACACACACACACACACACACACACACGCATTAAAACTTGGGTTTATTTTTGCTACAGTATGTGAGTCTTGAATTATATGATATTAAGATAAATAAGGAAAAAGAGATTTATGAACAGCAGGCGTCTTGTTTCAGAATTGGATTTAAAATAGCTTTTAAATTTAAGAAATTTAAACTTTTAAGAAAAAATTATAGATAGTTTTCTTAGATATATGAGCATTTGTATTAAAAGACAAAATATTATTATTTATTATAAATTAATTATTAAAAAGTGCATTTAAAATCTCAAAACATTTTCTAAGCCATTTATGGTTCTCATTGTTGCCAAGAATTTGAATAAATATTTTAATAACTCCTCAATTATATATTTTGTCTAAAGTCTTTTAAGTTGAATACTTTTAAATTGATCCTTTGTTAATACTGTTTATATTTATACAACAAATATAGATATAACTTTTTTTTCTGTATGATCTTTATTTATTTAAATATAAATGAAAGAAAATTAAGAATACGATTTATATATTTTTTTAAACCATATGTAAAATAAATAAATAAATTTAAAAATATATATATATCTATAAATCTTTCATTTTTTTAAGAGATGTAATAAATCATATATTTTAAAATCTCTTCAAAATTATTTGAAATTATGTGAATAAGATAATTTAAAAGTATAAATAAGAATATGTAGATTGATATTATATCGAAAAATATAATGTATAATATTATTGTTTTTAACATTTTTCTATTTATTATTATAAACATTTCTAACACTTTGTTTAAATTTAAATACATATATATTATAATTATATATTGCATACAAGTTTAGGAATTAAAATATTAACGATAAGAACAAAACAAACAATATTATTTATATCATATCTTAAAAATTCCAACCATGTTTCCCACCGATATCTCTTGATATTAATTATATATATAATAATAATATATATTTATGAGAATGGCTTTAATAGATGACTTACTTTTCACAAAATTTTTATTCTTCTCCAACATCACCATAGCAGAAACGTTCAAAAATTCACCAGTTTTATAGATGTAATTTTTTTTATTCCGATGCAAAGGGCGGGATGTAAAGTGAGATAGAACAAAAATGCTCGCTCTGTAGGTATCGTCTAATTAACATACATGCAGAACGACATGAGAAATGTGCTGTGCATATATTATAACGGTAGCGCCTGCCAACACATGATTCGGATTCCAATTAGGCGCAACTGGTTGACCAAGGTAGCAATAAACCGTATCACTATACACTATCGATTTCAGCTAGATAAGTGTATCTAAGTTTGTAGGATGGAGACATTATAAAGTTATAGTTACGAAAAATGTAAAATGATTTTTGGATAATTAAAAAATAATCAGTTAATATGTATAAACGTTCTACCGTAACGTTGAATTTCTATCAATTATTCTAAATTTTCACATTGTTTATTGCTATAAATAGTAAAATAAAAAAATATTTATATAATAAAAATAATAAAAATATAAAATTACATTATTATATTGATTGATTAATAGATGTATTAATAAAAATATTATATATGTATGTACGAGAAACTCTTTTGAAAAATTATATAATCTATAAGTAAAGAATTGCTAAGGTTAAACACGATTTAAATTCCTTTAATAGGAGTCACGGATAGAAGTGCAAAAGTTTCTAAAAAAATTTTTTTTTTAATACTTATATTAGCTTATTACAATATATTCATTTCAATCATTGAATATCATATAGTGAATATATATAGTAAATATATAGTGAATATTATATTTCCAATCTGAAATGATTAATTTTTTAGAACTTTCAACTTTTATTTAAATTTAATTTAAAAATAGCATTTTGTTTTTTATTTATAACAGTAAAACTTTTTTTAAAAATCTATATGTTATCAATCAGCATTTGCATTTTTTAAATTGCCATCCCCTTAACTTTACATATTTTTTAAATTTATTATCAAAACATATAATTAATGTTGTGATAAAATTTTAAAAATTTACAAAAATCGATTAATTTAGCTTTCGATTTATTAAGAAAGTTGTATGTGTGTGTATATTAACATATATATGTATATATATGCTCTTTTATAATACTCTTTTATAATACTTTTTTATAAAAAATAATATGAAATAATCTTTCTAAAATTTTATCTCTCATCACAAAAAAAATCATCTTATACAATTAATTTTTCTCTTGTCCAATTGCAATCCGCCCTTTTCCTCTCGTTAAGAAGATATACTGCTGTTTCGGTCAAACTAACTGCGTTGTGGAAACACGCAAGTGCACGTGTCCTCCCGCGTGCGAACTCTATTACTCAAAAATCATGAGTGTGCGTGCATGCACCATCCCCATCTTTACATCTCGTTCATCGATGAGAAGATTGAATCGGGCGTGCCGCAGTGAGTCACAGGCTACCATTAATTACACTGATTGAACAAATACGAGCCCGCCCAAATGAATCAATGGGATATAAGAGAATAAGCAGAGAGAGAGAGAAGAATGGAAAAATGGAAAAAAATAGATACATGTCAACAACTCAATACTCAGAGATTCCACAGTTGCATATAAACTATCCTAAATGATATGGATAGAGAGATTTTTTATCGCACGTTCTTTTTACTTTTGTATATGTTTATCAGCTCTTTACGAAAAAAAACTATTATTTTTTAATAATTGTTTTATATTTTAAACATTATTTTTTAATAATAATAATATAAACTACACACAAAAATTAGAGGTAATTTTTTATCTTAATTTTTTCTTTTAAATAGACAAAAATTTGAACAGTTGTAACTTCGTAAAAATAAACAAAATTTAAATCCAAAAAAGGGTTTTAAAATTTCAAATCTACTTTCAAAAAGTCGCTATTATTTTTGCGTTTCTGTGAATTGATAATTTTTACATGTAGAAAACTACCAGCTAGACAAAATAAGAATTTTTTCTCACATCGTGGACATGTCACGTGTCAAAAAAAAAATTTGCGAAAATTTTCACCTTTCTGCTGTGAATGCTTAAAGTCTTTCCTATAAAATCGTTTTTTTTTTCTTAAACATTTCTAATTGTAAGATTTTTTTGTTACTGATTGTGAGTTATCGGATTAAATAAAAAATGAGTATTTAAATTTGATTGTTCAGAACTCAAAAAATTATTGTACCATACGTTTCCAAAACAGATTCTTAAAGCTGAAACTTTGCTCTATCTATAGATATAATTGCAAAATTTTTTTACAAATATAGATCTGATGCAAATGGATGAAAATTTTCGTAGATTTTGTGGGCATGTTGTGGGCAGGTACAAGTAAGAAGAAAATTTCCCATTTTTTTGCAATTCGTATTTTTTTATATATATAAAAATTACAAAACTCACAGAAACGCAAAAATAATAACAATCTTTCGAAAATAAAGATTTTAAATTTTAAAATTCTTTTTAAATTTAAATTTTGTTCATTTTCAATAAAGTTGAAACTAAATTTTGCTTAATTTTTAAAGAAAAATTAGACGCTCCTCTAATTTTTGTCAGAAGTTTAGATTATATATATTCTATTTATTTAATCTAAAAAAATATTGTTTATTTGCTTTCTTTATCATAATTATATCTTTCTTTCATTATATAAGTGGATTTGATGAACAGAAAAAAATTGTAAATTACGAATAAAATAGAAACCTCTTAGTATTTCAATCTATTTGCAAATTAAAAAGATTAGTTTCCTTAAATTTTTACTATTGAATCATGTCGCAACATTAATGTATAAATGTTCCGTAATCGTCACTCAAACGCGATATTCTTTAAATAGTAATGAAAAAATCAGTAGCGCGCTTTATAAATAGCACGTGTGCGTTCGTCTGCCGAAAATATGAAATAAAGCCGATGTGAAATAAACAGGTTCGTTCACATCGTTGGAGCAAATTAAGGTAGCATACGGACGCGTTCGCACGCGAAATGCCTTATCTTGCTTCGTGCCGCAATGCCTCGTCGAGTTTATCGGAGAGTCGACTATGCAATATCTCTCGGATCTCACATATGCACACACACACACACGCGCGCACACACATTTGCTGTGCGTCCGCGCGCGCACATTGAGCACCGACGTCAACGTGACGGCTTCCGCCCTCATGTGCGTTTTTCGCCCTCTTTTTCGGCGAAATCTGCAACTAGAAGTGATGATGCGTATTGGAAAAGCATCGCCATGCTAATGATTCGTTCGTCACATAACTGATCTGCTTCCAGCATTTTTACTAATTTGTCTTTTTATTTTATCATTTTTATTATTATTCTTATTATATAATATTATATTTATTATTAGCCTTACAGATTAATATAAACTACAATGAAAACAATTATTTATAGATAAGTTATATAGTTAAATAGAAAATAGGCTAATAAAAGTCAAGCGCAAAATGATCGTAATTACAAGAAATAATAATCTTCTTAAAAGTTATTCTGTAAAAACTGAAAAAAATGGATCAATTTACAAAAGTCAATTACAAGAATGAGATTGCGTATTATATTAAAAAAAAAATTACATTAGAGACAACATTATACCGTAGCATTTGAATTGTTGGTCACGTCACGTGAACAATCTACATCATGTTAGATCTTATCATCTCATATCTAATTGTAAATTCAAACGTATGTTATATTGATTTATCACAAGATGATGAAAAATGAGACGCTTATATAGATATAATAATTTAATATGTTTTGAGACCATTAAACTCATTCGTTGTATCTTACATATGTAAGTTACCGACTTCTATATGCAACGATTTTTTTCGCGAATCAAAATAGATCTCTTTACTTTCACTTTGTGAGAAAACGTAAAAAAAACTGGACAAGAGAGAGAGAGAGAGAGAGAGAGAGAGAGAGAGAGAGAGAGAGAGAGAGAGAGAAAATTCGTTGTAAACTTTTTCCAATACAATTTTACAGATTCTTTTCAATTATTATATTATACATAATTATATAAGTACTAATTAATTTGTCGGTTACACTTTTATAAGTATGTCTTTACAGAATATATTGCATTTCTTCCACGCTAAACCACTCCCTGTTAACATGAGTAGGGGTAAGGGTCCGTGTAATGCCATTTTACGGTGACGTAAAAAACCATGTTTATACAAATCTCGCGAGTAACTGTCGTGTGAAACAATATCTTCTACGGCTCTAAATTTAAGCAGTATGGGTAATCTCGTTAGAGTACACTGTATTTAATGACACTTGGACAAAAGAGAAAAGAAAGATGTGACTGTGTCGTCATGTAAAATTTTGCAAATTCGTCAATTATTATCCGATCTGCCGTCTCTTCCTGCAAAGCAAAAAGGGTCACCAGGTGGTGAAGCGGCGATTTTTCCCTTTCTTCGATTACAGGCGAAGCTGCAGGCGGTCGGTATTAATCCCGCACACTGTTCTGTACCATCGTCATGGAAACGCAAAGCCTCGAAAAATCATTTCGACGTCGAGTGTCAGCCGATAATAAAAAAAAAAAAAAAAAAGTAAAAGAGGAACAGAAAGAGAGAGAGAGAGAGAGAGAGAGAGAGAGAGAGAGAGAGAGAGAGGGGAAGAGAAGAGAAAAAGAGGAGCAGGAATCCGAGAAGAGAATGAAGAGGACGATGAGGGGACGAGAGAGCGTTCTCTCGAAGCAAGTTGAATAACGTGATAACGTCCAACCTTTGCGCACGCAAAAAGCGTGCGCATTTCTGATTCGGAGAAAGAAAAGGAATTTCTTTCGAATAGAGAGAGGGAGAAAATTCGGATAAAGTGAGGAATAAAATAATTGGAAAACGCGATGTCGATTCTGTTCCCATGTTGTCTTTTTTTTCGCATCTCATGAAGTTGCGCCTACGACAAACATGACATGATCAGATCGGAGAGATTGAGTTTTAATTTTTTAAGTCCATTCTATTCGTCAAAATAGAGCGATTGCTTTTTCGGCCGCGTTTGATTTATTGCATGCGCTATTGTCAAATTAGTGTCTTATCTTTTTTTAAGGGAGATTGTAATTTTTTAAATAAAAATATATGCTAAACTTCGAACGTGTAATTGATGAAACATTCAACAATACAAAAACAAAATTATGTCATTTAATATGAAAGCTATTAATTATATAATAATATTAATATTAAAATCTTTAAATAATAATATTAATAATAATGTTAATCTTCATTAATCTTAAAATAATAATATTAAAATCTTTAAATTAGAATTAAATTACACTCAACAAATAAACACTTGACAAAATAAGTCATAATAAATTAGTGATGTATAACGATAGACAATTTACAAGTAAGCAATGCCTAAGATATTGAAAATAAAACAACGAATAAAGAAGCAACGACAATAAGAAAAAAAGTTTCAATTACTCTTGTTCATCGGTAACAAAGAATGAATTTCTAATCGGAGCAAAATATTGCACCGTAAAGTGTGTTATATTTTTTATTCTATCTCGAGTTATCTGTTTAAAATTCACAAACGGACTATTTTGTGTTCTCTATTTGTCTTCATTGTTATTGTTATTATTATTATTATTTTTTTTTTCATTCTTCGTGTTCGATATTGAATCTCGGAAAATTAAGAATACAAACTTCAATTTTTCCCTTCTCTTTATCGCATTTTCTCCAAAGATTTCCATTTCTTGAGGGCTCTTCATCTTTTCTCTTTTTTCAATCTATCATTTACATATTATTCTAATTTTATTTATTATTTTCCTATATTTTTTTATTCTCATATCCTCTTTCAAAATCGTTGTTTTCACTAAAATCATAAAATAATATGTAATGATATATGTATTATTAGAATTGTGTGTTCGTCTTTATTATTGTTGCTAATATTCTTCTTATCTTTATTGTTTAATAAATATATTTTTAACATCTTCAGCAAACATTTTCTTTTTTTACACTAATAGTTAATGCATTTTTCAATTAAATTGTGGTATTTTTTAAAATTGTGGGCATTTGATAAAACTGTAATAATCCGCGAATCAATTTTTTAAAATTGTGATAAAAGCATGATATTAAAAATCTGACACTATATCAATTTAATTAATTAAGAAAATGCTTTTAAGTTATAAGCTTGATTCTCTAATTTCAAGTTCACACAAAAGGAAAAAATATAAAATTCCCGAAAAGTCCTTTCTTCTTTTCTCCCCCTTTTTCCCTTGCTTCTAAAGTTCAAGTTTTCTCTTGGGTCTTTCTTTCTTGAAAGACCTACGCGTATCGAACTCCGGAAGGAACGGGAAAAGAACGGAAGGACACGTGATCTTTCTTTTTCTCATCGCTTCTCGTGCTCGAATTGCTCGCTTTCGCGCGAGCGCGCGTCTATCTGTCGCAAAAAGGATCGAGACAAGCTAAGGGTGAAAGGGAAAAAAAAGAGAAAAAAACGCGAATATCCGGCTGCCACAAGATGCGTTACCTCTCGTCTACCGGGTGAGTTAAAACAGACAACTGCCGCGTTATTACTCAATGCATTTGTTAAAAAAAAAAAAATTAAGAGTTTTAAAGAATTTTGTTACAGAAATCAGATCTATGTACAATTAATAAAAATATGTCTTTATTAAGATAAAAGTTTGCGTAAAATTATATTCAGAAATTTTTCGCTACTTTTTAAAATAACAATTAATTAATATTGTTTTAAATAGAAAAAAAGTTAATGTCCTTTTTTTGGTTATATAATTTTATTAGAGCTACACATTATTTTTTCTGAATTTCAACACTTTCACAACATAAAGATTTTGTGAAACGCAAAATTTTTAGCAGTTTCTCGTGAAAAATTAATCTCGATTAATATCCTTAGATATAATTTATTATACATTCTCGAGGATTGTGCAAAACTACCCGATAGTTGCGCGCATTTTCTCGAGAGGGTTTTAAAGCTTAAATGACCTGCGCGCTGTCGTGGCATTCGCGGCATTCACCTTCTTTCACCCCCCCTTCCCTCTGTGTGCCATCCTGCACAGCTTGTGGCGAGCTTCTTCAGGAACGACGACACCCCTATACGACAACGATGACAATATCTCATCGGGATTTTTCTAGGGCAGGAGTAGCTTTCGCGCGTTGACGATTTTCATCGAAATCGCGTCCGCGCGATATATCAAATGGCTGTGAAATATTTGTCATAAAAATTAATAACATATTATTAACACTCTCTTTCTTGCACATTATAAAGTTATCGTATGTATAAAATACAATGTTGAAAGAGCGAGTCAAAAAGTTTAAACAGTTTCGTGAAATGCTTTTATTTACAATTGCTTTTACAGTTGAAATATAGTACAAATAATTAATTTCATTCCATGTTACATTAAATCATTAAAGATGGCGAATATTTCACGAACATTTGCGTCCCCGTGGCCCCTATTTGCAAAACATGACGATATCAATTAATATCATTAACAATCCCATGCGATCATCGCGATATCGCAGTATCCGCTCGCGATCGATTAAACCTGATATGATAATTAAACTCTGCGGCTTCATATTTGAGCGCTTCTCGCTTTGTTTCATGTAGCATTGTATAAAATATATTTTTATTTCAGTAAAAATATGCTCTAAATATGCTTACAACATTTGTAATACTTACAAATATTCTTCTTTAATTATAATAAATTTTTATGTCAAATTACAAAATAGTACCTAAGAGTTCATTTTTTACCAAGTTAAATTATTTTCATATGCGGAATGTTAAAAAGATAAAGAATTATAAGATTTAGAAGGTAAAATATTTTTTGTAAATGTCAGATTATGTAAAAAAGAATTGATCCTCTCTTTATTTTCATATCATATATGTACATATAAAAATAAGCAAATCACTTGCTTTATAACCGAAAATTATTTTTAACTATGACAAGATTGATTTTTTTATCTATGTTAAACATTTTTCATTTGACTTATTGTTAGCGAATGTTACTAATTTTATTTTGAACTTTTTTTTTATAATAAATTTAATATAATTAAAATACAGGTTCTTAAGTATGTAATTAATATTTAAATATATATGTTATTATATATTGTGACGTAGTTTTGCGCATTCATAAAATTTCTTTCCCTGTCACAAGACGCATCTCAGCGGAAAGAGTCAGTTTAGAAATTAAGAGCTGAAATATCTAAGGATCATTTTTACATGCGATTATCTTCCGATATATATATATATATATATTATATAAAATTTATTTTGTCAAATACATAAATAGTGCTTCACTCTTACTACTTTGACCGGATGAGAAACTAGCAATAAAGTAGCCTTCGCGAAATTATCATCGACGATGCAATAAAAAAATAACATTAAAGAGACGACATTAGAGAGACAATATTCGTCGATTCCAATTTCTTCAACCAAAATTTCTAACAGAATTCGTTATATTAAATTTATATCAGATACAAACAAAGCTATGATTTCATAAATTTTTGTGTTATTTTATCAAAAATATTAACAATAAAAAATATTCATAAAGAAACATTTTTTTTGAATACCGAAAAACGTGGCAAGGATTTGTGAAACTTTTTGACGATTTACACATAACGATTGTTTAATCGAACCGTGGGACTTAGAGTCTAATGTAAGAAAACAGTGAATACTAACTACTGTTAAATTGGCAGTTTAGCCAGACGCCAGATTAAGCTCTGTACATCAGCCACGGACTAACTCGACGTAATGTCTCTGAACACACTCGAATACACAATTGCAGCTTGCTAATGCTGACAATACGAAGACTCAAGGTTGAATTTACTTGGTCCAATATATATTGTTCTTGTTTATTCTAAAAATATAACTTGCAAGGTCGTACTGACGATAAAGAAAGAAAAGACAGTACAAAGAAACTTTACGTCCGATATTATAATGTAGTTATTGATATGAAATTAAAATACAAATTTTTTTGTTAAAATATTTGTAAAATTTTAAAAAAGCATATTTTCTTATTATTTGTTTGCATTTTTAAAATTTAGTTTTTAAAAGACACATAAAAGTAATTATACACATATAATCTGTCCTATAATCTACTTACTAAAAAATAAAGTGTAAAGAAAAGATATATTTTTTTAAAGTAATTTATTTGTTTCCATCAAAATTAGTTCAAATTTCTTATTTTTAAGGAATAGATGGATTATTTCAAATTTTTATATTAATGACTGGATCGGATTATCTGAAATTAAAATTTCTTAATGGGCTCAGTTTAATGATGTTATATCGAATAATGCATAACATTTAGAGAAATGTCTTTAAACTTATTTCTATATATATTATGAAAGATTTAGGTTAATTCTTTATCGATAATAAATTTGCTACAATTACATATGTTGCATATTAAAAAAACGCCATTATAAATAAATTAAAATAAATATTATAATATTATAAATTATAATGTTATTATAAATAATTAAACAAACAAATAATTGAAACATTTAATACACAAATATATAAAAAATATTTCATCTGTCTTATATTTTTAAAATTCAAAGAATGATCTATTTGAATCGCTAATCTATCTAATCTTGAATTACTATATATATTATAATTTGTATTTTAATCAGTTATATAAAAAATGATTTTATTTCGGTAAAAATATTTTTTTTTAAATATGAATTTGTTAGAGTGTATCATAGACAACGATATCACAATTCGTAGCCAAAATAGTTATTCAGTATATCAAAGAATAAAAGGATTTTCTCTGAGACTGATTTCTCTAAAACCATCATTTTTGATAGTTTAATTAGAGATACATGCACGCGTCATTCCTAAACGTGAATGTCGGAATAGTACACATCATTAGCATGATGATCTCTGATACATTCAGCCTTTGAAAATCTCGCAGAACTCTAATAGCCTGAGAAACGTATGTGTGAATTCGGACTTTACTTTATACGTCAAAGAGAGTACTAAAAATATTTGCTGGTAATATTTAAAGACTTAATATAGAAAATACCTATGTAGTCGTCTGAAACGATTACTAAAACTGAACATATTTTCATCATAAATATCTTTTAGTGAGAGCGTTTAATTAAGAATGATTAAAACTACCTCGTGACCGAATTGAATTAAGCCTTGTCGATATGATCAAATTAAAAGATGTAGATATCTTTCAGGTAGTCTTTAAGGTTTTTTTAGGCATCTTTTAGTCTTTTTGAAAACTCTTCATCAACTTTTTGCTTTGCTAAAATCAAAAAACATTCATAAAAAGATATTACATTATATCTTACAAATATTTTTTCACTTTATCCAAAAGATAATTCCGAAAAAGACATTTCATTCGTTATTAGTTTAGTATTATATGTTGTTTGAGAATACTTGTTATATTTAGAAAAATTTTTTTTTAGCAGCATTATAAAAATTTATATGTGTAATTACAGAAATATATAAATTGTACAAAGAAGAATTTTGTAAAGAATTCTATTTTTTTATTTTACAAAATAAAAAAATATTTTTTATTTTACAAAATAAAAATAAATATGAATTTTTTATAGGAAATATTATATCCTAATAAGAGCTTGATTAATGACATTTATATGGCTTTCTTATGTGATCGGATTTTTCCTTTTAGTTTATTTTAAATTATATATAATAATTTTTTATGTATATAAAAAATAATATATGAAAGAGAGACAGATTAAATTTATTTAATTTGTAATTAAGGAGTAAATGGATTGATCCCACGCAGAAGTTCGTCTGCAAGATTAATCGCCGGAGGAGAAAAAAACCAACGTACGCAGTTGTACTAACGTGCAACTGCTGAGAGATGCAATTAACTAAATCTCGCAAGACATGTGCGGAGGCCGATGACAAGAAGAGTAGCACGCATGCCGTCGCGTAACAAACGTCAAATGTACAAGAGGGGCCGATAGTACCGCTAGTGAGTGCCGATAGTTGCTCGGTGGATCGGAGGCTGAAGCAAGCAGCGTGAAGTTTGAAAGGGCGGGAGGGATGGTATAGATGGATGAGCGAGTTGTGAGTTATCAGGGGCGGGCAGGCTCGTGCGGTGGTTCTACTACTTCACGGAAGGACGGGCGGCAAGGGGATGCGACGGAAGCGTGGTAGTTCTGGCCTCGTGTTACCCATCTACCAGAGTCTGTGGAATGGTCGATATGCCGTGCCGTCGCCAGTGCCACACATCACACCACGAGCACGTACTATACGCTTCAGCGACAATGTAAAAAGGAGATAGTTATCGGGATGCAATTATTTCGGAGAAAAATAGTGAACGTGATCGCAGGAGTGTTGTATATATGATTTTATTTTAATAATATTCCACGCAAGAAATAATCCAAATTTTTCATATTAAATTATACTCATTTTCGTTTAATTGTAAGTTGTTGAAAGCGTAAAAGTATTTCATAAATGATGGGAATGAATTGTGATCTTATTGTGGGTATTATCTTTTTTTATATAAATTTATATATATAATTTATTATATTTTATTTTTTATGTCATAATTTATTATATTTTTTAAATATTCTCTTTTTTTATTAAATGTTACGCCGATAAAAAATAACTTATAAAGATTTTTTAGCTATGTAAATATAATACTATTTCAAGTATTATATTTAAATGTGTATATATATGTATAAATGTTGTACAATTACCACTAGTAATGCAATATTTTAAATCAGCAATTTTAATTATAAATATATGTATTACAATGTGTACAAATTATATATATGATAATTATAAATATCCTCTAATAATATAATTAAATATACAATATTATCGTCTACATTTTATATTGTAAATGCGTTCTTTTCTAATTACAGCCTACTATCATTATTCTTGACGTATATTTACTCGCGTATATCGTATATCATGTGACCAGGGTGAAGGCATTGGTGGAGTGAACGAGAGGGAGAGAAGTGGTTTCGAAGCGATCAGAACTACGGAGCTACTCCGTCCGTCCCTCGACATCGATGCCAACCTGCCTGCAACCCGGATTGCTCTAGTTCGACATGTACAGATGCACACACACATACACACACACACACACAACACACACACACTCACACGTAAGAGCGGGTGTCTCGCTTCTATTCCGCCATTTTCTGGGTTAAGTAGAATATCCTATGGGACGTCGTCGACGTTGGCATCGCCGCGTGTTTGTATGTGTATGTATCGATATACGTTCATAAGTATATGTACGTACACAGGATGCCTAGAAAGTTATGCGTTTCACTATCCACTATAAAATTTTGAGAGGCAAATTTTTTTTTTCTAACAAAATTACATGAAAAAGTTATTATAATTTTATTCAGTTTTAATTTTTCTCAATTTTGAGTTTTTTACATTATTATACATATTTGATGTAAGTATTATTTAAATGTTCTAGAAAGAGTGAGGAAGAGATAGATAGATAGATAGATAGATAGAGAGAGAGAGAGAGAGAGAGAGAGAGAGAGAGAGAGAGAGACTTCGATTAAATATTCGTTCAGATAATGTTAATTTGCTGGAAATGCTTGCAAACATTAATGACATAAAACCAAAAAAATTTTGAAAATAAAGGAAGATCAAGATTTATTAATCTTGAATGTTACGAATAAGATGTTCTACATAAATTGATATTACATATGGTAATAATTAATAATTTCAAATTTCTAATTAATCGAGTTTTCCACAATATGCATAAATTAGTTGTAATTTTTTGCATTTTAATCGATATATTGGAAAGCATATTTTATAGAAATATGTAACTTGTGATTTTTATACTAGTATATGTACATATGTATATATGTTACATGTCTCTGTTTCTTTCCCTTTTTCTCTCTTTCTCTCTCTCTCTCTCTCTCTCTCTCTCTCTCTCTCTCTCTCTCATATTGCCATTCCAACTATATTTAAATATATTATTTAATAGTATATAGGAGATAAATTTTTTAATTATTGCTAATATTAACAATTATTAACATAACATACGCAAATTTATTTTATATTGAACTCAATGCAATTTTGGTTATCATATGAAGATTTATCTACAGTATCTTTAATGACTTTGGACACACCGATACAATAGAACATTCGGATGTTCTACCACTATGTGATCAAAATGAAGTTACGAGGAAAGAAAATTAATCGGGATTGCACGCATTAATTACCATTTTGCAAAATTTTGACGCATGAATCGTAATTGGTACCGCGATGAACTTTACGAACAAAATTGCAAAGGTTTCTTTTTATTTTTAAAAGATGTATATATATATATATATATATATATATATATATATATATATATATATATATATATATATATATATATATGTATATACATATGTATAGGCACGAATATAATTGCGAGTTGTGGGGAATACAAAGGCAAAATAAACATATATTTCTCTAGTTTCTATGATTGAGATAAAGTTAACTCGATTGTGTGCAATTATATATATTAATTAGTATATTCAACGATTATGCAAAACTTTATTTAGCACTGTTGATAATGTCGATTTATTTTCCTTGCAATCGCGATGAATTTCTCATTAATAAAATTACAAAGAACTCGATGTGATTCTATTTCGATAAGAATGTGAAATATGCGAACATATAAGCAAATTATAAAAATAATAGCGGGACAGACGCTTCTGGATAAATATTATTAAGAATAACAGGGTGAAAATATTGTTCTGGTATTAAGATAAAGAAGTTCATCTCTAGTTTTAACCTTTTTTTTAATAATTAATAACATATTAGTGTAATTAAAATAATGCTTTATTCGCAATAAAAATAATTGTAAATATTTATATTTTTTATAAATGATAAATACATACAAAATAAGATATTAAATTTTTTAAATGATTATAATAAAATTAAATTTGCTGTAAAAAGTTCTGTTTATAATATTCTACATTCTATAGATAAATTTTAGAAATATAAAAATTAAAGTTTGATTAAGTTAAATTAAGTAATAATCAAAATAAAAATTTTTAAATGGTTTGAAAAATGTTCGGATAGTAAAACTTTTACATGTATAATTACAAACGTGTAACAAGTTATCGAAATTGTGTCTCCTTGTTAATGATAAAGTTTACGAATTATCTTCTGACATATCCCAGTCAAGTAAAATTTAAATAAAATTTAAATAAAAATATATAAAACTGATTTAAATAAAAACAAGAAAAATAGAAAAAAAAAAGTGTATTTTTTGTTTTGTTTTTTCCGCAAGAACTATCTTGCGGTTTCTGTCACTACCGAATAATCAAAACTTAATCAACCTTCATTCTCCCTTTGAAAGACAGTTTTCACAGATTTTGCTTCATCACGAGGGGATGGGTTTCGGGCTCGTGTCGCGCGAGCTGACAGAGAAAGAGGGTGGTGCGACTAGGGTATGGAGACCGAAACGGGGTAGAGCGTATGGTAATGGCGCGTAATACGATCTGATTGCATTTATGATGAATGGGGTCGCGGCGCGGGAAGGCAATGGAATGGGGATATGTAGACGGGGCGACGCGTGTCGAGTCGAGCGAACGGTCGGAAATTTTGCTTGCGGTTTAATGACAGCGCCAGCTCTCGCTCGCTCTCGTTCGATTTTCGACCCCTCGATGCTTCGTTCGTTCGTCCTGCTATTTTGTCGAACTACATCACCCCCGGGAGCTTTCCACATGTTGAGCTGCCTACATACGCGGGTACACACGTGTGCGCGCACGCACGATTGTACTCGGTAGGCCGGCCATATTTGCTTCAATTTGCGCGATGACCCACGTGCGAGTAAACTAGTAATGCACGAGTTTGAAGGATATCTATCTTTTATCTCGTATCTTTGAAAATGGAAGAGTAGTTGTATGTATCTACAAATAGACAAAAATTATATTATTTATTCAACATATGAGTTTTTTTCCCACTTTAATACAAATTACTCTTTAATAAATTTCAAGCCAACGTTTAACATTTTATAATTTTTTTTTTCAAGTTCAATTAAATCTGAAATATTTTATCAGATTTTTCATTTGAAACTTATTTTTAGATTTCTATTTTTAGTTCTGATTTTACTGATTACGAGTTGCACACGTCTGAGGACACAGGGCTGTAATAAGCATCGTTATATCGCACATTTAAATCTAAATTCCCATCGTTTGACTGCAAACGTGCGATGTCACGGACAATATCGAGATATGAATCATCAGCAGTCGTCATTTAGGATATCTTATAGTAATTTTTTTATTTAATTAAAGGTAGAAAATGATAGATAGAAAAAGAAGAAAAAATTAAATAATATAAAATATCTGTCTTCTAAACTCATTTTTTATAAATACAAAACATTATTAGGAGCAAAGAGAGCGTATAGTCGCCCTTTTTTAAAGTAAATTTATATATATTTTTATAATTAATTCTTACAAATATATTTCATGCATGTAATTCTTAGTAATATTAAAATAAAAATATGTTAAAAATAAATAGTGATAAACCTACTTCATTCAAAATAATTGTTCCATCATTGTATATATCCATCATGTATTATATACTAATATATTTGTACTGTTACTGTTATGCATTTTGATTAAAGGTATATAACGGATTTATTTTTTTTTTCTATGATACATTGACAAACGCTTTTTATAATAATTTTCTGACATAAACTTTTATTATTTTTGTAAAACGTTTTATTAAATATTAAGAATAAGACGTGCAAGTATATTTTTTTGCTATATGAGTATGTATATATATATATATATATATATATATATATATATAATAAAGTATAAAAAAAATATTAAAAATAAATATTTAAATATACACAATTTTTTTCAATAAATATTATTTGTTTATACACACATATATATATAAATGACTATATATATATATGTGTGTGTGTGTGTGTGTAAAGTATATTATTTAATATTACTTACTTTTTATAATTGCATCACGAATAGCTGTTTATTGAACGCTGAATAAGAAGTTATACTAAATGCCCATATAAGTGGGGAAAAGAGAAGGATGCTAACACTCTGTGTATATAGTCAAAGAATTTTCGAATATACAAATATTTTAGTTTACATTGCTTTACTCAACGTTCTTACAATAATCATTTTGCTCTGATAATAAATCCAAAATTAGGCAAAACTACAGAAAAATTAAATTTTAATATAGCCGAATCTATTCCGGAGAATAGTTTTATTTTCTGTAAATTGTCAATTTTATCCACTTATAAAGTATAAGATAAGAGATTAAAGTAAGAATCAAAGAGGAAAGGAAGGGGTGAGAGCAAGAGAAAAAGCGAGAGAAAGAGAGAGAGAGATAGAGAGAGAAGAAAGGGAGCGCTCAGTCTTAACATCTCCAAAGTAGAGATTTGATTGTACATCAAAACATATTTTTCAATAATCAATAAAATTACAATATAAATCCTCGATTTGACGAACTTTTAAAACTGGTTTTGATAAGTAATACTAAAATAACTAAAAGCTAAAATTGTCATCTTTTTCGATGTATTAAGTACACTGGAACCTCTCAAGAAATTGTCCTCAAAAAAATACATTGCATCCCTTTCACTCGTTAAGTCATGCTCTAAGTTACTTCCTAATAACATGAACATGGATAACGACCAAACAGTTTTATAGAGCTGAAAACGCAGCAAGTCTCCCAAATAACCGCCGTATATCTTCTATGCATACTCCCTGAACGTAACGAGAGTGAGAATAACTTGTAGAGTACTTACAGAAGCCTGTGCAGTGCATTCTTAAGAGGTTTCAGTGTAATATATTCTATATGATGACAGTCACAGTTATCTAAGATTTTAATTAAAAAATAAATTATTTTTGATACAAACGTTTCAAGTAAAAGTTTGCTTCTTTTATCTATTCAAAAAGGTTTCGTCATGACGAAAATACTTGCAGGTACGAGCATGTTTGTTTTCAAAATTTCCTTGCTTGCACTTGAATATTAACCTTAACATTCTTAATTAATACATTAAATCGAAGAGCTAATGATTATAATATAATTGAATTGTAAATGTAATATTTACAATAGTATATATCATGTTTAAATAAATTACATATAATTGTATATAATTGCGTGAATGAATGTTTGTTTCAAAATTATGAAACCCAAACACTACGCTATATTGCATCGGCGGTCTAAGTATTTGAAAATTTGATGCAACATTTACTAAAATAGATGCGAATACACAGCTATATTGAGATGTAATGTATTATGCTTTTGCAGAAATATTATTAACCTGGAAATTGATATTGGAAACCACTGGGAAAGCCCTCCTGAAACTGAAATTGAAAACCCCCTCCATCTTGACAGAAGAAGTGGAACATTGCATTGGGATCTATATCTGGAGGAATAAAAATGAACAGTATTGCAATATAGAATATTATAACATAATAAAAAAGCATAAAAAATATAAAATTATAATTACTATCATATTAGCAAATAAAAATACTAACCTTGGAAACCACTTTCATTATCATCTAGGTCATGACCACGATCATAACGAGATCGTTTTTTAGGATCTGAGAGAATACCATAAGCTTCTCCAACTTCCTTAAATTTTTTTTCTTGTTCTCTCTTTTCCCCTTCACTTGCATTAGCGTGACGATCTATAACATAAATATAATAAGAATAATATAATAAGAACATAATTACAATTAGTTATACAACAAACACTTATTTTCAATTTTTACCTGGATGATGATCCAAAGCTCGTTTCCTATATGCCTTTTTAATATCCTCAGTTGACGCATTTTTATCAATTCCCAAAATTTTGTAATAATCTTTCCTCTTGGACTTTCTTAGGAGTAATTTCGCTTTTGCGAGTAATCGTTTGGTTTCTACAAAAATTATAAAACATAGCATCTCAATCAATTTTTATTAAGTAAAAATGTTTAAGTATCGATAATTTTTGAATTGTAAGAACTTAAAAATGGATTTTTTTTTTTAGAAACTATATTTAATACTAGATTCACAGTTTTTTAGAAACTATATTTAATACTAGATTCACAGTTAATAATTTGTTTAGTTTAATAGAATATTAATTTAAGACTTAGTTACAGACATAGATGCAAAAAATTGGGAGTTGCAAATGGTCTCTTTCCTCATTTTTGTTAAGAAATAAATCTATTTGAAACTGGCCGAATTTACCATCAGAAAATTCAATGTCTTTAAAACACTCTATATATATGGAGAACAATATATGTATATGCATTTATGTTCATTAACTTTCAACGCACATTATTTTCATTAATATTCTCTCACTAATATTATATATTACAATTATTATATAAATAAGATTCGTACCACGATTATTCTTATCCATTTTACATGCTTTCTCGAGATCTCGAACTGCTTCTTCATATTCTTCAAGTTCCATATAAATAGATGCTCTTTTGAGAAGAGCTTTCAAATAATTTTCATTAAGTTTTAGAGCTTCAGTACATTCTGTTACAGACTCACTCAATTTTCCTAACTAAAAACAGATAAAGTGGAAGTGTCAAATAAATAGTATTATGGTTAATGCAATATATTTTCCATATATTGCATCAACCATAATACTTTTGAAAATTCATATATAAATATTTGTACTATATATAATGTTTATACAAATATACTATATATTATATAATTTTAAAAGAAAAAATGCATATCTTGCATTTAATTGCAATACCTTAGCTGCTACTGTTGCCTTGTTGAAATGTAATTTAGCATTAGTCATAATATTGTGTGGATCAATAGTTAATGCTTCGTTATAAAGATTATATGCTTCTTGATATTGCTCCCTTTTAAATGCTGCATTGCCTTCTTCTTTTTTCTTCTTTAAACTTTTTGCTCTCTGATAAAATAAAAAATGTATGAAATGTATCACTTAATATAAATTAGAAAAATTTATTTTATTTTTTTTTATTTACCTTGTATATTTCTAATGCTTTGGCATGGTCTGGTGCAAGACGTAATACTTGTTGAAAATGTGTAAAGGCTCTATCAACATCATCTTGGAAATATAAGCACATTCCACGAATATATAATGCATCAGCATTTTGCTTATCGATATGTAAGGTATCACTAAGGTAGGATAAAATTTATAGATTTATGAATGTAATTATACATTATGTTTTATATTGGATATTTTTAATTTGATAAAGCAACTTACTTTGCAATATCCTGAGCTTCTTGATATCTTCCTAAAAGGGCTAGGCATTCTGCTTTAGTTAGCTTAAAACGTGTGCCAGATGTGCTTATGTCGCAACAACGATCCATACAATATACAACCTACAAAAAATTAAATTCAAAAATTATATAATCTCAGTGGATTGCTAGTAGAAAATATGCAATAAACTCTTTACTTTGCGATAATCCTTAGCATTATATGAAGCATCAGCATCTTTAAGAAACTTTTGTACATATGTTAAGTCTCTTTGCTCTGCAGCTATTGCTTCATTATTTGGATCAAACTCTAGGAGTTTTTTTATTATAGTTTCAGCTTCTACAATGTCACCCAAGATCAAGCAACATTTGATCATTCTTATGTATGCCTAAAAATAAATATCCATAAAAAATAAATGTAACATACAATGATCAGATAAAATCATCAACATACTTTAGAAAAGTTTGGTTCCAATTCAATACATGTTTTAGCATCTGCTAATGCATCTCGATATTGTCCAAGCATCATGTAACATGCTGCTCTATTGGCGTAGTAACGTGATACGTTAGGGCACATTGCTGAAATATTTTGCAATTATTATAATTATTTATAAAAATAATAGCTAGATAAAATTATTAAAATAGTTATATGCTATTTTATTAAATTATCTTTTATTAATTAAAATAGACAATATAAATATATTTACCAATAACTTCATTGTAACCAACTAATGCCTTTTTATATTGTTTTTGGGAATAGTATTGATTAGCAGCTTCTTTTTTCGATTCTGCTAATCTATAAATATAAATAGAATATGTAGAATACCGTAAGATATAGTAATGGATATTTTTTTCTAGCAAATTATACAGATAACATAGAACTTACATAACGAGCAGAATAAGGAATACAGAAATGAAATAAAAAGTTAAAGTTCCATCAGACTATAGCTTTGAAGATTTTAGATTAAAATTTAACTAATTACAAAAAAAAAATTTGAAAATTTTTGTCATGATTAATAAAATTTCAATCTTTAATGTACAGTCTAACATGAGCTCTTATTTATTGAAAACTTTCCTTCCTCCCTAAAAAACATGCATAGAGATACAATGTGATTAATTATGAAATAGAAAAATTTTTAGAGTTTAAAAAAATTCTTTATTCGAAAATCTATCGTGTAGCATTGTGTTTACTTATTTTCTTGCTGGAAAGCTCCCATCACAACTAAAATCAAAAGATGTTCAATGAAATTTCAAACAAGTTTTTACAAATTTAGTATTTTTATTATAAGAATTTGCACGCTGAATTGTTAAATTATACATACATATATATCCATCTCATCAATTACAAACTTAATTTATGAAATGAATAATTAATAATACCTATAGAACGGCTAACGTATGAAGGAGCAAAGAGCATGATGACATTCTGATACTATTGTATTTAAATGTAGGTATAGACATATTAAAGACAGGAAGACAATGAGTTTCCTATGCAAATACGATTTTCTAGGAAGAAATGCTCATAATTGACCTCCGTTTTATTCATATGACGTATTTAAGTGCGCAACTATATTGAAAATACTGCCTCATTGACGCATTTTCTAAGAGATAACTCACTCATTAATGTTTTCCGGTGTTTCTTCAACATTTGGCGCAGCATCAGCAGTAACGTTGGTAGAATCTGATGACGCCATAGCCGTGTTCTTTACGTCTAAGTGAAACAAGAGTAGGTGATGATCGAATAATGCTACGTACTGCTAAAAGACACACAGCTTTTCCTATTTCAGGTCACTGTTGCAACCGTTAAGCGGAAAATAGGAAGTATACAACACAACGATAAACAATGCGCGCAAAACTGCTCTCCATGTTCCCTTTCTTTTTCTTCCCCTAATCTGTCATGGTATAGAGAACAGCAAGTTGAGTATTCTTTTAAATATTTTGCAAATGAATGCTTTAGTCATTGACAAAGTACGTTAAAGACGGCCAACCATGGACAAATTTTTATACCACGTGGGTTCGAGGATAATTGAAGATCGATGACATTACCGACAGTTTTAACACATTGGAGATACGTAATTACACGGGTATTATTTTAATTAAGCGAATATTTTAGCATCCTACTATTATTTTATCTGAAATGTATAATTCTTTTAAGTAACCATTCTGAGAATAATAAAATTTTATCGTACCAAATCATTATTAATTGTTGCTTTATTATTGACAATGCAAATTACTTATATAATAGCATAGAGCAATTATTTTTAAATAATTTACTGTAATTATTATTGTAATAATACTGTTTTAATTAATATTATAATATTGTAATTTACTTAAGTAGCGTGCAGTGAATTTTATTAGCGTTTTCCGGGAGCGAATCATGACGTCATGGGATCGTCTCTACCAATAAAAGACTCGACTTTATAGTAAAATAGTGATTAATTAATCCAGATTAGGTTCGAATCCGTTCATTTGAAAACGCTATATGCTAAATTCCATAAGGTTGGATTTACAATAGGTGTAGTAAGATTTAAGCCGTAAAAAATTGACCAATCACAGTTGAATGTGAGAAAAATAATCAAATATGATTGGTTATTGTAGATCCAGCCAAAGACTGATCGTTATATTTATGGTAATATCTATGTGTAGATCTGGAATATATGTATATTATATTATATTTTATATATATATTATATTATTTATATTATACATGGAAATATTTCTCTGATCTCATCTTATTACGTGCATGCGTGAGGTTTGTGTTGTTTTGAACGCTAGAAATTTTTGCACTTAAAATGAGACAACGAATGTATTATTTGAACGTGAGAGAAAGAGAAAGCGTAAATTTGAGTGTAAAAAGTGCAAGCCACATGACGAAATTTTGATTCAGATAAATCACCGAGGTCTGTTTCGTTTGCACTTTTTACGCTCCGTTGATATACCAGATCTGTCAAAATCTGTTTGTTTATGTCCACCTTAAATATTTCACAATTAAACTTGTTGGTAAACATTATCCGCTTTTGATAGCTTTTTCATCATTATACACGCTTTTTATAAAGTTTTTTTTTTCGAATGGAGGGTTTATGATGTCTCAACACGGAGCGGCTCTGCAAACCTATAACCAGGAACTCGTTAAATGTAATATATTTCTTTTTTCTTTTCGTTTAAAAATTATTATTACCAGTCAAATGAAAAATCTCAGGCTATTTTACTTTGTTATAATTTGTTCTTATTTTATTTTTCCAAGATTGGAATAAATTTCATTGTTTCAAAGATTAATTCCTTTAGTAATCTGTTTCATGTAATTCCCTTTTCATATAATTATAAATTTATTGTAGGTTTAGAAGAAATGAAATTAAGGCGTGCAGCGCTTCAATCTCAAATAGTATCTCAAGAAGAAGAGAAAAGTAATTTGCAAAGTGAAATTGAGAAAATGTCATGTAAACTTACGCATTTGAATGATAGTCTGGCAAAAAGAATCGCTGTCAGAAATGAATATGACAGAACAATTGCTGACACTGAGACAGCATATATGAAGGTAAAGGTTGTATTTTTAATTTTTTCTATAAATATATCGTTCTTTTACAAGTATATATATTTTATATTTCTTAAGTATATTTTTTGCTTTATCACAGATTTTGGAAAGTTCACAATTATTGCTTAATATGATAAAAAAAGAAGCTGTAAGCCTGGATCAGACTTTAGTTAAAGCTAAAATTGAGAAATAACAGTCAATGGTACAAAAACTTAAAAGAAAAACTTACAAGAGACCATACATATATATTTAGAAAATGTATTTATTAAATTATCAATCATCACACAAAAGTTACTAAAAGTTAAAAAGTACAAAATTATATAAATATACAGACTCTTCAAGGAGTATAACGTTTTTAACTTATTCAAAATATATAAATGAGATATAACATATATATATTATTTGACAATTTTATATGAGAATAACACTAATCAGTCTATGGTGAATAAAATTTATAAGTGCAGTAATTCCAGTTGTGAACAAAATTTGTGTTCAACAAATATAATTGGTATATAATTTATTATAATATAATTATAATTATAGGTACTACACATTTTGACAGTATTGTTTAATTTAAATGCATAAATGTGTAATCTTATAATTTTAATTTTTTATTACAGGATTATACTATATATATATGTATGTATATAAAGACTGATTATATATAGCATAAAATCTATTCTACAAATACAATTATAGAATATTTTTTACAATAAACTGAATATTTTCATACAATTAATATTTGTTCCACTTGCTTAGATATATATGTGTATAATTATATTAAGATATTTTCGGGGAAAAAAATTACTATTAAATATTTTCAATTTAAAATTTGTTCAGGTTAAAATTATAATTATGACAGAATATACTGTGAAATTTTTTCTTTTGATATCTATAAATTTTTTCAAGCATTTCCAAGAGCTTTCTGCTCATTCCATACTTGTAGAAGTTCATTTGGATCTTCATATCCATGAGATGTTATAACATATTTGTAACTATATTTTGTATAAGCTTTCTTATAAAAGTGAAATTCTTCACAATGAAATGGCAATATATCAGCTTTTTTAGCTACTAAACCTAAAAAGATATCATCAAATCTAAAATGTTTAGTGTAAAAACTAGTGTAATATAAGTCTAAAAGAGCTTCCCTAGAAAGAATATATGCACCAGCTGTGACGTACGGTGGCCATAAATGATATGGATATTCTTTCAATGAAACATACCATTTAGAGAATTTATGTCGATGTGGTGCAGATCGCATAAATACAAATCCTGCAAATAGCCTAATATCGTCTGGCAGTTCAAAATCAAAAATCTGTCGTTTTGTCCTATTCGATACAGATGTATTTAATTTAAACAATTGTCCATTTCCTGTCCTAAGATCTTCATTAATTCGTCCATCAACTTTCTTATATACATTTTTTTGACTATTATTATTTATATTTATCGATTCATAAATAGTAAAATTTTTAAAAGGCATTTTATTGACTTTTAAATTAAATGTTGTATTTTCATTATTAAAATTATTGATAGCCTTATAATCTATTAAATCTGATTGTTTGATTTCTCTTTTGTGTGCACTATACACTTTCCTAGTTTCCATTAAGTAAAATGGATAATTAGCTGGATTTCTGATGAATGTTGCTACATTTTTCACTGATACATACATATCATCATCGACAAACATATAGAATTTTGAATTGGAACAATATTTTACTAACCATTTAAAACTCATCATTGTTTTTATAGTGTTATTATAGTATGAATCTATAAAGTCTGCTTGTACAATATCTTTATAGATTGTCGCTTCTAGCTTTAATTTAGCTTCTATTTCTTCATCGTCTGAATGCATACCTACTATGAAAATAGTCCTTGCTGGCACATCAAAGAATCTTTTTTCTATTCCCCATGAATTACGTATAGCGGTTCTTCTCTCAAAGTTTTCTATAGCAGATTTTATTATATATACAAGACGAAGTGTATGATCTGCATCTTCTTTACATTTTTGTGGCTGTTTTAGCACAAAAGAATATTTGTATTCGTTTATAGGCTCAACTTCAGGTTTTTCATTACGCCGCAATGCATTAACAAACTCATGTATATTGCCTTCGTATGGATATACAAAGTTTTCATCGTATGTGACTTCAAACAGATGTACAAATGCTCCGAAAAATTCTAACAGTGCTATCGTACCAAAACAAAAGAGAACATATCCTAACTTAATTTTTGATGTAACACGTCGACACTTTTGTAAATAAAGACGAAGAAAACAGCATTGAAACAAGTAATAGCACATTTTATCAGTGACACTTTTGCATATTATTTTATGTCGATTGTTTCTCTCGAGTTATCAGTTCTGCAATAGAAAATATTGTATAATTTTAATTATATTTTTTATTTATGAAAATGCATCTATATGTATAGCTTCATAAATTTTTTCAATTAATTGATATCTTTAATATGTATCTTCTTTTTAATTTTTTTCTATAACTTAAAATTAGCAGTTTAAAAGGAATATCGAAATAAAGAAATATAAAAGTTTTTATGGTATCTAGTATAAATATAATTTATCTAATTATTTTTAATTAAATTAATAAAAGAAACTTTATATGTGCACAAATACACAGCACACATTTTAATCTATAAATTGGCAACTTACGTATTGTCCAATAATCATTTCTTGTAAAGATAATACAAGAGAATGTATAAATATTTTTTATATATTATATATTCCGTTTGAAAACTATAAATATAAGAATATAACATTTTCTTTACTTTTTTCTTTAGTACACATCTAACCAATTTCCAAATGCATACAGTGTATCGTGGCGCCTCTGCAAAAGACTAATCAAACTACAGGCTGAATGCTGAACAGCTGATTTGACGCTCAAGGTACGATCAACTTGAAAAAATTATAATTTTATATTTGTAATATTCTTTTAAAAACTTTTAAGGAGAGAAGATTTTTTGATATTCTAATAATTTATTTTCTTCAAAATTGCATAATATTTTTTATATAAAATCATATTAGTTTAATTTGATTATATTTTTTTGAAGTGTTTTAATTTTTATAATTATATTTTATAAATTTAGGGTGCACTCTTATCGATTATAATAATTATAAAATTTAATCGGTCGATTACTTTTTAAAGTAATTAATTTTTTAAGAAATTAATTATTTTATCTTCTTTTGAGAGCGATCTCTCAAACTGTCATGTGCTTGCATCTGACATTTGTTCATCTACTGCGTTCGCAGATAAACTCGATGACCCGGAAAGGCGCGCAATTTCGGTTTTATTGCGATTCAGTTGGTCATTAAAATTGACAATTTAGTACTAAAATATTTCTAAGCATTATCTAAAAAAGAATCGTTGAATATATTAATAATTTGTTTAGTTATTGTTGTCAACGATAATACTATAATAATGTATATTTTTTACACAATCGTTTCTAAGGACACTTTCGAGTTATTTTTAAACGTCGAAGATGATGTACATGATCGACATTTCATGTTATATATTAATTGTTTCGATTTGCATTGATTTTTCAATTTTCTGTGAAAATATATTAAATTAAGATTTGCAATTTTATTCGATGTAAGAGATGTATCTTGCAAATTCGATGCTGAATATTTATGCGAGATGAATATCATTCTTGTTGACATTTACAGAATCATTGAGTGCACTTTGAATGCCATTAGACACTCTCTATTATCAACGTGTAATCTCTTGCCTCGGAATTTTTATTATATTTATATTTTTATTATATTATATTTTTAACTTTTTAAAGAGTTTTCTTCCTGGATAAATAGATCCGAGAGGTGTTTGAGACAAGTCCAAAACGCGTTCATTTTTATTCTTCCAAATACCGTTATATTAATTTTCGATAAAAGACCTTCTTTCGCTTTAGAAAAGCGTTGAAAATTACTCGAGGAGATTGAGATTATGAAATTTGCCGGCACTCGTAGAGTTATATTCTTTGCTGAAATCTTATGGGCAAAAAAGGCGAGAATCTGAATTTTCGCCGAAAGAATTGCAGTAGTCGCATCTATACAGAATCCTTTGTTGTATTCTCATTTGTAGATCCTTTTCCTTTCTCTTCGACCGTCACCTTAGATTGTTTATTTTACAACAACGTGGCTTCGTGTTTTTCTTTTGAGTTTGATATTATTTTTATACTCCGCTTCCTCGATGTTTTTGTTCAGGATGTCTTTTTGCGATACGATAGGCGCAGTCATTCGTTTTATTACGCGTCGATGCTTGAAAAGGATCATCCCTTCTTAGCATCGGAGTGATCTCCGCTGTATTTTCAATGAGCGGAAATTCGTGATGATTCCAATTCGTCTCTTTTCTTGCAATTTAATCGCGAATAAGTTGCGATTTTTTTTTTTTTTTTTTGCGTATCACGAATTGCTTATTTTTTTTACGGGCTTTTCCGAAAACGACGGACTTATTCTTTTTACGCCGGTAAATATCACCGTCGTTTCTCATCGATGCCTCGGACTTGTTTGTCGGTGTGTTTTTATTGATCGGCCGAGTGGAAATGCGATCGAGCGAGAGAAATGTCTCTGACGGTGTTTTCTGCTCGAAGGAATTAACCGCAGGCGTTGTGGGGACATTCTTCGACATTGATGATGATATCATCGATTGCTTTTCATAACGGCCGTTTGTCTCGCCGACATTTTCGTCGAATTCCAATAATGCTTCCGTGACTCCGCAATTGTTAACATCAAGATTTAGCCGCGTGCTACCGATGTTCGCCATTGATTTTAATCGCTCTTTCAAAGTGACACGGTCACGATTTTGCAGATACGTATTCGAACTCTTTCGAAATTTCTGTTCTCGTTGATTAATTAACTGTCATACATGTGGAGAAAAAGCTTTATTTTTGTCAATATATAGGGTAAACTTGGGTAAGATGGCCATAGTTTTTTAAAATGCAAAAAACATACTTTTATTTTTGTTATTTTTTAATAGTGTTTGGTATATATTATCTTCACTGAAGCTTAAATTACGTAATATTATCGAGATTAACACATCTTGCGCGGGAAGCGACTAAAGTCGCTTTGTACGGGAAAACACCCGCAAGATGTGTTAAAAGGAAAATATTTAATAGAAATTTTATATTATATATATATATATATATATATATATATATATATATATATATATATATATCAAAATAGTACAACATAAACATTGGCCATCTTACCCAACTTTTAAGGAAAAGATGACCATAGTGACGGAAAGGTGGCCATAATATTTATAAAAAAATAGTAAAAACGAAAATAAAAATTATAGGTCATATAACAATTTATATATCTTTGCAATATGTCTAACGTCGATTACGATAGCTTAACTGTCATTTATTCGACGTTATAACAGTTTTTAGTGGACGCATGAAAAACTTTGCAGGTAGTCAAAAGTAAAAATGTGATATAAGATTCACAATATCGTTATTTCGAAGAATGTATGGACATAAACTACTGTAAATATCGATTATCTTTGATAATGACTAAAAAAGCGCACTGTAGCGCATGTAGCAATTATTGAAAAAATTACAGCCTATGACCATCTTTTCCGTATGGCCATTATACCCTTTATTTCTTGTTAATATATTTCTTGTTTTGGAGCACGGATTGCTATCGATGTTATTATTGTCTCTTAAAGGCTGTACATATTCCGCATTTTTTTATATAGGAATAAACGAAGAATACGTGGTTTTCATAAATCTGATAGGTAGTGCGGTATAATTTTTTTCTGGAAAATTGTCTATTAAATTTATCGGTTTAACATTTGTCTCAAACTCATTGGAATAAATAGGATCCGCAACAGGTGATTGGACTCGATTAATCCTTATGGTAGCTATCGTTGTACGGCTTGTAATGTATTTAAGTCGATTTTCTTGGAATTATAAGACTCTGTACTCTTTAATTTTATTGCATTATTTGGTCTAGTATATTTCGAGTGCAAAGAATTTAAGGAAGATGGTAAAATTTCAGATGCTGATTTTCATCATCAACAAAGAATGTTTCGTTTGTCCAAGAGTGTTATATATAATTGAATGTATCACCCTTAACGTATCATGCAATATATATTTTAATTATCATACCTTGCATGGAACGAGTTGTTGAATAGCAAATGTCATTGTGGAATAGAGAGAGATGAAAAGCGTCCTCTCACGATAACAGAAAAACGATCTATTGCATAGTATTTTCGTAAAAAGACTCTTTTCATCTTCTTTTTATATTTTTAAAGTGTTTTACAAATCGCATAAGAAAAGATCATTTACAGATGTATGCAGAAAAGTGCAGCACTTAATTCCATCTGAAGATTCACAAGATGAAAAAATGGTGATTTCAAAATTTTAGAATACTCAAGAAAATAGTCTTGCAATTATAGTAAAAATGTTCTGGGTGCGAAAAATTAACCGAGGTAAATAGATGATTAGCAAATATGTACTGTGATACCGTATACGTTTTGTATTTAATCAATTTAAATGACAGAGACGGAATTTATATCTGTACTATTAGTGTAATTTAGACTGAAAATTTTTCTATGGTGTCTATTTTGTTAAAGACAATTATATTTGTGATTAATATTTGGCAATGGGATCTAAATTTTCTAGAGGTATTGCTAGATAAATATTGCTGATATAAATTTTATATGTGACAAACAGTCTTCTAGCAGATACAAAAAGTAGTAATAAATTTTAATTGTGACATCTAGAAATTTACATTAGCAAAATATTTTTTTGAGTGAATCGTTTCGATCATTTCAATTCAACTAAACATTCATCGATAGATCTGTAAGAACAGTAAGGACTGCGTTATACTTTCTTCTAATTATAGCGATAGAAATAACCATGTTCGATATGCTAAATAAAATAAAAGACGATGACTAACATTTTCTAATAATATCTTCTAATAAATTGATAAATAAAAAAGATAATTACCATATAAATCAAAAGGTACTCCATTCTATAGTTCTTCATGCATGCGTACAATGATAATAGAGAACTTTCCAACTAGAATAGATCAGTTTATTTTTTTAATTTATATATCGTATCTCCACTTTTAAATGTGATATAAGACATATATATATATATCTCAATCAATCTACATCGCTTTTTTAAGAAAATAGAGAAAGCAGACAGACTCAAACTTTCTTGGTCCAATTTTATTCACGCCACAAATTATACTAATGTACACACCTTCTGTATAAATATAAATTCATAATAATTATTAATTACAATAAGATTATAATCAGAGTAGTTATAAATTTGTAACATTTTTTTAAATGAAAAAGAGTATAAAAATAATAATAAAAGTTATTGAAAAACAGTGACAACTTTTTTAATAATATTATCACAGTTATCACAATTAAAAAAAGAGTATACAATAACACATATTTTATTGTTAAGAAATTTTCTGTATGTCTCACTTTTATCTGATTAATATACACAATCTTTTGTGATTATAAATAATTTAATTTTTCTTTATTACATAATGTATATAATATCTCCGCGAAAAGTATTTATCCATGATAATAATTAATTATAGATCCCTTATTTGTTCAAGCAGTTCGACCTGATTTAATAAAGGGTTTAAGTCTATCGTCTACTGCGTGTTTAAATAAACCCCATACACACCTCGACGGAGTTTGCGCAGTGTCTATTTTTCTCAAGATCCATGAGGTGAATATGTCGCAGGTAAATCTGTTAGAATCTATCATGTCTTTATTGAAAGTTTTGCCGTTGGCTAAGGAAAGAGAAAGAGGCGACAATGTGCATGTGAGAAGAGCACGTGAAACACATCGAAGAAAAAAATAACTTTTAAATTACTTAATCAATTATACAAGGTTCTCTTTAACGAAGACATTAATTAATAATCATTAAAATTTACAATGTTGACAGGAGTGATTAATGGGTTCGTATATATTAAGATGTTATTAACAAAATTAATCTTTCATTAATTTAACTGATTAATTATTTTATTAGTAACATATTACGTGTGTGTGTATACATGTGTTGCATTTAATTAATAATAGAATTAAATAAATGTTGGAAGACAATTTATTATAAAATAAAATAATTTCAAAACGTCTTTACGTGATATTTTATCTTTAATAATAACTTTCATAGATATCGGTTCTTTCTTTTATAACTTTTATATGCAAATCTTCATGAAGTAATCATCTTAATGAATAAGTCATTATTTATGTCTTTCCAGTACGCAGTTGTGTTGCGAGGACAACAATTCTACCATCGGAGATGTGGCCGTCGAAGACGACGTTATACGAAACCGTGCAACGTCCTTAATATGGACTTCTTACGGTATTATAGTTCCAATTATATTGGCCATTGGTGTTTTCGGTAATGTGGTAATCCTTATCGTGTTATCCGCCCCGGTGTTTCGCGGAATCGCATACCTGTATCTCAGCGGACTCGCTCTGGCTCACATCGGTGTTACACTATCTTGGATAATGATCAGTTTGTACAGTTTGATTTTGCAACGCATATTGAGAAAGATGCTGCTCGAACGAACTGCAACCGGCGATTGCGCACGCCCAAATAAATGTCAAATTAATTGAATAAATTATTAATTAAGACGACCAATTATGACGACTGATGTAAAATAATTAAGATTATTATTTGATTGCAATTAATTGTAATTGACAACGTTTACAATAATGTGTGCGTATTAATTCGATGTTCGTTTGAGCAAGAACAGTTTTTCTCTCAATTTAATAATAAACATTGACCTTATAATGATATGATACATTTTATATTTCAGCGCTAAGATTGAGCTACGGCATGAATAACAATTATCTGTCAGCTTTTTACCATGCTCATCTTGAGCTCGTTATTCTAAATGCTTTTTCGGCTGCCAGTGTTTTCATCATGGTCTGTTTAATTGTGGATCGATACATTTTTGTATTCTTTCCGGCACGCATTCGCACCGGAAACACGCGCAAGAACATCAACTCCTTCATATTGTCTTCGTTTATCGCCGGTTTCGTGGTATGAAAAGAAAAACTAGATTAAGAAAAAAATTTGATATAATAAAATTACAATATATATATATTTATATTTTTTTTTTATTTCGTTGACAGATAAGTAGTCCGTTATCAGTTATGAGAAGTGTTAATGCAGAGCAAGATGGATCTAATAATGGATCCTCTTTCACGTTACGCGAAAATGTATTGGTCACGCACAGTGAGATATGGAAAGTGTATATTTGGGCGATGGAAATTATAGTGCGAATTTGCCCGTCGATTCTGTTTATCGTATTGAATAGTTTGGTCATTAAAAGGTTTCTACAGTTAAACGTGCAAAACCGACAAACGCGCAAATTCCACGCTGCCGTGGATAAGTTTCGTGCTAATCACGCACCTGACACGTCGTTATTGTCTCGCAATCGAGGATATAAGTACGTAACAATTTTCTAAAAATATTTTTTTTTTTTTATATTAAATAATCCCTAATAATCTCATAATACATAAAATCGTTCTTTTTCGCAGAGAGGAACAACATTTGGTGATACTGACGACAACAATGATTTTGTGTTTCTTTGGCACGACAATTCCGTCAGCTCTCACGCCGATGATATATACCAATCGTCACCCGTTCGATTTTGATTATCAAACTTATCGAGTGTGTTCAGCGATCGTCGAACTCAGCAACTATGCTGTTTATATCCTTATATATCTCATTTGCAGCACAGAATTTCGAAGAGAACTATTGCGATTTCTACAAGTAAGCTCTCATTTTCACATTCAGTTTGAATTAACTGCGAAATAATAACTTTCGTTCCAAAATCATAATAAAAAATTACATTTTTAATAATCATGAACCCAGTAAACGCTAGATATTCCTGAAATATTTATTAAAATATTCCTAAAATCCAAAATGAACATCCCAAGATTATTCCAACATTCCGGAATATTTAAAGAATGTACAGAATATTCAAATAAGCACAAAATGTTCTGATTTTTTTATCATTTTGTATACTGTTTTATTCTATATTTTATTTCATTTTTTATGTTCCATACATATATCAAAATTTACACTGAATGTTTCTTATTAAACATACACGTAATGTTCATAGAATATTCTGAATATTTCACAATTATTTGAACGTTCTATGAACATTTCTCTACTATTTCAAGCTATAGACAATTTTTAGAATAGGAATGGAATATTTTAGGAATATCTAGCGCTTATTGGGAAATAACGCATTAAAATAATGCTATTAAAAGAGTATTTCGAGATTATGTCAAATAAATCATACATCATAATTTTGGTATTTTTTGATCATAAAAATTTGATAATTGATGGATTGATTTTCTGGCATTATTTTATCGTAGCTTTTATATTTAAATTTTTCCTGTGATAATGGATATAATTTAAGCAAACATAATATAATTTAATTTAATTTTTAATTTTTTTCGAAAAAAAAACAGGGAAAATGTAATGAAAGAAGGGAACAAGATGTTGATCAACCGATAGGGGAGATCGAAGACTACAGTCGACACGGCACTACCGTTCGATTAACACCAGAACATACTAAATTAAATTCTCCCGAGTCCCCGACTAAAGAAGGAACTAAAACGGAGGAAGAAGGCTTACAATCGTCAGACGCTACCACTTTTATGTTAGAGGGTGACGTTAGTACATAATTATATAATTATGTATTAGAATGAAAAAGAACCAATATGTTTATATTACTTATATCACGAATCGTATTATTACATTTATAATACATCCGAAACTATGTATGTATATGTGATGATGGTGTTAAATTAATGTATTGAATAATTAATTTTAATTGTATATTACAAGTGTGATATTTATCAAAAATTTCGATTATCGAGAAAATTAAAATTCAAAAATCGAAATCAACCCTTACATGTGTTCTAATGCGACTGCGCGTTCGGACATGCTTCCTGTATCCAAACCTAACCTAACCTGACCAAACCTGACAGCTGCTCGACCTCTTGCTGACGATAATTTATAATTTAACTGTCAAAGTCCGCGAATGATATATATTGATAAACATTGATTAACAGCGTTTAATTATAAAGCAATTCACTCTTTAACGACATATTCTATGTAGTTTATACGAAAACAGATTCAGGTATTATTTGCAAAAGAATCATGAAAGATGATATTTAACATTAAAATAAAGATAATATATTAAATTAAAATATTAAAAGAAAAAAAATCTACAAAGATATAACAAAAAATTATTTGCGATACAAATATTTTCTTATATCTTATATATACAATGCATTTGACAGGCTTTACGTGAAAAAATAAACTTGTAAGTTATTTTTTGCATACTTGATTGTTATTTATCTTTTTAGTGAAGGCTTTATAATGTTTGAACTGCCAACGGAATTGACAGCTAAGCCTTTAGCTCTGATAGGTTTGACTGGATTAGACATTACAAATCCAGTACACCGTTCTATTTGGGATGCATTTAGCAATAATCGTAGACCGGATTGTGCAGCTGTTCAGTTTAAACTACTCAGTTTATCACATGAATTTCCTACTGTTAAACCAAAGGTATTACATGTGTTTGATAGCAGATTATTGCAATAAGTTTGTGAAAGAATATCTCTTAAATATTGGAAAGTGTTTATTTGACATAGCTATTATTTTTGTATTTATACTATATATTATTTTATATACTATAGCGTAGTTCATATGAATGGTACATACCTAAAGGAATCTTAAAAAGGAATTGGATGAACAAATATCTCAATGATATTCCTTCTGTAGTTGTTGTATTCTATGATTTGGATTGGAATGATCCTTTGTGGAATGAAAAAAAGATGGAATGTGCCTCTAGAGTACAATCTTTAAGGTAATTATTTATATAATTTATTCAAAGTATAATAATCAAATCAATTTAATTGTTGTGTTTATTGATATAGTATTAAATTTTTTTTAATAATTATAATATTTCTCTTAGAGCTGCCCTTGATGGAAGAAGTACAAAGATAGCTGTAGTATTGATACAGCGTGCTCTTCAACCACTTCCTGGTGCTGAGGATGTGGTTGCAACTGAACGTGCAACAGCATTATGCGGAGCTTGCGATTTAACTGCAAAGTTTTTGTATATTCTACCACATGCCGATCATTTATTGGGATATATATCTAGGTTTTTAATAGTGCTTTTTATTCTTTTATTATTTTATTCCTTCATTTGTTGCCTTTTAAAACATGCATTGTAATATACATATGTTTTTTTTTTACTTATAATATAGATTAGAGACAGCGTTCTATGATTTGGCACAAAATTTTTATTATCACGAATGTCGGAATGTTAAAAGTCATCGTGATCAACTTACTAAAAATGTTCATCAGTATTTGTTTGTTCGTCATCAATTCAAAATGGCATTCTTGAATGAACTCAAACAGGAACTGCATCTTGCTCAAAAGTAAGATTAAAAATTTAAAGAGCTTTTAGATATACATATATTGTAAGATGTATACATATACATTCATATTTTGTAGGCATTATATGCAAGCTTATCACAATTTATTAGAAACAAGAATGACAGATGCAAATGCAGTAGAGATAAAAACCATCGCTGGTTTCATAAATTATAAATTATGCAGAATAATGTTTAGCTTAAATCTTCCGAAAGATGCTATTTCTCAGTTTAGACTTCATACAGAAAGGTATTAATATTTATTGAGTTGGTTGGTAAGAATCTCGGAAATGTGTGATTAACTATTATTTATTATCAGATTTAAGCTAAAAACTGGTCCAAAAGAACTTATGTTTGAACATCATGCTTGGATGAGTAGCCAGTTTTCTACATTTGCTGAATTATTTGACGAAGCCATTCGTCAAGGGTTACCTGCTGTTCAAACGCAACATCCAGGGTATTATTTCCAACTAGCTGCCAATCATGCAAGTCTACGACAATCTGCGTGTAAAGAACTCTGCCAAGTAGGAATAGTTTTTCTGATAAATACATAACAGTTTTTTTATTTGTATGTTATATTCAAATTTTAATATTTATAAATATTTGATATTATTTTAGGAAGTAAATAGCTATCCAGATCCAGATCCATTATTAGGCGAAGAGAAACTTGAGTTTTATGGGCAGCGGCCATGGCGACCAGGAAAACTAAGTGCGGAACCTGCAGACACAGCTAGAGAAGTTATCGGAATTCAGGCTTTACAATATAGAGAGAAAACTACAGTTAATCATTCTGTAAGATAAATATATCAGTGTTTTTAGCTCATAGCGTATAATAAATAAATAGCAAAAATTATTACTTTTTTCAGATGATAATTATTGGGTTATTAGGAAACGCAATATCGCAATTCAAGGTGTATCGTTGTCCAAGAATGCGCCGATTATTGGGTACGTTTTTAAAAGTTTAAATAAAAGTAATTACTTGTATACTCATAAAATATTCTTGTTTGTAGTCGTGCAAATGGCAGAGGAGTATTTCAATGCTCGGGATTATGGCAAGGTTCTTACGTAAGTTAAAATTAATCTTTTCTTTATGTGATAATAGTTTCAAGTAAAACTTAGTCATTAGACGACTAAGCTATTCTGATCCTGATATTGTTTCCTCTAGACTATTTTTTTTTGTGCGTTAACATGAAAATCGTAACATTTAATTGGTCAGATTATTGATGCACATGTTGTGGGAATATCACGGAGAACGATGGCCGGTCTTACTCACAGATATCTTGAAGAATGCGCTGCGAGCCGCATATCTATCGACCAGTATTCAAGATTATCTCACTCTGGTTCTCGAAGCTTTAGGACCTTCAACTACATTCTCAAAAGAACAGCAAGCTGTTATTTACAATAATATTATGAATATACTACAGGTTAATATTTGATAAGCATTTATCATTGTATATTATCAGACTTATGTAACATTTATATATTATAAAATAATAATTTTATATTTGATGACAGAAAAAACCACCGAATCCAGAACCAGACTTGCCAGATGACATTAAGCATCTTGCAATGGAAAAATGGATGTCAGAACTAAGTCGCTCGGAGCCAAATATTTTTACAATCGACGACAATAATATGACATCATTTGTCGATGTTAAAGCGCGATTCTTGCAGCAAACGTATGCAGTGAATACAATGATCACGGTCGAAGTTATAATTAGGTAATATAGGCATTTTATCTCTGTCTACATTTAAAAAATATATTTTTCGAAAAATTATAAGGCGTGTAAAAAATGTTTATCTCTATCATTACAGAAATTCTTATCGCGGTATCATTGAATTTTCTAACGTGTCGATAACAGTTAGTGGTCCAGGTTACAATACTGAAATCCAAGTTAGTGATGCTCAAAAATCCAATCTTATTTTTCAAGCGAGAGAAACGAAAAAGTTTGACTTCAATTTTAAAGCGCCTCATCAAAATGATGGTGCAGAAATTCGTATTAACACAGTCTCGTTGCAAATGGGAGATAGTGCGCGTTGTTGTATTATACTGAGATTCTCAGCTATGGGTAGAGAAACGAGTCTCCTGGATCGTTTGTATCCTGAAATACAACAACTTCGGTATATTTATAAAGAATAATTCTTAACAATCTTGTTAACGCCATTTGATAATAACTGACCATTAATTTTTTTAGTGTGAGTGAATTTGAGGCAATAAGACCGTTAATTCATGCGGAAATCAAGCAGGAAGAATCGAGCTTAAATCTGAGTGCGGAATCGAATAATCCTGCGCTTTTAGGCGAGTGGTTACCCATCACGATATCCTTATCAGCTAACGAGAACGTCAACGCAATATATTTACATGTAATACTTGTATCAGAGGGTAATAATGAGCAATCAAGTATGTTTTCACAATCTTATGATATTTTACTTTGATAAATTAACAATTTAAAGCTTGATATTCTTTTTCTATAAATTAAGCTATTCTAAAATATATATTTCAGCTGAATTAAGCATAAACATGCTTAATAAGGAGTCAAAAGTATCAATTTTCGTTGATGATATGGCAAGAGATTCATCAATCAAACATATTGTATACATTAGAGCGCACAAAGTAGGCGATAGAAATATCATAATAAAGGTGCAGATGCATTATTTTTTTTATAAATTAACACATTAGTTAATTATATGTGTATGTATGTATATGTGACATAATATATTGTGCTATTATTATTTATTATAATTATGTAATACAGGCAGACTACTGTAGACCTGAACAAATTAAGGGAAGTAAAGAATTAATGTATTCATTGGCAGTTAAGAAGCCATTTGAAGTTGCGACACAATTTTACACTACGTTATTTGAACCATTAACAAAAGGATTTGTTAACGAACCCTTTATTATTATGCCTCATATTACTTGTGTTTCCCCATGGCTCATAAACATTCTAAGCACATCTATAGAATTGGTAAGAGTCAACAGAATATATGTATTTAATTCAATTATTTATGAAATCAACTGTGTTGGGAAGATTTAAATATAATATTGAATTTATGTTCGAAATTAGGCGGATTCTATTCAAACAGAGAGCAATCTCAACAATCAAAAGTCTATTTTAGCAGATGTCAAACTCTGCGATGGTGAAACTGGAACCGACACCTATTGCTTGATTCCAAAAACAGGTGGCGAACAGCCTATTAGTATTGGAATATATACTATTAAATGGAAAAGGTAAAAATGACTGGTAAAGATTTTTATGACATTGAGATATATCTGTAAATTTATTTTCGCAGAGCGAACGACGAGACCGCGCTGGAAACTAGTAGTAGCGTAACTTTAGCTCCTTTATGGGTCGAAAATGCGGTTATCGGATTGGAAGCCAAAATGCCAGCTCATGGATGGGTTCGCACGCCGTTTTGTATTTCGTATTTTATAAAAAATCATTCCGATTACCTCATCACTTTGCGCTTGGCTATGGAAGGCAGCGACGCTTTCATGTTTGCTGGACAAAAACAGGTACACTATTCATGTTTATAGTTAATATATACATTTGTAGTTAATATACACAATAATTTTATCTTATCTATTTTGTTCTTAGATTAATATTTACATATCGCCTAAAAATGTTCGAAAAGTGGATTGGGTCTTACGACCGTTAGTCGCTGGTTTTGTTGCTCTTCCAACATTATCACTGACTGTACCTACAGGTAATCACATTTATTATGTATCAAAAGCGATTTAAGGACATTTCCATTGTATCTTGAACTTGATACATTTGCATTTATTTTATATATCGCGCTTACACGATAATGTACAGACGAAGAACACAAAGTGAGTAAAGGACGACTATCAGAGGTAGTTGAACGTTCGTTGCCGAGTCATATATATATATTGGTAAGGAGCAGTAACATATCAAAAAATTTGTTATTACATTAATATATATTATATTAATGTATGTATATATACATATATGACATTCTTGCAGCCGAAATCGCAGTCTTTAGCAGAATGAGCAAATTCGTTACTGGAATATATACATATATGTTATTTTTTTAGAAAGAAATATCTTTTCAATCAAACTGCATTATAAAATTAAGCATACATTGCACGAACAATTAAACAAGATGACATGTATATTACATTTATTAGAGCCATGAATATATATATACATATATATCTGTTGAATATATAACTTATTTAAATTATTTTATTTAACTTTAAATATTTTAAGATTACAATATAGTAGATTTTTTTTAATAATTACTATTAAATGGTAACGATTATATTGCTATACGCGCCATAATTCATACGTAAATATCGATCGTTTTTATGAGTATTACGTTACCGTAGTAACCATACAATCTATGATACATTCGGTATACATATAAACATGAAATACCTTCTTTCTATTCTTTATTTCTTTTAATTTTATAATTGTAAAAATATTAGTTATTAGTGGATAGGGATAATTTTATTCGTACCGAACCATAATAATTCCACGAAATGGCAAGGCACAGCGATATTGATATTAAAAGTGTTTTCGATGAGTACCTGCAAAAAGAACAACAATTTGAACAAGAAATAGAAGAACGGTATTTATATATTGAAATATAATATTTGCTAATATGTTATAGATAACATATGTATATGTACTTTTTCACAAGTAACATTATTTTTTACTTTACTTTACAGTAATAAATTGCGTCGTGAAATTCGTAATAAGGATGTTTCCAGAATTTCTAACTCGTCGACAAATCCCCTTATAAATTTGGAAAAATCTCACATTCGTAATCAGACACTTCTAAAGGTTTGCTATAGTATATATGTATATTTTATATGGAAAGATGCGTATGAAGGAAAAATTCTTTAAGAAGATTGAACAAAATTTTAAATTTACAAAAGATGTAAAGTGTATCAGATATATAGTTCCAGTCATTTGTAATCTATTAATTTTACTAATAATTCTTTGTTAAACTGACTTACTCAGCTATTTATTATTTTGTTACATTAACCGAAATTGAAAGTATATCGTAAAAATATTTATGAGTATGCATTATCTCTGAAACACACTTTTAAGTTTGAAAAACTTAATATGATTTTAATATGATATGTAAACATATTTTGTTTGATATATGTATATACTAAAAATATATACCTATTATATATACTAATTTATTAGTAGATAATTTAAACAAGGTTCACTTATGTGTTATTTCATGACAGGATTTGGAGATGTCTAGAGCACGTCTGAGAACTTACGCGTCTTACACGCCTACCGATGCGGAACTGCAGCAGATTTCATCGAGTTATCGGAGTCATCTTCGTAGAAATGCGCAAAGGATGGAGTTTTGACGGGCTCATTATTTTCACACGATCGATGTTCGATGATTTTTTATTCAATCTGATAACTCGAGCCGAACGAACAAACTTGCAAATTAAAAGTTTGTTGATCGTTGGGATCGATGAATCAGAGTGATCACGTGTTTGATCCATATGTAACGGCTGCGAACAGGCGCTTCGAACAGAGCAAGAGAACTGATCCATAAGACGTGAGCACAATTATTAATCTCGCAAATTCGGTCTGTAATTTTGCGCACTTTCAATCTTTCGATCTCGAGTTACCGCAAACAAATAAAATAAAGATATATCGTAACAATTTTTGCGTACCTTACGCGAATCTATTATTGTTACTTGCGAACAATTATCACACATGCGATACAAACCACGTCACTAATATTGTAATAATGTCAATGAGAGATAATCGACTTTACACGAACGTGATCGCACAATTGATTTCTTGCTTTCCAATGTAATACGAGTTACGAACTGAAATCTAACGAAGCTAATTTGCACTATAATCTACTCGTTCAAAGGTCTCACGAGAAAGTCGTTTATATAGGCAAATGTGTTACTTTTTAAAGACCACGTGTCGATCGTTCGATAAGCTTACCGTATTGATACCTTGCAAATTGACGGATCTTTTCATTTGGCACCGCGTGAGAGAGCTTCTCGAGGAATTATGCGTAAGGGAGAAGTATAGGCAAGTGGCAAACGGTGTCCACCTGTTTCTAGGCATGCTATATTCATATTTATTTTCTATGTGTGACCGCGCGCTATCATTGCAGATAATTACCGGCGCGCACAACGTGCACACACACGATAGGACGGCCACGTATTCAGTAGCTGCCCGATAAGAAGTTGCCCAGGCGAATTATTAGCCGGAAAGTTGTATTTATTTTACAACATCTCTCTGTCTTTTACATGCAAGGCAAACGCAAATTTAGTCTTGACCTTCGTAGACTACTTATTTTACCGGCGTGACTTTTTGACCGTTAAATTTGCTGGTAGATTATATTCACAGTTTGCTACTACGTGCTTTATTGTCGACGTCGTATTCGTGCAACTTTTCGAACTGTAAAAGTGCGCAATTTATGCAAATTATCGTAGTTGCATATGTCCTTGTGCTTTACTTACCTTCTTATGCCAGTAAGGAAATATTAGAGAGGAATATTAGTAATTTTGTGTGAGCGGTATATATATATATATATATATATATATATATATATATATATATATATATGTTCTATGCACAGCGAAAAATTTAGAACGACTGAGAGACACACGTGGAATGAGAGAAGGTATAATTTTGTATCTTTACGTGGCATAGCACCTGAATAAACGAAATAACGTTGTGACTTTTTACTCTAACCATCGTAACACCTGCAAACATCTGTATCAACAGCCTCATTATCTTTAGGGATACCATTTCTTTTATACAGTTTGGTCAGAGACCCCCGCGCGGCATTCCCTACGGATGCATATCACAAATTAACTGTTTTTGAAATCTTTGTACAAAATTTTTTTATAGTTTTTGTTGATGACATCGCTAAAATATATTTTGCAGCTCTCATATTTTATGACATATTAAATTTATCTATCTAGAACGTTGTAGATCACGCCTTTAGACTACTGAAGAAGTTTACTTTATGGGATTGATAGAGAATATCGCGTTTCACTATATTTATCGTTGTCCGATTGCATAAGCTACCAGTATAACATGCAAGTTTGTTGCATTTGTCTACCTAACTGTTGGACATTGATGCGTTATCGCTACCGCTGTCGTTCACTGAATAATAGACGCGTGTATCATTGAAATGTTTTTTGTATGTCCTCGACATACAATGTAGACTAAATGAGATATGTATCTATTGCATATATTATTTTTTTAATTTTTATTTATACTTTAATTATTTATAGCAAAAACTTCATTTTTTTATACAAATTTATTATTACATATGGAAAAAAGGACACAAAAGAAAAAAGGGAACAAAAGATAAAAATAGGAATATCACATGTACGTTTGTCCTTGATTATAAAAATGACCCAACATCTAAGGTCTATATTTTTTTAAAATAATTAAATTTCTACTCAACTCTGTATTCTACTTAAATACTTTTCTTTAATAATTTAATAAAATTATTTTTTTTTTTTTTAATTTAATTACAATATTTACAAATTTTTTAGCGCGTTAATCTTCATTATAAATTGCATAGTTTGTGCATAATCATGTAAAACCGTGTGTAAAACCAGGTTAATGATTAGGTTTTTTTATCTGATGTTTATTTTTGACTAATCATTTTTTCTTACATTTTATTACTTGATAGGGCTTTAGGTTTTTTAATTATATTGTCACTTTTTATATAAAAAATTCCGCGCATTTTTTTATTATTTTCATATTTTATATCAATATTCTTTTCGGCTAACATTAACAAGACATTGTGTGCACTCTAGAAAATAAAAGGTTCCAAAGTGCTATGTACAACAATTTAAATCATACGAATCCTAAAAAAAAAACCCATTTCCTGATCCAGTTTAATTGCATACTTATATAACTCTCAATGGAGAGCACGTTACTAATAAATAACAATAAATGATAGAAGCATAATAAAATAATGATTTAAAAACATATAATCAATATTGAAACTTTTGGAAACATGTATTTTTTTATGGATATATTATGGATATATTAATATAATATAAAAAAGTTTCTTCTAACATTTTTCTATTTAACAATTTATATATGCACACGTTATACATAAAGCAATAAACTAAAGATGATATGAATGATTATACATATAAGTACAAGAATGTAACAATAATAATTGTGATAAAATCCAACATAAGTGGATCTTATTGACACATTAGTTAATTCTTAAAAAATAAAATTCATTCTTTTAATGAAATTAACTACATAAATAGTTACAATTATTTATTTATTAATTACAATGTAAAAGCGACATTAACATGGACAAAGACTTTTGCCTTAAAGAAATTAGTTTAAAATTTATAATAAACATATTTCGATGTCTTTTGTTCCGCATCTACATGTAAAACTTTCTATTTCTTATCACAGCATTAATTTTTTTTAAAACACTTTTTTCCATATAGCAGAGCAACATAATGAGTTTATTTATTCAATTATTCTATAAACTCGCTACTTATCAATATTATTAATAGATATTGTAAAGGCATTTTTAAATGAATTCACTTATATGTTGGTGCAAAGTATATGTGCATTGAATAGAAATATGAATTTTTCTAGTAATAATTTAGATTTAAAAGATTTTAATAATGATTATCTAATAGTAAAATTTTACTCTTAAGTAACCACATCCACTAATAATTAAATAATATTATTAAATTTCTAGAAACTTTATGATTATAGGCGCAACCTTTTCAGGTTCAATCAAATGCACGTGATGGGTACCTTTCACTTCGTGATACTCAAATTTTCTAGCCGTCAATTTTATGACATCTAGTACTTGCTGATAAGTTTCGGGTTGGTCAAGTTTTAGCCCGGGAATAGCACGAATGTTGAGGTAAGCGCATTTTATACGAGATGCATACGCAAGTACTAAATCTAGAGAGAACATGCCCAAAATGGAAACCTAAAAAAATAATATAAATAATCTTAGTGTATATTATATATATATATATATATATATATATATATATATATATATATATATATATATATATATATATCTTTCACTATTTTTAGAATCATATAAACAAGTGTATTTATTACATAACATACTGTGTAATGAATAAATGCTTATACCTTTAATTTTGGGTCACGGGAAAAATAATATTTGCCCTTTGTGTATGTCGGTTGCATGCCACGTTTCATTAATATCTCTGCTCCTTCTTTCGTTATGGAACCATCATATGCCTTTTCTACTATGTCAATCATTTCGTTGTATTCATAATTCGGTGCATCGTCCAACGTTGACGACTCATATTTCAGAAATTTGTCAATACAGGTTCCTGTAATTGCAGTTGTTTTTGCAACATGCCTTACATTTGGACTAGCAATATCCAAACTTATGATAAACTCGACTTCATCTGGATATGATGCTGCGTACAGAAATGCTATAGCACCACCCAACGAATGGCCAAGCAGTTTTACCTATTTTCATAATACATATAAATAACAATAAGCTTGTATACATTTAAAACATATATACGTATATAAAATAATTTTTAAATTCATATTAAGAAACACATGTTATACATTAAAATATTCACATTAATATAAATCATATTTATAACAAATATTGATTATCATGTGCTTGAATGCAACACAATATAAATGCCACACAAGTGCAAGGGTGACTGTTAAATATTTGTGAGAACATGTAACTGTGATATTATTGGATAGATTTTTTAATATCAAATTATTTAATTAGTCAATAATAAATTGATCAATTGTGCAAGAATGTGGGTAAATTTATCTATTTGCTAACCTTCTCCCACTTGAAATATTTAATAACTTTACGAAGGAATATAACACCATCGTAATAGACATAATAGAATTGATTCTTTGGATAATGCGAAGATAAACCATGTCCTGGCATATCCAAGCAAAGAATAGAAATATCATCAGGCATCAATGGCATTAATGTATCAAAAGAACCTGCATTATCCTGATGACCATGCAGTGCCACTATCGGTTGGAACTCTTTAGGGCCCCACCATTTGCCTACAGGTAAGAGTCCAAAAATTAAATTAATTTTTAATTTGAATTTAGCTTTTAATTTACAACATTTTTTTTATCAAAAGGAACGCATCTTTCTGTTACAAATCTGTAAAAATTTGTTAAAAAAAGAAAAATTATTTAGTCATCTAACATTTTTGAAAATGTAACAAAGTTACAGCTGAATTTAAAGAATTTCTTTATCCTTTATACTGGGGACTCAACACATAACACAATACATAGTTGTACAACGATATTTTCTTCTACAGTCTATAGTATATATTTTAAATAATTTATATATATATATTGTAATCGCGTTTAGAAATATATGTTTTATGATATATATATGTAATAGTCAGCATATATGTATAACAGTCAACCTTTTTAAAATATATTAATAATAATTATGATAGTTAAAGTAATATGATAATGCAATGTGAATATTAAATAGTGAATAATGTGTTGCAGTTCAAAGCTAAGATATCACCCTAGAAATGCTAATATTCAAATTAAAACTATGCATATATCAAATAATCAAAAACTAAATAATATATTTTACATATACTTCATAGATTAGCTGGTATATTATAATTTAAAACAAAGCATATAAAGCTATGCTATCATATGTCTAATATTATTTCTATGTACATACTTAACTATAAAAATAAAGATTTAAATCGTTGTATAACATTGCTAGCTAACCTTGTTCCACTTGTAATATTTAATAATTCTACGTAGTATGATAACCCCATCCCAAAATACATAGTAGAATTGTCCATGAAGTAGGTGAGAAGAAAAACCGTGACCAGGGAGGTCTATACTCAGTACAGCTATGTTTGATGGTAATAATGGTATCAAGTTGTCAAAAGTTCCTGAATTGTCTTGCCAACCATGTATCGCTACTATAGGCTCTTCATCTGTTGGTCCCCACCATTTTCCTAAATTTACCAATAAATTTACTAATATGTTGTATTCAATATATGCAAACTTGAAGCGTTTGATACAAACTAGGACATCCCGTAGTACTACATGTTACAATACTGTTTTGAATATCTCTTTCCAAACATATAATTTTGTCTCTACATATTGCACAATACATAACCGATTGTTCTAAATTCAATATGTTAATGTAGTTTGATAATGAAGTAAGAAATGATTAAGAAATATTAGATGCAATCTTTACTGTAACTGACCATTAATGTAGCCCCATGGCATTGGTATCTGAACCTCTGTGGTATCTGTAAGAGAGGATATTTAATTGTATAATAATTATATAATAATTATAAAAATCTGTAGATATACATGATGTTGAAAATAGCATTTAACAACTAACCTTCCTTATTGTATCCATTCACATTGTCAACAGGATTATTTTTTGCAGGCTCCATTTCGGTGTTTAAAACTTTTTAATTTCAACTTGTTCTCGCTCCAAACGTTTCAGCGAGTCTGTAAAGAAAAATCATATTCATAGTATCTGTTGAAAGATTAGGTAATACTGTAGGAATAATTTATTCAGAAAATTATAAATTTTAAAAATATATGCAACAGAATGTTGTCATCGATTTTTTTTTAAACTCACCTCACGTTGAATCTATTTAGAAAAAATACTTTTATCCTGTCTACCTTTTCGCAATCAAACGCAATGAATTTATATATAAATATATCAGACTATGTATATATATATATATAAATATATATATGTTTAATAGAAAAAGTATTTCAGAGCACTGTCTACAAACAACTGTCACAAATGTTTTGAGTCGTCTGACTAATCAATCATATTTATTTAACCTTTCGAATCGTACATTTGTTTGCATTTTTATAAGGTCAATGAAACGTATCTTTTATCTTACAATAAATCGAAATAAAATGCTGTCGATTTAGGCAAAGATCAAATGATGTTGCCCTCGTTCCTCATTTTATACACATGGTGGGGATGATTATCTATTGTGTCATACCCTTACTAAGCAAAAGGTCTATGATAAAGAATGGTGGGATTACCTTTTTAGAACTACATATATTCTTTTCGAAATGAGTTACGTCATTGGAGAACAGCTGTGCTCGTTTCGAGCAGGAAAGGGAAGGAAGTGATTCAGTAATTTAAATGGATATATTTGCATATAGAGCAAGTACTTACAGAAATACATGAATCAGTTAGGTATTTAATTAAGAAACGAAGTATATTGCGTCTTTTTTATTAGAAAGTGATTTTCTAAATGCATATGAAAACGAAAAATTTTTGGAATTGATTCAAATTTTTTTTACACATGCAAAAATACAGTAAAGATATATTTAAAAAAAGAAAAATTACTTTATATATATATAAATATTTAAATATATCTTTACTGTATTTTTGCATGTGTAAAAAAAATAATATATTTAAAATATATAATATATCTTAAAAATATTTACCTTAATTTAACGTGTGCAATCGAAACCCTTCTATTTCTAAAAACACGTGTCCTTTCTTGTATTTTCCTTTTCTTATAAGATGTTCAGGGTGTGTTGCACTCTGGTGTTACTACATAGATCTGGTATTTCTATTTTTCTAAAAGTACGCATGCATGTCTTTCTTGGAGAAAAAAAAAGGAAGGAGAAAGTTTGTTCGGATACAAGTAAAATTTCATTTATATTACACACTATATATACGTTGTTAGCACTCAACACTGTGTCAGTAACGATGTCGAAATTTACAATGTCAAAACATTAAACTTTTATCACTTTATACTGTATATATATTACCTCTTATTGTTTTGTCACAAATAAAAACTACACATATATTTCTTTGAATACTGTCAAATAAAGACTGTCTGGGTCTACGACACGTTGAGTCTTATATATAGTTTATATCCTGAATGTTATAAAATTCATCAGTTTTGAATGTGATGGTAAGTGCGTCACTGTATGTGAAAAATTAATAAAACAACGTTTTTTTACGTATATATACGTCAGTTGCTCACGTTTATGCAGCACAGACATGTGTGTCGGTCTTAATTATAAAATATTATGAAACTGTGATACGTAAGTCCTATAATGAAGATATGTAATTTTTTTTTTAGTTTAAAATAAGATAGACATTTTTTCCAGAAAACGTAACTTTTTATGAGTTTGATATCTTTTTTTTGACAACATATATAATATATTATGTAAATGTACCATCTAATAAAATATTAAGTCATCGTAAAATTCGTAATATATAATTATAATAATTAAAAAATTTTTTTTACTTATAACTAGAAATTTTTTTTGTATTTTTAAAATTTAAATTAGTCGTATAATATATAAAATATTTTTAGATATAGCGCGCCAGAGAAGAGAAAGAGATAAGGCCGCAGCACATACTTTTGTGTAATGCATTATGCATAATATACATAAAAAATTCGATTGGTTGAATTCCTTATGTATGTGCTTATAGACCAATCAGTCTTCTTATGCATTTGTGTTATGCGTCATGAAAAAGTGTGTGCTGCGGCCTTTAGACTGACATGAATCGTGATAAATATAAGAAAGGTCTCTATTATAATTTTGTCGATAAAAAACTACAGATCTCTTATTTGCTGCCGCGCGGTAAAAAAAAATGAGTAATACATATATATATATACAGGGTGTCCCAGAACAACCTTCCATCCGTAAAATGACGAACTCCTGACACAATTCTAAGATAATTTTTCCTTTATCAAAATTTGATTTAAAGCGTAGTTTTTGAGTTATAAGCGAAAATAGTTAGCAAATCACGCGTCGAGTATAAAAGACAGCCAGGAGCGGCGCGGCGCACCGCAAGTGCGGGTGCAGCTGACTGTCCGACGAGTGATTACCGCCGCATGAGTCAAAATCGCTAACTATTTTATCTTATAACACAAAATTATGCTTTAAATAAAATTTTGGTAAAGAAGAAAATGTCGTAAAATTACGTCAGGAAGAAATGTTCCTTAAAATAACGTCGGACGCTACGATCAGCTGATTGCTACACGCGATGAGTGTACGGCTGAGTGTGTGTGTAAAAGAAAGGGACAGAGTGAGTGAGTGAGTGAGTGAGTGAGTGAGTGAGTGAGTGAGTGAGTAAGTGAGTGAGTGAGTGAGTGAGTGAGTGTGAGTGAGTGAGTGAGTGAGTGAGTGAGTGAGTGTGAGTGAGTGAGTGTGAGTGAGTGAGTAAGTGAGTGAGTGAGTGAGTGAGTGAGTGAGTGTAAGTGAGAGAGAGAGAGAGAGAAAGAGAGAGAGAGAGAGAGAAATAACCGTCTCCGCGACGGCGACGCTCCTTCGATTGTCATCGACATTGTCGTCGAAGACTTCAGGCCGATCGATATATTGATTTTCCAGCTCAGCTGACAGACACATCGCGTATAGCAATCAGCTGATCGCAGCGTCCGACGTTATTTTAAGGAACACTTATTCCTGACGTAATTATACGGCATTTTCTTCTTTACCAAAATTTTATTTAAAGCATAATTTTGTGTTATAAGATAAAATATTTAGCGATTTTGACTCATGCGACGGTAATCACTCGTCGGACGGTCAGCTGCGCCCGTGCTCGTGATGCGCCGCGCCGCTCCTGGCTGCCTTCTATACTCGACGCGTGATTTGCTAACTATTTTCGCTTATAACTCAAAAACTACGCTTTAAATCAAATTTTGGTAAAGGAAAAATTGTCTTAGAATTGTGTCAGGAGTACGTCATTTTACGGACGGAAGGTTGTTCTGGGACACCCTGTATATATTGATGGTGCAGATGTGTGTGCATTACATGATGGTGGCTAAAAGCGTAGAAACATATTTTTAAATAAATATAGTATATAATAAAATAAACCTAGTCGTCCGGAAAACAAAATAAGTAGAGGACCTTGGTTCGACTTGATTTTTATATATTTGATATATTTTCCTCAATATACCCCTATATAAGTCAGTAATTATGTTCAAAATATGTTTACACATGTATATATAATTTATATCACTCTACATATATATATCGTTATGAATATCAAAGTGGTGTAATATCTTGTATCCTGATAGTTATTTTATGAAAAGGTAGGATACCAAGAAAAAAATTTTTATTTTATCTTGTCAGATATTTTTCCTTAATTTCTTCATCATTGTTCAATATAAATGATATAAGATATATAAAAACAAAATATTTATTGACTTGACTATTTGTCTAGATATAAAGGTCATCATGAGTGACAAAGAATACATAATAAAAACTGTTATTCATGCTGGAACAAAAACTATTAATTTTATACCAGGGACAAAAGTACGTATTTTTTGTTATAAACATCATTATATAAAAACTAGTTATTTATGTTATTTATCTTAAAAACTAGTTATTTATTTTTTTGTTATATATCTTTAGGTTATATTTCATTTCAAAACTACAAAATGCGATATTGACAAAACATTGATAGATGACAGTAGAACGATGGAAAATCCAATGGAACTTGTATTAGGAAAAAAATTCAAGTTGGAAGTATGGGAAGCAATCGTACAAAATATGGCATTGAATGAAGTTGCTTGTTTCAAAGTACATAAAAGTGTATGTTTTCAATATTTATTACTATAAATATGTATGCTTATTTTAGAATATGCTTTCGGAGGATGTTTTTATGACAAATTTTGTTTTAGCTAGTGACTGCATATCCTTTTGTTTCTAAAACACTGAGAGAAGCTGATAAGCCACAGTCGGAGAGGCGTAATCATCATTGTTGCGGCGTTACTCTCCAGAATGAAGGCATTGGATACGCCGATTTGAATGAACTTATAAAACATCCTCAAGATCTGGAATTTACAATAGGTATAAATATAAAAGCTTTCTTAAAATGTTTAACATACACTTGTTTCAATATACTTGTTTGTTATAGAATATTATAAATTAATAAAAACTATTATATTTTGTAGAACTTGTCAAAGTAATATTGCCAGATGAATATGAGAAAGAATCGTGGCAAATGACAGAAGATGAAAAGCTTGAGAATATTCCACATTTAAGGGAAAAAGGAAATGCTTTGTTTAGAGAAAAAAAATACAACAGTGCATCTGAAACATATGCAAAAGCTATTGGAATGTTGGAGCAACTCATGTTAGCGTAAGTTTTATTTGTAACAAAGTATGCTTTTTAATACTTGATTGGTAAAATAAAGAATATTGTCATATACTTATAAAAGATATTCTTATATACAAATTAATATTGGATTTTCAGTGAAAAACCACATGATGAAGAATGGTTATCTTTGAATCAAATGAAGATACCATTACTTTTGAATTATGCACAATGTAAACTGTTAAATAAAGAATATTACTCAGTTATTGAACATTGTTCAACAGTTTTAAAAACAGAACCAGGTAATAAATTTATTTATGATTATTAGTATACAAAGCATATGTATTTTTTAAAAGAAATTTATTTTTAATTTGCAGATAATGTGAAAGCGCTTTATCGAAGAGGTAAAGCATATATTGGTGCATGGGATGAAAACAATGCTATTAAAGATTTAAAGAGAGCTGCTGAAATTGATCCTTCTTTACACAATACTGTTGAAAAAGAATTACAAATATTTGCAGCAGTCATTAAAAAAAAAGACAGTGTACAAAAAGAAAAATTATCAAAGATGTTTAAATAAGATTGTAAAGTTTAGTTACTCTAAATTTATTGTAGAAGTAACATTAACTTTTGGGTGTATATTTTTATCGAGTCAATTATTTAATCCATGTTAGTTTTGCTTTTATATATTTTGGTATAAAAAATAATTAAAGAGGTTGGCCTCGCACAGTCTTATATTTTTAAATCTTTCATTTTTTAATTTATAATATAAAACTACTTTTAGAGAAACAGATCATTAACATGGATTGGTGTAACTTTGTATTCCCCAAGCAAGTATTTAAGAATTGTGTGTATTGTTAAATATTAATTATGTGTGATGTTAAAATATATGTGTGGTTGTTAAAGGACTAATAATATTAATCTATGTGTTATTTGACTTAAAAAATGTTTATGATTTGTGATATCAATATATAAGAGCCCAAAATATATATTTGTACTATTTATTATTATAAATAAGTAGTGTAAAAACAAATAAAAAAATATTCTAAATACAATTTAAGATTGTGTCACACAATTTGTGTGTGAAATGCATATATTTTTGTAAAATTTATTTAAATATAAAAAGAGCGCCATCTGCTTTCAAGATTATTTCGAGGTTAGCCAATCACGTTGCGAATAAAATCGTAGATCAAAAGGCGACAGGTATCATGTTTGACATATGGCATTATTTACTGTACAACATTTCAAATAAGAAGAAAACATGAATTGGATAATGTTCCTACGAATATAATAGTGCAATAAATGTAAGGTAAATCTATAAAACACTCTATTGGATTCTCATATATATTTTCAATAAGTCATCATGTGTTTAACCTATATAAATCTTTATTTTTTCATATATAAAATAATTGCATTGTTTATTTTACTATAATAAAGCTAATATACATCAGACATTTTTCAAATATTAGTTTTTTTTAATACAGAAGTAGAACTTTTTGCAGAGAAATAAATTACAAGATGTAATTTATAAGTTACGTACATAATGGTAATAAATGGTGTAATAGTAGTAAATTGGTAAAGAGTCTTATATATTATTTATTATATTGCCGAGTATATCTTATCATGTTTGTATATATTATACCTATCCATTATTTTAAATATATTTCATTTTTTTTATATTTTAGATAAATAAAAAATATTTGAAGATGAAGTTAGTATCAAGGAATGTAGATAAAGATGGAGAAGGGTATAAATAAACTTTTTATATAATATATATACATTATAAATATCTATATTATAAAATCCTAATGTTAGAATTAATGGATCTTTAGGAGCGTGGCTCTTGTTCCTGAAAATACCGAGGATATGTGGCACGCTTACAATATAATTAGTGAAGGAGACTTAGTTAGCTGTTCTACTTTTAGGTATGCTGAAGTTTTTGTTTTACAGCAATTGTATGATAAATTAGAGTTTATCAATAATATCTTATCAATTCTTTCTGTGTTTAATATAGGAAGGTGCAAATGGAATCTGCAACTGGCAGTTCTAACAGTTATAGAGTTAGAACTACTCTTACAATAAGTGTAGAAAATATAGACTTTGATACACAAGCATGTGTTCTAAGACTTAAAGGTAGAAATGTGGAAGAAAATAAATATGTTAAGGTAGAATATTTAATAATAGTAGAGTTTATTTATGAATATTTTATTCTTAGCTGTCATAGTATATGAGTGAGGTTTTTCAGTGAATCTTTCTATTCAGATAATTGATGTTTCTGTCAGATAATATACATATTTTCATGTATTTAAAAATTTGTTAATTTTACTATGTGCATTGTTAGGAAAACTAACTTACTTAAATTTGTATTTAATTATTTTGTATCCAATTAATAGAATAATTCGTGATAAAACTTTACTAATTTTAATCTTATACAATATCTATATCTATATCTATATATATATATATATATATATATATATATATATATATATAGATGTATAATATATATATTATATATATATTACATATATGCATACTTGGGTAAATTATTGCTTTAAATCAGAATACTAAAATTACTAAATTATTAAAAAGATTTTGATATGTAATTGTCTGATTTTTATTTTGTAAAGATGGGGGCATATCATACATTGGATGTTGAACAAAATCGAAAGTTTATTATTAATAAAGCCAAGTGGGATTCTATTTCTTTGGATAGAGTCGACACTGCGTGTGATCCTGCTCAGGTAAATAAATAACTTGAAATAAAAAAGAAATAGCAAGAGTGTATAATTTGCTGTAACTATTTTCTTTTTATTTTATATTATAGAATGCTGATGTAGCTGCTGCAATTATGCAAGAAGGTATAGCGCACATTTGTTTGATAACATCCAACATGACAATAGTTCGTGCAAAAATTGATCAAGTTATACCAAGAAAAAGAAAAGGAAATGTTTCGCAGCATGAAAAGGTTTGAGAGAAATATTACGCGAGTATTATAAATGTTACGTAGCAGAAGCATGAATAGAATTTTAACTTTATGTATATTTAGGGCTTAGCACGATTTTATGAGAGCATTATGCAAGGCATATTAAGACACATTAATTTCGATCTAGTGAAATGTGTCATCCTTGCCAGCCCTGGTTTTGTGAAAGATCAGTTTATGGACTACATGATACAACAAGCTGTTAAATCTGATAATAAAGTTATTTTAGAGAATAAAAGTAAATTCTTGCTGGTTCATGCTAGTTCAGGTTTTAAACATTCATTAAAAGGTAGTATATATGTATTTGTGCAAAATATGTGCAAGCATGATACAATTATATAGATTATTATGAATTCATTATTATAACAGAGGTTCTGGCTGATCCTGCTGTAGTCTCTCGAATTTCTGATACTAAAGCAGCAGGAGAAGTAAGGGCTCTAGAAACATTTTATACCACTCTACAAATGGATCCTGCCAAAGCATTTTATGGCAAGAAACACGTTGAGAAAGCTAATGCTGCTCAAGCAGTGGAAACTCTACTTATATCGGACAAATTATTTAGGTAAATATTTTACTTATGTTAAGTTTAAATTTAATTAATTATTTTCTATAATATATTATGTTATAAATCTTTACTTGTCTTATATTCAGGTGTCAAGATATTGCACAGAGAAAAGAATATGTGGAACTAGTTGAAAATGTGAAAGATTCTGGTGGCGATGTCAAAATATTTTCAAGTCTGCACGTCTCGGGTGAACGTAAGTTTTATACAATCAATGTTCACTTCAAACTCATAAAATATAAAATTTCCAATAAGTTCTTTTATGTATAAGGTATATATTTATTGACGTAAACATGATTTTGTTTGCAGAATTAGATCAATTAACTGGAATAGCTGCTTTATTACGTTTTCCTATGCCCGAATTGGAAGACGAAAGTGATGAGGGTAGCGAATCAGAAGATGATTAGAAATATGATTGATATGCTAATAATTTTTTGTATATATATATAATATATATATATGTGCTGTGAGCAATCAAAAATATAATAATTAAAAAAAAAGTAGTCTTTGTATTTATTTCACAAATATAAGAGTCTTACATTTCATATATATATATGTGTGTGTGTGTGTGTGTATATATACATAATTTTATACATTGCATATATTGCAGAAAAAAATTGTTTTATATGTATATATTGCATTACATAAATTCCTCGCAGTTAAATAGACATAGATGGCGTATCTTGCATCTATAAAAGTTCGAAAATCTTATTCGGTAGAGTATCATTGGATTAACCAATCAGAACAAAGAACTTTATTTCTTTTGTCCTAATTGGTGACTTTAACTCTACCTAATGGATTAGATTTATGAACACACCCTATATGTAGGAAGAGCGTGCCTTTTTGATCTAGGCTCGTCGTTTTTACACGTGTTTATTTTATGTGCATTTTAAATGCATTCCGATATATAAATTGTTTAATATTCAGATATAAACTATATATTCACAATGGTTGTGATAGGTAAAAAGAAGGTAAGTCGATCTTAGTGATATATGATATATTATTATATAGGTAAATGAAAGGTTATTAATATAAGACTCGTGAAAAATTAATCCATTTATCATCATTACTATGGATTAAAATTAATAATTTTTTAAAAATATATAGTATCAAAGTGGTGAAGGAGCGCAATTTATAACAAGGAGAGCTGCTCTCAGGAAATTACAATTGACACTAAATGATTTCCGCAAGTTATGCATATTGAAGGGGATATATCCAAGAGAACCACGCAATCGTAAAAGAGCACAAAAGGGTGAACCTGGGATTAAAACTTTATATCATAAGAAAGATATTCAATTTTTGATGCATGAACCGATCATATGGAAGCTAAGAGATTACAAGGTACAATATTTTCTTTGAATCAAACTTTTACATTAAATGTTTTAGTATTTTGTGCTTTATAAATATATATTTTCAGATATTTAATAGAAAAATTGGACGGGCGAAAGCGATGAAAGATTTTGCCAAAGTAAAGAGATATTTGAGTAATCATCCTACGTTAAAATTGGATCATATAGTCAAAGAACGTTATCCAACATTCATAGATGCTTTGCGCGATTTAGATGACTGTTTAACTCTCTGTTTTTTATTCAGCACGTTTCCATCCTTGCCTCATATACCGAGAGAGCAATCATTATTATGCAGAAGATTAACAATTGAATTCCTTCATGCTGTTATCTATGCCAAAGCATTGCGTAAAGTATTCATATCAATTAAAGGATATTATTATCAAGCTGAAATAAAAGGGCAAACAATTACATGGATAGTGCCGCATCACTTTTGTTTTGAACCTCAAGCAAAGAACGAAGTTGATTTTAAAGTTATGTCTACATTTGTAGAATTTTATATTACAATGCTTGGTTTTGTGACTTTCAGACTGTATCATACTTTGAATTTACATTATCCTCCAAAATTAACAAGTTCTGGTAAGCAAGATAGTTGTTTATTAATATATTAACATTTTTTAAAGTAAAGCAAAAACTTTTTAATCTTGCTTTAAAAATTAAAGAAGTTTAAAAATTGAAGAATTAACATTTTATTTTATTACACAGGAAATGTTGAGAAAACACTTGTCGATGAAGAAGTATATGTGTCAGAAAGAATAAGCGCATTGAATGTATCATTAGTCAGCTTGGATCCTTCAATATCAGCAGTTGAAGATGATGAAGTTGAAATAGATCAATTCTCAGATGTAAATTTAATTTAGTGCTAATTTTATGTTTTACTTTTCACATATAAAACAGAAGAGCTTATTAATTATGCTTTTTAGGAGGCAGATGCTACCAAGGTAGAAGCTGCTAGGGTAGAAGCTGAGAAAATACGGAAACTGAGAAACTTGTTCAAGGGTTTAAAAATCTTTATTAATAGAGAAGTACCCAGAGAACCATTAGTATTTATCCTGCGTTGCTTTGGTGGAGAAGTTTCTTGGGATAAATTACTCTTTGTTGGTGCCACTTTTGATGAAGATGATGAGACAATAACTCATCAGATTGTAGATAGACCGAGCATGAATAAACAATATGTATCGAGGTACTATACTATATGTATATTGTATCTTATATTATTTACCAGATCTTATTGTTTACATTATATTGTTTATCAGTTTTTTAATGCACATAACTTTCTCGCTTTTTCTTGAATTGTTAATATAATCTTTTTCTTTTCTTCTAGATATTATGTACAGCCGCAATGGATTTTCGATAGTGTAAACATGAGAGAATTACTACCTGTGGAAAAATACTTAATGGGTGCTATACTTCCTCCTCATCTCTCACCATTTACAGAAAATCGACAAGATCAAACTTATATTCCTCCAGAAGAACGCGCTCTTATGGATCCTGATTATAAACTAGACAATTGTAAGACTTCAATTTCAAATATTTCAAATATTATATATATTTATATATGCAAGTACAAAAAGTATAATTATATCTAATTCGTATTTAAACTTCCAGTGGAAGCAGATTCAGATGAAGAAGTAGAAAGTAATGATAAGAATGAAGAAGAGGAAACTGAAGTTCAGGATGATCTAAGTTCAGGAAGTGAAATGATTGAAGAAGAGGAAAAGAAAGAAGAAGAAGACGACGACGACGACGACGACGACGACGACGACGACGATAATGTACAGATGTCTGAAGAAGAAAAAACAAATAAAAAGAAGAAACAAGTCCAATTGGAAAAGGTTTTATTTTTTTTACAATTATTTTTTAATATGAGTCAATATAGAGACAAAAATTTTCCAATATCAATAATTTATCAAATTTGCAGAAGAAGAAAATGAAAGTGCAAGCTGGTCAGGTCACGAAAGAAAATCCATGGGAAAAAACCAAACGAGAAAAGCAGGAATATCGTCTTAGAGAGAAGATGATCAAGAAGAAGCATCGCAAATTGTACAAGAGCATGATGAAAGGTCGAGAGGAAAGAGCGAAAGAAATATGGCTCTTGCGAAAGAAGAGACGCATCCACGATATTAAGGAAAAAGAGAAACGAAAAGAGCAAAGGAAACAACTAAACAAGAAGAGCTCTGTTAAAGCACAGCAATAGATTATTTAAACAGAAAATAAAATATGTTTTGTATTTCATTTTCTATACATAAAAAAGAAATTATAATATTCTATATACTATGTTAGTTACAATATTATATATTCCATCTATTCCAAGTCGCGATCTATTACAATTATTCTATATAAATATTGAGGATAAAATTACATTTTCTGTTTACGTAGACATTGCTTTTATATTTATATATAGTATATTTTTCCCTCTTCCTTTTTACAATTAACAGATTAGATATATATATTGATAGAGATATATATATATTTATAATAGATATTAGATATATATATATTTTTTTTATTAATTAAAGTTATATATGCTGCAGAGATGCTCGTGAAATCATCTTTTAAATCCTTATAGTTACAGTTATGTGTAATGGTAGATGTTTTTTTAGTCTTCCCACCGGAAGCCCACGCGCCTGACGATCCTGCTCTTTTCCAGCGAAGGACTCTGAAGGCCAATCTACCCACGTATATTGGCCCATACAGAACTTTCTATATGCATAAGTCTGATCGTGACTACACACGAAAAAATGTACGTGTAAAAAACTCAAAATCATTGCGATATTATAAAATTTTATAATATTAAAATAATATCTGTAAATAAGTAATTATATACATATTATAAATATCTGTACATACATATATATATATATATATATATATATATATATATATATATATATATATATATATATATATATATATATGAAGGATATTTGTACAAAAATTTATATTTTTTTCTAAAACAAATGAGATTTATTTAAAATTCTCGAAATTGAGCTCGACAAATGTGTACAAGAATAGTTCCCTCTTTTACAATACTGATTTTCGATCTATCATGTAATAGCTTTTCAATTATATGTCGTATACCTGTGCAAAATTCCTTCACGTTTCGTTGCTCTCCTACGAGTGACCGTAGACGTAGAGGTCGTACGTTGATCTTGAGGGACTCCAAAGTGGAGGGTCTTGCTTGTAATATATCATATTTATTTTATTAGGCTGTCAATATCAACGTGCCTACATACGATCGTCCCCGTGACTTTCGCTAAGCGAACTAGTATTATCGAAGGACAGAGTCATTTGTGATTGCGGATACATTATGTCGGTGCATCCGGTCACTTCGCGTACCAGTCGCACATCACCTTGAATCTTGAATCGAGCCTCCGGTGTAATGCGAGTGGGATGCAACTGAAACGTGTTTCTGGAACTGCATATTTTTACATAACAAATTCTCAGTTTTATATTTAATAGCCGATGATAGATAGAGAACGCTTTTTGACATATTCGAAAAATCGCTACAAATTAAAAAATTTAGATAATTATGAGAGAATTAAATTATTAATCGATAATTTTTAAATGTAATATATACGTATTTTGAAAAATTCATGGTGATTTTTGGCTGATATCTTTTATTCAATTTTTTTCACCATTGTTTTATTTTTTATTCATATATTTTGTGCATATTATTTCTTATATATTATTATATCAATGCAGGTAATACATATATATGTGTAAGAATATTTTTGACGAGTTATATTTAGCTTGCGAAAGTAAAGATCGAATTCACCGTTGCTACGTGCCATTGCAATATTCGCCACGCGCGCTCAACAATGTAACTTTGACTTTATGTTCCAGGCACGTCTTCTTCATGCGACTTGTCGCCTGCAAGGCGTTTAATCTCACTTCCAAAGCATACCAGAATTCCCTTGAGCTCGTTTCTAACATTCTTTGTTAATCTTTATTCTGTAATATGTAATCTTACATATATCAATCCCTAGAAAAAAGTCTATATCTAGAATCGAATATAAATATTTATGGACTTTTTTCAGTTTTTGGTAAGCAAAAATCAATTTTATTATGTTTATTTATGCTTCTCTTAAATCGCATAAGAAATAATAAGAAGTTCCATCTAGTCTATTTAAATTTCCACCAATCATCCTTGAATCTGTGATCTATCTTTATTATAAAAAAACAAACAATAGAAAAAACGATAAATTTTTATTTCAATTCTAGTCATAATAAATTTCACAATCGTGTACATTCTCGCGAGATAATAAATAGTGGTAAAAAAATTCTATCTTGGACGGGAAAAAAGTTCGTGTCGCGAGCTGGTCGCATTGATTTCTTCGGTTATTTGCAGTGGTGACTGAACCCCCCTGATGTTCGTCGTCGCAAACACGATGAGAACTAACACGAGAGAACGAGTCCGGAATTGCATTTGTGTGTGTGGGTGTGTGTGTGTGTGTGTATGATACGTGTGAATATATGCTCGTGATGTGTGCGCTGTGTGGTACATTGGGCGCTTACGTCATTCTCGCTATTCCTGTTCCAGCCCATCTCCACTGTATATCCTGTGAAAACCATTGTCCTTAGAAACCTGCGAGAACCTAAAAACATCTAATCGTCCCTCCTGCTCAATTTCAAATGACCTTGACGTTGTCTATTAAGAATCCACAGATCCCGTCGATGCTGCAACATCGTGAAGATACACGTGAATATCATTTTATACGAAATCAATCATTTTTTTATATAGAAATAGAAACTTTTATGGAGAGATAAGTGTAACTTACAACAAGTAATTTCTAAGTTATATATATATATATATATATATATATATATATATATATATATATATATATATATATATATATATATATATATATAATGATGTAATGTGATAATATAAACGTTTTATACATTTATATTTCAAATATATTTTATTTTTTATATTTTAGATAAGAAATTAATGCAGCTATGTTGGAATACTATTCCATTAAACAGAACATGTCGGTTTAATTATTAATGATGACATGAGTCATAGCTATTCAAATTTATTTCAATCTAATTTGCGTGCGTTTTATTTTAAAATTGAAAAATATTTTTTTATTCTGTTATTCGAACGATTATTTTATATTTGTCTTCCTTAAACATAAAATATTTCAGAAACCACTTTATTATATGTATGTTACAAAACTGCTTATTTATTTCTACTTTACTTTATAAATCGTCTTCGTTTCTATTATTATTGCAGAAATTGTATTCCAGACTTGTTGAATATTAAATTGTTTATATTTCTTTCTTTCTTTCTTTTCCTCTCTTTTCTATAAAAGGTCTTAAATATATCTTATGATATTTTATTTTTCGCAGGATTTATGTATTTTCTACATAAGTACGTTTTCCTGAAAATGTATTTATTAGGGTCATCGATGTCATCTGTGTGAGATTTCGAACTTTTTTTTTGAAAAGAAAATATACCGACACTCGATTTGGTGTGAAATGTGATGGCGTGCGCGTGGGACGCACACGGACATTCGACTGCCCACGTAGCCCACCATAATACATTGGTTTGCGAAATATCGGAGCCTCGAAAATTCCGCTCTGCGAAGACGTTGATTTCGGAGAAAGTGCCGTCTGTGCACTTTTCAGGTATCTTGTTATAAAACGTTACATTTTAATCCGTTTGTAAAAATTTAAAGTGAATCAAAGTAGAAATTAAATTTTTAAAGAAAATGAATAAGTTTGCTTTAAGCATTTGTAAGAAAATTTATTTTTTAAATTTTTTTAAAGAAAAAAAATTATCTTAATTAAAGAGAATTAAATTTCTGAATAAAAGTTTATAAATAAAAATTTCTTAAATACTTTTTAAAAAATTGTTGTTTTTTTCTATATTTTGTAATCAATTGTCTCGTTTTTTTATTTTAGAAAAGTTAAAGAAAACTGTTTTATATAATTTATTTAATTCTTCACGAAAAATAAAAATTAATTTTAATATTTTTAAGATAAAAAATTAAAAAATATCAAAATGAAGTCATAATTTCAAAGATAAAAAGTCTACGGAACGAAATGAATTCTTTTGATTCTGTTTTATTTTTATAGGATTCTCTCTTCATTTTGTTTTTTTTTTACAAGAAGATTCGCGTCAGCTGCGAAGCTAGAAGCAATCATAGCAATGGAATGAAAATTAAGAAGGCAGTAAACGGAGGATGCTAGCCATGAGGATAAGCGAATAATTACGCAAGCGAGGTAATCATGAGATAGAGTCTTTAATGCACATCGCGGCGGATAATGAGTATTGAAAACCGAAAGTGACTTCCGTTCCTGCGCTTCCGTCACGCGGTATAACTTGCAAACTAAAAGATCCGTTGCTGTATATATATCCATCGTACGCCCGTGAATCTTCGGTCGTTGATTCTAGTCGGGAATAACTCGACGCAGTGATGAACGTATACGTTTTAGTGCCCTAAGCTTATACATATTCATGCCCAAAATCTTCATTGAAATTCCATTTTCTCTTGTTTTGATAATATGTTGTTGTTTATGCAACAATATATGTTTATACATCAATATAATTCATTATGAATATATAATTAATTATGAAAAAAAATATTTGATGAATAGACGTTAAATGTGTAGTGTTTTTCTGTCATTTCAATCTTTGAAATCAATTAGCGAAGTCGTACTCGGTGATTTCAATATTCTCGATATCAATAAGCAACGAGCGAATGGGGAATCGCACTCGGTGATTTCAACGCCCGATATAAGAATACTGCCTTGGGTGCGTATGTTTTCTTGACATATGTGATGTCATCATTTGCCTTCAACTACCGTTCTCTTGACGAAAAAGGATGTAATAATTCTTTAGCGCCAGCTCTATTAATTCATATCTGTGTGTGTGTGTGTTTACACATGATAATTATGTACACGAAAAGAAATTCATTCTCTTAAATTTTAATAATTTAAAAAATATATATTTTTTTAATTCAGTTTCTTCTTTTCGTTAATTGAAAATTAACAAAATTTAAAATCAAATATAAAGTATTATATAAATTTATTATATAAATCGATTAAGCAATAAAAGATTAAATAATATTTGAGATCAAAAATTTTAATCATTTTTTTTGCCTCGTTAATTACTAATCTTTCCTAGATAAGCCTCGTTTACATAATTTGTTCATGACAATGATTTACGATAACTGGAAATAGTTCGGCATTATCATCAAATTACGTCGGTTAACACGTTACGGCATCGACTAATCTAGGAATTCCTGTTTGTACGCTTGGCTCGCGGAAAGAAGCGCATTATCGGATGTCGCGCGCGCGCATATATACATTCGAGATGCGTATACCTATGCGACACACATTGTTGCGTAACGCGATGATGAATCAACGGATCGGCAGCGATCATTCACTGCATCGGGAGACAGACACGTGCCTAGCGCTATACGTTCGCAAATTGGTCAATTATCACGGTAAAACCTCTTCGTATATTCCCTCAATTCGCTCGCATGCCGTTATCAGAATAATACGAGCGACAAGGTAAAGATACTGTTCAATCGCGATGTTTAGCTTATTCGTGGACGATAAAATATATCCGCGAGTAATTTTGCGTATTTCTTCTCCTTTTCGCATTTATACGATCGTATGACGATTCACGGCGAGCCGTTTACGCACGAGTGGTTGAAGATAATTATTTACATAATAGACTATCCCATGGAATGCGTACGCTTGAGTCCCTCGGGCAGAAACTCGTTGTAATATCGTATAAGCAAAGGGGAGTTGGAAATTTACTGCCACGCCAATGAGTTTATGCTTTATCGGGGATGTTTATCCACGCTCATTCGTGTAACCATCTATGCTCTATGATAAATGCGAACATATAAATTAGAAATTTCGTTTGCTTATATTTTACTGCGGTCATCATCGGCATGACGTGTGTTATTACGCGTTTAAATAATTGCAGCGAAATAAACCTCCCTTATTTCTTTCTTATTATTTATATATGCATACGCGCGTGTATCTAGTCTGCGATTTATGAGAAGGATCTTTTCAAGCAAATATGAATTCGAATAAAATTCATTTTCTCAGCACAAGAACGTTAATAAAATTATAATGAAAAATTCACGAAATGTAGATAGATATAATAGATAGATTTTTACAAACAACTATCAATCTGGCGAATAAGAGCCATACGCAGATGTTAATGCGTCTTAGAAATTAATTTTTTCCGTGACAATTGAAACGTGCACAGGGCATATATTTTACTTGGCGTATTTACCAAGAAATAGATTCTCATTTTTGGGAATTTTTACTCGCCCTAAAGAAACGTAGGCGAGAAAAATAACGAGGCGAAAAAATGTTTCGCGGAAAAAATTAATTTCTAGGACGCATTAACATCTGCGAATAGCTCTTATTCGCCAGGTTGATAGAGTAAGATGGCCATAGTTTTTTAAAATGCAAAAAACATACTTTTATTTTTGTTATTTTTTAATAGTGTTTGGTATATTATCTTCACTGAAGCTTAAATTACGTAATATTATCGAAATTAAAAGGAAAATATTTAATAGAAATTTTATGATATCAAAATAATACAATATAAGCATTGGCCATCTTACCCAATTTTTAAGGAAAAGATGACCATAGTGACCGAAAGATGGCCATAATATTTATAAAAATAGTGAAAGCGAAAATAAAAATTATAGGTCATATAACAATTTACATATCTTTATAATATGTCTAACGTCGATTACGATAGCTTAACTATCATTTATTCGACGTTATAACAGTTTTTAGTGGACGCATGAAAAACTTTGCAAGTAGTCAAAAGTAAAAATATGATATAAGATTCACAATATCGTTATTTCGAATAATGTATGCACATAAACTACTGTAAATATCTATTATCTTTGATAATGACTAAAAAAGCGCACTATGTAGCGATTATTGAAAAAATTACAACCTATGGCCATCATATCTTAGTTTACCCTAGTTGTTTGTTTATAAATATTAAGAGCCTTATATTCGAAATATTAGATAGATTTTTGTTTTTCGTTATTTTTTAATCCAACATAAAAAGATACACTCATACATCCCGCATTTCCGTTAGATGCGGTTAGGGACACATGCGACTAATTTAGTGTACATCTCGTCTCACGTGGACGCGTGCCCTAAACGCGGTCGACGGGGCGTACAAAACATCGGTGATGATCGTTTACAAGGTGGTTTCACACCGGGTGTGTAAAACCTACCGCTTCAGCTTTTGAAATCCAATCGAGCCGCATTCGATCGGTCGATACCTGCTTTTGCTTGGGCTGTCGACGTAGGTCGTCCCCCAATCTCGGCGGCGGCGGATGAGATGCGTCGTCGAAGGGAATGCGAAATGAGCGCGCGAACCGTCGCAAACCCGTTACCCTACACCAGCGTCTTGCTGGTTTGCGAGAACTCCATGGGGCGCGGAAAAGTACCTCTCTGCAGGGCCGTAGACGATTCGACTTGCATCTTCGTCGGGCGTTTATGGTCAAATTTTATATGCCGTCTAATTTTCTCTTTAATTTTGCATCGAAAGTGACGTCGTGAAATTGTGAAAGATAAATCGTAAAATATATAAAATAACCGCGTTTATTTAGTAAGCAATGCAACTTGAAATTCAAGTGAAGATGTCAGATTTTAATTGGAAAGTTATAAAGTCATGTTGACTACGAGCATCACGATTTATTCTACGATGCATTAATGAAACATATGAAAATTCCAATTCCTCATTTGCGCGAATGTGATGACAATTTTATTATCATAATTATTTTATTAAAGCTTTAGTTGCATGTGGATATAATCAATCATTGAACTGAATATAAATATAGTATTTGATTACTTAGAGGATAGAATGATGGGGGAGTAAGGGACGATTAAAAACTATCACACAAAAATTTATTTTAAATTATTTAATTATTTAATAATAAAAAAATGTATATTATAAAACATGTGATAATTATAGAAATATTATACTTTATGACGTAATATTGCATTATAATGAAATGTTCATATAAAGTGTTGGAAAAAAATGCCGTAATGGAAGAGTGAAAAATAGGTACGGTACTCCTTCGCTGCTTCTTTGTAGTTTTTGCTTATTATTACTATAAGCTTGAATAATGGATGGAATCATTACTGTATATGTGCAGCACAAAAAAGTGGGCCTTCTAATGTAACGCAGACAATTTTTTAAGCCTCAGAAATGATGAGTGAGCATAAGAGTAACTTCGAGACAATTAAAAATGTAAAAAGAGCAAATTGAGAAGTAAATGAAAGTGAGTCAGCGAAGAAATTTTTACCAATCTCATTTTCTACGAATACATTAAGTTACATTTAATCATTATAAATATTTTGTATATAATATACAAAACTAATTTAAATAACATGAAATTTCTCGCAAAATTTAATGCCAAGAAAGATAGAAAAAAAAAAAAAACAAACAAACTAATAATTTCTTTCTTTAAATATATTTGTGCATTCTTGCCTTTGTTCTTGGTGTAAAACAAAAGGTGCAAGAAGCGCTTGCCCTCATTTAAAAATTAACCCGCTCTTCGAAGCGTTTACTCCAGTCACGGAATCTACATCATATAGTACAGTGTAGAATTTAGGAAGTGCTTGTTCATCCTCGCACGATGGGGTAATTCAGTGCGGTTATTAAAGCTTTGAAACCGGCGCGAATGTTTATTCATAACGTTGATTGTCCGCGAGACTTCTCGGGATTGTACGTGTACTTTCTTATATTCTCGCACGAATCAGTCAAACCGCGTAGAAGAGCGCGCGCGATAAATTAAACATAATGGTGCAAACTGTATACCTGCGCGTCCGCAGATTCTTCTCGCGACCCGCGCCTGCGAAATGCCCTGAGGCGTCCCGAGTTCACCGACACCATGTGCTCGCAGGTTCTACGGGCTACAGTGTCACTAGAACCGCGTAAAATCCGCGTGTATCTCTGTTAGCTTGTATTTTAAACCTTCGTAAATATCGAAGACATTTTTTTTTTTTTTAATGTATATGTCTCAAAAAACAATTTCAACACTTTCGCGAGATCTCTTGTCATTTTATTATACCGATTTTTTTTCTCCGTTTCTATGTAATATTGATAAATTTTTACATGCAATATTACCTGAAATTAAAAATAATATCTATTTCGAAGAAACATGACTCAGGAAATTATGTTTGTGAGCGAATTGAAAACTTGAAAACGATAGTTTTAAATTAAGTTAAACGTGAATTTTGTTTTCTAGAACAGAAATACGCGGTAATATTTATTATATTAGATGCTCAATGTATAATACATATAAGGATTCACAAAATGACGTAATAGATATTTTGTTATGATCCCTTTGAATTTTTCTCTTCCGCAAATCGACGCAACGATCCGTGATGCAAGGCACAATCTTTTGAGGCATCGAGCAGCGATCCATGAGACCTTGGTAATTCTAGCTTCCCTGAATCTGAGCAAAGATTTTGCTTATTGCGATGATTCTTACCTACAATACTATCTCTTTGGTTAATCGATCATAAACATGGTAGGTATGTGATATCTAAGTTTCACGAATAAATTCCAAAGACTCTCATTTTTTCCGTATAACGGTATAAACGGTATATATAATATGTAAGATGAGAAAAAAGCTTATTTAATTTTTTATAGCTTATTGTTTATTTTTGAATATATCCAATTAATTTTTTCCTATTTCTTTTGAAAAGAACATTTATTCAACGAAACATTATCATTAATAATGTATGTGTTATTGAATTTGGTGTAATATTATTTATTTTCATTATTTCATATGTATATTCTCAAAAAAGTCAACATTCTCGCAAGATTTCTTGTCATTTTATTATACCGATTTTTTTTCTCTGTTTCTATGTAATATTGATAAATATTTATACATGCAATATTATCATTATTTCATATGTTTATTTTTGAATATATCCAATTAATTTTTTCCTACTTCTTTTGAAAAGAACATTTATTCAACGAAACATTATCATTAATAATGTATGTGTCATTGAACATTTGGTGCAATATCATTTATTTTCATTATTTCATATGTAATAGAAAATTGGACAATAATAACTATAAATTTTGTGTATAATAGTGCCAATGAAGAGAGGAAATTACAATTCCCGATGTAAAGGAGAGTACAAATTTTATATGATTATAGTGTTTAGGTAAATGGACTTTGAGCTTTTATTTAGTCATTATTTAGTTCAATTAGTATTGTTGAACCTTTCACGCAGACTGTCTGTTATTTTAAAGATAACATCTATGATTTTTTTAGCGCGGTTGCTAATAAAATTTATAAAGAATTCATTTCCGACGCTTTATCCAGTTGTTAATTCATATCATATAACTCTTTTATAATTTACAACTTAACGTCTTTTGTTCTTATTGTATATCCTTTATTTTACGCGATACTATCTTTGTTAAATTGTGCATGGTACATGCAAATTAATGCAGAAAATAAAAATTGTATTGCGTGACTTGATATTTAAATAACTAATTAACTTTTCCCAAGCTTGGAGTCATGTTATTTTTAATAATATTTTTTATGAAAATATATATAATCTTGATTTGACAATGTTTCTATCGAACGGGTCTCGCAGTATTTTTTGTTTAAATTATCAACAACTCTCTCTCTTTCTCTTTAATCGCATTTCAACATGAAAAAAACTTGCTATATAGAATACGTAGAATTTTTTAGTCGATATTAAAAGAATCGAATAATCCGTTAACCTTCTAAATATATACGAAACGCTAGATCTATCTTAGATAACACTTAACTGACCTTTACCTACAGTATCGTATAACCAGTGAGACACTTAAGCTGTGACTATCAGTGCCTCGCGTATACTTTATACAGGCCTTAATGCAAGTCGAGTCGGGAAGATTGGTTCCAGGCGTTGAGCTCACTGACTTGGCGCACGTAGTGCTATACCGTGAGTCTAGTCCTGCCGTGGGTGTGCGACAGAGCGAGACGGAAATATCTCGGGCAACTATACGAGCTGGAGAGAGCAGGTGAGATAATGAGCACAAGCGGGAGAAGGAGGAGGAGAGGCTGAGAGAGGGAGAGGACGCGTATACGTGAGCTGCGCTCGAGAGGAGCTCACGTAGAAGGAAAAGGAGAGGAAGGGAACACTCGCGGAAAGAGAGAGGCGAGCAACCAAGAGGCAACTGTTGGCCAATGAGACACCAGGCTAGCTATGACGTCGTCGTTGTCTCACGTCCGAGTCTCACCAAAAGTCTTCTCCGGGTACCAGTTCGTCCGCGGTCTCCCGGCTGGACGACGAAGAGGTCGTCTTTTCGACCATATCACCGCATCGTGGTCGCTTTTTTTTTATTAATTTCCTTTTCCGCGCAGTGAAACACAAACTCAGTCAAGATTGCATCCTGGATACGCGGAAGGATTGAGGCGGAAGGAGGCTGCTGCTGTCAGCCATGGGGACGGGTAAGTTTTGGTCTCTCTGGAGAACGATCTGTTTCTCGCGCCTTTTTCCGAACGTCCGGTATTGTTCCGTTCCGGTGTACAATCCCTTCTCTGATGGGTATCGTTTTCACACCGTACCAATCAGCGGCTTCGTCTTGAGAAACGTCAAATCACGTGGAAACCAATCTGAGAAAATTGATAAATCTGTTAAGTTTGCACTATGAACGTGAGGTTCAATGATCTCTTTCGCGAGAGGTGTGATTGCTTGATAAACGGTTCAACAAGACGGATCGCTTGGTCCATGCTGTTGCAAATCTTTGGAAGATCATCGACGCGTTAACAAGGCTTTGATCTCTTCGGAAGTCAAGGTCTAGATTATTCGCTAATGTTAACTGAAATCATTCCGGACTAGATCGCTCAAGGACGCGAGTAGAGCAACATTCGTCCTCGTTAAACTCCGCTTATCCTTAAACTTGTTCTTCATCGTCTCTCGCGCGCTTAATGTCAGTTTAACATATCGATTTTTGCTCGCAATTTTGGAGCAATTTAAAGATTTTTGCGCGATGTTTGTATATATTTTTTTTTCTTGAAGAGGTTGTTTATCCCTAATGTATATTTTATCATCGATATCATGTTTTACTGATTTAATTCGATATTAAAATATATAAAAATATTATTTTGCTTTGCCTTTTCGAGTTGATCTTTTCTCTTCGAAGATTCCTGCGACCGTCGACTGACTTCTCTTACGCACTTTCATCTGGTCATTTTTGGTAACAGAATATTCAGGTTAACTTTTACATGGTTATTAACTGAAGAAAGGTATCGACTGAAGAGTATATTACATTTCGATCAAGATTTTTTTCTAAAATGATGAATTTATCTGATTTATTTACTGGCTTTTATTTCGAACATCTCTCGCGAAGTGAAAATCTCTGTACCATTGTATGCTTTTGTCGTGAAATTAAACGTCTACTGGTATTACATCAGGATGTACATCAGTGCCGACCTTTAGCACATCCTTTAGGCAGATGGTGTCAAGGATGTGCACGAGGTGTGTTGGCGGCTCGATCAGAAATTATGCGGTTGTCTGGGCGTAACGCAAATCAGATACCTATTTTTTTATGCGCTAGAATAAATATATACTTCTTTCTTCAACGCGCATTTGATTTACGGACAAATGATTTCGATATTTTTTTACCTTTCGCCCTGTATATATATATATATATATATATATATATATATATATATATATATATATTTATCTTGGTAATAGCAACTCTGTATTAAAAGCTCTTAAAAGTATTGAGCAATCGAGCATGTAAGTAATATCTGTAGTCTTTCGCTCTAGAAAATGATTGAAAGTAATCGCATCATAGGATATTTTGTACCATGTCGGTGTGTGCAAACACTTTAATCACTTTAGAAAGTGGCGGCAATATATATATATATATATATGTGTGTATGTGTATGTCGACGCAGACATTCGGTTGGCCCACTTTAAAAAAAAAGAATGGACCAACACGGATTCAACTGATTGATTAAGAATTCACGATGATTTATTCCGACTACATTTTATCAGAATTGATTAGTTTCCGGTAATTAAATTTTTACGGATATTATGCGATTACTACACTCCAGTTTAGTCTAAATGCGAATGGAAAAATTAATCTATAGATAATAAGTTAGCATGACGTTTGTATACAAACGTCATGCCTTTCGGCATTTTGTAACGAGACTAGTTGCGCAAATTCAAATGACGTAAATAAAATTATTTGAGATTTCAATCGTAATTTCTTGCTTAGAAACTCAGTGTCTCAGTATTTAATTTTTTACCTATTAATCGCTTATTCACTACTATTATTAAACTTTAATCTCTAGATATTTATTCTTTATTTTTAACAAGATATTATATATTTATACAAGATGAAGGATATTAGATTGATGAAGTAAATAGCAGCAAAGAAAAAATAACTTATTAGTTTATTCGTTGCATTTCAAGACGAAACGATAAACTCTTCACGTTGTTAATAAATTGAATGACAATTACGTACGTAATATTAATACCGGAAAAAAAGAAAGTTTTATTCTTTATATTAAGAAGCCGAAACTCGTCAAGCTTGTCAGTAAACGCGTGACAGACTCGCACGATCTAAAAGCCAGTTTTATTGCTTTATTCTCGCCGCTTCTAGCGAGCATGCTCCAAAATGCGGTGTGATAATCTCAAGTTAATATTTTCCATGACAAAACGCACTTCCATTGTGAACTATGGAGCCGGTTTTGACCGCGAGTGCGCGCGCGCCCGAGATGTTAAAGTCACTCGTGCAAAAAAGGCCTATGATGCGACCGGAGACGACAACAATTAAGAAATAAGAGGAAAAAACGGTCGCGAGTGCAGCATTTAGTGAGTGAGCAATGCGATTTGCCAAGAATATCCGCCAAGTGACTAATAATAAGTGATCTCTGAGCGATCTTTATGGATTGTTTGGCGCCGTTGCATCTAAAGAGGTAAACGCAAGTCTCTATTTTTAACTTTTTCATTCCCGAATTATACGTAAAGAGCGTAAAAGAATTAATGTACATTTAAATACATATTTTAATAGACATTTAAATATTTTTTTCTAGTACAGATTTTATGCTTAAAACACATATATTTATATAAATATAATTCACCGATATTTATATCTACATTGGAAGTGAGAAAGTTAACGATTATGCCATTCGATTTACCGAATAAACGCTTGCATTATCTCACTAATGCATTCGCAAATGCGTCTCGTTCCATGAGTTGTTGCTCAACGATTACCGCTTTGTTTTCCGGAATTACTTGATATTACGTGCGATTGTCATTACCATTGTCGAGCGCAATACACTCTCTATTACTTGTCGATTTATTTAGCACGATTCGAGTGAGCGTGACCGTCGTCGTCGTCGGTTTAGATCGATAGCGAAAGGTTCGACACTACCGAGGTCGCGGTTATGCGTAGAACCCGCAGTTTAGACGATTACAATAGAAATGCTGAAAATTAGTGTGCTCAAGTAAATAGACGTGATGGTCGATTAGCTGTGTTGCGGTTCGATATCTCGTTTAATACTCCGTTTCAGAGAGGAATGATAGAAATCAAATAATAATACAAAAAGTAATAATTTTATATAAATGAAGATTATACTTTTATTTCTCGTATTTGTGAAACGAAAATTTTATAGATATTTCTACACTTATATTGTTGTAATTTGATGAATATTTTATGTAAATTTGTACTAGAGAGTATAAGTTGCAGCTTTAACAAAATAATGCAATAAATTATCTTTATATAGATAAATGTGACCGCATGTTGTCGATTTTATTTTAACAAAGATCGAATAACTTTACCTTGAAAATATCTGTTCAATTTAAGAAACATGTTAATAATTTAATATATTTAAAAGAAATTGTTGTTGAAACAATAAAAATTTTACAGTAGCTCATGAATAATTTTTTTATTTGAAATAATTTGTTAATAAAATTTTATGATACTAATAATGCTATTATTTTTGTTTTATCATCTTTCTTTATATATTAATACATTTTCCTTTGTTATTTTTATGTTGGTGTAATAAAGATATTCTTAAATGAAAAATTATTACCTATAGCATGTAACACTATTAATTAAAATAATATTTTATATTTATACAATTATATTGTAACATATAAACTCTACTTAAAACATATATTTAAAGAATATTTAAAACATAGTAAATGAATCAATATATCAATTTAATATCTTCACAATTTCATGTAATAAGATAAAACTGTGTCGTGAACATTATTTGAAATACTAGCTCCTCCAAATTACGTAGCATTACACTCACTAACTTTCTAACTATTATCGTAAATAAAAGCATCGTTGTGTGTAAGTTTCGCATAGCGTGCCCGACATTATTTCTTTCGTAATATACTCATATTTAATGTCTTATTCAATATTTTCGAGAGAAATAGTTTATATATTGTAAACATTATTTTTATCTTTAAAAGTATGTGTGTTATAGTTCGAAAATATATTTAGTATTAATACTAACGTTCAAAAAGAGAAATTAACAAGGTGTCTACTTCCTGGAAAAAACATGGAAAATCTAGAATTGTCAGGAATTTCTCTTCTATCTGAAAAAGTTAAGGAAATCATGAAAGTTTCTTGGAATTATCAGGGAATTCTCTTTCTGATAATTTTATTCTCATTGCAAAGTCAGCCGTGTTGTACATGTGAAACGGGCGTCTCACTTTACGGAAACTCATTAAGTGTTGCGAGTTTTATTTTTAATAATTCTAGAATTCTTTATAGATTAAACAAATAGTTCTATTAAATGGGCTAATTAAATAAAAAAAAATTACTCGGAAATTGAGACGCTAAGTTTACGCTGCATCTTACTTTGTTCGATTTTTTTAGCATTTCTTATCACATTTTAAACGTTTGAAAATTCTAAAATATCTATTAATATGCATAAAAATACACATCGAATTTTTTGTATGTATATAATGCGTTGTACCCAGTGATTTTATTATTATTCGTGCGGCGATACTTAAGCGGGAAGATACCAGTCCGACATAGATTTCGTGTATCAATAAAGTAGTAAGTATCGAAATCGGGAGTATCGTACAAAATGTCACTCGAGTGTTTTACGAGTATTTTTGAAGATACATTAACGAAGGATTAGCAGAGGAGCAGGCCTGAGATGGCACTTTTGTGAGAGCAGTCGGATAATTTATTACGTATGAGATAATTTATTATTCATATCACGGAATTAATTTTTTTTTTGCCGCTCTAACTAACAGTGTATTTCGTGCAATTCCATTTGGGTGTGCGTGCAGCTGACCACTCGTGGAAACTCATTAATTGTTGAGAGTTTTTGCTTCATTTTTAATAGTTCTAGAATTCTTGATAGAAACAAATAATGCCGGTTATTAAAAGAATAGTCTGGGAAAAAATCGGAACAAATTGAGACGCTAGATTCATGCATCTTACTTTATCCTTCGATGACTTTTTTTTGCCCTAATAATTCTATAAAAACTCCTATACATAAAAATTATTAGAATATTATTGCAATAATTAATTAAAAATTATTAAAATATAATTATACAAATTAGATCAGCCGGGACGCTGGACGTAAATGAGATTTCGTGTTATATCGGCGTCTTGATTTAATTTGTTTAATAAATATTTTAATAATTTTTACACATATCTAGAACCCTATTCAGAAAATAAGTGATTGTAAAACAACAAAATTTCATTAGAGTCAATAAAACTATCGAAATACGACCAGTGTATTTATACGTCAACTTACAATCAGTATTTATATACGTTTGGCGTTTTGAACCATCTAATTTGTTTAATAAATATACTAATAATTTTATGTACAGAACTCTTACTCTCTCTGGAAATTAAAAGTGATTGTAGAGTAACACGAAATTTCATTAATCGATATAACTATTGTAATATGATCAGCGTTTAATTTGGCAATTTAATTTGTTTAATTAATATTTTAATAATTGTTACAAACATTAAATATGAAGTACATATTCTTTGTAATTTTTAATATAGATAAAAGAATGAAAATTTTATGCAAATGAAAAATGTTTATTCTATTCAAGTTTTTTAAGTATAAATCTAGCATCTTGAAACTTAAGAGGCTGTGTTTTTTCTTTGTATGAATGAAAAACAATAGATACGCATGTAATAAAAATTTTTATTTTAGAGAAAGTTGTAAAAATTTTAAAAATATTCTCTTTATTTAGAATTTTGCAAAAATATCTGGAAAATTAGGGAATTTTAGAAATATCTGCATGATTATTCTCTTATTTAATAATTATGATAGTGTTATGAAATATATTTAAAATGTAAAGAAAGCTAATTTTGTTGAAAATAAATAGGAAAAAAATGCAAATCAGCAAATTCATTAATAATTCATAATAAGAAATGAATTTGCTAATATATTCTGTTTTTTTTTTGTACGAATAGTCAGAGAGATCAAAATTTTTTAATGACTCACGAGTGACCCGATTTAAATTTAGTGCTGACAACCTGTTTGCATGCGTATTGCACGCACGAGGCAGAGTTTAAACGTGTTCTATTGATCACAACCGTTGATCTGGATCTCTTTGCTGGAAATAATTAATAAGCATAGCAGAGCCATCCTTGGCAACATTTGATTATTCGTCTGCGGCAACTCGTGATTGCTCTTTCGTGGTATTGCGGTACGACACTTTCGTCGCCGACGTCTTCAGGGAAATGCGATCTATTATTACGATATCCTTATAGGTACAGTTCCTCTGTTTTTATCGTTAAGTCTTATTCTTAGATTTATCGGGTTCGCGTTAATATAAAAATTCCATCGGATCTCATTCAAGTTTATGTGTGTAAACGATATACCACGAATACATATTGACACCTTATATTGCAAGATTAACTTTAAATAGATCTATCTAGCTTATAAAGATTGTAAGATCTAACAAATATTTCTTTATAATTTCTTTTTATCCATTATAATTATAATTATTATTGTTATATATATATATATATATATATATGGATTATTATTTTTTAAACAACTTTATACTAACTAAAAACTAATAAAACTGAGTTTTTTTTATATTAAGAAATCAATTTAAATTTAAGTTATTAATAAACTACAGAAATTTTTGACTAAATTCTTATATAATTTATGAAAATTTTATATAGAATTATATTTATTTAAAATAGTTCGGAAATTGTACGTCTCACCAAATCCTTGTATATCGTACATTTTTATCAGGAAACTTCCGCGGATCGTGATGTATCTTCGTATCTGTTTTCCTCCACGACCCTTTAATTAGTCTGAAAGCTGAAATCAACTCACGGATTGTGGATTGAGTTGATCAAAACATTGCCCTACGGGTAATCTTCCGTCTAGAGCCGGTAATCTTCGCCTGTATGATTCGTTATTATCTCGGTTTTTTTAGGACATAGTAGAAACAATATCCCTTTTTTTCACTTTATCCTTTATTATAGTGGGGACACAATTGTCAATCTAAGCCGATAAAATATTGCAAATAAAAAATTTCCCTACGCATCTTATCAAACACTCAAAAAAATAATCTTGCAACTTTAACAAAAATTTTCTAGGTGTAAAAAATTAACTGAAACAGATAAATTATTAGTAAATACTGTGATACTGCATATATTTTGCACTTAATCGATTTAAATAACAGAGACAGAATTTATATCTGTACTATTAGTGTAATTTAGACAAGAAATGTTTCTGTAATGCCTATCTTTAAGGCTTATTATAATTGTCAAGGACAATTATATTTGTGATTGATATTTGGCAATGGGACCTAAATTTTCTAGAGGTATTACTAGAATATTGCTGTTATAAATTCTATATATGATATCCAAATAATGTTCTAACAGATACAAAAAATAGCAATAAATTTTAATCGAGACATCTAGAAATCTATCTACATCAGCAAAATATTTTTTTGAGTGAAGCGCAGTAAATTTCCGAGCGTTATTTTACGAAGAAAATTAACAAGGCGCAAGATTTAAAGGCCTTTTCTCGCGATATACAATTTCAATTTTGAGTTCTCTGTTCGCTCAGAACTCGGATTGCAATTTCGTCAATATTACGTCTTTCAAAGACGCGAGATGTGCGCGAAAGGGTAATTTAGCTCCGACGATCGCCGGGAGACTGTATTATCGTCGTGAGACCCGAGGATTCCCGCGATTGTTTCCGTCGTGGCTGCATTCCCGGCGATCCGGAGCGGCCCTCTGAGGTCAGCGGCGGTTGCAGTTGCAACGGCCATATCTCGCGCGTTGCTCGTCCTTTCTGCGAGATGAAGAAGAGCGGGATATACTCACGTCTGTATAAATCCGGCTCAGAGAGGCAGCCCGACTGATATTTCACTGTTCTAAATCACACGAGTGCGCACGTGCACAGGTGCAAATGCACGGCTATGCGTATGCAAATGCATAAGTTTCGTGGAGGGGAAGGGGAGGACGGAGGGGTTGCAGCGGTCGTTATGGTTGATGGACGATCGCGATGGTTGTATGACTGTCTAAGTATATTCTCTAGTATAAACGTGTAACAGGACCGAGTACAATTTAAAATAATTAATGGCAAAAAAGTAATATGACAATTTGAAGAAGTCACACTCCGTACTCCTTTTCTTCTCTTCCTCGGGGATAATGCGGTATATATATGTTTAATACATCTTGCCGGGATTTATTTACGAGTTAAAGATTATACGTTATTTGCCACATTCCGCGAAGGGCGGAAGATTGCAATTAACGACTCGCTCTTGCAAATTTATACCGATCTACCTGTTGCGCTGGAATTTAATTCTCCGACGTTACGTATCTACTTTTCACATTTTAATTTGCAACTATACGAAGCACCATCGTACATGTTCTTCGTAAAGCCGGTTTCACCGGCGGCGATTATCTCGAGCCTTGATTTTCGCCGATTCTCCTTCGTCGATTCTCTTTCTAGGAGTACAACTAGGAAGAGATAATTTTGCAGAATTTTTTTTTCCTCACCGTACATTCAGATGTGTCATCCGACTGTCACCTCGTATTGACATTGAACGCGCTCTTACATTTAGCAAATAGCACGTAATATTAAATATTTAACAGCAAATATGAGACGAAAATGGGTAAAGTGAAAAAAAAGTATCACTTGATCCTATGAGCGCGAAGTTAAACGAAGGTAAACCGGCAACTAATGTATAAAAATAAAATAATATCGCATTTTAAATTAATATCACATTACCAGACTCTGTTGATGCAACGTAATATAAGGGAAAATAAGAAAAAAGATAACAAGTAAATTTGCATGAAAATCTTGAAATTGCATGAAAGATAAGAAAATTATACGCGGCACGCGTGGCAATTTGGACCACCAAAGTATACATCGAACAATCAAACGCTATTATACGGTATAAAGGCAACGATTTAAAAATTTATATTCTGTGAAAAATTTATAACGTCGTTACGTCGTTGCCGACGATGTAACGCGATAAGCTGCGAATCTCGTCGATGATCTCACTCGCGAAAAAAGAGCAAAGATCATGAACTATTTACCACATTCCGTCGAGAGTGGGAGATCGTAATTAGAGAAGTTATATCCTCGAGAAAAAATCTCCGCGGAACACGTTAGCGTCTATCTCATGCAGACTTTTGTTTTTCTCTCTCTCTCTCTCTCTCTCTCTCTCTTGCCAATCCTGACACAAAATCCTCAAGCGCTATAAATAACACGTAACCGTGTATAGACACCGAAATGTGCATTACGCCCTTCTTCTCGGCCGATAATTTTTCCTTGACGTGCCGTTTACCCCCGGCAGTATATTAAAATTACGTTTTAGTTACGCTACCGTGTAATATATATGTACGCACGCGCGTAAGAGCGGGGAGGAGTTCTTACGGGATAGATTCCTATACGAGACGATGATGATTAACCGTGAGGTCGATCGGTTACGCCGATGTCCACGTCAAGCCGCGCGAAAGTGGCCGAGGCGCGGTTGTCCATTGCCGATTATAGGCATCCTCCGTTCCTGAGAGAGGAACGGAGGAGCTCTCGCCTCTTCCTTCGCTCGCTCGCGCGCGCGAGAGAGAAAGGAAGAGAGTGCACGCGCGAGTATATCCGCCGTGTGTGTATGTGTGTGTGTGTGTGTGTGTGTGTGTGTGTGTGTGAGACTCTGCGTGTGAGCATCAGTAATGCCGATCTTTCCTCTCCCCTCGTCTTTTCCCCCAGAAGTATTTTTTTCGGTCACAAATGAGTACACCTTGTGACCTTCCATCTCGCATTCCATCGAGCAGCCGCGCGGCAAGTCGCGTCGGCGTGGCTGAAAGAGCCGGGAGGATAAAAAGGGCCGCTCTCGTATCGTGATCGCTAAATTATCAATCAAACGAAGGATGAGCTTTTAACGCCGCGCGCGTGTTCCAAGGATCACGCGCGCGCGCGCGCGCGCGCTAGAAACTTGATTATTATGTAATTTATCTGTTAATTATATAGTTATGATCATCTCTTTCAGAGCATGCCTACCGTGTTCGCATGTTCACGAAACTCTCGTAATCTCGAAATCTATTAATAGGAAATATATTTATGGATTAGCATTTTTTTATATACACATTTTAATCATTCAACATGAATCATTCAAGAATCATCATCGAAATATTGTAAGGAGATATTTATAGAAGTCGAGAAAAATTCTGACGTGACTTCTCTACCAGTGTGTTTAAAGCCACCTATGTGGTAACACAAGTTTCATTTCGCGATCGGATCAAGCCACGCTCGCGAGGAAAGTCATGACGGAAGAAAGAAGGAGCGTAGCCATCGAGATACATTTTCCCTCAGCCCGGTGCATTCTCTCTCTCTCTCTCTTTCTTTCTCTCCTTTCGCTCTCGGTTACGTCTCGGTTGCTGTACGCATCGCGGTCTTTCCACCTTGTGCTCCGCCGCCCAGAAGCGGAGTCTTCTTCGACCTCTCGCGGCCGCCAAGTTTGCAGGCGCCATTACTCGCTCTCTTCCCCTACCTATCGCTGTCCTGCTCCTCTGCCACAACGCGATCTTTCCTCGCACTATCCCTCGCCCTCTGTATATTCCACTTCTACTTCTACTACTACAACTTGTTGCTTCTTCTTCTTCTTCTTCTTCGTCGTAGTCTTCTTCTTATCTCGCTCGTCTCTACGAGTCAAGGACCGTTCTCAAGGAGGTCGCTCTTTTTAACCGAGCGTGCTCTACACGCGGTCTTTGTCTCCGTGAATCGCCTTTACATAGAACGCTATGAATTAACATAGATGAGGTTGCTAGTGAAGATAGATTTATTGTAATCCACTGTGTTTTTGCAAGCTTCGCTTGCATCAGTTTTTTCTGAAAAACGCGCATGGCTGCGCATCTTATTAAGTCTAATTGTAAGAATGCATGACCCTGTTTAACCTTATGCAATATCACGCAAGTACTGTTTATATTGAGTTTGATTTAATATTTATTTTTAATAATATCTATTTATTAAATTAGAATTTTTAATTTTCTATAGGAGCAGAAAAAGATACAACAATCAATGGCGAGAGCTCAATCTTAGCAATTTCGAGATGTCTTATCAAACAGTGTATCTAAAGATTGAGCGGTGAATCTTGTGATCGGAATGATTGAAGAACGATGTTCGATCAGGCTGAACCTGAATAGCTGTAATTTATTACTAAGATTAGATTTTTTTCTAGCTTTATAATCGAAGAAATATTTTTTTCGATATCTTTTATTATATAGTTTTTTATTTTTATCTTGAAATATTTATGATTTTAATCCGAATGCAGTTTAAAATTGTGAAAGTGCTCGAAGCCAAAAGCGACTCCGGACATTCTACAAGGAACAATCTCGTCCATCCGCGCTTTATTATAGTCAGTAATTGCATATTCCCGATGTTTTTGCTTCGTTGTTTTCTTTCCTGCTTCCCTTTTAAGGGCATAAAAACTTTGTCGTACATTCGATACGCATCGGTAGTTAACTATAGGCTCTGGACAGGTACAATCTATGCTAGACAGGTCTTGCTTCAGGGGAATGCATCTTCGAGTGCAGTTACGCATCAGTAAGTTAATTGGGCTTTAATCGAAGGACACATGTAATGCACGCACAATTTGATATAAGAAACGCAACGATTTACACCTGCGTGATGCGTTCAATTAACGGCAATTATCGCAGGATATCTGAATATTTTTTTCTATTCGTGCTGCTTGTATGATTGTTGATGATTTGTGCAAAGAAACTGGAAATAGCTATTTAGTTCAATTAGTAAATATAACATTAATTGCTTAACAATTTTTTTTTCCATTTACATTGTGTAAAGGAAAAATAAATACAAGCATTTTTTATATTAATATAAAAAGTGCTAAGATCGCTAAAAAAATCGATCTCTTTCTCTCTTTCGAATTAAATTAATAGCAATTGATACAATCATTATACCTCGATATAATTCATCGGCACACAAAAGACGCGTAGCGATCTTAATGTTCCTGAAAGTAGAAAGAATAGCCAGGACTCCTTTCTCACAATTTACAAATGATGCTTGATTCCGCTTCCCTTGATTCCTCATCAAGGGAGTTGGAGGAAGAGCTGCTCGGAATTACGTAATGCGTTACGAGCACGTTCTTCCGCTCTCGCGGATTCATGCGAATTCCGCGACTCGTTGATCGACGGCGGATTTAACCGCCGGCGCGATGATGATTACAGTAGATTGTGTAATTCATCTCAACGCACGATGTGCGTTTGCGTCCGACGATCAATAAGACTCGCGCGAGTGTGTTTGACGTTACGTATTATTCGCAAATCACTAGTCATCGCGCGATGCACGTCGTAGAAACGCATCGTGGAAACGGTAAAACGGTGATTTCCGATCAAGGTGTGATAATGACAAAAATAAATCAGCTGTTTGCGTTCGAATAACTAGCTGTCGCGGATCGTGGACACTCAACGGATGATTAATCATTATGTCTGTTTAACTGTAAATACGCGCGCTGTCTTATTATTTGACAAATTCTCTAGATCTGTTATTCCTACTTTATACAGTTGCACGAATGCAATTAAAAAAACGCCATTAATTATATATTTTATGCTTCTCATTAAAGTTGAAATATTCGGTTATTAAATCGAGCGCAAAAATTAATTTAAAAAACAAACGCAGAATTTGTTAAACGAATCCAGTACATTTTTCTAATTAATATCTTACTATAACTTTGTTTTAACGATCGTGAGAAAATGCAACATTTCCTGTTATAAAGATACGTAAAACAAACAAATAGAAACGTAAAAGTCTTAACGTGCGTATTTTCTACTAGCACACTTGCCGATGGAGAGAGAAGGATTGGATATCAAATTATAAACTATTATAATTAGAATCACGGAAACTCGATATTTATCTAGATGTATTATCTATTATAATCGCGCGATATTAATATGCGCTCTTTGCGACAAGACAGATAAATGCGACGTGACGTGCTCGTCGTGTATGCGGTAACTCGATTCACGAGACGTACCGTGATGTAATTTCCCGCGATAATATTTCCACGCATCTAAACGTATATATATATATATATATATATATATATACGCTCTTCTCTTGACCTTCCACCCTTTAACGGTTACGATGCAATTATTTCAGCCTCGACACGACGGTGTCGGAGGGTCACGGCGTAAATTACTTTTCGAGTCTCTTCTGGAGTTCCGAGTCGCGACCACGTACTCCCCATTACTCAGATAATTTGATTATTGTTTCATTGACTGCAGCCGTCACGGGTCTACCGATAATGATCGTCTCGTCGCGAGCGACGCAAGCGACGACGATTCCTTCCGCTAGCCTTGTCTACGAACCGGTTCGTAAGAAGAAGACGTGTTTTAGACGCATGAGACTTGATATCGCAAAAGCTCGGCGAATGCAATAAATAAAAGAGTCTGTAAGAAATTTTATTTTTCCTCCAAAGAAAATAGGTATAAAACGGACGTTCTTTACGCTCATTTTCTACGTCGCGAATATATTATATACATAGTCTCCTACAACGCTGCAGACCTTGGAGCGTTTTTCGACAAAGGTAATTTGAAAAAAGATTTTACAGCTTTTTTTTTTATGTCAGGTCTTGAATTATGCATCCTGAGATAGAAAAGAGAGAGGTAATATTAAAATTTACGCCTCCGCGAGTATATATTCTTATCATGCTTGCATTCCAAATAAGAGTTTTATTTATATTACATTTAGTTTTTACTTATTGCTATTATATGGAAATGTCAAGACAGTTATGATTTTAGAAAATTTGCTTTCATATAATATGTATATAATCGTAATGTAAACGTGTATTTTGCATATTCTTGATCGATCTTTGTATATTCCGAAGCAATTATACTCTTATTCATCGCCCGAAGCTCGTTACGTATATATAAAGAAGGCTATACTTATAACATTTCTTTTTCGTGCATCAAGATTCCCGCCGTTCTGGCGGAACAGATGCATCCTGGGTTCTCTGTTATAAAGTTAGATTACATTCTAATTCCCACTATTTGCATGTTGCTTAACGGGACAATCTATAAGCAAACATTGTAAAGGATACAGCAAATGATGTTTTCTCACCATCTCCGCTGTCTTAAACGTAAGATGACCAATAATTTTCGTATCAAAAGATGGGATAGATGGAGAGTGTATCCACCTCCTCTGCTACCGCAATTATATATCTTATAACGAGAGGGAGACTCAAGGCAGCTAACAAGCGAGAGTATATACAAAGATAAAATTAATCAAGAGTGCATTTATGTTGTTGTCGATATATACATACCTATATATGTGTTGGCGGGGGTAAAAGTAATAATAGCGCTACCGGTGTAGCGTTCTCGCAGAAATGCTCCGAGGAAAAAATACCTTACGATATATGCCGTTAAAACGGTGAATTTTCGCAAGCGCGGCAATCAATTTGCCGACTCGACACAATGGACAACACGTGTTAGACGGCGCGCGGTAAGATTGCCGTAATTTACCGTTTTGTACTAGTCATCTAGGCGTACCTATATATCTTTACGCGTTACTTCCAAACCAATAATAACTAGTCATATTTCCGTGCTGGCTGTACATCTTGTAAGCACCTCGTCGCTGCGGTGATGCGGATGATCTTCTGACATTCCATGCATATATTTCCGTGATTGCATCGCTGTTGTTCACGAGGTGATTCCTCCATGACTCACGTTTCCCTTTTAACTATCACGCAATTATATACGTATATACACATAATACTTATAAACAATACGAGATGCGTGATACTAGTTATAAATTACGAGATAATTTTACTTGGACGAGTCACGTCCAAGGTACAAACTGAATTTATGTCTTTAACGTTGCGTTATATTATTACGAAACGAGAATACTTCTTTTTATTTAAGTCAATAGAATCTTACTGAATTGTTAATTGATATAATGAAAACGTTGTCTCTCTATTTCTTAACGATATTTCTCGTGAGAGAGAATTTTGTTGCGTCAAAGTTGTCTTTTTTTTTCTCGCAAGTTATATTAACCCTCAAACTCTGAACGCGTGGGTAACTGGAGTCCGAGTTAATTTTTGTACTTTAAAATTACTTAAAAAATTTACACATCTTGTTTTAAGTTTAAACTAAAAGTTTATCTAGTAGAGTTGAAGAAAAAATATTTTTAAATACTATATTTATATTATTTGTTAGATCAAGATTTGGAAACATAGATGTTTTATATAAAAATTAATAAAAATTTGAAAAAATAATTTTGAAGAAAAGGCTTCCAGGAATTTTTAGTTCAAAGTTCAAAGTTTACGAAAAAAATACTATATACTATATGTCCACGGCTTTAAAAAAATATAATTATTTGAATGATTGAAAATGGGTAATTTTCAGGTATAAAAAAATGTATTTTTTCCGAGGAAAAATTTTTTTTTAATCTTCAGGTAATTTATTTGAAAGAAAAGTGAAAACAAAATGTAATTTACATTACAATCTACAGCATAAAAATTGATTAATACACGCAACTCCTGTTTGTTGCTCGTTATCATTAACAAAAGATATTTTTAGCATGAAAATAAATGGACACAAAGAAATTAAAGCATTTTTTTTTAGGGAGATTATTATTGTAAATTTATAACTTATTTTTATAAAAAAACGATTAACAGCAGAAAAACAATATTTAAAAAAAATGTATTTATTCACCCTTTCGTATTTAATATACATAAAGCGAATACGTAGGTCATTTGTGTTCGCTTCAGATTTAGATTTGCCAGCATTTTGCACTGAATGAATTGTTTAAATTGTCCTTTCAGTTATAAGTCCTTTTTGACACAAACTTTTTTTTGGATAAGTTTCCAACCTCGAGATTTTATTAATATTTTTTTAAAACAATAGATTAAAAATGGTACAGACACGAAAGATCCACGTGTTCAATTTGAGGGTTAAAGTTAAAGTTATATTCGACGTATGACGGTAAAATCACAACGCCCGATCGATTACGCAAGTCTCATGTACTTATCCTTAACTGGACATGCGTCACTCGGAAAGTTCAATGCTTGCAACAGATCACGCGTGTAGCCTCGTAGCTGATGATTACACTCCTGTCACCGGTCTTCCCATGTTTAGGTACAACATCCGTTAGCGCACGTTTATGTACGTGAGCGAAGAGAAATTTCTGCCAGAAATCAATCGATGTAAATGAGCTCTAAATTCCATACGTCTCTCTGCAAGTTTTCTGCAAATGTACCGTTTCTTTAAAATTTTCATTTAAAATTCAATCAACAGTTCAACTATTTTTTCTTGACGAAATAAGCGTTTTCAATTCTGCAAAAATTCTGTCAAAATAGTTGCATTTTTCAAAGGACTCGTATATATGTGTTGATTGCAATATCACTGATTGCGAGCAATTGCTGCAAATTCTGCACAGCAACGGAAAATTCGTAGATATCCATTCGCATATACGTGATATACGTCGATTATATTTGTACATACATATCCGTTATATTTCACTTCTACTTATAAGAGCGTGGCGATTCCCACACAGCGGGATGATCCGTTTGCAGTATCGTTTGTGGGATTTCAGCGCGTGGGAAAAAAGCATGCGCACGTCAACGGATCGTTATGGCTAATATAGCAATGAAAATTACGATGGAAACTGGTAGATCGCGCGTATTAAATGAAGACGCGGTTCGAGCTAGACAATCATTAACAAAGTGACCTTGACGTGCCACGTCTTGATTTTATCTCGATATTCTGTTCGCTGATTCATTAGTTTTTATATAGACACTCTTAATACATATCTTTATTTTTTTCATCTAAATGTAAAACAAAAATCATTGCGATTGGATATTCTTTATAGATGTATCATTTTCAAGTTATTCAAAATATTTTAGTATTAATACAAATAAACATATTATTTTACATATTGCTTTATTAAATCTGCTCTCTAATTCCATTGTTTTAATTCTATATAAGAAATTTTCTATCTAAGAAAAACACATACATTGCATATTATACATATGTATATATGCAATATATAAAACTTGCACATATTTATATAAAAATTAAAAGAGAACTGTTATTTAGTGCTATAATCTTAACGAAGTGTGCATTTTATGATTAGGCCAGCGATTAATTATCTCGTAAAAAATGTGTGCGCAATATAACGCGAATCTTTTAACGAGGTCGGCGAAGCGAAAAACCTTGGCTCTCTCGATCACACGATCCGTGCAGATATCGCGTTATGCGTCTGTCGGATCTTCGCTTTTCCGCTTCTACTTCCTGCGTCATCTTATGCCTCTCTTGCACTGTCAATTTTTCAATGTTTAAACAAAAAACTAACTTTTCTGTACGTTAGAAAAAAATATATACATTATTTATGTATAAGAAATTAATATGAATAAATAGATGCATTGCACATAGATTTGCGATGAAAAATTGGTATTTTTATAGTTCTAATGCACATTTTAGAATTTTAATTAAACTATCGTAATGCAATTAAGATATCGCTTATAATACTGGTTTTATTTCAGGCATAAAATTGAAAAACTTTTGTTTAGGAAAAATTGAGCTTTATTTGCGAAAAAAATATGTAAAAAAAATGCAAGATGTAGTGTATGTTTCTTGCAATTGTAGCCTCGGTGGCGAGAACCGACAAAATCCGTTATATTCAGCATTAGATCTCCATACGGTACACAGCAATTTTGTTATGGACCGTTAGAAATCGACTGGTGCGAAGGCGGCTTAAATCGCGCATGTTCTTTTTTTAAATCGCTGACACACTAATTTGCCGTGGCGTTGTTACGATGGTATCTTTGCCTCGTCCGCGATCTCTCTTACTTTTCCATTAATTCATGATGCATTCGTGTGTATTTCTCGACTGCGATTAAATTATCAGGGATCCTTATTAACGGCCAGCTAGCAAAAAGACCTTCGAAAAAAAATGAGGCTCATATTGCAGATTGTCACAAATATACACATAATATTGGGAATAAATATTGGCTTGCACGTGGATAAATGAAAAAGTCGCAATTAGCAGAAGAAGAAATGTAAGAAAAAGAAATATAATTAAGAGAACAAGGACACGAATATTTATTCTTAATTTTATCTTTTAATTACATTTCTATTTTTATCATGTGTTTTTCATAAGTTTAAATAGAAAGAGCTAAATAAAATTCTAATTAAATTAATCCAATAATTATTAAACTTATCGATAACATAAAAAGCTTTAATAAAGTTTCTTAAAATTTATAATATGGATAAAATATTTGAATGACTTTATTTTTTGTCTTTAAGTAATTCGATAAGCTTCGTTATTTCTTATGTTTTATTCTCACATTGCATTGCGATTCAATTGTATATTTACGGCATTCGTAGAAAACATAGTTGCAATAAGCTTTACTGTTAGACGGCGCAATAGCAGACGTTTTACGATCGGAAGCTGCTGCTTAGTGAATTGTACATACTTGTAAATAAAAACATGCAGAAAGATATAAAATATATAACGGCACCAGCGCGAACGTCATTATTGAGCGGTAACTTAAGTATGAGCATTCGATATGCCAGGGAAAGATTCTGCCATATGCGTGACGTCGAAGAAAGTATGAAGTATGATTATAATAAACGCGTCAAATAAACCGAGGCACTTACTGCAATCTTGGTGGCAGCTATTGTTAATTAGAATCATTAAATAACGCTATCACGCACCTACTTCGTGACGTTAATTATTACCAGACCGCGTCAAAGTGTCTATCATTATTTTTTCTGTATTAGTATAAATAACAATGCTATAATAACTATATACTATATTATTTTCTTATGTATTTTTCGATTGTAAACAAAAGCAATATTCTTGCATTGAGCGTACAGTGTATAATCTATCGCACGCAATGAACTCGCGGTAAGATAATAGGACGTTTCGACAAGAGTTAGCTGTCAGAGGATAGGATAATCATTGTCCTCCGGCCAAGGTTATCTTTTGCATTAATTTGACTTGAAACAACGTCGCGATAAACGTTGACTGCGTCGATGACGTAAACCTATGTAGACGGCGATCATTATATGCATGGTTAACATTTTTCAAATGTTTCCTATAATTTTGCATTCCGCAGACGCTGTTAATTATTCGATAGGTGTGTTATGATTATACAGAAAAAAAAGTAAGTGTCAAATCAAAATTTATATACTCGTATAAACGCGTTTATTGTTTCATATATACGCAACAATTTATAATCTTCTTAGAAGAAATTAAAAATCTTAAATTTCAACAATATTATAATCTTATTTCAATATTACAATTGTCATTTCAAGAATAAAATAATTATTTCAACTCTAAGAAAATTAATTAATCTTCGATTTGAACATGTGTTATTTTCTATCCAACATTTTTTTCCTCTGCACACACATTCAAGAAAATTATTCTTAAATAACAAGAATATATTTTTGATGGGTAAACTATATAAAATTTCTTCATCCAAGCAAATTTTCTTTGTTTAACGCAATATAATCTCATATCAAGATTTACATTTTGAAATTAAAGATATTGTCAAAATAAGAATATTCTTTTTTTCTGTGCATACAATCGCGTAAAATGTGAGTTACGTTTGTTCTAAATTAATTAATCTTTCACAGTTGATATATCGAGCGAATATAACTTTATTATGGTGTAATATAATCGTGACTTTGACTTTATTAGAACTGACTTTGTTTTATTACAACTTGTCGACGCTATTGTTTAAACTTATTGGGAACGTTGAAATCGATTCGGCGATCAAACGGGGCTTTACGCCCAGTTCGGCCTTACGCCCGTTCATTTGTAACCCAAAGAACTTTCACTTTGCAGTAGAATAATTCTGTTTCGCTTCGCTCGCCGCTCTCGTGATACTCTGGAGTGGGCGTAAGTTTTAGGGCTAAATCTCGCCGTCTACTTTGTACTTGGTTGATTCATACCGGATGTTGCCTCAGGCAAGCGCGATCAACGCTTGATCGTGCTTAGAATTTGGATTTCCTAATAGGATGCGGCAGGTCGAGGCTGCCAAATTCCTCTTGCGAGATGTTAAATGATCATTTATATTTAATTTTGTATATCCATATTTGGTGGAGAAATCAGTGAGAAAAAGAAAAAAATTAATAAAAAAAATTGTGACACTAAAAGTAATATATTATTTTGTTTTAAAATAAATATTTATAATTTATACAATTTTTTGTTTCATCTATTTGTAATTCAATATATGCATTTACATTTGAAATAAAAGTGGGAGAAAAATTTTGATAAAATAATTATATAATTCTTTTTCATTTTTAATATCAAATTTTGGAATTATTTTTATATTAATTATGTCGCAAGAGTCAATATTCATTTATGTGTGAAATAAAAGTTGGAGCAAGAATTTTGATCAAATAATTATGTAATTCTTTTTCATGTTTAATATCAAACTTTAGAATTATTTTTATATTAATTATGTCGCAAGAATCAATATTTATTTATGTGTGAAATAAAAGTTGGAGTAAGAATTTTGATAAAATAATTATATAATTTTTTTTCATTTTTAATATCAAATTTTGATGGAATTATTTTTATATATTAATTATGTTGCAAGAGTCAATATTTATTTATGTGTAATTTAATTTATTATTGTTTATAATTTTTATTGTTTTAAAACATTTTTTTATCGTGTATAATTTTATTTTTTTTTATATAACATATATTATTATAGAAATCGCATCGATATATCATTGAACAACGATTTACTCAAAGTAATTTCGATTGCGTCGGAGTTGATGAATTACGTGATTGAAAGAACTTTCAATCATTCCATAAAACATTCGCTATTTTATGTCAAAGTGTTTAATCTAAAAACTTCCGATTCTAATCACTTGATCGGCAAATATGACGCATAATGCACGGCAAAATTGAATTTTAATTGCCCGTTCCATGAACATCGTCTATCATTTGACGTAACTGGCTGTCTGCACGAAGGATATTGACCTAAACTTCCTTCGTGCGCTCAAGGATCGTTATGAAATGAAGATAATCAGTATACGGCGGCAGGTGTGTTGCAGGAATAGAAGATTCTCCCGGAGGTATCGCGCGAATCCGCTCGCAAATTATATGAATTACCGCGGTGATTACAACGAAAACTGACAAAAGTCAAGGTCGCTGCGCGCGTTATTAGATTATTCCGTTTAGAACGAGAGTGAAATCTACGATTGTGAGAGACACAATATGTGTCTCTCGCTTCCTCTCGCCTTTTGCGAAATTTTATTCGCGCTTTTGTACGAGTTGCTTTACCTTTCAAACGATATTTCTTCCTCTTGTTGTTTTTCACAGGAACCGTTACTCGAATTACGAATTCAGATCTGGAGATCCTCGTGTCGGGTTTTTTTGAACGAAGCCGACTAGCTTTGAATATAAGAATAAAGAAATGCTTTTGAAATTCACAGTCGCGTGTTAAAATTTTGAAAGATTAATTATTATATAATCGCGTGCCAGCGTTTTACTCTTTTATGTTGCACATAGACAGATTCTCCTTAAATGTGAGGAGAAAGTTGCCGCGCATATTTTTGTCTCTAATTAACACAGATAATATGAATAAATATTCATATATGCGTATCGATGCATCTTTACATACATGCAAGTTTGCGAAATGAAAAAAAAAAGACACCGAGTAAGTAGAACGCTGCGGAGCTGCTGTACGTCGTTCCTTTATAACATCATTTTCTATTGTCAGTCGTCTTGCAATTAAACCATTCTCATTCATTAAATCAATTATTTTGTTATGATAACTATCGGAGTTTAATTATATTTCTATCATTTTGTTCTTTTAAAATATATTTTATATTTTATTCGATAGAGATTTTTAGGTCTTAAACAGAGATAACAAATATATTATCTAACAACTAGAACACGCTTGTTCAAACAAAAGAAATTCTTCGTTTGCATTACTTTACTGAGGTATTGCGTAAAAAGGCTCATGCGTGAAATTAGCGCCGTACGTAGGAAGGCTTAAGACGCCGATTATGCAATTAAAGTTATAGACAGTGGGTGCTAAATATGCAAATTCATTCGCAGGCGACATTACAAAGCCGTAAATGTCATTCTTTAAAGGATTGCTGTTGTCATTAATTTGAGACATTACGCAAACCATATGAGACGAATCTATAAAATAAAACTAAATTGTTTCTTCGCTCATTAATGCATTATGTTAAAAATGTCAATCTCTACAAAATTTTAAAAATAGATTTAAAGCGATTTTACTTTACACACACTAGTTGACACACAATTGTTAGGAAAGAATTTTCTGCTCAGAGTAATACGATTTTATACCTTAGCATTTGTATGTGTGTGTCAATCAGTATATATATGACATATTTAATAAAATATATCATAAAATTTCTAAGTAAGCAACTAATTATTATAATATGAGACGTAATAGCGGTCTCTATGGTTTTCTTATTTCAAGATCAAATAATTTAAGAGAAAGTGCATAAATTTTAAGTCGGTATAATGGTAATAATTCTTCTCGACAATATCGAGTAATAATACCGAATTTAAAAAGTATTTTATAACGTTATAAAATATTTTATAACGTGCAAAACAGCTTCTAGCTGTTAGTTAACAAAATAATTTTATAACTTCCGTGATTTGTGCATTTCATTACATCGAAGTCGTAGACTACAGTTGTGCTTTTGAGTCATATAGCGCGCGTAGGATGTACCTCTGGTCCCCCGAGCACACACGCAAAAGAATAATCTTTACCGCCAGGATGGTTTCTCTCTAGTCACATGTAGACACTTTCACGGCGCGGCAACGTTATACAAACACGTTGTTCCTGACCTGCAAGCTTCCATAACTGAAAATCTTGTGGGCGAGGCAAGTATAATAAAGAAGAAATCCGTGAAGCCGATGACTCGCGGATTGAGGTTGTTATTGACCTGGAATATCTATTTTAAGTTATGTGTGAATCGGTAATTAATCGATTAGCAATGAATGACATCATGGAGAAAATAAAAATCTAATATAATGTAAAGTGATTACAATATTCTAATTCTGTGATTTTATGTTTATTTTATTAGTTTGAATATTTAACTGATATGTGTAACCAACAAGGGAATTTTATTATTAATTAAAAATAAATTAGTATAAAGAATAAAGAATAAATTGTGTAAATATCGTAAAGCAATTACAGGGAGATATCTAGTCTCAAAAACAGCATATTGAAGCAATATTCAAATATATTAAAATTTCCTCGGAAATATTGAAATTTATTGTTGCTTCTTATCTATGATGTCGATTGCTTTTTTTGCCTTGATTATTATTATCATATAATTTTATACACCTTTTGAAAAATAAAAACTTACCTTGAAAAATACTTATGTTTACGGATCGTTAAAGATGATAATTAATTTGTTGAGCTTATAAATATTAATATCTTTAAAATAAATTTCAAAGTTTATTTCTACTAAAAATAACTTCTATAATATTAATGTCTTATAATTTTCCTAACTTTAACTTAAATTTTTCTAAAAATAAATTCTATTTTATTTTTCCTACAAATAATTTTAATTCAATTTTTTTAATTATACTAAAAATAAATTTTATATTATTTTTTTTAAATTTTAATTTTAGCTTCTCCAGATTTATTCCCAAGATTATTCTCAATAACTCTACTTACTTTCTTAATTTCTTAACAACTCTACTTACAGGTTCTACTGGTTAAGCCAGTGGGAACCTGTAATCACCGAGATTTCAAAAGTATACCTTCGGTAATCGCAATTATCGAGATTTGGGAAGTATGTCCTAATCACAATTTATCAATGCAAAACTTTTGATGATCTGCATTGCATATGGATAAAATAAAAAATGCGAAAAATTATGTTTTATCTTAAGTACTTTTTGCTACACCTTCTGATTATTATGGTCATCTACTATGTATATCTTGCTTTGATACATTGGGCTTATTGAATAAAATTTCACTGACATTTAATTATTTTATCCTTCAAAGATCACTCACCGATAGATACACAACAACGGAATTGATGATATTGAAGCTGAATATTGATTTGTAACATACAAATATTCAAATTATAGTAACACTTAAAATATAATAGTAGTTTAAAAAATTATTGTACGCGCCGAATTTTCTATTTGATGCAAACAATAATAATAAGATATATCATAGAATAATTTTATAAATTCTGAAAAAGTTATTTTTTAAATAGAAACTTTTATAGAATGTATATATTAAAGTATTTCTCTTGAATACTCTCTTGATTAAATAATTTAAATAAACAAACCGAATTAGTTTGCGCATGCAATTTATATATAACAATTAATATACAAAATAATAAATACCTCAGGGTTGCTTCATCCTGTGTCCGATGTCTCCTAGACTTGCTCTTTCTCTCAGATTGTTAGGATTGGTTCACACACGTGACACTTTAAATGACACTCCCGCACTTAACGCGCGATACTTGCACGGTACTCTCGAATTCCACAATCGGCTTTTCGGAGCAGAGCTCTCATTTAGCATTATTCAGCAATGTGTATGTATTCAATAAGATTTCTAATTTGCCATTGGAAGTACTACTATCGGTGACCATTATAAGTGTGAAATCGGAATATTGCGACTGGTTATATGTCAAAATCTCGATCGAATGAATCCCGCGGTGAACAATAGTACGTCAAAAATAAACGTTGAATATTGTGTAAAATAAATTAATTTTCATTATATTATACAATATAAAATAAGTTTATATAGAATATTGTGTTTCTTAAACTATAAATGAATTATTAAATGAATTATTAATTAAACGATATATTGATATATTACTTTATTTTTGTTTTATTATTTTAATACGATTAATTTAATTATTTTAATTAATTCTGCAGTTTATATCTTATTACATGATTTCATTCTAAATCACAAATTATATTTACATTGGTGGAAAGTTTGAAGAATCGAATAAAATATATTTTACTCTAACAATAAGCATCGTTAGAGAAATAATTATTGTCTGTAAGGATCGCAACAAAACGATAATTTATAATATTTTTTCCTATTATTTTGCTGTACTTTGACTCCTATTTGAAATAATAAATAATTACACGAAATATGCACTTTAATAAGTAACTACTAGTACAGTTACATGTTGTTTATCAAAAGTTAATTATCATGATTATAATGAAAGCTTGATACTTGTCGCGATCACGTTTCGAAAAAGATATACGGAGCTTTTTGTATTACTATTTTATACTCGGATGTTGCCGTGCAAATGATAACAAGGCCGCAGTATGTAAACAACACCGCATTATACGCCGTCAAGGTCGAATTATAAAATTTCGATGACAATGAATTAACTTATTTTATACAGTATTAAACGTTCATTTCTTACTGTTATTTATTCATCACGGAATTCATTTGACCGAGATTTTATCATATGAACTGTTATTATTAATTCTGTTTGCTGAAATATATTTTATGTACTATCAAATTTATATACGCGGAATATACAATGTTCTTTAAGTTATAGATTAATTATTTACAGATTTAAATAATTCATATATTACGATGCCTTTCGTTACATTAATTACTCTATCCTGCTATTTTCTGCTCGTTCTCAATTCAAATTATATTTACGATTAGATCGTCAAAAAATCGAACGATAAAGCATTGGACAAAATATATTTGACTCTAAACAATGTTAAAGAAGTAATTATTGTCAGTAAGATTTGCAACGAAACAATAATTTATAATTTTTAATTTCCCTGTTATTGTGATTCTTCATACTTGAAATAATAAATGAGTAAAGACACGCTTTGATAAAGATTTATTGCTGCAATATATTTACGTATTATTATTGAAGTTAATTAATAATTATTAATTATAATAATCTATTACCGCTTCGAGATATTCAACATTTTGTAATATAAATTTAGACTAAATATTCGTTGTGCCTTCTTATATTTCAAATAAATTTTAATGATTCGGTCAACATTATAAAATCTAACGTTTATTTTAAAATATAATTTATCTTATTATTATTAGTTTAATCGAGAAAATATTTGTGCGAATTAATTTAACGTTATAATTTTACGTCAAATTGCATAGTCTGAGAAAATGTTTCTTCTTTTAAATTTAGAATGTTTTAATAGCAGTTTATTAAATAATATATGGTGTAAAAAGGCAAATGACAGGCGTTTTGTAATATTTTAGTTTAATATAAAATTTGAATTAAGAAAATCGATACGTTACATCATAAGAAAGCAATCAATTAGAAGTTTCGCGTGTTAACTTGCCTTGTTTTAATCGATGACAGTATTGCAATCGGCACCATTCATATCGTAATGTGCGTAGGAGGAATCTCGTACGCTCCATATATATAAGTACGGATTGCGATTAACACAATTCATTTATTCATGCAGATGCGCTGTGATGCAAAATTAAAGCGATTAGATTATAAGCGATACAGCTACCGACTAACCAATTGTAAAGTTGCAACATGCAGATATGCTAAAAAGGTATCGATAAAAACCAATGTAACTATGTCAATCGCTTGGGGCAGAAAGATTGATGTCAGTCAACAACTATTATTGTTTCGGAATTTTTTTTCTCTTTGTATCTACGTTGTAGGATATGTTAAAATATTAATTTATATATTTTTATACATTTATACAAGAAGTTTATTTTTAACAATAATTATACTTGTGATGACTCTGTAATACATAAGTAAGCGAATAAGAATTTCTAACTTATTTCACAAAAAAATAAACTTTTATTAGTATAATCTATTAAAATTTATGTACGCAGATATTACTACTTTGTCAAAATTATTATATGCACATGCATTAAGTTCTTATACATTGCACAATTTTGTAAAACGAATAAATACATTAATTATCAATTATTAACATGTTACAGAGACTATGAGATAGAACACTTCTTTGACATGTACATACGCGTAAACCGTGAACCGTTACATAATCATCTCACTTTCATAATAAAACTAGAAAGACTACTGAAGACCGCAAAATGTAGAAGCTGAAATACATGAGGTATGATATTAAATGCTAATTTATTCCGTAATTTAAAAAACTAAATATATATAGTTAAACTATATTTGTAAATTTTTACATGTACATAATTATGTACATGGGTTTAATAAGATAATGTATTAATTTGACGTACGCGCGCGATCAAAATTTATATTCGGCTTTAAATATAAGAACTTTGACTAAGAAAAAAACCGACCCTCCCTCCCCCCTAAAATTACGCTCGTAGTGGGGTAGAATCGGCACTTCCGTGACCAAATTAAAATAAGAGAACCCGTGCTCGCAGCTGTGGGTTTATACATCTCGACCAGTTAGGGGTACGGCGGAGGGGTACGACTCGGCGACGATGCAAGGTGGTCGGAGGGGACAGGAGAAGCACAGGTGCATCGCACTCGTACGCCCTCCTTTATTACGTTCCTTCGCTTCTCTTCTCTCCTCTACCTTCTATCCGCCTGGTCGTTTCTCCTTGCACACTTTCCGCTTCTCTTCCTCCTTCTCATCCGACTTGGCGAACACAACGTCCTTCCTTCTCTCCTCCCTCTCCACCCCCTTGATCCACCCTGTGAGCTTAGCCGCGTGCAGTCGTTAACATTTCACCGCGCCAGGTTGATCGCCGCAACTCTAACTTATTGTGCTATTCGTTGCACGCGCACAGTGCGTTTGTCTGCGTTGTTTGTCTATGAGGGAAGGCCTAGAAAACGCGGAAAACATTTCCGCGAAAAATTTACATTTTTTTTGTAAAATTTGCATTTTGCAACGTCCGAGGAGAGCAATAAAATAGAAAACGACTACTACTAGAGGACGATTTAGACTTCCGCATTTCTGCGAAATATAAATTCCGTTGAAGTCCGGTGAAAACACGCATTTCCCACGATGTTAATTCAAACGTGCTGTGCATCCTGCAGATGTACAAAACATATTTGAGCATTGGAATTGGTGGGTCAATTTTATTATAATGAGAATTTAATTTTGAAACTTATTCGCGTTGAAATTTGCAATGATGAAAGTTAAAGAAAAAAAAAAAAAAATCGCGCTAATGGATTTCAATTAATCTGTCCCTAATAGAAGATTGATTTTACATAATGGATTGTCGGCAATTATTCTAATGCCGTCATGGTATTAGCAGTTACATCCCGCACGCAAAATAATTTATACGTAATTAATTTATACCCATCATATTGAAACACTTAATTCATATTTTTTACTTTAAGATATTAAAATGTACATATTTATTATTATTGAAAGATAAAACTGACACTTTCATATATTGCGTGATTTATTTGTGAAGGGTTGACGGATCAACCGATTTGACTGATTCGTGAATCAGCCATGCTGAAGCGATTGGTGGAGTAGTGGCTTGTTCGTTGGACAGGTGTCCGACCAGTGTAGGTTTATTGTGACTGAAAAACGGTCGACGGTTTCTTGCGGTTTTGTATTTATGCTTGATTTTCCGATGATTTCCTGCAACCACGATGCTTTTCTCATGATTTGTACACCGTGAACATCGCGGAGAATGTTGAGTGTCTCTCTTTCTTTTTCTTCCTTTTTCACCTCCGGATGTAGCGTGATCGTGAAAAATCGTTCCCAGGGTGTTGTCGTTGAGTGGTGTGTCGTTTTTTGCGAAACCACTTGTGAATTTGCGATGATGCAATTACCACGAGTGACTCCTGCGTGAAGTCATCGGGCTATTACGTGTAGTACGCGTGTATAAAAATTTATTTAAATTTCTTTCAATGCATTTCGAGAAAGGATGACAAATGTGTCTGCACGTTTGGTCATCGCTAAAAATTTCTTCGCGCTTTTTTTTTTCATTGTCAATAAATTAATTCGTATATACTCACGCGTGCGATATCGATATGTGATTGTATGAATAATCAATAATTTTTGTGACTTCATTTTTTACAGCAAAGATGAAACATCTTTGGCCGTTGCTGGCGTGGATACTTCTAGTTTCGTATCCTACGGTAAGTAGGCGTTTGTTTAGAAAAACTTTTATCCTTCCATAAGTAAAGAGATTTATTAATTTTCTTTATTCAATCTGTAAAAGGTCTTTTAATTTAATATAATAATGACATGACAGAATTTCTCAAAAAGAAGGAAAGAATTTGGTTTAATTTACAGTTAAATTAAATGCATGTCAGAATGCTAATCAGAAAATTGCGAAAATAATTTGACGTTAAAAGAAATGAAATCCATCCTACAATATTTCAGGCCGAATCACGAAACGGACTCGGCCATGGATTCAGGCGAGAAGTATTCTTCCTGAACCTCGAGGACGGCTATTTTGGCTGTCAAGTCAACGAGTCAACGGACGTTCTGCAACTGCTCGAGCTGTCGAAGCTCTGTGATCATCGCTCCGATTGTTACCAGGGCGCGGATGAGCAGCGCAACAAGTTAAAGTGCACAGGTGAGTCATCTGTGAGAAAACGACATCCCCTGGAATAATCATCGGTTCAAATTCATCAGAGTAAGCTTCTCGCGAATACAGTGATCGCTCCGAAGCGATCGTGCATCTTATGAAGGAAGTAAAAAAAAAAAAAAAGAAGACATGGCATGACACAGTGCATTATCGTTAACATTGCTTCTTTACACGATTCCGTCATTTTCGATGTCATTACGGTAGACTAAGTAATTCTCCTCCACGTTGCAGAGACATATACACGCCGAGGTGACGCGTAACACATCTCGTCTTGTCAATTAAGGGGATGTGTGTGTTCTCGCGTCATTATATATCACATTATACCGAGTCACGCCTACGTCGTAATTAGTTGCATAGTATTATTCTTATTTTCTACAGACTCTATCTTCTTGATAGAAGCGTAATTGACGTTGCTGAGGCGTCGATGAGTGGTTCATGTTACCTGAATCTACTGAATGTATCTGCTTCGTGGCCTGTGAGAAAAACTTTGGTGTTCGATCGATGATTGTCCGGCGGGAGAAAATTGCGCGATTAAGCGATGGCTTACAATATAGTTGCAATTTGTTTGCCTCCTTTTCTTGGATAATCTTATTTAATGACCAGTAAAAATGGCCCCTGCGTCAGAGACGGGATATTCTTTTTTATAAATGAATCCTCTCCGGATAAAATTGGATAAAATTAATTATTTACTCGAATAAATAAGAAATGAAATTTTAGTAATTTTATATTTTTTATGTTTAAGAAAAAATAAAAATTGATATTAATTATTTAAAAATATTAATAAACATATTTAAGAACAGCTTTCTTTTCTAAAAATTAATATAACAGATTATAAACATGTATTTATAAATTTAGTATATTTATTTATTCTTTAGCTTTAAAATAATGATAACAATATAAATTTTTAAATTAACAACAAAAAATATACGTTTTATGATAAAAGAAAACTAATAGTAAATTTTATTAAAAATCTTATTTATAGACGACTGTACAAAAGATGACGGCACTACATGTCAGAACGGTGTATGTCTGAATTCGGTCTGTCACTGTAATGATGGGTTTGGAGGATGTAATTGTCAAGTTCCAGGTTTGTGTAATTCGATTTATATATTATCTAACATCGTTATTTTCTATGTAGTAATTTATAATATTTTTCTCATAACTATTTAATTAATGCGTATATATTTTATTGAATGTGCAAACCTTTTTGGATAAATTCGGCGCAAGTATATACACTGTAAGCTTATTATTTTTTATTTTTTAATTTAAGTTATATTCACACTATGGCAAAAATTGAAAATTGCAGATGAGAATGAGTGTAAATATCGGCCCTGTGATATATTTGCCCACTGTACAAATACTCTTGGCAGTTTCCAATGTTCCTGCTTTCCTGGATATCGAGGCGACGGCTTTCATTGCGAAGGTAAATTTATCAAACGTTAACAAAACTTTACAAAATGATAATTGTTATATGTACGTGTTTGTATTATTTACAAATTTATTTATATAAAATCGTACCTGTAGATATCAACGAATGCGATGATCCAGCGCTTGCGGGGCGTTGCGTCGAAAATGCCGAATGTTGCAACCTTCCCTCGAATTTTCTATGTAAATGCAAATCTGGCTACATCGGTGACGGTGAGGTGCATTGCGAAGATGTGAATGAGTGCGAGATACCAGGTGCATGCGGAGACAATACTGTGTGCCACAACATACTTGGCAATTATACTTGCACGTGTCAAGACGGATTCACGGGAGACCCGTACAACAGTGTAAGTATACATGCAAATAATAAAAAAAAAAAAAACAAAAATATAAAATATTGAAGAAGACGATAAATTAAAATGGATAATAAATATACGTATTATTTTAGTAGAATTTTTTTTTATATTTATATAATGGAGATATTAATCATTGTTTATTACGATTTGGAGAAAATTAAGCAAATTATACAAATTCAAATATTTGTATAAAAATTTTTAATCATAATAGCAAAGTAATAATTATTAATAATAATAATTAATATTAAATACTTTAAGTTTTTTTTTTATAATCAAACAATTTTTTAAATATCTTGTAATTAATTTTAAAATTTTCTCTACATGTTATATCTAAAATAAATTTAGTCTTATAAATAAAATATAAAGTAAAAAGCTATTGCGGGATATTTCAAAAATGATAATAGATTTATTGAACAGCGTTATAAGTTAGGGATGTATACTTATAAATTTGTTTAAATTTAGTGTATCGATATTAACGAATGCGAATACGAGGGTGCCTGTGGAAGAGGTGCACTATGCGTAAACTTACCAGGCGCGCATAAATGCGAATGTCCTCAAGGATACGACGGTAGTCCCGATGAGGAGTGCAGAGACATTGACGAGTGTCTAAGGAATCCTTGTGGACGTTCCGCTCTCTGTGCGAATGTACACGGTAGCTTCCGGTGTTCCTGTCCTGAGGGAATGAACGGTGATCCATTGTTAGGTTGTCACGGTAAGCCCTGAGAACATTTTTATAATTATCATCTTACGTACTTGTTATACTTTATTGCAATCAACTGAGCTAAATTATTACGTTATTACGTTAATATAATTATGTGTGGTAAGTAAGAGATAAAATTTTGTATCGTGGGAACAACTTTTTGTGACATAAATATCATTAACTATAATGCTTCAGTATATGGTATAACATTGTTTGTCATCAAGTCTCTAATCACAGTCAGCTTTAACAAACGTAAAATTCAATTTGATTAAAGTCTCTTACTTAAAAAAGAATGCGCTAATTTCTCTAAAATTTAGATTCATTGTGTGTGCTAGTCTGTGTTATAATATATGTCCTGTAACTGACTCGCTTAAACTCACAGACTTTTGCGTGCACATTCGTGCCAGGAATTAATCAACCAACTAACCGTCACTAACAGATGTAAACGAGTGCGAGGAAGGTTCACCCTGCGGAGCGAACTCGGAATGCGTAAATACCAACGGTAGCTTCGAGTGCAGATGCCATGCCGGTTATCAAATGGATCCCGCTCACGGGTGCGTCGACGTGAACGAGTGCGTTGGCGCGAACGCTTGCGTCACCAACGCGAGATGCATCAACGTCCCGGGCTCGTACAAGTGCATTTGCCCGCCGGGTTTCGTCGGCCAAGGACTAACCCTCTGCGAAAGTCAGTCACAGCCACAAACACGCTATAATTTTCATTTATCTAATTGCATGTTTGTATCGCGTGTTATTCATGGCTAACGATTAATAAGACTCATCTTGCGATTAACAGACGTGAATGAATGCAAGCGCAATCCATGTGGCGAGAATGCCGAATGCACCGACACGATCGGCAGCTTCGTCTGCAGTTGCAAGGCAGATTACACGGGCGATCCTTTCAAGGAGTGCAGCGGTTAGCTTGAAACTGTGATAACTTTTTCGTTTCTCTTTACGGAGAGACACTAAATATATGACAATAAATTGCAACGGCTTTAAGAGCGTCAGATCCAATCTTTTGTTGATATGAGTTTGATATATTTATTACAATTTCTTTTTTAAATATTATATACTGTTATAAATTAGAAAGTGACTATGTGCATAAAATTACATTTATTTTTTTGTACTTTCTTCTCTTATTCTTTAAACGATTTATAATTTGCGATAAAATTATAAATAGGATTCTAAATTATAGTCTCATATTTTAATGTAAGTACAATATTTTGTGATATATATTTTATATAGGGTAAACTAGAGTATGATGGCCAGAGGCTGTAATTTTTTCAATACTACATAATGCGCTTTTTTAGTCATTATCAAAGATAATCGATATTTACAGTAGTTATGTGCATACATTATCGAAATAACGATATTGTGAATTTTATAATATATTTTTACTTTTGGCTACCTGCAAAGTTTTTCATTTGTCCACTAAAACCTGTTATAACGTCGAACAAATTACAGTTAAGCTATCGTAATCGACATTGGACATTATAAAGATATGTAAATTGTTATATGACCTATAATTTTTATTTTCGTTTTCACTATTTTTTTATAAATATTATGGCCATCTTTCCGTCACTACGGTCATCTTTTCCTTAAAAGTTGAGTAAGATGGCCAATGCTCATATTGTACTATTTTGATAATATATAATTTCTATGAAATATTTTCCTTTTAATTTCGATATATTACGTAATTTAAGCTTCAGTGAAGATAATACGTCAAACATTATTAAAAACTAATAAAAATAAAAGTATGTTTTTTGCATTTTAAAAAACTATGGCCATCTTATCCGAGTTTACCCTATATGTTATTGTATGTATATATGTATTTTAACAATGTTTTTTACATTACATAACACAAGTATGAAAAAAAAATGAAATTATACATAGAAAAATTATACATAGAATTCTATCTCAAATTTTGTCATAAATTATAGATCGTTTAAGAGATCGCTCAACACAAATATCGAGGCGGTTCTCTGGCTGATTTACATCTCTTTGATTCATAAAATTTTTTCATTATCGCGATTTTTTTAGACATCGATGAGTGCAGAACTCTGGAGAATCCTTGTGGAAGAAATGCGATTTGCAAGAACGAAGTACCTGGTTACAATTGCATCTGTCCGGCGGGGTATAGTGCCAACCCCAGTTCACCAGTCGCATGTGATCAGGTAATAATTCAATAATTCATTGTTATTCTGTCTCGAGTGGTCATACATATGTAAATGTAAGATCTACAAATATTACGAGACAAACATCTTCAAAAAATAGACCTGCTCTACATCTTGGTCCGATCTCCGCGGTTCTTCTTTAAGGTGGCAGATAAAAGAAAGCAAACGAAGCGGCATTGTGTACCAAAACGAATAAGAACCGGTTTTATATTTAGTTTACTTCTTTTCCAAAGCTATATTCTTTCCGTTGTTTGTAAAGCCAAATTCCACTTATTCTCACAATTCCATTTATTATGTTTTTTATTCGTGATTCTAAAAAACTAGAGTTTAGTAAAAAATACCGGTTCTCATTTCCAAGACAAATGTTATGAATATGAAAGAATAAGGTGTCATCGTCGTATCATTTTCAGACCGACGTGACGACTCTCTGTAAATCGAACTTTGACTGTGTCAACAATGCCGAGTGTATCGAAGGGCAGTGCTTCTGTAAAGATGGCTTCAAGGCCGTTGGTGCCGAATGTATAGATGTAGACGAGTGCCTTACTAATCCCTGTGGACCTGCATCGATCTGTACGAATATTAGAGGAAGCTATCATTGCGAATGCGAATCTGGATTTGTTGGTACTCCGCCTCACATAGGATGTAAAGGTAATTGTTAATTATATTTACAATAATATTATATTTTAAAAAAAAGAAAATAAATAAAAAATTTTTAAGAAAATCATAAAGAGAAAAAAAAATGATTAACATAATTTATAAAATTGATTTCAAAGCACCGTGCGATGAGGTAACTTGTGGCGAGCATGCCTTCTGTAAGGCTGACGGTCATGAAGCTTATTGTATTTGCGAAGATGGTTGGACCTTTAATCCAAACGATATAGCGGCTGGATGCGTCGGTAAGTAAACGATATTTTCTCGATGAATCCAGACGAAGAATTTGATAACTATTTCTTCATAAATATTTTCATTCGTAATACGATTTTATTTTCTTTATCTAGACATAAACGAATGCGATGCTGTAAATGGGCCTTCTGGAAGATGCGGCAAAAATGCTATTTGCACGAATACACCAGGTGGTTTCAGTTGCCAATGTAAACCTGGATTTTCAGGAAATGCTTTCAAACAATGTATAGGTAAAACTTTTGCACGAGATAAATTATTAATTAATAATAAATAATAATTTTGCAATTCTACAAAAATCTATTATTAATTTATTAGTAAATATAATTATTTAAGAAATAATTTTAATAATAAATAAATAATAAATTATAGATATTTCTACTTATAAATTATATTAATTCAATTATTGCTTTGCACTTACATATTGTTTAAATAAATGCAGATATCGATGAGTGTACTAAACCCGTTTGCGGTCATGGAGCAACGTGTACTAACACTGAAGGTTCTTACACTTGCACTTGTCCAGAAGAGACTATACCAGATCCCGATCCCTACATTAAATGCGTTGGTATAGTTAAGTGCGAGGTCGACGACGATTGTCCAGGAAACGCTATTTGTGATCAGCAAAAGAGATGTCTATGTCCCGAACCTAATGTCGGAAACGATTGCAGGCGTAAGTATAATATATAGTATGTATTTTTATGATATCAAATAAAATATTTTTATAATTCCTTTTATACTTTTTATATTAAATACAGAAAGAGATTGTTTCTTTTTATGTATACGAAATATTAATTAGCTTGTAATATTTTCCATCTGCCCGATCAGATCCATGTGAAGACCTATCTTGCGGACCAAACGCCCATTGCATGCTTCTGAACGACGTGGCGACGTGCCTCTGCAGCAACGGTTACACTGGAAAGCCCGGAGTAAAGGGAGGTTGCCGAGATATCGACGAATGCGCGATAAATCCATGTCCTCCAGGGGCTATCTGCAATAACGAGCCCGGTTCCTTCTCCTGTCAATGTCCGAGCGGCATGACGGGCGATCCTTACAGCGGTGGCTGCCAGGAGACCAAATCACCTCATGTGTGCGGCCCCAGCGCGCCCTGCCCCGCTGGAGAACAGTGCATCAAAGACGAATTCGTGGGCAGTAGTGTGTGCATCTGTCAACGCGGTTACATGCGCGATCACGAGACCGGTAAATGCAGAGACATCAACGAATGTATGGAGCTGAGAGAGAAGCCCGCCTGTGGCCTCAACGCGATTTGCAAAAATCTCCCTGGCAGCTATGAGTGTCAGTGTCCACCAGGCTTCAATGGAAATCCTTTTACACTTTGCGAAGGTAGTTATTTTTCGATATTCTTGTACGTATTTATGATCCAAGGTGTCTACTTCCTGGGAAACATGGAAAATCGGGAATATTCAGGGATTTCTTTTGTATCTGAAAAGATCAGGGAAGTCTCACGGAATTTTATTAGGATTCAGGTTCTTTTCAGGGAATTTTTTTTTAAATTCTTTTTTTTATAATTTTGCTTTTTATCTTGTAAACAATCAGCCGTGTACGTGAAACTGGCGTCTCATTTTGTAGAAATTCATTAATTGTTGAGCTTTGGCTTTATTTTTGATAGTTCCAGAGTTCTTGATAAGATTAAACACAAATAATTCTGATTATTAAATAGAAAATTGAGACAAACTGATTGTGAGATGTCAAGTTTACTGTATCTTTATTCGTTGACGATTTTTTTAACATTTCTTATAAGATTTTAAGCGCTTACAAGGCTTGAATGTGTGTAAAACTGGCGTCTCAACATTTCGTAGAAACTCATTAATTGAGTTGCGTTTTGGCTTTATTTTTTTTAGAATTTTAGAATTCTTGATATATATGAAGTATTTCGGGCGATATGTTTTGTAATTTGTTTATAATAAATATTCTAATAATTTTGATGTATAGAATTCTCTTCCTCTAGAAATTAAAAGTAATTACAGAATAACGAAGATCGATCGAGAATCATCGAAATATGATCAGCGTTTAATTTGGCAATTTAATTTGTTTAATATTCTAATAATTTTTACGCATGGAACTTTTTATGTAAGTATTGTGTAGATGGAAACTCCTAAGCACTTAAAATCTGATAAAAAATGCTTAAAAAATCGTTGGCAGATAAAGTGAGACAACGTGAACTTGACGTCTCACAACTTGTCAGTTTATCCCGTACAATGTATATATATATATATATATATATATATATTTGTTTTTTTGTTTATATACTTAATGTCTTAACATAATATTGAATATGAAGTACATACTCTTTTGAAGATAAAGAAATACAAATTTTATATAAATAAAAAATTATCTTATGAAAGTTCTTATTCAGTTTTTTTTAGTACACTTATAAATCTAATATTGAAATTTAAGAGGCTCCGTATTTTTTCTTCGTATGAATAAAAAATATTAGAAAATGCATGTAATAAAAAAATTTATTTTAGAAAAAGTTGTATTAAAAAGTTTTGAAAATATTCTTTTTACTTGGAAAAAGAATATTTTCAACAAAAATACCCGGAACATCAGGGAATTTTCAGAGAATTTTTTTAGAATATTTGAGTAGACTTCTGTAATATTGTGATAATTATTATTGTCGGGACCAAAAAAATGTTAAAAATTCGCAGAATGCAACAGCATCGAATGCCAGTGTCAACCGCCGTACAAGATCGTCAATGGTAAATGCATGCTGGCTGGATGCTCAAAAGGCGAGAAGTGTCCAAGCGGTGCCGAGTGCATAACGATTGCCGGCGGTGTCAGCTATTGCGCCTGTCCCAAGGGTTACACGACCAAATCCGATGGATCCTGCGAAGGTATGTTTCACGAAAACAAGAAAGATATTTTAAGTTTATTATTTTAAATCTCTAAAATTATTACAAATTTATTATTTTATATTATTTTAGATATGATTTTATTTTGCGAGTACAAGTCTCTTATTTGACAACAATTGTGTAAAAAACATGCAGAGTTAATTAATTAGTACTTGATAAGTATGATCGATTAATCAATTATTAATTTACATGTAGATATAAACGAATGTATTGTGGGACACCAAGTCTGCGGTTACGGTGCCGAGTGCATCAATCTACCAGGTGCTCATCAATGCGTATGCCCACACGGTTATGGCGGTGATCCGTACAACGGTCTTTGCTCTCCAGCCCAGAAGAGATGTACCAACGATAACGAATGCAAGGCTAACGAGAAGTGCGTGCAACCTGGCGAGTGCGTGTGTCCACCGCCGTTCTACACGGATCCCTTGCATGGGAATCTATGCAAGAGTGAGTCTATAAAAAGTCTACAAAATTTTCTATTACAAATACAGTTTTCATGTATCATAGTTTTGTGAAATTAATGTTTTCTATCTGAAATTGTGTCAAATATTTTCTCTGCTATTGCAGATCCTTGCGACCGTTTCCCATGTGGCATTAATGCGAAATGCACGCCGAGCGATCCACCGCGATGCATGTGCGAGGCTGGCTTCGAGGGTGACCCGCAGCACGGTTGCGTTGACGTGAACGAGTGTGCGAATAATCCTTGTGGCCATGGCGCTTATTGCATCAACACGAAAGGAGATCACGTGTGCGAGTGTCCGAAAGGTATGATTGGTGATCCTTACGGTGTTGGCTGTACGGGAGTTCCGACCGGCAAAAGCGAGTGTTCCTCCAACGACGATTGTGAAAATTATCTGGCGTGCGTGCAAGGAAGCTGCGTTAATCCTTGCGACAATATACCGTGTGGTCCAAACGCGTATTGCGAGCCCGATAAGCATGCCGCGTGGTGCAGATGCGTGATCGGTTTCACAGAAGGCAAAAACAACGAATGTGTCTCGCGTAAGTACAAATTTTTCAATAAAATTGTATAATTTATTGACAACTAAAATTATATTTTATATAATACATATTTTAATTAAATATAATGTAAGAAATTTATTTTATTAAAAAATATACATTTTATTGCGAACGATTGATATATTACTTGTTTGTTAAATAATATTTGATAATAATTTATAATATAATTGTAATTTTTACGCGTATATATTTAGTTTGTCAATATGTTATTAATTAGGTGATAGGTCAGATGTAATTTTATCACATATTGCATATGCACATTTGTTGTTGATACAGAATGCGATGGCTTTGTTTGCGGCACCGGGGCTCAGTGTATCGTCAGTTATGATGGCCCGACCTGTAAATGTATCGAAGGCTTCATAGGTAATCCTTTCCCTGGTGGACAATGCGTGCCGGATGTTTGCTCACCTGAAATCCCATGTGCCGAGCCAAGCGTATGCATCAGCGGACGTTGCAAGCGGCGTTGCGAGGGGGTGGTCTGCGGCATCGGAGCCATGTGCGATCCTTTAACAAATAAATGCGTGTGCAACCCCTACTTTGTCGGCAATCCCGATCTACTCTGTATGCCACGTAAGTGTAATATCTATCCGTGATGATATTTACACGTTTCACGAATGTTTCTCTAGAAAAAAAAGAGAAAAATAATATTTAATTGTTAATTAAAAATTTTTTTAATCTTTTAAAATAGTTTAAAAAATTAAAAAATAGTTAATATTAAAAATAAAATTTAATATTTAATAGTTAATAAATATATTAAATCATTTATATTTATATATATACATAGCGATTCAACCACCTCATTGCGATCCAATCTGCGGAAGGAATGCGCACTGTGAATACGGTCTTCAAGAATCAAAATGTGTCTGCAATCCGGGTACTAGCGGAAATCCTTATCATGGCTGTGGTGTCCAAGAGAAATCTGATTGCTCCACCGCGGTGTGCGGAAAGGATGCGCTTTGCAACGCAGGTCCTAATGCTATCGAATGCCTCTGTCCACCTGGCTTCGCTGGCAATCCATTTATTCAATGCTTCGGTTAGTATAGCTAATTATATGTAATTAATTTCAATTCAATTTTTTTATACTGTTATTTAAATTAATATCAAATTTCTCAGTTTTCAGTAGCATGTTGGTTTTTTTATAAATGATGCAAAAGTATTACATGTGATTAAATTTAAAAAGTATAATTGAATAATTTTGCACAACATTATGTAAATATTAAAAAGAGAGTTGTTGGCGATCTTTTACTATATAAATCATAAAACCAACTTATTATTGTTTAAAAAACGCGATTTATTTATTTATTTATCCAACTAATATTCATTATTTTCTACGTATGTCTTTTCAATGTTTTTTCGACAATTACTTAAAACAATGTTATCATTTAACAAAATGGTATTGTTAAAATACTGCTACAATATTTTCATTCTTTCAATACTTTCGTACTAATCGTAATAAATATAAAAGTAAGAATTTTACAAATCTCTTTATATTTCTTTATTAGACGTCAATGAATGCAACGGAAATGCATGTGGCAGCAATGCGGTATGCATTAACACCATTGGAAGTTACGATTGTCGTTGCAAGAATGGCTTCTTCGGCAATCCTTTCGTTGGATGCCGACAAGTGCAAGTAGGCCCGTGCGCCGATCCTTCGACTTGCGTCTGCGGTGACACTGCACCATGTCCTTTCGATTACACTTGCGTTGATCATAAGTGCGTAAACCAGTGCAGCGACATAAAATGTGGCCCCAGATCTGTCTGTCAGAACGGAGCATGCGTGTGTCCGCCAGGTTACAGCGGTAATCCCAACGATCTGCAGAAAGGCTGTCACTTGCGTGGTCACTGCTCGAACGATCTTGAGTGCGAGCCCCAGGAGATTTGTTTCCAGATCGGCAAAGGTGTTCGCAAGTGCGTGGATGCTTGCAGCAAGCTGCAGTGCGGACCTAACGCACTATGCATCACACAGAATCACGTGTCGGCCTGCTTGTGCATCGACGGTTATCAGGGCAATCCGAGTAATTTGATCGAGGGTTGTCAGCCATCCAAGTCCGTGATACCGGGATGCATACATGACTCGGACTGTCAACCAGGTTCATTCTGCCTTATTCTAGATGGCGGAGTGCATGACTGCGTAAATCCCTGTAGTAAAGTGGTGTGCGGAGCTTATCAAAAGTGCGAGCCTGACGTATCCGGTCATGCCACCTGTAAGTGTCAAGATGGTTACGAATGGAATCCGGTATTGTCATCTTGCGAGAAGCCGTCAGTGCCCGATTGCATAAGCGATAATGACTGCCATTTGAGCGAAGCTTGCAAGCCCGACGCGCTCGGCGTACTTAAATGCATGTCGATTTGCGACGGTTTCACCTGCGCCGCGAATTCCCGTTGCGTGGCAGAGAACCATCATGGTCATTGCGATTGTCTGCCGGGTTACACCGGTAATCCGAACGATCGCCGGGGCTGTCAAAGCCCGCGCGAGAACCGTTGCACTACTGACAGCGAGTGCGCAGAGGATCAGACGTGTCGCGGCACTCCAGATGGTCCACTCGCCTGTCAACTGGTCTGTGACTTCATCACCTGCGGTCCGAATGCGCTCTGTGTCGTTAATAACCACGTGGCCAACTGCGAGTGTCCACCCGGATCGTACGCCGGTGATCCAAACGACCCGACGTCTGGTTGTCGTGCGGTGCCCTGCGTCTACAACATCGACTGTCCACCAGCGCAGCTCTGCAACCGGCTTACGCACACTTGCTACGACGCCTGCGACGAGAACGCGTGCGGAGTGAATGCCGTTTGCATCGCGGATGACCACAAGGCTATCTGTCAGTGTCCACCTGGACTGCGTCCGAACCCAGTGCCCGACGTCGAGTGCGTCGCCATCGAGACGTGTCGTCCGGATTCCTGTCATCCGTCGGCGCTCTGCATCGCTGGCCCAACGAACGAGCCAGTGTGTCAATGCCCGCCGAATCACGTGGGCGATCCTTACACGAACGGCTGTCAGCCAGAAGGATACTGTTCCGGCCCCAAGGACTGCCCGGTGCATTCTATTTGCCACGAACATCGCTGCGTGAATCCGTGCGAGAACGCGTGCGGTTCCAACGCGCTCTGCGAAATCGTGGGCGGTCGGCCAAGCTGTAAGTGCATCCACAGATTCGTGCCATCCTCGAAAGGTGCGGAATATGGTTGCGTGCGGGGTACGAATTATTGCACGACGGATTCTGAATGTGAGAACAGCGTGTGTCTTGACGGACAGTGCAGAGGTAATATTCGATATATAATGTTGTTCTTTTATTAATTATTGAATGGAGTAATATATAGTTCTGTTACGTCAAATTGAAAGATTTTAATTAAAAAAATTTTTTTTAATGTTAGGTTTCGTAGAGATAGAAATTGAGGACTGTTGTTGTTTTTTCAGCTGTGTGTCGTTCTGTCGCCGATTGCTCAGACGGAGAGAAATGTATTAACAACAAATGTATGGTATCATGCATTTCGCATTCTCAGTGCCAAGCGGATCAGGCGTGCGTTAGCGGAGGGTGCATTCTCGGTTGTCGCAGCAATAAAAACTGCCCGACTATCGAGTCATGTATTAACAACAGATGTCAAGGTATGCTGCAAAAATTATTATGTCTATAAAAAATTATTTTTTATGTTAATTTTTTAATATAAATTAATAAAACAAGATATGTAAGGAGATCTTGAAATTAAAAAAAAAAAATATTTATAATTTTCTAGATCCTTGTGATAGAAAAGATGTATGTGGACCAAATGCGATCTGTAGTTGTACAAATCATGCGGTTACATGCACATGTCCTCTCGGTTTCCACGGTAATCCCACTCCGGAACAAGGTTGCGTTCGAGTGCCGAACACATGTCAGACTCCGCAAGACTGTCCTAGTCAACACCTGTGCGTCTCGGGATTGTGCCAGTGTCAGTGTTCGGAACAGAACAACTGCGCTCAAGGCGAACGTTGCAAGAATGGCATTTGTGTAAAAATATGTTACGGCGATAGTAACTGTTTGCCCGGCGAACTGTGTATCGATGGTACTTGTGAAACCGGCTGCACATCGGATGTCGGGTGCAAACGTGACGAAGTGTGCATTAACAACAAGTGCAGGTACCGTCATTTTTATTCAACGAAGTATCTTATTAAGTATGTGCACCTTTTATGTGATACATATTCAAAGAGATATTTTATTTTATTTTTCTGTAGAAGATTTTGTAAAAATTTAATTTATTTGTTTTTTTTTAGATGCAGTCACGGATTTATCGCCGGCCCCGAGCATTGTCTGGATATAAATGAGTGCGAGGACCAACCATGCCATCCAAGCGCCGAATGTATTAATCTTCATGGATCTTATCGTTGCACTTGTTCTCAAGGAACTGCAGGCGACCCCATAGGATCGGGCTGTACTCTGCCTCATCAATGTATCGCGCATACGGATTGTCCAGACACGCAAGCCTGCGTTCACCACAACTGTTCGGATCCATGCTCTCTCGTCGACTGCGGTTTAAATACTATTTGCACCGTTTTGGATCACGCGGCTGGTTGTCAATGTCAACCTGGTTATATCGGCGACTCCTCAGGTTGCTTCAAAGTAGAATGTCTTTCCAACAGTGATTGCCCGACGGATAAATACTGTAATCAGGAAATCAACAAGTGCAGCAGTAAGTTATTGCGATACTCTGTATTGACATAAAGATTGCATTGTACTTGATATATTTATTAAATTTTAGTAAAAAGATGAAATACGCAATAAATATTGAATGTTCAAAACTTTGAATCTTCCGTCTTCTCAGGTCCTTGCAATCAAGTGAATTGCGGATATGGTAATTGCCTGGCCATCGACCATGTCAGTGTGTGTAAATGCTATCCTGGCTTTGTTCTGATCGGCGACATCTGCGCTGACGTTAACGAATGCTTGCAAAATCCTTGTCATTCCTCAGCTACGTAAGTAAATTTTACGATTTTTAATATTTAATCACAAGATCTTATAATCTCTCAACCGGCATTTTTGTAATAAAATTTCGAAAATCTGTAGATGTCAGAACACGGAAGGATCGTTCGCCTGCGTTTGTCCGCATGGTTTAGTAGGAGATCCATTCAAAACTGGCTGCAAGCAACCCGGTGATTGCTTCACGGATTCAGATTGTCCTAATTCAGCCGCTTGCGTCGATAATAAATGCACGAATCCGTGCGACACACCGGGAATTTGCGGTAGAAATGCAGAGTGTCTTGCACGTGATCACGTTCCAATCTGCAGATGTCCTGGACAGACAACAGGAAATCCAGCAGTGAGTATTAAATTTATATCTAAAAAGTTTAAGATTTTATATATTTAATCTATATCTAATAAATTAATTATTATATCTAATTAATATGTATATTTACAATTAATAATAATCCTCGTATATTAAAGTTAATTTAATTAGAGCATTTTTACAATAATTTTATTCGTGATACTTTAAAAAGAAATGTATGATTTATATTATATTTTATGCTTAATAATAATTTTTCGTAGCTGGATTAAAAAAAAAGAAAAGTTATATATTCTCTTATATTATATATATATTTTCCGTTCGACTTTAATCGATCTTTTAATCGCGTGCTTTGCATTTTTAGACGGAGTGTATTCATCTGGAATGCAACTATCATAGCGACTGCAGTCACTCGGATGCGTGCTTCGATCATAAATGCGTCGATCCTTGTTCCCTTTCGAACGTTTGTGGACACGGAGCTGATTGCTCTTCGCTCAATCATAGCGCGGTATGTACATGTCAACCTGGTGGCACAGGTGATCCGAATCTCGGATGCACCCCGCTTCAATATTGCAAGACTGATTCGCAATGCGCAACCGGTTCGGTATGCAACGGAGGTATATGCACAGGTAAATCAAGATCAGATAATTATGTAAAGATGATAAAATTAATTTTTATTACGAGTGTATAAAGTCTATATCTTGTTTGCAACTTGCAGCGCTTTGCGGAAGTACGAGAGATTGCATTGGCGATCAACTCTGCATCAATGGCATTTGTCAGCCTACTTGCAGAAGTAATTCCACCTGCCCGGAATATCAATACTGCCATAATAACATATGTGTTCAAGAATTACGTTGCACGTCAGATAGTGACTGTGGCTATGACGAAAAGTGCATTAAAAACAGTATCGGACAGGTAATCTTACGAAATTTCTATATAACTTGTATCAAAAGGTCTTCTTATTAATATTTTATCAATTGTCAGTGAATTATATATTCGTTTCTCTGTTAATTATTATAGGCGGAATGTCGTGCAGCTTGTGATTTAATACTCTGCGGCCGTAACGCCGAATGTAAAACTGATAATCACATCGCAACGTGTACCTGTAACCCCGGCTTCTTCGGAAACTCTAAAGACGATAAGATCGGCTGTCAACCTATCGAATGCGAAATCAACGAGGACTGTACTCAGGAGAAGATATGCGATCTCCACAGATGTAGGATCGCCTGCCTCGCTCATAATCCTTGCGGCGTAAATGCGATTTGCACAACGGAGAAACATGTCCAAGTAATTATTTTCTTCTAGAATCTTTGAGATTAAATTTTTTTCTCAGACAAAGTAATGATCTTTGTGCTAACGTGTGATTTTTTTTTATCTCTCGATTAGATTTGTACATGCCAACCTGGATACACGGGAGAACCCACGCATGCTTGCGAACTGATAGATTACTGCGCGAACGCGCCTTGTGCACCTGGTGCATTGTGTGAAAATTCACGAGGGCACTTCAAATGTCACTGCCAGCCCGGTACTGTCGGAGATCCTTATAACAGTGGCTGTCAACCGCCAGTAGAATGTCTCCAAGACACAGACTGCCCACTAACTGCCAAATGCGTCAATATTAATAACGTACCAAAATGTTTCGGTACGTATATCAAGTTTTTCAATTTATTTCTCTCATTATTATATCCTATTTTTTATTATTATTATAATTTATATTTTATATATATATATATATATATATATTTATATTTTATATATATATATATATATATATATATATATATATATACAGGGTTGGAAAGTAACGCGTGACTTGTAACGCGTTACCGTTACAGTTACTTTTTTTTTGATAACATAGTGATAACGGCGTTACTATTTTTTTGTAACTATAGCGGTAACGTAGTTACATTTTTTTTAGTAACGGTAACGAATTTAACAGTTACTTTTATCGTTATTTTTTATATATGGAACCTATTTATGACATATTATATTTTCTATTTTCGTATATTCAATCTACAATTATCAACAAATATTCATATAAGTCCGTATTTAGAATGCGCTAACATCTTTGTAAGCGTGTTCTGAATAGGACCGTAATTATGAGAGTACAACAAATATATATTGTGTATTTGACTATAGTTATAAATTTAATGCAAACCAAAATTATTTTGTTTATACTTTGAGTGTTTTAAAATTTTTTCCTTGTTATTAATGGTTTTACAAATTTAAAAAAAATTTTTTTAAATTTATCGATATTTTATTAATATTTTAATTATTAATTTTTTTAATAAAATATATTACAAAAGTATATTTTTTATTTAATTTTTGATCTTGTTTTAACATTAAAAAAGTAACGAATAGTTACTTTTCAAGTAACGGCAACTAGGTACTTTTTAAAAGTACCTTTCCCATCCCTGTATATATATATATATATATATATATATATATATATATATATATACATATACATGTATATATGTACATATACATATAAACATAAAAAATTATATATAATATGTTTAATATTTATATAATATTAAAGTAACGAATAGTTACTTTTCAAGTAACGGCAACTAGGTACTTTTTAAAAGTACCTTTCCCATCCCTGTATATATATATATATATATATATATATATATATATATATACATATACATGTATATATGTACATATACATATAAACATAAAAAATTATATATAATATGTTTAATATTTATATAATATTTAAAAGATATGTATGTCTTATTTAACTTTGTTACTTTAGATACCTGCGCACGTATCCGGTGTGGTCCAAATGCAGATTGTGTTGCGAGTAATCATGCCGCGAGTTGCGAATGTCGCGCCGATTACGAAGGCGATCCGAATAATCTGAGCGTAGGCTGTCGTCCGAAACCAGTGGTTTGTTCGTCGCACGTTGACTGTTCGATCAATACTTATTGTTACGAGGGCATTTGTCGACGTAAGCAAAAACAATCTTTAAATATGAAATTTCAGTAGAAAAGATATAGCGTATTTAATAACATAAACAATATTATTTTAGCATCTTGTCAATCGGACGAGGAATGCAACTTGTCAGACGTATGCTTGAACGGACAATGCTTGGATCCGTGCGACGTGAGAGGATCCTGTGGCATAAATGCCGAATGCAAAGTGAGAAGTCACATTAAACAGTGTAGCTGTCCACCAGGTTTCACCGGCAACTCCGAAGTGGAATGCGTAAGATGTAAGTGCGAGATACATTTTCTCAACATTTATCATTAGAACAATCTCTCGTCATTGTGCTTACAAAATTACCATATTCCATCATTGTGTGCTCGCAGTGCCAGTGTCCTGTCTAGGAAGCGGGGACTGCAACAAAGGCCTAACTTGTCACGAGAATGTTTGTTTGCCCATCTGCACCATCGATGATGAATGCGCGTTGAACGAAAAATGCATTCGCGGCAACTGCTTACTCACCTGCCGACTGGACAATGACTGCTTCCTGGGCCACGTCTGCCTGAACAATATGTGTACATTCGGATGTCGCGCCGACGAGGATTGCAACGCGAACGAAGCGTGCTCAGACAACAAGTGCGTGAATCCGTGCGAGGGCACGCCGTGCGGACCAAACGCCAAGTGTACCGTCTTCAACCAACGCGCCACATGTTCCTGCCCTGCAGGCTTCATACCGAATCCGACAGCCAAGGTTGCGTGTCTGAGGTCACCTGGTCCGACCTGTGCGACCAATCGGGAATGCGCCGTGGGTATGGCTTGCGTCGCCGGTATATGTACATCTGTATGCTCGACTAATGCGAATTGCTTGAGCAACGAGAGATGCGACAGCTCCGGTATCTGCAAAGCACTCTGCAGACGAGATGAAGATTGCAGGAGTGGAGAGATCTGCGAGGGATTGGTATGCGTTTCCGGTTGTCGAGCGGACATTGAGTGTCAGGACAATTATGCGTGTATAAACAATCAGTGTATAGGTGAGAATTCTCTGTTAATATCCTTTTTATATAAAAGTTTTCTTTTTTTTTTTATAACGAGAACCAATTACCAAATTTATGGTTTTGGTTTCCTGTAGATTATATTTGTTATATAAACAAGAGGCGTATAAATATACATTATTTCTTATTTTTATTTTTACAGATCCATGCTCGTTGGCTGGTGCTTGCGGCGTAAATGCCAAGTGCACGACCGTCAATCATCAAAAGATTTGCACGTGTTCGTCGCCTTTAATAGGAGACGCTCGTATCGGATGCAAGCAGGCTTTCCTTTCTTGCTCGTCTGAACTCGAATGTTTACCGGGACAAACATGTTATGGCAGATCCTGTTATTCAACATGCAAAAGGTAAGAGATCACAGGCAGATACGAACAAATTCTTACGATGTTCCGATGCGTATTAAATAGTTATATTTTTTTCAGCGATGCAAACTGTTTGAGCGATGAACGGTGCGACGGCGGTATCTGTAAAGCTATATGCAACAGCGATGATCACTGCGTTGCGAATCAAATATGTCACAATCGGCTGTGCGACATTGGATGTCGCAGTGATAACACGTGTCCAAGTGATGAATCTTGTATCAACAATGAATGCAGAAGTAAGTATACTGTTACACATGTATATTATAAATTATATATGTACATCGTAAAAATTAGACTTCTCAATTACGAGCGATTTTGCAATTGATTGCATTGTTATCTTCAGATCCATGTGAGGGTGGCAAGGCGTGCGGAGAGTGTGCCGGCTGTCGCGTTGTGAATCATGTAGCTCAATGTAACTGTCCTGCTAACTATTACGGCAACGCGTTGATCAATTGTGCCAAGACCATGATTCCTTGCGATGGTTTATGCGAGTGCGACGAGATCGGTTTCTGCACTACCAGTTGCCATAATCAGAATGACTGTTCTTGCGGAGAGGTTTGTCACAGTGGCAAATGCCGTATCAAGTGCGACATCAATAACGCCTGTCCAAAGGTGAGTTCTGAAAATTTTAAAGTCTGTTTTGTTTTTAAATATTAATATAAAAGTTAATATATATTATTCAAAAAATTGTGCGCATCTTTCTTTTATTAAATAAAGGGCTACATATGCGATGGAGGTTTGTGCCTGATCGGTTGTCGTACTCATTCCGACTGCCCGTCATCGTTGTCGTGCACGAATGGTCAATGCGAAAATCCATGTTCCGCTCATGGATCACCTTGCGGAATAAACGCACTCTGCCGTGTCTCGAATCATCGCGCGGTCTGCTTATGTCCGGAAGGCTATCAGGGCGAGCCGAGCCAGGAATGCTATCAACTGGAGTGCCGTCACGACAACGATTGCGAACCGAACAAGCATTGCAGCGAGTACGGAGTCTGCACAAATCCGTGCTTACAGCATGGCGTTTGTGGCTTCAACGCACAATGTCGAGTGGTCAACAGAAAGGCGCAGTGTTCATGTCCACCGGGACACTTTGGCAATCCAAAGATCAATTGCAAGAAAGGTAATTTACATATTATGTTTATGTAAAAATTATATATTCGTAGAAGGAAACAATTTCATATATACATACATACACGTACTATGATCATTTCCAGGCGGAGACGAATGTCTACGAAGGCCTTGCGGTGTTAACGCTAAATGCCGAGAGACTTTAAATGGATTCGAATGTACGTGTGATCCGGGATGCCGCGGTGATCCACATCAAGTGTGCCTCTGCGATGGCGATCTCTGCAAGGACACTCGTTGCGGTGTTAATGCGGCTTGTCGAATTTATAAGAATCAACCGCAATGTTATTGCCCATCAAACTATCCATCGGGCGATCCGATGCATGCATGTACGTATTATTTTATTTTCTTTTTTATTTTAATAAAACGATTTAATAAGATATATATTAATAAAAGAAATAAGAGTGCTCGATCCATGTCGAAAGAGAAAACGCGAAGAAAAATTTTATGCGTTTTTATAATTTTTTTTTAATAAATAACATATGAAATAGGAAGAATATGATTATATACAATATTTCAAAAATATTTCAGCAAAATCCTAGCAAAACAATTGATATTCGTTATTTATTTCTGCAATCACTAGCGTCATTGATAATTTGCTGATACAGGTAGCTCGGATAGAGATTTAGGAGACTGTCGTACGAATGGATGTGGAAAGAACGCCGAGTGCATCCGGGATGGAGCTATATTTGTCTGCCGATGTCCACCAGGTACTAGCGGATCACCTGATATCGAGTGCACAACAGGTAGGAAAATACAGCCTATTACTAACTTTTTAACCGAGCAGATTGATTAATTTTATGTACAGCATTTGTGACTAGCGAGCAATACTGACAATCACAGGAACATGGTCCGTAGAATAACCATGTATCGTCTAGTAGGATTTTTAAAAATAATACATAGACATATTAATCGAGTGAAATCGTTAACATTGAGAGACAGATGTGATTGGAGCAGTATACAATCGCCATACTGGATATTTATACATATATATTTACTCACAGCAAAGAGAATACAACATTATATACAAGTGTACATATATATATATATACAATATAAGATATACGATATACATATATATACATATATATATATATATATATATATATATATATACAATATAAGACATACTGTACATAATTTTTGATTGAGAAAGAACACGAATCTCACACATGTCTCACACATAATTTTATATGTAGAATGTTTATTTCAGTATCCAATCTGTCTTGAGGATGTGTACTCGTTTACATTATAGTGCCACTTGAATATAAGGAGGTACACATTTACAATCGACCACCATATATATATATATATATATATCTATATATATTTCTATATTTTAGGATTAGTACAGATTGGGAACTGCGAAAGGGACATTCTCATATACCCATGCTTGATATTTGCTGATATTCACGGGTTTTATTATTTCTTTCTATTCTGAAATCTGTGGGGGCTTGTGTTGTAAATATCGCTGCTTGCCGTTGTAATTTCTCCGAGAAGATATATTTTGATAAAGTATAAAGTCGTTTTTATTTACTCTATACTTCTTCACAGAGCTACCCTACTTTCATCATATATAAATACAAAGCATGTGGTTTATGTTATTTGTGAGAAAGTTTCTTTTCACAGTTCTTATAAATGCTTTTTTCTTTTTTTTTCCTGTCCCACCCACGACCCACCACGACTGACTCTACACCGTTCAACTACACCACTATCGTGTGACAATAGAGCGCGAATGCACCAGCGACTTAGAGTGCCCCAATGAAAAAGCCTGCATAAATCTACAATGTCTGGACCCGTGCGCGCTACGCGGTGCCTGTGGGATCAATGCTCTGTGCCGAGTGGTTCTGCACAAGCCGCGTTGCTCGTGCCCGCAGTGCTATATCGGCATGCCCCATACGGCCTGCCATCCAGATTCTAAATGCGATACGCTCAATCCTAAACCTACGCCGAGCATCGGTTGTTCCTCCGACCACGACTGTCCGGAGAGTCTCTCCTGCCATTCCCAGACAGGCGAGTGTCGCGATCCGTGTTTGAGTTATCGGTATACCTGCGAAGTCAACAAGAGATGTCAGGTACGGAATCGCAAGCCTACGTGCGTTTGCAAATACGGCTTCGTGGTCAACGAAATCGGAGAATTGACCTGCGCCCCTGACACGCTTACCTGCTCAAGGGACTTTGATTGCCCGTCGAACGCCGCGTGCGTCAATGGGAAATGTCAGAATCCCTGTAACGTGCGAAACAAAAGACCGTGCCCGGCCGATAAAACCTGCGATGTCCTGGACCATCGTCCCGTGTGCATTTGCACCAAAAACTGCAATCCCTCCCTCTCCATATGCCTGCGAGACAGTGGCTGCTCTCCAGACTTGGCGTGCCGCAACTATCGCTGCGTGGACCCATGCAGAAACTCCACCTGTCCGGCTGATGCCCCCTGTTACGTGGAGGAGCACAAGCCTATCTGCAAGTTCTGTCCCCCCGGCTTTGTGCCAGATACTAAATACGGATGCATGAAAGGTAAACACCATTTCTCAGAAACACTAGTCTGAGTCTTGTCATTAGCCGTTTTATCACGTCTTTACATTGCCTGGCCTTACACGAGACATACAATTGCTACTTTTCAGTCTTTTTATCGTTTAGACAGCAAAATATGCTTAAAATTTTGTATTTTTTTTTTCTTCCTTTTATAATCGCTTGTAACTAATTTAACATATTTACGAAATTGCATTTAACGCGTAAGAAATTATTTTTTACAATGAAGCGTTAAGTGCATATTTTTTTTTCTGTTTTGTTGTCTGGACACATATTTCAGGTTCCGAGTTACAAATACAAATATCTTCCTTATACCCTAAACTCCCGCTCTACTTTGCCGATTTCCTCTGCCGATTTATTCTGAAGGATTTTTCCGTTACATCTGTCTCTGTAAAGACCTAAAAATATATAATATTTCTGATAATCAGCTTACCTATTACGATGCGAGCATGCTAACTCTTAATTTGTAGTAATTGAAATAAACTGTAAACTGATCTGTAGCGTAGCTTAATTAAAATCGCTTCTCGATTTCAGTTTTTTGCCACTTTATCAGTTATTATGTTTACGTTATATTATATCCGCAGCAGTTCTTCACCCCATGCCTAAGCCAGTTTGCGAGTCCGATGATGACTGCAGTGACGTACAAGCCTGCGTCGAAAGCTCCTGCGTTGATCCCTGTATCAACGAGTGTCAATTGGCAGTTCAGTGTCGGGTTGAAGCGCACAGGCCGATTTGCAGTTGCGATCCTAACGATAAACATTGTTTATATAGTGGCGTAACCACATTACGTTCTATAGATTCAGATCACGCATCTTCTGAAACCGTTCATACTACGTTACGAACGACAACAAGCGCTCTTCCGCTGTCTACACTTTCTATTTCCACCACGGAGGTACCAATCGTTGTATACACGGAGAAAAGTACAGTTCCTTTAACCGAAATTACTGAAAATTTATTGGGAAATATTACTACCGAAATGATAAGCGTATCAGATACGACAGTCGCATTCACAGAAATCGTTACCGAGTTTTCGGAACCTACAACAAGTGTATCTTCGATATTGAATGCAACCGAAATTAATATTTCAAACAATACTGTGACTGCAACAACAAACGATATTTTAGAGAATGTTACGTCTAGTCGTTTTACCACTTCAGTATTCGAAAGTACCGATTTTATTGAAACTTCAACGGAATATACTACAGCACGTACGATTACTTCTGAAATTGAATCGACAACTACTTCTCTTATTCCACCTACAGAAGAAATTACCACAGAAAATGTATCTTTTTCCACCACAGCTGCGACAACAAAGAGTGAATTTGATTATGAGAAAAATTTTACAACTGAAATATTTGAAACAACTACTATTCCATTTACATTTAATCGTACTGACATTATTGATATCACAATTTCTGATAAAGGCATCGAAACAACAACAAGTTCAAAATCGACGGAAGGAAGTAACGTTGCAGAAGTTCCTGAGAATGTAACTATAGTTCCTACTACAGAAGTTCCTAGTGTAAATGTTGGAGAAACGTCAACAGCTACAGCGCAATATTTTACTACACAGTATTCGTCTACCACAGAACCTAAAGAATTAACAGTAAAATCATTAGAAGAAATTACTGAACCATATGTGGAAAATACTAGCACGATGATTACTACGACGTTTTCCATGCAAACAGATTATACTGTATCATCTCCGAATGTCCTGGAGCAAACGTCTACGATAAATATTGAAAGTGCTAAAGAAACTACACAAGAATCGAGCACTGTCGAGACTGAATCGTTACATACTACTGAGTCACATGTAAAAGATACTACTCCGTTATCAGTAATTACATCTGAATCTCCTATACCTACGACAAACGAAGCAATTACTCAGAAGAGCACTGATATTTCTACAACAGAGCAATTTGCTATCACTGAACAAACTACAGCTCAATTTACAGAAGAATATTCTACGAAACAGTTTGAAAGAACAGAACAACCTACAGAACAGTACACTACTTTGAAACAATACACTACACCCGAACAACCTACAGAACAGATTGCTACTACTGAACAATACACAACATCAGAATTTTCTACAGAAGAATACTCCACAACAAAACTCTTCGGGACGTCGCCACAATTTACAGAACAATACACTACTTCGACACAGTACGCCGAAGAATCTACAAAATATATTTCTACTACAGAACATGGCACATCGGAATATACTACAGAAAAAGGTTCCACAGAACAGCCTACAACATCAGAACAGACTACAGAACAATACACTACACTTGCACAACCTACAGAACAGATTTCGACTACGAAACAATATAGCACTCCTGAATATTCTACAGTAAAACAATTCAGTACGTCGCAGCAACCTACAGAACAATACACTACTTCGAAACAATACACCGAAGAATTTACAGAACATTATGGCACATCAGAACATACCACAGAAGAAGGTTCCACAGAACAGCCTACGACATCAGAACAGACTACAGAACAATACACTACACTTGCACACCCTACAGAACAGATTTCGACTACGAAACAATATAGCACTCCTGAATATTCTACAGTAAAACAATTCAGTACGTCGCAGCAACCTACAGAACGATACACTACTTCGAAACAATACACCGAAGAATTTACAGAACATATCACAGAAGAAGGTTCCACAGAACAGCCTACGACATCAAAACAGACTACAGAACAATACACTACACTTGCACAACTTACAGGACAGATTTCGACTACGAAACAATATAGCACTCCTGAATATTCTACAATAAAACAATTCAGTACGTCGCAGCAACCTACAGAACGATACACTACTTCGAAAGAATACACCGAAGAATTTACAGAATATATTTCTACTACAGAACATTATGGCACATCAGAACATATCACAGAAGAAGGTTCCACAGAACAGCCTACCACATCAGAGCAGACTACTCAGCAATACACTACATTTACACAACCTGAACGAGTTTCAACTACGGAACAACAATATCGTACTCCTGAATATTTTACGGAAGAATATTCTACTACGGAACAGTTTAAAACATCACAACAACCTACGGAAGAATCTACTACTTCGATAAAATATACTACGATTAGAGAATCGACAGAACAGACTTCCATTACAGAACGTTATAGTACAGACGAAAATTTTATTACAGAACAGTTTGAGACAACGAAGCAGCCTACAGAACAACGCACTATATCTGAACATTCTACAGAACAAATCTCTACTACAGGACAATACAGTACCTTTGAATATCCTACAGAAGAGCACTCTATTACAGAAGAACCGTTCACCACATCTACGCAAACACCCTCTACTACAAAACAACATGATACAACTGAATATTCTACAGAAGAATATTCTACTGTAGAGAATCTCACTACATTTGAAAAATCTACAGAACAATACTCGACTACGGAACAATATAAGCCTGAGCAACACGTTACAATAGAACATTTTACAACAGAACAGTATACAACAATGCAATATTCTACAGAACAATCCACTACGCGTGAAATTGCTTGGAATAAAACAGATATAATTTGCAACTTGGATACAGATTGTACAGAATGCGAGACTTGCGTGGATCATCTATGCCAGAATCCGTGTAAGGCCAATAATCCATGCCCAGAGAATATTTTATGCGACGTTCTGAAACATCGGCCTGTGTGCTTAGAATCAGAGCAGAGTACGTCTAATTGTAGCATACTCCCAGGTAAAAATTTTTCTCGTCGGGAGTTTTGTAATTGTGGTATCATTTTATGTGTCACTGTCATACCGATCTTCTCTACAAACTTCCTCCGATGTGAGCCGGTTATTATCCAGATAAAAATTGGAAGCAACCAATTCTGGAGAGTGTAAACATTGCTTGCTGAATGATCGATCGTTTCACGAAATGGCTCATCTGTCTAATGAATGAGAGAATGCCATTGTTATCATAAGGGCGGTAAAAAGCGGCGCGTAAATCGAACACCTGTCTATATCCCGTATGATGGCCGTGCCGAAAATTGTTAATAGACAGTCAGACACTGTCTTCCCAAATGCAGACGAGGACTGCTGCATTAGCGCTCTTTGCATGATTATGTATATTAACACGCTTCTGCACGATTTTTTGTGTTTTACAGCTATCTAACATGTAATAAACTGCAACAATTTGTATCATCTATGCTCAAGGGAAATCGCCTTTTACGCACTCTATCCACTACTGCATATAAAGAAACCCTTGTCACAAGGTCAATGTTATTGTAAATAATATAAACTGTAATCACAAAAGAAAATTTTACTTTAAAGTAGACGCATCAATGTCTCTTAGTTGCTGTCTTATACTCGACACATATAACACAAATATTACATGTCTCATAAAGGAAAAAGTACATTGTTTTTGTTTATGTTTACGTATTGCATATTGGCGCAATGCCTATATGATAAACTTAAGTAAAATGTTATAGCTATGTTTTTTTATACAGTATACCAAGACATAGTGATTAAAGATTAGACCAAATAGATTTTCTGTTGGGACGTGTATATTAACATTCTACAATTGCTCTTGTTTTGCTCATTAATTTCCGCATCTAATGTGCATCTGTTCCGTTAGACGTGAAATGCACAACGCATACCGACTGCCCCATCCAATTGGCTTGCGTGAATCAACAATGCGTGAATCCTTGCAACTTGGGTAATCCATGCGACTTTGTCGAAGCTTGTCACGTTCAATATCACAGACCAGTCTGTGTTAAAGGTAAGGTTCACGATTAAGTCAAATAACATTTTACATATGTATATTCATTTTCGAAAAAAATCATTACTTTATATAATTCTTTTAGTGGAAAGCAATGAAGCGGAGTGTCCTTATTGTCCACCCGGTATGCAATGCGATCCGTCAACAAACACGTGCGTGAAAGGTTCGTACGAGAATCAACATCATGTCTGGATGCGTCTAATTTTCTTTTTAATCATTTATAGCCGTCGAAAGATTTGTAAATATGTATGTACTGTATATATGTATATCTCACGTACATATTTGGCAAATTATATACATAAGATTCTTCTTTCATATACATATTTTGCAAATTATATACATAAGATTCTTCTTTCTTTTAAAAAAAGCACAAAAAATTTAATAATAATACTGTTAAAAATATCGTGCATGATCACGACAAATGATCTCTTCAAAATATATATTATGTCTTTCCTTTATTTAGGAGAATGTTTTTCTCCTAATTTGCATACTTTTCGCACATGTACAAGAAAAATTAATGTTCCGATAGAAAAAAAGGAAAGAATCACACACATGCTACGCAAAGAAAATTTCTTCCATTTCAAATTCTATAACTCGTGCACTACACTTTCTGGGGCTATATGGGCTTTCTCACTCTTTCTTTAGCGGGTTGCACTAGCAACAGAGATTGTCCGCTGACAGAAGCGTGCATCGGAAATACCTGCCAGGAGCCGTGTCTAGTTCGAAATCCTTGCGCGGAACATGCTGTTTGTATTAACACGAATCATGGAGCAGATTGCAGTTGTGAAGAAGGCTATCATGGAAACGGATTCTCCTATTGTGATTTGCGTAAGTTTTGACGATATAAAAAACGAATATAAAATTATACAACAATGTATAAATTAAAAATATATACAAGTCAATGTTATTTTATCTCAGTTATTATTTAAAGTAATAAATTAGTGCGAGAATCTATAATAAAGATTATTAATACACCTATAAATTATAAAATTATTATAAAATTATAGAATGATTCGATGAAAGATGAATTTGTTTCAAATTTATATAGGTAAATTGATATTAAAATTAGCGCATATCTTTATCATTTTAGAAGAAGAAGCCAAGAATATTTGCCAATATAACGAAGACTGCCCTCCGAATAAATACTGCGATCGGCTCAATAGACAGTGTATTAATCCTTGCATCGAATTTGACTGCGGAGAAAATACAAAATGCATCTCGAGTAACCATCAAGCTCAGTGTACATGTCTTCCAGGATATCAAGGAAATCCTCATATTGGTTGCCATGAGATATCAATTTCCGATCCTTGCGTTCCAAATCCTTGCGGTTTGAATGCATTGTGCGAAAATGATAATGGAAATCCCGTCTGTTTCTGTCCAAAAGGTCTAACAGGAAGTCCGTTCGAGCAATGCAGTATGTATAAATTTTTATGGAATATTATAACGATCTTATTTATATATACTCCTGTTTATAAATATATAGATAATTTATCTTGCATAGAAATATTATTGCAAAATGTGAAAATAAATATTTTTCTAATAAATCGATTTTTTAATGTGTTTATAGTTCCTGAAGGCGATCAATGCGATAGCAATCCTTGCGGTGCTAACTCGGGTTGCCGAGTGGTTAATGGACAAGTGAAATGCTTCTGTTTGCCAGGATACGAAGGACATCCACCGCACTCCCCCTGTGCACTTCCCAGAACTTCCTGCGATCCTTCTCCGTGCGGTCCCAATACTCGCTGTTCCGTATTGGAGAATGGCTTTGCAAAGTGTACCTGTCTACCTGGATATATCGAAAGCCCGAACACTATTCGAGGATGCGTACCGAAAGCCGATCAATGCGAATTTAATCCATGCGGTTTTGGAGCGAGATGCAACAGCACGAGAGTACCACCTTGTTACTGTCCGGATCTGATGATTGGAAATCCATACAAGAGTTGCGGAGGTAATTATTACCAGCGACTCAAATTATATCGATTAAAGAGAATATTTACTAAACATAGCAAATATTACAAATATTTAATAGTTTTTTAAATATAAAGAAGCTATTGATTCTTAGAAAATATAAATTCTTGAAAAGTTTTATTTTATTTTTTGCTGTTTTTTTTTAATTTTTCTTAAATATATTTCTTCAAATTTATAATATTATAAAAATATTTTGCAATTTTTTATAATAATTAACCTAAATGATGATCAGAATCAAGAATGTTATAGTCAACAAAATGGTTGATTAATTGTTATGTGTAGCACGGCCAGCGGAACCATATGATCCTTGTCTACTGTCACCCTGCGGCAAAAACGCCATTTGCACGGCGATCGACGGCATAGCTAAATGCACATGCATACCTCCGTTTATTGGCAATCCTTATATAGACGGTTGCGAAGCCGAATGTATTGTTAATCATGATTGCGAGAGTCACCTGGCTTGCTTCAATCAGCACTGTAGAGATCCTTGTCCAGGTGTATGCGGTGCAAATGCACACTGTGAAGTCGTCAATCATCTTCCGATGTGCTCTTGCTTGCCAGGATACACCGGCGATCCGTTCAGAGCCTGCAAAGTGGAGAAACCATGTATGTAGACATTTCTCTCAATTGATATACTTTGCATATTTATTTTGTTTCTTATCAACTATATACAGTACTACGTTAATACGTTTACATGACAAAAAAAAGCGTCAGATTTATACTTACAATTAATTATATATTATTTAAAAACTTTTCTACATCTCTATTTGTCAAACATTCTATTTTAAGATGTATATATGACTAAAATTATATACAGTTAATTTATATTGACCGTAAAAACAATAATAATAATATAGAAAGAAGTCTGATTTGATTATATTTTTTTACAGTAGTACCAGATCAGAATCCATGTATGCCATCACCATGCGGTCCTCATAGTATTTGCCGTGTGATGAACGATCGTGCAGTTTGCTCTTGTAGTCCGGGTTATCAGGGTACTCCACCGCGTTGCCGTCCAGAGTGTCTCGTCAGCACGGAATGCCCGATTCATCTGGCTTGTATTAACCAAAAATGTAATGATCCTTGCCCGGGATTGTGCGGCTTGAATGCCGATTGCCAAGTCATCAATCACAATCCTATCTGTAGTTGTCCTCGTCAGTACATCGGTGATCCATTTACTCATTGCGCTAAGGAAGGTAATGATACATCGTGTTAACAAACTTCAGTAATTAATCTATCAAATAAGAAATATATGAATTTTGTTTATATATTATTAATCAATAATGGCATATATTGTTAATTATTAACCGCAAAGTAAATAATACTCAATTAATAATTAAAATATTAAATCAAGTTTGATTTTCCAATTTTCAAATATACAGCGCAAGGAGAGATCTTTATATTATAATTATATACTATCTATGAAATGAATTATATAAAATTTCTATAGAATTTAATTTTTTTATAAAGTAAATAAATAATATATTTATTGTATTAAATACATTTCTACATGCAAAAAATTTTTGAAACATATTTAAATGTATCATACTATTTTCAGAACCTTTACCGCCAACCACTATAAATCCTTGTTTGCCATCGCCTTGCGGACCCAACGCTGATTGTCGCGTCCAAGAAGATCATCCTATATGCACGTGCATCAGCGGTATGTTTGGAGCGCCACCGAATTGCAGACCAGAGTGCGTTATCGATCAAGATTGCATCAGTTCTTTGGCTTGTATTCAAAAGAAATGTCTGGATCCGTGCGTTGGATCATGCGGTTTCAACACGAATTGTGCGGTGCAGAATCATCGACCTATATGTCAATGTTATGACGGCTACGAAGGTGATCCTTTCTCAGGCTGCGCCAAAGGTAAGAGATTTTCAAACGAATACTCGATTTATTAAAATATGCATTCTGAATATTTCTTCGCTGTTTCTTACAGCTGTTTTCCCAGCGCAATTGCCATGCGATCCTTCGCCATGCGGCGCAAATGCCGTATGTAAAGAGCGTAACGGCGCGGGCTCTTGTACCTGTTTGCCCGATTATACCGGTGATCCGTACGAGGGTTGCAGACCGGAATGCGTACAGAATTCGGATTGCGCTCACACGAAGGCTTGCATTAACAACAAGTGCAAGGATCCCTGTGTAGGAGCATGCGGAATTAACGCGCAATGCCAAGTTTATAATCATCAGCCATCTTGCAGCTGCCTCTACGGTTACACTGGAGACCCGCTCACATCTTGCCACGTACCAATAAGTATATATTTACCATTTTTCTATTTTACATTTCTATTCTAATAAATCAGCGAGCTAGAGTTTTTAAAAGTAAAATTAAAACAAACATTTACATATGAATACATATACATTCACATATACTTCATTTCTTGCATTATTCTCTATTCTTATTATATACGATATCTAGAATGTTAATAAAACTTCATTATTCGATCCTAATTTTTAATCTTTAATTAGAGAAACTCTAACTCAAACGATGCAGTGATTGTTTTCTTAACGTGGTTTATTTCTTATAGAACCTCCAGTATCAGGTGATACGTGCCAACCATCTCCCTGCGGACCGTACAGCAACTGCCGTGTTATCGATAATCACGCAGTGTGTTCCTGCCAACCTAATTACATTGGTAGCCCACCGTCTTGTCGACCGGAATGTGTAGTCAGCACAGATTGTAGCCCGAATGCGGCGTGTATCAATCAGAGATGCAAGGATCCATGCGTAGGCACGTGTGGCGTAAATGCAGATTGTCGAGTCATCAATCATAATCCAGTCTGTATTTGCGCGATCGGTTATAGCGGAGATCCGTTCTTCGGATGCGTCAAAGAAGGCAAGTCTCAAGCCTATTTCAATCTGTCTCAAGATTTTAATCTCTATATTTCGAATATTTAAAAGATTTATTTTATTTAAAATTTATTTGTTTAAACGGCTATATAAGATTTAGTTATTTAAAAGACTAAATTTTTAAATGTTATTTAAAATATTATTTTGTATAAAATAGTAATATAAATTAGAATTTAAAATAAGAATTTAATATTTATATGTAATTTTATATAAATTTTATATAATCATTTTGAAATTTAATCTGATATCTGATTGTAGTAGAGGTAACCCCAGCGCCAAGACCGAGCGGCAATCCATGCGTTCCCTCGCCATGTGGACCGAATTCCCAGTGTCGGGTAATTGACGGCTTCTCGGCGTGTTCCTGTTTGCCGAATTACGTGGGCCGGGCGCCAAACTGTCGACCCGAGTGTGTCATAAATGAAGGATGTCCCGGAAACCTAGCGTGTCAGAATGAGCAGTGCGTGGATCCATGCCCAGGCTCTTGCGGCGTGAACACATATTGCAATGTCGTGAAACACAATCCCGTCTGCATCTGTAATGATGGTTACACCGGCAATCCATTCACGGAATGTACACTTATCGTCGAAGGTAATTCATCCTTATTAATTCATTCTTATTAATAATAATCTATTTATTTAAATATAATCTACAATTAATTATTTATACACAGCACCCATTACAACGGAACAACCACGTACGCCGTGTAATCCATCGCCATGTGGCGCCAACGCCGTCTGCAACGAACGGAACGGCGTTGGATCTTGCACGTGTTTGCCGCAGTACTTTGGTGATCCGTACATTGCCTGCAGACCTGAATGCGTGACCAACACTGACTGCGATCGCAGCAAGGCCTGTCTGAACAACAAGTGTATTAATCCGTGTCCAGGTACTTGCGGTCAGGATGCCACGTGTCGAGTGGTTAATCACGCTCCGATGTGTTCCTGTCTGCCGGGTTATACCGGTGATCCGGTGAACGGCTGTACCATTGTCGATATCGCGACACCGTTACCATCGCCGATCGATCCATGCGATCCGTCCCCCTGCGGACCTAATAGCAATTGTCGAATTCAAAACGGACACGCAGTATGCTTGTGCCAGCCAGGTTTCGCTGGTATCCCGCCGACCTGTCGACCAGGATGTATCGTTAGCTCCGAGTGTCCGCAGAACAAGGCGTGCATTCACAACAAGTGCGCGGATCCATGTCCCGGTTCTTGCGGACAGAATACGAATTGTCTCACAGTGAATCATAATCCCATCTGCAGCTGCGCCAGCGGCTACTCAGGCGATCCCTTCGTGCACTGCGTCAAGATCAGCACCATTTCGCCCTTGCCGAAGGAAGAGGGAGATCCATGCTCGCCCAATCCATGCGGTCCCAACTCGCAATGCAAAGTAATAGGCTTGTATCCGGCATGCTCCTGTTTGCAGAATTATATCGGCCGTCCACCTAATTGCCGACCAGAATGTACCGATAATTCGGAATGCTTCAATACCGCGGCATGCATTAATCAGAAGTGTAAGAATCCCTGTCCCGGCGCTTGTGGCGAGCTCGCTAGATGCATAGTGCAGAATCACATTCCAATCTGTACCTGTCCGGAAGGATATGAAGGCGAACCTAGCGTGCGCTGCGCTCTGGCACTTCCGCCAGGTGAGTAGAAATTCGAATATCCGACAAATTAAATTGTTAAGTAGGATTTGTTTAACAATATGCATATGAAATATTTTTATTATGCATATTTACAGCAACAGACAGACCCGTGTCAAATCCGTGCTTGCCGAATCCTTGCGGTCCTAATGCGCAATGTCGTGAGAGAAACGGAGCAGGCGCTTGTGGATGTCCACCCGATCTCATCGGTGATCCGTATGACATTATCAAGGGATGCCACAGAGAATGCGAAACAAATAATGACTGCGCACCGCAGCTGGCGTGTGTTGGCTTTAAATGCACAGATCCTTGTCCCAATACATGCGGAACGTTGTCTATATGCAATGTACAAGCGCACGTTCCTGTCTGCTTGTGCCCACCAGGATACACAGGAGATCCATATTTCGCTTGCGAAGTCGAGGAAATGACAAGTATGTTTTAAATATTATATAATGACAATTAAAATTAATTAATATAATTATTATGCTTGATACTATCTCGGACGATACTATAACTAATCATAAACAAAAAATCATATTAATGACAACTATAAAAAATCGCAATAAATTATTTTCAAATAATTTCATTAATATAGTTTAAAGTTTCGTAAAAAATATACGAAATAATATTGTTTTCTTTTTTTTTTTTTTTTTTTTAGAAGCGAATTTAGAACCATGTTCTCCGTCACCTTGTGGGCCCAACAGTAAATGCCGAGTTGTTAATGGTCAAGCCGTGTGCAGCTGTTTACCAGAATATAGGGGCATTCCACCATCGTGCAGACCAGAGTGCATCGTTAATGCTGAATGTCCGCCACATTTGGCCTGTGTAAATAAGAAATGCGCGGATCCTTGTCCGAATACCTGTGGACTGAGGGCGCAATGTACTACGAAAAATCACAATCCGATTTGCACTTGCCCTGCCGGTTTCACAGGAGATCCTTTTACTTTGTGCTCTCCACACGGTAAGCATTATATATATTATATTCTGTTTTGTATTCTTGCGTTAATATTAATGCAAAATATTCTCTATGAAATTTGCTTTTGCAAAAAATTATATTTTTATCATATTATAATGCACGCGCGAACAAATTAATTATATAAGTTTTTTCTAGGTATAATAAGATATATAATAATCGTTTCTTTTTTTCAGTTCCTAGCGAACTCCCGATAACTGAACGGCCACCGTCATGCACCCCGTCGCCTTGCGGTCCGAATTCCTTGTGTCAAATAATATCCGGCAATCCTGCATGCTCCTGCCTGCCTAATTACATTGGCGTACCGCCGCAATGTCGACCAGAATGCATTTTGAGTTCCGAGTGCAAGAGTCACCTCGCTTGTGTCAATCAGAGGTGTGCGGACCCATGTCCAGGCTCGTGCGGAATAAACGCTCAATGTCACGTATTGAATCACTTGCCAGTTTGCACATGCATGGAAGGTTTCATCGGCGATCCATTTACGCAATGCAGCATTATTCCGCCAGGTAATAAAGTGTAAAATAATGCATTATAAATATAAGTGGTATATAACATTTAGTTTGTGAAAAACATATAAGTTATACTCTCGAAAAAAGAAACTAAAACTCTGTATAAAACATATGTCGCCGTACATTTTGCAGCTATGTGATATATAAATAAGAAAATTTTTTATATAATTGTCGAGATAATGAGATAATATTACTCGATCTTGTAATACGAAATACACATGATTGAACAATTTGTCTTTAATGATAAATATTTTATCTTTATAGTTACGGAACCACCGCCCACGGATCCTTGTGCTCTATTTCCGTGTGGTTCGAATGCCATATGTGATAACGGTGAATGTAGATGCTTGCCTGAATACATCGGTAATCCTTATGAAGCCTGTCGTCCTGAATGTATTCTCAATTCCGAATGTCCTCGCGATAAAACTTGCCTGAAGAATAAATGCAAAGATCCCTGTCCTGGAATATGCGGTCAGAATGCGCAATGTGACGTCGTCAATCACATTCCTGTCTGCTCTTGTCCATCTGGATATGTCGGTGATCCATTCGTCAACTGTCGAGTTCAACCTACAGGTATATAAAAAAATTTTGCAGTTTTTTTTTTTTCTCTTACTTTGAATAATATTATAATTTTATTGCATTCATTCTCTTTTTACCAGAGATTTACATTAAAATTGCTTTGCGAAATTAATTTTAATTTTATGTACATTGCAGTGCCGGAGTCGCGAAGAGATCCCTGTACACCCTCACCTTGTGGACCGAACAGTCAATGCCGTAATATCGAGGATCACGCTGTGTGCTCTTGCCTCCGCGGCTATCTCGGGTCTCCGCCATCCTGTAGACCAGAATGTCTCGTTAGCTCCGAATGCCCGCCAACGCGGGCTTGCGTAAACAAGAAGTGCACAGATCCGTGCTTGGGTTCCTGCGGTTTGAACGCGAGATGCGAAGTGATCAACCACTCGCCGATATGCAGTTGTATGCCCGGACAGACGGGAGATCCGTTCAAGAGTTGTTATGACATTCCAAGTAAGATGATAACGATATCCTTTTAAAAGAAAAATATTAATAAGTTTTTAATGCCAATAAAATTTGGCTTTTGTAATATCGATGAGATATGATTTTAATGATTGTCAAAAATGACATGAATTTATTTCTTCAATCGTCATTAAAATCATATGCAACAGCTGTGCTTGTAGTAGTTCTTGATAAATCGCGAATTGGAGGGATAGGTACAAACTATTTATCTTTCAGTTCCACCGGAACCCAAGGATCAGGGCGATCCTTGCATTCCTTCGCCGTGCGGACCAAACGCGCTCTGTCAAAATGCAAACGGTCAACCATCGTGTTCGTGTCTACCTACGTACTTCGGCATTCCGCCATCGTGTCGACCAGAGTGTTTGATCAACCCCGACTGCCCGGCAGAAAAGTCTTGTATAAATATGAAATGCAAGGATCCCTGCCCGGGATCTTGCGGAGACAACGCTGAATGCAAAGTAGTAAATCACGCAGTGACCTGTTCATGTAAAATTAGATATACTGGCAATCCGTTTGTGCAATGCGTGCTGGAAGAAGGTATGTCATTCGTTTATTCTAATTTTTATATTAATTAAAGGAACAAACATTTTAAACGTTTTTTATCAACGTTTCTTAAATTAACATTTATTTCTTTCTGCATGAAGTTTATTCTCGTGTTCTTACTGCTATCTTATTTTGCAACCTTGAATTTTACCAACGTTATTTAATTTCTTGAATTGATTTTCTCATTTTTTAGAAGAAACAATGAATCCGTGCGAGCCTTCACCATGCGGAGCCAACGCAATCTGTCAGCAGCGAGATAACGCGGGCGCTTGCATATGTATCGACGATTATTACGGAAATCCTTACGAGGGCTGTCAACCGGAATGTGTCCTGAGCGCGGATTGTCCGACCAACAAAGCTTGCATTCGCAACAAGTGCAAAGATCCTTGTCCGGGCGTGTGCGGCGTACGAGCACAGTGTTCGGTCATCAATCACATTCCCACATGTACTTGCGAGCCTGGTTACATCGGGGATCCGTTTACGATTTGCACTCTTCAACCTGAAATTGAGACAGAACCTACTGTCAGGGATCTATGTTCGCCGACACCTTGCGGACCAAACAGCCTGTGCCGTGCTGTAAACAATCAAGCCGTGTGCACATGTCAAGAGTCTTTCGTAGGTGTTCCGCCGAATTGCAAGCCGGAATGTGTCGTAAATTCTGAGTGTCCGCAAAACAGAGCGTGCTACAAATATAAATGCACAGATCCATGCCCTGGTACTTGCGGAGTCGAAGCCAATTGTCGTGTCATTAATCACAATCCGCTCTGTAGTTGTCCGCAAGGAAGGACGGGCGATCCTTTCTTCAGATGTTTCCCCGAACCTGGTACTTATCGATACTTTTAATTAATAATCGTGTAAAACTATTTTACTAATTTTGTATAGTTTTATAATTATACATTTATAATTATAAATTATTTTTATAATATCTATAAGTATTTATAATTATACATTATTTATTGATGTTATTTTTACACAGTTATGCCGCTACCACCGATGGATCCTTGTTTCCCTAGTCCATGTGGACTTTATGCGGAATGTAAAGTTGTCAACGGTCAGGCCGCGTGCACCTGCTTGAAAAATTACATAGGAATACCACCCAATTGCCGCGCGGAATGCGTAGTTAATACAGATTGTCCGTCAGATCAAGCCTGCATCACGGAAAAATGTCGCGATCCTTGCATCGGCTCTTGCGGTCAGAATGCTGATTGTCGAGTTCAGAATCATATACCAGTTTGCCTGTGTCAACCTGGCTATTCTGGCGATCCCTTCACTTTGTGCACAGTAATTAAAGGTGTGTACATTATATAAATTTTTAAAACTAGTTCCATATATTTTATTAAAGATAATTGAGTTCCTCATATAAGAAATATTTACTAAATTAATTTACAAAATGAATATATATGTTGTACAATTTTTCTTTATCGATATATAAATATAAAAAATTAATGTTGCAGAACAACCAAAGGTCCCTCAAGATTTGTGCAATCCTTCACCTTGCGGACCTAATGCGGTGTGCAACGAAGGTGTGTGCACCTGTTTGCCCAACTATTTCGGAGATGCGTATTCTTATTGTCGACCGGAATGCACAATGAACTCTGATTGTCCTCGTATCAAAACGTGTATCAATCAAAACTGCGTGGATCCTTGTCCAGGCACATGCGGTCGTGACGCACGTTGCGATGTTGTTAATCACGTTCCAATGTGCAGTTGTCTACCTGGTTATACCGGAAATCCGTTCCTTTTATGTCGGCCACATATACCGGATGGTAAGTTTACAAATATATGTATTTTTATGTTTTACTTATTCTCATCATTTTTTAAAACTTATATTTAAAATACAAATAAAAATACAAGCTTGTGTCAAATTTGACTTTTTCCTATTTTAAATCGATTATTATTGCTTGTGATAAACATTGGTTACATATATTTGCAGATATCATTAAACAGCCGTGCACACCTTCGCCTTGTGGACCAAACAGTATATGCAAAGTTGTAAACGATCATGCTGTGTGTTCTTGTCAACCTGGTTTAATTGGCAGTCCACCCGCCTGCAAACCAGAATGCATTATCAGCGCCGATTGTCCATTGACACAAGCGTGTCTAAATAATAAATGTCAAGATCCATGCCCAGGCACATGCGGACAGAATACAAATTGTCAAGTGGTTAATCACAATCCAATTTGTAGCTGCTCCGAATCTTACACTGGCGATCCTTTCACCATATGTTATCCGCAACCAAGTAAGTAGTTTAAATTTCTTTTTATCACACAAACTTAATAATATTTTGTTGAGTTTATTTATTTCAATTTTTAATCGAAAAATAAAAGAGCAAAGAGTCGTACTATTGCATATAGATTCTAAGTGTATATACAAAATGGCCAACATATTTCTTCTAATTGTTATATTTTTTATTAGCTAAGAAACTTTATATATTTAATTAATATTAGCGATGCAAATTACATTAGAAAAAACAAGCATTAAAAATGTAAAAACATTTTGGATATTCATAGAATTTCCACCGTTTTAATACTAAATATAAAATCATTTTTTTTTTTCATTTAAATATTTACTTGCAGAAACACCACCTGCGCCGACGAACCCGTGTCTACCATCGCCCTGCGGTCCAAATGCGGAGTGTCAAGTGAGGGGCGAGAGTCCAGCGTGTTCTTGTATCGAAAATTACGTCGGTTTGCCACCGAATTGCAGGCCGGAGTGTACTATCAATCCCGAGTGTCCGCCGCAGTTGGCGTGTTTGCAACAAAAGTGTCGCGATCCGTGTGTCGGTCTATGCGGTTTGAACGCTCAGTGCTCGGTAGTGAATCACCATGCGGTTTGTGCGTGCATCGCCGGAAACACCGGAAATCCATTCAGCGCTTGCGAGCGAGCACCAGAGGGTGAGTACGCGCCGCTGTATGTTTTATTCTTATTTACAATCCTTCCCGCAAATGTCGCCGATTGCATGTGGGCGTAGCAGGTAAGTGCTTTTGATCCTCATCATGTATAATGTGACTAATGGTAATAAAAAATCAAGACGGTAACTCGAGAATTTTTTATCAACCAAGTTATTCATAAATATTTTTATCAGCTGTTGAAGATGTTGCAATTTGTAACTATTGAGAGATTTTTCAATATGTATGTATTACATTAAATATGATTTACAGAATATTTGACGAAGGATAAGGTTTGAAATTGTTTGATATGAGTACCACCGTCCTGTTCCATTATTATTAGACACTTATTGTATGCTTACATAGTTCTAAAAGCGGAATTAGAAATATGTTTTAACAGGAATTATCGTATAAGATTAATGCGAGAATATGCGTGCGACAGCAGCACAGTCGCAAAAAAGTTACTTAACAAGAAGATGACAATAAGTTACGTGTGGTGGCGGGGCCTATAGATATTAGGCTCTAATCGCACTTATCCTTGATTAAAAGTCAATAACATATAATAATAAAATACATGTATTACGTGTCCCGAGTCCCTGCGATTAATAGGAGAAACAATGCGGCACGCATTTATCCCTTGCCTGAGCGTACTGACCCAAAACCTGCAGGATAACAATAACGATAAGTAATTGTGGAAAAAATGGTGGCGGGGCCTATATATCCATATGGGCTCTTGACTGCACTCACTCCTAATAGGCACTAAAAAAGCGATGAAATATCACAATCCCTGCGATTAATTATCGAAAGGTTTACTGCACGCACACTGACCTGTGTCAAAGCGAATTAAAGACCCACTCACGAGCACTTTGGCCCTTGACATATGCTGTGAACCCCAAGAATTATGCTGCACATATCATTCTCGAAAACATAAAAAAATGCTATTACAAAGAACGCAATTTCCGAAAAAACTAGAAAAATAATTTAACAAACTTGACACTAAATTACCGCCTATTATAATATGGAGCCCAAAGATAACTATCCCTGAAAAAAAAATAATACAATAAATTGCACAGACCCTAACACACTTTTATGGCCGACCATTGTGTCCCACACCTTGTAATTAACTCGATTAATTGATGCGATTAAAAATCAAACACGATGCTGATGAAATAGGTTGCCTACTAAAACTGACAGATATAAAATATTTGTCACCGATGATAACTCATCATTAGAACCATGCAAAGCTACATTACGTCGCACTGGCATACGAAGCTTATTGCTTATTAGGAATTCGATTTAATTGAAAGAGCGAAGCGAGAATAGAGTGAAAGTGAGAGAAAGAGAGAGAAGATGAAAGCCAAAGAAACCCTTACCTCAACACCAGCTTTGAAATAGAATGCGTTGCATGTCTTTTTTTAAGTTTAAGTAAAATTTCTTCTCCTTCTCTATCAGATACGCCCCTAGATATTAGAAAACCATGCGAGCCTTCCCCTTGCGGTCTCAATGCCATCTGCCGCGAAAACAATGGCGTTGGCTCGTGCACCTGTCTACCGGATTATCTAGGTGATCCCTATGAAGAATGCAGGCCCGAATGCACGCAAAATTCTGACTGTCTAACAAGAACGGCGTGCGTAAGTTTGAAATGCAGAGATCCTTGCCCAGGAACTTGCGGAGTGAATGCCCAATGTCAATCAGTTAATCATCTGCCAATCTGTTCTTGCATTCCCGGCTATACTGGCAATCCGTTTACGCACTGTTCCCCAATAATTGAAGACAGTAAGCTTTATTTCTATATCAGATATTTTATTATAAAAATTTCGTTCCAAATATTAGTTATAGAATGTTTGAGAATAATGTAAAATTATAATTATATTGGAGAAATTTAAATCAACTATTTTAAATTTTAATTAAAAGAAATTTTTAATATGTTATATTACATAACACAAAATTTCATATTACAATTACGTTATAATTATTTCTTATGTAAAGTAAGAAATAATATTTTAAATATATTTTAATAATTAATTATTGACAAAACATATATATTTATATTTAGAGATATTTTAAATAATAATGTTTATATCATTATCAGTTTTTAATATAAATCAGAATTTTATTTTATTTATAGAAGGGCATTTTCTTTCTATTCATAATTTCTGATTTATATATTATTAATATATAAACATATATGTATAAACATTAATATATTGAAAATCTTTCTAAATATAATTATTTTAATTAAAGCCATATTTACATTAATAAAATTAATATCTAAAATTGATTTCTAAAATGATTTTTAAAATTGATATCTAAAATAGCCCGTAGAATAATTTTTACGTGTACACTTTTCTCCACGCAGTCTTGCCAGAAACAAATCCGTGCAGCCCATCTCCCTGTGGACCAAATAGTAAGTGTCGAGATGTAAACGGCGTTGCCGTTTGTTCCTGTCTTCCGAATTTTATCGGCAGCCCCCCCAACTGTCGTGCCGAATGCGTGATAAACAGCCAATGTTCTCCGGATCTTGCTTGCGTCAATCAGAAATGTACATCGCCCTGCCCGGACCCGTGTGGAATAAACACCCAGTGCAAAGTAATCAATCACAGCCCGATCTGCGTCTGCAATCTCGGTTATACCGGGGATCCTTTTATGAGATGTTTCCCTGCCCCACGTAAGAACTTTTCTTCTTTCATCATCATCAGCTTTGCTCATTCATACTGTGAATCATAGTCATCCTTAAATTTTTCACAACTATATTTAACTCAATCACGACTTTATTCCAAAATTGATTTATATTATTGTAAGACCGTTATTTCCTCGATTCAATTTGTTACATATTGTATGTAACATATGCAATATCATATCAATAATTACAACCTTGTTTGTTTCTATTTTATATTGCATATATAATTATATATCGTGCGATATAATTATCATTAATCATAACTCTTTCATAAACGCAAATTAATTCATTGCTGAGATCGAGATCTCTGGGACAAACGGCGCGTTTGTTACGCCGCTTTTATTATTGAATTTCAGAACAGCTAGATTTTCCTGTAGCCCCCAAAGATCCCTGTCTGCCGTCTCCATGCGGCATGTACGCGGAATGCAGAAATATTGGTGGTACAGCATCGTGCTCCTGTTTGCCGACCTACAGGGGATCACCGCCGAATTGTCGTCCCGAATGTCGCGTAAATTCCGAATGCCCGATGAATCTCGCCTGCAACAATGAGAAATGCAGGGATCCCTGTTTAGGCTCTTGCGGCATCACTTCTTTGTGTACAGTCTATAATCACGTACCCGTCTGCACTTGTCCCGAAGGATACACCGGTGATCCATTCAGTAATTGTTATCCCCGACCGATTACAAGTAAGAAGCTCTTCAAAATTGCAAAAGATTTGCCTCGAAGAAAAATCTCGCGAATTATAACGCGTACATTTCTTGAAATTTTTTGCGTATATAAATTTATCTTTGGATGTTAAAGATTATATGAAAGTTTAATTTATAATTTACTTGAATTTCTTTTTTATCGTGTCTGTTTTTAATTTAAAAAAATTTTTTGCGATCATTATTTAAATTTATTATTATTATTAAAATATTATTAATCAATAAAAGGGGGCTTTAAGAGCCAAATGCAAGACTAAAAAACTTTATCGTTGTTGAAAATATTTGAATTTCTTTTAATAATAATAAATTAATAATAATAATGTTTTATAATAAAGGCTAAGGTTCTCAATTCAGAAATAAATTAATCAATAAAAGGGAGCTTTAAAAATCAAACGCAAGATATAGGGGCGTAAATAAAAACTATGTTTAAGGAAAATAAATTCAAATTTATTCAGCCGTTTCAGTCCTTCTTCGGACCATTCTTATACAAAAATAATAAATGAACAGTGTGATCAGTTTCAAATGTAGAATAGCATGCAACTCAAATGCACTCTCAAATATAACGCCATAACGGCGAGATTAAAAAATACAAAGAAGCCGAAAGGAAACCCTTCACAAACACAAGTATGCGAGATAATGCGCAAGCAACCGTCTCTCACCGAGTCAACCGCACAAGTGAAAACCACAAGGTCAGAAACTGTTTATCAAGCGTCAATAATGAAACACGACTCTTATAAGAGAGGGAAAGTATGGATTAAATAAAGGACGAAAACTCTCAAAGAGGCATATTTTCCACAATCGATATGTATGCCTGATGTAAACTCTGTATCTTCTTGACGGTTCAAATCGTTCTTCTGACGCCTAATAAACAACATTTCCGACACAGGTCTCTTTTTCAAATAGGGTTCCGCATCCAAGATTTCAACATTATCCCCGTCGAATTCATGATTAAATATCATGATTAAAAATAATCATGAATTTGACTGGGCTAATGATGAAATCTTGCAGCTTTATTTAGAAAAGAGACTTGAACCGTCAAGAAGATACAGAATTTTTATATCAAGCATACATATCGATTGTGGAAAACGTGCCTCAAGTTTGAAAGTTTCCTTCATTTAATCCATACTTTCCCTCTCTTATGAGAGTCGTGGTTTATTATTGATGCCTGGTAAACAGTTTCTGATCTTGTGGTCTTCACTTGTGCGTTTGACTCGCATACTTGTATTTGTGATGGGTCTCCTTTCGGCTCCTTTGTATTTTTTAATCTCGCTATTATAGCGTTACATTTGGAAGTGCATTTGAGTTGTATGCATTTCTACATTTTAAACTGATCACACTGTTCATTTATTATTTTTGTATCGCTGAGGATGGTCCGAAGAAGGATCGAAACGTCTAAATAAATTTGAATTTATTTTCTTTAAACATTGTTTTTATATACACTTCTACATCTTGCGTTTGGTTCTTAAAGTCTCCTTTTATTGATTAATTTATTTCAGAATTGAAATCCTATTAGGTTTTATTTAAAAATATTATTATTCATTATTATTATTATTAATTTATTATTATTAAAAGAAATTCAAATGTTTTTAACAACGGTAAAGTTTTCTAGACATTTTTATGTTATTTCGTTATATCTCTGAATCAAATATGAATATAATGTTGATTCAATATTACTAGAATTGTATGGAGAGAAATTAACGCGCTATACTTTGTGTGATTTCGTTTCGGGCTATTATATTTAGTTTCCAAATTCTTTTTCTTTTATAGCAGCACCAGTAATTATCGATCCTTGCGATTTGAATCCTTGTGGTCCGAACGCACGATGTAACAACGGTATCTGTACGTGTCTACCCGAATATCAGGGTGATCCTTACGTAGGTTGCCGTCCCGAGTGTGTCACGAATACCGATTGCGCCCTCGATCGTGCATGCATTCGCAACAAATGCATGGATCCCTGTCCGGGTACATGTGGTCAAAATGCATTATGCTCCGTGTACAATCACGTACCTATGTGCACCTGTCCCGCCGGAATGGCCGGCAATGCCTTTGTTCAATGTTCCACTCTCGCAGGTACAAATAATTAATCAATTAGCGACGAATCTATAATTTCTAAAATTCCAAAAACAAAAATATTTATTATTGATAATAATCGTACATTCAAAACTTTTTGAATAGTATTACTATTTTAAAGATATTTCTATTTTTATTATTGTTTAAACAATTTGTTAATCACGTTGCTGTTCTATTATCATCGTTATTGCATTTTTCTTACGTTACATCTTTGGGAACAAATGTGAAAAAGATTTATCACCCTCATATACAGATATTCCGAAGGGAAATCCTTGCTCACCTTCCCCCTGCGGACCCAACAGTATTTGCCGAGAAAACAACGGGCAACCGGTGTGCTCGTGTGTTGCCGGATTTCTTGGCGTCCCGCCAGCATGCAGACCGGAATGCACTGTCAGTTCCGAATGTCTTCTGACAGAAGCTTGTAGCAATCAAAAGTGTATAAATCCTTGCCTCGGTGCATGTGGAATCCGAGCTACGTGTCACGTTATCAATCACAATCCTATCTGTAGTTGTGGAGAACTCACTGGAGATCCCTTCATTCGATGCATTCCACGACGTAAGAACCTGCTCTTTTTGAAACAATCACAAAATCTTAGAAATATAATTATTGTCTTAACTATCCCAATGCAAATAAGTGATATATATGAATTTAAAAAAAATATTTTACTGATATTTTAAATTTATTCAAAGCAAGATCGATTTTATTAATTTATGAAATATTCCATTGAAATTTAAAAGAACATTTTTGTTTTGTTGTACATTTAATCTAATATTTTGATTCGTATGCTTCGATTGAAACATTCATTTATTTAGCTTTGATATTAACAATTTTCCTTTTTCAATTAGCACCCGAACCTGTTCTACAAACAAACCCCTGTGTGCCATCTCCTTGTGGAGCGAACGCCGAGTGTCAAGTGGTAGGCGATGCTCCTTCATGCTCGTGTTTACCCGAATTTTTAGGATCACCACCTTATTGTAGACCGGAATGCATTAGCAACAGTGAATGTCCCTCACATTTGGCATGTGTTAATAAGAAATGCAGGAACCCTTGTGAAGGTTCATGTGGAACTAATGCCGAATGTCGCGTGGTGAGTCACACACCCATGTGCGTTTGCCCTAGTGACTTTACCGGCGATCCATTCACCCAGTGTACAATAAAACCACGTAAGCATCGACTTTCAAATTTAATTTTTCGTAAGCAAAATTACTAAAATTATACATACAAATTTAAAACAAAAAAATTCTATAATTAATGTTTAACTTTTAATTAATCATAAAACACATTATTGAGATTTTTCAGCATGTTGTAAATTTACTTTTTCTAATTTTTGTCGAAAAATTATCGTTCAAAATTGATTTTGTTCAAAATGTTCCTTTATATCCTTATACTATTTTCAGCCACAACTCTTTCATTGTCGCCTTGTAAACCATCACCTTGTGGCTTTAACGCCATTTGTAAGGAACAGTATGGTGTTGGATCCTGTTCTTGCTTACCAGATTATGTCGGCAATCCCTACGACGGATGTCGACCGGAATGCGTTGTCGATACAGATTGCATATCCACTCTTGCTTGTATACAATCGAAATGCAAAGATCCGTGTCTTGGTGTCTGTGGACAATTTGCCGAATGTCAAGTTATTAATCATCGACCCTCTTGCACATGTATTGCCGGTTACAGCGGCAATCCCTTCCAATATTGCAATATAATTCGCGATATTGGTACGAATATTTTCTTACATATTGATATCTTGAACTTTACACACATTTATTTTGATCTTTCTTTTTATATTCTTATTATATCTAATTTAAATTTTTCATTCCATACATATTGGTCGAATCGCAAAATTTATTATATATCTTAATATAATTTTGTAACTACTTACTTTTTATTTTTATTCTAAAATGTATTTTTTTTAAACGTATTATAAAATTAGATTATCTTCTTTTTATATTATTATTCGATAATCTTTCCTCGTGCAATCTAAAAAACTTTGAAAGATACATATGTCTATTATTTTAGTTGAGACTCCGAGAGATGTTTGCAATCCATCGCCTTGCGGGCCCAATAGCCAATGTCGTGTTAATAACAATCAAGCCGTCTGTTCTTGCCTTCGAAATTTCATCGGTAGTCCACCCGCATGCCGTCCTGAATGCGTGACAAGTTCGGATTGTCCGCTCGCACTTGCTTGCGTGAATCAAAAATGTCAAGATCCCTGCCCTGGATCTTGCGGTAGCAATGCAAATTGCAGGGTCATCAAACATAATCCAATTTGTTCTTGCAAGAGCGGCTATACCGGAGACCCATTTACCGTTTGTTTCCAAACACCTGGTATGAACTTTAACTTTTGTCTAATATTGTTTTTTTCAATCAATAATTTAAATTCGTTTCTCGATATAACATTCATTTTGAAAATACTTTGAAAATTATTTATATAACTATTCAATTAATTTTCCCCAAATCGGGAAAATGCATAATGACATTTGTCGATGATAAACTAAATTTCTGACACAATAAAAAATATTTTTGTCTTCACTCGCGATTTAAGACGAATGTTGCATCGAAATATCAAAGTACATAATACACAATTAATTTAAATTTTAAAACCATCATAATTGCAGTGAATCCGCCCATTGTAAATGACATTGTGAGAGATCCATGCACCCCGTCGCCTTGTGGCGCATTTTCTGAATGTCGCGATATAGGAGGAGTGCCATCGTGTTCTTGTTTGCCAACGTATAGAGGCAGCCCTCCAAATTGTAAACCAGAATGTACAATCAACGCGGAATGTCCGTCCAATATGGCTTGCATGCGACAAAAGTGTAGGGATCCCTGTCCAGGTTTATGCGGCATAATGGCTGAATGTAGCGTCGTGAATCACGTGCCAATTTGTTCATGTTTAGCCGATTATACCGGCGATCCTTTCGTTCAGTGTTCCATAAATTCATGTAAGATTCTCTTACGAATACTATATAATTTTAATTTTAATTTTTTTAATCATATATGTTAACATATCTTGATCCTTTTTTCACGCGATTATTATAGTTCCTACTCAATTGTCTAAACCGGACCCATGCACACCTTCGCCTTGCGGACCTAATACGCAGTGTAACGGAGGAATTTGCACTTGCATAATAGAATATTTCGGAGATCCGTACAGCGGTTGTCGCCCACAATGCGTATTGAACAACGATTGCCCGAACACGCAGGCATGCGTACGAAATAAATGCGTGGATCCTTGTCCAGGTGTTTGTGGCCAAAATGCCGTGTGCAATGTATACAATCATGTTCCCATGTGTACTTGTCTCGCAGGAATGATTGGAAATGCTTTTGTCTTGTGCTCTCCCGTTCCAGGTATTTAAAAAAAAAATTCTCAATATATAATATATAAAGCAATATTGCTATATCAAAATATTGATCATCTTTTATGAAAATATTTATATTTTTAATATCAAATTTTTGTCTTCTATAATTTTTACTCTAATTAAAATCTTTTCTCATCGTATATTATAGCACCCTCCGTTAGCAATCCATGTAGTCCGTCTCCATGCGGTCCGAACAGTCAATGCAGACAAAATAACATGCAGGCCGTATGTAGTTGCATAAACGGATTTATCGGAGCACCTCCGACTTGCAGGCCCGAATGTGTAATCAGTTCAGATTGTCCGAAGAACGAGGCGTGTACCAATCAAAAGTGTCGGGATCCTTGTCCAGGAAGTTGCGGACGCAATACAATTTGCAATGTCATTAATCATAATCCCGTTTGTGTCTGTCGTCCTGGAATGACCGGAGATCCGTTTATTAATTGTTACCCACTTCGTAAGAAATATTCTTTCAAAGATATATTTTCGAATATCAATCATTTTTCGAATTTTCTTTTCCGCAATCGATATTTTATTTATTTCGAGCATCAATATAATATAATTTCAATATCATGTCCCGCAGTATAATTTATTAACAATTTATTAATTGCTATCTTTAAAGCTGAAGAGCCATTACCCGTGCTTAATCCATGTCAACCGTCACCCTGTGGACCAAACGCGCACTGTCAAGTAATCAATGATCAATCGTCTTGCTCGTGCTTGCAAGAATTTATTGGCTCACCCCCGAATTGTCGGTACGAATGTATCAGTAATAGCGAATGCTCGAATAAAATGGCCTGCATCAACCAAAAATGTCGCGATCCATGTGTCAATGCATGCGGAATCAATGCTGTTTGCAACGTTGTTAGCCACACGCCGATGTGCGCGTGTACATCCGGTTATACCGGCGATCCATTCACGCAGTGCTCCCCCGAACGATGTAAGAGAATTAATGAATTTTTCCAACTATAATATTTTTAAAAATCAAACATCTTTATTTTTCCTCCTTATTAATTTATCAACTTTTTTAGACGATATATGTAAAAAAAAGAAATTGTTAGCATTAAATTATTATTAAAAATTTGAAAATCATAATTCTTTATTAGCTACTTTTACAGATAAATCTATAATCTTTCTATTTGCTTTTACATATTTTAGTTGATATACAGCCTAGCACAACCACACCGTGCACACCATCTCCGTGTGGTGCGAATGCAATATGCAGAGTTTCGCAAAACGCCGGTTCTTGCTCATGTTCCCCCGATTATGTGGGTAATCCCTATGAAGGATGCCGACCTGAATGCACACTGAATTCTGACTGTCCTTCCAATCAAGCATGTATTGGTCTAAAATGCAAAGATCCGTGTCCAGGAACGTGTGGCCAGAACGCACAGTGTTATGTCATTAATCATACACCTACTTGCACCTGTTTCGAACGATTTACAGGAAATCCATTTATATACTGCAATCTTATCTCCGAAGCCCGTAAGAGATTTATGTAAATTAATCGTCGCGTTTTAGAGACGATTATCTACAGCTAATACTGATTTTCTTACAGCGGTTGTATCAGATAACGTTGATCCCTGTCAACCATCTCCTTGTGGACCATACAGTCAATGTAAACCAAATAATGGTCAAGCTGTTTGCTCTTGCCTTTCAAATTATATCGGCGCACCACCCGGTTGTAGACCCGAATGTACAGTTAGCACAGAGTGCGCGACAAATCGCGCCTGCGAAAATAACAAGTGCATCGATCCTTGTCTAAACTCTTGTGGTCAGGGAACGACATGTAGAGTCGTGAATCATAGCCCAATATGCATGTGTAAATCCGGGTTCAGCGGTGATCCTTTCACACGCTGCACATTTATACCACGTAAGCGGCGCAAATTTTTACTTTAGACATAATATTTATTTATTTATATTTTTAAGAAAATATCAATATCTTGCCATTTCTTAGATATAACTGTCTTTGTAATATAAATACTGTCTTTTATTTTGACTTCAAGTTTAATTAATGGCAAGAGAGATTATAGTTTTTGAAAACTTTAAAATATTAATAATAAAGACTAAAATATTAATTACATTTTTGCTTAAAAAAATAGTCGTATAATTAAATATTATTTAAAAAAATTTTTTTAATAGTTTGATCTCAAAATTTTGTGCTTTAAATTTTAGCTACTCCATTACCAAGTCTGCCCTCGGACCCTTGCATACCCTCTCCGTGCGGACCCAATTCGCAATGTCGCAATGTCAATGGTTATCCATCCTGTTCTTGTATGAATAATTATATTGGTACACCGCCAAACTGTCGTCCTGAATGCATCATTCCCGCTGATTGCCCGAGTAATCAGGCTTGTATTCACGAAAAATGCCAAGATCCTTGTCCAGGTTCTTGCGGTTTGAATGCCGATTGTGTCGTTCACAATCACATTCCAATCTGTAGATGTATAGAGAGTTATACTGGTGATCCATTTATCGGTTGTCAACCTATACCAATCAGTAAGTTACTCTTTCGCTTAATTGATTATAAAATGTTTATTTATTTTTACTACACGCACGTGATTTAAACTAATAATATTACTATGATGTAGACGATGTACAAGTGCAGACTGATCCATGCAGTAAATCACCCTGTGGGCCAAATGCTCGATGTAACAACGGTATTTGTACTTGTTTACCTGAATATTTCGGCGATCCATACTTTGAATGCCGACCAGAATGTGTATTCAGTGCTGATTGTTCGGCCGATAGAGCGTGCATACGAAATAAATGCGTAGATCCCTGTCCAGGTACTTGTGGACAAAACAGTTTATGCAACGTTATAAATCACACACCGATGTGTAGTTGCCCTCCCGGTACCACCGGAAATGCGTTCATCTCTTGCGTTGTAATGAAAGGTACGATATTTAGGACGAAAAAAATATCCGATTTATATATACGCTCGAAGATACAAGTTAATAGTATTACTTTTTCGCGTAGTTCCATCCGTGACAAGACCGTGCAGTCCGAATCCCTGCGGCCCGAACAGCATATGTCGTGAATTAAATGAACAGGCTGTGTGCACGTGCGCGCCGGAATTCCTCGGATCACCGCCCCTCTGCCGACCCGAGTGTACTCTCAGCTCCGATTGTCGGCCAAACGAAGCTTGTACCAATCAGAAATGCAAAGATCCTTGCCCCGGTACATGCGGCATTCAAGCGAGATGCGTAGTCATCAACCATAATCCTGTTTGCTCGTGTCCCGAACGTTACACAGGCGATCCATTCGTCAGATGCGATGTCATGAGTAAATACAATATAAAGTTGATATTCAAGTGTAAATCCGCCCCAGCCACCTACTAAAACAGAAACGTATTGTTACTCTAGAGCCAGTAGCGCCTGCGATAAACCCTTGTCAACCTTCGCCCTGCGGTCCGTACGCTCAGTGCCAAGTCATTAACGATCTACCGTCCTGTTCGTGCCTGCCCGAGTACAGAGGCTCGCCTCCGTATTGCCAACCTGAATGCATCTCTAATCCCGAATGTCCTGGTCATCAGAGTTGCGTGCGACAAAAGTGCATAGATCCCTGCCCAGGTCTATGTGGAGAGAATGCGGAATGTCATGTGGTGCAACACGTACCTCATTGCGTCTGTTCTTACGGTCTCACCGGAGACCCGTACACGCGTTGCACGGTGATACCTCGTAAGAGAACCTTTCAGCAGACTATAGTCGATCATACATTTCTTTTTGCGCGACGTTACTTAATCCTTTCTGCCCTTTTGCCCTGTTTTAGCATACGAACAAGAACTGGAACCAGAACCGTCGCCCTGTGCAAACTTCGATTGCGGCACGAACGCGATATGTAGAGAACGAGACGGCATAGCAATCTGTCAGTGTATTTCTAATTACGCTGGCAATCCGTATTTAGCATGTCGACCCGAATGCGTTATCAATCCCGACTGTTCATCCAACTTGATGTGCGTAAGAAACAAGTGCGTCAGTCCCTGTGCTGGCGTGTGCGGCCAAAATGCCGAATGCTCGGTTGTCAATCATCAACCGATGTGTACATGTCTCCCCGGATATACTGGAGATCCCTTTGTTTCTTGTTTCATAGATAGTAAGTGTCATCAATCTCACACAGCTCTAATTTTAACAAAAACCTACGATAGCTGTCTTGAATATTGTAATATTTTTATTAATTTTCTCAAGTTCTGTTATCTAATACATATTAAAATTTAAATGTGAGACTTTCTTTACTTGACGTTATTAATCAATATTTTTTATTTCATACAAAATTTTAGTTTTATATATATATAGTATTTGTGAGAAAAAGAAAATTGTATATGTAAGAGTTTCTGAAATTTTTCTAAAATATTTTATACGATATTTAAAACTCGCAATATTATATTATAGTTTTCAGAAAAATATTTTTTACTTTTACATATTTTATATTATGTTACTGATAAAATCTTTATACATAATTTATTTATTTTATCAAATGTATACGATATTTATTAATCATAATTAATTGTTGATAATTTTATAAAATATAATTATAAATCAATAGAATTGCTCATATAAACATTTTTTTTTTAATTTGATGTGAAGATGTGTATACATATACATATACACACTCTTATTTGAATATCATATTAATTTTTGGAATTTTTCCCAGAAATAATCTCAGATCAGAACGTTTGTGCCCCATCACCCTGCGGACCCAACAGCAAATGCAAAGAAGTATCTGGACAGGCAGTTTGTTCATGCCTGCCGACGTACGTTGGAACTCCACCTGCGTGTAGACCCGAATGTGTCGCTAGCTCAGAATGTCCCCCACAATTAGCGTGCAAAGACTACAAATGCGTGAATCCCTGTCCAAGTCCATGCGGACTCAATACCGATTGCATGGTCGTTAATCACAGCCCCATCTGCAGTTGCATGCATGGTTACAGCGGAGATCCCTTCACCATATGCACGTTAATTCCACGTAAGACCATCAAATGCATAAAGAATTATATTTCTTAACCCGATCAAATATTATCTATCCTCTGTGTGTCATATGACAATTCGTCGTCAACTGTAACCCCGAATATCTTTCAGCTGTAACATCACCGATAATAGAAAAAAATCCATGCGTGCCGTCCCCGTGCGGTAGTTTCTCTCAGTGCAAGAATATCGGTGGTTTTCCCGCGTGTACCTGCTTGGAAAATTACATAGGTCAGCCGCCCAATTGCCGACCCGAGTGTATTATAAATTCAGAGTGTCCAAGTGATAAAGCCTGCATCAACATGAAGTGCGTGGATCCATGTCCCGGCTCCTGCGGCACCAATGCCCTATGTTCAGTCATTAATCACGTTCCCACGTGCAGATGTCCCGAAGGATATACAGGAAATACGTTTATTATGTGCGAGATTATAATGACACGTAAGCTAACACGAGCCATCCAATATGCCACCTATCTTGATACTCGAAGCATAATTTGAATTTGTTTAATTCCTTGTATCTCGTCAGTATATCGATTATATATTTTACAGCGATTGCACCTCCAGTCGAAGATGCCTGCGTTCCTTCACCCTGTGGTCCTAACGCGGAATGCTCAAACAGTATTTGTAATTGTATACCGGAATTCCGAGGAGATCCATATGTAGGTTGCCGTCCGGAATGTGTCTTAAATGCCGACTGTCCTCGTGATAGAGCGTGTATGCGTAATAAGTGTCTGGACCCGTGCCCCGGAGCTTGCGCCCTTAATGCATTATGCACGGTGATCGGTCACGTTCCCATGTGCAGTTGTCCTGGAAATATGACTGGCAATGCATTTAGTCAATGCACGCCTTTACAAGGTACATGAAGGTCCCGCAAAGTGATAAAACTTGCTTTCAGATTCACTGCTGCGAAATTACGCGAAGCACTCTTTTGTGAATGATTCTCGGAGATTCATGCCCGTTATTTTTATGTATCAGATATGCCACCCACTAATCCATGCGTTCCTTCGCCCTGTGGACCGAACAGCGAATGTCGCGTTATAAACAATCAAGCGGTCTGCTCCTGTGTAAGAGGATATTTAGGTAGTCCTCCGACCTGCAGACCTGAATGTATAGTCAGCACGGATTGTCCGCAGAATGAGGCTTGTAGCAATCAAAAGTGTACAAACCCTTGTCCAGGAAGTTGCGGATTAAATGCCTTGTGTCACGTAGTGAATCACAATCCGATTTGCGTTTGTCCTCCTCTTCAAACTGGTGATCCTTTCGTTAGATGTTACCAAGCACGTAAGTACGCTCAAATTACGTCCATGTTTACGGTCAATGTAATCCCATGAAATTTTTAAGGAAACTTTCGCTTTCTTCCTCTTTTTTTTTGTAAATCAAATTTTGCAATTTTTAGCTCAAGAGTTACCGTTACCTCCCTCGCCATGTAAACCAAATCCGTGCGGTCCGAATTCGCACTGTCAAGCGCGCGATGACAGATCTGAATGCACGTGTTTACCCGGTTTCGTCGGCAATCCGCCTAATTGTAGAGCAGAGTGCGTCAGTAATAGCGAGTGCGCTAATCATTTGGCATGTATCAATCAAAAATGTCAGAATCCGTGCATTGGTTCTTGTGGTGCGAACGCTAATTGTCACGTTGTTAGTCATACCCCGATGTGTTCTTGCGTGGACGGTTTCACCGGTGATCCATTTACGCAATGCGTTTTTAAAGAACGTAAGTACTATTTGAGAATTAAAACTGATACAATTTCGGCGATTTGTCAAATTTTCGATGTTGTAGATATACAAGAACATACTTTATATCAATTATATGAATAAACATAAAGGCATCTTTTGTGTCCACAATATTGAAATCAGATTGAAATCGTCGAAATAATATCGATTTTGATATCCGCTTTCTAGGATTGGGAAAGTTACTTTAAATAGCTCGTTATCGTTACTTAAAAAATAACGATTCAATTATAATTTCCATTACTTTTGATGCTAATGCAAGGCCAAGTTATATATAAAACTTAATTTCGATATTAATATTATTATCAATATAAAGTGTATAATAATTTGAATATATATATATATATATATATATATATATATATATATATATATATATATTGAATATATATTATATCTTCAAAAAACTTATTTTAAAAAGTTACAAAAAATTTTGTTTCCTTAAGATTTTCAAATTTTATAAATAGAAAAGGGCATTTTTTAGATTTTTTTTTTTAATAGATTCAATATAGTCAAACTCATCTTTTTTACCTTTAACTTTAGGCAATTTATCATATTTAATTTTAAGCAATTTCAAAATTTTGATATATAATATGCCAATTAAATCAAACTCGTTTTTAACACGCGCGCGCGCGCACAAAAGTTTATAAAAATTACATCTAATTTAAAAATCGTTAAATTTTATCTCGAAATTGTTAAAAAAATTTTTTACTCTGCATTTGCTTGTAAATCATACCGCGAAGATTTTGAAAAGTAACGACAACTGTTAAATTCATTACTGGTAACAAAGTTATTTTTCTCGTCACAGACGAAATTCATAGCAATGTTGCAAGTAATGCAATTTTTTCTCAATCCTACGGATTTATATGGAAACATATTTCTTTCTTTCATTACGAATTCCATTGTTCATTGATGTCATCTTTTAGCCACACCATTGTCATCCACACCGGTTGATCCCTGTACCCCCTCTCCTTGCGGTTCCAATGCAGTATGCAAGGAATTCAACGGTGCCGGTTCGTGTTCATGCTTGTCGAATTACATTGGTAACCCATATGAAGGATGTAGACCGGAATGCGTCCTGAATTCGGATTGTCCTGCCAATCTGGCTTGCATAAATACGAAATGTAGAGATCCGTGTCCGGGATCGTGCGGACGCAACGCATTGTGTCAAGTAATCAACCACTTGCCGGTGTGCAATTGTTATCCCAGATACACCGGCAATGCTTTCTTATATTGCAGCCCGATAGAAATAGGTGCGATATACTGAAATTAAATATACTCATTATTTGTCGCATATAAGTTTTTTATCAATTATGAAAAAAATATTTATTTGATTGAAAAATGTACTATTTTTAGAAGCGGACCATGTTGTTAGTAATCCCTGCGAACCATCACCTTGTGGACCTAATAGCTTGTGTCGCGTGCTGGATAGTACGAGCGTCTGCACTTGCTTACCCGCCTTCTTGGGCAGCCCACCAAATTGTCGCCCCGAGTGCACCGTTAGTGCCGAATGCGCCTTCAATCTGGCGTGCATCTCGAATAAATGTAGCGATCCCTGCCGCGGTTCTAGATTGTGCGGTTCTAATGCGAGATGTGAAACGATCAATCATAATCCCATATGTTCGTGCCCGCTTGGTTTTACTGGCGATCCATTTATCGCCTGCTTTGAAATGCCACGTAAGGAATCATTGTGATCAAGCATAAATTAAATAGATTAAATTATTTATTTTTAAGAAATTGCGAAATCCTTTTTTTTAAATTTTTATTCCAATATATTGTTTCCAAAATTTTTTTCTTGCTCTTATAAATATTAATAATTTTTTTTTATTTGTTTTAATTAGAAAAAATACGTTAAAATTTTATCGATGGCATTTGCTTGCGAATAAAAATGATAACAGACGCATTTTAATCTCCGTAGCTAAAGATGAAGAGATACGTCCACTTGTGAATCCTTGCGCGCCTTCACCATGCGGACCTTTCTCGGAATGCCGTGATATTCGCGATCAAGCATCGTGCGCTTGTTTATCGACATATATAGGAACACCACCCAATTGCAGGCCTGAATGTACAATTAATTCAGAATGTTCGACTAATCAGGCATGTATACAGAGAAAGTGTCGAAATCCTTGCGATGGAGTGTGTGGTGTAGAAGCAATTTGTAGCGTTCATCGTCACACACCCGTATGTTCTTGCCATCCTGGATTTACCGGAGATCCTTTCGTAATGTGTAGACCAATTCCCGAGGAAGGTAAGATTTAATGTCTGTAAAAAAATATTAATTAATTTGGGATATTAACTATATATTCGGTAATTTGAAAAATATGTACTTGGCTTCATCACAAATTAAATGCTAAAATTCGTGTTCCTTAGACACCACAACACTCGTACCAACGGATCCGTGCTTAAATTGCGGCGCAAATACACAATGCTTTAACGGTGTGTGTTCTTGCCTCCCCGAGTATCAAGGAGATCCATACTTTGGATGTCGTCCGGAATGTATTTTGAATTCCGATTGTCCGAGAGATAGGGCTTGCATTAAGAACAAGTGTCGAGATCCGTGCGATCTAGGAATCTGCGGTTTCAATGCCTTGTGCTCCGTCGGAAATCACATACCGATCTGCACTTGCGCGCCGAGAATGTCCGGCAACGCCTTCATAATGTGTTCCCCTATAGACGGTACTCATTCAATTAATTTTGAAACGTGTCGATCGTTCCAAACGATCGATATCAACTTTATAATTGAATTGTTATCTTTCTCCCTTGTAATTGTCCTCTTAATATTTACATAGAATCGACAACGAAAGATCCGTGCAATCCGTCACCGTGTGGACCAAACAGTCAATGCCGAAAAGTAAAGGATCAAGCTGTCTGTTCTTGTCTCCCTGGATACTTGGACGCGCCACCCAATTGTCGAGCCGAGTGTATTATCAGCTCTGATTGTCCCGCCAATATGGCCTGCAATAATCGAAAATGCATAGACCCATGCCCTGGGACGTGCGGTATCAGAGCGCAATGTATAGTTGTCAATCATAATCCGATTTGTTCTTGTCCCTTCGAGTTGACCGGCGACCCCTTCACCCAGTGCATCCCCAAACGTGAGTAACTTAATGACGTACGATATGTATATTTGTCAGTCATAATATTATATTAATAGTCAGGATAATATTTAGGGAAACATTCTTGCATTCTTTATTTTTTCAACAGCAACAGAATCTCCAATACCGGTTAACCCTTGCGTCCCATCTCCCTGTGGAATTAACAGTAAATGTGAAGTTATAAACAACGCACATTCATGTTCCTGTTTGCCAGAGTTTATCGGCAGTCCGCCGAATTGTAGGCCAGAATGCATTAGTAATAGCGAGTGTTCCACGCAATTGGCGTGCATCAATCAGAAGTGTCGCGATCCATGTCCAGGCTCTTGCGGTATTAATTCTGATTGTCGAGTAATAAGCCATACACCTATGTGCGTTTGCCTCACTGGATTCGAAGGAGATCCATTTGTGCTATGTAATCCCAAGCAAAGTAAGTGCAAGTCGTGTATTCATGTCTAGGATGATTTAGAATTACAAGATGCGCTTCTAATTACAGATATTCCATAACTTCAATTTTTAACATTAAATGGCAATTACATTAAATTCTCTCTTGTGTCAAAAAATAAATTAAAATTAATTGAGAAAGAAAATATATATTATTGTTATTTATCTTTTTGTTATTATTTACATTTATATATATATATATATATATATATATATATATATATATTTATAATTACTGCATACATTTATATAATTTATTTTTGTTTATTTATTATGTGTGCTTTTTATATTTTTAAAATTTGTTGTGCAAAATTATTTGACAATTACTATTTTCTTAAGTTTGCTTTCTGATATCTGTGATTAGAAATATGTATTCAGTGATTCTAAAATATTTGATATGTTGATGATTTATTGCAGCAATCAATGTTATTTTAAGAGTATATCTGACATACCTGAAATTTTTATAGGCGATGTCATAAATGCCGTAAAACCAACACCTTGTATTCCGTCACCGTGCGGCTTTAATGCGATATGTCGTGAATTAAACGGTGTTGGTTCTTGCTCATGTCTATCGGATTATACAGGCAATCCATACGAAGGCTGTCGTCCCGAGTGCACAATAAATTCCGATTGTACCGCAGACCGTGCATGTATCGGATCAAAGTGTCAAAATCCTTGTCCAGGTTTTTGTGGGTACAATGCAATTTGTCAAGTAGTGAATCACGCGCCATTATGTACATGTCAACCTGGATACAGTGGCAATCCGTTTGTCTCGTGTAACAGAATTATGCAAGATACGAGTAAGTGATTTACAGACTCGCGCAGGAAATTTCTAGTTTGATCAAATCTGATAGTTTTGCGAGGAATTTATCGAAACATTTTATTTTTTAAACTAATATTCTTGCAATTAATTACAATTCAATAGCATCTGTAGAAGGTAAATTTCGCATAAAAATTAAGGAAATTATAAATTGATTAATTATTTAATTAATTTAATTATAAATTAATTATTTTTTAAATAATTTTCTACAATTATGGCATTAATTTTTTTCGGCAAATCGAAATTGTCACGTAACGTAAGATCTAATTTATAAAACTTTTTTTTAGCCGTAGAACGTGATCCGTGTAGCTATTCTCCCTGTGGACTTAACAGTCAGTGTCGTGAATTAAACGGCCAAGCAATATGCTCCTGTTTACCTACGTTTATCGGAACCCCGCCAAATTGTCGCGCGGAATGTACTGTTAGTTCCGACTGTCCCGTAAATCGTGCGTGCAAAAATCGCAAATGTGTCGATCCATGTCCCGGTATTTGTGGTATCAACGCGAGATGCGAAGTGATAAATCATAGCCCGATTTGTAGTTGTAATCAAGGTTTTACTGGCGATCCCTTCGTAACGTGCTTCCAAATGCGTAAGTACCCTTATAAAATACAAATTGCTTGTTTAATGCATTGTCTTGCGCAATATTTGATTTTAAAAATCTTTTTAAAATGTTCTCTTTTTTTAATAAACTTTTTTATATTTGGTTCACTCCCTAACAAAATAAAATATATATATATCAAGTGTTCTTTAAAGTAAGTCATGCTTTAATTAAAAGATGTAATGCAGTGTTTTGGGCGCAAAAAAAAATATAATTGAAATTATTCGTTCACAGAAATAGAAAGCGATACACCTATGACGCCACAAAATCCGTGCGTCCCATCTCCCTGTGGTCCATTTGCCGTTTGTCGCGATAGCGGCTACGCAAACGTGCCGACGTGCACGTGCTTAGAAAATTACATCGGTAGCCCTCCGAACTGTCGGCCAGAATGTACCGTGGATTCCGAATGCAGTAGTGATAGAGCATGCTTGAGACAAAAATGTCGAGATCCATGCCCAGGTTCTTGCGGTATCGGAGCGCAATGTCTCGTGGTTAATCATATGGCCGTCTGTCTTTGTCCGAAGGGTTACACCGGAGATGCATTTGTCAATTGCTTGCCAGAACCACCCCGTAAGCTTTTATCTTTGTGATGTTATTTTATAATATCATCACCCATATAATTGAAGAGAGAAAAAATGAAGAAATTAATACGTATGTTTTTTACACACTTTTATGATTATCAGGCATTGATTAAAAGTAATTTACGAAATATGTCAATTGATATAAATCAAAATATTAAAATATAAATATTCTAATAAATTTTTTGATGAAGAGATAGAATATATATTTAAACATTTCTATCTCGAGAGGGGTAATCAATTATAAAATAATATACAATGAGATGTTTTAAAACTTGAAACATTATATTTTGTGTCTTTAGCGTTCTATTTTTTAAGAAAGCATATTTATTCAAGATGCGTAATAATATTTGCAGCTGTACCACAAGATCCTTGTAATCCGTCCCCATGCGGAGCCAACGCGGTATGTCGTGACGGCACGTGTACCTGTCTGCCCGAGTATCATGGCGATCCATATGCCGCATGTCGACCCGAATGCGTGCAAAATCCAGATTGCCCGTTAGACAAGGCCTGCGTTCGTAACAAGTGCTTCGACCCGTGTATCGGAGTTTGCGGACAAAACGCAAAATGCACAGTAATAAATCACACCCCGATGTGCGCTTGTCCGGACGGAATGTCCGGCAATGCATTTGCGACATGTTACCCGGTCGTCCAAGGTAAATTCATCGATAATTGAACATTGTTATACGTATCCTGAAGATAAATATTGGCTCTCAATTTTTTTAGAAAAATCTTATATTACGTCACAAAAGATTTAATCTGTCGAAAAACATCTGTCAACGATTTCGATAATAACGCTCTTGCAGATCCCACCGTCGTCGAGAATCCCTGTAATCCGTCGCCCTGTGGTCCGAACAGTCGATGTCAGAGTTTTAATAATCAAGCAGTATGTACGTGCATACCCGGATTCATAGGAAATCCGCCCGTTTGCCGTCCCGAATGCATAGTGAATACTGATTGCGCGTTGAACGAAGCTTGCATCAACACAAAATGCGCCAATCCCTGCCTCGGTGCGTGCGGTGTTTCCGCTCGGTGCCAAGTATTGAATCACAATCCAATCTGCAGTTGTCCTCCTGTATTTACCGGCGATCCGTTCCTACGCTGCATACCAAGACGTAGGTTTTCTTTTCTTATTTGAAAAAACTTTCATGTATGCATACACACTTGTGTCGAACACCAGTAGCAACAAACTGTATTTTTATTTTAAAGCGGAGGATGTTCCAAAACCAATAAATCCATGCCAACCTTCGCCCTGCGGTCCCAATGCTCAATGTCAAGTTGTCAACGACTCACCGTCCTGTTCTTGCATGCCCGAATTTGTTGGAACACCACCAAATTGCAGGCCGGAATGTATCAGTAACAGCGAGTGTCCCAGTCAAATGGCGTGTATCAATCGCAAATGTAGAGATCCATGTCCCGGATCTTGTAATTCCTTGGCCACTTGCTATGTCGTTAATCACGTGCCGACCTGCACGTGTCGTGACGGTTATACAGGCGATCCATTTGTTCAATGCTCAATCATGCCCAGTAAGTTTGTAGCTTTTTAAAAAAAATTTTCTTTTTTAACTAGCAATGCTGATCGAATTATAACAGAATTTTTGCTTGTGTTAGATTTTGATTTATTTACTTTTATTGATGAGAATTTTATTATACTCGCGCGTGTGAAAATATTGTTTATAATCAGGAATTGATTGTTAAGGATAGAATAAAGCGTCGTATTTTTTAGGCACATTATCGGCACCGAATCAGCCTTGTCAACCATCCCCTTGCGGAACAAACGCCGTGTGTAGAGAACAAAACGGCGTCGGTTCTTGTACATGCTTGCCCGAATACATTGGAAATCCTTACCAAGGATGTCGTCCCGAGTGTACTATTTCCTCAGATTGTCCCGCGCATTTAGCTTGTATCGGCTCCAAGTGTCAGAATCCATGTCCTGGTTCGTGTGGTGTCAATACCAATTGTCAAGTTGTCAACAATATCCCTGCCTGCACTTGCATTCCAGGCTACACTGGCAATCCATATATAAATTGCATTTATCAGACCCTTGACAGTAAGTACCGTTTAAAAGCGCGTAGTATTATAGAGCGTAAATGTGATCAACATTTTAAATGTAACATTACATTATTATAGTTTCGGATGAAAAGCGTGAGCCGTGCAAACCTTCCCCTTGCGGCCCCAACAGTCAATGCATCAATAATAATGATCAAGCTGTCTGCTCCTGTTTGCCCGAATTTATCGGAACTCCGCCGAATTGCAGACCGGAGTGCTTAGTAAATTCGGAGTGCGGGTCGAACCGAGCGTGCGTGAATCAAAAATGCGTAGATCCGTGTATCGGTACTTGTGGCCGCGACGCTCAATGCAAGGTCATACATCACAGTCCAATTTGTGTGTGCGCGAACGGCTTCACGGGCGATCCATTCATCTATTGCTTTGCAATGCCAAGTATGTTTTACACAATTTAGTTCTTTTTTTATAAAATTTAGAAATAGTTAACAAAAAGAATTAATGTAATCAATTTTTAGTTTTAATCACTTCGATTTTCGCACATTTGTGGATGAAAAAAATATCAATATTTTCTCTGTATTTTTCTATAGTTCCAAAACCAGAAGATCAATATCCGAAGGACCCATGCTTGCCATCACTTTGTGGACCCAACTCCCTATGTAGAGCTATTGGTGATGCCCCGGCATGCAGTTGCATGCAGAATTACATCGGTGTTCCACCCAACTGTCGACCCGAGTGCTCGATAAATTCGGATTGTCCCGCCGATAAAGCTTGCATCAGAGAAAAGTGTAGAGATCCTTGTCCAGGCTCGTGTGGTCTCTTGGCACGTTGTTCGGTGATCAATCATACGCCATCCTGTGTCTGTCCCGAAGGATATACCGGTGATCCCTTTATCAGTTGCAACACTTTGCCTCAGATACCTCGTAAGAATTTGTTTTCCAACGATATTATTACCAAAAGAGAAATTAGTATGAGCATTTCAAATTGCTGCAATTCAATTTATATACACATTTTCAGTACCGCCCCCAGACCGATGTAACCCATCACCGTGCGGCCAGAATGCTCGATGCAACAGTGGAGTCTGCACATGCATACCCGAATATTTCGGAGATCCATACGTCGGCTGTCGACCGGAATGCGTTATTAATACCGATTGTTCCCGCGACAAGGCATGCATGCTCCACAAGTGTCGCGATCCATGCGCCGGGACATGCGGCTTTAACGCGGAATGCAACGTTATTAATCATTTGCCCATGTGTAGTTGTCCGAGAAACATGACCGGTAACGCATTCATTTCGTGCACAGCTCTTCAAGGTTCGTATGCCCCAAACGCGAATGCGATATTTTATAGCTCGACGGTTTTTAGCCTGCCAATTTTGAGCATCTCCCAACACGAATAATTGTCATTAAATAGATTCGATCATCGTGGAACATCAACCATGCAACCCATCCCCATGCGGTCCAAACAGTCACTGTCGCGTGTCGAATGGTCAAGCAATTTGCGCGTGCATTGCCGGATTTAAAGGCGCCCCGCCGTCTTGCAGACCCGAATGTCTCATAAGCGCCGACTGCGCGCGTAATAAAGCTTGCAGCAATCAAAAGTGCATCGATCCATGTCTCGGTGCGTGCGGATTAACCGCGCAATGTACCGTCGTGAATCACAATCCTATATGCAGCTGCCCGCCACCATATACGGGAGATCCGTTCGTCCAATGCATACCGCAATGTAAGAATTTCACACAAGAGATTTATGTCGTTATATAAAATTGAAATGGACCGGTAATTGTCCTGTGTAAATTGCAGTGGAAGAACCAAAGCCACCGGTAAATCCCTGTCAACCCTCACCTTGCGGCTCGAACGCAATATGTCGAGTTATCAATGACGCCCCATCATGCTCGTGCCTGCCCCAGTTTGTCGGAATCCCGCCCAGATGTAAACCAGAGTGTATCAGTAACAGTGAATGTCCCAGTCAACAGGCTTGTATTAATCAAAAGTGCCGGGATCCTTGTCCGGGATCGTGTGGCAGAAATGCGGAATGTAGAACTGTCAGTCACACCCCGATGTGCATTTGCGCCAATGATTTTACCGGCGATCCATTCATCCAATGTAATGCCCGACCAAGTAAGTTTCGAAGAAATGTAGCAGATATTACGGGATAATTTTTATGATATTCTTTGTTCGTAGAAAATTCCACGATGGAAATATTGGATATATATAATAATCGCGTTTGATACTTGTTGATAAATAATTTACGACTCTCTATTTTAGTCGATGCACCGCTTGTTCCACTAAATCCTTGCCAACCGTCCCCGTGTGGTGCGAATGCAATGTGTCGCGAGGTTCTCAATTCAGTGTCCTGCATTTGTTTACCCGATTTCTATGGAAATCCGTACGAAGGTTGTAGACCCGAGTGTGTAATCAACTCTGATTGTACGTCCAATCGAGCTTGCGTAAGAAACAAGTGTCAGAATCCGTGTCCGGGAACATGCGGGGTTAATGCCATTTGCGAAGTTATCAATCACATACCGACGTGCAGTTGTCAGCCAAGATTCACAGGAGATCCGTTCAGATATTGTGGACCTATGCAAGATACTCGTAAGTGTATAATGTCTGTCAATCACATTTACCATTATTATTTATTATGTCATTTATGCCTTTATTATCACATCGCGTGATTGATCTCACACAGCTCCGGCGCTGATAGACGACCCTTGCAACCTGTCTCCGTGCGGTCCAAATAGTCAATGTCTTAATGTAAATGGAAAAGCTAGTTGTTCGTGTCTGTCCACTTACCAAGGAACTCCTCCCGCCTGCAGAGCCGAGTGTATCGTTAGTACGGAATGCCCCATGAATCGTGCGTGTATCAATCGAAAATGCGTTGATCCATGTCCAGGTGTGTGTGGCATCAACGCCAAGTGCGACGTCTTGTCTCACAGTCCGTTCTGTAGCTGCGGATCTAATCAGATCGGAGATCCCTTCGTCAAGTGTTTCGATATGCCCTGTAAGTCTCCGGAATTGTCGCATTAACAAAACGCGTTTTATGTACGAAAGTCCTGTATTATTTCGTTTTCTTTCAGTGACGCCTGCGCCATCGATACCAGTCAATCCTTGTGTCCCGTCCCCCTGCGGTCCGTTTTCCACGTGTCGAGACAGAGGAGGCTATCCGTCTTGCACGTGCATGCCTAATTACATTGGATCACCGCCTTATTGCCGTGCCGAATGTTCGATTAACTCTGATTGCACCGGCAATAAAGCTTGTATCAGAGAAAAATGCAGAGATCCCTGTCCCGGATCATGTGGCGTTAATGCCTTGTGTACCGTGATCAATCATACCCCAGCTTGCACATGTCCTGATGGGTACACGGGCGATCCCTTCCGCAATTGTTACCTGGCGCCCATGCGTAAGAGTTTTCATTAAATTGCATTGCTTGCGTCATTATTTTTATAATAGAAAACAATTATCGTCATACACTTTTGCGTCTCCCGATATAGATATACCACCAGTAGCAACAGACCCGTGCAATCCCTCACCATGTGGACTCAATGCTGAATGCCACAACGGCATATGCAGTTGTATATCAGAGTATCATGGCGATCCATATCGAGAATGTCGACCTGAGTGCGTGCAGAATTCCGACTGTACGTACGATAAAGCTTGCGCAAATAATAAATGCATAAATCCTTGCAATGGAATTTGCGGCCAGAATGCGGAATGCGCGGTCGTCAATCACGTAGCCACATGTAGTTGCATCCAGGATTACGAAGGTGACCCGTTCACGCTCTGTAAACGTGTACAAAGTGAGTGCTTTAATCTCTCGTATTTTTTTCTCCTCCAAAGGAACCCTGTTATTAGAAAGAAACTAATTAACCCATCTTACCTCTCGATAGTGCGTGTGAAACCCTGCGAACCCTCCCCCTGCGGACCTAACAGCGTCTGTCGCGAATACGGCGACCAAGCTTCCTGTTCTTGCCTACCCGGTTACTTGGGAATCCCGCCAAGCTGCAGGCCCGAATGTCTCGTTAACACCGATTGTGAGCAGAGCAAGACTTGCGTGAATACAAGATGTCGTGATCCCTGCGAAAATGCTTGCGGATATAACGCACTATGCGTAACGCGAAATCACAATCCCATTTGCAGGTGTCCCGTTCAGCATTCCGGTGATCCGTTCGTCAATTGTTTCCCCATAAGTAAGTAACCCCCTTAGTAAGGATATTTCAGATAATACAAAGATGCCTAATAAGAGACGTTGCAAAAATGTTTAAAAGAAAGACGTTTATAATCTGTAAGAGAACGTTCAGATATTTTTGTAATGTCTTCTTCGGTCATCTTTGTCACAAATATTTCTCCCCTGATTTTTTTAAACAAATAATGAATTTCTTTTTTTTTCATTGCCAGCAACATCGGATGTAGAACCCAGCAGGGACCCATGTTACCCCTCACCATGTGGATTGAACTCGCAATGCGTGGTATCTGCCGATAATAAACCCTCCTGCTCCTGTATACCAACTTATGTAGGATCTCCGCCCAATTGTAAACCCGAATGCCGTGCAAACAGCGAATGTCCCACCAATCGAGCATGCATTAAGCAGAAATGCACCGACCCGTGCATTGGATTGTGCGGATTCAATGCACTGTGCCAAGTTACTTTGCACCAAGCCCGATGCACCTGTCCCGAATCATACACTGGAGACCCATTCACAGTTTGCTCTGAGATAATATGTAAGAAAATCCCCGCTTATCTTTACCCGTACCGATCTGATAAATATTACCTCGGCATTTTGATCTCTAAATCTTGATTTCTTCATCTCTAATGTAAATATTATATTGTACATAATGATGTAAATTTAAGATGTATTTATAAAAGAACTGCACCGTCAGTTTCTTTCATATATCGATCTCTCTTGCTCAACATTTTCTAAAAACTCGACTACTTATATTTTAATATGCGCAACAGTCTTTTTGAATATATGTATTATATTTACGTGCTGCACTCTTTATATGTATAGAAGAGACACATACGATGCATGTATAAAACGTGTACATTTGTTATTTTTATATATGTATTATATGAAAATATTGCCATATATATTTCTAAAAAGACACGTTAATTTATATTACAATAATATTATAATATAATATTGTGTGCATGCAAGAATATTGAAACAAATGCAATTGCGAGATTTTAATCTATATTTTTTGCTGTTATTTTAGCGACCCCAGCACCGCCGATATCTTCTAGACCGTGCAATCCTTCGCCGTGTGGAATAAACGCGTATTGCCACGAGAGATTTGACACGGCCATTTGTGAGTGTGTGCCGAACTACAGAGGCAATCCGTACCAAGGATGTCAGCCCGAATGCCTGGTCAACACCGACTGCCCGAAATCGCAAGCATGCATAAGAGCGAGATGTCAAGATCCTTGTCCTGGCACTTGCGGTGTTGGCGCGATCTGCACAGTGTCCAATCACGTTCCCATTTGTTCTTGTCCGTTGCCAACGATTGGAGATGCTTTCACACTTTGTCGACATCCCATAGAAGGTAACTATCTCGCTATTATTTTGTTTTAATATTTATTAATTTGGATCAAATTAAAATCAAATTTTTTGAAAGCAAAATGAAGAAAAAAAGTAGATACAGAATATATCTCTAGTTTTTCTTTTTCTCGAAGATAAATGTTATTCATGGGTTTCTTTGCGTTTATAGAGCCTAAGGAAACGGATCCGTGCTATCCTTCACCATGCGGTCCGAATACCGTTTGCGAGACAGTCGGCAGTACAGCAATTTGTAAATGTGTACCTGGATTGCAAGGAGTTCCAGCAGGTGTAACTGGTTGTCATCCGGAATGTGTGCTTAGCTCGGATTGCCCAGGCGACAAAGCTTGTATACAGAATAAATGCAAAGATCCTTGTTCTCAAAATGTATGCGGTAGTAAAGCGGTGTGCAAGACGATCAATCACAGTCCACTTTGCAGCTGCCCGTCTCCGTTAATTGGCAATCCCTTCGAGGAATGTTACACAAAGATCGGTAAATATAGAAAATCTTGATACATTAATTTTTAAATACAGCTTTCCGTCGTTCTAAAACGTACGTGCACTTTTTTCTCTTTTTTCAGAAACTAATCCCTGCAGTCCATCACCTTGCAATTACAACGGCGAGTGTAGAGTTAAGAACGGCATCGCGATTTGCATTTATCCTGAGTGCATTATTAATTCAGATTGTCCGCGTGATAAGGCTTGCTTCTCGCAAAAGTGCCGGGACCCCTGCATCGGCGCATGCGGTATTAATTCTATTTGTCAGACCGTTAATCACAAACCAGTGTGTTCCTGTCCAGTTGGATTCACAGGAAATGCACGGGTACAATGTACAATTCCAACCCTTGAAGGTAATATTTATATCTGAATTATATTTGTACTTGATATATTTTCGAAACATAACTTTATCGTTAAAATCTTTGGAAAAATCATAATCGCATATATTACATTATTTTATGGACATACAAGCTTTAATTTAATTAATAAAACATTAAAATTAAAATCTAAGAAAGATTGATTTGTTTTGCGAAAATGTTAATATCTGTATTAAAAATTTAATCAATTGTTTATTTAATTTATATTGAGAGCGAAATTTTTTCATCTTATTACAAAATTTAAGTTTTAACCAAACATGTTTGTAGAACCGGTTCCAGAATGCACTCAAAACTCTGAGTGTTCAAATGACAAGACCTGTTTCAACCAAAAATGTATCGATCCGTGTACTCTTGATTCTTGCGGTCTTAACAGTCGCTGCCACGTAATATTGCATAGACCTATCTGTGTTTGTGATGAAGGCTATACTGGAAAGCCTCAACAATATTGTCACCAAAGTACGTATCAAATAAATTATTTAATTGATACATTTTTCTTATAATTATATGCGCTATCAACTTTATTAATATCTTTTTTCCCAGTCGGTTGTCGTAACAATAACGAATGTCCGTTGATTCAATCTTGTATCAACAACGAGTGTATTGATACCTGTCTGGTGACGCAATGCGGCATCAACGCATTGTGTACCGCTGATGGGTATCACAAGACTCGATGTTACTGTCCTGATGGATATACGGGTAATCCTTACGAAATATGCGAGAGGCCCGAGTGTACCAGTGACAGCGATTGCGCTCCATCCTTGGCCTGTCGTAATCTGAAATGCGTTAATCCTTGCAATTGCCCACCATCGGCGTTATGCACTGTCGCCAATCATCGACCAATCTGTAAATGTCCACCTGGTTACGTAGGCAACCCTTACAACTCGTGTCTTATGGGTAAGAAATTATCTCAATATTACAGCCTTTATAAAGAACTAAAAGAAATAAATTTAAGTAATTAACTAATGGACTTTGTTTTACGAGATAATTATTATCGAAATTATTAAGAATTATTTATTTGTTAACGTTAAAAAATTTAATACTAACTATTGCTATTTTAGACTTACTAGAACCAAAGACGGAATGTCAAGTCGACGCTGACTGTCCCAGCAAACTGGCGTGTTTCAATGGTGTTTGCAAAGATCCATGCGCAGAAACAAAACCATGCATTGTAAGCGCTAAATGTAGTGTCGTAGATACACTACCAATGAGAACAATGATCTGCGAATGCTTGCCGAACTTTGCTGGTGATGCTACCGTTGCTTGTATACCAGGTAAAATTTTATCTAAAATATATATACGTATGTTAATAAAAAAAATTAGAGATATATCTTGTCTAAAAAAAATTTTGAAACTAATGAAAATAAAAGTTTAATTTAATTAGCGTCAAGTTTATGAAATAATAATTGAATTGCAAATATTTCGTAGTGGAAAAACAAATCGGTGCAACATGCGAGAGCGACTCGCAATGTACATCAGATACGGCTTGTCTGAACCGGCAATGTATCAATCCGTGCACTGTCAATCCATGTGCTCCCAATGCCGAGTGTCACATTGAAAATCACCGCCGCACGTGTCAATGTCCTCACGGATATGTCGGTGATCCATTTATAAATTGCTATGAAGGTATTGTACCCGCTTCTCTTCTTTCATTTCTCAATATAAGCACAGTTGAATACTTTTTTACATTGTTGTCTTTCGTTGTCACCTACAGAAAATATAGTTCTTGTGGAATGCAGAACGAATACCGAGTGTCCGTCCGACAAAGCGTGCATAAATCAACGATGCCAAGATCCTTGTTCCAGCAACCGTTGCGGCTTCAACGCGGAGTGTATCACGATCAATCATCATCCTTCTTGTCACTGCCAAAGCGGTTTTGCTGGTGATCCGCAACTTCAATGCTTTAGACGTAAGTTTTTTTTTTACTACTTCTCTCTTTTATTTGAGAAATTACAATATATTTTGAAAATTTTTCTAAAATGTACATATCAATACGTGATTCTTTAAGTAATAACTGTCGCTATTTCCTTTTAACTTTTTTGTAAGACGGTAATAATAAATTTGTGATTTAGTGGCATAATTAAAAGAATTGGAAAAGAAGATAAGAAAATTTCAAATATGTTAAGAATTAATTTAAAGAACTAATTACACCTATTCACTGCGCATAATTTTCTCTTTGCAGCGGAATGTAAGACAGACAACGATTGTCCTTATGACAAGACCTGTCGAAATGACAACTGCGTCACTCCTTGCCTCGTTGGTGATATTGTATGCGGCCGAGGCGCGGAATGCAAAGCGGTGTCTCACAGAGCTCAGTGTATTTGCCCGCAAGGTACTCAAGGTGATCCACGCGTGGCGTGCATTTCCGCAATCTGTCATTACAACGAAGACTGCGCCGATCATGAGGCCTGCGACAGACTGAACAGGGTTTGCAGACCTGTTTGCGATGATGATGCCTGTGCTGAAACTGCGATCTGCGTCGCACGCGATCATCAGCCCAAGTGTACATGTCCTCCGGGTACTACTGGAAATCCGTATATAACGTGCATTGGTATGTTGATGATATACTTCAAATATTATTCTTAAATTTTTCGAAAAAAATAAACTCTTCAATTTATCATGAAAATTACAACAATTTTCATGATAAAGATATTTTATATGATGTATTAACTATTTCTTAGGTGAACCTTCTATCGAGCCGGAATGCATACAAGATAGTGAATGTGCATTGAATCTTGCTTGCATTAACACCAGATGTCAAGACCCGTGTGTGTCTGCCGATATGTGCACCAGTGAACAGGAATGCAAAGTCCTGAATACGCTTCCGCTTCGTACAATGATCTGCTTGTGCCCATCGAATACAATCACCGATGTTAACGGCCAGTGCAAGGCCATTGGTACGTATCGATTTCTTAAATTCTTAAATTTCTTATTAAAAAATTGCTGCGCCGTAGGTAAAATATTATTATCAAATAAAACTTAAGTAATAGCTCCATAGAATTTTTTAAAAAACATTACAAGGCATAAAGCAGCTTGAAAATAAAGGATTCTTAACTAAAATCAAGTTATTATTCATAAAATAAATATAATTAAATCAGAACAAATTAATTGAGTAACATTGTCACAATAATATATAATCGAATAAAAAATAATAATAATTATAGAGCATCTGCTCAATACAAGGTAAAAAGGTTTAAAATATAAATAAATATGAATAGAGGCGGTATAAAGCATATAATCAAAACAAATTAGGAGAATTTTTAATAAACAAAAATATAAATAAAATATATTATCAAAGGTATAATCATTTATGTTATTGGTTACAGTATTGGGCGATGTACAATGTCATCTGGATCAGGATTGCGCCAACCAGGAGAAGTGTCTGGACGGAAGATGCGTAGACGCCTGTCTGACAACTCAGTGCGGCTTCAACGCGCAATGTAAATCCACATCTCATACCGGCATCTGCTTCTGTTCTCAAGACTTTACGGGCAACGCTTACATAGAATGCGCAAGAGGTAAATACGAAATACAAAATTGAACAAGTTGGAGTCTTTCTTGCAATTGTCACAATCGTATCTCTCGCAACGAGATTGATGACGGGTGTAAAATTTCCATTGCAGTCCCTGTCGCTCCATCGCTTCCAGGACCTGGACCGGAATGCTACACGAACAGCGAATGCGCGCGCGATAAACAATGCATAAATTCACTTTGCATAAATCCGTGCGTTGCTGGCGATCCTTGCGGCAGGAACTCCCTGTGCCACGTTGACGATCACCATCCAATCTGCAAGTGTCCGATCGGTTACGTCGGCGATCCTACGATCAAATGCATACCACGTAAGATAAATTACGAATAGAAATTTTATATCTTGAGAATTATATGTGTATACAGTAACATTATACATGACATTTCCGTTGCAGCGGAAACCGTGCCTGAGTGCGTATCAAACAGCGAGTGCGCAGGAAACTATGCGTGTGTCAACGGTGCGTGCATTAATCCTTGCAACTGTGGACCCAACGCCAAGTGTAACGTCGTAAATCATTATCCATCTTGCGTCTGTCCTCCGGGCTACTCTGGAAATCCTCAGTTAGGATGCTTCAAGCGTAAGTGTAATTAATTGTATCTTTTCTCGATATAATGTGAAAAGAGTTATAATATAATTTAGATAACAAATTCTTGTTTTAACTTATAATGATTTTTTAATTTTAATTGAACATATCGCATCCTATCAATTATAATTGCTTATTTCAGTCGACTGCGAATCTGACAGCGAGTGCGATTTCGCAGCCACCTGTTACAACGGTCAATGCGTGAATCCTTGCATCTTAGACAACAAATGTGCTATCAATGCAGAATGCTACGGTAAAAATCATCGGTCAGCCTGTCGTTGCGGTCCCGGCTACTACGGTAATCCTCAAATTCATTGCGAGAGGATTGAATGTCACACGAATCATGATTGTCCCTACAATTTGGCTTGTAACGACGGTCGCTGCGTGAATCCTTGCGCCGAGAGTTCACCCTGCGCGCAGAATGCCGTTTGTTACGTCCAGGATCACGTGGCGTACTGTCGCTGTCCCATAAACATTCCGCTAGGAAATCCATTCTCCTATTGCGAACGACGTGCCGTGGACGAGATCGAAGAGCCGGAATGCAGAGTCGACATTGACTGTTCGGACAAATTAGTATGTATCCGGGAGCAATGCATCGATCCTTGCCCGGTCATTAAACCATGTTTGGAGAACGCTCGTTGCGACGTTCTCGACACTGTGCCCATAAGAACCATGATTTGCACGTGTCCAGAGGGATGGATCACGGACGTCGACGGTGTATGCAGACCAAGTAAGTAGGACTTTATAAGAAGGATAAACTATTTGGAAATTAATCAGTTCAAAAATTTAAAATATAATTGTATAACATAACTTTTATAAAGATCTATAATGTGTAAATATAAATTATTAATATATGTATAAATTAAACATATATATTAATTATTTCAATCTTTGCAATTCAGTACAATTGACCGTCATCGGGACGTGTACGACAAACGACGATTGCCACGACCATGAGACTTGCATCAACAGGCAGTGTCGCGACCCTTGCAACTGTGGTACCAACGCCGTCTGCCACGTGAGGAATCACAAACCAATTTGCTCGTGTGAACAAGGCTATCAGGGTAATCCCGAGATTGCGTGTCACTCAGTCGAGTGTCAACACGACAGTCAGTGCACACTCGACAAAGCCTGCGTGAACAACAATTGCGTGAATCCATGCTTGGTAAAGGATCATCCATGTTCGGGCATCAACACCGAATGCTTCCCGAACAACCACGTAGCCGATTGCCGTTGCCGCAAGGGATACCACGGCAATCCGTTGGACCGCTGCCGCGTCATCGGATGTTACAGCAACGGCGACTGTCCGAGCGATCATTCTTGCATCAACATGCAGTGCATCGATCCCTGCGTGCACGATAATCCATGCTCGTCTCGCGCGGAATGCAGGGTCCTCAATCATTTGCCGATATGTCGTTGCCCACCCCGCTTTACCGGTAACCCGTACGTCAATTGTCAACCGGAAGTCAGGCCCGAATGTAAGGAAGACAGCGACTGCCCGGGCAGGCTCGCCTGTCTCAGTAACAAGTGTCAGGATCCTTGTCTGGTTATACAACCGTGCACGGAACCGTCTGAGTGTCGGGTCCTACCGACGTACCCAATACGCACCATGGTGTGCGTGTGCCCTAGCGGATACGTCAGCAGCGGCAGCGGTACTTGCGAAGCTACCAAGCCGATCCTCAAGATCGAATGCACCAAAGACGACGACTGTATAACGGAGCAATCCTGCGTCAACGCGGTGTGCCAGGATCCTTGCGCGTGCGGACCTAATGCTGTTTGCAATGTCATCGATCACAAACCGATATGTTCGTGCACGCGGGGATACGACGGAAATCCGGATATCGCCTGCACGAAAGGTAGGCAGAAAGTATTCCCGTTTATTAAAAAGTCTTTAATTTTTCCTTCATATCGATTCGAAAAAAATTTCTCGAGGTTTATTATTATATAATATCCTTGTGGTATTCAGTTGCAGGATGTAGAACAGACGGCGATTGTAGCGGTTCACATGTGTGTGTCCAACGCAATTGTGTGCCAGCGTGTTCGCCGTCTTTGGCTTCCTGCGGTAAGAACGCGGTATGTCATGGTATAAATCACAAGGCCATTTGCGAGTGTCCACCTGGTTTCGGCGGCAATCCGAGGGTTTCCTGCGTGCTGCTGGGATGCAGAAGCAATTCAGATTGTCCGACGAACAGGGCCTGCATCAACAATCGTTGCGAGAACCCTTGCGCGCAGAATCCATGCACCGGAAACATGGACTGTAACGTTTACAATCACGTTGTGGAATGCGCGTGTCCGCCCGGCTATGTTGGCGATGTTAAGTCAGGATGTGCTAAAGGTAAAGAAAAGATAGTTTTTCTTTTTATAAATAAAAGATTAATATTATAATCTCTCCCTCCTTTTTTCAGTCAAGGAAAAATGCAAAGCGGATAACGAATGCCCGTCTCAGACTGCGTGCTTCAACGGACAATGCATCAATCCATGTACCAAGATCAAACCTTGCGGCATTAACGCCGAATGCAAAGTTCTGGACACCAGTCCAATTAGGACCATGATATGCGAATGTCTTCCAGGATACCGTGGAAATGCAATTGTCCGCTGTGATCCGTTGTGTAATTATCGAAAATTAAAAAAAAAACAAATGTATTAAATTATATATGAACTAATATTAAAATTCCGTGAATCGTTCGTTTTAGCGAGCGCATGTCCGAGAGGTCAAATTCGCGATGAAGACGGTAATTGCGTCTGTCCGCCTGGATACGGTAAGGATGTGAACGACGTGTGCATACCTTGCCGCAAACAATCTAATATGGTGGTAAATGACGAAGGCTATTGCGTGTGCAATTTGGAAAAAGGTTTCAGCATAGACGAATACGGTCGCTGCGTATGTCCAACGCAATATGGATATAGAATAGATGCCAGTGGATACTGTAGGCAAAGTAAGACTTAATTTTTTATATTTTTCATATTCAAATATTAAGACTTGTTCTCTACAGTGTTTATAATTTAATGTGCATTGTGATTGATTTCAGTTGAAATAATAGAGTGCACTCGTAACGATGATTGCGCCGATGACAGATACTGCGATAAAACTACCCGAACTTGTCAAGATCCCTGTAAGAAGCAACTATGTGGCGTACATGCACTTTGCAACGCCACTAGACATCAAGCTATCTGCATCTGCGTCAATGGTTATTTAGGCAATCCGTATACACAATGCTGTACGTAAAAAAATTGGTGAAAAAAAACATATGGTCTCGGTCTTATTAAAATATTTAAAAAATTTGATATATGTAAAAATTTTTTCATATTTTTTTTCGAGCACTTTTGCCAAAAACAATAATGACGAATTAAATGATCAGTGTGATAACATTATCTGAGAAATCATTTTAACATATCTTAAATATATCTTCTCTTTTTCAGACGATAGAAAGGACGGCCGAACAGATTTCCCTAGGCCGGAAATGGATGTGAGCTGTCTGTCGGATGGAGTACAAGTCGTAATACATCTGCAAGATCAAGATTTCGACGGAGTATTGTATGTTAAAGGACGCAGCAAGGACGAACAGTGCAGACGAGTTGTTTCGATACCAGCCGAGACTGAACATAAAACGGAAACGTTCAAAGTTGCGTTTGGCAATTGCGGACTTATACACGTGAATGTTAGTTGATCAGCATTATATTGTAATTATTTGTTGCATTGAAAGATGTTTATCGTAATCTTTATATTCATCTTCTAGGGACAAGCTAGTTTCGTACTCGTCATACAGAAACATCCCAAGTTGATGACTTACAAAGCACAGGCCTATCATATCAAATGTATATACCAGACTGGAGAACAAAACGTTACTCTCGGCTTTAATGTATCCATGTTGACGACTGCTGGAACAATCGCTAACACTGGTCCACCACCTATATGTATAATGAAAATAGTCGCGCATAATGGAAATGAAATTAATTCAGCCGAGATTGGAGACAATTTAATGCTACAAGTAGAAGTTCAACCTTCAAGTAAGGATCAAATATCATTTTTAATAATATATACGCGACTTTTACTTTATTTTTGCTATTTGATAAGATATATATAAATGAGACAATATTGCAGCTATTTATGGTGGATTTGCGCGAAATTGCGTCGCTAAAACTATGGAGGATAATTTGGAGAACGAGTACATCGTAACGGATGAGAACGGCTGCGCGACAGATCCTACGATATTCGGCGAATGGGAGCAAAATCCTGATACTCAATCATTGATGGCTAGTTTTAACGCATTCAAATTTCCCAGTAGCGACAATATAAGATTCCAGTGTAATATACGTGTGTGCTTTGGACGCTGTCAGCCTGTAAGCATTCGCAAATTTATAATTGCAATCATTCGAAGTATGCGGTCTGGAAGACATTATGCCAAATAACGAAAAATCTTCCATCTAATCTAGGTAAATTGTCGGGGCTACAACGCCTTCGGCCGTCGCCGGAGAGACGTTGATTCTGAAATCAATGACACTTCTCTAAGTATATCCGATGGATACGAAGGTCAGCTTCGCGAAGAGATAACTATTCAATCGAATTTGATATTCACTCTGGAAAGGAGAGAGGAGAGGTATACAGCAGATCCAGCTGAAGGTAATGCGCGTAAAACATATAGAGAAATAACGATTAAATGCACATTGAAACGAAATAATATTTGCTTTTTCTTTGCAATCTTTTTCAGCTCCTTCAGCACAAAGAGTAGAAGATATCTGTGTTTCTATGGTCGGCTTTATCATAGCGTTAATAATTACGGCGCTTTTGGCACTGGTTGCCGTAGCTATCGCTGTGTCATGCTGGCTTATGGCGTATCGACGTCAGCCAAAGACTGCTGGACCACTGCCACACCCACCAGAGTTCCCAAATCCCTTGTTCACTACTGAATCTGTAGCTGAACCATCTCCTGACTATCACTTATCATAAGAAAAGTCTCTTAGTAATTAATATTTTATATATAAATAATATAAATTTTATAATTTTCTCTCTCTCCTAATGGAATGCATCTCAGACCATTCGTCCTATTGGTCGGTTTTGTATTTCTGTATGCAACTCCTCCAATGACTATTTCTTTGTATTCTCTTTTTAAGGGTTCAAACGATAGATCACTGTTATATAGAGTCATTTTATATACGTATTATTTATGGTGATGGTTTGCTTCCATTATCTATTTGCAATTTAAAAAAAGAAAACACGAGACTATTTTCCCTTCCTTTCTTTCTTCATTTATCTTTCCTGTATTCTCTCTAGTCCGTGGAGGATTTGTTAAATGTAATGCCGCGAATTTAATTCCTGTGTAAAGTCAACGAATTAGTCTAATATAGCTTTCTTATCGTGAAAATAGGTATAATTGTACATTTTATCTAATAAAAGCTAACGAAATATTTTTAAAAATTGATATTTTTATTTCCACCTTATATATATATATATATATATATATATATATATATATATATATATATATATATTTATATATATATATATATATATTTGTTATATGACAAATACAATGATTTATATAAATGTGATGTTCAATTTATTTCATAATTGTTTGCGTTCGTAACGTATATATAAATAAGATGTGTCTTAATGATTAGATATACATTTTACAATAAATCTACATTATTGTGTATCGGTGTAGCCTTATTACACCAAATAAAAAAAAAGTGAATTTGATATTAACTCGTGACAAGATATTTTGTACAATTTATACAAAAAATGTAATATTATAAAAATATTCTCACAAAACAAATGTGAGATGAACTAATTAATATCTGATATTTTAGCGCATAATTTTAATATCACTTTGCAAACATATATATCAGTATGTCATGACTAAGAGTAATCAAAACATATTTTCTCTTGAGTATTAGCCTTTAATGACTGCAATTGGCCGAAGCTTGATACATTTCTTGGAAATTCCAGCTGTATGACAAGTATTGACAACATCTGTTACATTTTTGTAGGATTCCGGCGCTTCTTCCATGACCAATTTCGGTGAAGCAACTCGAATCGATATGCCTAAATCTTGTAATTTCTCTAGAACTTGCTTGTAGTCCAAGTTTCTACGTGATTTTGCTCTTGAGAGAGCACGACCCTGTATATACATATATATTTTGCATAAGAATACAATTTTTTTCACATATATTATTATTTTCTAATATATACACATACATATTTTTAATATATACCGATTTTAATAATATATAGATTTTAAAAATTAAAATTAGATTAATAAAAATTACACACATCAAAAATTGATACAATTTATGTGTATACTTACAGCGCCATGACATGTTGATCCAAATGTTTCTTTCATACCTTGTTCTGTACCAGTTAATACGTAACTGCAGGTTCCCATAGTACCACCAATTAAAACTGGTTGACCTGTTAATTGATAATCCACAGGAATCAAAGGATGATGTGGTGGAAACGCTCTTGTGGATCCCTTCAAACAGAATATTTCTTTATCAAGTACATATAACGTGAACAACTATCGTGTTATTTGAACAGTTCACATTATTATTACATCTGCACCAAAATTAAATCATTATTTGATTATAATTATATAGATACCTTTCTATGAACTAAAAGTGTTTTTTGTTTTCCATCAACTATGTGCTCTTCTATTTTGGCAATATTATGAGAAACGTCATAAATAACATGCATATCTAAGTCATCAGGAGATAAATTGAATTGTTTTGCAAATGCCTGTTAAAAGATACATACTGTATACTATTTGCAGTTCTTTATTAAATGTTTATATATATCTTTTTGATACCTGTCGGGTAAGAAATGTCATAGAACTCCTGTTAACCCATGCAAAATTAGCAGCAGCAGCCATCGCTTTTAAGTAATCTTGGCCTTCTTGAGATTTAATATGAGCACATGCAAGCTGCCTATCATTGGTTTCTATGTTATCACGCTTCATAGCCTTTTCCATTTGCACAAGTGCATCTAATATATTATTTTGTTATGTATAAAATATAATATATATAATATAATATGATACAATTTTTGTGATAGTTTTAAATGTCAAGTATTTTATAATAGAAAATGTGTAATTTATATATAACTAGAGACAGATTAAAAAAAAATTAAAAATAATAAATAACCTGTAGCAACTTGATGGCCAAATCCTCTGCTTCCTGAGTGAATCATAACACAAATTTGTCCTTTTTCTTCAATTCCCATTTTACATGCAGCCCACTTATCATATATTTCATCTACCACTTGAATCTCTGCGTAATGATTTCCAGCTCCTAATGTACCTAACTGATATAAAAGGTATAATTTATAATACATATATACACATATTTATATAAACAAAATAATCCTTTATATATAAGTTAAATATATACTTGAGGAAGTCCACGTTTCTTAGCTCTCATTGACACTTTTGATGGATCAGCATTAAGCATTCTTCCATATTCTTCGCAGTGTTCCTTATCTTCAGCCCAAATGTAACCTAATGATATTTTATATTAGTATTTTGTTTAATATTATTGTAATACTTTTTCTCTCACCTTCCCTTAAAGACCAATCCATGCCCATTTCTAATGCTTCTTCTAAATCTCGTGCATTCATTGGTATAATTCCTTTAGATCCAACACCAACTGGGATATGATCAAACATACTTTGTGCAAGTTGTTCCTGAAAGAAAATATTTTTATGTTATTACATATAATATTACATATATATACATTACACTATTACTTTACAATCCACAAAGTAAAAAGTAAATTGCTATAAATAGAATATATCAGATGTACTTTTATTGGTAGAACGTCCTTTTCAAATAAATTTGTTCGCAATAGACGAACACCACAATTTATATCAAAGCCAACACCACCAGGTGATACAATTGACTTTGGATCATCCATGTCAAATGCTGCCATATTACCTAAATACAATAACATTTAATATTATTTATTTTATATATTCATTATTGATGTAATTACAGATTAATAATAATTGCATATTGGTCCAAATTTTAAATGTTTAAACATAAATTACAATACTGTACCAATAGCAAAGCCATAGCCGGAATGTACATCTGGTAATCCAATAGATCTCCATACAATACCAGGTAGAGCTGCAACATTAGCAATCTGTTTCATTCCAGGAAGGAAACCTCCAATTGCACCTGGTCGACATGCATTGCGCAATTCTTCGAACATTAACCGTTCCAATGTACTGTTTACATAAAAGACTCCTTCCACCTTGAATTAAAATTTGTTTACATGACATAAAATAAATATAGATTCAGATTTATTTTTAAATAGTAAGCATTAAGTTTTATGAAATATTGGTATCTATATCTATCAATCTGTTTAGCTTGCATCTGTTTTGTATTATATATAATAGAAAAAAAAATTACATTCATATTAGGCTGAAAGCCTTTTTTGATTCTCCAACAACACTCATCTATCTTTTCCAAATATTTCAGTTCCTCTTGATATTGTCTCACAACCATTTTTCTGTAAATAAGATATAATTATTCTGTATAAGTAATTTATTAAATATGATGACACATATGTAAAAAAAAAGATGTAATAATATATATAAAAAAAGAATATACATATAAATATATCACATAGGTAAAATATAGTTACATATGTTACAAACATAATTTATTATATATTTATTAAACAAAAATTATATCGAATGATGTCAATATTTATATAAAGAAAAAGATGTTAAATTATTCTTAAAATTTTTGCAGCTGTGCATAAAATGCAAAGAATCTCATGCTTTATGTAAAGAAAATATTTTATGCACAGTATAAAACAACTATTTTGATAATATTGTGTGATATACTTACAATAAATATTAAATAATTCTTCTGAAAGGAAACAAATCTGATCGGCTTTCTTGACAGATCGAAGTAACGTGCAACAATTGGCACAATCACGCAATATGCCTGAGAGTGGTTATCCCCTCGATTTAGGTGCGACCGCAATTCAAGACGCCTCTATGTCCATAAAAAATGGACATTGGAACTACATAGCTAGGTTCACGAAACTTCTCAGAGGATAACACGCTATGTCCACAGATTATAGTTCTGTTCCGTGCTATGTCCACAAAATTTATTATTTTGCTTATTCACTTTCACCCAAAAATAATTTGTTATTTCTCTTCACTCTGACAATAATGTACTTTTAATATCAAATAACCAAATAAATATTGTCAATATTCCAATTTCACCAATAATATCTTGATTTTATGTAATTCTTTTTCTTTCATTAAACTCTAATATTTTTACATTCTACATTTTACAAATTAAAACTGATTTTATATAAAAAAATTTTCTTTTTTTCAACAATTTAATAATTTAGAATTTTATATTGTTCTACAAATACAATAATAAACTTTTAGATATCGATAGATTCAATAAAATGGAATAAAGATCAGATATTATATATATATATATATATATATATATACATAATTTTTTTAATTAGAGAAAAATGTTAATCTTTGCTTATTTAAGTAAAAATTGTCCAAAGATCGTGTTCGATGTCATAATCGTAAAAATCTCATTAGTTCTCATTACATATTATTTTAAAAAAGATAAAATAAAAAATTAAAGTTTTAATTTTTAGTTGACAAGCATTTTAATTTATATAGTTAAAGCATGAGAGCTAAAAGAAGGTCCCCGGTATCGTGAAAAGCGAGAGCGCGTCAAGAACGAGTAAATTTTGATTACATATTAATTAAAAATAATCCGATTTATGTCGCGTTTGGTTTAATTTTAATCGCAAAAATCTTACTAATTCATTACAATTATTTTCAAACTGATGAAATTTTTTGGAACGTCCAACTGGAAATATTGATATTCGTCGCGTAATCATTACTACTTCTCAAAACGCCAATATGTTATAATAGACGACATATACAAATTTGCGTCGTATTTAAAATGGTATTTCTATTTAAAATCGTACTCAATTTGTTTTATTTTATTCAATCTTTCTATGGATTTTCTATTGACAAAAAGGATAATAATCGCAATTTGTGGTCTATTATCATTCAAAAAGTATACATTTAGTAAAAATAAATAGTTGTAATGATCTAAAATACAAGTAAAAACGAAAGGAATCTTAAACGAATATCAATATTTTAATATCTGCGATTCCTTCAATTTCATGATATCACGATGCACGCAACTTTAAAATTTCGTATAATAATATTACGTGTGTGTTGAATAAACCTTATTTCTATGAATCATAAGTATATAACTCTGAATTTTTTAAATGGTAATATTGGACAATGGACACATAAACATTTGCATTATTATTTAGTTGTCATTTTTTATTCAATCTATATCCTTATATGTGTTATCTTCATATTAATTATCGGATTTAAATTTAATATTTAAGAAAGAGCAAATTTAATGAGTTTATTTAGTAAAATGTGAAACGTCTTTTTTTTTGTTCTTATCTTATTCACTGTTACTGAATGCCACTTTATAAAGTTCCTTGAGCGTTTCTCTCAGTGTGTTGCAATAACTTTGCAGTTCTTTGTATTTATGACATAATTCTTAAGGCTATTGATACGTTCACGGCCGAATCGTTAATTTCGAATTAATTTTTTTCATTCAAAAAGTACCAGGTCAAAAAGCGACGACACTATATGATCATAAGGTAAGTGGAATAACAAAACTATATATTATTTACGTCAGCGATATTATCAAATTTATTATCTAAATTTTAAACATAAATAGCAGATATCACTATAAGTAAACAGTAAAACATCGAGAAAGCGAAAACATTGCCGTTAATGAGTGGATACATGACTTTCAAACAATATTTTTATTTATATTCGGAAAGTTCTTCTCAAAAGCAACCATAATTTTTAGTTAGTACCATATTTTCAGTGCTTCAAAACCTCACATTGTGTTGTGAAAACTTTTCAGAGACTCTCTGAAGTCAATAACAGTAAAATAAAATTTTCTATATATATAATTTTAAATAAAAAAATTCGTCATGTCATCCAAGTGCAAAACGACACAGAAACGACACCGGCTCACGTATCAAGAGTACATCGAAATTCACGAGAAAGCGAATGCAGGTATCAATCTATTAAAAATTGCTGCTGAATATAAAATAGATAAAAGCACGGTTTCTCATATAAAACATAAGAAACAGTATAAATCGATGGAAAAAGGAATAAACCCACAAAGAAAAGCAATGCAGCCTAGCAAATATAAAGATTTGGACGATCAATTGAAGAAATGGTATTTAGAACAGAAAAAATTAGGAAACAAAATTACCTATAAGCTACTTTATGAGAAAGCAAAAGAAATTATAAATAATATTGGGGGACCACCAACAAATACACTATGGAATTGGATGCAGTATTTTAAAAATCGTCACAATATTCAACTATGCTCTACTAAATTCCATCAGTATAGTAAAGAAGTAGATGAAAAATTGTTCAATTGGTTACTAGTGCGGAAAATAAAAGAAGATAAAATTTTACCCGAGATGCTTAGAAATAAAACCAAGAAACTTATGGATAAGTTTGGCGGACCATCAACAAATAATGCAATGAATTGCTGGCTGTATAAATTTATGAAATGTTATGAGATTCTAATAAAACCTAATATTTTGCAAAATTTCGATAAAAAAAATGATGCGAGCAATCTATCTGATTTGGATAAACAACTACTTGATTGGTTAATAGAACGGAAGAAATCAGGAGCTACAATTTCACACGAAATGCTTATAGATAAAACACGGAAACTTAAAGACAAGTTTAGTAGACCATTAACAAAGAAGGAAGAAGAAAGCTGGGTATGGAGAATTGGGAAACGTTATCATATTGTATCAGATTTTCAAGACATGGATAAGATTTCGGAAAATGTCATTCAAATAAATGATGAGGCCAATCAATCGGATGCCAAAACGTTTATTCAAGAATTCAGTCAGCGATTAGAGAAGGAAAATATTAGTAGAGATAATATTTATAGTATAGTCAAACCAGATCTTATATGGAAAATTCTTCTTCATCTCTTGCTAGACCATGCAGACAAAAGAAAAATTGAAGAGAAACAAATTGATGTTACAAAATTAAAAGAGAACCTTTCAATTATTATACTTTGCACAAATGTTACTGGCAGTCACAGACCACAACACTTTATATATGAGCATAAAAATGAGAATGAAAATCAAGGAGTGTTAAAACATCGTGAAAGATTGCTTGTGGCTCATAAATTAAAAGAAAATATCTCGCCGGAAGAATCGGAAGAAAAGGATTTCGCATATTGGTACAATAATCGGTTTAAGACAAGTGTGAGAGAACATCAATTAGAAAAAAATATAACGGGCAAAGTGTTTTTACTTGTTGACAATTGCGTGCAACATATCTTCTCGGAAAAAAAGATTAATACGAAAGATGACGGTTTCGAAATAGTGTTCCTTCCGACAAACACAGTCTCACTTTTTGAACCACTGCATCCAGATATTATTGAAGAAGTCAATCGAATTTTTTATGATTATATGTTAGAACGTGTACGCAATTTTTCTTATGAAGATAAAGAGTTTAACAGAGAATACAATTATAGTTATTGCGTATCTACGATCTGGAAGGCGTGGAAACTTCTTAGCTCTGAAGATATAGAAAAATTATGGAAAAAATTTTTAAGACAAGGTCATCAGACACAAGAAGATTCTTTGACATTAACCGTCAGTTCACAGGAGTTAAGTAATACAGTTTCTGACGAAATTCCTGTAATGCATACGTCCGTTGAAAACACAGGAAATATTAAAAATAAACGAAAGAAGAAAATAAATGATGCAACTGAAAGCTCGAACAAATCAAACATACACAGAAAAAAGTAAGTGTCAAATCAAAATTTATATACTCATATGGAACGCGTTCATTGTTTCATATATACGCAACAATTTATAATCTTCTTAGAAAAATTTAAAAATCTTAAATTTCAACAATAATATAATCTTATTTCAATATTACACTTGTCATTTCAAGAATAAAATAATTATTTTAACTCTAAGAAAATTAATTAATCTTCGATTTGAACATGTGTTATTTTCTATCCAACATTTTTTTCCTCTCCATTCAAGAAAATCATTCTTAAATAACAAGAATATATTTTTGATGGGTGAACTATATAAAATTTCTTCATCCAAGCAAATTTTCTTTGTTTAATGCAATATAATCTCATTTCAGATTTTTAAACATGATGTATAATATAACGGAATAAAAATGTATTTATCCAGAGAATCTATCAAAATACTTTTATTTTAACGGAATAATTAATGCGGAAAAAAGACGACTTGGAACAACAAGGAAGCACTAGATACGCAAGACATCAAAAATGAAGAAAAGTTCACCAGAGATTTAAACTAGAAATTAGAAACATTTAAAAATTATATTCATGCGGATAAGACTCAAGATAAACTTGTTGTTTTGCAAATTTTTTTTTCATTAATAATATTTAAGTTTTTATTATATTATTAATGTCACATGTGTAAAATCAAATATGAATATTTTGAACGTAGAGCTTAAGAAGCTTTTATAAATATTTTTCTTTGCATTATTTAAAAATACCGACATCAAATAAACAATAATTTTTTATTCTACTTGTAAATAATTTTCAAATAGTAATATAATATAAAATTATTATTAGTTATATAAATTTAATAAAAAGTAATATATTTTTTAACTAAAACTTTTTATAACTAATGATTTGAAATTTATAATAGTCTCTACTTCCTAGAAAAAATAATTCGAGAGAAAAAAGCTTTTGAAAAATATTATAAACTCATTTTTTTCTCTGATGTTTAAAAAAACAAATATATTTGAATCGACAGAGTTAGAAATTTAATGTCTTTTTAATATTAACATTTTGTCTACCGTCTGAAATGAGAATATGCAGAAAAAATTACATACTTACTAATCGTATATTTAAGCAAAAAAATTCAAATCTTTCAAGCTATTTTCAAGACGGATAAGTACTGAATTCATCAAATTGATATGCAAACGAATGATATATTCATTTTAAAGAAAAAAATGCTTTTTATTCAAGATGATTATCTATAATAATAAAACGATAAGAATATACGTCGATTTTTGCTTAAGACTTTTGTGTAATCCAATTTATAAATGTAATTTTTTATAATTTTTAAGAATGTTGAACATAATAGTACCAGTTTTATTTGTGTAAATGTTTGGAAAAATGATCAAAATTCGTAAAAAAGTGAAAAATAGTTATTTTGGTCCATTTAAAACGAATTTTGATCATTTTCCCACGGCTTTAAATAAATAAAATATGTACTATCATATTCGACAGCTTGAAAACAATAAGAAAACATCTAAATTACGTTATACTTCTAAGGCAAAGGTCAACCTATTTCATCTGTCTTTTTTAAAAATTTTAGTGCACAACTGAGAAACTCATTATAAATTTCAAATATATATGTGAAAAAGTTTTGTTGAATATTTTTGTGGCACAAATTATATTACTATACAAGTTTTCTCTTTGCATAATAAATAACGAGTATGTTTTCAAGTTTAAATATACATGGAACATACAATTAGAGCTTTAGAAAATTTTATTTTGCAAAGGCTGTCAGATCTATACAGAATAAGACTTTAAGTCAATAAAGGCCAATAATGGAGCTAAATAGCAGTTGTTAATGCGAGCGACTGTGTATTCAACAAAATGCTTAATACATATGAAAAAAATGTAAAAAATAGAGTTTAATGAAAGAAAAAGAATTACAGAAAATCAAGATATTATTGGCGAAATTAGAATATTGATAATATTTATTTGGTTATTTGATATTAAAAGTACATTATTGTCAGAGTGAAGAGAAATAACAAATTATTTTTAGGTGAAAGTGAATAAGCAAAATAATAAATTTTCTGGACATAGTACGGAACAGAACCATAATCTGTGGCCATAGCGTGTTATCCTATGAGAAGTTTCGTGAACCTAGCTATGTAGTTCCAATCTATTTTTTATGGACATAGAGGCGTCTTGAATTGCGGTCGCACTTAAATCGAGGGGATGACCACTCTCGGGCTTTTCTCTGGTTGAGGTTAGTTAATAAAAAATGGCATCTCAATCTTCAGCTGTTGTTCGTCAAGTGAAACCGATTTTATCTGTTAACAGAGAAGATGCACGACGAAAAGTGCTTAAGTTGTATAAAGCATGGATTCGTCAGGTGCCAACCTTGTGTACGTAATTTGTCAAGTTATATGTTGTAAGCTATTTGCTCTTTTATTATATACTTAACCTATATATATATGATATATATATATATATATATATATATATATATATATATATATATATTTATCTTTTAATAATATATTTCTTTCTCTCTTTCTGTATTTATTTATCTTAATAATAGCTTCTACAATGTTTTATAAATGCATCTATTTCATGACATAACATTATGCCGCTATCTTACAATATAACTTCTTAATTATTTTTATAATTTCTTTAAAACTATTTTAAAATTTTACAATCTTACATGCTTGTTTTTCTTTTTTCATAGTGCTAAGCTACGATATTCCCAAAACTGAAACAGAATGTAAGAAAAAGATACACGAAGAGTTCAAACGTCATGCTCATGTAACTGAAATAAGGATTATAGACCGGCTCATTATAAGGGTAAGAACATAAGTCAAATATAAGAATCTTTACAAACGAATGTTAACAATTAGTATAATTTTATTATATTACATTAATTTCGCATTAATTGCAATATATACATATATAAAAAACAAAATTTTCTTTCTTTGTAACTGTATGCTATACATCTGAAAAATTTAATATTAGATGTAATATTTATTTGCACATAATACAAAAATTATCACATTTGTGCATCCTCTGATATATTAAATTTTATATTTATCACATTAAATGTAAACTTATAAATCTGAACAGGGTCAAATGGAACTGCAAGAAGTAGCTAATGTTTGGAAACCTAAAGGAGGACTTATGTATTATTGGAAGGAAACATGGGAAAAGAAACCAACTGATTTCATGTCAAAATTTCTTAGTGGTCAAGATTAATTTACTTTGCTATTAATTCGTAAATTGCATCTTTATGACTGCATTATAGAAATATGAAATTGTAATAATTTATGTATATGTATATAACATGTAAATATACAAGGATTTCATCGATGATTTGGACAGATGGACATTCTATGTTTGTAATCTGTGAACAGCATATTAGTGGAAGATTGTCAATAACTTGAGAAGTCAATTCTTCAATTGATTCATATAGAAGGTAATAATTCTTTTAATTTACATTTTATTTTTACATTGATATATTATTTTTTTAGTTATATACATTTGACAACATGATATATTACTAAGCACCTTAGGTATAATCTAGTTTACTTCTCACAGCCATACGGACAATTTGCTTCCTTCAATGAACAAGTATAGACTTATATATACTATAGATATACATATATGTATTATATACACACGTCTCTCTTACACATTCATGCTTCATATTTGATTATGCGCGCGTGTATATACAGTCGACATTGGAACGGTTAAGAAACGGTTTTTTTGTTTTTAGGTAATCTACAGATTTAATTGTTACATAGTTTTTAATAACTATTATTATAATCTTTTTTGTTTTATTTTTTTATTTGTTTTCATATAAAATTATAGAAATTATCTATGAAACAAAAAGTTTCTTTTAACCATTCTGATATCGATTATAGGCGATGCCATCCTAATTCCTTTTTCGTATTATTGAACGAGATGAATCGTTGGATAATGTCCGCGGTGTACTTTGGTCATGATTTTTATAAAATAGTTTACGTTACTGTTTTCGTAACAAAATTCAAATTAAAAATCTTAATAAAGAGAACAGGAGAGAGATCCTGTAAAAATCATGTAAAAGTTGTTTTCTGCATCGCCTCGATGCACACGTTTTAGTACACACAAGTTATAAAATACCTAGATATTAAAAATATACAATGCGTATGTCGGTAACTTTCATATACATAAATTGCACATATCTAAGCTAGAAAAGAAAAAAAAGAAAAAAAAAAGATGGCAACAATAAATCATGCTTATGACTCGTAAACGTAATATGCTTCACATAGTTATACATCTGATAGCGTAGTTTTTACACATGATTTTATCCTTTGCTACCAAGTTTGTCGTATTTAAAAAAATATATTTGTCGAATGTATATATACTAGACCACACTTTCGCGTTCGGTTTGCTTATCGTACCCTGGTATTATTCCTCTCCTTAAAGAATGATTGCTGTTTCGCAATCCGTTACCATTGAACATCTGGATAATGGTTGAAACAGGTGGAATTTCTAACAGTTTTCGCGCGGAAGACTTTTTATCAGGTACACTGTCCGTGCTAGATGCAGATACCACCTGATCTAGCGAGCGCGAACGCTTTTCCCGTATTTCGCTCTTGCCTTCACTGTCTTCTAACAGCGGATCTGCTTCATTTGGCAAATTATCGGTGTGAGACATTATCACATTGCCATTAGGATAATTATTGTTCAGCAGTTTCTCTGAAATGTCCATTTTCGAATCTGTCTGCGTGCATTCATTCTCCTTCCAAAAGTTTGATGATTCCAAACGTTTGTTATATATGTCAGTGGGAATCGGATCCAACGAGCGAGATTCGCGTATGATAGTTTGAGATGGATAGTCGCTTGATGACGAGGATGCTATAGTAGACAGGGCGCGTGCATTTTTTCTACATTTTGGCCCCGTATTTATGAACAGATCATCGACCGATTTGATATTGAAGTGTCTCTGCGCACCTTCTTCCTGAATTGAAATATTGTCCAGTGTGGTTTTCGAGACGCTTTCAGTTAGGGACAGGGGGGATTTCTCGAGCTTGCGAGAATGTAATGGTCGCGGAAGTGGACTAGATCCACCATATTGGGAAGACGAATCATCAGCCATTGGATATGGTACATTTGATTGTCTGCGACTTCCAGCACCTAATCCATCTAATAACGATGCGTATCGTGAGTCTGGATTTAGTTTTGGGCTTCTTCGTGGTCTGCAGAAAAGCGGTGGAAGATTTTCGTCCTCGTTAAAGTTCTGTAAAGACATAACAATTGAATTTTTTTCAAGAGAAAGAAAAAATGGACAATAAAAATAAAATAAACTTGCATATTTAGTATTATATTTTTAATTACATATACATTTAACATAAAATTAAAATTGAAATGTAAGAGTTTACTAAGAAAAGATCATCTCTGTATTTATCAAACTCGTCTCTTATTTATCAAGATATTTCTTTATTGTATACATTTATATTTTTAAAATATGATCTCATATATATTTTGCAATTTTTATTCACAAACCTCTATATTCTTTCTGTAGGTGACGGTAGCTCCCGTGAGCCAATACGTCTTCACTGTTCCTTTTCCTTTCATTTCAACGAAACCACGTTCTTCTATCTGATAACCTCCGATCTTGTCTAGCGCCTCTTTACATTGCTTACTTATATGTATACGTAATGGTTCGCCGGTAGATTCCATACGAGACGCAGTATTGACAGTGTCTCCGAATAAACAATATCTAGGCATTGTCAAACCGACAACACCCGCTACTACAGGACCTATAATTTTATATTCATATTATCATTGTAAGTATATATATATATATGTAATTGAATATATCAACATATATATATAATATCCTTAATATTTCTTACCGGTATGAATGCCAATACGTAGCTTGAGAGTTTCTTGAGGTCGATGAGGTATCGTGTGATGTTTAACGGCGTTAAGTAATTCTAGTGACATCGATGCTATTTGTCCAGCATGCTGATCTCCATTTCTGATTGGAAGACCGGAAACCTGAATGATCGAAAAGTATCGGGCACTAAGAAATAATTTTGTTTCTTATTATAGTTAATTGATTATAATTTTAAGACTGTTACTTACGACCATGTAAGCATCTCCAATCGTTTCTACTTTATACACTTCATATCCTCTGATTATACGGTCAAACAATGTATACAGATCATTCAAGAAATTTACAACCTGTTGATACGATTCAATTATATAAGAAAAAATGATTTTCGCTTTATTAATTATAATAAGACGATATATGTAAAAAAATAAATTACCTGAAATGGCGTACTTTCTGCCGACATTGCTGTGAAACCGACAATATCGCTGAAGTATATCGTAACTAAATCGAAGGCTTCCGGTTCTACTCCAGTACCGTTTGTTAAACAATTCGCGACAGGTCTAAAATAAGCAATATTTTGTAAATGTATGCATTTTGTAGGTACTTCGCGGACTTTATTTCCATAGATTTCGGTGAATTTATCAGTTTACTTACTTAGGTAACATTCTATGGAGTAAATCCTCGGTTTTCTTTTTTTCATCCATGAGAAGTTCCGTACGCTCGGTGACTAGATCTTCGAGATTGCTTGCATATTTTTCCATCATACTCATCATTTGGTCCATTATATTTCGATGCCATCCAGCTTTCATCTTCTTCAATCTGGTCCTTATCATTTTGAAATCTGGTCTAAGTTCCGGATTTTCCGCCCAACAGTCTACAATAGTACTGACGACAAAATCGGCACAATTTGCTTTCGACTCGGAGAGTATGTTTAAGTTAGGCCTGAACGGCGGTTCACCATCTTCCGGGAACTTTTTAACTCGATCTATGATTTCTGTCAAGTTATTGAAATAATTTATTTATTTTTCATCGTGGTTTTTGTAATCAAATAATACTCAAGAATACTCAATTATAGATATATATTTCTTAATATTATTATATGATTACCTTTGGGTTCTAGATTTATATTTCCATATGGTCCCTTCCGTCCTAGAATTTCATACAGAATAATGGCGAAAGAATAAATATCTCCTTCTTGAGTGCCCCTAATCGAAGCATGCGGATTTCTTAGTAGCTCGGGCGCTTTCCAAAACAAATCTGAAATGGGATGAAACATTCGATTAAAATAACATGAAATACATGATATTTACGTGAAAATAAAAATATCTGCGTACTTCGATAATACTGATGTTCACCGATACTATCAGATTCGGCACAATGACGCATATCATGAAGACCAAAATCGCAGACTTGAAGCACCCAGCGCGAGGTCACGACACAATTAGAAGACTTTAGATTACCATGACAGACTAGCATAGATGACTCGTGAATATACAGCATACCCTATTCAATAGAATAAAGACACTTTTAATATCACCTTACAATATCATAATTTAATCTTTCTTGTGTTAAAGCACTTACCTTAATGAGATCGTGAACTAATGACGCAATAAACATATCATCTAATTTCATATCTTCGTTTTCAATGATATCCTGAAAAAATATATGATATATAAGCACATTTAATCACATCTTACTATTTAAATTTTCAGAAGCGAATTAAATATCTTTCTTTTATATACACTGTACTATAAATAAAAGCATAATGTCACCGTGATTACGCTATAACGTACATAAAGACTTCCTTTGGCACAATAGTCGGTAATTAACAATATCCTCATTGGCTCCACGCACGCTCCGATGAAAGAGTTGAGATTACCATGTCTAATTTCACGGAGAACGCGCATCTCCTTCATAACGTCCCGTGAAATGTCTTTTTTCTTCGAGAATTTCAACTCCTTTATCCGCACTACTACACCGTGGTAATGCCCAGTTTGCGCAAACACTTGGCCGCCGCATCTCGATTCGTAGGACATTGCACTAACTAAACTTAACTGTAATCGAAATCAATTTATCGTTTACATTCGTGCATCTTGGGTGCGTCTATGAATAAGCATTTAGCCCAAAATCTTAAAAAAAAAAAAAAAAAAAAAAAAAAAAAAACATGATAATCTACTCACCTTACTAGGGGAGGACATCATGTTATCGAGATGAGGATAACCGTGTATCTCACTCAGATCAATTTTCCAGAGCAATCCTTCTATTTCCTGTTCTATTTTCCATCTTCGATATATACTCATAGTGAATACTGCAGCGCAGAATAGCAAGAGCGCCAGTGCCGCGGCAACGATGATACTGCGGAGATGTGTGTCGTCTTTCGGACAATGTTCATTGAGAAAACCGCAACCAGGTTCTGCTTCCGGCTTAGTTTTACTAGGCCACTCCATGGCGCCCCAAGGTTTGTACACCTGCGTATCATACAATTATATCATGTACATTCGTTAAAAATCATCGTGGTGCATTCAAGTTTCATGATGCAAGGATTTAAATGCGGAACAAGACGTTTCTTCCCGTTCTCAAACTGCCATGAAAAATGTTTCTCGAAATGCTATAAACAACTCACTCACTAGAGTTTCACCCTGCAGGAACTGGCCCACGGGAGACATCTGATAGTCGCAGGAGAAGTTATCGCGACGGAACGGATCTTTCTTTAGAGCAAGAACCGAAAAATTTCCCTCCGAGTCTCCATATTTATCCAGCTTGATGGTCGCTCCACTCACACCTGGCAAAAAGAACGTCTTTCGTAAGACAATATTTAGACCTCAGTTTAGAAAAGCAAACGAGATCCAATTCAGAAACACTATCGATTCATTTCCGAGAACTTTATTGCCATTTCCATTTATTTTATCATTGGTACATCTAGTATTAAATGATCTCGAGTTTGTAAGAACCACTCGAGATTATCCTATCAATACAGATTACATCTATCAGACGTTATTACTATACGTACTTACTTTGATATGTATGATTTTTGATAATCGTCTCGATTATAAGAGTGCCATTTTTAGCGAGTTCCTCGATAGTTTGATTCGCCAATTTCTCTCGTATTAATTGATCCAAGGCTCTCGCGTATAGTTTGAGAGAATCGTACAGATACGCCGCGTAAATGGACACGTACTGAAATCAAGAGATTAAGCGTGTAACGAGGATTACAAAGTACGAGCGTTTAGTTGAGCTAGCATCTAAAATACCTTTTCATATTTTCTCAGAAGCTCGGGAATTACGAAATTGAATGGCTCCTTGTTACTGTACTCTCGGACTTTCTTAGTGAATTCTTCGTAATTCTGCGTCGGTGGCGTTGATACGACGACCATCAGCGAGCGTGCCCTCTTCAAGAAGTCCTTGGGCTCGAGGCAGTTTTTTAGATTATCAAAATGTTCTGGTTCTGCACCAATAATTGTGAATTATTAGTATTTTAAAATCACACAAAATCCCTCAATGGAGAGAAGTCCGATTAAAAGAAAGATCAAAAAAGTAATTAGCCGAATGTATATTTAAGTTTAGGAGTCTACAAAGTGTTGCAAAGGAAGAAAAATTATCATATTTTTTTAAATCAATTTCTAATCAATCAATAATATTTAATTGTAAAAGTAATTTCATTACAATTATTGCAGTAATTGTTGCAATTTTAACATGAATAGTATGAATCTCAGAAAACATTATGCAATTATAATTAAGTAATAGTTATATGTTTAATTGTTAATTTAAAATAAAACCACCTTTTTAATAATATCTTTCTTAATTGTTAATTTTCTTGAAATGCATCTCCTATTTCCATACATTTTATCAGCCCATATTCGCGTTTTTCATATTGTGGCATTTTGGTGGAATTTATCCCTCTACGAATAAGGAGTTTTGACTATCATAATTCAGTCCTGAATTTATTAAAATTAATTTAAAATTAATTTCACACATATATACATAATTATATTATAAATAATATAGGATTTAGATGATTACGCAATCGGCTTATCGATGTTACTGTTTGCAATATAAACATATGATATTCGATAAAATTCAGATTTACTTACTCCATAAATATTTTTGTGCTTCTCGTTGCGAATACATCATCATGTCCACGTGTATCACCATGTATTGCCCGTTGTCCAGCAACCTTTGGCCTTGCATCGAATTCATCATATCTATCAGTGACATTGGCGTACCGAGGAAGATGTAAACTGAAATAATAAATATGACATTTTGCGGTGAACAAAACGAATAATATTACGGTAATTCATGTAAAAATGGTATAAACCAAAATTTTATATTTTTCAAAATTTGGCATCTTACAAAAATGCAAAAAAAAGTTTAATCATTCATAAATTATCTATTATATACAAACAGTAGAAACAATTATTATAATATTAATATTATTACATTAATTAATTGGAGAATAAAGAAAGTAGAGAGTTAAATGTGCTACTTTCAACTCGAAATTAATGAAATTAATGCCGGCTCTCAAAACACAATTGCCGAATCATTAAAATCGCAATTATAAAATTCTCAAATCAATTTTGCTGAAATAGCTCAGCGATCGTGTTTTACGAGCTAACTAGGCAAAATTGAAAGAAACGTGAACTAACTGCGGGTCATATTTTTGGTCTCCTGTATGAGTTGGAACCATACGCTGACTTGACAGCAAGGTAGTCTCTCCTCGCAGCACGTATGCCGATCCTCGACAATCTTGTAATGATTCACGGTGAGATTGTTCTTGGTTGCCTGTTCCTGCAGCGAACGGGCGACCGTCGACCAGGCGCGTTCGGTCACGATCGTGAATTTGTTCCATCCGTAGTGCAGCAGTAGGGCGATCACCGACTTGGTCACCTGCGTATCTGGCGGTTCAGTCCTCACGAAAGTCTTCACCTTCGAGGCCTTGTAGTCCGAACATTTCTGCAACGATCATCGTGCGACATTATTCAAATGGGAATTTCTCGTGTCGTCGCGATTCTCTCCCTTCTTCTCCTCCCCCGGAGGAGGACCTGTACCTTTATAAATTTTATTTTCGATCGACCAAGGCTGTAAAATAATCATATTTAATTAATAATCGAATCGCGAAACAAAATTATTGATTTTGTGCAGCTTTTATTTAGAAATCCAAGAGTTTATCGACGCGACGCGTGTAATCGAATTTGCCACGTTCGCGACTATGTCTGGTTACCTATTCAGCAAATAGTTGGAAATTTTTGTATAGAAATCGTATTACGAGACACACTTGAAAGTTTCAACGTCGTTAATTTAATAATATTTTTTAAAATATTAGTTTCTCTCTCTATTCGATAAAACCTCGAAAAATTAAGGGAATAATAGTTTTTGAATGTTTTTCTCTTATCGCTCTTTTTTACATGCATATCTCTCTATATATTATATATACATATACATAATTTTTTAAAGTTTTAGGTATTTTCAAGAAAAAAAAATTATAACAAAGTTTTAATCCTTGTAGAGATCATATTTTGTTTGCTTTATTCTTGATCACTATGTCGCAGTTTTAGCTGTCTCAAAAAATGCATGAAAAAATCTACAAAAATTTATTAATTATTATATATATTCCTTGATATATATATATATATATATATATATATATATATATATATATATATATCTGTAAAAAATAATCACAATACACAACCAAAGTTAAAAAATAAATTTTAACACTTTTTGTATTAATTAAAATCTTTAGGAGATTCTATTGTTAAAATGTCGATAGAGTCAAAAAAAAATTTACACGTGACCTTTAAAGATTAAAATGCCTATTTTATTATGTATGATCGCCAACTGCAGCAGATGTTATCGGTGCATCGCTTATCAATCTCTATGATTCCAGTGCCTTCTTTTGGAATAATTAACGTAGGAGGAGGCTGTGAGACCGCCCTTTTCTTGAAAACGAACGGAGCGCACGCGTGTGCGTGAATCGATGCATCGCGTGCATGGTGCATCACGACGGACTAGCCGTCGGCGCAATGAAAACGAGTGTAGCCGAGGAGGAGGAAGGGAAAAGAAGAGACCGCCGCGAGGAAAAAATAAAAGAACGAAGAGAGAGGAAGTCTCAAGAGGGGGAGGGTTGATGCGAAGCGAGAGGGAGAGAAAGGGACTAAGATGCACCGAGAGAGTAACGCGGCAAAGTTGGCTGTGCCATGGTGTGTGGCGCGGTTAAATATAAACCCAAAAAAGGGGACAGGGGTGGAAGAAGTGGAATGAACGGGGAGAACGGAATCTCCTCCTGTGCGCTTACGCACTCTGAGAGTGCGTGCACGGGGCGGCTGAAATGTGACGTGCACGCTCCTCATTAACATATAAATTAAACGTGACAGTCGTGGGGGTCACCTCTTCTTTAATCGTAGCGACCACCGCCACGTCGCTTAGAGTTTCTCTCTCTCCCTCTCTCTCTCTCTTTTATTTCTTTCTCATTATACAGACTGCCTGCCGTCTTTATCTGAAGGTCCAGAATGTTATAATGCTTTCAGCGGGTTGACTGCAGTAAGTATAATGTAATACATCCGATCTCCGTCGATTTTTAATTAATAATAGTTTCTGGTAGCCCTTGGCCGACTTTAGATGCATGATGTACGAATCCAACTTACAAGAAAAGTTGTCATAAGCAAATATTTCATGTTATTATGTTATTATCGGTACTAATGATGAGTACCATTTGATGTGTATCTGTTTTTTTTTATTTATTATATTTTATTTTTTATTTATTATATCTTATTTTTACATCTCATAATATAAACGGAAATAAAAAAAAAACAATACAAATATTAGTATATTAGTATCCTATTGATATTTTAGTAATATCTTGATTTCGTACAGCACAAATTTTCAATCGTTTTTTTTGTTTGATTTTGTTTGATTGACTTATATTCCGACAATTTATAAACAAACATATAAATAGGTAGTTGACATTTTTAATAACTTCTCACACAAATGTAATATGTTAAAAAAAAATAATTAGCTAATTCGACGATAACAAGTTATTATTAAGTTTAAGCTATTATTAGTCTATAATACAACATTGACTTTTTCAATTATTAAACTATTAATAGTTTTCTAGTAATAGCTTCGTCGTCCATTAGTAGAAGAGAAACCGTACATATTTGTCTCCTCGAGCTAAGAATAGAGAAGGGAGCTGAAGCGGGTCAGGTTTGTTTATCGAGACTTCCCGCTTTTTCTCTCTTTCTAGATAGGATCGGTATTTCCGATAGGCGCGAAACTGATTCAATGCTCGAGTCGGTTAGCCTATTTTGTGGACGAGATTCTAATATTAGAATTATGATTTCACAAGAGTTTTCACTTGAAATGTTTCGTTATGCAGTAATATCTCGGGGCAATGACCAATATCTTTAACATACATTTGAAGTATTAAATATTTAATAATCAACATCTCTCTCTCTCTCTCTCTCTCTCTCTCTCCCCCTCCCTCCCTTTCTGTTCATTTAACTGACATGAAAGAAAATGTCATTGACATATAAATGTTCCGTTGACACAAACATGAAATGCTTATTTATTGAATCTGAACTTTCTGATTATTCTACCAAAATATTTTCATTAATATGGAATTGATTTCAATATTATAATACTACAAGTGTCCATATATAAATGTGCATATTTTAAAAAATCTATAATTTTAATGATATAGATATTATTAAGCTTTTCTTTGATTGCAGCAGCCTCTTGATTTAAATGTTTCCTCGAATCAACGCGGTCGCACGAGTATTTTGGGTACATTATCTCAATCTTCTCATTATACGGGCCTCTAAATGCCTTCCCGTTAAGTTTGTTTATCTTCTTGCTTATCCTCTCGCTGGGTGAAAGGACGATCGGTGGTCGGTGGGGCCGGTGGACAAAACTGACCCGTCACTCGAAGCTGTTATCCTAGTTCGTGGACGAGGCGAGGTGGGCTTTGGTCATTGCCGGCTCGATGCGGTGTTATTCTGGGCTCCACTCGGCTATATTTAGACGAGACCACCTTGAGGGAGCTCAAGACTCGAGAGCTCTCCGTGGCACAACGAACTGGTTTTCTCTACCAGCCGATTGTGTCTGGTTGTGCAACGCCAACAGTACGCACACGCACACGCGCGCACGCGCGCACGCGAAAAACAGTCAGTCGAGGAAATCCTCTTTCGTCAGACGATCCTGTCGACTTTTACATGCTTCTTTGCGCGATCGACGTATTATCATACGGGGCTGTAGCGTAGTTTTTCGCTCTTGCTCGCGTAAATAATCGATCGCTGTTGAAGTTGCGCAATCATCCCAGCCTTCGCGCCGGGTTTGCTTAACCTTTAAGTGGCTAATTAACAATAATAACGGAGATCGGTTTCCTGCAATAGAACACACTTATTTATAACTCGCAGGAGAATGTATGCTGATCACTCTTCGATTCCAAATAGACTAGGATTTACATAACAGGGGAATGTCCGAAAAATTTCTTTCCGTCGATCAATTTTTTTTTTTTTTTTTTTTTTTTACAAATGTTCTACAACGGCAAGAACTTATTACTTGACCGTATATTTCGTTCTCCATGTTTCTCGGAAAATAATTTCGGGTTTGTATGCCAATGTCCTTCGATTTACCGCGACTTTACCCGCAACCTCGTTCTAATTTCTGCAGGTTTTTGTAAGGCGTCGCGAAACAATTTTTTTTTTTAACTGCTCATGGTTTTGCGTTATTAAGGACGATTGTTCATTGTACCGCACCTTGGGGTTCAGTAAAAAAAAAAAAATTAAAAAAAAACAAAAAAAAACGGAAGACCTCGTTCCCTCGAGTACCAGCCAGGTTTACGATTTGCATCATAGATTTCTCGGAAAATAAGAGCAATTGCTTACCGATGTTGCAACATAGAATACGCATTTTTGCGACCTCGGTATTATAAATACGCAATACACAACATGTTAATTTGTTATCTTAAGCTATATATCAATTCGCGAATAAAAATCACGCAAAACGAGTGTCGATCGCGATTCATACGCAGCTCATGTCAGTCAATATCGGTCGATTTAAATATCACGCAAAAACAACTCGGAGGAAATTTGATAGTGGATCTGTATTATTTGTATTATTTATTAAAAGATTAATCGAAATGAGACAAGTATTTTTAGAACGAATGTAATACACGTGGATAGAATGCAATATCAATATCGCGATTATAATAATTATCGTTAATATTTACATCATTATGCTTTCTAAAAATAAAATCTGTTTCAACAGCTGCTATACATATATTGATTTGCGAATAAAAACCACACAAAGCGAGCGTCGATTACGATTCATACACAGCTCAGTCAATATCGGTCGATTTAAATATTGCTCAAAAACAACTGGGAGAAAATTTGATAATAGATCTGTATTATTTGTATTACTTATTAAAAGATTAATCGAAATGAGACAAGTATTTTTGGAACGAATGTAATACACGTGGAAGGAATATAATATCAATATCGCGATTATAATAATTATCGTTAATATTTCCATCATTATGCTTTCTAAAAATAAAATCTGTTTCAACAGCTGCTATACATATATTGATTTGCGAATAAAAACCACACAAAGCGAGCGTCGATCACGATTCATACACAGCTCAGTCAATATCGGTCAATTTAAATATTGCTCAAAAACAACTGGGAGAAAATTTGATAATAGATCTGTATTATTTGTATTACTTATTAAAAGATTAATCGAAATGAGACAAGTATTTTTGGAACGAATGTAATACACGTGGATAGAATGTAATATCAATATCGCGATTATAATAATAATTATCGTTTATATTTACATCATTACGCTTTCTAAAAATAAAATGTCTTTCAACAGCTGCTATCACAATGTTACGTACATTACTGTTGCCACGAGTTGTTGTTGCAAACGTCCGAAACAGTGTCACAAGTTCATCTTGTAGATATAGCCGGATGTGGTACACACATTGGTATTCATGTGTGATTTAAATCGTTTCGTAAACTGATGAAGAATGACGCGGCGTATCGTCTCAACGTACATTCGTACGCGTTTCACGTAATCGACATGTGTATTCTACAATTGCATCTAAATCAATGACATTCATCGCGTCTTCATCCTGCTCACATGTGAAACGGAAATAACACCTGAAGAGGAAGAGTCGCGAAGAAACTCGGTGCTTGTCACAATATAAAAACTTTAACGTCATTCCTCTCATCCTCACTCATTCAAGAACTAATTAATGACTTCCTATTTTTGAATTGATCAATGGCTATCTTTATTTTTATTAGCTTCTCATAAGAAGCAAGATTATATCCATATGGAAATGAATATGTATATTCCTCTTGCAAGAAATGCATGCGTGTTTTATTTAAAAATCGCCGTTTAGAATCAAAAAGAGATTTATCTTAATCTTGAAATGCAAACGACAGAAAAAAATTGCCTCCTTTTTTGCATTTTATAAAAATTTGCGAATATAAAAAGAGAACAGATCACATCTGGTTAATAATGGCTATTAATTCTTGGCTCTCTAATGATATCAAACACAAGACACTCTGTGTGTGTGAATAATAATCATCGAATTATCTGTGCATATATAATACATTCTATTTGGCAATTGTTATTTAAGAGTTTTCTAAAATTTAATAAGAGAGATCGACAGTTTTTAAGTTGTAGCATTAAATAGTTTAATTGATAAACAGCGTATTAAATCTAATAAACTCTGCATAAAACAAGATTTCTACCCGTCATCCAGATTTTTGAGTTTTATTAAAGCGTCAGTTTTATATATTAAATAATTTTATAAGGAATTTTTATTACATTCTTCTTAACACACTAACATATTTACATATTTCTAATACGTCAAACAACCTTATGACTGAGAAAGAAATGTCTTTAGCGAATTCAGGTTATTCTGTATGACGAAGATTTGTTCGGATTTTGCGAATCACGAAATATCCGAGAGATCTCTGTGCATGTAAACAGTACAATAAATACTTTTATAATCGCGAAGCCCCGTTAATAGTCATCATTTGGCATTTCTTTCCATCGTTATTTACTTAGCCGAAAGAATCAACGATACAGCAGATCGTATGGCTGGATAAATCTCGATATTAATACTCTCGTCTGCAATGTAGTTGAGAGTTATCACTATCTAAAAGTGTTTCGTAAGTCTTCGCAAAATTTATTTCAAATTGTTATATTTTTGTTAATTAACATTAGTTGTATATCGCGTGATTTTTGACAATAAAATATAAATATAGCATAGTGAAGGATATTAATTGTACCGATCTCAACCATTTCGATAACTTGATAAGATAAATAATGATTAATTCTTAATATATATATAACGAGAACGATGACGATGAGCGACTTTGCTTTTGCGGAATCGTCAATTTCCTATTATATGTGGCAAAGGTCACGATCAGAAGGCATGCAGCGGATCATGATATGTTTCAAGATCGTCGATGAAATATAATATCTTTAAGCTATGTGGTATCATCGTGTCATTACACAGAGAATGTATATACAACCTTTAATCCGAGACCAAAAAAGATGGAAAATCAAGAAATAGTTAAAAGTCGATGTAAAAAATGAAAATATCTGCTGTAAAAAAATCATGGTTTTTATTTTTTTTTGCAATGGATTCATCTTTTTTTTTCATTGCAATGGACAATAAATTGTTTAGCAATAGACAATAAATTTGTGAGCGAGGCGTTTTTTAAAATTTTTATTTCTCTTATGTTAACATCTCAGGCGTCGTTGATATTTAAAATTATGGAACCTATATTTAAATTGTGTCTCATATATATTCATTATTAGACGTGTCTATATATAGATAGATAACCGAGCTATATTTGTTAACTCATCATAATTTTTAACAGAGACATTTTTAACAAGTCAAAGTACACGCTGTAATCAAGGAGACAGTGCGCGATCAAGCACAATTTCTCCGGTTTTTTTATCACATCGCATTTTACAAATTTTCATATCTTTACATTTCGATAAAGTAAACTTCTTACACGTGTCTAACTTTCTTTATCTTTTCAGTTATCTTCTCAGCTGTATTATTAATTATGATCAAACACGTATCCCCATCAATTTTATGTAAGAAACAGATCATAAACGGGATAAAAATTGACACACTTTATATTACAGAAAAATGGCTATGTAATAAAATGTACAAGAGATTCACACAATTTTAATGAAATAACGGTGAATCTTAAGTAGAGTACATTCGGATTTATATTTCCATATATATTTATATGCACATTAAGTATATGTATGTACTGAATAAAAAAAAAACTTTTCTGTCGGTTGAAAATTTTAAGAGTCAAACCCGCAATTTCGATAAATAAATATGTGTGACTTTAATAAAAATCACGGACCGAAAGGGGTTAAATGCGGCCCTGAATCAGGGGCCCAACATGCCACGTGTTAAAGAGAGGGGAACGCGCGGTCTCTCCTCACACACACACGCACACGCACACGCACACACACACACCACAATACGACAAAGAACAGGCGAGCACACGCATGTACATGCATACTCACGTCGATGCCTTTATTTATTCATAAATCAACAGCGCGTCTATTTATAGCCTCCGCGGACAAATAGCGATAGTTTGCGCGCAACGTAGTTGCCTTGAAACGGCAAAGCCACCGTTGGGGGGAATTTTAATGCGGAGAGACGAATGAAAAATTAGGTGTGACGATATCCCGATGACCGATATACTCGGCTCTCTCGCAGTGGGAAACACACGCGCGCGACTTTCAGAGATTCGACGACTTCGTCGGAAGGCCATCGGTTCCGCGAGGCAACACCGTGGAAAGTGGATTCTAGAAAGTTCTCTGTTATTTGCATCTCTCCATGGGAAATTCATTCGGCGATTCTCTCGATTGATAGCGTAGGTGCGATCCTACAGACGAGTACCGAGCTCATTCTTAATTCTGTTTTTAATTAGCTGTGCTACTTATCATGTTTCATATTTTTTTTTTATTTATATTTAAAAAATATTATATATAATTTGATAATATAAAAGAACCGTTAGAAACACACGTTATCTCTTATTAGAATAATTTTCTTAAATACTTCAAATTTCTTAGAGCAATTAATTATCTAATGAGTAGTTTATATACCAGGAGCGGAAAAAAATCGTCGTATTTATTTCGACGTTGATGTTCGATTCTAACGCTGTACGCATCGCGACGAGATTTTCTGGCGACAAAAAAAAAAAAAAAAAAAAAAGTAAGTTTACATAAAATTGCAATTTTACATATGATATATAAAATTTGAATTCTTTATACGGCTAAAAACAGAACTGTTGCAGCAACGACGAGACGCTTGCACTGCCGCGCCGTCGTGAGATGCATCGTCGCCGGTCGACCGCGGCGGCCGTAGGGTCCAACGCGATGCCCCGCGGAATGGCGAGGGCGACCGTACGGGCATACGAATGGTACGGGATATCTCGTAGAGCATGGGACGAGAGGATATACTCCATGGGAACGCGGCCGTAATGTTACGGGCTCTGGCTGCTGATGCTGGCGCGCTGCCGCGGCTCGTTCGCTCCGTCCGTCCGTCCGTCCGTTCGTCCGTTCGTTCGTTCGTTCGGTCTGTCGTACTCGGTGAAGCAATAGCCCGGGCTAAATATAGCCGGCGATAAACACAAGCAGTTAGTGAGTGAGTGAGTGAGTGAGTCGTGTAGCGCCGCGTCGGTATCCTTGGATATACACGAGGTGACTTGAGGAGCGGCACAAATCGCCGAACGAATGAATAAACGTAGGCGGCGAGTTGTATCATCGAGAGACCCTGTATGATATAATGATATATTTCATCGGCCCGGTCTGCCAATAATGCACTTTTGGCGCTTAAACCTTTAACACGCGCTCGAATCTCTTTCTCAAGTTTCGCGCGCTGACATTGAATCGCATTGACATTATATTACACGAATCAGGCTGAAAATCTAAAGAGTGCTGAATGTTAATAAAAAAAAAAAGGCAGATATGCTGTTTAGTGCTTTTGCAATAATACACCATCTTTATATATAATTTTAATCAATTCTTTGAGTCAGTTCTTTTATAATGCTGACTTAGATATTAAAGTTGCGAAAATTGATGCTGCAAAGTTAATATTCTCTGTTTTCAAAAGAAAAGATGAGAGCTCATCAACATCTGGAACAAACAAGATAGAGTCTAATATATCGATATCGATATAATTTTAGCTCTTTTTTTACACAAAAATATGTAACTTTTAAACCGCGCAGTTAAATGATTAATGAGGCATATGTTTGCATATCTGTAGTAACAGTAAATTTAATCCATTAAAGTTTCAATATCTGAACAAATCTACTGATAATATAAATTAAAATTAGGTTTAAAAGTGTAAACAAGTATTGTGCGTCTCAAAATATCTTGTTTTAAATTATCACAGCAAATATTTAAGATATCTTTTAAGATCTCTCGCCCCCTGTTCTCTTTATTTATTATTTCAATATATCTAAGTTAATTTTCTAACTCTAAATAAAAAATTTACTAAAAACTTGATTGAACGCTATTTTTTCATTATTTATAGTTTTAAATATTTTTGTAAATTAACTCTTACAAATTAAAATTTTACTAAAATGATGAACTATTGAAATAGATGAGTTTTATTATCTGCGTTTATAATTCTAAAACTTAATCTGTAAAAACCCTTAGATTTTTAATTATTGATAATTCAAAATTTATTGCTATTTTAACAAACATTTTTGAAGAAAAGAACAATCTTAAATTTTTAAGATATAACTAAAATAGAGGTGAGATAAAATTGATATGAATAAATCATTTTGTCTTTGGACATTTATGCATTTATGTATTTTAGAAATTTTGAGTCAAAATAGTAGTAGACAAAATTTCTTTTTTTAAAAATATAATTTTAATAAACGTTCTTTCTCCTCTTTCTTTCTTTACAATAAAATACTCTATTTAAAATACTCTTATCATAAAAAATTGTTTAGAGTATTGCAAATGTAATTAAAAAATGGAAATAACAAATTTCCCAAATAGAGAAAATTAAGAGTCAAGTATGATAATCAAAGCGTGAGTTATAATTCTTTTTCTTTTAATTTATTAATTATTCAAAGTAGTCAAAGTCGAATGACTTGAAATAATTAATAAATCGTATTAGAAAAAAAAGAATTAATTTGCACTTTGATTACCGGGCTTGGCTCTCAATTAGGTCGTTTCTTCCATTTGTAGATATTAAATATTAGAGCCTTCAACTTCATATTTAATAAATAAAATTGTATCAAATCATTAAAATAAATTTTTGCTTCATGTCCAATCTATCGTGCCAAGTCTACGCTTGAAAAAGGATCCAATGTCACGATACAATTGTCGAATAATACAATTTTTAGCATAGAAGGAAATCTTATAAATTATTCTGTTGTTAGCTCTACCGCGATATAATCATTTTAACAAATCAAGACATTAACTGATACAATATTTATGTACCTGATACTTACATTTTCATTCATAGTACATACAGTTTTCTACCAGTGATATTATTGTAACAGATAGATCGAAAATACACGTGATCGTTTTACTCGACTCGTTAATAAGTTATTCGCGCTCTGTCGCGTCTATTAATTATTCCGCAAGTTATCAACGACGCTTGAAATTATATTCAGAGCGAGATGTTATGACTCTTAACGCGACGAGTTTAACCGACGACAAATTAAAATGATTGCGAGCGAGCTGTCTCGTTAAAATCGCACACACTTTGTACTGTAACTTGGAAAGACATCTCGAGTTGCGCTCTGAAGATTTCACGAGACTCGTGAACATAATTAACTAATCAAGATCATCCCGTGAAATCAAGCCACGCATAAATTCTCACACGTGCACGTGTGCTGCTTTACAAGATATTTATACCACACAGTTTGTATAGTAATTAAAAATATGTGACAAGATAATTATATGCAGTTATTTAAACTACCGATTATCATAAAAAAAATTTTTTATAGTCTACAACACCTTTAAATTATGGTTATATATAGTTGCGTGAAACTGTACGAGGTAAAATTGGATACAATGATTTATCATTAGCGTCACGATTGGAATTGAATTCACGACGGATGTTATAAAGATCGAGATATAATCGCTGTCTATTTCTGGAACGAGGCTACAGAATCATTGTAAAAAATTATCTATCACTTTCCTTCGTTTGTTTGCACCGGATGAGATTGAAAATATTTAAATTTGATAAAGAGATAGTACACTCTCATTGTGAATACACTTAACCGATTAAGAACTTTGTTTTCAGATAAAAAGTCATAAGATAATTCGACGCAAAGTAATGAATTTGTAATAAAATTTCCGTTATGCTACATTTATTTGTTCAGTAATATTCATTTTTTCCTGTATTTTTACATAATAATTAGGTCAATTGTTAAAGTAAAAATTTGTATGTTTTAAAATCTAAAATTGTAAAATCTTGCAGAAAATTTTAAAGATTTAAAATTAATAAATATGTTACTTTTAAAATTTATAAATTTTTGAATTTTTAAATAAAATACTTAATAAAATACAGAATTTTTTCTCACATATTAAACATTACAGTAACAGGCTTTATTAAATGATTCTTCGTATTCTTCATTTTTAACAATAGTTACGAATAAGCTATACCAGTGTTATTCTTGGCAAGAAGTGTGACAGCTGGACTGATCTCATTATCGTAAACGCGGAAGCAATGATGCACAAGGAGCACAATTTAACCTTGCACGGGTTCTTAGAGAAACATCACGTTCACGTTATACTCAGCTATTCATTATTGTTTCGCCACAATAAAGTTGCCGATCGCAGAAAGAAGGAGTGTTGATGAATCAGACGGTTATTATGAGATATCCATTGAATTACAGCATTTTCCATTTTTATTTATGTATATACTGGCCGATTATCTGCGCTTTATCCGCAAGCTTTCTTTGTCAAAAGTAACAGAATATTTTTTAAAAAAAGTATCTTGCATTAATCATTATAATTTTATGTAATTAAATATGCTGGGTTTAATATATTATAGATAATGTGCGTTTAAATGTAAAAAATCACATACCTATAAAATACATATTTTATTCATATGATTATTTTTTAAATTTTCGAATAACGAAACTTTTTTTTTTTTTCTTTCAAGAAATTCGTTTATTTGCGTGACACGACAGCTACTGAGACACTGTCATAAAATAAAAGAAGTATATTGTCGGCGGACCATACATTCTTGTTGACCAAATGAATACGCGTTCGTACGTTAGGCCCCTAATTGGTGCCGGCCAATTAAGGGTTAATTGAGTGTATTTTAGCCTGAAACCGGCTGCATCGTCGTCACTTAAGACAGCACCCGCATTTAAACCGAAAAGTCGGTGAACAACCAATATACTGATCTATCTACGCCTATTTCATTTTTTTTCTATATAGTAACTAGTTTCTCATTAATCATCGTGTTATACATAATTAGAAATGCATTTTGTCATATTAACAGCGTTTGTTTTGACAGAACAAGTACATTTTTTTATATGATATGAACAACTAATGATGATAAATTGCGAATAAACTAGTAGTATGACAGAAAATTATTCCTATTATCGGAAACGGATATGAAAGAAGTTAGAATTAAAAACTTAAATACGTTTTAATATCGAAGCATTAATAATTTTCAAATAAACGATCAAGAGTTCAGAAAATTTTATAAAATAAATAAAGATTTATTATTCATTCAATTTTAATATGTCTTTTAGATATTTCTTATAGATTTTTTTTTCTTTTTATGCAAAAGCATTAATTTTTGAATATATTTAAATGTTATTACTGTAGACAGCAATATTTCATGTTTATCTGTGAATGTATGTTATCAATCATAAGTGATTTCGTTATAACGAACGCCAAGTTATTTGGATGATTTCTCGCGTAGGAGTATTGATATTAATTCAATCTTACTACTGCGCATTAGTCGCGCAATGTTCAGACACAAAAAGGTTGACTGGGTACTGTGCACTTTGTGTTTCTGAAACACGAACGCAGTCGAGTGCGGAAAGTAGAGCACTTAACTGACCTGAGATATCGTGAGCAATTTTTTTTCCCTTCATTCTTATAATGCATTAATAAATAATAAAAATCGACACCTTTCTATTTACACATAAACAGTGAATTAATCGCAGGTGATCACCTTGACGTTATTTTAGCACACAATATTTACAGCACACTGTGTACTTTGTCCATTGAATCATGACAAACGGTCTCCTTTTCTTGAACAATTACATATTATTATATCTCTTCGAAAGAAGAGATAACAATATTTTAAGACACGTGTCTGTGTATATAAGTAATGTAATATCATCAAACTGATATCGGCTATAAATATATCGGACGATACAAAAATAGCACGATAAGGATTCGGATCAAAAAGGTATCCCGGATGGGGCGTCGCGAACGCTCGTCGGAGCGGAATTCCATTAGAACGAGATAGGCCGATGATGTATTTATTTAACAGGTTTCCGTGTGTGTTTTTATTTTTTCCGATTTTTTTTTATTATCCTATTCCTCGCGACGACGTCGCGCTCTCGTTTCCTCGCTCGAACATTGCTCGTTTCGTGCGACGTGTATAAATATTAATTGATCCTGTTTGTGCAATATTACACGTTACACGCGCTCATCCTTTTTTTCTACGCAATACAAATATACGCGTGCGCGATGATAATGATGATGATGATGATGATGATGATGAAGCAAACACCGGGGCTGGACTCTCGCCCGCGCGAAACCTGTATTCTCACGCGCTGCGTTCGCTCGCTCATTCTTCCATTCTGCCGTTCTAAAAATAGATACATTTGCACGCGCGAAGGCACGACTAGTTTTCCACTTATAATGAATGGATTTCTCGTCGTCGCACAATATCGACATATGATTAATTCGTTTCTTCTTTTTTCTTAGACTTAGTCTTTTTTTTTTTTTTTTGCATATATACATCGAGATCGGTATTAGAATATTTAACATTTGAAATATCGATTTACATGTTGATTTATTATGCGTAATTGTCTCTTTTTAATGAAATCTTATCAATTAATTTATATATAAATTGATTATTCTTATTACTTTGTGTAAAACTTGATTTAATTATTTCTAAAGAAAATACATTATACAATATAATTGATTATACATTTTTACTAGATTGTTTTTTAAATCGTTATTATGTTTTAAAATCAAGTCGCTTTAAACAGAGTTAAGAGATATGTATACTAAATATTGTTGCGAATTCAAACTTTCTCAAATACAGTTTCTTTTTTTACTTGCTTTTACCAATGAGAGATTAGAGTAAAAATTAGGTAAAAGAGTTTTAATAGCGAGGTATCATTTCGTGGTTATTCATTTGAAACATTAAAAAAAATTACAACATACGCAATAAAATGTTACATCTAATTTAATTTTAACTTGATATTTGATCTCTTTTTTTTTTAAATTTTAAATATTAATTTAAATTAATTTATAAAAGTTATACATATTAAGAATTGAAAATTTTATTTATAAAGAAAAATCAAATTCATATAACTTTTTATTAGCTACTGGCTGATTCTAGGACATTTTGTGCAGACTTTATGATTAAGAGAAAATAAATAGAAAAGTAGCTTTCATTTACATATTTAGTCGCATCTTCGTCGCATATGTCTCATTATCGAGATACTGGTGAAGAGCGATGATCTCTCGAGCGCGGGATACAAAATGGAGACGGGAGAGACGGTGTAAAAAGAAGATAGAAAGCAATTATCGCGCACTCGTCTCTGGCTCATGTAACCGCGACCGGTTTTCCATCTGACGACAGTGGCCGATTATCATTCGCACGATTTTCCGTGTGTATCGTCCAACTGTCGCGAAATGTCCAATTAAATGCCCGGCGCGTTTATCATCGTCTCTCAACTCGTCCGGTATATCGACGTATCCGTGCGTAAGTATAAGGCAGGCTGTTGCTTCGGCTATTCTGTCACATTTCTCTTTGCATCTTTCTTCCTCTCTCCCTGTCGTAACGTATCGTCGCGATATATTTAAACGGTGATAATACGACGAGCGAATCCTATCGATCCCGGCAAAACCGGTATTCTCACGCTCCGCTCGTTCGTCTGCTGCTAAAGATAGCACTCGTTTCAATACGTCCAGCATCGAAGGATGCTGGACGTATGCTCGATTCCCGCTTGTTCAGAAAAATCGGCTAAATTAGTCGCCACATACAGTTATAAGCTTTACACAATCTTATTCGATTTAATGCGCAAGCTGAATATGTATGGTAAAGGCATTTTAATTTTCATGAGAGAATAAACTTAATCATCATACATTCATTTCTATTGTACTGAAAAAGTAGGGATAAATTTATAGAATGTATTAATAGAACACTTCTATATTAAGAACATGAATAACTTTTATCGGATTTTTCTGTTTTAAATTTATCAACATATCGCAACAATTCTTTTTCAGTACACAGAAAAAAAGTAAGTGTCAAATCAAAATTTATATACTCATATGGAACGCGTTCATTGTTTCATATATACGCAACAATTTATAATCTTCTTAGAATTTAAAAATCTTAAATTTCAACAATATTGTAATCTTATTTCAATACTACAACTGTCATTTCCAGAATAAAATAATTATTTTAACTCTAAAAGAATTATAAAATGTCTTCATCCAAGCAAATTTTCTTTATTTAACGCAATATAATCTCATTTGAAGATTTACATTTTGAAACTAAAGATATTATCAAAATAAGAATATTCTTTTTTTCTGTGTAGAATATAAACTTTATAAAGTATATCTAAGTTACTTTCACAATAGACTCGTGTTCAAATAAAATTGTATAAAATCAGATTTTAAGTTTTACGATGTAGATAACGTAGCGAACAATTATTATTATTTATTATAATAAAAAATTATAATAAATAATAATTATGATGGAATAATTGTAATAAACAATTATAATAAAAAAAATTCGAGAAGAAGGAAATAAACGCATTTGTACTCGTTGTTAATTCTAATTAAAACGAAAAATTTTAATATTAAATTTTAATATCGCAAATTTTTGCTAATTTTAATTCCAACGGAATTAAACGTTTTTCCAAAGCGAAATTAAATTGCCTCCGGCATTAAGGAAGATATGCCACATGACATTGACGGAGGTAGAAGACAAGGCTTGGAGCTATGAAAAATGCGCGATACTCTCTCTCTCTCTCTCTCTCTCTCTTTCTCGCTTCGCAGTGACTTATTGTTTAATGGCTGGACGCAATTAGGGGATTCGTGATAAGTTGCCAACGACGTCGGTGGCGTCGTACCGCTAATGGACGTACAGGATGTTTTGATTTAGAAGCCGGAGCAATAGAGAACGTCGCGTCACGATGGTCCGCGAGACGCGAGTGCGAAGCTAATGAACCGGTGGTTGGACGATCGAAGAATCGTCATCCTAATCATCCGCGCGCTCAGAGATTATTAAATGAGACGAGCGATTAAAAGGATTTAACGATCGCTGAAGCGCGCTCGCGCTTCGAGAAATGCATCCAACGTCGCTTGAATTTATAAGTGGCGATTTTTAACTTTTCACGCACACGTACATCACCGACGCTGAAATAGCCGATACTCCGTTCGCCGACGAAGGAAGAAACGCGCGCAATCACGGTAGATTTTACTTGGATTCATAATCATCAATGCGTTAATTTCTTCATCGCCAGTGACAAGCACGCAGGAGAATTGAATGTTTTTAGTCATTTTACGAAATATATTATTATTGTGAAATTTACTTGCGTTTTTCATGAAAGAATAGGACGAGTATTATTAAATATTTTAAGCATTTTGTCACATTTTCATACTGCTACATTAATTTTTTTATAAAGATTTAATAATTTTTTTTCTATATAAAATATGTATATTGTAAAAGAAATGTAAAGAAAAAAAAATAGTACAAAATATATAAATTTGCTGCCAACAATTGATACAAAAAATCTGGGGATACCGAGACTTTCCCCAGTTTTATTTTTGGCAGTATTTAAAGCGGCTGGTTAATTAAAAAAATTTAACGATCGCTTAACGGCTGTGAAGAGACATATTGTTACTAACTTTCGAGGAGGAAGGAGAAAAATCGGGATCGGAGCGATGTCAGGCATGACATGGAGCGACGCAACGCGACTCGTGCGGACCAGGTAAGCGTCCGCATGAGTGCATCACGCAGACTGCGCTATAAATAGACCGCGAAGGTCAGGGGAATCAGCAGTTTTCATGCAAATGCCCCGGCGATACAATAATATGTGGCGATGAGAACCGTCTGGATCACACACACCGTCCTGAGGGTCACGCGACGCGCGTGTTCTCCAATCCTTCAATAACTCTATAAATTCCATAGTCCCCGCCATTCTTCGTTTTTGTCGCTATATGCAGAGTTGTTAAGTCCAATGATTAGAAAAAAACCATATAGTAAATTCCGGTTTTTATTGTCGCGGATCTTATCCAAATGAAATAAATTCGCAAAAACTATTGTATAAAAGTGACTGATATGTAACAATGATATATATTTATATAATTTCATGCACAAAAATATTTTTTGCTTTAATTAATCTCATCAGCACATTAATCAGCATAAAAATTTAAAAACACGTTTAAAAAACGAAATCAATATAATAATAATCTTTTTTAATTTAAATATGTGAAATACATTTTTTAAATAAAAACTTTTGGAGATATAAATGTTACTGTTTTTAAATTTTATATTACTTTTATTTTAAGAGAAAATATAGCAGTAATAGAATTAAAAATTTTCTCCAATATAGATCTGGTTCGCTTTCATTATTTTCTCGTAATAAAAAGTAATTTATTTTTTATGTCGTTTCTGAATCTATTACAGATTTGATAAAGTTTAAATTGGAAAACATTCTCAATTGATGAATATCAATAAAGAGATTTTCTTTTTATTCCAACATTTTTACTAGAAAAGAGGAGTTTTTTCCGGAAAATAACCAATTTTTACATGGCATAGATTTTATTGAAAAAAGGTCGAATTGTGCCAGGGTCCTATGTAGAAATACTTATTCGTAAACAAACACAAGTTAAACACCATGGCGACAGCTGGTTGAGAAAATGCTGCGGCATTTTGATAGCCACGCGAAATCGTTTTTCGACTTGTAGGTCGTCATCGCGCGCAGGAGTGCGATCAACAGGTGGTTGCAGTCGATGTCGTACACGTGCTTGTGTACGGGCAAAGTCGCGTTTACTTGTCGATAGTTCCCACTGCGGTTCATGTAGTACCCTATATGCCTTACGAGAGATATCTGCTGCCGCATAGGTGGGCATTGAGGCTTGCTGTCCACCTACGGATATGTACCTAAATGGATGCCTGGATGTGAACGACGCGCAAGCAAGATGACCCACGCAATCGAGTTGCTTACTCGACACTTGCGCCATGAATCCGGAAAATGCATTCGTGTGTATGTACTTTTGTAAGATTCAAGTATTAAATCTCCGCATTTACAATTGTTGATTTATGTATCATACATGTGTGGAACTAATATGACTAATCCTTTTCAAAATAGCATCGTGTGATAGAGGAAATATTCATTTACATTCTCATATTTTTTTTATTATATAATTTTTGGACGGAATATGACATGCAGCCGCACGTGTTTGTGAAATACATATTAACGAGTCGTTAAACACGCGACGTCAAATACTTTTTGTAGTGAGCAATTTCTTCGAACAAAAGATGTTGCAAATTTAATAAATTTTTCAGCTTATTGCTAGAAAAATAGTGTTTTATATTAAGTAAATATGCAATTTATTCGAAATTTGATGCTATCAACGAAATTAGTATGTATGTCGAAGATTATTTATATTATTATTATTATTATTTATTTATTTATTTATTTATTTATTTGTCTAAAATAAGAACATAAAGGATTCTGCGCAGATTTTTTTCTCTTAATTTTAAAAATATATAAACAAGTTTTAAATTTTATATGTAATATATATTAAAATACTTAAATAATTGTTTTCATTTCTCAAAAATTTAGAAAAAGTAATAATTCCGCGTGCCAGAAATAAACACGCAAAAAGTCTAATAGTACATATATATCTTGATCTTTCGCACGTGCTCGCGAGCATAAAATCCGTCGCTGAGACGGCAATAGAGAAAACAATCTGCCGGAAATGGCAACGTAAGTGCGCGACAAACATCCGTACGACGAAACGCGTCGGTGAAAAAAAAAACCCGTCGCTCGACGAAATTTAACTACGCGTGCTACGAGACCAAGATTCCCCTCTCCCCTCTTCGTTGAAGGAATCCGCACAAATTTGTGGCGCGATTTCTGCCAGCAAACGACGAGTGAAACTAGGTGAAAGTAAATGTAGTGGTAGCCTTTTATGCTTATCCCTCACGTGCCAAGAGAAGGGCCACTTACATTCCCGTTCAATCGCCCCCAATCTTCTCTTTCTCTTCTTATATTAAAAAATTAATAATTCTTGTATCAAAGACTATCGAATACGAATTTTTTAATATATGTTATTTATCATACTTATAAATGTGCGACATAAATACTTTACGAATTTAAAGTTTTTATTAATTTCTTAATTTTTTGTGATATTTCGAAAATAGTACAAGACACTATTTATATTTCATTATATTTTTTTTTATCTATCGATCGCTTTGGTATTTATTTTTTTTCTCGCCTACGAATTAACTAATTAATTAGTCTGAAGGACTTTTCAATGTTTGAATATCACTTTTCCGTGTATTCATTCCAGAATATATCTCCTCACGTGGTTTTTTCTCGCGTGACGTAATCTGATCGGTCGATCAGCTGATGAGCTTAAAGTTAATCGTGAAAAAGATTTATATCACTTCGTCGATTACGATCGGAACTTTCCACGGATATATCGTAGAACCGTAGTAAATAGTAGATGGCTTTTCCGCCGACTCTTCGATTTCTTTTACAAGGGACCTCTGCCCTTCTCGTGGTGACTTTCACGAAAACATAAAAGATATCATTCGACTCGATACTCGGCTCGTTTTATTTCATGTAAATTACGTATAATTTCCTAATATAAATTTAAAATTGCGTACGATGAGAAATGTCGAGTATATTTTTAGTATATCTTCTTGTATATTTCGTACTAAATCTGATGTCTCTGTGATAGATATGTTTATTGAGAGAATTGAATTTTTTCGCAATCCCAACTTTATTACATTCAATTGAACAACATCTTTAATTAATTGTTATTACTGAATAAGATATAAATAAACATTGTCGAAGATTATTAATTTAGCAATTTAATGAAATATATTTTATTATTTCCCTTTAAAATATTCTAAAAAAAAAAAAAAAAAAAAAAAAAAATTTAGATAAAAGAAATAATGATAATATTTGCGGGATATTTAAATGTCAATTTGCATCATAATATATATTAGCTGACGAGGCACACGTGCTGTTTGTCGTCGAATCATATCGTTTCGTTTGAAACGTGAAATTATTTTACATAAGCTCAGGAACACGCGCGCCAATAACTTTAATTATCGCCCGACAAGAAAAGAAAGAGGAAACGGGAAGCTAAGGCAGAAACAGTGGTAAAACGTCAAAGCAAAATTCTCAAAATGCATATAAGTACACACGTGCTTATTATACACGTGTGTGCGGCTGCAGGTGATGCGACTATACGATTGGCATTGCCGGAATGTTGTTAAGTAGCTGGATTCGTGACTTTGTGACGAGCATGGTCGCGCATCGCTGAAGACCCGAGGCTAATTTTCCGTAGCTTAACGTGCTTAGGTTTCTTGACTTTCCGTCTCGCGCGAATCCGTTTTCTTTAGAATAGATTACAGAAACCAGGCTATGGCTGTATAAGTGTGCGAGCATGAATAATCGAAGCTTGTAATATACGATGATTATTTCGTTAGATATACTTTTTCTTGTAGCGATCACGTTGAAAAATGATTTCATTGCACTTGCGTAATGATGTGTGCGGAAGTAAAAAAATATATAGTAGAAATCCGAATTGTATTTTAATATGTTTTGCTACTAAATCGTAGTGATGTTTCGTAATAGAGAATATAACGTCCGCAAAAAATGTTTGCATTTATCGGAGATATTATACACAACATGATTATTCTGTATTAATTAAATTTTTTTTTAAAATCCGCGAATATTTGTGTTGCAATCAATTTGATGTCTAAATTTAACTGCCACTCCACAAGCTTATACAGAAGTTTCCGGCAGACTGTAAATTGAAAAGTCATGTCTATTAAAGTTATGTAAGTTTAATAACACTAGTAAAGAAAACTCTAACGTTTTGAAATTTTCCAGACTTTATAACTTCATAAAATTCTAAGTTACTTTAGATAATAATTACGAAAAATGTCCATATATTAAATAGTATAATTAATAATTTGTTATATTTAATATACCATTTATCGCTCTTGACAATTAATCGTACGATAATATAATTTTGAACTTATATAACATTGCAAAAAGATAAAGATCTAGGATTCAGATCATTTTTCTCATGATTGCTATGTATCACTTTTTCGGAGAAATGACATAAATAAGGAAAAACAACGTAGCCTTCATTTTTTTAACTTTAACGTTTCAAAATTTTCCAGAATTTGCAACTTGCAAAATTCTAAATTACTTTAGATAATAACTACAAAGAATGTTCATATATTAAATAGTATAATTAATAATTTGTTATTATTAATATACCATTTATCGCTCTTGACAATTAATCGTACGATAATATAATTTCGAACTTATATAATATCGCAAATAAAAAATAAAGATCTAAGATTCAGATCATTTTTCCTCATGATTGCTATAAATCACTTTTCGGATAAATATCATAATAAATAAGGAAAACATAAATAAGGAAAAACAACGTAGCCTTCAATTTTTTAACTGCAAATGTTTAATTCACTTTGATAAAATGATCATATTTTATCAAAGTGAATTAAACATTTGCAGTTAAAAAATTGAAGGCTATAATGAATTACATTGGCAATAATGAATTACATTCATGACATGTTACACTAGCCACGGTTAAATCCATGAATTTATTGTATTCTCGGTGCATAATTTCCCTCTGTAAAAATAACGCACATACGCGTTTTAATTTTATAAGCTATAATTCTGAAGTTTTTTTATTTTCTGTATTTCAATTTTCTTTCTGCATCAAAGATCATCTAAAATAAATTTCGCGAAATAGCGTCGGCAATATCGAAACGCGCGAATATCGAGCTCGCGGTTGCGTGCTCTCCGTCATGACGTTGCACGCATATCGTACCAGCGCACGCATGCATGCACGCACGCACGCCCCAGAGCACACGGCCCGTAATTATATTGTCACGCCGCGGGTGTTCAATTTGTCGAGTGCACCTCCGCCGTCACCTCGCGTCGCCTCCACCACCTTCGTTAAGGTGGACCGCCGTTCTCTTGCGCCAAAGGGAGACGACGGTCGGCATGGCTCCGAGACTCGGTCTCGTCAGTGCCCTACAACCCCATGGTTCTCACGCCGGCAAAAAACGCTTTTCAGCCGGTTTCTCGATGCGCGAGTCCGCACGAAATCATCAGTAACGACGAGCCACGAAGTGGCCCGACGATTTTTGTTCTCTCCCGCCTCCGATAATAACGTCTTTAAAAGGCTTTTTGGTCTCTCACAACCACATTGAATTATAACGTCAAAAAGGGAAAACTCATGTAATTTTTTTTCCTTGCAATATACGTCCAAGTAAATTAAGCGTTTCTTCATGAGCTATCGCATTAAATTCGCATTAGCACAAATTGATAAACTATAATTGCTTTAAAAAATTCTTCCTATCTTGCATTAATAAAAGTAACAACTAAATTTTCATATGGACTAAAATTTTCAGTAAAAACGAGATGTTTGGCAGATGTCCAAGATTTTTCACTATTTATTATCGCACTGAGCAAAAAGAAAGTCTTCGAGATTTTATCAATCTATCGAATAATTGAATGATAGAATACGAAAGGATCAATTTATTTCGACTCATAATGTAAGAAGAAATTTACTTCTTGCTTTTGATATCGTAATTAAATATGTAGTAAAAAACTAGAAGTTTCAAATTAACGTATGTTTTCCTTTTAATTACGCGTAACATGATTGAATAGTTTCATAGTTTGTTTTGAATTAATAAATGTAACATATATCAATAAATTGTCTAAATAAACTTGAGAAGATATTAAATCGATTAAAATCTGATTATTTAGAATTGGCTCTATTAATCCTTATTTCGTACTGATAGATCATTTTTGTCTGTGATTTTTCTAACAACGTCAATTTCTCGAAAACAAATAATCATAAAATAATATATTTAAGTAAATTATTTTTCAAATTTATTATTTTAGTCTTTATTTAGAATGTTCAAAGAAGGTATATACATTTTTTCAGATTTTTTAAAACACTTTTACATATTAATAAACTTATCGAAAATACACTGACCCACCTGTACAATTAGAAGGTAGCAAAAATAACAATACGGGGGAGTAAGGGTTAAATACAATCTTTTTCACACATAGCAATATTAATTTTAATGCGTACGTAAAAATATATGGAAGAGAGTTTGATAACTTATACTTTCAATTTTATTCTGAAACCCCAAATGAAACAAACATTCCGCGTCACGAAATGAGATAAAGCGACTGCCATCAGTATTGTATGCTCATTGATACATGTATAGGCTATTAATAATTCTGCGTAATAACTATAATAGTATGTTTATCAACAGATGTGATAAAATCAAGTTAAAAAACCTAACTTTTAAACATAAAAGATGTGTAATTTACTTACATAACTGAGCATGGGTATGTTGCGGGATTGAGCAACTATTGCCTCGACGTAGCAGGTGCCTTCCGGTCCGAAAAAGGCTACGACCCCGTCGCAGATCATGTCGATCATTGCACTGGTAGCTTCGGTAGTTTCTCCCTTCGTATCGGCCCATCGCATCACCAGATTCACGTTCGGCAAAATGTTTGGATCGTTGTTGATCTGGAACGCAATAATGCAACTATGCGTTAGTTCTAAGCGAATATAAAGGCGAGAATTATTATAACCGAAGGAAAATTTCATTTTGATTCTTGTGCACAAAGGAAGGCAAAGATCAAGTTTTAATTATCTTGATTTGTCTCTCCTTGAAAATTCGCACAACAATATTTTTATATAAATAGAATCGAATATTATTCTCAAATTTATAATTGTGATATAATATTTTGTATAGCCTGCAAAAAATTTTATGTCAATCCTACCGCAATTTAACCCTTCGTTAGGCGCAATATTTAATAGATACAAATAGATATTATTTTAAATTATATTACTACACACTGCGATTTTTTTATCTATTATAATATTTACGAATTTGTTCTTTATTGTTTTTGACATATTTTAATGCCTGATATATTAACATAATGTTAAGACAGAGTTGTTTTAAGAACTAAAGAAAAATAAAGGAAAAATATTGCGCCTAACGCCGGGTAAATAAAGCCATTTTCTGAAGCGATAAGCTTTCATTGTGCAATTACAGTTGCTTCATCGCTCGCAATTACGTGATAAAAGTTTATCGCAATCGATTCTGTACGGTAAAGTTTATCGGTTTGTATTATAATAAATGCGAGAGGCTCGCACGTTATGTGCATCACACACGTGTTTGCCGTAATAGTTGACTCAGCAGGTATTACCCATGGTGTCCCGCGGTCTTATTTCTTGATGGGTATTCCTACGGTTCACCCGGTATATCCGGCTCGCGTCCACACGCTCGGTTATTATGCAAATTTGAATTCCAGCAAACAATACTTTTCCGCGTAGAGTCACTTCGACGACGCGCCAATTTACATGCCTGGCAATGCGAGCTGAAATTATAACCGTCGGCGACACGAGATGACTGTCGTTGAAACGTTCGCACACGTGCAATAAGCCCTTTGACAGGTCGCGCGGTTGCATTGTGCGCTGCAGCATAACTTGGACCAGACTTGTGTATCAGGCTGTTCCCGTCACAGTCAGCGGAATAAGTCTACTCGAACTATGCTATACGTATATGTGAACGATCAGGTCGCATTAATCGGTAACTTTATACACAGGTATAAAGTTACCGATTAATGTTAACGGAATTCAGCTGAGATTTCATAAAGAAAGTATATATTTTCAGCTCCCTCCCATTCACTCGATAGAAATAATCTAGAAATAGCTTCCCAGCTGCATCAAGTTTTACATTTTACAAATATAATTTAAACAAACGCATTACGAATGCATGACGTCAGAGATAATTAATAATATCATGAAAGAATTTATGACAGTAGTAAAACATTTTAAAACACGCGCAAAAAAATTTTTTTAAGAAAAAAAAAAAAAAAAAAAAAAAATACTTTTAATCGAGTTAAAATTCTCCTTTTCCAAATGTATAGAAATTTAAAGTTTTTGAAACTGTAACTTACATTGATTCAAAAATTGTAAGACGTTGATTTGTGAAACTGCGTATTTTATAGCAAAATTGTTTACTCAACATTATTGATATTAGTTCACTTAGTTTATAATATAGATGTTGACGATGGAATATGTTAATTTATATGAGCAAATTTGTTACAATATATAATTACATTAGCGTCGTGAATAGAAACTAGACATTCCATAAAATATATTATAAAGTTACGTACTATTCTGCATTCATGATTTTTTTTTCTACAATTTATTAACGCTATATCCAAAGTAAGAGGTTTACCACTAGGTTCGTGATATCATGTAATTATCTTGTGAGATAAATTGACACGTTTCAAAGCATATGCGTGTGCTTTGCAGAAATTTCTTAATACAAAGAAGATAAATAAAGCTAAGCACAAAGGTAAGAGAATTTGACAACTTCATCATAATCATACCCGTGAAATTTAAATGTTTATGAAATAAATTGCTAATGAAATGTAATAAAACAGATCGCGTCATGGAAAACACATACGATTAAAACATAAATGATGGAATAACTTTAAATTTGCATAAGGTATATAAACACGTCAATGAAAGGACAACATTCTATTCAATCAAGTCACCACATTATTTAACAAGTTTAGAAACGGAAATGCTTTCGCATTAACGTAATAAAAATTCCATTGACGGTTATAAGAAATAAAAGAAGCGAATTAATGTCATTGATTAAAGAAACAATTGAGCCATAAAGAGAAAACTCTATACTTTTTGATTCTATTGAAAGACAAATTCTACTACTACGCAAAAAATAAAAATAAAAAAAAAAAAAAAAAAAACAAAAATATCCATGTATGTTCACACGTGTAAAAGGTCGCGCGACAAGCAATATATGAAAAGCCTTTCAAAAGCCAAACTGTTTCGCTCCACTTTTGATGAATTTCTTAATTTTAACGTTACAAAGCATTGTAATCATGTGCTTTGATGCAAAAAAAAAAAAAAAAAAAGTGAAATTGATCAGTTTAGCTTCAAAGAGACTCACATGACAGCATCATGAATTTGTGTAGTCGCTTGTTACAACACCGTTAAAGCGGTTTCATGAAACACTACAAAAAAACATTACTCCTTCCCGTTGGATGCCTCGCATTCCTGATTTTGCATGTGCTGCATACGCAAGCGCGTCCAATAATCACATTTGTAGCGCATAATTTGCATATCAACGTTATATTTTTACGTGAATGGACGCTGACGTTGTCAAATGCTATTCTCATGTTTTTCCAAATCGTAACAGCTATGCATTCATATATCGAAGAAAACATATTTTCCTCGATGCGCAATGGAAAAAAAAAAAAAAAAAAAAAAAAGAAAAAACACACGGAAAGCATTACGAACGTATACGAAATTCGTTCGTGCTAACAAACGTTGTCCGAAAAAACAAGGCGATTGTCCTCCCGTATAACTGTAAATCGCTTTTCGGTTCTATTCAGCGAACCGATGGATCCGCCAATTCGGTCTGTTTTTTTTTAACGCGATACGTATCTCATACTTTGTTTCGTACACCGTTATAACCGCGGCTGAGCGAAAAATTCTGCTCTCTGGCGCAGTGAAAGTCCAACGCGTTCCTCCTTAATCCGCCGCTCATTTAAATTACACTTCCTTCATCAAGAGTCAGGTCAACAGTAGCGACGGCGCGCCTTATTATTTATTAATAGAGATCGACTTAATACGCGGGCAATTTACAGCCACGTAGTGGACCGCATTACCCACCCGCGAACGGATATTACGATTGCGATCTGCGCGTTTATATTATAAAAGAGCCAAGTGCGCCGCGCCCATTACGGCGGCTCTCTCGCGGCGATTATCGCGAAATCGCCAATTAACGCTCTATTTACAAATATACCGAACGGAGTAAAACTAGTTTACATCGTGGGAGTGCGTACGGCGAATGCAAATTCTACGATTTTTTTATTTTCTTTTTTTAATTTTTTGCTTTCCGCATACCCGCGGGCGAAACGCTTGGATTAGCGCGCGCGCGCGCGCGCGCAAGGTGGTACTGTAACACCTGTATCCTGCACTTGCGATCGCCGTGACCGAACCGAGTATTAAGGGTGATTCACACACGTGTGATCTGCCGATATGATCTTTGCATATTTATTAGACTCAGATATCGTGATTTTGTTAAGATTGAAGACTTGACATTGCGATATAAAAGTCTACCCTCTATAGAAAACAGTACATCGGCCTCTCACCGTCGTATCAACGTAAACGTGAAAAACTATTTTCCATACATGATGATTGTGATAAATTGACAGTCACCATCTTCCCTATCTCAATTCAATTTGCTGTCAATTTTAATTCGATTAAAATTGTATTTTATTTTTATTTTTAATATTAAATATTTTCAGAATCAAATTTGTAATAAATGACAATAAAAGATTGTTGGGAATGTTATACAAAAAAATAAACAAGAGATATTTCAAATATGTGGAAAAAAATTCAAAAACCCTTGTTGTGCATTCCACAATTGTGTTAATTAAATGTAATATAAGAAATTAAATTATGAATGCAAACAAAATTTAATTAAGCTTTTATACAACATTTTATACAACAACAGTAAATGAAAGAAAATATTTTCATCGATATTCGAATGACTCTAATGTTACGTATAATATATGTGCATAGACCTTAAAAGATACGTCCAACAGTACAGTAAGAGATTGTATAAGGTGATTTGTGTAAGACAGATAAATGAAATAAGTTATTAACATGTTTGCTGTTTCGATAGAAAGAAACATGTAATTAAAATTACTGTCGTAATGCGTTACGTGTACAGAATTTTTCAATTAAAATAGATAGTTTAAATCACTATTATCGTATCTATTGTATCGAGAGAAATCTAGCCATTTCCAATGTATATATAATTAATAATATAAAAAATGATGAGTTTAATTTTTTATTAATAATAAACAAATATTAATTTTCATCTAATATTCATGTAATATTCATTAACGTGATATCGGCAGCGTGCAGTCGACGCTTACCGCAACAAATTATTATTATTAATATTAGAACAATGTAATAAATTAGCTTTAATTATCATCGGTTTCGTAGCGTAACAATTTGCATCATTAACGGGTCGATAACCGATAATGACGAATCGTTAAAATAAACCCTATGACGTGAAGAAATATGAGGATAAGGTTACTGTGATCTTGTTGAGACGCTCGTATCGCATCGTACATACACATACATCGATAACGATGTTGGAGGACGCGCATTTGTGAATCAAGCTTTATTCCAGCCGCGAACACAGAGGCCGACATTGCGATCGCGATGCTTACTCTTGCGTGGCATATCGGAGGATATAAATAAACGGCCGCAAAGCTCGTTTCCTGCACCTTTCGACTCGCTGAATGCGCGGGCATGCATCGCAGTGAGGAGAGTCATTATGCGTTTATCGTTGCAACTGCGTGCGGTGCATCGAACTGCTGAAAGAGAAATTTCATCGCGGAAACATAACGTGTCAGCAGTTAGGCTTCATTTCTTTTTTTTTTTTTTATTTTTTTCTCAAAAGAAAACGGACATGTCGCCCGCGCGTATACATTTTTATATCGATTATTTTCGAAATACGCTCGTTCCACTCTTACGATCCGTACTTTCGCTCTCGCTGCTGGATGCTTTGTTTCTAAATTACGGTTATTTTCAGAAGTCTAGTTGCTGGCAATTACAATTGTTTTGTTTGAGAAATTGTAATCCTCTCAAAAAGATACAAACCACTATTCACATTTTTAGAAAACACGCTGAAACAATTTTTATACATATACATAGTATCTTTATGTGTATCATTATGTGCTGTATGGTAATTTCGGAAATAAAGGAAGCAGAAAGTAAAATAAATACTTGCTCCATTCGACGAGATAAGGAATCGAAAGAGATACTTGACGAGGGAATTGCTTCTCCTCCCATGCGTTCGGAGGAGGGAAGCCAGATCGATACTGCCCGACGTTTTCGATCTTACGCGCTCTCCTCTGTTACAATCGACGTAGCAATTAATCTCCAAAGATAAAGCCGCCTTATATTTTCGCGTACACCCGGATATCGCGTGTCGTGATAAGATCGACGTTCGTTTCGATGATTCGCACGGGTTCTCTGCTCCCCCTCTGCCTCCGCTGCTTCTTCTTCTTCTTCTTCTTCTTCTTCTTCTTTTTATTTCTATCGAGTCCGCTGGATCCCTCAGATGCGGTCGCAGGTTGCAAGAGTACAGGCAAGGTTTGGGAAGAAAAAAGCCGCCGGGAGGAGAGGATAAGGAGGGAAGGGATAGGGTGGCCGGGAAGGAAAAGGAGGAGGGAAAGAGGTGGAGGATACGCGTTCCCGAACTCGCGAGCGAATTCTTCTCACGGTTCGCGCGAGAGAGCGCCGTTTCGTCGGCACGCGTGGGCGGACCGGCGAATAACGCCGGTCTTGTATTTTTAAACCCTCGCAGGGGCATCTCTTTCTTTCTTTCTCTCTCTCTCTCTCTCTCTCTCTCTCTCTCTCTCGGTGCGCCTCTCTCCCTCTCGGCCTCTCCCTCGGAGAGGAATCGCCGCGCCGGGTCACTTCTGCCCTCGCGGCGAGCGGGAGCCACGTACCTTTCTCTTTTTACTTCCTCTTTAACCGGCGTGCAACACACCCGGGCGAAAACGGTCTCACGGTCCCCTATGGATACGCGGGAGACCAGGAGGGGAGGGGGGGGGGGCAGGGAGGGAGAGATAGGGGATCCACCGAATGAATTATCGAGGCTTTTGGAACGGGACGGTCGACCCGAGAGCGAACGGCAAGGAATACGGCAGGATCGAGAGAGGGGAAAAAAAAAAAATATTGGATATTGTGGCCGTTGTGTTGTCGTTGGTTGGGTAATCGAAGAAGATTCGGAACGGATCCGAGAGTCGGATCATCGGCTGGACCGATCCCCTCTTCGGGGCGCGGGAATTAAACATCTCATCCGTATAGGGAGAGAGGAGAAATGTGTGTGTGTATATATATATATATATGCAGAGGCTTCTTAGCGGCGATTAACTTTTCGATGCGAACCGAAATAAGCTTGTCCACATTTGTTTGCATTTGCTTATCGCATGCACGACTGTAAGGAGACTGATTTATCCGATATTTTTATGTTATTGTACGCTTATCGCAAGCCACTTTGTAGTATACGTAAGCGTTATAAAAATTCAGTTATCGTCTTTAAACAACATTAGTCTCGCAATTTACGCGGATATTTTCGCACGTTTATTATGTTATTATACCGAGAAGATTTAAAGAAATACTATTTAAATTCAAAAACATCCCTTCCTCTATCTTCTGAGTAATTATCTAAGAAATATTTAATCGCGTAAAAAAGTGAAATAAAAAAAGATATCTCTCGTAATTATACATATGGTAATTAGTTAATGTAAGTTAATCAATACAAAACAGAGTCACTCTCACGACCTAATTTTCCTTCAACTTTATGGCGTTTTATTGAGATATAATGAGATCTCGTCTAATTTTTGATTTCCTTTAAGATACTCGTCTAGAATCTGTAATTTTACATCTCATCAATCGCGTGTCGGCCTTTCTCGGTCGGTGATTAATGACAGATAAAGCAGAAGATGCTATTATTATACTGCGAGTGACGTAATTCACTTTGAAATACGTTTAATAGCAAGAGTTACATTCTGCATCGAGACGAGAGATAAGTAGAGTTTCTGTACACGTTATAATTTTGCAGTTGACGTGTAATGAGGGCAGGAAGCGAGATGTCAAAAAAAAAAGGGAATGAGATTGCATCGAAGGAAAATGAAATTTCGAGGGAGTGACTGTATTTCTCTCTCTCTCTCTCTCTCTCTCTCTCTCTCTATCTTCGTAGACTCGTCTTATTGTTAGAACATTGCGATTATATGTATATGTAAATTTTGACAAGCACCGCCCAATTCTGACTGCGGGTGCAGACTTGCCTTCAAGACTACCGACCGCAGCAACCGTCAATGCACCGTGCAAACTAATAGCATCAACGAGCTGCCATTAGCAGCTGTTACGACGAACAGAGAATAACGTTGTAATCTTCTGTGAAATTCAACGGCAGCGGGTTCAAAGATCCTTTACAGCATCGGCATGATTGGTCGTGTTCATGCAACACGCGCATCGCAATGAGCGAGTAAACGACTTCGTGCAATAACGCAGACGGTAGTTCTCTTATTCCGAGAAACGCGGCTACCGATTATAGCACGCGAAGATGTATCAATAGAACGCTCTTAAATGCTTCTAAAACTGTACGAAGTACGATCAATTTCAACATTGTTACGCATAATTGGCACAACAATGTTGTCATTCATTTCGATAACAATAACACCCGACTCACGTGTATATCACGCATTACCTGAAGAATGAAATATATACGAGCCAGAATAGAGTGAAGAGAAGACGTAAAGAGAATAATGGATTCCTTTTTTTTCCACACAATATACAATATATGCTGTATACATCTTGTTTGCCCTATTTTACTTAAAATAGCTCTTCGGGCAATTCAAAGTGCAAAAAAAAAAAAAAAGAAAAAAATTATCATTTCTTACCTCGTCGAGAGCCATGGTCAGAGCGCCGGAGATGGCGAGACCCTGACGATCCTTGAGACCGCCCTTGATGGCGGTGAGGTAGCCGATGGTCAAGTTGCGCGGTTGGTCAAGGGCCGCCGAGTTATTGCCCCCCGACCACAGATTCTTATGAGAGGTGGACGCCTGCTGGCACTGGACCGGCTGAGCCGCCGGTGATTTCGCCGGCGGCTCCTGAGCCTGCCCCAGAACCAGGGGGCTGCTGGCCAGTAGCAGCAGTATCAGGAGGGCGCGCGGACTGTTGACGCGCGGCCGCGGCAGAAGATGCGATGGACGACGATGATGCTCCTGCCGCTGCTTGCGGTCGCGCTCCCGATGGAGCTGCTGCTGGCGCGGATGCTGGCGACGGGGAGACCTGCGGCGGCTCGGCTGTACTGGCGGGCCGGGGCGCATGGCCGCCGCCGCCACCGGTCAGCAGCGCCTCCCACCCGCTTACCTGCAAGAGCAAAAGATTCGTCCTCGTTAAGAATATGCACTGAAAAAAAGTGTCTAGTATTTACAACTATAATTGCATAATAAATTAATTATTGTAATTTTCATTTTTATTATTACTACAATGTTAACCCTCAAACTGAACACGTGAGTCTTTCGTGTCCGTGTCATTTTTAATCCGTTGTTTTAAAAAAATATTAATAAAATCTCGAGGTTGGAAACTTACCCAAAAAAAAGTTTGTGTCAAAAGGGACTTATAACTGAAAGGACAATTTAAACAGTTCATTCAGTGCAAAATGCTGGCGAATCTAAATCTAAAGCGAACACAAATGACCTACGTATTCGCTTTATGTATATTAAATACGAAAGGGTGAATAAATACATTTTTTTTAAATATTGTTTTTCTGTTGTTAATCGTTTTTTTATAAAAATAAGTTATAAATTTACAATAATAATCTCCCTAAAAAAGAAACAAATGGCTTTAATTTTTATTGTGTTTATTTATTTTCATGCTAAAAGTATCTTTTGTTAATGATAACGAGCAACAAACAGGAGTTGCGTGTATTAATCAATTTTTATGCTGTAGATTGTAATGTAAATTACATTTTGTTTTCACTTTTCTTTCAAATAAATTACCTGAAGATTAAAAAAAAATTTTTCCTCGGAAAAAATACATTTTTTTATACCTGAAAATTACCCATTTTCAATCATTCAAATAATTATATTTTTTTAAAGCCGTGGACATATAGTATATAGTATTTTTTTCGTAAACTTTGAACTTTGAACTAAAAATTCCTGGAAGCCTTTTCTTCAAAATTATTTTTTCAAATTTTTATTAATTTTTATATAAAACATCTATGTTTCCAAATCTTGATCTAACAAATAACAAAAATATTATATATATAGTATTTAAAAATATTTTTTCTTCAACTCTACTACATAAACTTTTAGTTTAAACCTGAAAGAAGATGTGTAATCTTTTTTAGAATTTTTGAAGTAATTTTAGAGTACAAGAATTAACTCGGACTCCAGTTACCCACGCGTTCAGGATTACGGTGCCAAAAAAACGTGTTCAGTTTGAGAGTTAATAAAAATATCCATATTAGTTCTGCCAAGAAGAAAGCAGGATTCCTGCTTTCATTTATGGTCGTTATCATCATATTTATAATAGTTTTTATCATATATAAATTACAATTATGATACGTATAATTATACATATGGTTGCATAAACATAAAAAAACTATAGTAACAATAATACAGGTAACTATAATTCGCATTGTTAATATAACTACAAAAATATTGTTGCTTCGAAAAATGACTATAAATTATAGTTAAATTATAATAAATGCAACCATTTATTTCTCTCCGTGTGTAAGTGTGAGAGAAAATGTAAAACAATATGAAAGAAATAAGATTAGTGTTAAATATGTAGTAGAAATTAATCAATCAAGGAATTAATAATGATTAGATTTCAATTAAATAATTGACATGTGATTTATGAGAAATTAATGAAATAAACTAATAAAGTTGGTTGTTGATTATTTGTCTATTTATATCATTCGTTGAAACCATTTATATAGGCGATAACATTCAAGTAATTAAAATATCTTACGTGCAGATATTTAGAATAAAAATTATCGGTAAGAAAATAATTAATTTAAATTTTTAACAGAACCAGTTGTAAAAATTTGCTGTAATCCATCATATGCTATAGTGTTCGGAAATATTTGTATTTTAAATCTGTTGATTGTAACTCGCGTCGATCTTATATTAAACATACGTATCATATATAAGGATACGTAGCGTTACAATTTCCGTGGTTACAATCGCAATCGCGAAACCGGTTGTGGTTGTGCTGCAGTTGTGACAATAATATATATCTTCCTGCTTTAATGCATTTATCGCGAGGTCACATTTATTCGCGTGAATCATCGTACATGCCATCTGTTGTGGTCAGCTAATAATAGATACTTTTAAAATAACACATTAACCGCGCGAAGTACATACTGAACTTTAAATTTACATATGTATATTTTTTACAGACATTTTTACGTTTAGTTTGTATCGTCTTCATTCACAACGAAAGGCAATCCGCCGTAAAGAAAATTTATATCGCATAAGCCGGATGTCGCGAAGAGTCCCAAAGGAATTTTATATTAGTGACATCATTGTTGCAGTACAAGTGAGAATAAACGTATTGCGATCACGTGTGTAAAACGACTGCGACTTCCCTTCCACTGCCTCGTAAATCAATCGAATTTATTTCTTTTTGGTCAATGGAAACAGTGAAGTAGTATACTTGACGAGAATCTTTATACACTTGATAATTAAATGATAATTATAATTTCAATTCATTATTATATTTCTTGTAGTATTTCTTTTTTTAACCCTCAAACTGAACACGTTTTTTTTGGCACGGTAATCCTGAACGCGTGGGTAACTGGAGTCCGAGTTAATTTTTGTACTCTAAAATTACTTTAAAAATTCTAAAAAAAATTACACATCTTCTTTCAAGTTTAAACTAAAAGTTTATATAGTAGAGTTGAAGAAAAAATATTTTTAAATATTATATTTTTGTTATTTGTTAGATCAAGATTTGGAAACATAGATGTTTTATATAAAAATTAATAAAAATTTGAAAAAATAATTTTGAACAAAAAGACTTCTAGGAATTTTTAGTTCAAAGTTCAAAGTTTACGAAAAAAATACTATATGTCCACGGCTTTAAAAAAATATAATTATTAGAATGATCGAAAATAGGTAATTTTCAGGTATAAAAAAATGTGTTTTTTCTGAGGAAAAACTTTTTTTTAATTTTCAGGTAATTTATTTGAAAGAAAAGTGAAAACAAAATGTAATTTACATTACAGTCTACAGTATAAAAATTGATTAATACATACAACCCCTGTTTGTTGCTCGTTATTATTAACAAAAGCTATTTTTAACATGAAAATAAATAGACAATAGAAATTAAAGTAATTTGTTTCTTTTTTAGGGAGATTATCATTGTAAATTTATAACTTATTTTTGTAAAAATATTAATAGCAAAAAACAATATTTAAAAAAAAATTTACTTATTCACCCTTTGTTATTTAATATACATAAAGCGAATATGTGGGTCATTTGTGTCCGGCTTCAGATTTAGATTCGCCAGCACTTTGCACTGAATGAACTGTCTAAATTGTCCTTTCAGTTATAAGTCCCTTTTGATATAAACTTTTTTTTGGATAAGTTTCCAATCTCGAGAGTTTATTAATATTTTTTTTAAAACAATGGATTAAAAATGGCACGGACACGAAAGACCCACGTATTCAATTTGAGGGTTAATTTAAAACAAGTACATATTTTTCTACAATTTACGTAAAATATTGTAGTAAAATATTGTAAGACTATATCATGTGTTGAAGAAAAGATATACATGTAAATTTTACACGAGTTATTAACACTGGCAAACAATTTTACAGTGACCTAATTTTAGTGTCAATAATTTCGAGAGGAAAAGTACAAAAAGCATATCTATAACTTTCAACATTTACACCGTAATAATGACTGATAAGAAAATCATTGTACGAGTACACGTGTGTTCAATGATACGTGAGAATTGTCAGGAAATTGTCCGGACGCAAGGCTCGACGTTGCCAAACACGATTACGCGTCAAATCGTCGTGAAATATTGGTGCGAAAGTTGGAACACGTGGCCGTAAAAGAGAGACAAAGAGAGAGAGAAAGAGAGACACCTGTTGTGATTACGTAACTCCTTAAGTGAGTCGAATTAGCCTGCAATGGGTTTAGCAACAATAAAGTCGTCCGTCTGTCATGACGTATGGTGTCATTCACCAAGGGAGGAAGCGCACGCCTTTCTACTCGCCCAGTCGTCGACTTCTTCCGACTCGTAGAGGCTTTAATTATTACGGTCGAGAGAGTCACGAAACCCGGATTTATTTGACGCCTTGTCGCAAGTTAACAAAAGGGACATTAAAGGGACGTGCTGGTACCACGTCACGTCACTCCATACTTAACTCCTCGACGTGATCCCTTGTTACGTCACCGCTCATACGTTATACCTGCGTACGATAGGTCGCACGTGTGTCGCGCTTGCATGTCGTCCGAATGACGTATGAGTGGGCGCCCACCTCTTACACGACTACATTTCGCCTGGTGCATTCTCGCGCTGCCACTCCATTTTACGGAAAAAAAAGGCGAGCGAAAATAACTTGGCTTTGTATTTAAAAACTGCGCTCTGTTTTGCATCTTTACAATTTCTTGTTTTATCTTGCTTTTCTTTTCAAAAAAGCGACACGTGTATTATGAGAAAAATTCGCGGAGACAAAAATTTAATTGTTTTTATAAGAAAGAAACAGATGTTTGTAAAGTCAGTAACTCGATACATGTATATTGTAACAAATAGCAAACATTGTATATGAAAGACAACATTGTTTAACTGTTTGTAATTCACTGGTAAATAGAGATTCTCAGACTGCAAGTACATAGTTGCAAAATCTTTGTGTTTTTGCTAATATGAATAACATGTTGATCGATACTGACGGTTATCATTGTTGCAATTTTGTGATGTATGTAATAATTCAGTCGGTAAATACAATACATTATATTGTTTCTTGATGCAATTTATATTCGTTATTATAAATTTTAAAAAATTTATATTCTATGTATATAATATATTAATACATATAAAAAAATAATACATTCTTTATTATTATATATTTATTAACCTGTAAAGTTGTAATAATTATCAAAATGTTATTTTAGTCCTTATTCAAACGGTATTAAAACTATTATGATTACTATTAAAATTATTATGTAAGATATAAAAAAAAATACATGATGGTACATGACAAAAAATTCGCGCAGATAAAAGTGTTGAAGTTTAATATATTATTAATATAATTAGAATGCTTTGAGAATGTATATACATATATATGCGTATCTGATTTACTGTGCAAGAATATTATGTGATAAGGAAATCTCTTGTTGCAAACGTCAAATGATCATATAAATAATTCAAAATTATTTTAACATTCTTCTAAAATTCAAATTTTATCTTTTTTCAATTTTTCAAATTCAAATTTTCTTTGCGCGAACTTTGTATAAAATGTAATAAATACTGCATGTGATAAAAACTACAACAAATATTATAAGATATTTGTCATGCAAACAAGCTATAACAATCCTTTTTAGTTACAAAATTTATGTAGCAAAGATAATAATTTTGATCCAAGAAAAAAGAAGAAAAAGAAAAAAAAAATAAAATTATAAAAGATTTAGGTAACGCGATTCATGCCTGCGATTAAGAGAACACAATGTCTAAAAGGTGTCACACCTATGTTTGTGAATGAAGAGATCGTATATCTTGAAACGATTTCGTCCAAAAACCACATATAGGCTACATATATTTGTTTTATCATAATAATGTCAATAATTAATGTGCCCCGGATGTTACGTTCTAAAAGTAACATAATGGAATTATGTAATCTTTACAAAACATAAGATAAAAATCACTTTTCTTGCTTGTCATTTGAAAATAATATTGAAACTCTTAGATATTTGTTAATAAAATTTTTTCGTGTCAAAAGTTCTCTTATTTTCTCATATTTTTTTTTTAAAACTAACCAATATATATATAAATAATATTTTTACACACAATTATTTTGAAACTTGTCGTACTAGTTACACCATAAAAAAATTTTCTCGTAAAAATTGCGATATAGTAATTTTATCTATTATATCTATTATATATATTTGAAATATCTATCCATTTTTAAAAATCAAATGCCGTTATATGATATAATTAAGTCCTAATTTATTGTTTTAATTCTGAATTTATCGCTTCTACTAATTAACAGAAAATTGATATTAAAGATAAAAATACTGACTTATGTTAGCATTAAATTAGCAATCCCACTTTGAAAAACTTAGCAAGCCGTAAAAAAAATCACAAAATTGGTTGCTGAAAAATGCTACAAATGGATTTCAAAAATATTAAATTTTGATACATGTTATAAAAGACGAAATACACTATAATTATACAACAATAAAGTAATCAAGAGTAAGAAGTTAACAATATCAGCTTGATTAAAAATGTTTCCTCGAATTAATTCCTATTGCATTTTGAGATCCGAATTTATTATAAAATAAGTTTCAAAAATAATCAAAAACACTCTGGCTATATCACTACAAGGGCAAATTATGTTATTAATACGATTAATTGCTTCTTCTATTTTATTACACTGTTTTCCAAATTATTTATCAATACCAATGTTATATGATTCCTTTATCGTCCGAGTCTCTTCCTTCTATTTTATTTTGCTTTTATTTATCTTTTGTTGTTCCTTCATTCACATGACACTCGTAAAAATACAGCTAACTAAGAATACAATAATCATGACACTTTACATAACATTTGACGCGTACATTATTTTATATTGCAAAAAGAAAAATTATGAGTATATGACGGTAAGATTCTCTCGGAATTTCTCACTGGAATTCGCGAAATCTAATCAAAAATTAATCATTCACACTGCTTAACAATCTTTAATCTTTCGTGAGAAATAATCGTTTAATATCTCTTAGTATTTATCACAATCTTGCTTTGTAGAAGTAATGTGACGATTCACGGAACGTCTCGCGCCGCTATTTTTCATACGAGTCTCATCGTGCAAATGACAACAAGCCCATTGAATGTAAACAATAGTGCGCTATACGCAAAATTCTTAATAAGCGTTATGTAAAAAACACGCGCTGAATAAAAGATAATCATTATTCTTTATGAGCAATTAAAGATTGTCAGGTAATGAGAGTCTTTCCTTCTCGCAATTATCACATCTTAATTAATAATATACACTTTTGTATACTATGCATATACTCGTGCAGTATCGCGTAATATTAGGAATAAAAATTGCCGATACTTTCGAATTTCTTAGTTATTAATAAAATATCACATATAAAAAACGAATTAAGCGTCATTGTGTTTAATTAATAAATTAATAAATATAATTATTATTAACTATGTTTTCTAATAATTACCAATCGCATATTATAAATTGGATGTATATTGATCGATAATTTGTAGAAACACGTGTCTTATGTGTATTTATATTTTATATAATTTATTTTATTGATCAATCGCGCAAATTCCTAGTTGCAATAAAAAACAAATTTTGCATCAGATATTATATAATGCCGCGTAATCACCATAGTCTGATGATTAATGTACGCGCGATAGTAATTAACTGTGTTTTCGCGAATGAGTGTAAATGCTATGAAATAGCAACAAAAGATAAAAAAAGAGATAGTAAACGACGACATAACAACTAGGGTAAACAATTTACAACTGTCAATCTATTATACTTGGTAAGCTATTATATTGTTAACTTTTTACTTTTTTTGTTATGTAATTATATAGTTTCCGTTTCAGTATAATATCTAAAAAATCTGTAAAAATTAAATATTAAAAATAAAATATTAAAATATAATAATAATATTAATATAATAATAAATATTATAATACTAAAATATTAAATTAAAAATATTAAATTATTAATACTTAATTTTATATATAATAGGAGCAATAAATTTGGGACAATTAGTGTTAAATTAACTGTCTAATTGCCATCTGAATTTTATTTTTTACAATAAAAATGTCAGATTAACAAAGGTTGTGACATATGATTTTTAATGTTGACATATCAGAGCAAGAAAAGTTTAATGATGGACAAAACAAGTCATCGCGATAAAGTACTTTTCTATTAATAACGGCATAAGTTAAACAAGTCTGCGCAAAAGACATAACTAATTACTTACACGAGGCAAATATAAGTTGATAAAGAAGCTAAAAATAAGACTATTTGAGACATACACCGTATTGGTGTTCAATGCCATTACCTTCGTTCGCCCGTTTGAGCTAAATTATTTCTAAATGATTAGATAAGACATTTATTGTGTAAGTTAAATGAGTCATAAAACTTGCAAGCACATTCGCGGACGCCAAAAATGTCGTGCAGTCGTTTATTGACTGTACTCATTGTAGAATAAAACTACTACTTCATGATACTTATAACAAGTATAATTATTTCATATAAGTGCCAAGAAGAAAGCTATACATATGTAATCTCTAATAATTTTTAATAAATTAAATATTCAATACAAAAAATAATGGTATTGTATTAAGGGGGGAACCCCGCAGTTACGGGTCGGAAAAAAAACTTTTTTTGGGAATTTTTTCTGTCGAAACTATTGTGTCACTTATTCTAAAATTTCTACACGGTATCAAACAACATTAAAACTATATTTCAGAATTTTTTCGTGGAAGAATGTCTTGTAGTATCTAAGTAACGAGCAATCTGCGAAAGGCACTTATAAAAAAAAGTTTGTTTGCGATGACCACTCCGAATAGGGTTATCTGAAATGAACACACCAAAGAAATTTAGTTAGTATATTAGTTTATCTAGTCCTTAATCGAAGTTTTTTTAAATATTCAAAAAACTCTCCATTTTATAGACATTGATAGAACGATATTTTTTGGGCCAAAAAAATAATCGTTCGAATTTTGACTTTGAACCTCTGCCATTTTGTGAAAAATATGAATTTACAAAAAAGCTTCAATTAAGCACTAAATAAACTAATATATTAACTAAATTTCTTTAGTTTGTTCATATCAGATAACCCTACTCGGAGCTGGAGTAGTCACCGCAAACGAACTTTTTTGTAGAAGTGCCTCTCGGAGATTGCTCATTACTTGGACACTATAGAACGTTCTTCTACGAAAAAATTCTGAAATATAATTTTAATGTTGTTTGATACCGTGTAGAAATTTTAGAATAAGTGACACAATAGTTTCGACAGAAAAAATTCCTCCCCCCCAAAGAAAAAGCTTTTTTTTCGACCCGCAACTCCCCTTAAGATATTTGTAGTTATTTATAATAACAATATTTTGTAATCAAAGCTATCAAAGATATATGTTTATAACAATACAATTTTGTCAATTTTAAAGATATATCGAATCTGTCATGTTTTTTAGAATTAAAAAAAATACACAGAAATGTTTGACTCGTTATATCTCGGATTCAAATCCAAGCAATAACAAAATCAAGCCTTTAAAAAGTGATACACGTATTATAATATGTACAATAATATCTCTCCAATCAACTAGTAAGCTTCCTATCTTTGACTGAAAAAGATCTGAACAAAAGTCAAAACTAGTATTTTATTTGTTGCGAGGCTTCGCCTTTTATGGAACAAGAAGTATTTTACGAAAAATATATTACTATACTATATTTCACAAGAAATATGCTATCATTATTATAATGAAATATTATCTTCCTGTATTGAAAACTCAATTTTTTAAAAGTAGAATGTCAAATTCACGTAGATATAAAGTTAGATTGTAAAGTATAATGCCAATTAAAGAACACGAAATAAAATTTACATAACACACCTGCATCGAAAAGATTCTAAACAAGTTCAGAGAACTTTAAAAAAAATTATCTAAAAAGATATCTGTATATTGTCTGAAGTACATTTGAATATTATTCGTACAAAAGATTCATGTTATTAATTGTGTTTTTATACAATATTCACATTTACATCGAATACACAGTTATTTAATCTTTTCGATCTAACTCATTTTTCAAGATTTCGAAAAAGAATTAAAATTCAAAAATCTTTTTTCATCATTTTTTTATTCCTATTGATAATATTTTAACTGATTATATTAATAGGAATAAAAAAACGATGAAAAAAGATTTTTGAATTTTAATTCTTTTTCGAAATCTTGAAATATTATCAATATTTTAGCTGTCAAAATCACATGTATGACATTTAATAATAATGTGGAAATTAATTTCTCTAATATAGAACGATTCATTATAAAATTTATTCTTCTGATCAATAATCCTATATCTCCTATATTATCCACCATTTCATTATCTTGTCGGTGAAGCATTTTTGTCTTCTTTCGTAATATTAGCTTCCACTAGAATGAAATCAACACGAGAAAATCAAATCATGGAGAAGCTACGGTAACGTGTCCGGCATGCGTTTACGCAATCAGGGTCAATACTCGCATCGTTTAGTTAAATAGTGATAAATCTACTCTTTCTCGCTGGAATTTTCTTCTACTAGACCGTGAATGTGTCCAAATGTGTTCGATTAAAAACGCTGTCAATCTTGATTTTATATACATAACAATTGATACGAAGCATTCGATTACATCTCTTGAATTTAGGGATGCGATTTGCGACAGAGATAGAAAAATAAAAAACAAGAAAAGGACATTTTATATAAATTACAATAATAATATACCTATTTAATGAAAGAAAATTTTTTTTTCTATTCGTGTTATATCTTCGTTGTTTGCTTTTGGCGCAAACGTACGGTTTAACGGGTGTCGACAAAGTGTGCGATCTCAAAGTACATTCGGACTTGTAACGGTATGTTTTGTACACGTGATATGCATAAACATACGTGCTAATGTGGCGGTATGGATTGCGTTACAAGACAGTAATTGTAGAACGATATGCGAATATGTAGTATAAGAGATGCGCGCACGTGGACCTTGTTATTATCGCGACTACTCTTCGCATCAGTGTGTTTTGTACCGATATCTCACGTTACTGCTGCAAACATACACACGGGTGTGGCAATAATTGGTCACCACGCGACACCTAGGTATACTTATCACTTATCTTACTAACATCCGTCAGTTACATACAATGATTCGCACGCCTTAGACTTTGGAATCAATGAAATGTATCTAAGATTAATCGAAACAAATCCGTATTACGTTTCTATTGTCCACTTGTCATATCATATTGTATAAAAACGATTGAGCGGATTTTCATAAAATTTGAAGAATAGTTTTTAATTTTAAGATTTGATATTTTTGATGAAATATACTTAAAAAAATATACATATACATGTATTAGCAAAGGTTATAAAAATTATATTATAAATTTACATTTTTATCATCGTGCATGTAATTTTTCTTTCATATAAAATAACATGTTTTAATGATGTTTAAAAATTGAAGAGCTTGCACATTTAAATATTTTAAAATTGATTAATGTAATTATAAATATTTAAAAATGTATTTTTTAATCATATTATTCAATTAAAAATATTTAAATGTGCCAACTCTTCAATTTTTAAACATCATTAAAGCATGTTATTTTATATGAAAAAAAATTGCGATATATATATATATATATATATATATATATATATATATATATATTTTATAATTTCCACATAAGTATTAAAAGTAGAGAATTGAAGTTATTTATTAATTTGTTTGTGTGTGTTGTAATCTATTTTGGTATAGGTCTGATGATTATATCTCTAATTTATGAATTAAAACTTAAAAAGGTAATTTAAAGATTATTATGATAATTAAGTTATCTCTGATAATTAATCTATGATTTGATCTTTAAGAATTTGTGAATGTGTGTTAATTGATCTGTTCCATTCCGTTATTTCTTCATTAATAAATTTTTTCTCTTTTTTTAATATTAATAATATTTATATTTAATATTTATATCAATCTGTCTACTTGTCATATAATGCGTTTTGATTTTTTTTTTTTTCTTAAACTCGATGCTAATTTCTAGTTGTCATGATAGTCTGACAGTTGCCTTTCCGCACATTTTGAATCGAAATGATTCAATGATCATAAAATTACACATATTGCGTGCGTATTAGCAAATGAATACACGATGAAAATTACATTTAGCCTAAAGGAATATGCTTATCCGACACCGCATGTAAATTGCGCGAGATACTTATGACTTTGCTTCAACAGTTATTCACAGGTCACTTTAATTAGAGAGCTTTAGAGCAATATTAATATTAATATTTTGCTTGCACATGTACGCGCCTACGGCATTAATTAATGACTTTGCGTTTCTTATTAATTTATCGTGCCGCTTAACATCTGCTCTATGCATATAGTCAATTCTTCAACACATCTTAATCTAAATTGTAATTTTAGCTACGTCAATTGCTCGATGTGTAACGTAGCGTGTGATGTATTCAAAATATTTAACTCACTTTAATATTTTTTATATCAATCAAGTTAAAAAAAAAAACTTTTACATGTAATATAAATAAAATATCTTAAAAATAATTTTAATCGAGATGCGACACGTTTTGCTGTTTGAAATGTATTACGACTTTTTAAAACATTATTTGTCTGACATTAAAAAAAATTCTAATACTTTTTACAAGGATTCAATATATCTAAACTGGTACACTGAAAAAAAAAATTATTTAATCTAAAAAAATATTTAGTTCAATACGTTCAAATAAGTATTTATTTAAATTAAGCAAAAACATATTTGAATCAATGAAATATAGTGCTGAATAGTAAAATAGACAATATATTTTACTAATTCAAATATATTTTTGCTTAATTTAAATAAATACTTGTTTGAACGTATTAAACTAAATATTTTTTTAGATTAAGTAAATTTTTTTTTAGTGTATATGTTTTATTATCCTTTTTAAAAAAAATATCAAATATAAGACACGCACACAAATATTTGTTATTTCTTTTATATGCTCTCATTGGTTTTTTAATAAGCGTTTAATGATAGAAACAGTGTCAATGTACTTAACGACTTATTAAAAGAAGCGATTAAAGGCGGAGAACATGGAGCGTCATAAAAAAATGCAGTCAACGAACGCCGTTTGCAAGTACAATGTGGGATTAATCAATTATCGTACGAATATGCAATAAGCTCTCTTTTACATGAGGTGCCGACATATACGAGTATAGAAATACATTGTCTCGTCTTCATTTGAACGCTATTTATTATAATGTCAGTCATTAAATACATTGCGTTTCGTGTGAATAAAAAAATTTAAATGCGTTTTATTTCACGTATACACAATGCTGAGCGCATAAAAAGATTTAGGCAAAAAAAATTGCATTGTGAAAAAAATACAGCAACGTTAAAATACTAAAATTTTAATGACGTCGAGACATCATTAATTCTCCGTATTTCGGCAATTAATCAACAAAGTTCGCGGTTGTTTTCATCAACATAGACATGTGCTAACGATTTGGCAAATCAAATTCTATCTAAAATTTACGTTCTCAGGGAAATAGTTGGCGAATTTCCAATGGAAGCAACAGCCCGCGATCGCTCATGTTTTCTTAATCACATTTATAACATAATTGAGAGTGTACATGCAATCTACTTGTGCGGTCCTTTGCATATTCACACGAATTTTAACCGCGCGCACATGTTCGAATGTCGGCTCTCTTTCGAGAATTTGGCAGAATTCCCATGACTCTTCTAACACAACAACCAGGAATTATTTACTACGTAGCGTAATAATGATGTTTACTCGATCATTCTGGCGATCTGTTATTACAAATAGACGATAAACGAAGTAAAATAAAGCGTTGAGGAATATTAATGATTATTAAGTTATATACTTCTCATCAAAACACGTATAAATTCAAATTGCATTGTGTAATCAAAGAAAGCGGTAGAATGCAATTATGTGTGAAGACTCTTATTCTGTTATTTATAAATACATTATAACAATAAAAATGTATATTTATCATGAATAAAATTATTTTTACCAATTATATTTTAAATATGAAAAGTTTTCCTCGTACTAATTTATATATCGTCGAATGGTTAATCATTCGGCTTCAAAATACACATTACGTATTTAGCATCAATTATGCAATAATAATTTCTCATTAAGAAAAAAAAAAGTTTTTTTAACGGATAATAAATAATCGCTCGAAAGATTCGCTAATTTGGGTTTACTTATTCTGTTAATTTGGGGGATTAATATAAAGTTTTTGACTTTTAAACCTTTTTTTCATAACTACTTTTTCTAGATGTATGCAAATAAAAAATGTCAGACATATGCAAATAATGTGCAATCAAATGACGTATAAAAATTTAACTTTGTCAAATGTTAGGAACTAAGATTTGATTTAAGTATTACGTGTGTGTTTTATGGCTATGTAGAATCTGCGTAATTTGGTTTTCAAGCCCTTCAACATAGCTGCATGAAACATATGTATGTATATACAATTATCATATGAAAACATGAGAGTGTATATGCGCAGTTGAACTGTACATATTTGAATATTACACGTGTTCTTTCTAGTACGTGTTCAAAGCGCGTTTTGTTATGTATGACAAAAGTAGCGATACTCTTTTCTCGCTTTCTATGATATTTTGGTTTATTATCATGGTCAATTCGAAAATAACGAAAATACATACATTATTTATACCAAGCGTGAGGCAACACTTTTATATAATGCGTAAAAAAAAAAAAATGTATTCAAAAGTTAAAAGTATAAATAATATTTTTCTGCGACTTCAGAGTAAAATTTCATCTATTTCAAATATTTCTGTACATAAAATCGTCTAAACTTAATTTCAATAGAGAAATACTGAACGAAATAATATTTTTAATCAAAATAAAGTTTCTATAAGTTCAAATCCAATATTTATTTCATAAAAATAATGCTTAAAAATCGTTACGCAATATTATATATATTTATAAACAAAAAAATTATTATAATTATTTTACAATGCGTGTAATAAAATAATACAATTCTGAATAAATAAAAGATTAATTAAAATAAAAGAAACACATTTGTGCAATTTATCACATCTACGATATACAAACTAGATTTGGAAAAAGTATCTCATATGAGAATGTTGCCGCTCGAATTTATTGAACGTGTAATTTTAAATTAAATATTTATTTATCAGACACACAGTATTTTTGACTCGATACATAATGCGAAACGTAGTTTATAATGTATATATACCTTGCACACAATTCTTTCTATGAAATATAGTAGTTATTATATCGTACGCAAAGAGGAGATACATCACCATATATGATGTATTCACTTCGTCGAAAAGACGCGCAGAAATCGAGCGCGGGAGCCGAGCGAGCAGGCGTGTTTGTGGTTCCGTGGCGGACGTGGACGGAGATAACATATGAAAATAGTACGCCGGCATATACGCGATAACACGTATTTATAATATCTGCTGTGAGACGTCGTTCCTCGCGCGCCGATATTAAATAGCGCGTTCACATTAACTGCAGCGTCGCCGGGCGGTGGCGCCCATTGTCGACGCCTCTAAGAAAAATATACGACAGAGTCTGGATCTGAACTGAATTTATCCTGTTATTATATACGATTGGCTTTGCTCTATATCAAACATTTTACAACGCAATTGTTAAATACAATTATTTATTCACGCACACACATATATCAATGATATATTTTCATGTCGTTTAATTTCTATTATCAATTTATAAAGCATTGTTTTATATTGATTCTATTTAGTTAAAACAGACTTATATTGATTAGAAATTGCGTATTGATAGAGTTCTGATTCGAGTGTCTCACGCTTTCGCGGCTACGTGTCATGAATGTGCATAATTATTGTATTTTTATTTCAGCGGTTGTTAATAGGCATGATTTGCACAAGTCTTGCATTAATGTTCTACGTATACGTATGAATATGATCTGCATATCATGCGCGTTTCTATTCGTCTATACAAACGAAAAGTATATAATGCAAATGAATGTTACACAAAAACATTTCGCACTTGAAAAATATTTTATCTTGTTATTAATATCTCATCTTTCTACTATTGCCTTTAATCACGAGAAATGGCATTTGTCATTTTCATAATAAAATAATTTAGAATCTTGAATATTAATATGTAATTATCGTAAAATTATATTTATCAAAATAAAAATCTTTAAATTACAATTTAAAAATCAATAATAAAGAAAATGTAATTCTGTGGGTGCATTTGTGTAATTTTTAGTAATAAGATGTAAAACTTACCTAAACAACATCGCAGCGCGATTCAAGAAGAAGATGGTCGAAGTTTTGATGCTATGTTGCAAGCATAGTGCTGCCAATCTGTACTCTTCACTGTTTCAGCCTGGACGTCAAGCCACCTGGAAGATGTAATAATGTATCAAGCTTGATCGAAGAATAATTATAGAAACATTGTATGTGATAACGGTCGATTAAAGCATATATTGCAAAAGTGATTAAGGATTCAGTAAAAACATGCGAATAAAAAATGATGATAGAAATATCCACGTTTTTTTTACTACGTCATTGACGCACAGTATGTAATAAGAAGACAAACTTGCGTATTTGTTATTTTTGCATCTATATTTATAAATTGCGTATTTATTTATTATAAGAAAATACACAAAGAATATATAATAATCTTTTCTGATTTTTTTATTAAAAGAAATACATATATTAAAAAGAATATATTATTAAACATTTATTTTAGATATATATTTATAATAGAAATATTATTCTGCTAGAAAGATATACATTTTTGTATTAGTTATGTACGCTTTAATATTATTTTATATTATTTTAACGAGAGGAAAATAATTAAAATATTAATTTTTTAGACTTTAATGTACTAAAATTAATCATATTGTCAATAGCAAATAGTATGGATATAACTTTAAGGAATGTTAAAGAAAATTAAACTTATTGCGAGCACGTTGATGCAGCTACGAGAATCAATCGATCCTTCAAAAAAAATGTGCGGTTGATGCCGCAGATCGTTACATCTATGAGTGCCGGTGATCGTTGCGATCCGTTATGATCGATAACCAAGGCACGAAGGGATTTTGCGGTCATGGTGCGCCCGAGACAGCACCGTAGAAATAACGGATGCGTAATCTCGTGGACTCGATTTAAACGACCGGATTAAACACACCTGTTTGGCGCGTGTCATGTCTATCAACGCCACGATATACCGTCTCGCCACTGTAAATGTAATCACGTGCGTAATTGAGGCGACACTCATGGATTCCTAATCGTCGGACCATATGAGTCGGATTAAGTCGGTACACAGGCAATTTTAAAATTTACATTATATACGTATCTTGCATATCAAAATATTTTTCAATAGAGGTTGTACGGTAGTAATCCGACGTGCATTGGTATTAATATTTTTAAATAGGATATATCTTTTTTCAATAGGAATGTTAACATAAATATTTTGCTTCTGAATTATAATTAATTAAAAAAAAATATTTTGTGTCAGATTGTATTTCAAATCCATAAACAAAAACAGATTATTATTCTTCAACTAATTAATCTTATTAATTAGATTTAGAAAACATGAAACGAATACTGATATTTCAATATCTGCAAAGTATAATATATAATTTTATTAATATAATATATAAATATAATATATAATTTTGCTCGAAAAAATTATTTCAGTTTTGAACACAAAATATTATCAAATGCGCTTATTACTGCATGTCTTATATAATATAATTTAAATAATATATTCGCATTAACAAATAAGGTCATGAACTATAAAAAAAAAAAACTTTTGACGTGACAATAAGTATCCGTTCAGGTAGTTTACGATATCTACATTGAAAAAAAAAATAATGTTCAAGCAACATCATCATACTTGAAGTTTATTTTATTAATTCAACAACTTTATTAATCAAATTAATATGCCACGTATTGATTTGATTAATAATCTTGTTAAATTAATAAAATAAATTTCAACTATAATAATGTTATTGATTCAATATTTTTTTTCAGTGTAGATAAATTATTACTATTTTATCTTAAAATAAATGATTTATAGACGATCGAAGATTTTATTATTGCTTATTATATTATGCAACGTTCGATTGCACTATCAGCTTCAAATAAATCGAATTCAATTCGTTTACATTTTAGTTGCGTAGATGAAAATTAAAAAAAAAAATTAATTGCAAAAAGTAAAAAAAAAAAAAGAATATAAAACATTATCCTCAAGATATATTAAAGCAATTGATCTTTCATATTAAAAATACTTCTCTTTAAAAGCACTACAAAATAGCGTAGAATCGAAGAAATAAATATCTGATTTCAACTTACAAAAAATTTATACGCATAAACAAGTCGCCATAATATAAGTTTTGATTATAACATATTTTAAAAAGGAAATATTCCGGTATTTATTTTTGCAGTCATCGATTATGCAAAATGCTGGAATCAATCAATTGTAAAGAAAAAAATAGAATATAAATAAAAATTTATTCAGAAAATATTCCAAAAATGTTTCCTTATTATTAACGTCTCGTATATGTGTAAAGCAAAAATTGTACTTTAATAAATTTTTATTAAAATGCAGTTAATAAAAACTCACAATCAGAATAGAGAAGAATGAAGATATATTTTCTATTTTTGTATTTTATCTGTCAATGCTAATTGAGGCATTGACTAACGTTTTAAAAAGCTTTGCAAATTTCACCCACGATATATTTTTATTTAATACACACAGTGTATCCATCATGCAGTTCGCAATGACGTGAAATGCTCGTGAATCAATTTATACAAAAATTTATAGAAAATATTTGAATCACCGCAATACAATCATTTGAAATCAGTATCAAAAAATGTAATCATTTGCATAACAATTGTGTAAGAGGTTTAATGAAGAAATGAAGAACAACTTTGCTCAAAAAAAGAAAAAAAACAAGTGAAAAATTAAGATGAGATATCTTTTGCGTTGTCATCTAACCTGAGAGATCAACACAAGATTCGTGAAGAGAGTCGTTTTTAACCGCGTGGGAGACGGCCACGTCAATCCAAGGTGCAGTGAGCACAGGGGATTTCACTATTCTAGTACACACGATGCATCGGAGAGATGCTAAAAGAGAGAGAAATAAAGGAAAAGAAAGACGCAAAGCAAAGTCCAGATATAGACTGGTTACAGGTAATAGTTCGGTAGGTGGTAGTGGTAGCGAGCGGTAGGACCGGTAGGTTTGGTTTACTTCGGGTTTGTGTTGCAGAGCCAGCCGGTTAGCCACTCTTCTTCTTCTTCTTCTTCTTCGTCTTGTTCTTCTTCTCCCAGCAAGTCTCTTTTTCCTCATCTTTTTTTCCTCCATGTCGCTGTCGCAGCCACCACCGTCGTTCTCTTCCTTCTCACAACCATCGCCGCCATCTCCTCCTCGTTCATGATCTTCTCCTTCTGCCCTTTTTTTTATGGCGCTTCCTTACTCCGGTGCTTATTTTAACGCCGATAGGGAAGATGCAACAAAGTGCATTCACGAAAGTAACGCCGTGTCAGCACGGTTGTTGTTTGACATACTGACATTGTCTCGTCTTGTCATTTTTCTTATTTCTTTTCATCTGCTATTAGACGTTGTTTTGCAAATTTATTCTTTTCGTGTTCACGGCTTGATCAAGAATGATGCGATCTTTTTCGAAAGAGTCTCTTTGTTGCTACCGGCTACTTTGACGGAGGCGTGCTTATGTCGACAGGCTACCATTAAGACGAGTAAATATATTTTTGTGCAATCTAGATGCAATGTAATTCCCGGATTGAGTGAAGCTTTTTTCCGCAGGCTGCATGGCCTGACGATATTACGATAATATATTCATAAAGTTTGCTTAACGTTATAATTCCCGTACTCGACAGCTTATCAAACATAACTTCACATTTATTAACATAAACGTTGTTTGAAATTTCATTTATCATTTGATTAACCCATCAATTTTTTATTAGTCGCTAATTAAAAAATGTAAAAAAATATAATAGAAGAATATTTCTTTCTCTTTCTCTATCTCTAAAAAAGAATTATAGGTATACATATATATATAAAATAATAGAAGAACATTCCTATTCCAGGAATGATCGCTCGCACAAATCGAGAATAAAAGCATATTACTCGCGTAGTTTGTCATCGCTCAACGTCACGATACACGTCGAGTAAATGACAACAGAACGACACGTATCGTTAGCGTACTCATATGGATCGTCAACAATTTCCACACGAATGTCAATTGCGTTATTCGCGACCGTTTCACCGAAGAGCGACAAATTGTATATTTGCGTTGGAATTTCTATCATCAAAGATACATTCATTATTATATTACGCGTCATTGCGTAATCGGGCGTTTACGCTTTTTATAGGAGTTGCCGAGTTATATGTCGTGCATAGAATGCGACGAAGCCGTCGAGTCTCGATCCCCGGAGTGGCTCGACCGATTTCGCAAGTGCTCGGATTCCGCTTGTTGCACTGGCAGACATGCTGGCAGCGGTGGGCTTTCACGGTGTTAGTGCGTGTCGGATCGCATATGTGAAAGGCGAGCGCGCGTGAACGTGTGTGCATCGAGAGTAGGTAGGTAGGTAGGTAGGTAGGTAGGTAGATAGATAGATAGATAAATAGGTAGGTACGCATATCGCCGCCGATCGTAACGCGGAATCATAATAGTATACCGTAGCCAAATGTCGATTATGATGCCGAAGTATGCATGTGTCAAAACGCACGTGCGATAACACCGTGTATTTTCATCATTTCGAATCCTTTACTTGTATTTCGATCTTAATTATTATATGAAGCTGAAAAAAATCTTTTATATACTCATGTTGGTATTCTATAGTAAAAGTCATTGAAAAACATTGTAATTATAATTTTGACAGGTTATTGATACGCAAATCAATTATACTTCTTGCATCGAGTATTTAAATATTCCCGTCTTTAATTTTATTGTCACTTTTCATTCTAAATATCATTCTAAAATCGCAAGACCGCAACGAGGGCTCTTCTGTCTACAATGTCAAACGTGTCCGTCGATGCAGTTGCATAATCGGTCAAAGAAGCGTAACATTTCGTAACGTTTCATCTCGATAAAAATCCGCGGCGGTGCAACACGGCGAAGGGCCCGGGTTCGAGTAGAAGGCGAGCTCGCGAAGGCCTCAGACTCGTCCATCGCGCGGAAAACTGGTTCTAACGGAGTTTTATACCGAACGAACGAACGGACGGATGGACGGACGGACGGTGGACCAGTTTTGCAGCCGTCAATGAAGCGCACTGTACGTGTCGCGCGAATGCACCGCGTGAAGAAGGGGGTCCGGGGCACGCAGCATCCGAGAGCGGTCCGGAGTGCCAGTCATTGGCCGGCCGGCCAATCGCGTCACGTACCGACGAGAAGACGACCGCCGATCATCAGTCGTCGAGTGATTCGTCGTGTATATATTCAGTCAATAAATACACATGTATATATATATATATAATATATATATATATATATAATCTTCCTCTCTTTTTCCTGCTTCCGTTATTTTATTAGATAAATCTATTTTAATCTCTAGCTCTCTTTTTTTTCTCTTAACTTTTCTATATAATAATCTAATATTTTTCTATCAATTATTATTCAATCTAATAATCTAATAGTTTATTAATATTTTTAAACATTCATGAGGAGGATAAGAATTTCATTATGATTGATTATTTGAGAATATTTTAATAACAAAATAATAAAAATAAAACGTTGCATAAGTTATCAAAAGTTCAGAAAAAAATATGATTTATATATTATACTTTCTATATTTTCACTTTTACTTTTACTAGCTTGTTATTTCTGTTTTAACTTGTACAGTTTGTTCTTTTTATATTTATAAACTGATGCCACTTTTAAATATATAATTCTAATAATTTTGCATTTGTATAATGTTCAATTAAATCTCTAACGCATGCAATGAGTACAGAACGATACATAAACGATTTACTTTGCAAACAGGATTTTTATGCCTTTTGTTGATTACAATGTTAAATTAGTGAATCTGTTATTATTGTCTACACTATATTCGAGTTTATGAAAATATAAAATATATTATTAAAATATTGATATTATTTTTTATAAAGTTGTATCTTATACACGCATTTCTCTAACTTTGTGTGTGTGTGTGTGTGTACGTGCATCTTAATTTTCCTATCCAAATACATTATTCTTAAGAAGTGTCACGCAGTAAAATCCAGAATATAAACAAATCGCTAAGTATATACATGTGTGCGTGTATGCACCTCGTCTAATGCACGCGCGCTCGCGCGAGCGATTCTTCGCCTCTCCGCGAGCCTCTTCAAGAATATTCCCTTCCATTCGCGCGCGCGCGAGGCCCCCTTCCTATCTCTCTCACTCCTTTCCATCGGTCTCTCCTCATTGCAAAGTGCCGTAATATTCTCCTCGACCGGAGTTATTTTCGTCGCGCTCACCCAACCAACTCTCCCGAGGCGGCATTGCACGGCTTACTCTCTGCACATTGTCTTGAGACCCCTGCTGCTGGATCGAGAGTAACTGGATTTCCAGGCTAGCGAGGCGATCGTCGGCGATCCCTTGTTTTCTCGTTTCACATTTTCGTCGCCGATTTCGCATGTAAAGAGGTATTAAATATAAAAAAGCGAAAATGAGCCTTCTTCAAGTAGAAATTTACCCAACCTATTTGTTTTTAGAGACTTATCATTATTAAACTTAAAAAAAGATTTTCATATGTAATTCTGTAATAATTAGAAACTATTAGTATTTATTATTCTCGTTGGTAATATATACAATGCATCATTAAATTATTAATAATATGTACAAGATAATAATTTCAAGTGATTTATATAATACTCAGCTTTTTTACATATTGCTTTAATATTTTTCGTTAAATCGAAAGGAAAAATTTAGTGAATATAAAATATTTTCTAGATTTTTAATTGTAAAATAAAATTTTTTGTTTATGCGCTTTGTTTTCACCAACATTTCGCGAGTTGTGCGCTTCTCTATTCGTTCTCTTCCGTCTTCGTGTTATGCGCCCTATTTCTGCCTTATTGTCGATCAACATCCAAGGCCATCCCTTTTTATTCAGACAAAGAAGCGCAACATCCGTTCATCTTCTCATTTCAAACGGATTGCTGCGGGTCGATCGCAACTAACATGACAAATTTTGAAGAGAAGGAATTGTATATAATGCAAATTATTGAAAAATATATTTTTATCGAACAATCTGCGAGTTACATAATAGCTCTAATTATTATGTACAATTTTCAAATGTAATAAATTTGAACAAAAAATGTATATATTAACAATTGATGAATTTAATTAATTTAATTTTATATTTTAATTTATATAGTTAATTTCTTCATCATCAATGATTGTTTTGCCTTTCATATTTTGTAAAAAATAGATACAATCATCTTTCTCGCAACTATAAAATTGGACTAAACGTTATCACGCAGTCACACTGTTAAAAAAAAAAAAAAAAAAAAAAAAAAAAAATGATGTTTTGATACGTCGAAAAAAATAGCTTAATAGCAAAATTTTAACCAACGCTAATGATGAAAATTTAAAAGTTGTACGCGAAAATGCCTTTCACATCCATAAAGTGTAACTGTTCGTGACCCACGTGTCATATGCAACATCGATTGCAACGGCCATAAACGATTGGTGAAAATATACAACGCCTACTAAATGGAAAAGTTTACCGCTAAAAAACGGCCGTATCTCACGGTGTTTTATATTCTCTCATATCTCATCGATCTCATGCGGACGGTGCGCAATTATGCAATTATAACGTAAATCAAGAGAGGGAATATTTACTGTCATAATATATAGGAACATTCGTTCTCAAGTACTATGAAAAAGCGTGGAAAATAAAACTTGTTTTTAAAACTCGTTTGCACACGATAAAAAATTTATATCAATATTAAAAATCCAAGTATATCTCATATTCTTGATATGTGGAAAAAAAAAAAAAAAAAAAACCGAAAGGTATATTACATATGATATATCCAGAAGTTGCCCCAGTTCGCGAGAGACGGCGAGAGTTAAATACATCTGCAGCTCTTTAATCGTGGCCTGAATGAAAGGAACATCATGATCTGCCGAGACAACCGTATTCGTAATCATGTGTATGGTAAGTACATCGTTGTCAAGTATGTGTGAGTGGCACTCGTTACTTAATGCTTGCTTATGTGGCATATTAACTCGTCAGTCATTACTCAACTGCCCTTACGATTACACATGGCGGTAACTTTGAGCTTAAGTTGATCGACAATATTATCGTGTAAAATGCAATGTTCGCGAATTTGCGATATTCGTTACAAAATGACAAATCTCTCCTCACTCTCTGTTTGTCTAATATTATAATTAATAATTGCAGGGAACTTTCGATCTTGATATTATGTGTTTGACGTGTGTTTACTATTTGGCATATAATACAAAACGCATATGATAAATTTTACTATAGTTTTACATAAATTTCAATTCAAGCACGTGCGAATTTTCTTTTGCCATTTGTACGATTTTTGCGTTTCACCGTTACCTCACACCGGATGTAAACGCCGGAAAAATAACAAGATGCAAATAAGCCTCATGTATATATAAAACCGTTGTTTCGGTACGCACGCACGTAATGAACAAACGCACGTGCCGTTATGACATTGTGGTATCGAACGCGAACACTGAGCGATAAAAGTCATACGTAACATACAATATATAATTTAATAACGATAACATTTGTAGTTTTTCATTTCCTCCTTTTTTCCATGGCACATCTTGCAACTACGGCGATTTTGCCACTGATACACTTTAGTGCCCCTTACGATCGTATAGTACGTAAAAGGAATGAAGAAAACATTTCTTCATTCCACATACGTGCGCTACGTTCGGAGAATAAATTTCGTTTTCAAAGTCGGCGCCCGCGGTCTCGACACGCGGTTCAAACATTCCGACATGTGCGCATATGTAATAAAAAAAAAAAATACTTTTAAACGAATTCTTTCAATTATCTGTCTGAATCACGGATGCGAATTTCCATATGCGTTACGCGCGTGCAGCCAAAGTACATTCCGATTATTATGTTCCAATATCAAGAAATAATACGTTATTAACATATCGCGAACCTCTACTGTCTGCGGTCACGCTCGCAATATTATAATCACCTATCATTTATTCCAGTTGAAATTACGATTTATAGTAGTCGATGAAAATATATATTAAACCGTTTCTGCTACGTCGTGTTATTGTCAAGTTGAGAAGCACTGTTCGCGGTCATTCTCGTAATATGCACATGATTTATTTCGTTTGACGTAGAAATTTGTAATAATTAAAAGACAAAATATATTTGTTAAATTTCACTAATATTATATTGGCAGGTTATATTATTATTAACAGTTTTATTCGTTATCCTAATATTGTTATACGCGCGTGATTTATTCTCCTCTTAAAATAAAAATTTCCGATAATTTGTAGTAACCCTCCTCTTCCTCTTTCTGTGAAATTTTTCTTTTAGAAGAAATTACGAAATATTACCTATAACGAAATGTTACAATATATAAATTATTTTGCTTGGAAAAGAATTTTGGAAAATTTTTTGTGCATATTTGAGATATTCTTACAGAAAAATATTAATCAAAATTTTGCAAAAACTTGTTTCATCAATTCTAAATATTCAAAAAATTTGGCAATTTTTTTCTAATATTAAAAATTAATAATTATTAATATACTAAGAAGTATTGCTCGCAATTACGTTCACGTTAATATAGGATACGCGTGATTGATTTCGATTGAAATTTGTATTAACTGCGAAAAGTGAGAAGAATTTAATTTGCACAGACAAGTACACAATTCGTCCCTAAATGAGCACAATATGCGGATTCCGTACTTCGTTGGTCGCTGGATGGGAATAACACAGGTTAATCGGGTAATTTCAACGTTCCAGCTACGAATGCAGCTAATTATGGCCGTTAACCACTTAACTTGATTGATTAATTAGAAAGCACGTTTTTTTTTCTCGGTCATGCGTCACGCCTGGAGAGATTGATTGCCGGTTGCGCATTTTCGACTCGGCTTTGGTTGATTACATTGTACGAACTGTTCGATTACGTAAAATATATTTTTAATAAAATCATGAAAAATTACATCTATTTCGCACATTATAATCGGAATATACTTAATAAATATATATATTCAATAAACAGAAAATTTTTTCATACTTTTATTGTAAATACTTGTCTTTCAATTCAATAAACTCTAGCAAAGATTTATAATACTTTTGTTTAAAGAAACTCGAAGAGATGCCTTTGCGTAACACAGTTTATATTTATGTGTGTGACAAGTTTATACCATCTAAGAGTGAGATGTTTGATTATCATTTTACAGCAAGATTAAGAAAATATTGAGATATTTCAGAAATCAATTTCACAACTCCTTCTAAAGCACGAATTTCCTCGTTGATGTTGTTTTCCGCAACTGTCACATTTCGCATCACTCCGAAATCGCTGACGAGAGAACAACGTCATCACGCAAATAAGCACGCACGAATGCGAGATGTGTGTTTACCATGTTAAAAATCGACAATCACCGGTATCGAGCAATCTGACTGGTCAAACAAGCCGTCTGTCACTCGTCCGCCTCTCTCTCTCTCTCTCTCTCCCTTTGAAACGGTCTTTAAAAATAGTTTGCAACAGAAAACTATTGTCTGACCGGAGAATATTTATCATAACAACCTTTGATCCGCGTCACACAAGCGAAATTGATTTCCTCGCCTCGCGGTCGTTTTCTTGATAAGCCGGAATTTTCATCCTGACTGCACTACAAACAGAATATTATTTTGCAAATTCGCACGTTCGAACAAATTATTCGCAATAAGTCGCAATAATTCGAGATATGTCTGAATAATCTTATTATCCAAATGCAAGGAATTGAATAATAATTTATAAACCAATTAATCGGGGGCATCGAAAAGCAAACGCATCGAAGCATACGACACACACACACACACACACACATTCTTAAGTATATATATATATATATATATATATATATATATATATATATATATATAATGCGCACCTGAACGCGAGGTATAAAACCTCGTCAACATATAACAACGCGCGAGTAACGAAGACGGTGGATAAAAACGGAGAATAAACAGAGCCGCGTTTATAATCACAGCGTCGGGCGTAAATAACAGGCGAGGACAATACGCGAGGTTTATCGCGCGGCGCGTATTAATGAGTTTGTTTTCGAACGCGTCGCACTCTCGGCACAGCATCGCCGGCAACGGCGCGATTCGACCCTTTTTTTTCGGCGTTCGTTACGCGCGCCGGAATTTATTAAGATACGCGGAGGAATTTATGCACGGTCCGGTCGGTTTTCGCCGATGACAATCCGCGCCGCCGCGCTGCCGCTACGTCAGAGAGGCGTACACCGGACGTTAATGAAGTTCCGCGATTGTTCCCCTTGCGAAAAGAAAAGATAAAGACTGACTGAGTCACACGGAGAGAGATCGGTGTAAATGTAGGTAGGGGTACCACTACCACGTGCGTAAAAGGTTCCGAGAAAAATCGATCTTCCGCGAATTCGCCCGCGGTCACGGCGGACAACAAAGGCCGTGACGATATCTGTACCTCGAAATGGAAGTGAGGAAAGTAACGCGCGCGTGTACTTCGTAATGGCTTATGTACTTTGAGGTGTGCATTGTTTTACACAGAATTTCGTTGAGCAAAAAGGAGGCTTGCTTGATTATAATTTCCAGAATTATATACACTCAAAAAAATGATCTTGCAACTTGAACAAAAATTTAAAAAAATTAACTGAACAGATAAATTATTATTAGCAAATACTGTGCTACCGCACATATTTTGCACTTAATCAATTTAAATGACAGAGACAGAATTTATATCCGTATACTATTGGTGTAATTTAAACAGAAAATTTGTCTGTGATGCCTATCTTTAAGGCCTATTGTCAAGGACAATTATATGTTTGTGATTAATATTTGACAATAGAATTAAATTTTCTAGAGGTATTGCTACATTAGCAAAATATTTTTTTGAGTGTATACAAGGTATTCTATAAAATCAATTCTGCTACTTTTAGTACTTTTCAATTATTCGCTAAAATTAATTTTTTGCTTTACAAATATATATATATATATATATATATATATATATATATATATAGCTATATTAAATATGCAATCACGCACATTAAAGTAAAGTTTAAATATATTTTCATTTCATATAACTATGATCCTAACGTAATTATTCACAAGAATAATTGACTTGATCAAGCAACGAAGTACATTTAATTAATAAAGCGTTGACCGTGTCCTCAATACCTAATTTTTACGACTAAGCAGATGGTCCGGATTATTTCTCGTGAGCTTGAGCATTACACATGAATCATGCGATTAGACGACTCTCATCCTATTCATTTTCATATTTTTTTGGCATTATAACAAAACTTTAAATTCACTTTATTATATACTTAGAAAAAGTCATTATAAATTTTTAGTTAGCTAAATATTGGATAACAGTTTATAATATGTAAAAAAAAAGTTTAGAAATTAAAATACCAACTCTTATTAATTAATATAGTAGGACGAATTAAAGAAAAATACGTAATAAATGTAGTTCTAAAGATCGATTTTATCAAAGTTAAATTAATTTTTGGTTCTGATAATAAATGTGACTTGCTAATTTTTGTTCATTACTATGCGTAAATAAATAAGATTATCTGGTCATCTTGCTTTAATAAACATTATACATTATTAGACAGTATTTAAAAGGTTTTTGACGAAAGATAAAAAGGCGTCTGGTGAATTGTCTGCAATCTCCCTCTTTTCCCCGTCCATTCAGCTCTCCCGATTTAAACCTACATACTTTTTTATGAAGATCGTTAAAAATTCAATATATCGAAAAATACATATGAGACATACAAGAGCAAATAAAAAATGCGCGCTAAGCGTGATGCAAATAGCAGAGGACTTTCAAAAGTTTGTGCAATAATATCGTGAAACACGTATGAAGTATAGAAAAAAAAAAAAGAAATATCTTTGTAGACATCAGAAATCAATCAGAGTAAAAATGTAATAAGATAATCCTTTGTTTACACATATATATATCTCGTGTAATAAATTGAAACAAACCTCCCCACCTTCCTATGTTACAAACCGAAATATCAATTTTATATAAATATATAAAATGACTTTTTTATAAGTAAAAACATATTTAATTAACACGTATTTATATTGCTATATATAACAGTTTCAAAACGCACAGGTGATGATTTTCCCTCTCCTTCCTCTCCGTATAATATTTAAATTAAGATATATTAGCTAAAGTTAGAACATATAATATTGACATTAACTTAGGAATAATTCAAAATCCTTCGAATTGCTACATTATATAATATCTATCTTCTTATATCAACACGAGCTTTTCTAGACTTTTTTACTAACAACGTCAATGTTATCACGCGGCAGTTTATATATCGACACGTGTGATCTACACTGTTTCATTCTTTCCACGTGCTTTTCGAACGATGCGAGATTGTATTCAATCTTGGAAAAAAAAATTTGTATTTATACAAATCAGGAAATATTTAGAGATGGGAAAAATATTTGAACGATGGTCATTCAGAGTTTTTTATGAATCTTTCATAATATTTCGCATCTTCAATTTCTAGCATTTATTTCACAGTAACGTGGTAATGTTACTGAAGCACGTGTAAGCGTTAAATAAACAAATAGAACTTCAGCACGTACTCTCGCGTATTCTCTTCTCCACTCATTGTCAGTCAATGTCTAATACGAAAATATTATAGTCCGCTCACGATAAACAAAGTATAACGCCAGGCGTCACATTTAACGCTAAATACAGAGTCCGTGAAACGTTCTAGGAAGATTTCGGTGTTTATTTTCCGTTTTCTTTTCCATAACTTTAATAAAGAGTTACACGCGATAAGATAAGCCGAGTACGTGTGTTTCCGATATTGAAATAAGGAACGATCCCCGTTTATCGTATCGTTTCGTCCGAGCCTACGAAGCGGGTCGAAAAACCGCTATCGCGAGAATTTTAACCGCGGGAAGCTCCGGGGCTCTTTACAATTCGCCACCGCGATCGTCATAATTGTCGACCGCTTATCGCACCGAATATTACGAACGTTCTCTCCCCGATATCTCCCTCTGCGATCATCGAAAATGCGACACGCGCGCGAGAGTATTTCTCGTAGGAATTTCCGCGTCTCGGCGCTCGTCCAATCGCTGTTCGCGTCGATTCGCGCGCGCGCGCGCGAGAGAGAGAGAGAGAGAGAGAGAGAGAGAGAGAGAGAAACAACGTAGTACGTAGGAGCGAGACACAGATATAAAAAGATAGAGCGCAAGGAGACGACGAGAAGAGAGAGAGAGAGAGAAATAAAAAAAGGGAGGGAAGGATTTTTCTCTTACCTGCTACTCGTGGCCGTGTCCAGCATGGTAATCCAGTCCTGCGCGGATGGATGGTGCGGGCTATCTCGACATCCCCGCGAGAATAAGATTCTTCGACGATCGAATTGCGAAACGAGTCGAAGAACTTTCCACCGGACGCTTTTACACTCTCCGACCCCCCTTCCGGTTTCGTGAGGGGGATAGGGGATATATATCCCGGCAAAAATCCCGCACGAGACTTCACGGGATTTTGATTGTTATCCCGCGCGCGCCGCGGTAACCGACAGAGAGCGACGATCGTCGAGAGAACGAAATCACTCCACTAAGCTGTTTACAATCTGAGGGCGAATGCGCGAACGCGCATTCGAGATCGAAAACGCGGAAGGACGCCCGTAGTTAAAGCGCGACGCACCACTAACGCGTGTAGAGAGAGAGCGCGAGAGAGAGAGAGAGAGAGAAATATACGAGAAGCGCGCGCGCGCATCCGCTTCTCTCCTTTTCCGTTTTCCGGGACTTTCGAAACTTCGCGAGTGAGAGAGAAAAAGAGAGAGAGAGAGAGAGAGACACTTAGGCGAGCGCGTGCGGCATTACCGATGCAAACAGCACAAAGAGCGCGAATAAGTCGATCGCGAAAACGTCGATCACAGGCGAGAAGTGAGAGAGAAGACTCAGGCGTACTAACTTTGACCGCTACCTTCTCTCCTGCGCGTACTCAACTTTAAGCGCGCGCTCTCGCCGCGACGATTGTTCACACTCGATCGCTACTTTCGCAAATACAACCGCACGCAAGCAAGGCCCGCAACGCACTGAGCGAACGCGCCGCACGGCCCCGGTGGGACCTAGTGTCGGCACTTGCTGCGCAGGAGGCGCCACCGCGGCAACGCGCGAATCGATCGTGATCCGCCGAACGTCATGTGTGTATATGTGTATGTGCGCACGCTTCAAAAAATCAACTGTCTCGTTCGCGCGTGATCGATGGCGATCATTTCTTTTGATTTCCTTCGAAGCGATCATCATTACGGACGCGAATCTCTCGTTTCGATTTCCTGGATCTTGACAAAAGAGAAGGTAAATATGAATAATTAATTTACAATTATGTTATTAAACGGAATAAAACTCGTTTACGCTATTATGAGTTATTTCGAGTGAAACTGAAAAAAAAACTGATTGGTTATTTATAAAGCAATAGATGGAGATAATTTTGATATTATATAATCGCGCACAGATGCCAGTGCGGTATGCCATAGATATAATCTATCTTGTATAATCTTATTTATAGTTGTATTTTGCGAGAATAAATACACGTGTAAGAGAGTTTACGAGAATATAGCTACTTATTGAAAAATCCGCGAATTTATTGCTAGTGAAATTGCATAAATATCGTAACATTATGGCGAAATGAAGCGAATATATTGTATGAAAATATTTAGCTATGCTAAAGTTTCTAGATTTAGTTCTGGAATGATAGCATAAAATGATTGCTAATTAACGTTTATATAATTAAGCATAATTCTAGAAAATTTTATATTAATATAAAAGAAATTAATTAATATTATGACATTTATTAATATATATATATATATGTTTTTTTAAATAATATATAATAAATATGTATACAATATATCGTACGTAAAAAACACAACTTGTTTCTCAAACACAGTTAAAATTAACTGATATTATCTTACGTCTTAGCGAGTCCTCGTAATATTTTTATTAAACAATTTTTTTTAGCTCTTGCATTTGCATAATCTAATAAGAAAAATAAACTTTTTAAATGTCATTATACATATATATATATATATATATATATATATATATATATATATATATATTTTACACGGATATTACACATTTTGATGCAAGAGTGCAGAGTTTAATTTCACATGAGTCAATTAAATTTGCACGAAGAATCTTACGTGTTCGTAGGAAGTTGTGTGAATTCGAATACGTAAGCCGTGGGATCGTGTAACGAGCACTGTCTAGGGATTTGGTAACCTTCAGGCACGGTATTAAATGTAAATGACGTTCAAGGTTGTTGCTTTTTTTTTTAACGCGAATTAACGCTCTCGATAATTTGCTGTGTGCACGGTAATTCAAGCAAATTTGGTGATTAGCACAATCGATTTACATTTATCTGTACTCGGATTTACATACAAATTGAACAAGTTATAATGTAGAACCTCATATTAAGAGAAACGATATTTTATTTCGTATTAAAAATAAAACATTTAGTTTCTATTTAAATATTAAAATTTATTGCGATTTGGCTTGGGCGAGAAAGTTTTATTTATGTTGCAACTCTCTTTCTCTCTCTCTCTCTCTTTTCTGTCTCATATATAATCGCATAGTAATAATAATTGTACATTCTATTTATGTACATACATTAATTGTTTTTTTTTTCATACGACGTATATCGGAGTAACTTTTTATTTTGTTTATGTATTATATTAGCAATATAATTATTAGTACAATATGAAAAATATTAAATATGCTTTATCCATACGTTGCATTACTAAGAATAAATTATACTTGTCTCATATCGTAAGTTTAATATATTATATTAACACATGCATTAAATTACATTACATTTCTTTGCTGAAGCAGCAAATTAAAAAGGGAGATAAGTCGATAATGTAATAAAAATTCGAAAAGTTGCATATATTGTGCAAGAAAAATCGCGGTTTTACGATATGTATGTATATATATATATATATATATATATATATATATATATATATATATATATTCATGTATATATGTGTATATATTTTGCGAGTAAAGTATCACTCAATGGCGAACAATTTATATCATATGCGGCTTCTTATGACGACACGCGCGGTACATGAAGCATTTCATCACACGCTCTTGCGCCGTGCGGTCATATCGAGGATATTTTTAGAGACTTCTGCTTATCGTTCGCAGCGCGGTTATCATCGTTTTTTGCGTTTTTCAGTACTTTTTTGTACGTTTCACGAATTTTCTGTCTGTATGTTGACTCCCGCCTTTGTTTATTCACACGTTCCAATTTCGTGTGTAAACAGAAAATGTTCGAAAAATGATCTCGTTTGCGCGCAATATCATTCCTATCTCACATTCTCGTAATAGCATAGTGATTGAAAATAAATAGGTGTCACATTGACAGCAAGCATTATGAACAATCGGATGAAAACTGTGTAAATGTTTTTTTTTTTTTTTTTTTTTTTTTTTATGTGGATTAGAGCAATAATAGAATAAAATATTTACAGCGTAAAAAAATTAGGAAATTAAGTTTTCTTCCGTAATGATACAATAACGCGGTAATATTTCTCGGAAATGTGAAATTAAAATTTTTGCCATAGAGCTGATTTTTAGAGCTCATCTGTCGCGCTCGCCGCCTTGTGTATGAGCAAGGAATATCTGTAAATCGTGTGACATATTCGGCGACTAACACGTACGTCGCCAACGCTCATTTACACCCTAATTGTTTGCAAATCCATAGTCTGCTGTGAATGTAATCTTATTTACGAGTCGCAGTTAAGCAGCCTAACGCTATTTGCTCAGTTCCGCCGAGAGCGCGAGACACTTTGCTTTCCGGGCACGTACCGTAAGCACGATTGACAGTCGTAAGCACGACTTTACAGCTTTAATGACACGATGTTGTTATGTAGAAGAAGGTTGTCGATGTTATACGAATCACGTGATCATTCGCCGAAACTAAGAATGAAATTCAAGTATCGTATAAAGTCATTCAAAATAGAATAAATTAGAATATGAAGAAAAAAACTTTGTTCTTTTACATCGCTTTTATGCGAGCGAACACTTATTTAAATATAACTCGTATAATACTCTCTCTCCAATCTTTTACACTCGCGCACTAATAATATTTTAATATTAAACACAGTCGACGAAAATTCATGCAAAAATTAAACATTTATGCAAATTCTTATTTTTATCCACGATATAAATATACATATAGTGCTATAACAAGCACGTCACAATTGCACGTGCTCGTAAAACAGCGCTGGTAAATAATGAGAAGCGATAATGAGAGTCACGTTTCAAAGAAAGTATGTAGTCTCTTCGGTATGAAAACTTTGCGAAAAATAGCATCATCGTAATTGAATTTGCCATCCAATTCGAGGAACGCGAATTGACAGAAAATGGAGATTGTTCTTGTCTGTCTTAGCGTCAGGTTTCGTGATACAAAAATGATGATTACGGATACATAAGTAGTGGAAATATCGGATGGTTACATCGGATCCACTGAAAGTTTGTACAGCATTAATTCGAAGATCAACCTTTTAGAAACTTGTTGACTTTCACAACCAAAAAAAAAACGATCCTCCTACATACGTGACGCATATATCGAAAAAAGCGGCCTTTCATCTTCGATTAATTTTGCGATTAATAATCGTGTCTTTATTTATATCTCTTCTCGGTTCATTATCTCCGTATAAATTTTCCAACATTTGTGCTATTTTCCTTTTTTTTTTCTTCTCTCGTATATTTCTAAAGGATACTTTATAAGAGAGGAAAAGGTAAACGCACAAATGACATTGAACGATCTATAATTTATCGGTAGATTGCAACACTGATTTTTTTGTGCCATGACGTTGAGGGGATTGGGACTATTAAAAAATAATAATCAATTTACTACGGTACCGTATGTATATACATTTAACCACAGTTAGCAACAGTGACGTAGATGGCAACGCACAGAAACGCCGATTGGCTGCTAACAGCTGCTATCTTATCTTTTTTTCTGTGAGTGTCAACATTCGGCGCTTCTCATATGTATAATATATACTTGTATTCATATTGAATATTGCTGCGCTTTACATGCGCGGATACATCTCTTCGTCTCTCTCTCTCTCTCTCTCTCTCTCTCTCTCTCTCTCTCTCTCTCTCTCTCTCTCTCTCTCTCTCTCTCTTTCTTACCCGATACTGTTAAAGATTTGGATTTTATGATCACGCATGCAAAAATCAAGTGAATGGAGATTTATAGAAATGCAATATATAATATTACGAGTATCTATTTTAGATAGTACACGAAAATAATTTTGATTATAATTTTTGCAATCATAAAATTACGTTTTTTGTTTTAATAGTAAAAAGATTTATATTCTTAAGAATAATTTATTACAAAGGAAATACGGAAATGAAAATAATTTCGAAATAATTGAATATAACAATATACAATTTAAAAAATTATTCCACAACTCTAATTGAAATTATCACGTTTGAGACGAAGAGATCCAACGTGGAACGTGACTCGCTCTCGAAGAAGTCGAGCTTGCTCTCCGGCCAAGCGTACCATGGAAATCAGGCTAAATGACAACGATGTCGGTCGTCGCGATCGAACGTGTCGAATCGCGACGACGAGTTTATTTTGAGCCTAAGCGCGCCGCATATCTTATGTAAAGTAACCGCATGTGCGTGGACAACAACTCGTTTTCGCCGCAGGTGCGAGCGAACGCGTTACGCGCAGATAGAATCGCGTCGTCTACGGTCTATCGCGGTTTCTACGGGAGGAAATCGTGATATACGAGTCGTCTTTTTTCCGGGGTTGGTCTAATAGACTTCTTCTTGTATCGATCGATCGTATATTTTCGATTTACTAACGAGCCTTCTCTCCATTTCTCGTGGCAATATAAACGTCTCGGCTAACATCGTCATTCCCGCATGACATTCTTTTATTTTTTTTTCTTTTTTATCATGGTATTGTTTCTACGACGGATGAAGATAATTCCGTGTCTATAAATAGATACGGCCGACAGAAGGAGAGTCTAATAAAAGCACGTTCTAGAGACCGTGTGTGCTCAAGTGTGAAGTCAAAATAATGCCTTCTTTCGCGGCAACGGTTAACATTAATATATATACATATATCGTAGTCAATTTTATCAGTCATATCGCGTACATATCGAGTATATATTTTAAAAATATCATTTTTATATTTAAAGATGGAATTAATTAATTTTTCTTTCACATATACAGTATAATGTAATATAACGATATTAAATTAGTAATAATAAATAAACCTATAATAATAGGTGTTTCATGTATTTTTAATATGCAATATTTTATCAAACTTGATATTGTATTAATTTTTTCGCTACATTTTTAAATATATTATAATGTCTAAATAAAGAGCGAGTTTTCAATACAACAAAATTAAATGCAAATGTAATAAATTTTATATACAAATTACAATCTAAGAATCTATATCTAGAACAAAATAGAAAAAATTAATACTTAAAAATTTGTATTGTAAAACCAATTTCAAATTTTGTTGAATAAGCAACACGATTTCTAATTTGTAATTTAATTTCAAATAATATGTTTAATATTTTGTTCCAATATTGTTGTACTTTGTTACTCTGACTCACTATAAAAACGTTCCGTTGATACTCTTAATTTTTTATTGACACTATAAATTTAAGTTTTATTATGACAAACCACGGGTGCAGAAAACTTATCGCGCGCGTGTCACCTACTCGTACTTTCTTTTAGAAGCGTGTGCAGAGCTTTACAACATTGCTAACGACACTCAGTAACGTCGTTCTCAGGGGGAGGGGAGAGACAGATATACCATTTGAAAATTACGGCGCCGCTTGCAACCTGTACAAACAAACGGCTATTACGTACCGTTATACGATAATCGTGCTTGACGTCAAATATTAAATGATTTCGCTGCGTGAATCCGGGCTGTTTAAATTGTTCGGTGCTTGATTGAATGATGGCCACAGCTCTAAGTTGGCCGACAACCACTTCAACGTAAATAAGACGGTACCCCATTCTGTATATAAGAATCGCCTCGTTATACACGGTGTCTGTTTGTTCGGAGTGAGTCGCGATGGATACGGCCTCATAGTTATCTAACATTTTATATATTGTATAGGAGCATAATTATATTATTTTTTTATATAATTAGTGTGCCAATATCGATCACGATCTGTTTTCTCAGAACTATTCGAAGATTATTCGATTTAAACTGTATATTTTTCGACGTTTTGTATTTTTAAATTTATTATTGTATTATCCTGCGTCAGTTAAATTACATACTTGTTAAACGACGGACGATAATGTGTCAAAATTGAATTACACTTTTATTCAAAATATTGATTTTAATTTTTCGATTAAATTCGATCAAGTGCGAGTTGCAAACGCCTGCGGACAGTAATTCGTGCAATAAATTTAGAAGTCGGTTTTGTATTTGCACGGCTTGTTCGCACGTAGGCAAAGGCGGGACATACTGTCGCCGCTTTTGTCGTCACACGTTCCCGGGACGTAACCAAGCGTGCAAATTGAAGCAAAGACTTATATATACTTCTCGCGGCATCTCTCTTATCATCAATATTTTCAATTTCAGATTTTGCGGTTCATTTTTCAAATTTAAAACAACGCATTATTTTCAAGATCGATATCATCAGATCGCAGTAAAAACCGTTTTTACCGCTGCACGTAACTTGAATTAATAATTCAATACATATCGAAATTTAATTCATGCTATATTTATAACGTTGTAAGGAAATGACTTTGCATTTTATGTCATTTAATAAAAATTCACAATGTAATACATAATTTTAATTAAATCTAGGTTACAGAAATGTATCATGTTAATGCATTTATTGTTGACACGATATTTTTATCACACTCGATGATTTTCTTAACAAGACATGCTTTAATTTATATATATTTATATAAATAGGTATCGTTTAAGTTAAAAATCGATATTAAAGGTCAGAGACATCAAAGTATTGTATAATATATAAAGAATAGATATACAGTACGTTGCGCCTGGAAGACAATAACTTGATATACATTCGTGTAAACGATACAGCACGAACATTTATGAAATAAAGTGTTTGCATGAATTCAGTAATATTATAGAGAATTTTAACGCATAAAAATAATTTAAAGTTGCATTTTGTTTTTTTTTTTTTTTAGTGCGACTGTTGTCTTTCATGCGATTGCTATTTTATTCGATGTGATTCGTCAACTTTGTCTGTTTTTTTTTTTTTTTTTTTAAATGGCAGCAGTTACGTACGGAAGATAAAAGGGGAATAGAAATATGCGCGTAATATACACGCAATCGCGCCGACGCACGCTAGTCGTGTTTAATTAATTTCCTCAGTAATAATAACGTAATGAATCTTTGTGTTATCGCTGCCGCGCTCTATCACGCCTCGCTCGCGTGTGTCGAGATGTGTTTGAAGACATTGCACTTGCATAAAACATTTACATAAATTAATTCGTATATTGTAATAAATAATAATAGATTTCGGAGCCGAATAATAGAAGTACATATTTTCGCTTTACGTATATTTAACCTCATTTAATCCCATAAAATTTTTTAAATTAATTACTTAAAAATGAAAAAAATATCCCAAAATAAGTTATTTCATAATTTTCTATTATTTTCTATCATTAACGCATCGTTGTACAAGTCATTAATATAAAACTTAAAATATACTCTATTTACAAAATGAATTTTGCAAAAATAAAACTATTGGTATATCTTTAGCGTTCTGTTTCGATAAACATAATACGCGGAGAACATTTTTATTTTAATATTTCTCAAACATACGCAACTTAAAGAGAAGCATAAAAAATGTATAGCATAAAAAGATGTTTTTCTCTAAAAGTAAATATAGTATTTATTAAATGGAATAATTGTATTAATAAACTATATTTTTAAAAATGTTTAAAAATATTAATACTTTTGTCTCTATATTCTTCTTTTCTTTTTTTTTATTATTGGAGTAAACATATTTATATGTAATATCTGTTATAAAGCATGAACTTCTCTTTTTTAATTTCTGAGGAAATATGAATATAGTGTCTAAAGTAACATTGACTAGACATTTATTTAAGAAGCACGAGCCTTTTACGATTGTCTATGCTAACATAAGAGCTGTACTATTGTTACATGTTGTATTATTCTTTCTGCATTAGACATATATAGTATATTGATATACATATATATATATAAAGTATCTTTGTATGCACAGTGCGCTTTGATACGTCATGTATGCAATATAAGCGAGAAATCTCGTTCGAAAATGTACTAACTGGCACAAAATTATTATTGGCAGTTTATTGGTGCAAATAAATTCGGCGAGATATAGTTTGTAAGATTCTCGATTGTCAAGTTATCCCTACAGATATTTGTCTTCATGCGAATTAATTTTTCTAAATATTGATTTTCTACCTTCCTTTCTGTCCCTGTTATTATACTCGATTTTCGATTCGATCGACTCGTGTCGATCACAGACTTGACCCTTTCAATCCAAACGTCTATCTGGACAGTAGATCAGCGGCGTTATTGCGTCCCACCCATCGATTTCCTCGTTCGATTGCGCCGCTCTTTTCTGGGAGTTTAACACCGTCGTGCTATGCTGGGGGCTGTTGGGTGCGGATCTACAAGTGATCTGGAGTATCCCGGGTGTACCGAAGCGGAAGTTTTTAGCTTCAGCTCGAGGAAGACTCGGTTGATTGTTGAAGATCAGATTGGTTCGAAGCACGTTCTTAATGTCCGACGGCAGTTCGTGTTCCACCAGTTCCGGCTGAGCTTCCTGATCACAGAGCTTTTCCACGCAGGGGCACGAGTTGCTGGAGGATCTCCAGCTCTCCATACAGGACGATCGTAACGCGCACGATGCTTTCGTCCTGCAAGGACTGTTGTCGACTATCGATTCCAGTTGGCTATTCACCCTCGAGCTCTTATGATCGAGCTGATCCGAGCTGGCGAATCGCAAACGTTTCGGCGACTCGCTGGAGCATCTTGTGAAAGTAGATCTGACAAGAGATTTGTTTTTCAAGGAACTTCTGGGAACCAAGGGATCAGCCGTGCTGATTTTTTTGCTATCGCCGTTTCGTTTGCTCGCTCTTTCCTTGCTACGTTTACTGCGTAAAATCGGATCCTCTCCGATCAGCCAATACGTAAGACGCTCGCCCTTGCCTTTAAGAGGAATCATACCGCGTTCAACGAGGGTAAATCCCTCTAGTTCGTCCAGTAGTTGCTTCGTCTCGTAGCTGCAGTGAATTTTAAGGGCTACGAATTGTGAAAACGTATACGATTTATATTGAGAAAATTTCTAAATTACGAGTATTAACGTTATAAAAATGTACCTAGAAATCATTCTCAATGTTACTCACGTAATCCCGTAGACTCCATGCGCGATGCTGTGTTCACTGTATCACCGAACAGACAATATCGTGGCATTTTTAATCCAACACACCCAGCGCAAACTGGACCTGTCGAAATAATGAGATCATTATATTATCAATATCATTATATGAACCATCCGAAATTTTTCCTTCTTGTTAATTATTATTAGATCGTAATATAATTAGAATTATTTGCATAATTAAAATTATTTCATCATTCTTTTTTATTCGGATATCTTTCATGCTTACCGGAATGTATCCCTATCCGCAATTGTAGCTTGTCAAGTGGTCTGTGCCGAATGGTAAACTGCTTAACGGCATCTAAAAGACATAATGACATACTCGCTATTTCACCAGCGTGTTCAATACCGTTTCTTATCGGCAGGCCACTTACCTAAGAAGATAAAACGCATGTATCATAAATGATGAAAATATTTGACAAATATTTGCTTATGCGTAATCGCAATATGGAGTTTTAAATAATTCTGTGAATATTTTTAATTTCGTAATACATATTTACCACCATGTAAGCATCTCCTATTGTTTCGACTTTGTAAACATCATAATTTTCTATCGTTGAATCGAAGCATGTATAGAGATCGTTCAAAAAGTCAACCACCTAAAGATTATACAATTATTTGAGTGCAAATATAGTCGCTATCGCTTTTCTCAGTATATAAGAAAAAATACTATAAACTAAATCTATTTTTACTTTTATTATTATACACATGATTATTACATAAAATTCTCACTTGTAACGGTGTGCTTTCCGCAGACATGGACGTGAAGCCGACGATGTCGCTAAAGTATATTGTGACGCAGTCGAAGCTTTCAGCTTCTACTTTATGTCCTTTTTTTAATTGTTCGGCTACATAACGTGGTAGCATTTCATATAACAACGCGTCTGAAAGAAAATATAATAATTATTATAATTATTACGTTTATAATTTAGTTATCTATTTTTACAATTCTTTCAGTTATCTACTTTATTTTTATGAAAAAACAATATATTTTATATGAATATAATATTTTATAATAATAGAATTGAATTTCGTTCATTTTTTTAAGATGATGACCTGTTTTCTTCTTCTCTTCGGTTAATTGATCAGTGCGTTCATCAACCAGTGCTTCAAGATTATTCGCATATTTTTCCATCATCGCCATCATATTATCAAAGATATTCGCTTTCCTGCAAAAACGTGAGTCATATTTATTATAATTTAACTAACCAAATCAAAATCAGAATTTAATTCAAACTGAAACTGTCAGAAACATTCTATTCTGTGAATTATATCAATTAACGAAACATTATTTCATTATATAATATTATGAATAGAGACTGACATGCCCTTTCGCAATGGTCTCAATTTATTCCTTATCATCTTAAAATCCGGTCGAAATTCTGGATTTTCTTCCCAACATTCCAGCAAACAATCACGAACAAAATCGAACGTGTTCTCCAGTTGATTGATTGGTGGTCTGGGATTATTTATTCATGAAAAACGTACTCAAACTTATTAATTAAAAACATATATTCCGACAGTTTAATAACTTACCTGAACGGTGGCGTTTCCGAATCTCTCGCAATTATTTTCTTTAATATTTCAGCTGCTGATAATTCCGTAACGCCAAACGGTCCATGCCTCCCTTGTAATTCATATAACACTATAGCAAACGAATAGACGTCACCCCTTTGAAAATCCCGAGCAGTCGGCTTCTCGAGGTATCGAGTAGAGCGTAATAATTCAGGTGCTTTGTATAATAATGCTATGAAAATTACGTAAAAAAATATTGATTAATACTCTAATGTAGAATTATAATATATCCTACGATAAATATCGATAAATTTGTTAGTAATTTGTTTTTAATGAAAATTACAAAATCACAAATGGCATGAAAAATATCTTTGACGACTACGCGAAAATTCGAAAATAATAGTATGTTAAACTATAAAAGTTTCTCTCTTACTGTTTTCCCTTCTTTCACTGTTACCGTGATATTTTTTTATGACGTCGGAAGGATCGCATTCCGCATCTCGTTTAAATTCGTGGAGACCGAAATCTGCCAGTTTTACGACCCATCGTGAATCCACCAAACAGTTAGATGTGCTCAAAGAACCGTGATACTTTATGACCGACTCGTGAAGATAAATCATACCCTAAAAGATACCATTTAATTTACATCTCGGAAATAGTGGCATCTCGATGCGTGATTGAACATAAAAAAGCTAAAATCTCATAAATATTAAGTTGAAATGCGAGAAAATATTATCTCTTATTTAATACATTATAGGAATGTTGCAAGCTATTGAATAATGAAGCATTATCTTATAATTATAAAATATATATTGCACTGCCAAATTTTCTATAATATGTAAAGAATTTATATTAAACTATGATACAATCAATAAAGGGAGATAATTTCTCACAAAAAAAAATAAAAATTAAAAAAAAAAAATAAGAATATAGAATAAATTATCTCCATCAGTTACGTAATATCCAAGAAAATTATATTATTTATGTATGTTTTTATATTTGCCTGTGAAATATCTTCTTGTGGAAAAAAATAATAAAAGCACCGAAAATTGTAATTATAATTTAACATAAAAATTAAATTGGAAAAAGAGGAATTTCTAAATATATCGATTATTGCAGAACTGTCAAGGTTTCGAACAACGTATTTTATATTACGGAGTACAAACGTTGCGAACAGATGCAATGTAGAGGCAAGGAATTTGGACAAAGGACAATTTGGAAATTGCTTTTCTCATATTACAGACATGCTAACAATCTGATATTACGTGAAAAGAATTTTATATAACTTCTTTTTACAAAGGAAACATGTCGGATAAAGTTTAAAAATGTAAAAAGCGCTCTATTGTAGAAACAAACAAATTAATGGAAACTTACTCTAATGATGTCACCGACGAGTGAAGCCACAAACATATTATCTAGTTTTATATTTTCATTCTCCAATATATCCTGCAAAAAACATTGTACTGCTGAGCATTCAAAATTACGAAATTATAAAAATTAGCATAATGCGATAATGTTTTGAAACTTAATTATCGATAAGCAATGATAATTATGTTAATTATGAAAATTACCGACCTTGAGACTTCCACGTGCACAATATTCAACGATGATGCATATGTTAGGTGGATCGGTACATGCACCGATAAATGCATTGAGATTATCATGTCGTAAATCGCGCATCTGAAAATTTATTGTTTAATAACGAATATAATTATTTTATTATAATTACTTAATAACAGTTATTATACCATAATTACAAATTAAATTAAAATTATTAAGTTAGTAATCATTACCATTTTTAATTCTTTTTTCATTTCTCGCGTTATCTCAATTGATTTCTTCCTGACTTTCTTAACAGCAAAAATACGCCCTTTATATATTCCAATTTGTGTGTAAATCATGGAATATCGAAAGTCCGCATCGGGATTCGAACTTAACGATACTTGACTAGTTCGCACTATAGGTTGCGTTGTTGGTGGCTTTGATGAGAAAAAAAATATTGATATAATATTGTACATCTAAGATCATTTTACGAAATTGTAATTTTGAATATTTTTTGTCACACAATATATTCCGCAGTTTTAAAAGCTACAGTAATTTATCGAAACGTTGAAGCTAAAAGCTTGAATAATATTTGTAAGTGAGATAAATATTACGCAATCATTCGTATGAATAAATGAATCGGAAATAAAAATTTCTTTGAGAATAGAGGTATTAGATCGGTAATAGTATTAAAGCAGATGATTACTTTGGAATTGCATTTGGCAAGTGTCTCGTTGGCTCCAACCGTTTCATTCTTCTGTTCCTTGATCTGGATGTCTTTGTAACTTATTTTCCAAAGCAAACTATCCAATGCTTGCTCATACTTAAAATTTCTATAAAAAACTAGAACAACTGCTGCGATAATGAGTAGCAATGCACCGGCTATACCTCCCACAATTTCACCGGTGTAAGCTGCAATAACATTCAATCAATATTATTACAACAAACTTTTACATAGATTTTATATACTTTAAAGGAAATATAAAATTCAAATATATTTAATTTCTGTTTTTTAAATATATGTATAAATGTTTTTATAAAAAAGGATCAAACATACATACGTATGTTAATTTTCATGACAAACAAATATTGCACCAAAGTTGTACTTAATATAAAGAGCTATTGATATATAAATAATTAAAATACAAGAAGCATATTTTATAATTAGTTAAATATAAAAATTTACATGTATATTTTACCTACAATTACATTTTTCGCCGTGATATCCGCAATAAGGTTCCGCAACTGGTGGTCCTTTATCTCCAAAAAGCCATGATATTTCTTTTGTCAGGTGAAGTTTCTAAAGATCAAAAGACTTATTTTAATTAATTCTTAACTCTCTTAATAACTCTACTTCTATATTAACAGTATCTTTAATTATTTATTAATACAATTCTAAAATTTAGAGACAAGAGGTAAATATCTTATGCATGTACTATTCTTTTTTCTGATTTCAAATCGTAAAGCGATAGTTAATTGTTTTAAAGAATTAATATTAAATTAATAACGAAAAAAATTTTTTTTTCTTTAAAGTTAATAGCATAATACTTTACATATTTAATAATATTAAATTTGTAGCATGTCTATCATATTGGTAATTAATCTTATATTACAACTATTTTCTTAGTAAAATTTCTCTGTTTTAGAGACAAAAATAATGTTTTGACAAGAAAAATAGTTTTCTTACTGGCAAATTTGTGCCATTCTCTTTTCCGACGAAATAGCCTATCGGATAAAGTCCGTAACCTCTTGAAGATCGATCATCCAATGCAATCAGCGTGTAATTTCCCTCAGCATCTCCATTCTCATCCATATAGACCATATAGCTAGAATTGATTATGCGTATAATGTGCAAATTCCGTTATGCTCACTTAGTCTGAGTTCGGTCCATTAGATAGAATGGCTATGAACTAATTTCAAGACGATATTAATACGCGTATCAACAATATTTAATTGCAATTGAGGAAATTTCGCATGATTTTATAAATTATACAAAATTACAAAGTGATTAAATCAGAAAATATATGCTAGAATAATAATTAACAAAATGATAAATTGTATATCATAGGGTAAACTAGGGTATGATGGCCATACGGTAAAGATGACCGTAGGCTGTAATTTTTTCAATAATCGCCACATAGTGCGCTTTTTTAGTTATTATCAAAGATAATCGATATTTACAGTAGTTTATGGGCATACATTATTCGAAATAACGATATTGTGAATCTTATATCATATTTTTACTTTTGACTACGCGCAAAGTTTTTTATTTGTCCACTAACAACCGTTATAACGTCGAATAAATTACAGTTAAACTATCGTAATCGACGTTAGACATATTATAAAGATATGTAAATTATTATATGACCTATAATTTTTATTTTTGTTTTCACTATTTTTTTATAAATATTATGGCCATCTTTCCGTCATACTATGGTCATCTTTTCCTTAAAAGTTGGGTAAGATGGCCAATGCTTATGTTGTACTATTTTGATAATATAAAATTTCTATGAAATATTTTCCTTTTAATTTCGCTATAATATTACGTAATTTAAGCTCCAGTGAAGATGATATGTCAAACACTATTAAAAAATAACAAAAATAAAAGTATGTTTTTTGCATTTCAAAAAACCATGGCTATCTTACTCGAGTTTATCCTAATGGCATTTCCGAATGGCATTTTTTTATCGAATATAATTTTGATTCGAAAAATAAAACAGTAATATAATTATTCTTTATATGATGTAATAAAATATAATATTACTCTACATGTACACATTGTGACAGAAATTCCGGTTTTTGATCAGTAACGAAATACTCGATGCAAATGGATACTTTAGCGAAAGGATTGAAACGTCTCCCGTCGGATGAACACTTTCGTTTCGTCTTCATAAAGATGCGGAAGATTCGTTTTTAATCGTCAAACGAATCTCCTTTCCCCGACGGGCGTACTCAACCGTGGAGAGAAGAACGCATAATAACTCTGTCTTAATCACCGAGCCACAAATCTTAGCGCGGGATCTCGGATGATAAATCGTTTAGCTTCCGACTTCGACGACCTCGTTACGGTATGCAAACGGTAATTACTTCGCCGAAAATACACCGCACGCGTACGTACACGCGTACGGCTCTCCTCCCGGCTTGGCCTTTCGGGCGAGAGAAATTACCGAGTGACGTTCCTCCACGTAAGGCATCCGATTTGCATGTCGTAAAACGTTACGACGGCAACGATCGCGCTCGCGCCTTTATCTCATATTTCCTCACATACGTACCCCATTGCGCTTCGATAATGAACACCGTGTAGAGCCGACACCATCTCCCGGCCGTTCCGAGGGTCCCGGTTCTCGTCGAGCGCACGCAGCAGCGATCTCTCGTAAAGGTGCACCGCGTCGTACAGGTACGCTGTCTCCGGCACGATCTGCTTTATAACATGAGGTAACGATTACGCTTCGAAATTGGGGATGAATGTGGCTGTACGTTCATGCGATTCATTCGAGAGATATCGCCCCCTTGGATTACATAGATTGACGAGTCGTCGCAAGGAAGACGATAATGACAGAGCGAACGAGTGTGATAATTTTCGAGATGCTCGCGGATGATTTGCCGCATGTAGAACAGGTTGTTATTTATAATGCGGCCCCTCATGGATAATATATGATAGTATGTAAATTGTTATTATACAAATTGAGTGCGTGCTTCAATTTGATTACACAGTAACTCGTGATTTGCGTACAATGTTTTAATATGAGTTAAACTTTCGGCCATACGAGAATGGCTTCTCTCTTCACTAACGATAGAATTTTATGTGAGAAGAATTTTTACAAGAATAAAAATATAATATTTTGCAACGGGAAAACAAGTAGATAATATTAAATATATTGGAATATTATATGTATACAAGTTTGATAAATTATAATTTTTCTATTTCAATAACGAGAGTTTTAATTGATTTTTTTAAATACTATTGAAAAATAATGAAGAAGATTTTAAAACTTAAGAAAAAAAAAATTAAAAAAGTAAAGAGAAAATTCAAGTTTCATAAGACTTTTTAAATTACGCAGAGGGTGAATTTTTTAACATGTTTTCTTAATCTAATTATCTTTTCTAAGAGTCACCTGAACTATTCCTCCAACTTTTGCCAACGGATTTGTAAAATTGAACGGCGGCTTCTGTCTGTACTTATTAACCAGCCGAGTAAAATTCATAAAGTTAATCGGAGCAGACGCAACGATGCTAAAGTAACTGCGATACGCATTCACGATTGATAGATCCATCTCCTTCTGCCATAATCCGCGAAGATACTTGTCCGGCCGTTTCTCATCATATTGTTCGATGTTGACGCCAACGACCCAATATTCACCTGTCATTAAATGCACTAAATGTTATTCTTTGCAAATAAACGATAAAAAGAACACAAGAAACTCTATAAAACTACATGAAAAATGATATTACTCGCGACGCTTAAAGCTTACATTTTTTGCTACATATTATATTAATGATTATGATTATATGGCAATGATAAAGATATGAATTTTTAAATAATGCAATATCTTTCTCAGTTATTTTACCTTTTTTTAATTTGTCTATTTTGACAAATATTTTGATTTAATACAATCATATGCGTGATATGTGAAAGTTGACATTAAAATTATAGTCAATGAGTCAGTTACTCTCTTCACGTGTGCGAGTATATATATGTATTTCTGATTATTTTATAGCAAATATTTATTACCGTTTGTTAAGAGTTGCATTTCGTCCAGAGCCATCAAGAGCCCCATATGCTCAAAGTACTCCCCAAGAATCACATAAACTGTAATGTCATTAAAGATTATATTAAAGATCGCAAACCTTTTTCCGGTCTAGTTTATCGCGTCTGTTCGAATCGAGATTGTTAAATTCAGTCACATAGATATTTATTTTTAGAACTCGACCTCTTAATACATCCAAATAGATGTAATTAATGAAACGAGTAACAAGCTGTATCTATTCACGACTTAGCATACTTGTTTCTGCAGTATGCGGGTAGTTGTTTCTTAACTGCAAGTTTCATTCTATATTTTATCGCGGTATAAATTAAAGAACCGAAATGCGGGTAGTTTATTTTGAATCGTGCATGCAAGTTGATTGGGAAAAGATACACATCATCAGACGTAAACTGAACCTTCGAACTAGAAAGCTTGCGTGAAAGAAATTAATGTTAAAAACTGACCTAAATACTTCAAAATAAATTGATGATGAGATATATATATATATATATATTATAAATTATGAAGCTGCAAGCTCCGTTTCGATAAATATACATTGAAAAAAAAAAATGTTGAATCAACATTATTATAGTTGAAATTTATTTTATTAATTCAACAACATTATTAATCAAATCAATACATGGGATATTAATTTGATTAACAATGTTGTTGAATTAATAAAATAAATTTCAACTACGATAATGTTGTTGATTCGAAATTATTTTTTTTTTCAGCGTAGTAACGCGTAAGCGATTAATTATTTAAAACCAAATATTTTTCTCACTTCTTGTTTCTTGATACGTGTCTTTTACATGTTTGTGGAATGGATTCTTCATGTGCGTATGTATATAATAAGGTTCGCTCCAAGATCGAAGATATGTCACGCTAATCCCGGCCGCTTCGAAAGACGTTAGAATTGTCGTCGCGATTGTGGACATTTTGTTGAACTCAAACATTGTTGAATTCATGTACATGAACGTTACCTAGAGATAAGAAATATTAAAATCATATTTTTAAAAATATACATATTATAAAGAGATAACACTTTTAGTGTACTCACTTTTGTCCAATTGAATGCCATCAATACTGAAACAACGGATTTTGAAATTTGCGTATCAGGTGGTCGCGTTCTTACAAATGTCGGATACTCTTTCTTATTCGATGTTTCATGATGTGTACAAAACTAAAAAATACATAAACAGTCATTAATCAATTTCTTTTTTTGTTTTATTTTTATGTATATATTTGTCTTAATATTGGCAAATGTAGTACTCATATTTATCGAGAATAATTTATTTCATTATATAATTCGCTACTCTTGGAACAAATAACACATTAGATTACCAATTCACGTCAAAATAAGTGAAAAACGACCTCGAAAAATTTGCAACCGTAAACAATTTGTGCTATTACGGATGTTTTTTTTTAATATTGAAATAGTGTCCGTATATTTGAGTAAAGCTTATTTTCTATAAAATATATTTTATTCTTGAAAATATATATTTCATTTCTGCGACTATGAAATATTTTCTAATTGACAAAAATTGCTATTTTGCACAAGAATTGCTAGCCAAAGTTCTAATATTTTATATTATTATATTGTTTTTTATTCCGTAAATAATAAATAATAAATATTATAGACGCTTTTTCTACAAAAGTAAACTTTTTTACATTAAATAATATTAACCAATTGTAGCTATTAGACCTTAATAAATATTTAGAGAATGTATATAAGATTTCTTTCTTAAAAATATTTTTATCTTACAAAAGGATGCTAATATAAAATCATCTATGTATAAAAACAAATACTATTAAATCCATTATTTTTATTTGGTTACTTCAATATGTTTTCATAATTTAGCTATTAATAGAATATCTCATTTTTCCAATATCTTACTAAGTTTCTTATTCAACATTCTGCTGAAAGTTTTCTCTTTTATTGCATCAAATAAAAACTGCATACTGAGAAGAACTAAAAGTGTGAAAATTATTAGCTATAATACTTTTCTCTCTCTTTTTCTATGGAATTCTTGCAATCAGGTTATAATGTTACGCAATATGGCATGCAAGACGAGAAAGAAATAAAAAAAGTTTTTATTGTGTGCAGAGAAGAAACTGGATTTCAAGTATCGTCGATATATCTAAAAATAAAATGAGTACAAAAATTAAAATAATTATTATTGAAAAAATTATTTACATATGATATCATTGGAATGTTGAATGAAGCAGCCATTCTGCCTTCGTGAATGCAAGTTTCTTGTGGCCCGATGTAAGCGCTAATGTTTTTTCTCCATAAATCAGCTGTACTAAAAATGCTAGTAGCTTCGTCACCATAAGTTTCGGCAACGACAAATTCTAAATTGTGTCCTCGTCTACCAAGCTCGCCAGCGTTTACCTGTGTTTCGAGTAAAAATTTATTTAAGAAGAATATTTCACAGCTAAAGAGATAAAAAATGGTTAAAAAATGATATATTTTATCGAATTTCAATAGCAATATTTTTCATGATACATTGTATAAAGCATATACATATTATTTTACAAAATTTTCTTTTATATGTTTATATAAAGTATTTTTTAAATTGTATTCTAGTCACAACAATTGTGCAATTTTCAAGAATAATAAACTATGGATATATAATTCTTTCACGCAACCACAAATTGTTCTAGTTTCGCTTAATCGATGTTTAACAGATAATCAACATATAACGGATAAACGTTATGCTTCCGCCTGATTGGAATTGTTAAATTTAATTATCCGCTTCCGCGGTGCTAATCACGATCGACAATAGTATTATGGGGTGGCGAGGAGAGGGAGAACGGGGGCAGCAGGGGCACGATTACCTCTTCTATGGCCAAAGTGAGCGCGCCAGATATTCGAAAGCCTGGTCGCTGATACTCCAAGTCCTCTAGACGTCGTTTTGAACCGGTGATGTAACCTAATAGGAAGGTCTCCGCATCGACGACACCCTTATCATCGAGCAAAACGTGGATCGCCGTCAATAGCAAACACGTCCTTTCCACATTTGCCAGTAGCATGCCCAGCTGTGCGAAGCCTTCGTGCAGAAAGTATTGCCAATAAATTTCATACGTTTTGATTTAGGTGAAGCTATTGAAATATATATGTTCGAGAATATATTCTCTTATTATAGTGTTTTAATAAATTAAAAGATTTTTTTTATGTTGCAAAGAATTTATTTAAAAATTTTGAAGTCATGCATTTTACGTATCAAGATAAGCATTAAGATGATTAATTACAATTACTATTAATGGATTATACATACATCACGTAATAATAAAATTGGATTTAAAATTTATGCTTATTACGACTTTGTATCAGCATCTGAGTTTTAATATATTTTAAAATAAATTATTAAAATAAAAATTACATATACAATAATATATGAGAGAAATAGAGAGAGAAAGAGAAATTTCAATTTTATCTTAAAAATTGGATAGGATTGCTTTTATTTTTAATGCTTAAACATTTACTGTAAGAACATTATACTGTTATGTATATAATATTAGCATATGTAACACATCCTTCCTATGAGACGAGATACATGCAATAATATGATAATGTAATTTTCACAATTAAGTTTATATTCGCCTTTGATCTAATAATTAATTTAAACTGGATTGCTTGTAGTATTGAAGGTAAAATCAACTATAGAGGTAGTCACGCGTTTGTCTTTCGTCTACTAGGTTTATCGGTAAGAGCATGATGGTAGATGCAGGTGGGTGCTTGTAATGTGGGTAATGGATGAAACCAGTAAGCTCTACGGGGTCGCAATAAACCCCATCAATCTCCTATGGTGTACCTAACTTCCTCTTCCTTAACATTTTCTCCGTCTGAGAAAACTTGCTACTTTCTTCCACAAACATGAACATTACTTGTAAGAGATCAATCTTGAAAAAGTATTTGCTTTTAAATAAATAAATAAATAACTTATATATATAATTATTTTCTTTTTATATTTTATAATATTAGTTTTAGAACATTTTTTTTTGTAGATGCGCATATAGTAAAAAGGTTGTTAAAATATTAAATAATTTTTTTAAAAATGTATACTTTTACAAACATTATTTTTTAGTTGTAATAAACACAGTAACATATTTTCTTGATTGCGCATTACATGTTTGACATATATAGTCGCTTTCAGCGAGAAAAAGCGTAAAGAATAAAATATTGAAGTTTATTGCCGGTCACGAAGTCTCATAAATGTCTTCGAAAAAAATATATCTCGCACTTGGTGACAGCATGACGTGTATATTATAATGCACATAAACGCGAACACCAAAATCTCCAGCACATTTACTCCAGAAGGATCGTTGGCGCGACACTACTTGATATCCATCACCAAAATCAGTTTGCGGAAGTTTGTACGTGTCGGTGTGACGGACTTATTATTAATAGCGATCTATTTTAATAATACATGTCCAAACCGTGGGGTCATTGAACAAACGTGCTTAAGTGGTCCGCGAAGTGTTGCGTAAAAACGTCAAGGCCACACACAGTCACCAAGACATTGAAAGATTCGCAGAATTGTTTGCATGAAAAAGGTGAACGCATTAAATCACGCTAGTTGATGGATAACTTTTTTTTGGCATGGATGAATGATTATTTCTCTAGAACGACCTGATCGTGGGAATGCCGGTCGCGAATCCGACGAGCGTGTACGCGGCTTCGATAAAAATTGCAATTTTGACGGCACCGATTTCGCCCTTCTTCGGGCGTAATTTCCTGCCGTAAGGGAACGCATGTAGCAAGACACGGGGCAAACGTCACGCGAGGAAGAAGATAATTCGTGAGGAGAGTGCATGCCGTGCTGCGCTCTGTATATGTAGGTATTGCACGACGGCTACGCATTTGTCCAAAGGCAGTGAACCAATTAACCCTGACGACGAGCTGACCGTTCCTTCTTAAATTACCTGCTGCGCCGCTTTCACGGATGTACGTGTGCTCGCCGTCAGTTATAAATTTCTTCCTAGCGAGAAAAAAAGAATGCGAAAAAGAAATAATTGTCGGCGCTCTTTCGAGGTTTTTTTTTTTTTTTATTAGATTCGATCAGAAATTGATAGTGGAATTTTCACACACATACACAGTATATACAGTGGAGAAAGCTAATATCAATATACTATATATCAATTAGTATGTAAAATAATAGTTGCTTAGCTACACTTACACTTTTATATAAACAAAGAAATATGAAAAATAAAACCTTAGTTTAAATTGATTTCTGCATATATTTTTATCTTAAAACTATTATTTATTAGGTACTTCTTGCAAATTTTTATATCTTTTTAATCTGAACTCTTTTTATTCCACGTCTTTTGTAAAAAAAGAAATATTTTAATTACATAATAGCCTTGGTGAAATTTTAAAACATGTATTTTGCAATTGCTTATGTTTTCGGATGACAAACTGGTGGATCCGTCGTCGTTTAATCTTATACAACCTGCCGAGAGTTTTGACAGTCAATTCTCGTCCCGTCAAAACGTAGCACGGTCAGCTCGTATACCCGATTGCAATGCAATCGGCGAATTAACGAGCGACGCGGCCGCTGAATTAATGCGGTTAACGGAGCGCAGTACCACTTTTTCAGGTTTACCTGTATCACCCGATTAAGCGATGCATTGGTAGTTACTCGTTCGTTTTATTTATGACAATTACAGTTTTATCGGATTAAAATCGGGATGGCTAACATTTTTATACTAAATAACCATTTATCGCGATCTCGTTTAAATAGATGATATACTGTTCATGAACATTTAATAAAATGACTATCTTAATAAAGTGTGCATTTTAATTAATTTAATCACTGATATATTTAAATCAAAATAAAAATGTATTGCATTTTAAAAATATGAGTTTTTAATATATTTATTTTTAATGTACTTTCATATATATTTATTTCCAATGTATGTTTAGATCAATGAATATTATAGAAATAAGATGATAAAAAATCAAGAAAATAAAAATGTCATTTGAAAGTTTTAAATTAAAGCTCTTAATAAACTTATATTTTTATTTAATGAAATATTTCCAAACACAGATAAAGATCAATTAATATCATGTTTTAGCATAATTGATTTTCAAATTAAAATAAAACTGTTTATGTTTTATTTGCATAACTATTCAGAGATAAATCAATTGAACGTAATTATAATGATTAATAGCGTGCAAATACATTCGCGTACTCATTTAAATAAATTCTACATCATGAGATAGTATCATGTCGATAGGCATTACAACCGTTATTCTCAATGAACGAAGTAATCAAATATAGGTATTTGCATGATGTCGATTGTCAGATGAATTGGTCCGCAACATTCAATTCCTTGTAACAATTAACATTATATATTCAAAGAGACATAGAGTCGACGTATTGAATATGCCTCGCATAATTTTTTTTTAGATCCGATGAGACATGTCATTTTATATCGCATAGATTAATGTTAAATTTATAGATGAATAATCAGTCGTGGGCGTTTCAATATACATGCCTTCTCAACTACTTTCTCGAAACAATTAATGAAATATATATTTTGATATCTGTGTTAGAATCATTAAAATATAAAAATGCCCTATTGCAATAATGATAAACAGATCATTTCGTCCAACCTATCAATTAGTAGATAAATTTAATAACAAATACAGACAAAACATACAAAGATGAGACAACTCTGTTTAAAAAAAAAAAAAAAAACACCCAAAACTGATTCATGATTTTTGCTCGCTATTATTTTATCTACAATATTTACGTAACAAAAATAAAAATGTCTATTTTAAATTTATGATGTTTCCTGCAACGCAAAATAATCTATACAAACGTTGACAGAGACCAACGTATTTACGTATCGAATAACGAGTGCTTCAGGATTAAGCTGACAAGATAGAGAAATTTGCCCGGAGGATGACTATATGCGATCAAAGAGAGAGAGAGAGATAGAGAGAGAGAGAGAGAGAGAGAGAGAATTTTAACTCCGATTTACATTTTATTGCGAAACCAGAGACGCACGTGGACGCGCGACGACGCAACGAGTTGTTAGCGATCGCACTTCCCTCCCCCTCCCACCCACCGAGCCGACATTTTGACAGCATGCCCGACGGCGTGCAAAACTCGTGACGCTAATTACGGTTGACTAATCCAGTCTCTCTGCGAACGTTTTTTTATTCGACGTGACGTGCATTGCGTCGCTCGAGAGAAAAAAATATGGGGAAGCTGCGGGCGCAGTTGATCGCGTTTTACGCGAATCGCTCGTTTCGGGCTTGTCGCTTGTGATTTACAATAGCGACCCTTTCCACGTTTGCAACTGTAAAATTTACGGACTTCTGCTTTTGTAACAGAGATAAATGTAACAACTTGACAAACTATCGACATCAAAATACGTTTCGTCGAGATAAAATGACATTTCAAAGATTAATGCATGTGCGTAATACATGTACAACTTTACTTAGAATGGCATCTAGAAAATTGAATTTTATCTGTAAACTAGAAGAAATAAATCTCATTGTTGTGTTTACCAAAAATATTTACATTTTCTGTAATTATTTACAATTATAAATTAATAATTATTAGACAGTTAATAATTATAATTAAATACAATTATATATAAATAACCATGATGTTTAAAATATACGATTAAAGTTTTATTTATGAATTTTTATATCAAAAAATTTTTATAAATTTAATGATTTTTTACTGTACAAGATAGATTAATATTATTTTTAGGCATGTATCTTTTTGTAACTGATAATATTTTATTTTATTTTATCACTCAAAAATATTTACGTTTCTCGAGAATAATCAAACGCAATCAGTTATTGATATTATAATTCAATTTATATTTATTTTTAAGTAAATATATAAAACTTTCACACAGTATTTGACACACAATTGGATCGAATGACCATTTGATGAATGAATGATCAAATGGATTATGCAACAACAATTGAGAGTATTGTTTAAAAACATGTCTGTATATTACTATCTTTATCTCGTTTCTTCTTTCATCTCGCAAAAAAATCGTGAAAGCGATCAAGATTGAGGTCGTAAACGCAACAATATTAAAGGACCAAAAACGAATTTATTATACTGCTGAACCAACGTCGGTCCTATTCATCTTGTTAATTTGGCAAAGGCGGCGCATCAAGCAGAGTTAATTTTCGTGGATACGCACGTGATCTGCACGTTATGCTCACGATTTAAGGCCGCACTGGATGCAGCTAATGAACCGCTCATTAGAGCAGAAACGAGCGATTAAACGGCCGAGAATACCCGGTGTGTGAAGAAGATCTTTTACGATCTTTTACTGGCAAAATACCAGACTTATGATAATAAACGTGTATTATAGTATTATAGTAAACGTGATTCTGATAGTAAAACATGAATGTTATAGGCATGCATTAATTTAATATGATCTAGTTTGCATTAGTTTTTTATTCACTATCAATGTTTAAACGATAAAGCAACAATTAATTAGGTAGTCCTTTATTATACAGGATAAATATTTATTGTAGAAAGCTTGATACATTAACATATTAATTGACTTTAAATCTATAAATACGACAATATACAATTTTGAAATAAATCATTTGTAGCAAATTATCAAGTTGCATGGAAGGAAGGAAGGAAGTAATGTGAAGGAAATTAATGCACAACAGCTACGTATAATAAATATGATATTCAAATCGCGCATTTCCGTTTGGCCTAAATAAATCTCTCGCGATTAGCACGCCGTGAGATTGCAAATAGACTGCTGTTCCTAAATCAACGTGCGTTACGACGCAGGTCGGAATAGTTTACACGATTATACATTTATACAAATAGCATAATATATTTAAAGCACTTGATTTTTCAAGATTTACATTTGACATGAAACTTGGAAATATGAATATTTTTTTATTGCCATTTTGTAATTATTATACGATTTTTGCGTAATTTGTTATAATAAAATATTAAATATTATGTTAATTGTTGAAAATTCTTATGATAGAGATTTTATTCGATTTTTTCAAATTTTATTAAAAATTGATTCTTAAACAAACATTTAACTCAAACATAATTTCCTGTATATAAATGTTTTTTTATCTGTACATATTGCAGACTTTATTACATTTTTTACTGTTTTTAAAGAAAAAGTTTCAGTTAATAGATGAAAATCACAAAAATATTTTTAAACTTTACAATTAGATCACTATATAATATACATATTATATAAATCGCGGGAGAAAGTAATGTAGCGTGTTGTATGTTTTTATTACAATTTCATTTGTGAATCGAACTCCTCAGGTATTCGAATGCGTTACAATTTGCCATAAGCACTCACATATATCACACATTTTATATATGTATATACATATGTGTGTGCGAAATGTATGTGAAATATTAAATATACTGTATTTAATATACATACATTATTCAATATACTGTATTTAATTTCGAAAGAGAATCTTATATAAAAAAGGTAACAGACGTAAAATTTATTATAATATTTATTACATAACTATTAATAATAATCAGATAATAATTATTTTTTAAATAGTTTGTATTATTTTCTTTATCATTTTTACTTTACTCTATTACTTCCTCTTGTCATTTTGATGTGCAAAATGCACGTTTATCATTTTTTATGTGTGCTAGGGAAACATGAGTTATATATAACTGTAATGAAAAAGAATGATATGCACGAAAAGGAAAAATGTGAAAAGACATAATTTATATGATGTTAGATAGTGCGTTACATAATAATGATTTGCATTTAAAGTACACATACCTCAGCTGCAATGTAAGCTTAATGTATGTACGTTTGCGCGACGAAAATTTACGGCCTTTGCAGAAAAATGCGCGGAATAGAAAGAAATATATGCGCGGGTATGTGACCTTATTACGTTGCAGGTTACCGGATCTTATCGCGTTGCACACTAAATGGAATAATCTGATAAATCTCATGAAGAGAATGAGAGAGACGTTGCTTCTCTCTCGAATATCTCTCCATTGTACTATTCTACGGGAATAAAAATCTCGTACCACAAAATTTATCGAGATGAAATTTATATACCGTCACCCTTCTTTTTAGAGAAGCTAATGCTTCGAGTACTATTTAGATTATTATGTGTGATGTTCAATTATAACTTACGCAAGATAACAATTTCGCTTCTTTACGTCATAAACATCAAGAAGTCAGTGAAAGTTATATAGAGGTGTATATCAAATAATATTAAATAATATTAAATAATGGGATGAAAGTGTAATTCTATTTGAAAATAAAATATTTACAATGTATCTATTTATGCGTAAAATGACAATTTACGACCTGGATAAGAAAGCGAAACAACCATTTCTAAGACATTTACGACCGTCACTGTATTATTGTAGGAAAAGAATGATCAAGCCTCGAGAGTGGTGAACGTGACTCACCGCGATCATGACTATTGGCTTTCGCCTAAGAAAGGTGATCTCGAATCTATGTCACATAGTAGAGTATTACATAGAGAATTTTAGGCACGCCTCTATGCATTACGTCAACGTCGTGTACGTTCCCCAGGCTATGCCTGTAATTTCTACATCACGGCATCGATTTTTTAATTAGTTCGTCGTCAATTTACATTTTGACCGTACGGCAGCGTTAAAATGAACATTGTTAGCCATAACAAGCCAGAGAGATTGGAAAATAAATTATGTAGACAATTTTGTCGTAAACGCGTGAATGGCCATAGTTGCTTATGTTTTCGCGGAAGTACGTATCTTATTTATGTCGTGTAACAGTTATCGCGCGTACAAGGTAACGCGACGATTGTGATACATGACCGGTAATGCGAGATAGTCATTGTCTGTAAATGGTAATGTTATTGCAAACATGGGACGTTACATATCAATAATGAATTAACATTCATTCGCGCAGAGGAAAAGTAACGATAATGATTGTTAAATGGATAGATAAAAATCGAAATCTATTTAACTGTATAATTATTCCGTAATTATAGATATTTGTAAAAACTGGGAGAAGACAACTCGTCCAGAAGAGATTGTTAATGAAAAGCATATAAAAAATATAATATAAAAAGTTGAATATGCATTAAGACAATTAAAGTTGGGAAAATCCAACAGTCTTATCTGGTATGCTCATTCGTCCCACGCAAAATTCATTAGAGCCACGAATATCTTGGTGTTGTATTGTAATCACAATTTTCCATATATTAATTAATCCATATTAAACGGGACGCTCTCGTGTTCCTCTAAGTTCCTTTTAACGGGTTGAATATTCGAGCTCGGTTTTCGCCCAATCTAGATTCCCCGCCGGCGGTAGATCAGTAATCTCCAGCAACGAGACGTGCGTTTCATGAGAATTCGTGGCATCCCTCGCGCTTTTCGACATGGAATACATTAATCTGATGATAGATTCGGAAAGGTCGCAAAAATGAAATCCAAATTTGAATATCCTCCCTCTCGCGTATAACATTTACGAACCTAATATTTGCCAAGAGGTAACGATCTCTTTTTCCATCTCTTTCTTTTGTCGTGAATTTTAAAGTAGTTTGAGTAAAGAGTTTTATTCTAGAATGAGTAAAATAAAAGGAATTTTGAAACAATTTTCATACCTATTAAATTTTAATTATTTGATAAAGCATTAATTCTTTATCTAACTGAAAATCTTTGCTAATAATATTTGTTATAAAAAATGTTTCGTATGCTAATAGTATAATGTTTTACATGTAAACTTCATACTGTTTCATAAATTCTGAATCTTTTATTTTATTTTGCAACGCAGATGTGTCCGTCTACTATAATATTATGATCTGTTCAACACACGAGAGCTCAACATCAGTGATTTATTGACTTGGCTTTTCGTTGGCACGTGGTAGCATTTTCGTTCGAGAAGTCATTTACAACTCTCAAAGATTCCGAATAGCTTGCAACGTTTATTCTCGCGTGTCGCGTGCGATCTTTGCTCTCTTTCTTGGCATGGTTCACTGGACCAATATCGTTATATTATACTTCGCGCGCGCCACGTTTTTATCTATTTCCCATCAAACCACAATAATGGCTCTCGTGAGAATTTCCGTTTTTATATTTTTAAACTATGTTCTAAACAGATCATAAAGCGTATTTCAAACTTTTCAGTAAAAGTGAAAAATTAATTAACGTATTTTGCGTTTTATTTCATTCAGAAAAGATCGGTAAATTCTATTTTGTTCTTGCATATTCTTAAGATTGAAAGATTTAAAAAAATAATCCACTTAATTTGCAGTCTGACAGAAAAATATAAAAATAAAAATATAAACATTTATGGTAGATAGAGATGACAAGTATTGTTATTTCATGGATAAAAAAATAAATTTATGTAGCGCTCTATCTTAATTAAATTAACTAATTTTTATTTTAGTGGTCTAATTAATAACACCATAATATTATTTAATAAATGTGCCTCACTTACCTCACCTTTCGTCGTATCCGTAATTTGTAATCAGAGTACACGAAAGCTTCAACGAGGCGTCCTTGCTTTAGTATTACTCGCGCCTCATCTCTCTGTAGTTCCGCTTCTCCGCTTCATTTGCTTCGTACTTTTAAAAATGGCAGCTGAGCAGGTGGTTGGAACACGACAGAGATATTTACAGAGATATTTACAAAATTCTTTTATCACTATTATTTTTTAACAAACCCCTTGCAATTTCAAGTTTACCTTGTATTCCAAGCCACTGTTCTAAGTCGTTAATTTTTTTCCTCCCGAATTTAGCGGGTAAGAAAAAAGTTTGACAGGTTTAAAAAAAAATTATCTGAATCCGATATGAAGTGCATAGGGGGTCTCGAAGCGAGGAGCCGCAAAGCGAGGTCCACAGTGTGCAAAATTGATTCGGAAAATTTGAGAGTTCGCGAGCGGGAGTGCTGTGCCGAGAGCACCGCGTCGACGTGAGGAACAACGGTCGACAGTGATCGCAGGCGCGCGCGGCCAGACTGAGTCCTCTCTCAGATCGGTCCTCTTTCCCTCGCACCGTCGCCCCGTATGTCGTCGCCCCGGTCGTCGTTGCCCCGGTCGTCGTCGCCCCGATCGTCGTCGCCCCGTCGTCATCGTCGTCGTCGTTCCATTCACGTTCCTTCGACGCTCCAAAATCGCTCCCAAGGCGCATGAGCGCGATCCACCGAACACAAGCGGTCTAGGAAGGGAGCCCCGCGGGAACATTGCTTCGTAACATACGGCGCTCTTTTTGCGGTAAAGGAGTACGCTCGCTCGTGAACGGAATGAAATAGCGAGGTAAAGGCAGTCCTGGTGAACCGCGATAACTTACTTTTTAGCTGCATTGTGCCGACGTGAAGGTATCTGGCACGATATTGGAGCGGAACTTTGAAAGAGGGTATTGAAATAATAAAAAGAGGGAAAGGACAAATATATATATATATATAAGAATACAATAAACGTTATAAATACAAGAATATATATAATTAAAAATTGCACGCAATTTTTTGTAAAGAACTACGTAGTACAGATAATTTAATTATATTTAAAAAATTATATTATTGCATTTTTTTCTCTTACGTTTAATATACGATAATTTTGTAATATTTCGTTTTCTCCTCGCAAAAAATAATTTGTAAAAAATATTTAATTTATAAAAGAAATAAAGGAAATGTACGATATTCATTAAGCCAACGAATCTGCTCCTGAGAGAGGAAACAATTGGTACGAATTGCTTGCCGGCAAATAATAAAACTATGCTATTTCGTAGCGATATAAGAAACTTCTCGGTAAAGTCAGCTTATTTTTGCTGCTGAAATATACAGACGAACGAATATACGCGGGAACAAAATCAGAGAACGAAAGAATCGTCCGGGAATAAAGTGTAACGTGACATCTCCGTAGCAGCCAATCCTAAGAAAGCCACCCCATGCTGACACGAATCTAACACTGTCGCACTCTCGGGCTCGAATGGCACCCTTCATATTTCATATTGAAAAAACGACGATAGGAAACTCCGAACGCATATAAAACGTCGCGTAAAATATAATAAGCGGACCGAAAAATTCATTTGAACAAAGATAACTGTCACCAGTATTTTCATCTCTCAGAAAATTTTTGCATGCGATGATTTATGAATGATTTTTCTTAGACAAACTGGAAATAGAATATAAATGGCTGAACAAGCGAGTAGTCATAAATTTTGTTTCTTTTTCTCTTTTTTTTTTTAATAAAATGGATAAAAAAATTAAATTGCGGTTTTCGATATTTACGTATCTCACTTTTATACAATAAATTAAATAGAATTATGTAGTTAGATATCTCTCTTTACATTTGATAATCTAAAAATTTATTCGAAAATTTATTAAAGAAAAAAAATTATGCTAGAAATAATTCAATATATATACATACAATTTTTTCCTTTAATAAATTATTCGACTTGTTTTAATCATTATTTGATTAATTATATATACAATATATATATTTAATATGTGTGTGTGTGTATGTATTGTTTTGAATATTCTATCACAAATTTCGCTTTCTAATAAATTTACCAAACAAAAAAATAAATAAAATTACATTTATGTTTATTAAACTTATTTTGAAATATATTGTATACATACATGCACATATATACGTATATGTACATATATGTATTCAATATATACTCGTGTACATATACATGTGTGTGTATGTATATATGTTTGTGAAATATACTGCTTATCAATAGTTTTCAAAAAGAAGATATTTTTCCTGCTCTTGACAATCTGAAAAATGAAAAATTTATGCATCTCTCTTTTGTCAGGCGTGCTTGACTGCGAACTATTTGTCACGTAATAGTTCAACGCAAGAAAAATTGAAATAAATCTAAAATTGCAAACAGATCGCGATGCATTTTTCACGTCGGTAAGGAGACGGACGTGCAGCGCGTAACCCTTTTTTCTCGTAACGTCAAACGATTAAGCGTTACGCAAGTTCGTAAGAACGCGCAGCACTCGCACGTGACTTGCTTTGTAGAACGATATGCGGAGACAAATCGGAAGGCCACATTGCCGCGCGAATTTATTGTAGAGGTTCCTCGAGATTGACATTTCTCAAAGAAAGATAATATAGGAATAGTGCAGAAATATTTAATTAATTGTTTTAAAATATTTAATTAGTTTAATTAACCTATCATCTGCTCATGTTGAGTGACTAATGAAATCTTTATTGAGTTTTTTCAAAAATGTTAAAGAGATTTTTTAAACGAGTATTTTTTTAGTCTAATATCTTAATAGATATTTTTACTTGCAATTTCTTGGTAGAAATCTGTGCAGTTTGACTGAACGCGGAGCCAGTTACTATCTAGTATTATTGATTTCTCTTTATATACAAAAATATTATATAATAACTGTACAACAACTGGGTAAAATTAGTTTTAGAGCATTTTTTACTATACAGTATTTGGATTAAATATTTGTAAAATTAGTTAGAGTAGTTTTACTGTACAATATGTGAATCAAATCTTTACAAAATATTTGTCATTAATAATAAAAAGTTTTTCATCAGATTTTGATCGGTTTTTGATCAGTTGAGTTGTGTTCAATACTTCTGATATATGTGAGTTTATACGTTTTACGCTGATGTGATCACGATTATTTGTATGTGATATATTTTTGTGTATTCAATGAATTATAAAAAATTAATAAAATGAGTGATTGTGTAAAAAAATACAGAGCAAAAAAAGCAAAGCTTAAGAAACTGGAGCAACTTTGAATATTTGTCATAAGAAACTAAGACTATGAATGACAATTCAAATTAAAGAATAAAAGTGAATCAGCAAAAGATACACAATAAAATAAAAATATATAACTAAAATTTGGTTTTACGTATTTGAATTTATTACTACTGTGATTTTTAACTCTCAAACTGAACACGTTTTTTTGGCACCGTAATCCTAAACGCGTGGGTAACTGGAGTCTGAGTTAATTTTTATATTCTAAAATTATCTAAAAAATTCTAAAAAAATTTACACATTTACTTTTGTTAGATCAAGATTTGGAAACATAGATGTTTAATATAAAAATTAATAAAAATTTGAAAAAATAATTTTGAACAAAAAGGCTTCCAGGAATTTTTAGTTCAAAGTTCAAAGTTTACGAAAAAAAATACTATATGTCTACGGCTTTAAAAAAATATAATTATTTGAATGATCGAAAATGGGTATTTTTCAGGTATAAAAAAATGTGTTTTTTCTGAGGAAAAAATTTTTTTTAATTTTCAGGTAATTTATTTGAAAGAAAAGTGAAAACAAAATGTAGTTTACATTGCAATCTACAGTATAAAAATTGATTAATACATACAATCCCTGTTTGTTGCTCATTATCATTAACAAAATATACATTTAGCATGAAAATAAATGAACACAATAGAAATTAAAGCAATTTGTTTCTTTTTTAGAAAGATTATCATTAATTAAATTTAAATTTAAAAGTAAATTTATAACTTATTTTTATAAAAAAATGATTAACAGTAAAAAAAAACAATATTTAAAAAAAAATTTACTTATTCACTCTTTCTTATTTAATATACATAAAGCGAATATGTGAGTCATTTATGTCCGCTTCAGATTTAGATTCGCTAGCACTTTGCACTGAATGAACTGTTTAAATTGTTCTTTCAGTTATAAGTCCCTTTTGACACAAACTTTTTTTTAGATAAGTTTCCAACCTCGAGATTTTATTAATATTTTTTTAAAACAATGGATTAAAAATAGCACGGACACGAAAGACCCACGTGTTCAGTTTGAGGATTAATTATATTAAAAGCTAGGATCGACTGAATGCGATGCAGCAGAATAACGGGCAAATAATTAACCCAAGCGCAGAAAACGGAGCGCAGAATAAAAAACAAATCCGGAATCTTCTTTTTAAACAAGAAGTTTTAAAGAAGATTCCGAATTTAGTTTTTATTCTGTGCTTCGTTTTCTGCGCTTAGGTTAATTATTTGTTAGTTATTCCGTTGTGTCGTTTTTATATAATAATTATATAGTTTTTTATCAGTAACTAATTTCAGATTCTGTACATCTTTTCTGTACAGTAACTGCGCGAAATGCGTTACATATTGATTGGGATCCTAGATAGTTTTACTGTTCAGTTACTAGACAAAAGCTAATATAACTACTCAATAACCAATCAAAAATTACATTAAATTTCTACCAGGGTTACTCTATAAATTTATTTAAAATAAGTCAAAAAGGAAAGATTTTATTATTTATTATTGATGTTAACATCTAATTCGTTTAATTGAGAAAGATTATTACGTTTAATTGCTTATAACTTCGAAACTATTGGCATTCTGACATGTTTGTTAAAAATTGATTTTAAATTAAAAAAAAAAGTTTTTAATGTGATACTAAATTACGATATCCTTAATGAATAGCAATCGAACATTTACGAAGTCATTTTATAGACGAATCAACGTAATTAGAAGAATGCAATTAAATTTGTTTTTTAGAGTCAGAATGTATTACTTTTTTATGCGCTTATTAATTAAATTAGTACAGTTTTTATACCTATTACTTCCCAATTATCTTTCATTATAGGATTAAATTCTGAAAACGTGTTCCAAATGAAATCTCGTTGTCTGAGACGGATTTATTTCCATCTCCCCTTATTTCGCATGAAATTATACATATTTATGTTGAGAAAAACGACTTTACTACAAGCAGAATGCGTAATTTAATATTCAAAGTAAACATTAGGAAAGGATGAGATAATTCGTCGATAAAATAATTGAATGTCGAAAAAAAGTCTTGATTGCATCGATATTATCATGGCATTAATATAATCGACTCATCATTTCGGTATAATTTATCAATTCGAGATAATGCTCTCAAATAGTAGACCAATATCCGCGTTACAAAGTGGCATCCTCTTCTTCTTCTTCTCTCATCTACTCCTACCCCGGTTCAAAATCTCTCATCCGAGGGTCATTATCGCGCAACCCAGTTCTTTGCGGTTAATTAAATCTTTTTGTCGGACACATGGACGGGGAATGAAGGTACGAGGTGAGAACACACATTAAACGCTCGTTACACTGTGCACTATGGCGAGAATGTCACCCGTAATTCGAAAATGTAGAAACCAAAAGGAAAGGAAAGAGAGAAAGAAAAAGCCGCAAATAATTGATGGCACGCAGCTGACGCGCTGATTATTCAACGGCAATGCGACCGTCTTCGGAAAACGTACGATCACGGGAACAAGTTCCATGTATATTAATATCTGGGGCGTGTATTAATTTTTTAGGGAATCGTATCTTTTTTTTGCGGCTGCCTCGCGTAGCTTTGCGCGTATGCTTAATTACGACCTTTAAATTCTTTGGTGTAATTAAGCTTTGACGCGTAAAAAATTAAACATTCTTTACTGGCTCGTCTATTTTCAAAGTGTGATTCCATTGTGTCCCAAGACTTAATAAATTGCATTAAATTACTTTCTTTCTGTCATCAAGGCGACGATTTCTAACTTTATGATTTTTTAAAAATATGATATACTCTTTCTCTCTCTCTTAAACAAAATGTTAAATTATGCGAAAGAATTTGATTCAGACAAATACAGCGACACTTATTTTATCGATTCCATTATGCAATAATAAAAGGGAATTAAAGGCAAATAATATTACAAATTATGACTGCTTTTAATACGGTTTGCATATCATAATGATAATGATATTGATTGTGTAATATAATTGATTGCATTTCCATCAAATGCACGCAATAGTTTCTTTTTCTTTTTGTAAGGTAATAATTACGAAATAAATACAATTCTACTTATAAAAATTTCTAAATGTGCTAATGTTTCTAAATGTATATATAATATATATTTAGAATATATTGTCGTATTTAATGTATATTGTAATATATTTGATAATGTAATCGCTAATTTCAATGATTCTAATGATGTATAAATTATAAATAATGATATAATTATGAAGATATTAATTATATTGAGCATATGTGAGTATTTTGTAACATATGTGTGTATATAAATTATGGGAAATTTTAAATATATTTTTATAAATGTAAGAAAATAAAATTATATATGTTGAGGTCTAATTGATATTTTTATTCGCATAAAATTTTTTTATTATTTAACATTGAATTTTATGTAATTAAAAAAATGTAAAACTAATTTTCTTAAAACTAAATTTAAGTTTTAGATGAGTCTCTTTAATATAATAATTAAATATTTTTTTAATATGATATTTTAACAGGTTTTTTGTCATACAAAAATAAACAAATTTAAAAAAGAAAGACATGATGTTATCAAATATCGAAATTGTTAAGCTTAAAAATTTATTAAAAACAGTCGAATAACACCTGTTGCTTGGTAAGCTGACGTTTACACGAATTCTGTTACTGTATAGAATGACGTATGCGAGTTTACATCACAAGAAATCCTTTTTTAACAATATTTTAAAGATTTCGACTCGTTATATGTATAAATGTATCGCATTATTGCTTTTAAAAAAATTTAATGTAATTTTATTAAAAAATTGTTTAATTTTATATTAAATTAAAACAAAAAAAAGACAATAATAAAATAATTATTTTTTTTAATGTCCTTAATGCTTATTATTAGATCCTGTTTAAATAATAATTTAAAATAAAGTCAATTTGCATCGAGATATTGGATTACTATTTTTATACAAAACTTCAATCGCACGTGCAATGGAATATATCAATTCTGAACATTGTGACAAAATATTTCATATTTGTCTGTGCACGCTGAAGGAATATTAAATGTTCTATTTTCTATTTCATTCACATGACTACCGACCATTGGTAATTCATATTTTTTTCTAAGACCACCGAAAAATAAACAAACTGTGATTTTGAAATTATATCTTGAAGATCTATTAATATAAAAATTTTGTAATAACAATTAATATAAAAATCGTGCTACATTAAATTCATTTACTATTTTTTATTATTAATCCTTATTTTTGTATTTCATAAACGTATATAACTATAAGTATTTTCTTTTCGTTTTTCTAACAAGCATAGCATATTTTCAAACAATACATTTGTAATATATTTTGCTAAAATAAAGACTATAAACTTTAAATATAAATTTAATATAAATTTCTATGCATAAATATATAATAAGTAAAAGTATAATAAGTGTATATAATAAGTGTATATACACAATTACTAAAATCATAAAATTATAATTAATATGTATAGATAGTGTATATTTTTATAATTTATGTAATAGTTTATACTTTAACATTTTAAGCTGTGTAAAATTATAACAAAAATATGATTAAACATGAGGAAAAGTCGAATATTAATGCTGCTAGATAATATACGTGATAAAATGGTTATTATATATTTTGATAAAATTAGATCGTCTAATATTCTGAATGATAAATTTATGTATAATATACCTAATAGACATTTATCAAATTAGAGAAAGATGGCGCCACTCATACAACTTCCAGCTAGCAATGTCCCTACGTCTTTTATCTCTTCCTTGACTGCAAGACAGAATTAATATTTTCGTGATTTTATACAATAATTGGATTTTATACAAATCCAATTATTAAAATTCAACTTTTAAACGAAATATCGTGAAACATAATATTCAAATTGAATTATACTAATGATTAAGAATAATTAATTTACAAAAGAAATATGCCAACTACTATTAACTTGTTATTTAATGGAATTAATTTTCTGACTTAGTAATGCAATTGACAATAATGACATCTTCAAATGCAAAAACATTATATATACCAATCAAATTATTCAAAATAGCAACAATATAATAGAAAAGTAACTTGACAAGAAGTTAAGAAAAGAAAGGAAATAGATCTTTTCATTATCGATTCCATAAAGTTTCCTAATTGATTGATCGATTATGATAAAAAGGAAATACGTACCATATAATGTTACAGTTCCATCATATCATTAGTCATATGTCATCTTAAATCATTGGCATTATCTGTGATCTTATCTCTCTGTAATTATTGATTGCGATGCACGAAGGTGTCGGCTGATAATGGTGATCTGTCATCTCTTAATCCGGTTCAGATGTAATTTTGTTTATCACGTAATGCGTGTGTCGAATCAGGTCACAAACGACGAGAATACAATAGATCACGATGGATATGACTGACACAAATCGATTTGCCCCTGTAACATAGTGTGTCGTCCCGAAATGATCCCCCACATGATTGTTGCGTTTGAATTGCGTAATGAATTTTTGCGACAGCTGTATCATCATCGAATTAAATACCAGTCATATATGCGTAATAAATAAGGATCATAATTTTATTTGATGTCAACAGTGAAAAAATTTATTAAAAACCTCTAAATTACGTCATATTTATTTAATATAAATGTCAGAAATAGAAAATTATTTCATCGTAATACAAACAAGATTGTATCTAAAATATTTTTGATTTTTTTTATCATTCTTTTAGAAAATTAAAAATGTGCTTTATTTTAGAAAGGATATATAATATATGTTGAGTAATTTTATAATTCTTTTTTTGACATACTTTTAATTAATTATAGAATAATAGAGGATTTCTTAACATATTATATGAATAGAAAGTGAACGGGAAAGAATTAGATATAAATTATTTAATATTAATGCAAGAGTGAAATTAAAAGTACGTAAGTCGATTCAACATAAAAGTTTCGCGAGTTGATATGGCAAACAAAGAACAAACGTTTTCTCGTGTTACACGGAAAAAGTTCCTAAGGTATAACGATTTTTACGTCCAGCGATTTCGTCATTAAAACTTTGACCTTTTTGACCTAGCCTTTATCATAATTTTTAATTGAAGCTTGTGCTACCATGGAAACCCGTGACGCGAGATATTAATTAAATCGCAAAGACACTGGATAAAAAAAAGCAACGCTTAATCATCGACTTATTAATTCGTCTCTATATTAAATTACTTTTATATTTGGCTCATCTTTTTTGTTAATATCGTTCGAGACATTCAATATTTCTCGAAAATATTGTCTTTTAATAGTGATTTTGAGAGAGCGAGAGAAAAAAACCACGTGTTTCTTTATATTTTATTTGAAGATATAATTTTCATATATATAATTTTGTAAAGTATTAAGCAACAAATTTTGTATCTCTTCTGTCTTCTTCGAACGTTGTCTTCCATATATATACATTTTTATTATCTTTAATTATCCCTTAGGAAAGTAAGGATAATTTCCTTTAATTTTTTTTACGACAGAAATGATGTTTTTTTTTATTACCTCAGTTAACGGACCGAATTCATACGCATACAATAATATAAGGTCTAACCATATATGATTTTATTAGTCTTTTAAGACAGATTTGTCAGATTTGAAAAGAAGGAAAGCAAAGAATGTTTAAATATAAATTCTCTTTATTTCACTCTTTATAGAATCAGAGTTATACAAGTTATTACATAAAAGAAAAGATTCCGAATGGCGGAAAGAAAACAAATAAGCATCAGGCAGAAGTAGTTTTCAGGCACAAGCTTTCAAATTGCTGGCACGTCTGCAATCCAATAAAATTCTTCCTAATTACGCAACCAATTTTACAGGACGAAGCGGCTTACCAACGGCGTCGAGGCGTCGCAAAAAAATCGATGACCGTCATGACGCCGTTAGCTCTATACAGATGTATATACATATACATATATATATATATATATATATATATACGGCCGCTGGTAGATCTAATTAAGCGCCCGATGGAGCGAGATTACGACCGAGAATTAGCATCGCTGAACGAAGACTCATTAATTAATTATGCATACTTTCTTCCGTGCTCTTTTCAATTCGCAGGGCATTTCATTGTCAGTTTAATCATGTGAATTTTCCTGATGTATCATACAACTAACATAAAACTTGGGGCCCTATAATTGGAAATCAATACTGACATCGGAACTGTTCAAGTGATCCTATTCACGAAAAAGTCTCTCGGATCTCCTCGATTTCCGAAAGAGGTTCATCTTAGAGGCTCTGGAAGAATTTGACCATTTCGTATCGAGTGCTCGTTATCTGTCGTTTTTTGCCGACGGATATCCAACTTTTCCTGTCATCCATTCGGCATAGTACTCGCGATCGAACAAAAAAAAAATTGTTTTCTACGAATGGAATTATTTTATCGATCTACCTGTCTGTCTGTGGGGTCTCATGAAAACAGAAAAGGGCGAGGAAAAAAAAAGCGGTCTCGAGTCGACTGGGCGGTATAAACGGGGGTGATAAACGAGGACCGAGGAATGGTGCGTGGGTGGCTCGTAGAAAATTGTTTTCAGTAAATCGGTACTCTTCACGAACTGATCGATATTTCGAGTTTTCCTATAGGAATTAGTCTTTGATAAGTTAAAATTGCTAAATTTTATTGTGATTAATTTTTTTCATGTATATCATTATTGCGCAATTAAATTTTATTCTTTATCGTAAATAATTATTAATTCGAGGATTTTTTTTACGTATAGATTTTTTAATTTTCCACATGCTTGATTCATTATATCGTACATGTACATCGTTATATCCTGTGCACATATAACGTGGACTATTTATAGCCACCTACTTCTAAAAGATCCCTTCTAAAGTGACACTTTGAAAAGGCCTTGGGAAGTTTATTTTGACGAGATACGACGACGTCAATCTATACTGCTCTGTCTATACTACTGACAGTTACGTTTCTTTTCTACGAAGTAATAAGTTGAAAAGCGTGACGTGAGGAAGTTTATAGTCGAGCTATCTATTCCCTTGTTAACTCGCGCAAAAAAGGTTGACATGAACTATTGCCACTAACAGAGTTCGTCCAAAATAAGTATGCAAATATATGTATGTAAATCCGAACTTGACTCCGTTCAGATAACATGTCACGTGTATGTCATATGGAAAGCTCGAAGAGATATTTTCGCTGCGAGACCAAGTATTAAAAAGTCCTCGTTAAAAAAATCTCTCATCTCTATTATCTTTCTAATAATAAGTTGACGGAACAAATGTTGGCAGAAAAATATTTCTTGAGACGTTTATCGTGATTGCTAATATGCTCATAACTCATATATTTTCAGTATTTTTTCGAATAGAGTAAACTCGGGTAAGATGGCCATAGTTTTTTTAAAATGCAAAAAAAACGTACTTTTATTTTTGTTATTTTTTAATAGTGTTTGGCATATTATATCTTCATTGAAGTTTAAATTATATAATATTATCGAAATTAAAAGGAAAATATTTAATAGAAAATTTATATTATCAAAATAGTACATCATAAGCATTGGCCATCTTACCCAACTTTTGAGGAAAAGATGATCGTAGTGACGGAAAGATGGCTATAATATTTATAAAAAAATAGTGAAAACGAAAATAAAAATTATAAGTCATATGACAATTTACATATCTTTATAATATGTCTAATGTCGATTACGATAGCTTAACTGTAATTTATTCGATGTTATAACAGTTGTTAGTGGACAAATGAAAAACTTTGCAGATAGTCAAAAGTAAAAATATGATATAAGATTCACAATATCGTTATTTCGAACAATGTATGCACATAAATGTATACTGTAAATATCGATTACTTTGATAATGACTAAAAAAGCGCACTATGTAGCGATTATTGAAAAAATTACAGCCTATGGCCATCATACCCTAGTTTACCCTATAGAATACAATATCATTGAAAAACACATAAGATAGAAAATTTATTTGAAATAAACGGCTTTTCTTATCGATGTGACATTATGTTATATCCAAGTTCGAGTAACGTAAAGATCTTCATGAATAGTACTCTTGGAGGATCTCCACCAAGAACAGCCGCTGCTCTCGTTCGAGTTAAGCCGTTCGCGTACGTAATCGCTGCCCTTTCGTTATATCGCCTCCTCTCTACTTAGGTTTCTGCAATGCTTTCCGTATACTCGACTGCCTCGTAAATCGACCATAAAAATGCCTTAAAGATATCCGTATTTTCGACGAATGCAAAGACGCGTGTGAAGAATAAAGCGGATTCGTAGCGTTCTAAACGAATAAAGTTGAGTGCTCGATCGACGATCCCCTTTTACGTAAAGCTAATAGAAATTTTCTGAGATTTTTCCTTAAAGTCACAGACTTATAGAACCTATTCGCGTGGGTGGTTCTGAGCTCTTTCGATAGCGATCGAAATTAAATCTTTGGAACTTGTTTCAATAGTACTTACAGAACACACTTTAGAATTTTTCTATTATTTTATAATTTCACGTCATATTCACATCCTATTTTCTTGGCTCGATTTAATACGCTGACTGAATATGACATATGTAAATGCATATAATATTATTCTTTATAAAACTTTAAATTTTGTAAAAGAAAATACGTATTACTAAGTTTTAAATTGTGAAAACTAAAACTGTGTAGATATGTTTTAAAATAATTTTATTTTTACACAATGGTTTATTTGATAGCAAATAGAAAAATAAAATAAAAAACCTTTTAAATAAATTTATTTAAAATTTCTGAGGCTTTATTAGACTGAACTATATTATAAAATTTTAAACTTTATAAAAAAAATACGCATTACTAAGTTTTAAATTATAAAAAAATAAAACTGTTCAGATATGTTTTAGAATAATTTTATTTTTACACAATGGTTTATTTGATAGCAAATAGAGAAATAAAATAAAAAACCTTTTAAATAAATTTATTTAAAATTTCGGCTTTATTAGACTTAACTATATTAACTTATCTATGTTAAATACTAACATTGCATAGTAGCATTCAATTTTAAATTAATATATATAAAAAACACAAAAAATGAAATATTCTTAAAAGGAATAAAAAAATTATCCATACAAAAAACATACATAATTTTACTTTTATATAATGTTCTACAGATTTTTATAAATATAGTTTGCTCGAAATTTTGTTGTAACAGCTGTAGGCTGTTTTATATCAGTCCAAAGAAATAATAGCGTTTTTTTATTCATGTTTGCTTGTTTATCTTTTTTTTTTCTTTTTTAAATATTTATTCTCTGTTATTTTATTTTTTATAAATTTTAAATAGACATTCATATTTTAATAATAAAATTTAGTAATATAGATTTTATGCGCACCGTCGATTCGGAGGGTATTTTCGTGTAGCACAATCTATATATACAGTAACAAAGTAAAATAACAAGTAAATGGCAAAGTTAAATTTGTTTTTTTCTAAGAAATATCCTAAGAGTTTTATCTCTGAAGGAGATTGTGTTGTTAATTGTAAATAATATATCTTTTCGGAATCTTGTTTATTCAGTAGCCATTGAAATTTTTTGTCAACAAGTTAATCCGAGCAGCTTACTCGTGCTTTAAATAATGAATAAAAATCCAACAATGTACAAAGAATCTACTTCACATATAATACCATTACCTGAAAGTGAATCTTTAATTATTTATGCGACATCACAACACTACTTTATTTTTAGCCGTGAACTTTTGATAAAGTGAAATTTGTTATTTGCGTCAAACAAGACTAAATATCAAATAAACTTATTTTTCTCCAACTTAACTGTGATATACAAAAATCTTTTTTTTAACAGCTTTTTTATGTATTTAATTTTAAATTCACATTTATTATCTATTATTTGCGATTCAATTAAAAATGATTCCTTCATGTTTAGGATTCAGTGGTATCCAATTTCGCGGAGTCACGCACTTAATTTTAATAAGACGTACTCCATCCAATTTGTACTTACGATGATCAGATTTCAGTCTCGATGCAAACGCTTTGACGCCAGCCTGTCGAGACGTTGGCAGTAGACTTATAATGGCATCAGATTACATTTTTTTTGGGAGCAAAATATATTCGCGCGAAAGTTTATCAGCAGATTTTTTTTTGTATATAAATAAAGAGATTTATTTGTTAAAAATATTTCAACTAGAATTGTCATCAATATTAAATTAATCTTAATTTGTTATTATGAAGTCGATAAAACTCTTTTTGATAGAACCTCTATTATAAAAGACATTAAATAAATTTACTATATATATTCTTCAATGAACGTGATACCTCTGATATGTATATAAGACTTTATAAATTTGATGTACAAGACGTAGAAATATGAGAATGGATATTATTGCGCTTTCTTATGCAATCTTCGTAAATTTTTTTTTACTACTTTGCTCGTATATTTAGTGAACACAATGAAAAGTATAAAAAATTCAAGACGTCACACTTTAATATATTCAAGAAAATTTCATATTCCGGAAAATATGCTTCCGTAAAAAAATGTTATCCCATCTTGCGTACCCTTCAATGTCATAAAGGTTTTATGGGAAATATGCCTTCATATCTTTGGAAATGAAAGATATGTATTGGATGATGATAGAGTTTTATTACGTCGACAGATAGCAACGAAAAATTAACGTAAATATTTTTTGTGAAAGATTTCGGTTGTTATTCAATTAACAAATATCCAGAGTCATTCATAAACTCACGCAATGTCATGCAACGAGATTTAAGTATCGATTCGTGGGTTAACAAAATATTTGAGTTGAACTTTCATGATACAATGAATACGACGTATTTCACAGGAAAATCGTTTATATTTAATCGCGATTATATATAGATATCTTAATTAGAGCCGACGATATATCCTTCAATATTTTATCATTTTAATTTTTCCTAGGACAATCTTAAAAAAATCGATGTTTACATAAACACTAAATTATCATTAACACTCTGTACAAGAAAACACTTAAACGTTCGAACACGCCATACGTATATCTATTTACTTACATTAAGTACAACTTTTTTCTTAAATATAACGTATGATACAACACACACATATCTTATTGTTAGACTAATACATACAAATTTTACAGATACATTTCATATATAGATTGATACATCGGTGCTATAAAGGATGATGGCATTTGTGGACATTAGAATGAGAATAATGTAATGAAGACACTATAATCACAATACAGATTTCCGATATATACCGTTTGCACTCCGATATTTGTATAATGCTTTTTTTATTTTTAACAATTACTAGCTAAATGTGATATTTATATTTATACATAATATTTCTGTGTGTAACGCTTATATACATTCGTATTCACTCACTCATTGAAAAATTGCTGGATTAAATATTACCTAAATATTATCTTTAGTCAATAAAAAAATATATACCTACTTGAAATTATTCAAAAAACTTAAAATATTTACGAAAATAATGTTCCGTGGCGACGTATATAATATAAATCGCATTCTTAATTTTCAAAATCAAATCACTTTTATAGTCGTAGAAAATATATGAGAGCCACTGCTAGAATTTACGTTTTAATAACTATTAACGTGCATTTTCACGCTTGGTTATGCAGAATGTATAACCGTTGCGATTTGACTATGCGTTTAATCGGCCGAAATCGTAGAGTCGTAGACGATTGAACATTACGTGCATTGTTCAAGCTCAATGATCGTATCGTTTAACAAGTGCATTTCTGGCGAGTCATAGCACTTGCAAACGGGAGCTTCTGCGGGTACACATTTCAAGGAATTTCGAGAATTTCGAGTTATCATAGAGCGTGGCGATATAATTCCTTAAGACGAAAGAATGCTAATCAAAGCCGACACATAGATCAAAAAATTAGTTACCCTGAGACATCCCCTTTTGCGTGTAAACAAAAAATTCTTAAATCAGTAATTGTGTCAAAAATAATTTTCTAGTTAAATTATATAACTAAAAATACTATATTATACTATAAATCTAAATATGAATATCAGCTTTGTGAAATTAAATACAATATTTAAAACTATCTCTATACAAAAAATAAATTGTATGAGAAAATCGTTACACATAAATCTTATATATTAAATAATTTATTAAATTTATTTTGATATAATTTATGTGATATATTAATATCTTGCGTCATATCATCTTGTAGTGAGATTATTATGTTCCAATGAATTTTTCGACTTCTTCGTGGTTTTAGATCAAACGTACTTTCGCGATTATTGAAGCATTATTTTGGATTCGACTAGAGCACTTCGTCATAGGGATGAAAAGTTTCGGTTTGTAGACCGGAACATAAAATCATGCGAGAGCAAGCACATCGACGCGCACGAACGCATAAATTTGGCACCCTTCGCGTAAAACTTCTCGAGCATACAACAGTGACGTCTCATTCGCGACCTGCGAAAGCGAATTTGCGTGTATCTTGACATCGTGCCGCGAATTCTCGTACGTTATTATATGAAACCGCGGAAACTGGCGCGCATCTGGAGAGCCAACGATATGCGCGCACACGCGCTCGCGCGAGCAAAGTGAATAATGTCTGTTGTATCGTTTTGTGTGTACCAACCAAGATAGATAGATGTTGTTGCAACGATTTTATTTGATTTTCTAGAAAGGCAGAGTTATTCCCGTCAGCGTGGCGCAATACCGGTTCGGGCGTGACGGTGCCGACATTAACTGATTAAGAGTGTCGTAGACATTTACACGGATGATTAGACGTTGATGCGCAATTTAATCTGCTTGATGGCCGTATATTGTTCCTGAAAGTCGCGATGTGATGAAAATATTGAATGCGCCGAACGTTAATAAATTATTTCGAAATGCAGTAAGTCTTTCTTTTTTTTTTTTTTAACTTTTGTTTATCATATTGAACACACACAATTATAATTTTAATTAATTCCTCTTCAACCCTAATAATTGGCGCTTTGCCTCCCTTTCCTACAAATGTATAAATGTGTAAATTTGGCGCGGCCAGTGTAATTATGCTAAACGGGCTAGGTGTTAATCTCTTTGTAACTAGCACATTGTTAATGAGATTCGAGTAGTATCTACCGTCACATTTAATTAAAATTTTGTTTTTAATTAAAATCTTTAAGAGACGTGATTTTATCATTAACTTTTTATAAATTTGCAATACATTAAATAAAAGAATGAGAGAGAAAGAGAAAGAGAAAGAGAAAGTGAGAGAGAGAGAGAGAGAGAGAGAGAGAGAGAGAGAGAGAGAGAGAGAGAGAGAGAGAGAGAGAGAGAAATATTGTATTATTTCTACAATTCATGCAATTTCTGTAATTTAAATATATACGTTTAATAAAAACATTATATAAAATGAATATGATGTCACATAATCCTCGATTGTAAATTTTGAACTTTGCTTCAATATACTTTATTTTCTACATTTTGTCGGTTTGCCCCAGTTTTATCTTCTTTCTACTGTACTTTTTGGCCTTGAGCGACTGTCGTGATTTCATTAGAATCGTCCAGTGATGAACGTCCAGTGGAAATCAATTCCTTTTCCACAAATAAAACGAACATTTCAAACAGAAACTCACTATCAAATGTCAATAGCAAATGTGTAATGGCGACAACGTTTTGGTCGAAACAAACTGTCTCTTTGCTATTTTTTGCTCAACTTTTAATCTCCTTTATATCATTAATATTATCTCATTTACTATCGTTAATTTGATTTAACATGTTTCAAGCGCTTTAAGTGCAATATCATGTTAATTTCTAAAATAATTCAGTAGTCGAGTCAACTAATATCTCATACTCGATCGATTTTCTACGAGACAAGCATTATTTATGCCATATTCAAATTCGATTAAGGTTTTTATAAAAGCACATTTTATCGAAAACCAATCGAGGTGAAGACAATCGATAATGATGACAACGCGATTAATAATGATTTTGATAGAACATGTAGCTTCGGAAACTGGAATGTCCTATCAATTAACAGATTAACAACGGTACAATTTGAATACTAAACGTTATCAGGAACTGCAGCATCTATTACGCCTACGTTTATTGATTTTGACTAGTTTGTAATTAAATTTTATATTTAATTTCATATTATTACTCAAATTAATTAATTAAAATGTGCGTGCACAATATACCGAATAAAAATTATAAACGTACATTGAGAAGCCCTATTATGAACCCAGTTGATTAAGTATAGAATATTTAATTTTATATCTTTTACATAAATCGTTAAAATATAAGGAATACGCGATCGGAATAAAGTATGTTACTTCTTCAGAATAATCTCTAATAATTTCTCACAAAATCGAATAATAAATACATACATATATATAATATATATAGGCATTTACAATTTAACAGCTAACGTGTATGTACATACACATTACTTTGTTTTTTGAAATATGTGCCAGCTTATATTTAAGCTCACTTTAAAATTGATGCACTTCTAAATATAAACATGTATTTGCATATTTAAAATAGTCGATAGATTGCATCATCGATGTAGAAAGCGCGTCTCGTGTTGCTGTCTCTCATGAACAATCTGCAATTTTCCTGGATAAAAGGTTTGTACCTGTCAACAACGATCCAGCGCGATATCGGTTTCAAATAATCTACATATGAAATGGCAAACTGATCAATAAAGGCGTGACCTCTGCAATTATGATAGTTCTGCCGGTGATATTCTCTCGCTCGAGGGTAGCCACGATCGCCGATAGATCAAACGAACGGCCGTACAAAACGGACTTTGCCGGTTACAAGCAAAGGGATAGGGTAATCGAGGCATAAATGCGCCGTCCAGCAATCAAGGTACATATTCTCTGATAGTAACGCATTTAATATTCGGATGCGGCTAGTCGTAATATGTCTCTCAATATCTTCGAACCGCGCAAATTGCAACCGCCACGAATTTATAATCATCTACACAAATGTGCGCTCGATCTAAATTAATAAATTACCCGTTCAATCGTCAATTGTATCTGTTAACGTCAGAAAATTCTATAAATATTTGGCGCGTATTGCCAATCCTATAGTATAGAATAGATGAGATTCAATATTATTTTATTACAAACGCCACGTGCTCGTAATGTAGATAGATATAGATTGTTAGATTTTGTTCAATTGATTCAATTTGGGCTCGCGATTAATTAAAACGTCCAACAATATTGACAGAAATTGAAGTTAACGTCCGCTTTATTGAGAGAAAATGATAATCAGACTATGTGATCTGCATTAATTTGATAATTTTTATTCCAAAACGGAAACTATAATATTAGATAACGCCATATCCCAGAGTATACATATATGTATTAAGAATTGTTTATATAATGCTCTTACGTCACATATACACAACTTTTATTTTTTTACTTTTTATGCAGTGGAATATTATTCAATTTATGGCACCAAAAATATATTTTACATAAAATTTTGCAAATTTTTTCAACAAACGTAAAAACGAATAGTCAGCACACGAATTTAAATCTTCTGAGGGAAAAGGAGCTTTTTATGTCACTGCAACAGGTCGTTCTTATGACACAGGTTATCGGATCACTCCTTAATCCTTTGTAACGTCAAGTGAGATTAAATTTCTTAAGCATATCGGCATTTTTTGTTACTCACTTGTTAATCATGACTCTTCGTTTTACACAATCAACGTCGTTCAAATTCCATTATCCAGTAAGAAGATCGCGCTCGTTATAAACGTATATAGAATCGTATAACTTTCATATATGCGATAATTTAGCATCTATCATCATGAATGGAGCCTTAAACGGAAACGTTGATGTTGTGAGTTGATAAACGATCAACTGGCTGGCAATCAGCGTATGTGGGATACTCGCGTATTTAATAATCGAACTGGTGCACCGCGTTGAATAATTGGAAACCGGCATCGTACGCGACAGTAATTATTCATTTCACTCGTAACAAATAAGTACGCCTTCGGGTAAATTTATTTATCTTTTGATTTATTGTTTAAGATTTATTTGATAATATGGATTTATTATATCTCTTGTTTATCGAGTTGTATAATTATAACGCGAACAAAATAAGTATTTCTATTTAAAGAGGGAATTCGCATAATTTTAGAGTCAATATTTATGTAAAATACGCTGTAAAAATACTCTCACGTATGTGAACTGGACGTGAATAGCTATTATGACAGACATTCTGCCAGGGAAAGTGCTCGGTGGACGATAAATTTACTCAGCCCTTAACGCTCGGTGCGCTCATGACGTTGCACTTTTGTGCAGGTTTGTCCTCACATAGTTATTGTGAAAACGAGACCCTTGACCTGTCAACCACTTTCAGAATACGCGCGTGATGTGCATACTCTAAGCTAAGAGCGGCAGAGTGGATATCAGTTTACGAGTCGGTGCAGAGCGTCTGCTATCGAAGGCATACGCGATTTATTGATCAATATTTTGTACGATATTCTTTTCGTCGTCTTAAATAGACGTTGATAATGCAGGTCTGCAAAAAGAATTTTTTTGTGGAACTTTAACGAATGTTCTTGACAGGTGTTTTTATTTGATTTTAGGTTGTAGTTTATGAATCTGAAACTTTATTTTACCTAATAGGTAAAGATTTTTGGTTTTTTTTTCAATTAAAAGTACTGTAAACTTTATTTATGTAAATATTAAAAGTTATTATATAAATATGTATTACTATATAATATAATAATATTAATTTGTATTAATATATATATATATATATATATATATATATATATATACATATATCAAATTACTGAGATTGATAAGATAATTACATCTTATTACGTCTTAATACATTAATTGTTTATTATAATAATTATTAAAATATATTTTTTATTTTTAAAATGTTTTGTTTTAATAATACATTTTAAAAATGTACCGCAGATTTTTATAGACTTTAAATAATATTTTTTAAATTGTAAAAATATTTTACAATAATTAATATATATATATATATATATATATATATATATATATATATATTAATATTATTAAATGTAATAATGTCATATATTATTTTTAATATTAAATATTAATATTGAAAATTATTATTATGAAAATTAAATAATGACATAAAAATTGTACGTATTAGGAACAAATGGATTTGATATTTGTGTGAAATCATTTGAAAAAAAACCGCATTTTTATCAAAATCTTCGTAATTTGTGTAATAGATTAGCAAACGTTGAAACAAAGTTCATTACGGCGTGATTTTGCGAGTTAATTGGTTTCATCGTTACGGTAATTAATGTTTATGTAATTAATGTTAAACCCATGAATAATAATACCTTCATGCGATATCTTCTTCCACTCACAACAAGATCACGTAATGAACCGAATTCTCGAGATTATTTTTTATAACTCGTCATCATAAGTAATGAAAGCTTTGTTCAGCTTCAGCAGTTGACAAGAAAAGCTAAAGGGAATGAATACAAAGGATGACTTACTAACTTCATTGTTGTCTCCACGTTATTATCATGCGACACGTAGTTCCGATATTCGATAAGTTTCGATACACTGCGAATCTAAATGAGAAATCTCGAGAACAGAGGAAGAACATCATGGAAAAATATTGAACGAAGTTGATGACAAAAATAATTGATTTAGTTTGGAAATTTGGAAGACACCATTATTATGTGTAATGAATTAATGAATGGCTTTTTGATGACGTTGATTAAATCAGATAAAAATTTAATAATTAATTGGAAGAAAGAGAGAGAAATGATAATGATCTAATTTTTGCTATATATTGAAAAGAAAAAAATATTATAAAATTGCAAATATTTATTTTTAATTTTAATTATTATATATTTATTTTTAAAAAGTTATTATTTCCATCAAAAAAATTCTAATAAATCCATTCTAGTAAATTTACTGTAACACGTACGATTATTTTTATTACAGAATAAAAGTGCTACATATATGGAAAATGATAATAATAACAATAATATCAATGCTTTTTCATCTTGATTATTCCCGGAAATTCTTGCAATATCTCGGACATTTATTGCAGAAACATTATAAATCATACGCGACGATAAAATTTATATTTCACATCAATACCGATCGCTTCCGGTGATTCACGAATCTGATCGCATTAAAAACGATTTATATGTTGTTTGAAGAATATTACGTCTTTTTCTCTCTCTCTCTTTCTCTCTCTCCTAATTTTATGCTCAATGCGTTCGATCATTCGCGTCGAAAGCATAATCGGATTATGATGATAGTATTCTAAATAAATTTTATGTATATATATATACGGAATATTTTTTGGATTAAATCGATAAAATTGTAATTAAAGATTTTTGGATCAATTACTATTTTTTATTTTATAAAATATTAAACTTATTTAATTAAAAAGTATTAAATATATTAATTTAATATTAATTATACATGTACTATATATATATATATATATATATATATATATATATATATATATATGTGTGTGTGTGTGTGTGTGTGTATTAATATTAAAAATATTAATTAAAGTATATAAAAAATATGTGGTACATTTTCAAAATGTATTATTAAAACAAAACATTTTATCATGTATATATACGGAATATTTTAGATTAAATTGATAAAATTGTAATAAAAGTTTGTTGGATCAATTTTTTTTTTATATTGTAAAAAATTAAACTTATTTAATTAAAAAAATATTAAATATATTAATTTAATATTAATTATACATATACTATATATACATATATATATATATATATACATATATATATATATATATATATATATATATATATTAATATTAAAAATATTAATTAAAGTACAATATATAAAAATATGTGATATATTTTTAAAATGTATTATTAAAACAAAACATTTTAAAAATAAAAAAAGTATTTTATATGTAACGTTTTAATTGAGAGACATAGACACATTAAGCATTTATTATTTTTTTACACGACTCCGATTCCCGAGAAAAACTTATTTAAAGACTCGCATTATGACGTGCAAGCAGACGCGTTTTATTTTTAAGTTATTACAGAGTTTTTAAAAAAGATATAAAAGACGATCGTTAAGATTTACGAAGGAAAAACGGAATGAAAAAGGGGAGCGAACGGCCGTTATCAAAGCAATCGCGCAGGACGCGGATATCGTCCGCCTACGTCCAATTCGTCACCTGCATAACGCAATCGCGTGTGTGTACTGTATTCGAAATTAGCCAATTTGTCAATCTAGCGTGTCAACGATAGCGTTCAGAAACACATACATTCAGGCACCATTGCACGTACTGCGGTAACTTTAGAGCACGTTAATCTTTATCATTGCTCTTGGGGGAAATTGTTTTTTAGGTAATAAACCTTGCTCGTTCCCGCTTAATCATCCGGGTCACTCTACGTTCCCTTTTTGGGTCTCCTTCGCTATTCTTAAGCCGTGACTTTGGTGTAAAGACACATTTTCGTTGCGTTGTTTTAAAATAAAGGAAAATCCCTTTGGGCGAAAGGCAGCGGGGGGTTTATGTCTCGCGCTACCGGCAAGTTTAAGAAAGTTAACGTAGCGTTTCGCTCTTACAAGAGATCTCGCTAGCGAACATGTCGGATTATGAACTTTGCTGAGGAACCCAGGTGCGACAAGATCATGATGAAGAACATGACGCTCATGGTCTAATTTCCACCGTACATTTGACTTTGTACAAATTCAATCGTCTGTATCTGATGTGAAATTGAAGGCAAAATATAAAAATAATTAGGTGTGTTGTTCTTTTATTAGCTTTATGACATTATAATGATATCTGAAATTTTAAATATATACGGTTTTTTTGTGCGTATCTATTTAAAATTTCGTGCTCAGCTCTCTAAGGGATCGTGAAGATCACATCTATTTTTCAACAGAAAACAGAATAAAAATTTTGTGAAATATTCAGTGGGTCAGTGGCTCTCAATTTTTTTACGTTACAATTGGAGATAGTGTGCGTCAATCTCAATTATTTTTCTCGATGACATTTCATATAAAATTTACGTTTTTATCATACAAGAAATACTTGTGCAAATATGTATAAAAAAGAAAAATTTGTGCAACATCCAAAACAATTTGAAGATGTATAAAGATGTTAGATTTAGAAGGAGAAAAGTCGATAACAACACATACACACACACACACACACACACACATATATATATATATATATATAGATAGACATAATTATATTAAATATATAATTCAGTATATATTATAAAGGTCTTTATATTGTGTGTGTGACATCTTATGTTGTAAATTTATGTGCACGCGCATGATAAAGCCCGGTAATTAATCTGATTATCACTTAAAGTTTACTGAAATATCGATTAACATGTTCCACAATTTTCTAATGAAGCTTTCTGGTGTTCATTAATTATGTATGGTCAAAAGCATAACTGACATTATAATAAATTATGATCACATAGATCACATAATGTATCAGAGGTTGTTTATAATGATCGTTCTTAAACATTGGTCCATTGATAAAATTTGGAGATTGTTCTTAAAAAACACAAACAAAAGTTAAACTAAATATTACGTTTCTTCGAGTTATAATATTTAAGTTTATAATATTTAATGTTAAATATCTCGATGGTTATATTCTTCACATTAAGTTTATTAAAGTAAACTTCATTTGAGGTTATAACTAATGAAGAAAGTTTCTTCTCTGTTTACACTTCTCAAGTTTAATTCATTAAATCTCATTAATTTTCATTTGCTTATATAAGTTGATTCAAAAACTATTTACGCGTGCGCGCTTTGGTTTTCAAGCAACTAACGTTTAGTTTGTCTTTCTGACCTCTAGTTGACTTAATTTAGCTTTTAGTTTAGTCTTAGTTTAAGTTTCAATTTAGAGAAAATAAACAACTTCTAATATATTCTATTATGTTTATACAGCTTGATTGCAAACACCAGGTAGCTTTTTGGCAAGTTATAGGCGTGTCTTTTGCAGTATAATACTTGTTATAATGCAATATTTTGAAAATCAAATAGATAATACATAGATCATACATTGTGACATAAAAGCAAAACAAATATCGCGCGATATATTTAATTTTCTAATTTTCTATTTAAATTATAGAATATTATTATAATTATAGAATCACATAAAAAAGCTCATATTTCTTTTTGATGTGCCAAATTGTTATAAAATAAAAAAATTGTTTATTTATTTATTAAAAAGTTTATTGCAAAAGTACAGATGTAAGATGATAGGAAAAACAATCATTGCTGATGAATCGCCGAGATAGATGGAATTAGCCATTAGCCGATAATATGTGTAATTTTTTCAGTTACATATATATAAATATATATATATATATATATATATATATATATATATATATACATATCAGTTATTTTATCGATTTTCCTAATAACAAAATGGACGCGCTGACGTCCAATTTAACATTGTCATTGTCAACTAAATAAATAAGTTGCAGATGAAGAAACATTCGATGTACTTCGTCTCAATTATATTAGACATTTATCTCTTGTATTTTTATGAAATCATAATTGATATTCAATATATTATGAAAAAATAGTTATATAATATACATTATGTTTTATAAAGAGCATAATCCTGGTCATCGCGCTTAATATTTTTATAAATTATTACGATTGAAAGTAAATCATCAAATTGTAAAATTATATATATATATATATATATATATATATATATATATATTCTACACATGCAATAAAACAGTATTCTACTGAAAATTCTTTTTATGTACGTGCCATTTTTATGGACTGACATGTAATCTTGAATTGGATAGACTTAATATACAGAGAAATGAAATAAGAAGAGAAGAGTTGATCAAAAGATATAGCGATTGAATACACAGAATGTGAAGTAATCAGTACATCTCTCTTCTAGTTTATTTTGCAGCTTATAATGGAAAATATGTTATAATACGATAATCCAATGTGAAAACATTTTTAAAGTAATTTTTATGTCTCAGTTTACATTATTTTCGTAGAAAAAAAAATCTGTAGCGTGTGTAAACACAATTCTTAATTTATTTTTTTTATGTTTTATATCATATAAATGTCTATTTTTAACAACATTTTTTATGAATTAAATGATTATTATTAATTGATTTAATTAAAGTAACAATTCTTAATAAGTCTTAATTGAGCATCAATAAACTTTCATTAGAAAGATTTATAAATTTGAAAGTATGTAGATGCGAGAAGGTTATAAAAATGATATAAATTCTGGTATCAAAATTACATATATAAATATTAATGATAGTATAATTATAAATGATAAAGCTAATTTGATTTATAGGCTAATTAAAAGAAAATCACATTTTGCCAATAAATTCAGGCAATCGTAAAAATTGACGAATAATATTTAACTGATATTAATGATAAATAATACAATTTAAATTATTTGCAGCGTTAAATTTGATAAATTTGAAACATCAACAATGCCCGTACAAGTTTGCTCAATAAATATTCCAGTGTTGATTCGTTTAAAATATTTGACAATTTTTAGCGGATATTATCTGAATGTTCGACGAAATCATCCACGTACTCTTTGACATAAATTTTGACAGAATGCTATTTTTCGAAGTACAACATATGATTGTGGTCATTCATCGTGAATTGCTCAGTATAAAGAATTTTATCTCTTACAATTCTGTTCCATGAGCGCAGATGAGTCAATACATGAAGAAAGAACAATAATAATTCTGTGAAAAAAGAAAACACGGCTTACATAAAATATATCACTTGTATTGTGATTACAGCAATATTGTGGTACTGATCTTAGTGTTCCCTTTGTTACGTGAAAAGAAAATAATGGAAAAGTATTAAACGAGAAAATGGGAAGAGAAGTGATGAGATGCTCAGAGAATCTCAAGAGAGTAATGTCATTTTTCTTCCGGAAGGGGAATATATCGGGAAGATTGTTAGGCCTCGTAACACACTGAATCAAGCAGGCTTTTATTCTTTGAAAATCTACTTGCGGTTTTGTCTTGAATTCTGTAATTGTTCGCCTCTCTTTATGACGTGTTGCTTTATGCGTAACGAATATCAATATTTAATTTTGGCACGGCGAACTAATAAAATAGCCCATTGTTTATCTTGGCAAAGATTTATCAGTTATTTGTCACTAAACCTGCGTTAATTATTATTATAAACGCCAATAGTTTACGTGATCCTGAATCGTGCTTTAATAAATATTCTTTTTTACCTACCTACACAATTATAGTTACACAACTATACTTTACTGCTACTTGAAACATTACACACGCATATTTGTTGTCGCTTTGAAAAGTGGATAAATCGTCATAAAATCTGACAGAAATATTTTTCATAAGAATTCATAGATCAATATCCGGCGGATATAACCGCAACTCTTTCGGCTTTCTCAGTTTTTTTGTGTTTTCGGATATTCGTCATGACAAAGTCATCGATCATGAGCTTTTATATTATATTCGGTTCAACGAATTAGATTGTTTACTAGATAAAGAAGAGAGTTTATCGCGTCTATTGTGAAAGAATTTATTTCGACTAGGTGATCGTTGCATTTAGAATTGAGCGCAGTGTCTTCGGGTTTTAAGATAATCTTCGTATTTTATACATATATGTATATATATATTATTATATACTTAAAGATTCGCGGGTAATATTATAATATATAAATATCGTGACGAATAACAGTCAGGTACAACGATTTGTATGTTGCATTTAGAGAAATGATTTTTACGAAAAAATATTTAAGATCAAAGCCCTTCAGCTTCGCAGATTCTAAAATATGTCTCGCGCATTGATTCAAATATAAATTCTTCTAGACTATAACAGCAATGACTTTCAAATTATTCGGTTAATTGTTGAAACAGATAGCACCAAGAATTCAATATGCGAAGCGCAGCTTCTTCGTATTTCTCTCTATTCATTTTCTTACGATTACGTCGGCATTCGACACGATGAGTTTCCACGATTGTCGTGCGATTTAATAGAAGAAATTCGGGTCACACTGCTAGTAGTACTGTGAAATCACTCATAGACGTCACATAGATCACTGACAAGCTGACACATCTTTCGTAATTTTCTATCATTGCACTTAATCCCGACTCTCAGCCTTCGTGAAGAGCGCAATAAATACAAATATCGTCACTGCAATCAGGATCCAGCAAACGGATAAGTCGGTATATCATTTCCAACGGACAATGGAGAACTCTCGTTCCGGAAACGCAGTGGTTCCGGTCAGGAAAGAGCTTTAAACCTGCGTCAATAAAGTTAATTGTGCACCGTTCTTAATTAGATCCTTATCCCTCTGTGCTAGGTCTCTCGGCTCGCTGCTAACTGTGATATTCGATCGTGACGTCATGGTCACCGTAGTGGTGGAGGTTTTGCTGATGAGCAAACCTCTCTCCGCCTCCTCATCCTCGAGTTCTATCCTGGACTGTCCGGAGGTAATCATTCGGTTAGACTGAAGTCTGTCGACGTTAGCCTTGTTCCTTTTCGGGAACACGCTGTTCTCGATGTGCAGCGCCGCGTTAACATCTTTGCCGGCTGCACAGGTACACGCCTTCAGGAAGCTCTTCTTGAAGTTGTCGCTCAGAAAAGCGTACAGAATCGGATTCATCGCGCTGTTGCTGTAGCTGAGAAAACCAGCTAGCAGGAAACTGGTAATGGTGATGCTGGTCTGACATTGCTTCGGCGGGGTGTATATCAGTGCCACTTGGGTGACCCAGTAGGGTAACCAGCAGCATACGTACACAGTGATCACTGTTAGCACCAGCTTGGTGACCTTTCGATGCGATCGTTTCTTCTCCTTCGATTTGTTTTTCGGTCCTACTGTGCGCAATTTTTTGATCACGAGGAAATAAAAAATCAATATGAGAACCAGAGGAACGGCGAAGCCTAGGATGAGAGTGTAAAGGGTGAAAGAGGTCTGGCCGCCGCGGTCGTTGGGCCAATAAATATTGCAACTGACAACACCTTCCGGAGATTCCATGGCGTTCGCGTAAAGAAATACCGGGACCATAAATAGAGCGCTGGTAGCCCAGGCGGTAAGCGAGACTACTCTAGAGATGAACGGCGTGCGCATCTTCGGGGATGATATCGGGTGGCAAACGGCGATGTAACGATCGGCGCTCATAATGAACAGGAAAATGCTGCTGGTGAACTGATTGATGCTTGTTGTGGTCATGTATGCTTTACACATGATCTTACCGAAGATCCAGCTACGTAAACTGATCGTCGTCACTAGAAATGGTATACCTATCAGGAAGCACTCGTCCGCGATCGCCAAATTTACGATGTACATGTTCGTCACGGTTTGCATCTTCGAGAAGCGCAGGACGACATAAATGACCAAAGTATTGCCGAGGAGTCCGACGATGCAGACGATAGAGTAGAGTATCTGGTTGACCAGAGCGATAATTGGCAATTCAGCCTCGCAATTCTGGCCTATATCGTTGTGCGTTAAGTTGTAAGTTGAATTTTGAACGTAATCCATCATATCTATCGTTGTATTCATCATCATTGATTTCCGGACGTTAAAACGTTATTGAGAAGAGAGCGAAAAAAGAATAGAAAAACACCTGGCTGCACACCTTGTTCTCAAACAATTTTTGCGCCGATCCTTATTACATAATGTAATTAATCGTAGCAGAACTTTATTTTATCTTAGATGGGATTACAGATATCTTCTTGGTATTCTGTCAAGAAATAATGGCGGAGATATCGACATAACTAAAGTTTGTTTTGTTGACGAGGATAACGTACGTGACATTGATGTCATTCTGTCAATCATTTGCCGCGCACGACCTCAGATTATTATCCAAGCTTGCCGGATAACAGCTTCAAGACGAACTTTTTTTTGTTTGCTTTATCAGATTGTACTTTGCTTTTGACAGCAGAATCTGAAACAGAAATAGAAAAAAAAAATTAATAAAAATATACTACACGATAATATATCTATAATAAATTAATAAATTACGGAAACAAAAAGTTATTTAATATTATTGCGTTCGCTTTTTAATTATATTTGCAAGAAAACATTCATTTTCTTAACAATTACGCAATATAATTACAACGAAAAGTGTAATTATACTATCATTATACTTGCGGTTTAACATAATTTATTGTCAGCAATTGGAAAGGAGTGAATACAGACGTATTCAGAATACCATTTCATTCTACGTGAGACGCAATGAAATTACTATAGGGGCAATACAGCAATAATGCTGGCGGCGACATAATAATTTTACTAGTTCCGATTCCCAGGGAAATCTTGCTTGTGCAAGTTGCTCGCGCATTCTGACAATAGTTCAGAGAATTTTGTCGACGGTTTGAGAGTGATAGACAGAGAGTGCAGGCGAGAGAATACCTTTGTACCGAATCGTGTTGACCCGTGAAAGCTCTTACTGCAACTCGAAAGCTACCGCTGCAGGCTCTACAACGTTTTGGCAAACCACGCAGGTTTCTCGTAACACTACACAAGTAGAAAGCACGGCACTTGATAGGTCGGGCAAACGATTTTCGAGCTATGAAACTCGGATTTTCACAGAGATAAAAAAAGAGAAATAAGAGCTATTTCAATTGTAAAACAGTATGGTAATACTTGTAACATGACGACTTTTCTGTTTATAGGGTAAACTCGGGTAAGATGGCCATAGTTTTTTAAAATGCAAAAAACATACTTTTATTTTTGTTATTTTTTAATAATGTTTGGCAAATTATCTTCACTGAAGCTTTAATTACGTAATATTATCGAAATTAAAAGGAAAATGTTTAATAGAAATTTTATATTATCAAAATAGTACAACATAAGCATTGGCCATCTTATCCAGCTTTTAAGGAAAAGATGACCATAATATTTATAAAAAAATAGTGAAAACGAAAATAAAAATTATAGGTCATATATAACAATTTACATATCTTTATAATACGTCTAACGTCAATTACGATAGCTTAACTGTAATTTATTCCGTATAGCCATCATGCTCATAGTTTACCCTATGGTAATAATTATAAGCGTTTGTCCGCACAGAAAAAAAGCAAGTGTCAAATCAAAACTTATATACTCATATAAACACGTTCATTGTTTCATATTCATATATACACAATAATTTATAATCTTCTTGAAAGAATTAAAAAATCTTAAATTTTAACAATATTATAATTTTATTTCAATACTACGATTGTCATTTCAAGAATAAAATAATTATTTTAACTCTAAGAAAATTATAATCTTCGATTTGAACAAGTGTTATTTTCTATTCAACATTTTTTCCTCTCCATTCAAGAAAATTATTCTCTAATAACAAGGATATATTTTTCTTGGTTGAACTATATAAAATGTCTTCATTCAAGCAAATTTCCTTTGTTTAACGCAATATAATTTCATTTCAAGGTTTACATTTTGAAACTAAAGATATTGTCAAAATAAGAATATTCTTTTTTTCTGTGCACAAAAAGAACTAATACATGCTAAAAATGTTAACGTTTGTAGCATCATATGAAAAATATCTGAAACACGTTTTTAAAGAAATTAATAATCTATCGAAAAACTATATTTGATGAAGATATTGAATTTATGATAACGTTTAGCTGCTGGCAAAGCTCTTTACGTGAAAATTTATGACAGTTATCCTCGCCAATTTACTTAAGGAAAGAAGAACAAGACTTTAAATCGTTCCTGATGGCTTTTTCTCGTTCTCTCTCTTTTTTTAAAGTAACTATCGAATAAAATGAAAGTTTTCTACACCATGCAAACAGCTTGTAAAGTAAATAGGACATTTTATCTTCAAAATGGAGCATTGATTATCTACGGAATGACAATTGGGAGAATTCATGACGCGAATTATTCGCTGCGGACATAAATCTAAACCACTCTCCTCGAAAGACGATAGGGTACGTTTATGAGTCAACAAAACTTTCAACATCTAGGTTACCATCGACAGTATCGACTCATCGCAAACGTTGTTTGGAATATATTGCATGTTATCTTTCGCATTTTACTTATGTTACGATATCGCGATCTAACTGTGCTAGGAATATCGGACATACAAAGTACAAAGTAATGTTTGTATATTTTATTTGTTATAGATCGAAAGCAAATTGTCTACGTTTTCATACGATAGAATGAATGCGAGAAAAGGATTACTCAGATATCCCGAAACAAAACTCGTTGAATTATTATAAGAAATGCAGATCTTTTCGTGCAACTTCATTTATTGACTCATACTGATACAATGGAAATTGAGCGGGACAACTTTTTAATTTAAATCTTCAATTAAAGTTTCCAAGATTTCTTTAATTGCAACTCTCATCCTATTCTTTTCATAGTAGAAAAAGTTACGTATCTTTAATCGAGAATGGAGTGATACTAATTATTTTTTCTTTAGATCTCAAGCTGAAAATAAACGCATTCAAGCATTATCTAAATCATTTTGATAGATCACGTACCAATTATATATAATTTAAAAAAAAAAAAATATATAAATAGCTTTTGATAAAATAATATTTTACATTTTACATATAATTATATTCAAATAGAGAAAGAGGGAGAGAGAGAATTGCTATTAATTTTTATATAGATAAGATATAGAATGTATATAGAATATATATACATAATATACATTTATTAATTCAATTAATTTTTTAATACTGCATTTTTATTTCACATTTTCTTCTACCAAGAGTGTGAATTTAAGCGTCGACCATTTTCCATAAGATAGCCGAATGTTTAATAATATTCGACCACAATCATTCTATTCGAATTAGTTTATATAACTTTAAGGCGTATACTATTTATTTATTTTGCAATTTGCTGCTATTTTTAATTAGTTATTTATCGTACAATAGAGTCGTAGATGCGAGATATGGATTCATAAAAGCTGCAAATTGCTTTTAGCCGGTGCTCTCGCTTTCGTGCCTCGGCGACCTATCAGGCGACCGGTATTACGCCTATTAAAATGCACTCGAACGGTGGTCGGAAAGTGTAAAATTAAAAGGGATCCTTCGATAATAACGCGCACTGATGTCACCCAGATGTAGCCGAGCAGATTTTAACGACGCGCGAACGCGTTGCTCAAGCATCCCGAATGTTTACTCAATTTCAGTCGTTAGGCTTAGTAAATATATTTCAAAGCTTTCTTGCGGAAAGAGTTTCAGAGAAGGGACGAGAAAAAAATGTAGTAGAGAAGAGAAATAATACATAGGTCGACAAAAAGGTACCGCGATGTAATAAGAGAGAGTAAGGGAGGAAAACAATGGTGAAAGAAATTAATTATCTCCTACTTAAATATGGTGGACACTAAAAGGAAAAACTAGATCGAACAAACGCTCATGCCTCTTTCGTTAATTCTTAGGTACACACTTCTCGAAGTAATCAAGTAGATAGACTACTTTCAGTGGGATAAATTTTCTTGCTGCAATTATATATATATATATATGTTATATATTATATATATATATATATAATATATATAGTGATAAACAAAGGCCGTATTATATAATACAAGGCATGTGCATTGAATAGCGAGGACTTTTAAATGAAAAATAATGCAAAAGGGTGAAAATATTAAGAAAAACAGACATATATGTGTGTATAGCTGTACAATATTTACATAATTAGACTCTATTAATTAATGTACAATTATAATATAATATTCAAATATATATATTTGCGTCGCAAGTTATTTTCTAACATCTATTGAAGAATTTAATAAATTTTTGCATTATATTATACATATAATATAATTTTGCATTATATCTGTAAGCGATTGTGTACAATATTTACATAATTAGCCTGTATGAATTAACAAAAATATAATTATAATATAATATTCAAATATATATATTTGCGTCGCAAGTTATTTTCTAATGTCTATTGAGGAATTTAATAAATTTTTGCATTATATTATATAATATAATTTTGGATTATATCTATAAATGATTATGTATTAAATCGAGCATTTAATTATCATATATGTTTGTTTTAATACGCTGCATAATATGAAACTCTCCATATTGATAAACAACCAAGATACGTTGATAAACAATCAATATTGACATGCAAATAATTAAGGTAATATATAACATAATCATGTTAATATCGGTTATTTATCAGCGTATTATAAAGGTTTTTACGCAGTATCAAAACAGGTATATATGTATTAATAATAATTAATTACCCAATTTAATATATCATCACTTACATTAGTCTTGTTCAGAAATTATGAGTATTTGGCGCAAAATATAATTGGTGAATTAATGAAATCCGGGCTATTCAAATGCTCTCTATTGTATGGCGAGTAATACTACCATTTTCATATTCGCAATTTAAGCAAAAATTTCATATTTAATACGTAAAAAAATTACATTTGCATGCAATTGGTAAATATTTACGCGTGGCACAATTTTCATGAAATTATGCAAAAGAGTTTATTTATTTTAAATAATGGATATACGATAATGCACCTCGCTTACGCAAATTCATTCGAGACACGTCGCTCAATGAGTCGTCGACAGCGCAAACAATCAAGCCGTCAGCGTCGCATCTGTCTGGATAAGATCTGGACGTAAACGAATAAAGCAAAATTAATGATTCTTCCTTACATACAATCGAATAAATTTACGCTCTGTATAACTAAGAGAAACAAATGGTGGATATTTAAAACAATGGTAGATATTTAAAATACACAAATGTGACAGACACTTCGTTATATGCGAATAATATAAGATAATAACACGCGATATTTTTACAGGGAATTTTTATTTAATCCAATCAATCAAATTTCTTTCTCTTTAAAAATAATATGAGGACAAACATTCTTTTTTTTTCACACTACATTCTGTTTCAGCGTCGTAGCTATTGCGGAGGTTTCTGTTTAGGATACTTTGTAAAGTAGCAGAGAACACACGCCTTTACCCTGTCATCACGTCTATGTTTATGCTACAGAGAAGATTGGATCGTACGAAGGTTTTGGGATCGTGCACATGTCAAAGCCGTTAGGAAGCTATAAAGTAACCAAAATAAACTGCGTATTTCTGTTTAATTGCGGACGAAAACTTATGAGCACTATCAAAAAATCAAACTGGTTTAACAAACATTTATTTCCCCTCGTTGTTTACTATACTTTTAACACATTTATATATACATATATATCACATTCTACTAGGTACATATTATACTATATGTTTCCCAAAGTGTTTAAACATTTTTTATTTTTAGGTAGATTTGTCTTTCTCCCTCTCTTTCTCTCTTTGTCTGTACACACCTCAATGTTTTTTTTATAATAATTATTATAAATATTACAATTGTAAAATAGACTCATAAAATATAGCATTGATATATTACTTTGCTTTTCTAAAAAACTAGTAATAAAAAAATAATATTTTTGTTCAACAAAAATAAAATTTTATTATGTGCTAACTTTATCTTAATTATACAGTTTTGAGTTTTTTAATCAATTTTTTGTTTCCCGCGTATAAATTATAAAGTCTTTTCAAAAATGTTAAAAAAGAGAAGATGGAGATAGAGAGAGAAAGCAAAAAATTTATAATAATTTGTTTCTCTCACATTTTCTCCTCTTAACAATTTTACAAGATATAAAATTAGATAAGAGATTTGTCATTCTGTAAATGTGGAATTTTTATAAAGCAATATGAGATTTTTGCATCTTGCTCGTCTGATTAGATTATTCGTAGTAAATTGATGTTGCCAGGTAATTATGCCAAAATGTGAATTCTTTGTGCAAACAAAGAGAGGACGTCTACTTTGAGCTTATTAAATTCCAACATACCGTTGGGTCACTTATTTCCCAAGCTTTTATATTTTCTGCGTTGTATTATCCTTCCCTTTAAACATTCGCTTTAGTCTCTTTGTTTTAGCTGTCCAGTTTCTTGAAATGTATGTAGTTGTATGTCGTCTCTTTGTATTGTGAATTTGCCGCGAAGAATTCTAGAAGCGATTTAATTAATTCCAACTACCTCAGTGCAAGGGATAAAATGAATTGGGACGAGCTATGGGTAGACAACGAGAAAATAAATGTAAGAGGTAATAAAAAGAAATCTTCTTATAAATTTTGCAGCGTGACTATCGGTGCAATTTAGCCTTTTAAATTAGTTATTTGACAAAGCAGGATTATAATACAAAATGTAAAAGAAAAGTAGCACAAAAATAAGATTTTGAATAACCACAGACAGAGATGTATAATATTTAATTAAAATTTTAATAAACAGATATATTTATCAAATGTTCCCTTTAGTTTATGATTAATCGTGCATTTTTGCTAAATTTCCGCTAAGAAATTGTTTCAAAGCTTCTTTTCTTCATAAATAAATAAGTGTCGTCTCTTTTCACGCAGATATTTTTTATATATGTGAGGGATATAAATCTATATTCTTTTATACATTTACGGGTCGTAACACGTGACATGTCAACGAGTGGCACTTCGTGATGGGAGCAACGGAAAAGTCGGAGCAAGCTGATGATTAATGGAACGATGGAAATTCGATTTCAGGCACGTCTAAGGGTAGATTTATGCCTGTGTTTGCGATGTTATTACGCAAGCTTTATCCGCGTTGGTTTATCTTCTGCTCAAGATTTTAAGAAAATAAAAAACTTGGTTGCCAAGATTCTTTTCTCTTGAAAAAATCTCACTGCTTTTTTGTTTCAAAATTGTTTTATAAATTTTTGTTAGATTTACATTAAACAAAGTAATATTATTATGTACATTTTATATAAACATTTTCAGAAAAAAAATACCTCTCTTTCTTTCTCTCTTTCTTGTCCTTTCTCTCTTTATTTGAATAGATCATGGTGAATAAATAGACAACGTCAAATAGTTAACGTGTATTTGACATGTATCGTATCTCCAGCTTATGCTCAATGGAGAATTCAAATTACGTCCAATATATGGTATACGTACAGCCAATATTCAAGAGAATATGTTTCAGAGATAAAAGCATCGTTAGCTATTGTTCTAAAACCAAAATTTCCCTATTGAATCATAAAAAAATTTTTGAGAAAAGTGTGAGAAAGAGATGGATAAAAGATAAATAATATTTTTGTATTAAAATATTTTGTTAATGCAGATAGATTTCTAGATGTCTCAATTAAAATTTATCGTATTTATTGTATCTGTTAGAATATTGTATATAATATTGGTTAATGATACGATCTAAATTATTTGAATTTCAACTAGTGTAAAATAAAATTGTCTATTCGCGTGATATTCTTACGAATTACTGATTGTGAATTAAAGAATCATTACGCAATAAGGACAAGACAGTGGAGTACGTCGCTTGTTTTCAACAATTTCCGACTCACCCTTCTCCTTTAGAGAGGAAAGTTTTTAAAATACCTTTGCGAATTTCTCAGGGTGAACCATAAATAGGGGCGAGCAACTATCTTGTCAGACTTCCTGGTGAGAATTAATACTGCAAGTTTCAAGGGAAGAATACAAAGAAATTCATAAACGTTAATCTAAAGGATTTCTGAAAACTTTTGGACATTTAATGTTAAAAGCATTTCTATTAAAAATATGTGGAGTATTCTTATGCAAAAGTGTGGCTAATATCGTTGAAATTCATTTAAACGAATTCGTTTCTTGTATAGTCAGGACTTATACAAAAGTGATCTGGGTGAAAAAAATCATTTTTTTATTTTTTACACTCAAAAAAATGATCTTGCAACTTGAACAAAAATTTTCCAAGTGAAAAAAAATTAACTGAAACAGATAAATTATTAGCAAATACTGTGATACTGCATATATTTTGCACTTAATCGATTTAAATGACAGAGACAGAATTTATATCTGTACTATTAGTGTAATTTAGACAATTTAGAAAATTTGTCTGTGATGCCTATCTTTAAGGTTTATAATTGTCAAGGACAATATATTTGCAATTATCATTTGGCAATGGGATCTAAATTTTCTAGAGGTATTGCTAGAATATTGCTGCTATAAATTCTATACGTGACAAACAATATTCTAACAGATACAAAACGATAAATTTTAATTGAGACATCTAGAAATCTATCTGCATTAACAAAATATTTTAATACAAAAATATTATTTATCTTTTATCCATCTCTTTCTCACATTTTTCTCAAAAATTTTTTTCACTACTCTTTTATAATATTACTGTACATTTAAATTTTTTAGACGGACATATGAGAAACATTCACATGCAAACGTACACATTTTGAAGTCTTATATTTATGTTTATGGCATCATAATGCCAGTATCTAACCGCGAGGTAGATTTTCAAAAGAGATAATTTTCTATAGGGAAACTTAGTTGGGAGTATCTAGCAGTTTTCGAAATTGATCTTACCCTTGGGACGCATGCAAACGTTTGAATCTTGCTTTAAGTTTCAGTTACGTATGTAATACGGCTACCTATTGTCATCGTAATACCATTCTCTTTTTAATAAGACAAAAAAACGTGAATAGAAAAAAAAAGTATCGTGTCATTGAAAACTTGTAATGTGTTCACGTTCGTTCATTCGATGTCATTATCGAGATAAAATGAATTAAGGAAATGATACATTTTACGAAATAACGTAATCGTGAAGAGTATCCTTTCTGATTGCGTAAGCTCAATTAAATAACAATCATTCGTCGTTAAAATGTTAATTCAAACATAATTCTATTTTATTTAATTTTGCAAGAAAAATATTGATGCAAAGGTGAGTTTGACAATATAAACTTTGACATTAACACTTTACATTTTCTCAAAATGTGAAGATAAATTGCAACTGCATCTGGAAAGTGTATTTTCCAGATTGATGACATTGTTTTATTAAAAAAGTACTGTATAAATCGTATATCAAGTGTCGTACGATTGTAATATGTTGGAAGCTTTTAAAGCGTCAGGCGGTGACAAGAAAACCTAGCTAAGTTACGTGCAGGCGATACCGTATTCTACTGTAGACAATTTGTCACAAAACGAGCTACGATAAGCACATCGTATCGACAAGAAGCGGGTTTCGTCGTTTCATAGAATTGCTCACGATAATACTACTAGAACTTTGGCAGTGGTCGTTTCCGCCGAGTTTCAGCAAACGAACCCTTTTCGTCCAGAAGTAGAATTTAGTGCAACGTTTACGCTTCTATAGCTCTTCGGACGTAGTACGCCGTTTTACGATTATTGCTGGATTATACGTAAATGCGTTTTGCATACAACCGTGCACGCCCCGTACGTGATTTATACTCGTGCGAGTTCTTTGTTTTCATGTAGCTTTACTGATAGCTTTCAACGATACTGGGGGGTATAAACATTTTATTCCTTCTTTTTGGAATCACGTGATGCATTCTGTGTATCAAGTATATAAGCAATTAAGTTATAATAATTAAGGATAATGCACATGGATTATTTAGATTACATTTATATATAATCTGTTCCTCGTAGAAATAATTATCAGAGAGACGGATAAATTAGAATGGGGAAAAAAAAAAACAGGAAAAAAATTATTGAAATTAAAAAAAAATACATTTTGCAAACAACATTTCTTTTTCTAAATAATAACAGATTTGTACTTAGGTTTTTTATTTTTCTGGATAATAAGAGTTTTATTAAGAATGTTACAGGGATTTATGGAGCCTCTTGGAAACATGCTTATATTTTTCATGTCCTATCACTAACTTTTTTATTTAAAGATGATATCCCGTAAAGTAATAAAAGATTTTCCAACGTTTACATGTCCGAGGTCTCATTCCGCCATGACATCCCGCGGAACGATCTCGTAAAGGATTACTTTGAATAGGGAACGTGTAGCGGAGTCGATTTATCTTTGACAGTTTGACAGGCAATCGTATCGAAGAAGCGTCACCCGTAGTTTTGTCACCTACTCTACTCGCAGCTGAAATACGATCAATTTAAAATTCCTTATCAACACCACGGATTGGAAAGCTGCGGCTAGCTCCGCATTGAATTTATATGCGACAACTTTAAGAGCCTCGTAAACGCGAGTGGAAACTCGATTAAAGGAACAATTTGCTGCGGTTTCGCGACAGATGATCGCTCGAATAGAACGCATCTGATAAGACGTTTCTCGTATTAATATTAATAGGAAACAAAGTTATCGGTTTCATATGTATTCTTTTGTATATAATTCATGAACGTATGAAAAAAAAAACGAGAGGCAATATAAAAAGCGGGCAACGAGAAAAAGTTTTTCTTCCTCTTCAAACTCGTTCCGGAAGGAAGAAACGAGATGCAATTCGTCAGGGATTAAAAGAATTTATCGAAAGAATGTTGTTTGCAATATAATACGCATTATTACAGTGAATATATGCTTTACCATTCGAATGACATTTACGATTTCGTTAACACGTTTCTATCAGAGCAAACACGTGTAAATCATTTTGTTCGAAACCGTTCATAAACATAACATTATAGTGCTTTTGATTTACATGTGTATAAGTATATTTAGAATCTAGATCGAACATAAATATTTATGTAGACATTTAAGATGAAATATTCTCTGTCTTTCTCTTTTGTTCTTTTAAGAACATTCAATTTAAAACATTTAAAATATTCAAATATTTAATAAAATACTATGTTATTGATTACCTAGATTTCTTAGCTTTGAGAGTCTATATTATTTTCTGACACAAAATAAGATCTAGTCAATATAAAGATTTCTAAGCAAATGTCATTTCTTTTATTTATTCCAAAATTATATAGATTTATTGCAAATGTAAAAAATTTACAGATATAGCATTATTTTAATAAAATTAATCTGAGTTTAAACAATATTAACTCGTTTATTAGAAGATGTTGATATATACATTCATTCTTTTTTATGATTTATTCAAATACTTTTTCAAATATTAAGTATATAAAAATATATTCCAAATACAATATATCTTTTTTATGATTTATTCAAATACTCTTCCGAATATAAAGTATATCAAAATATAATACTATTTTGTGAAATTCTAATCTCTCTAATCGTAACAGATCTTTCGTAGACTCTTTATGTGTTCTTTTTATCGCCGACTATCCAATAGGATGTAAAAGTGCTACTTAAGAAAGCTATCTCGCTAAGAGCAGCGTAAAATGCTGGCGGCAGCGTAAGAAGATAATGATAGATCATATGCGGAAATTTGGACGTCCTCATTCTGCGTTAAAGTGACGGTTCCATAGTTGCTAAAAGATTGCGAGGGCAGATATGATGACGAAAAGATACGGGACAACATTTCGGGTGTTCCTAAGACAGCACGAGGGTGCCACGACCGTAAAATTGCTAATCCAAGGGGTAAACGTATCTCGCGAGAATGGTATGCAGCTGTCAAAGAAATAGCGTTCCCGTCGAGAAGTGTCGCATGTAACTGATAACCAGGATGATATTGCTCGACCGTGCACATATGCGAGAACAATAATAAACGAGATGAAACTTCGGTCCATTCTCGCTATTCTACATTTGTTTGTTCTTGTTAGTCCGAACGTGTATATCACTATTTGTATTCTTTGTTACAGTCTGTCGGAGACAGGTATGCGGCAGGAATACGATGAATCGCACCTATTCGTTGGAAGTAATTGATTTACAAATGTGCAATGATTCGTATGATTGTATATCTGTTCATCTGTACATTTGCCTGAAGAAAAAGCCCAAATGAAATAGTTATGCTACTGACATGCATCTTTAGTTTCTAGTCAATAGTTTCATCTATTATTCATTATATTATAAACATAAAAAAAGTAATTTTATATAACTGAAATAAATTACAATTCTATTGTATAACTAGAACATATAAATTATTGCCAATTATTATTAATTAATATATATGTATATATATGTATTTAAAATAATTAATTTAGTATATTGTTCAGACTTGTAACTAAACAGACCTTTTTATCAAATTAAAGAATAAAAGTCAAATTTGGCTCTTATTTCTCTTTTTTGTATAGAGTTTTTATTAACTTTACTGTTTTTATTTAGATTTTTTTATAACATAAAAAGAATTATTTTTCCACGTATTGGAAGTAGGGTATTGTTGAATTAAGTTATATTCAATAAAGTTTTGATTAATTTTTTATGTTTTATATATATATATATATATATATATATATATAAATGTCGTACGTAAATTAATTCATTTTCATAAGTACATAATTATGTCGGTATATTTTGAGTAATTTATGGCATTTCGTTTGTCTTAATAAATCAATGAATATTTATAGCTGTAAAATAATAATTATTGAATTACATGAAATATTATAATAATATCAATTATACTAGAATAATAAACTGTACATAAGCGCATAATATTATAATTAATACTTTTATACATATAAAATGCATACAATAAATTGTAGGTCTTTGAGGATATATTATAATTAAACGCACACATGTGCATACATATGACAATATCCTTATAACCTTACATCCAATAAAATATTACCCTCTTTCTCTCTCATTCTCTCTCTCTCTCTCTCTCTCTCTCTCTCTCTCTCTCTCTCTCTCTCTCTCTCTCTCTCTCTTTCTCTTTTCTCTCTCCCTTCTTATAAACACAAGTCTCTACGTAATATATATAATATATATAAAAGAAAATGTATATTAATTTCTATAAATTTTTTGATATAAATATTATTGTGCTACAATATAAAATTTATGGAATCACAACCATTATTTATGAAATTTATTTCATAGCACGATATAATTAAACTTACTTAATAAATTATGTTTTATTTTGTTATATAGTACATATTATCAGAGTTATTTAGCTTTGATATGTTTAATATAAAAATTTAATATGCTTACTATATGAAGTTTTACAATGACTTTTATGTTATGTATTAATTTATGCTTATTTATGTTTGAAACTATATATTTAATATACTCTTTCCTGATCGCTATTAACAGAATTTTTACACGAACAAACAAAATATGATATGTGTGTATACGTGCAAGTGTATATATTGTATTTAAATTCAATATTTAAAACTATTTAAATTCCCTTGTTTTGTCGGGAAAAATATACAATATGTATTTTACGTTTTTCCAAATCGGAGAATCATCTATTTACTTACTAGATATTAGTTATAATTTATATTAAAATTTGTATTTTTTTAAAAATTATATCGCAAATATTTGTGTATAAATAATAATTTTACGTAAGAAACCTCTTTGCATTGTCTTATCGATCAATATATTTTATTCAGGAAGAGTTTATATAGACTGAATAAAATAGAAATTTTTAATTACAGATGGAAAAAATATATTTTGTTATATGAAATAACAAATATCATATTGCAACATGATATGATTTTGTACATAAAAATAGCCATCCTTTTAAGGCGCGCGCGGACGATCATCATGTTTGTTAAATACATAATATAATGTTTTATCTCATACTTTAATTTTGGCACACGTTTTGTCGAAATAATTAATAGAAAATTTTTGTAGATAAGCATAAAAAAACACTTCTGTGAAATATAAAATAACGATAGACGAAAATAAGATGCGCTTCGTTGAATCGTCGCCTCATGTCATGTTCTATTCCCCTTAAGGCTGCTTTTACCGATAACCATATCCCTTCTGGCAATCTCAATTGCTTTAGTAAAGTCAGCAGACCTTTTACCAGCAGTCTCATCCTAAATGTAAATGAAGTTTCATAATAATTACATAATGAATAAACAAATGTTTGTGCTTTTGAAAATATGCACATATTCGCCGTTAATATTTTTCTCATCGCAAATAATCACTAGGTACTCAATTTGAATTTATCATTGCAGATTGATTACTTATAATGTAATGAGAAATTTAATATGGATTTATATCGTTACATTTTGCAATATGTGTTATGTGAAAATTTTACGTAAAAAATAAATACATCCATCACGAACACTCAACATGAATTTAATATAAAATTCAGTTATTTAATTAAGCTCGATAAAAATAGAGTTAGAGATTTTCGGTAAATTTTTTTCAGATTTCTTTTCAACTCACAATTGAATGAATGTCTGATTCAATTATAATCGAAGCAATTAACAAACCTCTTATTTATGGTATAGCTCGATGAGAAATCCGGCTTAGCTTTGATTATTCGATCGCGAATTAATCCAAATACCATTGTTCAACACTCGACTATTGTGTTGCAACAATCACATGGATGCAAGCATTGCTTTAGGCATTATATAACGAATTTAGCTACTGATAAATTTTCTCTGCAAATTCGCGTGCTATCCTTTATTCTATGGGCAGCGTCCGTCGGTCAGATTACGTCGGTCTGATAAATAAGCGATTTATGTGTACCAGACTCCCCTGGGACATACATACATCTACGTACGCGAGATAAAGGAGTATGCACATGTATATTCGTTATTTGCGTTATAACCAAAGCCCTTTCTATAAATTTGATCCTTCAAAAGATTGAACCTAGATTTTTTTGTAGGCCTTTTTTCATTTCTTTCATTTTTTTATATATATTCATTTTCTTATAAATATATGTGTGCATATTTTATACTGTTATTCTTTTAATTTAAATTATTTTATATTTTTCCAATATTATTATATTAACACTCCTTTTTCTCTTATTTATGTGCAGTTATTTATTTACCTGACTTTAATGAATATTGTATTTTTGTTTGGGGGTAATATTATATAAAACTTTGGTTTTATATGACTATAAAATATAAAAGTTGTTAAACTATTTGTTATTTTAGAATGTGTTAATGCATCCACCTATACTAGCTACTATTCTGCTATTTGATAGTGTTAATTATAACGTAGCTAACAAGGGACATGTCCGAAACCGATTTGAGGCTCTTTGAAATATGTTATTAAACACAAAAATCTAAGAGACATGTATTTTTTTATACGTGCGCAATCTCATGTTTAAGGGATAAAACATCCCTTTGAGAAAAAATGGTATTTTCCTTTGGGGTCAAATATCGGCGAAACTATAAGAGACAGAAAAAAAAATTGTTAAATAAAAGTTTAACGATTTCAAGAGTATTTTAATTTGGTGAAAAAAAAATTATAAAATTTTGAACGGTGGGGCTTTTTTGAAAAAAATTTTTTATCATAAAGTACTCTTTAAAGTACTCTTCAAACCGTTAAACTTTTATTTAACAATTATTTTTCTATCTTTTATAATTTTGACGATATTCGACCCCAAAGGAAAACCTTTTTTTTTTCAAAGGGATATTTTACCACTTAAACATGAGATTGTCCACGTATAAAAAAATACGTGTCTCTTAGATTTTTGCGTTTAACAACATATTTCAAGGAGAATCAAATCGGTTCCGAACAGTTGCGACATGTCCCTCATAAGCCTCCTCGTAATAACAATATTGCACTTTATTAAAATTAGTTGAATGATTTTAATATACATAAAATATGTATATAACATTCACTATAGAATTAATCTAAATGTTGACTAATGTTTGTACAGAGCGAGTATAGGCGCTCTTGTATTGTTCAAATATAACTGAGTTTAAACGTTTGATATTGCCTGTAAACATAGATACACGTATCTATTGTATTCCGTATCTTAGTCGTCAGAGCACGTATCACAAACTTCAATACATGTAAAGTAACTAATTGCACAGCTTTGCAATAGATACGATACGTAGATACTATAATAATTAACACGGTTTATAATTCTATTTTCCAAAATAACAAACAATTATACGGTTTTATGAAATAAAAAGCATTGATTTTTCAACCCTCGATTTTGCAAACATGTTTTAAAAACTTATAATATTATAAATCTCTTTAACAGTCATCTTAAACAAAATTGTGTTATCGTTATAATATCAATATTATCATAATGAAAATATAAGTCGATAATTTCTGGTCATCAAAATTCAATTTTAATGAAATAAATTTTACGTATCACAATTTTACGCGCGTTTATGTACGTAAATTTTACAAATATCAAAGTTATGTACTAGAGTTTAAGTCCAGAGTATATTTAATATATATCTATTTAATACACGTTTATTGCCAAACGTTGTAACAAAAGGTGTCATTAGTATCCATGTTTCTCTCGTTATTCGACTATTGTGCGTTAAGCCTTCGTCCCGAACCACTTCAAATATTGGCACAGCATACACGGTTTAATCAGCTTATAGATTGACAAGGATGACACAAAATAGACAGTACTATGTCCAGTTACGTATCAGTCGTTTTGGACAGTGCGATGGAATTTTCCATTTGGCGTGATAAAGAGTTATTCAACCCGGAGTTTTATTCGACATATACACGTAACAAGAATACGAATAATAATAATATATTTATCCACTAGTGGACCATATAACATGTAAAATATTTTTTATTTTTATAAATCTGGAGAGTTACTATCATTTTTAGTGCTATTAGTTTTTTGTAAAAATTGTATTCAATTAGAAAAAAAAATAGAAAAATACAGAAAAAAAGTGTTTTTACGTAAAAAATAAATAAATCCATCACAAACACTCAACATGAGTTCAACATGAATTTAATGTAAAATTTAGTTATTTAATTAAATTTGATAAAAATATAGTTAGAGATTTTCGATAAATTTTTTTTAGATTTTTTTCAGGCCCACAATCGAACGAATCACATTATAGATATCAATTTCACGTGTCCCCAAAAAAATTGCTTAAATTGTTAACAAGGCTAATTGCGTTTTATAGTTGCCTGAGGACAAATCTGATATTTGTCCAACGACAATTGAGTTTTCGTATGGGGACAGTGAAATTTAGAGATTTATACCATCTCAGAGATAGAATCATAGAAATAATTACGAGAGTTATACCTGATATTTTTAATCAAGTGTAAAAACTGAATGAGCGTAAAAAATTCGTTACGTGTGTCGTGCTATCAATGGGACACATATTGAAACTTACGAATAGATGATAAAATTGTTTGAGTTGCTGATTATTATTTAAAAAATTAATATCACAATATTGAGTTTGTATTATTTATAAAACTCGATCAAAACGTCACCATTCATTCTCGGATACTCTATATACTTTAGTGTTATACTTTTTACTATTATACTTGCCACATTTTACTATTTAATAATAATTTGAAAAAAAATTACAAATTCGAAACTGTAGTAAAACTTATTTCGGTGAACAAAAAAATTAGTATATAAAATAAATTAGTATAGAAAATAATGCGTTAATAAAATAAAATAATTTTTTTGGTAAATTTTGTAATTATTTATTTTTTTTTCTTATATAAAATGGATAATGTAGTATCACATAAAAGCAACGATAATAGCTAAAGAAAAAGTTAATTCTGAAAAGAGGTTACGAACTGAAATTGCATTAGTCCAATATGAAAAAAATTTGGAGAAAATTACACTTGTGAATATTGCGTTATTATGCATTGTACAAGTGCCGTTGAACGCTATTTATTGAAGAGTCTTTATTTTTATGGATACATTTGCGAGAAAAAAGGTTTCGAATAAACGGTTTTAAAAGTAAATATCGTTTACATACTCTAATAACAATAAAATTATATTATAAATAATACGAATAATTTGATATTTGATAAACATTTAGTTATAATTCCTAAAATATTGTTATTTTTATGAATAAATAATAATTAAAAATAGATTCTAATAAATATATTAATATATTAATAATTAATAGAAATTATTCAAAGGAAGTGAAGAAATTTGCTATATTAGAGTTGTAGACTTATATGATATAAAAATATAATAATTAACATATATGTTTTATACAAACTTATGTATATACGTAATATTTGTATATATTTGTAAAATAACGTAACATTTTTAATAATGTTTTTTTTGAAAATAATGATATTTAAGAGTCATCCTGTCACGAATTCGCATTTAGATCGTGATAAATAGGGAAATGTAAGAGTTGAAATTCGATTTCAGAGAGATAATGCAGGATTTGTATTGTTTGTTTACTTTACACTGTTGCTCCAATTTCAGATGGATGGTAAATACCACGACAATGTAGAAATTGACAGAGAAATTTAGCGCGCGTTGAAAATCGTTAACGAATAAATCAGAAAAATGTACTTGAAAATGTAATTTAGTAAGCACGCAGAATATAATAATTCTAAAGGACATGTACATCACAATGTATGAAGAGTGAGGAAATATACTCTTCGGCGTCCGTTTTAATTATTAAAAAAATTAAAGAATAAAAAATCTGGTTTGTTTTGCAATCCTAAATTTTTATATAACAATTTCTGACAGAAAAGCAATTTACGCTTGGTTGAAAATAATAACTATTGCATTCGTTATATTTTATAATATGTATGTATTTGCTTTTGTAAATAAAACTTTGTGGCAGTAACTACATTTGCGTAAATCATTTAACATTTATTTTTATTTTAGGCGCTTTTGACAATTGTACAAGGCACAGAATTAAATATTATGATGAAGTGACGTATGCATGTAAAGATTAACGGTAATGATTGTTTAATGATTTAATGATAGAATGAATGTAAAACATAAAATTACATCACGCACCATCTTATAAAGACACACGAATAATGAAGTAACTGTTGCAATATCTTATACTGAAATGGTTTTTACCTTTTCGATCAGTTTTAATTAACACAGCATGTACGCACTCGTCCAGTACTATTATTAAAAATTTCCTCTGCTGAAATGTACGCAATTAGAGCATCCATAAAAAACGATGTGAGAGGCTGTGAGATTATATAGTAAAATAAAATGTTCAAAACGGAACAAGAACATGGAAGCATTAATGAACATGCTTTTGTAACATAAAAGCAATATGTCAAAAAAAGTGAGGGTCCATATTTGCACGATGAGTTTTATCATCACAGAGAAACAGAAATTTAAGAAAATTTGAATAAACACAATTAGAGATATAGTTTGTTTATATAAAACCTTAATAATGAAATTTAAAAATAATAATTTTATGTTATACATTTTTACTTAAAAAAAAAAAAAAAATTGATCAGAGAGCACTTATGTTTATATTATTATATCTTGACACGTTACAATAGTTACCATACTATATCCGAGACAAAATGACAAACCGACATTCTTCAAAAGACTCATTATGTACGTAGCAAAGTTCGAGAGAGCGTGGATTAAATCGAGCTTCGGATTAAAAATGCCGACCAACTTGATATTTTGTTTTATCATTCAGCTTTGCGAAGAATACTGTAAAAGAATGCAAATAAATTCGCGATGTTGCCAACGATATCGCGCCAATCGATACGCGAAATTCCAAATGTAGCAATCTCCGACGTATGTACATACATACGTATATACATGCGCAGCGCATGTCGAGAGAGAGATGCCACGTGTAGATTTCTCCCGCGTTCGACTAAAGGACATTTCGCCCACTATGTGGTGAGATCCACAATCGGTGCGCGCGAATCGATAGCATTTTCGCGGCTTTGACAGAGAGAATCTCATGAAATTCCCCTGGCTCTCAGGGGAAAGGACAAGGCAGACCTTCGATCTCGTTAAAACCACATTCAGCTAGATTATCTTCGCAAAGCGTCAATGAAGTGTACATTAAGGCGTGCTAGATCACGTTGTGCCAGTCTTCATTTTGGAATAATTTCAAACAAGCTTTTCTGCAGTTCTTTAACACGTTTCTTACATTTGGAGTTTTCATATTGATTGCGGCAACGTCTGCTCTTCTTGAATGTGACTTTAGGCCGAACACGTGGAAGAACATGAAGGAAAATGGCACCGTGTTCGATTAGGAATAGTATATACGTTGCAATTTAGATATAACATTATCATAAAATAGCGAGAAACATGTATAATGGCTTGTATGTATATGTAGGCATTTTACATTTCTCTGTCGCAATGCTTGAAAAATAAGACATTTTATCGATATAGTGTCACATGATACATTTCCACGCTTGAATGTCAGTTGCATCTACTTTTGTATAGATCGAATATAATAGGGTCAAAAGTTCGTATGAAAAGTAGTTAACTGAAGAGCATGCAAAAACAAAAATAGATATCCATGAAAATCTCATTTCCTAATGTTAAACGTTCAAATTTTGTATTTAACTGTTTTATTTTTTAAAATATCAGAAAAATTTTTCTCGCAAAAATATTTTGTTGAGCGTGAAATTACTAGTGTAATATAAAAATATACAATTTTTTGTAATATGGAAGTTTTCGAAATTGCTAAAAAATATAAGCATCGAATATGATATTAATGTCTGAAATTAGTTACTTTTGAGATTTACTTGAGCAAAAATAATTTGGTTATTGACTTTATATATATATATATATATAAATGTAATGGAAAACTTATATCGGAAAAATGATGAAAATTTCTCGTTAACGGAACACATATGTTTTAAAAGTCAGCAAATCGACATAATTTTGTCGTATATATTTCTAACCTTTCAAAAGGTCATTCATTAAATCGAATACGATTGTCTCTGTTCACTACATTTTTTTAGAATATATTATTTTTTTCGATAAATATTACATTAAAGACAGCTGCGTCATCGATTTTCTCTACTTATTGAATAACGTTCATCGCGGTCGTGGATTTAACGGCACTCTTTCACAGTAAAGATAATGCTTTTTTACGCCTTTTTTTCAAATTAAACATTGAATTGTCATCAATCCTGTCATTATTTTTGCACAAAGATAATACATTTTATTTCTGAATTCACTGAAATTATATAAATTTATTACATACTTTTGTAACAGTATTGACGTTGCACATTTAAATATTCAGAATTTTTTAGGTCTTATGTTACTATCGCTAATTATCTATATATTATTATTTAGATAAGATTAAAGATAATTGATATTATTTTCACTGAAAGTATGAAACGATAAAAAAGTTTGCGCATTATTGTTTTATTCGCAATATTTTCGCATAAGTCGGCGAGAAAAACGCTTTTACTATCGAACAATTCAAGTTGAACCAGTTTTCGTCTGTTTGCTGTATCATTTCCGATCTGACGACGCCAGCAGAAAAAACTTTCAATTATATAGGACACATGGCTAGAGTTACGCGGTCAATGATATTTTCCGGCATTTCCCCTCCATTGTGTCGATATCACATATATACATATTATATATAATAGGCTATAAAAAGAGATTGTGGTTATTATATAAAATTAAAAAGAAAGGAGAAAAATAGGATGAAGAGACTGAGAACCCAATTAGGTATAATGACAATGATAATAACAACAGGATAACAAATACAAGACCAAAGAAATCGCTTGGTTCCTACCAACCGTCGCTAATGTAACGATAAAGTTTTATTAGGTCGAGAGAAACAGCTCTCATCTCTCGACCATCTGTGTATTTTAGATGAAATAATGGTATCTCGCACGGTACAACTTCACGATATATAATTTTAGTTGTAACATCACGGACAAAAACAATGGGCCACATTTATCAACTTGTTTTCACCGAATATCATTATTATATAAAGTTTGTATTAGTTACACTGTACATATGAGCGTGTTTTGTACAAATAATGTTATATATATATATATATATATACATATGCATATATATATACACACATACAAATAATAGATAAAATTAAAATCTTTTGTGTGAAATTAAATAAAATTATTGTTGCACAATATATGTATATATATTGTTGCAACGATGATTTTATTATTGCTTCTTATTGTTATAGTTAGTATTATTGCTTCTTATTTCTATTGTATGTTTCAAAAGTTTATATATATGTGTATATATATATATTTTTTTTTTTTAAGAGCGAGGGGAAGAATAAGGTTTCCATTTCAGTAATATATTTTAAATGATATCTTTCTTTCTCTTCTCTCTCTCTCTCTCTCTCTCTCTCTCTCTCTCTCTCTCTCTCTCTCTCTCTCTCACTCGCTCTCTTTATCTTTGCGTAATTTTAAGTACATTTATTTAACACAAAGAAATTAGAAATAAGAAGATTATTAAATGAGTAAGTAAATTGCAGCTATATCAAATAATATTATATAATTATATATATTTGTATATTTTATAATTATATAAATAATGTTAATGTAATTATCTTAATTAATATAAATTAATTAAAATAATAACTATGTGTAAATTTACTTTTTTCACAATTTAAGTATTTTGAGAAAGAATGTATACGTTTCGCATAAACAACCGCTTTATAAAGTATTTATTATTGTATTATATTATTTCAGTCGTTTATATTACTATCAAATGGATAAAATACGTTCATGATAAAAATTTGCAATAAATATCTGTTAACGATAACTTCATCTCTGTAGCAGTGTTACCTGAAAAATAACGAGACTAAAGAAAATATTGACATTTATTCTCTGGAAAACATCATGTTGCCGACATCGATTACAACGTGTAAACGATGAACGTGTAACCCCGAAAATTTTTTTTTTTTCTCGAGAACATGCTTTCTCATATATATATATATATATATATATATATATATATATATATATACATATGTATATGTATATTGTAAGTAACGTGTATTTTTATTTTTTCTGCGTTTACTTGTATATTTTGTTAATAAAAAAAAATTAATATCTGTTTTTGCAAATATAATATTTTTAATTTTACATATCCAAATATGATGGTCTCGATTTTGAATCGTGATATAAGAACAACCGAATTTGCAGCTATTTTCAACATTGTCCTGTTAAATTAAAGCATTGGTTGAATGGTTCCAATTAAAAAATATCGTTATAGGTAATCATATCATGGGACTATTTTTTTTTTATTTAAAGGAACAAAACATCAGTATTTAACTGTTTTCAATAAAATGTATTTTTTAAAACACTCATGCTGAAAATATACATACGTATAATAATAAGATGTAAACATTACTCTTCATATTTTGTATCAATTTAGAGTGATTAATAAATAGAAATATTTAAATTCAGGAACACATAAATCATCTGCATAATAAGTTTTTGATAATCATTATTTGAGATAATAATTAAATTAGGAAAATTTCGTATTTTAATTTTAGAAGGATCGCTATAACACAATGTCGGTTTAAGAAAAGAGTTCGTGGAAGGATCGGGCGTGGCGATAATCGAATCGCGATTGAAAGTGTTGATTACCAAGGTGTTAATGTGTCGCGACATTCGTGGCAGCGCGGCTCAACAGGGTGGAAATGCACGTTGGCGTCGCGATGGCAACCCGATGTCGTCCGCGTTGTACAATATTTCGCGCTCGCCCAGCCCCGTATATACACACGCGTGTACACGCTCCTTGAAATTCGTATGCGTGTATGCGTGTCGGGGAAAGGAAATGTTCGGGTCGTGCGAGCTACGGATTGGCACGCACGCGGCTCTATTTTCACGCTGCGAGGCGAAGCGAGGTATAATGATAACAACACGGGCCACCAAGGCGGCTTTCCGGGATAATATATTAGATCCGTGATCCGAGCTGTTGATTTTGCGGGAAGTAACATGAAGATACTCCGTTTTCGCGGATTACTAAAAGCTACACGCAGAAGCTGCGCACGCACCGACTTGTGTGTTTCGTCGCGTCATAATGCGTAAGGAATTGTCGTGCGATCGCTATCGCGTCTGTCAACAGCCATTAACGCTTAATAAAGTATTTATAGAGCCTTTAGGTCTCTTATCAGATACTAACTTTGTTTGTGTAATGATTTAAAGGAAGTAGTATGAGAATACATATACATACACATAGAAGGAGTGACCCATTTTATACAATTCATTTATGCATATATATATATACATTTAGACAGTATTTTATATTCCGCAAATCTAAATTATGCAAATTCGAATTATGCAAATTTGAAATATAAGCGTAATATAAAACACAACATCACATCAATAATCCCTCATTTTATGCACAAAGTGAGAAAATGCAAAAGTGGAAGACCATAGAAAAGAAGAGTTATTAACCTTCATAGTTATTTTTATGAAAGAAAGGGGGAGTGACGCAGAAAGAAAGGGAGTACAAGAGAAAAATGCTTGAGATATTGTAGCACTTTACAACATTGTCCCTACTACCATTTATTATTTTTACTGTGCGATTAAAAGAATTAATCTAATGTAAGCAGAAATTATTTCTACAAGTTATTTTTAATCCTGCATACTTACGACACTTGTACGTCATCGCGTATGATATTATATTATGTATTTTACAACTTCGATGCCGATGCAAAAGCAGATAATACCTCGTATTAGTGAAGTCATAGCATTATGCTCTTCCGTGGTACATTGAAAATTATGGTTAACAGCACTTTGTGAATATTGTACGACGCGCTTTAACATTTCAGCGCAAGTAGTAGTCAAAAGTGTTTGGATAATATTACAAACTTAAGAAGTTAAGACGTTATTACTGAAATATGGCGCTCTAACTTTTATAATTTATGCATTTATATACGTACATGTATATGCAATTTTGAAGCAAAAATATAATTATATAATTTATAAATATAATTATATTTGTAAAATAATTAAAAAATGCATTAATATATCACGATCTTTGTGGTATGATTTATATAAAATGTAGAATATTTTGGAGAATATATTACTCGGTTATATACATTTAGTTCCTCCTACACAATTTATTGCTTTTTTTCTAGAACACGTGGATTCGATCGTATTTCTACGAACTTAAGGAAAAAAATTGCATATCACTAGTCTTATCTCGCTTGACTCACAATTTATGTTGCTGCTAATAAAAACGACATACAAAGAAATTTAAAGGTAACTCCCATACTGCTATAACGTTTCATTATATGATCGTTATAAGGAATCTATTTGCATAATATAGAAGATTAGAATCTCAAATTTTTTAACTGTTTTATGTAAACATCTCTGAAATGTTATTAAATATTTTAACAACGTTAATGTTATTATCTTTATACTTTCAAGTTTGGTCCATACAGATGTATAGACATCTCCACACAGAAAAAAAGAATATTCTTATTTTGACAATATCTTTAGTTTCAAAATGTAAATCTTAATATGAGATTATATTGTGTTAAACAAAGAAAATTTGCTTGGATGAAGAAATTTTATATAGTTCACCCATCAAAAATATATTCTTTTATTTAAGAATAATTTTCTTAAATGGAGAGGAAAAAATGTTGAATAGAAAATAACACGTGTTCAAATCAAAGATTATAATTTTCTTAGAGTTAAAATAATTATTTTATTCTTGAAATGACAATTGTAGTATTGAAATAAGATTAGAATATTTTTGAAATTTAAAATTCTTAAATTTTCCAAGAAGATTATAAATTGTTGCGTACATATAAAACATTCATATGCGTATATAAGTTTTCATTTGACACTTACTTTTTTTCAATGTAAGAAGGTAATAAACTAAGAGGATTTTCTTTTTGCATTCATTCAATCGATTATTGGATCGAGTATTATTACGATAGATTTAAAATATTCATGCATGAATTTGATGATATGTAGTCTGTCTTAGCTTTTTTTATATTTTCTTCTCTTTAAGTACATATGTAAATAGATAGATTACAAAGGTTAAAAATGTTAAAATATTCTCTACATATATTTATAGAAAAGATTTACTGTATGTAATAATTATGCACATAAAATAAAATCCAATATGCAATAATTTTGCAATAACAAAATTAATATTAATATTCTCGAATGAAATTAATATTCTCTTTTTAGAAAGAGAGAGAAAATAAAGATTAAAGTTATTATTAAATATCATTATTTAATATAAAAGTTTTTTAATATAAAAGTTCTAAAAATTATTGTAAATTATTATTAATTACAATATTATTAATATTTATCCTTATTTTTTAACAGTATTATTTTCTGTTGATTGTGTATGGGTCTCCAATTTGACAACATAAATGTCATTTTTTGTAATATATACGAGCTTTGTGATTTTAATTTAAATCTGTGTCGATAAAAGATTTAAAACTCTAAGAATCGATCGGAAGAGTGAAAATTGTATATGGTTGACCTTTTTTCCACATAAATTTCAAAAATACGGTTATTGCAAACGACATGTGTAACTGTCATGTACAATTTAGCACCTGTCATTCAAAATTGGATTTCCTATTAACACGGAAACAATTAAAACATACTATAAATTTATTGCCACGACACGCAAAACGTTTAAAATTATTATTAGTCTTCGCTAATCTGGAAAATCGTCGTAACTCTAAATGGATAAGTCAGCTTTATATTTTGCTCCATTGTGTTGCTGATTAATTATAATACATTACCGTATAAGCGTATACGAGCAATTTCAATTGTCGAGAATATCGAAGCCCAATTATTCCGTTGCGTGCAGTGACATGCAGTCATGCGCACAGCAGGCACTGTTACATCAGCATATAATAATGTTAATAGTGTGCTTTAATTACGGTGTCAGAGAGCAACGCATTATAATCACAATTGAATTGTATTAATAATATTCATATCACGTACACCAATAAATTATATTATACTTGAAGTACATTTTATAAAAAGAGCCAAAAAAAAAACAGAAAGAAAGAAAAAATTTTTATTTCTTTAAGAAGAATTTCCGTATATATACTCTAACAAGTTTAAATAATCAACGTCTCAATAATAGCATTCGTTATTATAATTTTATTTGCGCGATAAATTTGAGACAGATTTTTAAATTTTTTCATTTTATAGTTTTATTCTCTTTTTCAAAAATACGCTAAAAGTAAACTATTATTCTAATAATAATTTAATTTATTAGGTTAACAAAACACGTTAATACAGTGTACCCGATATAAATACTTGTTGTGTATTACAACTGTTGTGCGGCAAATTAGCGGATGATGCATTATCGGTAATATTTGCATATTACCCATGCGGATAATATGCAAATATTAGCCTAATGCTTAGCAATGTAATGGGTCAATAGTGCGGTGTAGCGCGTTCAGTGTAGCTCATTTGACAGAATCTAACAATATTACTGGCTTAATAATTGAAAGAGATCTGAATTGCTCTTCGAAACGTGAGCATACATTTATATGACAATAAAACTATATAATTTTCTTTTGACAAAATGATGGTTTTTGATTTGTCAAATATTAATTTTTTAAGAGATTTACAAGATATGATGAAAAGATATTATACAATGTATTGTTAATATTTTTAAATCAGTGTGAGAAATAATCTTTTACCTTTAGTAATTTTTAATATTTTTTTAATTAAAATTCCATTCTTAATATTAATAATACCTAATATCAGTAAATTATTTTCATTAAAAGCTTTTATCATTGTTACATATCGAGTGTACATTCAAGAAATATGTTTATAAAACAATGTCATCAATAAGTATAACAGCTTAATGAAGCTTCTAGATACATTTCTACGAACGATACATTTCATAGAAAAATATTCCAGCGCGTTTTATTATGAGATAAATATTTGTGAAATGTTCGCGTCAAATGAATGAAAATATTTGCTCTTTGTCACGCATAGGTATTGCATGTGTGAAATGTATTTCTAAAATGACAGAAAAAACTAGAATCGAGTAAAGGGAAATATAATCAGGGTTACTCTTGATTTTATATGAGTTGTAATCCAAAATAAAATATAATAAATGAAAAAAAATGTATAAGACGTTTTGAATGATATTCTGCTTCCGTGAAACAAACATTTAATACCCGTAATTTCATAAATAAGATAACTATATACGTATAAAGTTAAAGAATTTTATAATATATGAATAAACATGCATATATTTATTTATATGTTATAAAATTCTTTAATGCTTTTTTAATATTTTTCTTGTTATTACGAAAAATGTGTATAAAGCAATTTTCAACTAATTCCCATATTATTTCCATAAAATCAAAATAATCCGATAATAAATTTTTATTATAAATAGAAGTTCTCGTTTTTAATTACATCGATGAAAGGAACTTATATATAAGTACATGAAATATTTAATTAATTGATCAAAAATAATATAAATGACAATATGTTTTTCGTAAGAGGCTTTTATATAAAAATGAAGAAACTTGTATATATTATTTGTTTATTACAAATTTTTTTTTTTAATTTCTAATTACATTGAGAATTTTCTTGAGATATTTTCTTACACTTCTTTTAATATTAGAAATATTTTTACATCGACTATCGAGCGAGATAAAGAAAGTAATAAATTTTTAATTGTAAAGCATAAAGATAAAGAAAATGTCTGCAATTAGATTATCATATCATCAAGCAAATGAAAGTTCAGAAGAATATATCTCGGTATAAAACGTGATCAAAGGACCACTCGCAAGCTTTTAAACAATTGACATTGGACGTAAGTGTATTCCTCAAAGGGATATATACGCGCTTATGTTTCTGTCACGCACATTTACTTGATAACGAGAGGCAAATTGAGAGAAAGTAGTAGTGAAACTAATAGACGACTCTTCCTACTTTGTCAACTGGTGTGAAGCATGACGTAAAGTCGGTCAGCGCGGCTTCAAAGTGCAAGTAACGCGGAGTCTCGCTTTATTAGCCAGTAGCTAATTCCACCTACGACTTCGTCCTGCGATGTGGTTCGATCCTGATGTCATTACGCCACTCGTAAGTGACTGAGCGAATATTGCAGAAATGTGAACAGGAAATTATTTCCTGAAATAGCGTGAGAAAGTGGAGGCAGTATATCTCTATCTTAATTATTATGACATACAGCGAGCACAATTTTTTACTTCATCCATCACATTTTATCGTGAAGATTTTAATCGTCCGACTCTTTACTCATCTATATCCCGGTTTTTCACAAATTCAACCACATACACGCAAAGTTTTCTTTACATCGGAATCGTGATTGCGGTTATTTCTGTTTTAAATTTATTTCAACGCAAAGAAAATACGAATCTTTTGTAATTAAAAGAAAAGATTATTATCATGCATTTATGATAACTTTAAAATTGCAAATTTGAAAAATCATAAATAACAGTAACAATATTTTCAACGAAATAATTTTATTGTAATTATGTTTTTATATAGCTTCAAAGTTTAATATTACGTTTGAATTTTTTAAAGGCTATAGCCGGATAAATTTACAAAAAGTGCCCCCGACAAGTTTTCAAATAATACTTGACCTATCATTTCCTTACTGTAAAAAAAATTTTTCTCAAAATTTCAGCTTCTTACTTTTAGATTTCCTGAGTTATCGAGAAAATGTCTGAAAATTATCTGAGAAAAATGTTATTTTCAGTTTTTATTTTTCTTTTTTATAAATATTTAAGATGATCTCATATCGATTTTTTTCTGAACACTTATCAACGAAAGACAATTTTCACAAATAAAACTTTTAAATTGTTTTTGCATAAAAAATATTCCTATCCTGCAGTATAATTATAACTATTACAATTATTATAATTACTATTATAATTATTACAAAAAAAATAAATAATTTTTCGTCCTATTATCAAAAAATAATAAAAAAAAAATTTTTTCATTCTTTTCATTATGTTGCACCAACTCGAAAAAATTTAAAAAATTTGAGATTATTGAGAGACATATAAAAAGAGTATTCTATAAAAATTTTTATTGATTGAACCTCGAAAGGAACATGTTAAAAAAGCCATTTCTTAATTTCATTCCTTTTTTAAAAATCGAGCTTTTATTCGAGATTAATGAAAAAATATTTTTTTTGAGTCTTTTGTTGACAAATGTTCAGAAAAAAATCAATATGGGATCATCTCAAATATTTACAGAGAAGAAAAATAAAAACTAAAAATAACGTTTTTCTCGCTAACTCAGAAAATAATAGAATTAGGGAGTTGAAATTTTTCTTTACAATGAAAATATGACAGGCCAAATGTTATTTGAAAACTCGTCGGGAGCATTTTTAGTATGCTTATCCGACTATAGCCTTTGTATTGTAATTTAATTATCACTCATATTCTCACACACAGTTCGGAAAGCATTAAATAATTATAATAATAATAGAATTAAAAATCACTAGACTTCAGCAAGTTATACATGCTCATTTTTTTTCAAAAGTTAAATCGGGATAGAATTATGTCGGGTACATATCATATAACGTTAGAGTGAAATATTAATTGAGTAACTCGATTTCGCGATGTATTAAATTATGCACTTCACCTATTACGATTGCGGAATCGAAAAGTAGCGTATTATAAATTTATAAAGTTACATTCTAACAATAAGATTTCTCTTAATCGAATATGCATTGAAATGGTCACTTGAAAAATGACTGATTCAAATAGGTGGTAACTTACGTATGTACATATCGAGAATGACGTAAATCTCTTGATGCATCAAGATACTTTGTTTTTAAATAATTAATGTTAACCTAACATTAAAGCATGTGTCGTAACAAACGTAATCTCGTTTGTTCCTACTATATCAGATTTTAGATTAGTGTTATTAAACTGTCTATTATAGGACTTAATACCACAGAGGCTTGATCTACATTAACCGCCGGCGTAAGCCTAAATTGCGTCACTGTAAGGCAAACTGTAACGCGTTTGCAGTAGTAGAAACCGCAGCTGGGAGAAGCGACAGACTTAATCATAACCTCTGGGCTTAAGGCAATTGAGTAGACAAACTTCGAGGATATATTCCAGATATACATGTGCGCGCATGTCTATATCAAGAGGATTAACCCTCAAGTTCAGACTATCTGATTACATGAGGGAGTCATTTTTCCTCCGGTGAACCCTTGAAACGAGCGCACGCACTGTCTTATCACAATGTCAGACTGACATTGTATCCATAATAAGATAAGAAAACTAAAGCTTTATCAAAGTCGTTAAAATGAATACTTATGAGTTCTTTTATAACAGTCTTATTCAATGATTAGAAGAAAAATCAATTTATTTCTTTTCTTTTTGAATAAAAGGAATATATTATAGCTTACTTAATATTTTATTTTATTTTCGAATTATTAATTCATATTCACAATATCCATGCAAAATTCGTGGAGAGGAAGGCGCGGAAAATATATCGGGAGCAAAGGCTTAAAAGTAAAGTATCATTACAGGAGTAAAGTTTGTCACGATCTATTACATCTTTTCGTCCTGAGAAAATCATGCATCATATTTTGAAATGTCAATAGCTTTTCCTACGAAATCTCGAAAATTCCCGAGACAATGAAGAAGGACAGAAATATAATAAATATAATATTCTCTGTCGGAGATATATTGTGATATGAAAATTATTATTTTCTTATAATCTACATGTTAGTAATATGATTGAATCGATAACGCACTCCAAAAGAAGCCGCAGCTAAAAGTCGCCAGCATATTTTGAGAAACGAACTGAATACGGAAAAGCCAACCAATGCGTCTTGAAGCGGAGTGGCTCGAACGTGATCTCATGAGATTTATATAGCTGTACTACCGTTGACACTCCCATTTTTCTCCCGGTTTCCGGACTGGTCGTGCAATGTAGCGCGTTGCCGTTGGCCGTTAAGACGACGATCGAGTCGGATATTAACTCTCGCGTTTCCGACTTGATTTAAGAGGTTTCGGCGACACGTGCGGTAAGGGATGAACAGCCATCGAGATGTCGGGGCTGGGTATTCGGCGAATTATCCCGATAATTTATGCCGCTCCTCGCGACGTCGTAATGGCTCATAGAACGCTTTCCATGGTTGTGCATATGTTTCGTGTGCAGCGAACCTTAATCGTTTCGCGATCCTGTGACGTGAGGCATGAGAGGCAAATTGGATTACGTAAATTATTTCAACGGCGAGATAAAAAAAAAAACGTATATTGTCGCGTAATCCATACACCAGGCGCTATATCAGCGACGATATCGTGCGGATAAGACACGTGCCGTAATTAAGTATTTGCGTTTAAGGTAAGAACGCGGTTATCAGCGTGAAGGTGTGTATACTCATCAGGTGTGTTAATATTTACGAAACGTAGGTTAAACTTCTCAGTATCTTCTAAGAAAGACATTGACAAACATACAGATGTAAAATTTAGGAAAATTCTCATTTCAATCTAAGATATTTTTTTAAATTGTCCGCCATTGATTTGTCTATTTTATCCTATTTTATTTTATATATATATATTTAAATAATATATATTTATATTATAAATTATTTAGAATGACAATTAAAAGGCTGAATATATCTCATATTTTGATAAATATATCAAGACAAAAGTTTAAATTTAAACTAATAGACTTGTATATTTTTCATATTAAATGTAACATTTTAACTTTGAGTTTTACTTGCTGTGAAAAAATGAGTATCAAATAATAAAAGCACGGATCAAGATTGCTGAACTTGTTATGCCGATTGAAAAAGTTATACACGCGCGTCGCAGGAAGTTATTTCAAAAAATTTAGAATGTTAAATGTACCTTGGAGAATAAAAATAAATACTAGACTTCAAAGACCTCAGTATATCTGCACACTTACACACTCTACAATTTTATAGCTCAACAGAGTATACTTCCACAAGAGATAGTAAGCAAGAGTCGCACTACGACCTCTTGCAGTTACTTCTAAGCGTACTGGCAGTTTTTCTTTTCTGTGCTTTAATCGGATATGCTTATGGTTTTAAGAGAAGCACTTAGCAGTGCTTCCTGATGCAATGTTCGCGTATATATTCGAACAACAGAACAATTATCTAGTTCATTTAACAATAAGACGTAAAATAGTTACTTCTGCTATTGTTTTTGACGTGTAGATATAAATCTGAAGGATTCGATAAAACAGTAAGTCAAGTCATTTTTTTTACATCAAGAAGATTAAATCTTACTCAAGAAGATTTACTCAAGATCTTGAAAAAGAACAACTAATTAAACTACTGTTACACGAAATCCTTTTCATTTTTATTGAAAATAATTATTCATGCCCCAAACATTTTTCTCAGCTGTATCATTATTTTTCAAAGATTTCGAACTTTCATAGATTTGAGCAGAAAGAAAACATCATGATTGAAGGAAAATACTATGGATGGGAATATTGTGAGCGCAATTTATGCGACTCTCATTAGCCACTTTATGCACAGCAAGAACGGAGTCTTGAGTTGTTTTAAGGAGGACGTTATTACCGGGCTGCTCTTTCTTATATTATCTATACTTGTGCGTTATGTCGACGACAATGACCTCGTTGAAACTCTCTTATCTGGAAGTGCTGTCGTGCTGCACACGACGGCAATAAAAGTACATCCTGCAGCAGTGCACATTTCCTATCATAATGCTCGCACAACTCTAACGCGAAAGACTGAAAGTGGGTTGTATCGTAAGATAATCGATAATGGCAGCGCTGGAGGCAAATCATTTCGATTAGCAAACAGTATATGCGAGATAAGAAAGTTTGACGCTACTTTTAAATGAGAAACTACACAGCTATATCTGACAAAGCTCTGGGAACGAAGTCTGGAATTTAGTCTTGAACTTACTGCATGCAAATTTTTTTCAATACTTCTTGTAGAATAAAAAAAAAAAAATAAAAAAGGAAATTAAAATTCCTGTTTAAAGTTATGTACAAAGCTTGATGTATCGAAGTAAAAAAATTCGCATTGTATTCTTAAATTATCTATAAATAACAAACTTTTTACATCTCTTCAGTATTTTTTAATCTTTCTTCTCAATATTATTATACTGTTATTATAAATAAATTTTTAGTTTGAAAATAAAAATAATATTATTTGTACGTTTAATTTTGAGAATAATAAAAATAAAAATTTTTTAATTTTAAAAATGATAATACAATACAACAGTAAATTAATAACACAGATAAAAATGTAAAAACCTACAAGATATTCTCTAATAAAAATTAATAAATGATAAAGTTATTAATTCCACTCGAATGTGGCACATAATTTCGACAGATATATTCATTCTGCTCGGAATATTGTTTACAACAAATGTCAAACAATTAAATTTCACAAAATATACGATAACCAATAAAATCCATTTCTTTCGAAAGGGCAGTCTTCTTGCAAACGTAAAAGCGAATGTAGGCTATGAAATGTCTTACGTAAACACGAGTGGAAGTCAACGATCGTTGAAATCCATCCGAAAGAAGCTTCGATTCAACCCACAATATGCTATTCAAACATATATATATATATATATATATGTGTATATATATTTATATATAAATATTGCTCAGGTGGTGAGGGAATAGATGGCAATCAAAGTATCGCGCAGAAGGAAATATATAGAAGGAAAAAGATCTAGTGACACTTTGGCTGCAATGCGAATATCAACGATTTGCCAGATGCGATTCATTTCCGAATGGAAACGAGAGTTCGGTCGCGCACCAACACTAGCGAACAGGAGGATTATTGCACGACCATTTCCGATATCCTGTTCTCCGGTGAATTTGTCCGGATTGTTCTTGAGATATTTCACTTCCTCGTTCCTAATGCATTTCGTTTCCGGTCTTTCGCAGGAAAAGCTTCGACTGTTCTTCTCAAGAGTTATAGGATCTTCCGTACCACATTGTTGAAATTGGTTTAGCTCAAAACAAACGCCTTCGTTCAAGAGAAGTTCGAAGGCGAGTGAATCGAGCTACTTTTTGTTGCGGCAAATTATATAGGAAACTTTCTCGTGTTTGTTTTTTTGCTACTTCAATTGCTTCATAATTTATTACGGAAATATAATATCAAGAAAAATATAAAAAAAGGCATGTTTCGCTGCAATTGTAAAAAGAGCTACATGCTAATGTCGCAATTAAGGTTTAAAATAGAATGGCGTTGCCTGTATCTGCGAAAATTGCGAATAATCCGAATTTTTTTGTACATGGATGCTTCAATATCTTCGATTGTAGCTATATTTCATATTTGCATCAATATTGCATTTTGGACGTTGAACAAATTAATAAATTCCACGAGAAAACGCTGTTAAAAAAAAATGCACATAATTGGAAAAGATTGCACAAAACAGAAAAAAAATATATTTTAATATTAGATTGCTAAATATGTCCTTTATTTATGCACGCTTTGAAGATATTTGTACAGTCATAGGCTGCGTTCATTTATACCATGCGTTTATCATTGCGATATTATATTTTCATATGTTTAGATATTTCTCCTTTTCTTTTGTAAACGCGTGGCCTCTCGGATAGTATGCATAAAATTTTTCCTAATTTTAATAACTCGTAATGTTATCATAATAACAAACTTTTTAGAAGCATGCAAATTTTTTTATATTATATATATGACTATATTAAAATTATATTGTTATAGAAAACTTATTAAACACAATTCCTCGAATTTAAATCAATCATTATGCGGATAATTTATTTAATTTATATAATCAGATAAAAGAATGCGCGAGTATAAATATTAGCAAAAGCCAAGTCAAGTCGAATTTAATCATTCTTCGTTAGTTCCAATAACTTGAATATCTTTATGTAATTGGAGACAATGAAATCATCGAGAATTCGAATTCAGATCAAATTCGGTTTAGTTCAAAGAGCCGAAAATTTCAGATATTCAACACCCCTATAATTAGATAAAAGCACTCGGCTGGAATCAATTGGTGATAACTTATTTACGGAACTTATTGCCTGTGTCATAGAGATGGATCGTAACACAAGTAAGCAACAAATAAACAGAAATATAAAAAAACAAAAAAAAAAGAGAGAGAAAAGAAGCATGAGAATAATGCCACGCAATTTATTATTTCAAGAAATGAGTCTCTGCAGAAATGTATGGAAAGATAACAACGAGATAGAAAATCTAGATACAAATTTCATGTGTTCTGCAGGAACACAGAGGTAAGCAACTCTCATATTACAAGTATATTTTATTTTGACAATTCATAGTTTATGTAATTGCGTGATGTAGTATATATATATATATATATATTTGAAAAATTTTGCATCGCTTTTCTCCATTGTTGAACAGACATAAATATTGAGAATCAAAGAATCTAATAATAAGAGCAAAAAATCTAATATTATCAAATAATCTTAAACTTTGAGAAAATCCATATTTTTTAATAATTAAAAAAAATTATTATACATTCTATTGAGATTTGAGCACCTTAAATAAATTGTTATTTCTAGAAAAATATATTTTTTAATAAATTTAATAAATTTACTCTTTCTAATAGATAGAATGTTTCAGTAATCTATAATTTACCCGATAACTGAACACATTAAACGGCCATTATTGAAAAATCGCTTTCGGATCATTTAACTCGTAGAATAAGGATCGCAATTTCAGTTATGTTAAAGAAAGAAAAGAAGAAACCTAAAAAAAGGACAGCCAGAAGAGTTGAAAGTAGAGAAGTAAAAATGGATGAAGCTGAAAAACGTTCTAGAGTTCGAAGGCACATTACGTTCTACATCTACGAGATTCCTCCTTGCGAATTGTTCTTCGTCACGTAGTGCTTCGGGCGGTCGAGCACGACGAAAAAAAAAACAGAGGGGAAGGTACAGGCGGAAAGAGCGCGAGGGGTTGCGAATTAAGCGAGCACAGTTTAATTTCCGAAGCTAAATTTACGAGCGGAGCTTATGGTTATTGTTGTCACCTTTAACCTCCAGCGTCACTGCGACTAACAATTACAGTGTTTGGTTACGGCTGCCACGAAAGTACTTAACAACGACAACGTCATTATTGCCATTGCACTATCGCTATTTAACAGTCCTTGAATTTAACGAAATTAAAACGCGATGACGCCTTGCAGACTGCAGAATCGATGCATATGTAGTCCAGTATTATTTAAACATTTAGGTTGTATTGTAAAACCGCAAGATTGTCCTTATTTTCATACAATATGTTTATTGTTTTAATATCTGCGTTTATGTGTTATTTCAAAATTATAAACGGAAAAATTTATAGATTTTTTATTCTAATATATATTATGTATTTCAATATATTTTCTCTTCTGTGAAGAAGAATGAAGGAAAGGTAAATGTACTATTAATTCTCTCTTTATTTTCTAGATTCTCTTTGCACAAAAAAATATTGATATAATTTTATATCGAGTAAATCTACGAAATAATTATAAACTTTATAATTAATTTTTTTCTTCAATTTTCTTTACATTTTTTTACATGTATAACAATAATCTATTTCTGTTTAATAACAATCTATTTAAATTTTTCTTAAAACTTTCTAAAAAAAAACTAGAATAAAAATTAAAAATTAAAAATAATTAAAATAATAATTAAAGTATTAATTGACATAATTGTAGTTTTTATTGATACCAGATTATATATACTTAGGTCAATCACTGTTCTAGACACTGGTAGACACTGTTGTAGACAAAACATTTTCCGCCTGTTATCTTTTTATTTTAAATCGAGATGGAAGAACATGAAAAAGGAAGAAAAAGGAGCAAAATGGCGTTTTTATTCTTTTCATTGTAAAAAATTGCCGTGTATCCTGAAGAGGACGGCAAAGTAAATTTATGGTTGAACTAAAAATGAAATAAGGATAAGGTTACTAAAATAGATGAAGAGCGTTTCTTGCAAAATATATTATATAGCAGCATCAAATATAGCACGTTATCATATTGACACGTAGTTATCATACTGTAGCAATAGCAGTTGATGCAGCATTAATAGCAAAGCATGTAGTTCAGGAAAATTCTGCAATATCTTTCAACAATATTGAAAATGGCAATGACATATTCTCGTAATATACTTTAAACGTGGACTGTGTGTACTTTGAAGAATAATTTCAAATGTTCTCGTTACTTCCATTGTGATGAATTTTAATTTATTGCCAATCCATAATAATAATAATATTATTATTTTCACGAGAAAATTCCATAGCATTACCAGTAACGTGGCCGGCTATTATTGCGAGGTGTTATTAAAAGCTTGCAAATTAGATCTCACTTAATCTTTTCGTTCTCTTTTACGCTCAGTACGCAACAATGATGTGAAATACATAGAACGCCTTTCACAAATGCGTTTTAATATTCACGTCAAAGAATGGACTAAAGTCAAAGCGGAATGAGATCTTAGAAATTGAAGCACGGACTTTATTTATTGACGCACAAATGCGTTAAAGAATCGCAATTTAACGATCGAAAGAGGATTTACGAATGCCATTTCCACTTGAACCACTCACGACACTGTGAAAAATATCTGTGGCAAATTGTCTCGATACATCAAACTACCTCGATCGATCATCAATTGGTTGGCGTCGACAGTTATCACATTTTTCATAGTTATCTCGCATAGCAAATAGACATCGTTTCATAAAAGTACCGTGTTGGAAGAAAAAGATTTCGTGTATAAACAGAGAAAAGAACAAATTATTATGCAAAAATACTCTCTCTAATCATTGATTTAAATGAATACTCTAGTTGATTATATATATGACGCTTAAAAGATAATTCTGCTAAAAGCTACCGCGTAAGATCGCATGCCCATAGACTGCTATTGTTGAAACGTTTATATCACTGATGAGATAATCTTTGTTATTATATAGTGAAACTTTATAATCAGTCTTAGATTATAATAGCATCAAAAGGTTCACGTGCGCATAACGTTCAACCACTTGGAAAATTAGGTATTAGAAGCTTAAAGCCCGCTGCTACACAGAGATAGCTTCTATCACATTATCTTAGTATGAACGCTAAATTTCGTGAAACTTTCCATTTGTTACAAACAGTATTATATAATAAATGCAAAGTAATTAACTACATATATGTATAAAATATACCGCTATAGTGCAATCTTATAATTATGTCAATTTAGAAAATGTACAACAAAACTGTATTAACGATAAATATGTAAAAATCATAATTGTAAAATATTTATTATTTATTTTGTTTATTTATTATTTTTATTTTCAGAAATCTCAAATATTTCTTCTTAATAATATCGCTATGTGCTGTTATAATTCGTTTATATTGCGTGTTTGAAACAATTGTTATTACACAATTCCTTGCTTTTCCTAAATAATATATAATATTAAATTACACAGCATACATGAGATTTAATTTATTAACTTCCGCAATTTTCAGACGAAAGCATCGCTATAAGTATTTATCATAAACACGAGGTTGTTACAACATTCGTGTTAACGAATCTCACTATTGTTGTACGTGTGTCGTGGCGGATGATTAGCAACTTTCATGAACATCACGAACTCTAGCTACATTTAATCAAGCGAACAAATTGGTTTCACGCGAGAATACATTTGTTTCGGATTTTTAGCAAACCACGGTAACAACAGTTAATATTCTCGACATGGTTGTTAATAAAATAATTATGCAATTCCTTAATGACAGCACAACTTAAATTGTCCGTAAAGATTCTAGAAAAACCCGACAAAATATGTTTCGACCAACTTAAACAGGAGAGCATAAGCTTCTCAAAACCCACGTGTATCGATCTTTCCGTTTAGAAGTGACAAGAAGTCAATGTTCTGGTGCCGATGAGAAGAACTGCTGCCAAAGAACGCGACCTAGCAACTGAAATCGCACGGCGCAGGTCTTGACAACGAGCCAAGCGTGAAATATTAACTTGATCTTGTTGCTCCTACTTTTGTAGAATTACCAAGAGCGTGTAATGACATTACTTAATTAGCAATTTGTTGCTGTAAGAATGCGCAGAAAAAGATATAAAGGAAAATGAAAATACTTTAGACATAAAGAAATGCGGAATAACGTATAAGATAATAAATTAAAATTTATAGATATTATTAAGATTAAAAATAAATTTTTATATAGAACATTGCTCTATAATGTATATTATCTTTCTTTTTTTTCTGATGACACTTATGATTACGCTATGTGTGTGTGCTTGTTTCATCTTTTATTTATTTTTTTATTTCTCATACACATAAATTATGTTTATATTTATGCATAAATGTAAATAATTTTATCATTTTATAAAGCGTTGTTTCAGCTTTAGACGTTAAAGTGCAATTCATTTTGACACTTCGTTTTACGACAAGTGTTTCATCTGCAAAATATGACTTTGATTTTGTTTCTTGCAATCGTAAATGCGTTTATGACTTGCATTTTATGACAATTGATGACACAAAAAAACTATTCAGAAAAATTTTAAAAAAGATAAAAACAACTACAAATTCTATCTACTCTCTTTCTTCATTAATATTATTATTATATTATATAATATTACATTGTTACATATAGTTTTCGAATTGATATAACTTGGAAGCAACGGAAGCAGACTCGTGTGCGAAGGCAAAGTATTTATTATACCATACTAACAATAAGATATATGTGCGTACGTAAATATTGTATTGTATTATATCACTGGCTCTTCTTTTTCATTCCTTAGGGGCTGACACAAAGTCGATTGTAAAAAAAGCAATTATATGATCACGATGGACTTTTGATCCTCGCTTTGAATAATTAAGTATTTATTATATTATGCTACATTACAAAGGCATGTAAAGATATATATATATATATATATATATATATATGTCCCTTTTAATCTCTTAAAAATGTCTACTTTGCAATTTTTTTGCAAATAATACGAAATCTTTAGTACCTCACAATATTGTGAATATATAAACTCAGGGGTTTTACGAGGAATATTTATTTGTACATATGTATAAACGGCCCTTTGCTCGTTAATACGTATATATATATATATATATATATATATATATATATATATATATATATATATATATGTATATATAGACAAATGATCTTCGTAAAACTCCCTCAGTTTCAATGGAATATATTACATGCCTTTGTAATATGTAACATGGTATAATAAATACTTAATTTAATTAATCGTTCAAAGTAGGGATCAAAACTCAATTATGATCAGATAATTGCTTTTTTGCAATCAATTTTGTGTCAACTCCTAAGTAAAGAAAAAAGACGAGCCAGTGATATGATATTGCGTACGCACACACAACACATCTTATCATACCTGTGTGAGCAATCTACACAGTAACTGGCTTATATTGCCCCGACAAAGATATAGGGTGGGCGAAACTTTTCTCAGGAAAGAGAGATGATGTAGCAACGCGTTACCGAAGTTATACCATCAGTGCAAACAGCGAAAAGTTGGTACACCAATCTCGATTACACATGGCACGTGAATAATTTTCGAAACGTCTGTTCTATTCATCCCTTTCACGGGATATATATCGGGATAAAATATCTGACTGTTCTGAAAATTTTCAACTGTGTAGCTTGAGATTAAATTTAAAAAAATATGTAGAGAAGTTTAAATTTAAATATCAAAGAAGTATGAGAAATTAATATTTTCAAATAAAAATGTATACATATATTTAACAAGGGATGTTTAATTATTTAAAACATTATTTTTTAAATAGTTAATTATTAATATTTAATTAATATTTAATTATTTGAAAAATTTTGAGAAAATTATTTAATTAATATTTAATCATTTAAAAAATTATTTTTTAAAAATACGTAAAAAACCATATTTTTTGTAATGTACACACGTCTTGTTTAAAAAATTTAACAAGTTCTATAACAGAGAACAGAGAGAAATTGTACTATATATGTGTGTGTGTGTGTGTGTGTGTGTGTGTGTGTGTGTGTGTGTGTGTGTGTGTGTGTGTATCTTCTTTTTATACGAAAAGGTTCAATGTAATTGGCTTTGTGAAAAAGATATTGTCGCAATGTGAAGTGGAATAACAAGTGAAAGCCGTCAAGAGAATGCTTTTTGTCAGATAGTTTTTTGACCATCACAGCCATGGGAATTATCCGGAGATGCGTAGTCGTGAGCACAGCCGTGTGCAGCGAGGGCAAACGGAAACTGGAACGATTTTTTTTTGTCCAGGTTGAATCGCCCCTGGCTGGCTACGCGTCTACGCTTCCGTGCTGGCTTTTATCCTCATTTTCCAGACCGCCATTTCCTTTCTTTGCATTCCGCATAGTGAAACGGAGACGAGTCGGCGGTATTTGACCCGTACTCTTCCAAGACTTCCATCGTTCGAATTTCCTAAGTTCGCTCGTGCAATTATTTCGCCATTAAATTGTGATATATGATGTAATAACTGGTTAGATATAGAGTTTACGTGGAATATCTTAAAGGAAATAATAAATATTTTTTTCTGCGATTGATATTATATAAAATATATATAGCATGTATAATATTATTATTCAGTAATATGTAATATTACTGAATAATTACTAAAGAATTTTAATATAATTATTTATTCGTTACCATCGGTAAATTTTACAACAACAGTTTTAATTTAAAATCGGTTTAAAAATGTATCGTGATCTTATTTACGATATAAAACAGATCATTATAAGATATAACTTATCATCAATCGCTTAATAATTATACTAATTGATAAATAGCAATAATTCTTAGAATAGAAAATACTTTGTTATGGCAAAGGATAAAATATAAATATAAAAATAAATTTATAACACGACAAATTAAGTACAACTAGATACATTTAGTGATTTAAATCGGATAATCGCGTACTATTGTAACTAAATTATTTTACGTTCCTTTTTAAGATTGTAAATATAGTTAGAATTCTTAGTAAAATATACGCTTTGAATTGCTATCCCGAGAATGTTGTAAAATTATAATCTTTTAATTTATCGTACGATATTCTTATGCATTTTACGTGCTTCCTGCTTTCTTGTATGCTGGTTTTTTCTCGCTAGAGAGTAATGTAATAACGAGAGTAATGTAATAAGAATTTTTACTGTTATGTAAACTCATAGGTTGTTCAAATATCTTTCAACTGCTTTTATATGCTTTACCGCCCTCTTTAAAAACTCACGATGGGAGAGAGGAAAATGCACGAGATAAACAAATTAACACATCATACAATTTTCTTTGTAATTTATAAAATAAGGCACATTCTCACAAATTTGTACATATTAATTTATATGTAATACAAACAAAATTTGTAAAATATTCAGAGCATTTTTTTTTTAAATTGTACGTTTCAACAGTTTTACAAATACAAATAATTATTTACTCGTATCAATGATAAATTTTACAACAGTTTTAATTTAGAATCGGTTTAAAAATGTATCGTAATCTTATTTACGATACAAAACAGGTCATTATAAGATATAACTTATCATCAATCGCTTAATAATTATACTAATGGATAAATAGCAATAATTCTTAGAATAGGAAATACTTTGTTATGACAAAGTGTAAATATAATACAATTAATCGCAATATTTTCTGGCTCAGTCTCGCGTCAAGAAATCTTAATTAAAATAAGACGAAAGAGCGCAAAAGGTCTCTAAGATGCTGTGTTAAACGATGAGTAATTACTGTCAATTGTATCTAGGAAAGCGAGACGAGTGCTCTTATTATGAGTATCCATCTGTCATATTCGCGAAAGAAATCCTGTACTGGAAATCGCATTTCTCAGCTGCGTTGTGAAAGACCTATTTAATAATAGTAAAGAACTATCGGAATATAACAGAAGCGCGTAGAACTTGAAAATAACACCTTTTTATTTTAAGCTCCGACTGTGTGCAGTGACGTGACCGAATTGTGCTCGGGAAACTTTCTTAACGCCATTAAATAAGAAAAGAAGCAATCGGGTACAGAATCGATTCGAAGGGTGCTCCTCGATCGAAGGGTGGAGATTAAACGTGGAATGCCACGTGGCTTCTCATAATCCAACACAATTGAAAAATATCGAAGCAATATCTTACCATTTGAACGTATCTCACGGCTTGTATCTTTCATCTCGCTTCTCTATAATATATATATCTTGTACTATATACGGCCTCGCATATCTTTTGTACCAGGAACACGAGTGGCAGATACAGGAATAAAGAATAAAAAGGTACATTGTATCCCGGGATGTAAGGAAAAGATGCCACTTTCCTGCGAGGAGTGAAGACTTTATACATATATCGAAGCCTATCCACATTAACTCTTCATCGATCGGGTTCTCCATTTGACAACAATGTTTGGCAAACGTCAATTCTCGAGTGCTACTTTCTGGCTCTTCCAGTTCACCCTCTCGCTATCGTTCATCGCGACAGCGGCTTTTTATCCTAACGATCCTATACGTCGCGGCAAATATTTCCGAAATAACGTGGAACGCGACTATTCGATAAAGTTCTCGTTTACGCCTCATAACGGACGATGCAACGCACAGAGGGATGTACTTGACGAGTTTATGAAAAAGTACATAAAGTTACCGCGTAGATCGATAATGTTACAAAATAGTTTAACAGCGTTTTCTTTATTATTTCTTTTCTTTATCGCTCAATCAACTGACGCGCGGCTGAACATTAGATTGACATGATATTGACGTCAGCAAAAATTGTCTGCACACAATAATACGCAATATTTATAGAGTATCCTTACATACAATTTAAACGAGAAAATAAGTGCACATTGAAAAAAAAACTGAAAATTCTTGATAAATAAATGATCAAAATCGGCAAATCTGCAGCATAAAATACATATTTAAAGTTTTCAAAAAGCTAAAAAGCGTCACTTATTAATTTTTAAAAACTGCATTGAATAATATATAGTTGACTTTGGATTTTACATTATATTTAAATCTAAAAAAAGTTTTTATATATTTTCCTTTTCTCTATGTTGGAAAAATCTACTATTTAAACCATCGCAAACACGCGTCGAATAAAGTGTGTCACTCATGTATTGCCAATCCGCTTTGGCCACCGAGATATGGTAATTTTAACACTACGACATGTAAACGGCGTTACACAAGCAAATCTCGTATTCCATCGTATTTCCGTGTCACGATGAAGAGAAAAGGCTTGAGGCTTCAAAGTTTCAAAGCCTTCATCTACGATGTGTTATGGAAACTGAGGAAAATGCATCTGGATCTGAAGAAAATTGTCCAGTAGTTTTCTCGTGACATTTGATAAGTTGACAATATCGACAGTATAGTTATACAAACTAAATTAGTTGTTTCTTATTTGTTATATCGTACGCTAAAAACTTTTTAATTTTCTTACATATAGAAGTATTTAATCTTTACTTTTCTAAATTTATATTAGTATTTAACTCAATAATGAATAGAGTATAGAAAGTTGACATTAAGTACTTGAACTTGAAATTGACATGAAGTTGACTTGAAGTAGTACGAGATGATAAAAAAATCCTGTCATCTGTCAAATTTGTTTTGAAAAATGTTTTGAAAATCTAAAAATTCAGATATTATTTTACTTTCATAACTTGAAAAATATTTTAGCTTTTATATTAGAAATAATTTTAAATTATATTATGTATACATAAATAAATAAGCGCTTCTCTATACTTTTTTCAGACATGGGAAAATTATTAAATATTACTGTGTATGAGAAACAGAAGCATTTTTATTATATTGAATATGTATTTCCAATTTTACAATATCTATTTTAATTTACGTCACAGTATTCAGCATGACCTCGTCGATAGAAGCAACGAAATGCATGACTATAAAAGTTTTATTGCATTCAAATTGCGATTCGGCGATATGAGTAATAATCACGAATCGACAAAGGGTATCACGATCAAAGAGAGGTGCCATCGATTTGTTCTGAGAAAGTTCGACGTCCAATATTCGCAGACGGAATCGTTTCTCAAGCATATTCATTTTCACTGGCATCGTATGAAAATAAAGCTTTTGAAAGTTTTTAAAAAAGCTTGCAATATGCATACAAGATCATTCGTATTTAACATAATTGAAATAAATATTGAAATTATGAATCTCACCCCTATTTATGTATAATTCATCAAAAAAGATTTATGTGTAATTAATTTATGTTTTGCTGAAAATTTTAATACATATAACTGAGACACAAATTGAGAATAAAATACATTAATAAAAATTATATTCCTTTCTAAGAAAGAAGAGTTAAAACTTAAAGCTTATTTTATACTACATTATTTTATTACAACAATTATAAATCCGTGATAAAAAATACAATTTGTTTTAAAAAAATCTGAAATAATAATTAGAAATTTTAAAAAATCCTTATGATTGGTATTAAAAACGATAAAACAGAACTCCATAATCGACTACATAAATTTGATTTTTGCAAAGAGATAAAATATTAAACAATTCTTTTTCTTTGTATAAAATGTAAAATACAATATATGAGAAATTTTATAGCAATATTTTTTTTGCTATGAGGATCACAATTATTTACATATATGTATATTTGAACTGACCATCCATTTTTCCATAACAATGGTTTTAATTTCAAGTGTAAAAGTAACTGTATAAATTAAGACTCGACCTATTTCATTCGCGTGCGCTCGAAAGAGCGTAACAAGTGGTACAGAAACAGCACTGGCAGCGATACCGCGCATCGAGATTTCCATTGCCATTCTATTTACAAGTCCGGACGAGTTTGTGTGAACGAGTATCGCTACATGCGATACATGTGTTCTCTATCTTGCATCTCGAAACTATACACGTGCCGATGTCAATGGAATCAATTCTTTCAGGGAGACAACAAAACAACGGTTGTTCGACAAAAACGTCATTCGTGCGATGAATATGACCCTATGCACGTGTGTGGGAACGGGGTAACGCCGGTGAAAAGAAAAGAGATAGAGCGAGAGCGGGAGAGAGAGAGAGAGAGAGAGAGAGAGAGAGAGAGAGAGAGAGAAGGAAGATTGGCCGCGGGCGCAACGTGCGTATTCACGCATGTGTTTGGCTTGTGACGAAAAGTCGGTCGTACAGTAGTGAAGTGTCAGAATCCGCGTACCTATGGATACCTATGCGCGGGTCATGGCGCATGTCAGACCGACGAGGGTGCGGCAGCAGCAACTCGAACACTTAAACCGCGTCACACAAGGGCGGATCCATCCTTTCATCGCTCGATCGTATATTTTCTCCCTGGTACCTGATTGCCGTGCCAACTTCACATTTTCCCGTTTTCCTTATCACCCGATGGTCGGATCCTTTCCATCCTCGTTCGCACGATTTCAATGAATACTTTTGTACGTTATTTTATACTCGACCGATATAAAGACCTTAGACTCGAAAAAAAAGAGGGTATGATTTTAAAATTGTTATTTTTATCAGCAAAAACCTGAGCGATAGTGAACGCGATAGATTAGACAATTATTGATAGATTATACAATTTTGATAAAAAGAAATTATATTTGTTGCCAAGTATATTGAAACGATATATAAATTTTTGTATAAAAATAGTTGTACAGGACTTTCTTATCTCAAGTTATAAAGTCATCTGTCTTCGAACAAAATTTTTACGGAGAGAAAAAAGTATCATAACTTGTTACTTTTTACTCTTATTATCTTTCCATCAATTTGATATCCTCAATCCTTCGATATTTAAAATTTATATGATATAGGTATACTGTTAAGTAAGTTTACAAAAAACTTCCATTAATTTTAAGTTTTTACTATTATCTCATAAAACGATTTTACCGAGTATTTTAATTTATATAGCGTATCTTATATTGTTTCTTATTTTCATATACAAATTAATCAATTAAACTTTTATTTTAAATTGATAAATATAAACATACATTTTGCTTTTATGTATATGTATATTTAAAGAGCGTCATGTTATTATTACGTCATTGAATATTACAGATATGCACTTTAATTAATCTGCTGATGCATTTAAATATGTGTAGCCAAATATTGCAAGATCTTTGATATATTTGCATACCGTGTTTATTTGCAATTATTCTTGTGCGTCATGCAATTTACAATTATTCTGTCAACATCCACCTATCTATTTATTTCTACCTGTCTCCTCAATTGTACTTAATTGGCTTTCTAGCATCAAAGAGAAAAAGAGGGAGAGTAAATATATCTAGAATCCTAATCTGAGCTGTTGCGATACAGCAACAACTAACAATATACGTTGTCCCTAACGTAGAAAGTCGAAGGATGCTTGGCTATTTCTCTCTTCTTCTCTTTCTCTCTTTCTCTCTCTCATTTCCTCCAACTCTCCCATTTCTCTCTTTCTTTCTCCCGCCAAACTCTACGAAGTTACCCGTCGTAGAAGCTGGTCGAATGTTCGAGCAGAATGGTAATAATTGAATCGAATTTGTCTACCATCTAACGATCTATGATCTCTGGAGATAACACAATTAGTTTGACCATGACATAACCGATCTATTTGTACAGAAATGACAATGAATCGATAATCTAATTGTAAGTAAATCAATATATCAGATTCAAACGTAATATTTACGTATAACGAGAAATACTCACAAAATTCGCCGTTTTTTTTTTTTTTTTTTTGTTCTTTCTTGAACTCATCTTTCCCGAATGATAGACATAAAATATTCATTCAGGTCAGTTTCAAACGAAGTAAACGATAACGATGCAAAACTCCAGTGCACATGAATACAGAACGCAAACAAAAACTCAACGGACCAACTGAAAGATAAACGTATCAGAGTCGGAAATCATCGTGAGTTTCAAAATTTAAACATCGGAATTGAGGTTGGTTGAAGTTTCTCAATCGCAAATTTACTCAATGCTTGATAAATAACGATGGATGTCTATCGAGCTAAATTGTTAGGGAATTCCGACAGCCGACTTTACCTCCACACGGACAGATTAGAACGGATATAATTAATCGTGCTTATGACCGTTCGACCTGACGCCAATCGATAAAACCATTGAATAAAGCGGATAATGGGATATTCGCCGTATTTGTGCGATAAATATGATAAATGTGCGTATAATATTATGTAATGCATGCTGATATTACAATAACTAAATACCGGTATATAGAAAAAGGAATTATGTCGGATGTTTTTCAGGAAAAATTAACACGCATATGACACATATGCGTCATGTTATAATATTTTCATAAAATGAAAACGCAAGCTGTATTTTTAATATATATGTATATATATATATATATATATACAGAGGTAAATATTTTTAAAAATGTATGTTTATACATCTACGCACATGCATATTGCATGCATTTATCTTTCGCTCAAATATAGCTACATACATTGCATGCGATTGTAAGATTAAAAAAATAATGCGTAGATTAATTACGCTCACAGTCCCTACAGGCAACCTCGCCAAGAATTACATGCGCATCTATGACTACTTTAATTTTGATCTTTAATTCCGCTTTCAATTCGAAGTACAATCGCACTTCGAATATATAGCGTTACATAACTCTTTCCGTAATTATTTCGTTATCTCTTTCTAAGACCTCATATCGTGTTTTGCTGTTGCAGCAAAGCGCTTATGTCTGCTTTGTCAAAGGATTTCGTTCCCTTCTTTAAGAGGATTTCAAGTTGTTAGGGATTCTTCAAGGCTAAAAGACTAATGAATCGCTTTATAAATTAGAAAGCTCATTTTCAATCACTCGCAAACGCACGTGTAACCGATAATGGAAAATAATATATGATAGACATTTTATTGATATTTATTTTCTCTCTTTTTCGCATATATATATATATATAAAACATCAATTAATCAAAAACAAATTGCACGAATATTGATTCTATTTGATGATAAATGTGTAATTATATAAAAATTAGAGTAAACAAGTAGAAATCTTAATTTATATTATATAATAATTAATAATATTATGTTTATATATTTGTATTATTTTATTTGAATATTTAATTTCAATTTACGTTTATTTAACAGCATTGCTGAAATAATCTCTTATTATTAGGTTGTCGATAATTATTTATACGATCTTTTGCACGTTTAGATTGTAAAAGAATTAAGTTACTAATAAATTATTACAATTTATAAGAATAAAATTATAGTACTTTACCAATTGTAAAATAAGTGAAGTAAAAAGCATTTTCCTCTGTTGTATGAGAAGACTGAAAAAAGATGGGTAATCGTGAAGAAGCTCGATAAAGGAAGAAGTTGGTTACGTGACGCATTTTCCCATATTGATATGAGAAACCAGACGTAAAACGAATTGCGATAAGCAAGAAATTCAATCTGTTAAACAAGGAGCGAAATGATATTGCAGAGAGAAAGAGAGAGAGAGAGAGAGAGAGAGAGAGGGAGAAAAACTATAAAAAACTGACCACAGAACTCATAAGTTCTTCTTTTTTCAACATCAATATTATCATTTGAAATTTTCACTCGTGTCATGTTAACCTATCATTCATCAGCGTGGAAATTTGTACTTGTTCAATGGAACGCTTGTAAATGAAAATAACTGAGTAAAGTTGTGAATGGCGCGAGATACGCGCGAAACGGATATCCGTGCAACATCGTACGTTACAAGTGACACTCACGGACAAAGACAATGCGTGTGGATAATGCAAGGAAAGCGGGGTGTGTAATAACGGATGTTCAGGAGTAATTTCAGTCACGTACAAACCGTTCCGTTTTCATTTTCCGTCAAACAATCCCTCGTTTTACGAACAGAAATTCTGCAAAAGTATTCGCATATATAACAAACGCGCGCATGCGAGGGACAAATTTATAATAAAAATGCTATAAAAGCGAGCGCGGAAGTAAATCCTTCGATCGCAACCCGCGATGAGAATTCAACGAGGAGGATCGTGCAGATTTTATCATATTTATATCACTGAGAGAATAAGGATTATGTCCACGGGGAGCACTTGTCAAGTATTCAACTCATTTAGAAATAAAAGTGTAAAGTTAAAGTTGGGCAGATATCACATTTGGAGTAACGTTTAACTTTTAATTTTTTTTTTTTAAAAAAAGAATGTTGACAAACTAAGGGAAGATTCACATCACAAGATGCAATATCACGAGAAAGCGATTTGGCCGGCGAAATATGTGCGCACATTTCCATAAAATGAAAATATCGTCGTTACAGCTGAGTCAAAGGTCATTCGCAAGGTTTAAGCCATTCGCAGTTGGCTGTACACTTTTAACGAACCCAAGGGAATATGCCGGACTGCAGTGTTTTTTCACATTAATTAAATATAAAAATATATATACATATATGTAATGCCGTTTTATGCCTTAGCAACAAGACAGAATTGTGCTTTGCATCTTGTCATTAGTTGTTTTAAATTTAAACTTCGGAAAATTGTATATCGATCGACTGACATCGCGACTTAATTTAGCATTTGAAATACATCTCTTGTATTAAGAACTTTTTATATATTCCTGCGTAACTTAAATGCGGAAAAACAAAGATTTACTTGAGACTACGCTCGTCGGTGACGTCGTACTTCTCGACGATGACGCGTACGAAGAAATTATAAAGTCAGTTTATGCAGTAAAAGCCTCTATAAAGATAACAAAATTAAAAGATCGTATATAATAAGGAACATTCGCAGATCGTATTCCTTAGACATAGACGTCGAGGTCGTGGAAATACGCAGACAGGTAGGAAGACGAGACCAGATAAGACATCCACGTCGCTCGGTAACAAGAAGAGCAATCTGTCGAGGCGACCAAAATGAACTCTAGACGACTGCGCTAATTATAGAGACGCAAATTCGTACGAGTTCGCGCCTTAACTTCCCTAATGCGTAGCGCCAGACAAGATTTATGACGATAATTACGACCTTACTGCCTAACGCGAGCCACACCGATCGATCATGAATCGTGACACGCGAGACAACTTGATGCATATTTACTTAAGCATGTTCGAACGAGACGATGTGGCTATATCGAGTCCGCTGCTCGGCTTTCTCCCAATCTTAATGCACGTCGCGCATTAAGGCATGACACGTAAAAAAAGAGATTGGCGGATTTGCGGGAGATTAAGGGTCTCATTTTACAACATCGGTTCTGCTGACAACGCAAAATCTCTTAATACTTTTGAAGGATTTTCAATCTACGGCAATTTTGTTTTTGCAATATAGTTTTCAATTTTTTTTTTTTTTTTAAGTAAGATGTGGTAATTTTTTTTTTTTGCATAATTTATTTTATTTATTTTATTTATTTATTTATTTATTAAACGGGAAGCAAGTCCCTTTGGTAGAATAATATCTAATCAAAGACAGAACAAAAAGTAAAATATAAACAAAAAGAAAATAAAATACAAAGAGAAAAGAACATAAGCTATTTAAGATATCAGCTTAACAAAAGATTGCTTGAATGGGTTTAAACATGGGCTAAAGAAATCAATATAATTAGTTAGTTACCATGCATAGCAAGAGGATTTAGAGGATTAAACCTAGCATATGACGTACGATGGTACTCTTCAAGAAAGATCCTACCATATCTGATTGATCTCGCTGGAATATGAAAATTTATTCTCTCAAGTAATTCCGGGGAAACTATGAATCCATTTATTAGTTTAAAGAGAAATAGCATGCATATCATGCATATATTTCCTTTTAGCAAGCGTAATCATAATAAGGTTATTCAGTACGGGATCATAAGCATGATCTAAAGGTTGCATAGGCATCCCCGAGTGAAAACTAACTTTGCGAAGAAAACGATGTTAAACTCGTTCAATTAACAATTCATGATTTAACTGATAGGGAGCCCAGACAACCGAGGCATATTCCAACTGAGATCTAACAAAAAAATAAGTACAAAAGTACAAAAGTTTATTATAATATATAATCATTAAGATATAGCCAAGACTAATTCAAATGAGATTTAAAATTATTTATGAATATATTTTTTAAGAGTCCTCTCTCTTTACATTATTTTTAATTAATGTATTATCGTAATAAAAATTGCTGGAATAATTTTAAATCGTTGAAAAGAACAGTTAACGCCTTTAAATATTTCGGAAATTTAAAGTTACGCAACTTGTATATAATTTTTTTTGTATTCTTTTCAAATAATACATTTAATGTACAATTATTTGAGATATAGTACAATTTGATGCATGTTCAAGTCATACATGTCAAAACTGTAAAATAGCTATTTTTAACTATCTTTATAATTCCTATTCATTTTTTTTTGTACGCACAAGAGTATTATAGTTGGCGCATCCTCTCAAAAGTACTTGCATAAAATATGATCTAATGGCATTCGCGCTTTGAAATGCAGCTATTATAAAAGTCGTAAAAAAAAGTACGGCATAGCGCTACTTTAGATTTTAATATTCTACTTCCTAATTTCACCTGCACACTTCTATTTCATGAAATGTTTTCTATTTGTTTCCCTCCAAATAGTACCAAGAAATCTTACAAAAGAGAGATCTTCATAATTATTCACATTGAGCATGCAGTCTTAAAAGCTGAAATACTCTCAAATGCAGCACATAACTGCATTTAACTTAAATTTTATGTAGTACATTTCTTATCTATTATATTACGATAATAAATTATTATATTTTTATTTAATTAATTTTTATAAAGTTAGTTTATCAGTAAATAAAATTAATTTACATCTATTATTTTGCAATTAAATAAACTAAAAATGATTAATAAATATTATTGAAAATGTCAGTTTTATAAACCAGTTCACGCAAGAGATAACAACTTTATTTAAATATTTTAATCATATTAATGATAATAATACTTAGGAAAATATTAGTCAATAGATAGTAATTAGTAAATAGATAGTATATAAGTGACCACAAATCTAGCTCTAATATCTGAAGCAAAAGAGAAAAAAATTTTTTTTTAGTTTATAAAATTTATCAAAAAAACATGCTCTATATTTTATATACGCCTATGATATGCATCCACATATTTGTATTATAATTCAAGTATTCAGAATATATTTATGTCTAAAAACACAAATTTTCTTTAATAAATATACGTAATACTTTGAGTTATATAATAAATATATAGTCAAGCATCTCAGAAAAACAATGAGATATATTCTTTTGACGGAAGGGGAGAAACAAGAAAAAAATTATGCGACAAAGGGTTATATACGCGGTTGCACAGCACAAAAATAAGAAATGACGCAGAAAATGAGAAACAAAAAAAAAACAGAAAGAAAAAAAAAAGACACAATGATGAAGTATTATACATATTTCGTATAATGTGCTGTGTGATAAAAGAAACCGAGGTAACGAAGAAGAAGCTATGACCACTTTTTTTCTAGCAGAAAATTTTCATAGAAGCTGCGTGAAATGTACATAAAATATTACTTATAAATGTCACTTATTATGAGAGATAAGCATTTTCTATTGCATAGGGCTTTGATTTTCTACAAAAATTGTTTACATTATATTATATATAAAATGCAGGAGATAAATGTAGAAAAGTGATGCGTTTAAATCCCATCTAAATCAGACTAAAAATGTAACATAAATGTCGTTATCTTTCTCATAAAATGAAATTACGATTCTCTACGAAATTCCATTTTTCAGCTAGTCCGCAGCACGCAAGCACATCGAAAATCTTAGCGATCAAAAAAATAAAACTGAATACTTTTTATCCGGACTTTTACAATTGCTTTCTCGATAGAAACATTGATTGTTTTTATGATTAAAGATACAACTACAAAACGCTTTTTTACATATGTTTCGTAAGAATTTTGAACATTGAATGTTTGTCTCTCTTAATTGAGCCTTCAGGCCATTATTAAAGCAATTATTCCCAAAAAAGTTTTAATTGTTAATAAAAATAATTTTCTTTTTATATTTGTATATTTCCTATACTTACAGAAATATTTATGTATATATTATGTATATATGAATTATAGTATAATTATTTTAGAGAAATGTATAATAAAAGAGTTTTATAAAAATTAATTTTTATAAAAATATTTAAATGTAAATATATATATATATATATATATATATATATATATATAAACACAGACATATATTTATTATTATCGTTGGCATAAATATATAAGTAATTATATGTATATGTCAATTTTTGACGCAAGTATTCTTATTTACAAAAATATATATTATAGTTTTACATAAGAGAATGCAAAAAATGTTAATAGAAAATAAAACGAAACTTTGTTCGCTTTTCCTTTTTAAACTTTTGTTCTTTATCTTTATTATATTTATAAACTTACGTCCTTTATTCTTTTACATTTTGTCTCTAAATGTGTAACTATCGTTAACATTAATTTAAAGCTTCTTCTTTATGCGATATAAATTACAAATTAAATTTTATATCAGTTAATCTGAATTATTTTAAACATGTTTGAAAACATATTAAATGTTTTATTCGTTTATTATGCAAAATTTATGATTTTTTATTCATTTACAGTTTGGATTTAAAATCTCTACTTTTTCATAATATCCTTATAATATAAATATTAAGTATGTAAATAGAAATAAAATATGCACAGAAGTAAGAAAATATAAAAGTAGAAAATAAAATTTAATTTTTATGTAAAAACCTGAAAATGTAACATTTTGAATTCCATTTATATATAATTTCTCCAAAGTAATATACACATATATCATGATATCATTATTTATTTTCTAATTCTTTTCAATAATTATATATAAAAGCAACTTTTTTTCAATCTTAAGATAAGTAAAATAAAAACCAAATTTATTTTTACTAAAGAATATAATTACATTTTAAAAATATAAAGTATAAAATTTTACCTTTTTAAATATTTACTTTAGTATACTAATATTTAGTTTGAAGAGAAATTTTAATTTAATGTTATTTGAGATAAATAATTATTGACAGAGATAGTAATGTTGTTTAGCTTCAACTACACTCTTTTGCCATCAGATATATTATATCAAATTGAAATAATCTTGAAAATTCTTAAATGTCTATATTAAATTTTTCAAACATATACTTTTCCAAAAGACTATCCCTTATATTTTTAAAACATATATCTTTCAATATGTATATAAATAAAATACACACATACATACTTCATATTTTGTCTGCGTGCCATAACGCGTGCAGCTGCATTTTTCAATGTGAAACTAGCAACTGATGAATAATATCGATGTAAGCGGAAAAATGTTTGGAAACTAACAAAGTATCCCCTGCTTTGAAATTCAGTGATGCAACCATGCATCGCGCGGCGGGAGATCGCGGTTTTGGTCGAAAAATTTGAATTTAAAATTCGCATGCTTGTGGCACGCGCGGGACACGCTTTCGCTCACACATACAGACCACACGTTTCGTTTATCCCTTTACCTCACAGCATCCTGTCGTGTGTGTGTGACAAGCCTGTCATGCGGTATTTGATAACTTCCTTCACGCGTTCGGCCGGACACGTTTCTCTTTGAACAACGCTCGTAGAGCAACGAGAAACGCGTCGTGGAATAATATATAACACGAATGTAGAATGTCCGAGAGCAGACGATGAATTTAGACAGTATATATATATATATATATATATATATATATATATACATAAATCGCGAGGGGTACCGATAGTGTCACGTGCGCGAACCGGAAGTAACATACACGGGCAACGTGATCGCGTACGTGGTGGAAGTAAAGCGCGAGTTCGCCAGGACCAGAGCGAGAGGAGACCGTGTCGTCGCGAATGATCGTGAACACGCACTGCTCAGAGGATGAAACCCGACACACACGGCCGTGACTACTCTGGCGTCGCGGCGCCGGCGACGACTACTACGACAATGACGACGTCGACGTCGACGCGTGCTACTAGCGTCCGGCGGTTCACGGGGGTAAGGGAGAAATGTAAAAGGGATGCGCATGCGTGTCTCTCCTCTCTCACGGCTCCGCGTCCGATTAAACGCAGGTTTCTTCCACGTTGTAGCCTCCCCCGCGACAGATTCCTATTCCATTTCGCATTATTATCGCAATCGGACAAGCGAAAGCTTGTAGAAGAATTCTTTTGATAGAAAATTGTGAATCTTTGAGCTGTCTTTTTATGATCGTGCATATCTTTCCAATTGACAAAGCAAACGTTCGCATTCGAGATGTAAAAATGAAAAAAAAAATACATTGAACTATTTTAGAATGGTTCTACTGTATTACATTAAACTTAAATTATGCAACACAGTCTTTCATTGAGAAAGAGTATATTACTACGATGAAGTACATTGAATGCCATGATGTCGTTCATTGATATGCAAATAAAGTAATTCATTCTATTGAGATTATTTACATATATATATATATATATATATATATATATATATATATATAGAAAAGTAGTTAGAAATAAATAAGAAATACTTTTGCTAAAAGTATTGCAATATTTTTATTACGATCTTTGACGTGCAGTTTAATTGTGCAAAGTTAATTAAAATCCATATAAAACCTTGACAAAACCGATTATAAAAAAAAACATCTTAATTCAAGAATAAATATTTTTGTATAAATTTATCTTTTTTTATTTTGTATAAAAACTTGTAACAATTTCTTATTTACAAATTCTCACAAATGTGACACAGAGCATCCCGCAAGAACTATCAACTGAGTCGCTCTATTTTCCTTGCCACTATACCGTGAAGTATATTTGGCTTTTATAGGAGAGGCTCTTCGCTGCTCTTTAGTTCCAGTCTACGTTGCTCCATAAGAATACAAAGAAAGAATAAAATTTCATCGTAATGTATTTCCACTTTTATTTCGTTTCGTAACAATTGTCGCGGAGTAGCACAAATTGAAATTGGTCATTTTTTTACACTTATGTACAAATAACAAAACAATTTACTCTGCGCCATTCTCATATAATGAATATATCAATAATAAAAAATTATATTACAATAAAGCTGATACGTATGATGATACCAATAAAGATAAATCGATTATGAGAAAGCATATGACATAAATATGCTAATCTCCAGCATAAAATTCCAACTAGACGTATGTAATGGATCCAATTCTTCGTAATTTTTTCTTTCGTGCACGTTCGTGCTCTCTACGATATAAATATGGTAATTGCGACCATAAAGTTTCAAGTAGGCTGTTAGTCACTCTCTGGAACTTCAATATCTTTTTTCGACAACTTGTGACTTATCGGCTCTTTTTGTCTAGAAGGATTTGAATAAGGGAAAAACATGAAGAAACATAGATCATAATTTGTATCAAGAAAGTCACTAACACACTCGAAACCATCTCGGATATGTACATAGTTATAAGTCCCTTGCGCATATTATGACGCGCATCAGAATTTATGTAAAGTATAATATTTGAAATCGGAACAAGACACGTGTGTGAATCGAATCAGGTGCTCCAGCAATGGAAAAGTTTTGGGAAGCTCCATCGCCAGTAAGGCATATTGCACCGATACCTTGTCCTGAAATTTTGATGAAAATGCATGCAGAACATATATGTCAGGCCGTTCGCATTCCTATTGATTAAACTTTCAGCAACTAATGCTTGCAATGAGATTACTCGCACGTGGTTTAACAAAAGCTCGTCGAAATTCATCGAATTTGAAAATTCATGGAATAATATTGCTGCTATATTCCCGTGTTACATTATAATTTTTTATTCCTATGTATGGCAATAATTTCATCGATTATACACATTTGCTTTACTATATTATTAATTTTTTTAAACGAAAGATACATCATAATCATAAAAAAAAAGTTTATAATAAAACATAAAATATTCTGTTATAGAAAAATGTACGCGTAAAATATCATTTTATAATATAAGATGAGTCAAAGAAACACGATTTTCAAAATAAAATATAATTTAAATATTTATATCTTATCAGATAACAATAGCATATGAAATGTCATTTAACAATAAATATATTACTTGATCTTATTCATCTTTTAAAATTAAAAAAATGAACATTTATCAAATGTCTTCCGCATTTATCCTAATTGCTTCAGTCTATCAGGTATCGCTGTTCGCTCCATATTGTCTGATATACTGTAATTTACTGTAGTCCTCTTGTAAGCCAAAATACAGAAAAAAATTGCAGTTATACCAGACATGCAAACAGCGATACAAAGCTGCGTAATAAACTAGGGCAACATAGGATAAATGCGGAGAACATTTGATAACTGTTAATTTTTTTTAACTTTAAAAAATTAATAAAATCAAGTAATATACTCAAATGACATTCTATATCCTATTGTTATCTGACAAGAAATAAATATTTAAGTTATATTTCATTTTTTTATTTTATTTTGAAAATTGTCAGGTTTCTTTGATTCATCCTTCATAAAATATATTAAAATTTTATAGCATATAATATAAAATATAATTTTATAATTTTATAAAATATAATTTTATATTATATAATATAAAAAAAAATTAATATGTATAGGTATGTATTTTGTATGTACTTCTGAATTAGTACCTATTCCATCTATATGTAAAAAAATTTGCTGCTTTGTTTTACAATATCTTCTACACAAACAAAGAAATTCAAATTAATTAAATGGTCTAATCGATTATGATAAAGCAATATACTTAGATATTACGAAAACAACGTAAATCGACTCTAAGTAAACACAGGAAATTAGGAAGGCCAATTTACTATTATGAGTTAATTTAATGAGAACATTTCGAAACTATCAATATCTTGCAGAACTGTCAAAGAAGCGAATGTTTAATGTTTAATGCAACTTGGTAGTTTTGACGTTCGATAACTCAAATTTGCTGACTAGGAGTCGCTAAGTTGTTGAGAAGACGAAGTTTGTTACTAACAAAATATGCGTTGCACTTTAGAGTTTAGAGTATCGTAAACAGGAAGTTATTTATTTATAGAATAAGTTATTTATAGATTTTTTTCGATCAGGTAGGAAATGAGTTTCTTCGTAAATATGATGTCAGCTAAATGAGATAGAAAAAAGTAAGATGTAATAAATCTTTCTCTCTTTCCACATCTAATTTAAGAGATATCACACTTTTCTTACTTATTGTGTGAGAAGTTTATCATATATTATCATATTATTTGCATTGTTTTCAAACTCATAAATTTGCATTATTTACAAGACATTAACAAAAAGAAAACGACGAAAAATAGATTTCTAGTTTAATTAAAGTTAATATTTGTCTACTTATTTATATTATTAAATTTTTTTTTCAAATCGCTTATCAACAGAAAGAAATATTAAAAATGTAGATATTATTATATTATAATTGCCTCATTTAAAAACAATTTTTATCATAAAATAAAAAATAATATCGAATAATATTAAATAAAACAAGTTAAACAAAAAAAGTTCCTGAAGCGTAGTTTGATTTATTTTATAGTGAATATATTCGGTATTTTTACCTAACAGCTTTTTCAATGTGTTAGAAAAAATTTTACGCAAGTGTTGTAATAATAATAAAATACTAAAGCAATAATCCTACGATTTGCAATTCTAATTTTGAATTGCATGTCAGTATCTTCAGGGATTGTATTGAGTGTACGAACTCAATCCAATATACCTGAGGAAGACACCTATTTTCCGCAAGAATCACTCGCAGACATACATTCGTCACATGGTGTGTGTATTTCATTAAAAAGTAATTCACGAGAGGATCAGTTTGTATTAACATAAAGCACTGTACAAAATTCACTGTGCATTATTCACCGTATTAATTCCTGATTTAAAGCCGATTTTGCTTCCAGAATCAATGTTATATATCATGTTCATGACATTTGACGGAAATATTAATCCCTGTAGGAATCGTTTATAGATTAATAAAAAAAAATATAAATTCGATAAATTAATTTTTAACTCTCTCGAAAGAATATTAAAAAAAATTTTTTTTAATTCCATTAAATAACATCAATCTATTGTACATATTATTTCGACTGTAGGCTATCAATTTTGTTGTTATACAGCATAGCAGTTTACATGCGTTTGAAATTACAAGTATTATATTTAAATTACAATAGTTTTTAAATATACAATTTTGCCGGTAGATCAAAAGTTAAATTGAATTCATTTTTAGTACAGGCCGAAGTCATGTTCTTAAATAAATAAGCAAGAATATCGATAATCTCAGCAGGAGGGTTTTCTCATTTACATGGAATAATTTTTGCAATAAACGCCTCCATGGCGTAATTTACGTATAATTAAGACAAAGCAAACACGTGAAATTAAACGCTAATTATTTTAAGTAGTAATCTGTTTTTATTTCAAAAAGTAATTGTTCTAGGAATTATGCATACATGAAATTAATTAAATCTTTGATAATTCTATTATTTGTTGTATATTTTAATATTTTTGTTGCAAAATATCAAAACTTACTTTCTCTCTGTCTCTCTTTAACAGACTGTAAAAGTTTTTATTTTTTAGAAAAAGCTGAGAAAGCATTCTTTATAAATAGAACCTTTGAAGAAAGTGAAAATGCGAGATATAAGAAAGGAATTTAAGAGTATAAAAAAAATGTACAACTTTATCTTGAAAAAAATTTTAAATGTTAATAAAGTTTAGATAAATTGTGCTTAGGTCTGAAATGTATATTAAATTTAAAATATCATAATACGTATATACGTTATAAAATTAAATGCTCCAATTTATTATATTTTGTAATACGCATACGTGATATTCAAATATGTACACAATTTATCTAAATAAACTTTGTGTCGGAAATTAATATAATAGCATATAATTTAATAAGCGGATGAATAAAATCTTTTCTATACAATAATCACTATACGAGGAGTACTTCCCACGAGTGTGTGTTGAATGGATACTTTTTCAATTATATATATAATTTGCATACGGAGGGAAACAGAAAACCGAGTGACGTCAAACCTGAACTGGAACGCAGAATGGTAGCAATAGGAATTCGTTACTCATCTCGACATATCTCGCGAGTCACGAGGTGATTTATACGACAAACGCGTATTGCAGGATAACATTTTCAGACGAAAGGGATGAAAGATCAAGGATCTAGAACTTTGACCTGACAGAAACTTGTCAGGATGACATTAGGGACGTATCTACTACTTGTGGCTGAATAATCTGCGCAAATACGTCTAGAAAATCGCGACATTATTTGAAGTAATTAAAGATAATCAGATTTAATTGAATCGCTTATCCATCACAATTCTTCATACATTTCGGCATTATATTCAAGTTGTAATTTCGCTCGAATAACAATCATTGCTATTCATTATTGCTTTACACAATGTGAACTCTATTAATTCAATGAATTAATAATTATTATAATTATTATTTATCAAATTCATTGAACACGTTGCATTAATAATAAAGTAAATATTACAAATAAGTTAAATAAAAATTTTCTTAATTATAATTTTCAATATACACCATACAAGGTCAGATATTATCAGCACGTTTGGGAGAGATTCAAATTTAATCCACGTTTGATGTTTGTCGAAAGTATATGTTTCTAGAGATAACTCTACAAATAGAACTCCTCTCCTCCTCTTTCTCTTTCTCCTGCTTCTACTGGCCATATTTCATCAGATGTAACATTGTGTTCTTTTCGCCAAGAAAAGAATCAGATCACGCAGTGTTCTTATTTCTGCAACGTCAGTTCGTCATGTTATTGCACACCATGCATCATATAATAAATCCGTTATTCCATGGATGCATGTATATTGGTACATACACGTGGTCGCGTCATCGTCGACACGTAAATTTATCGAGATGTGTCGTGAGTAGATATACGCGCGTACCTCGGTGTGCACGCATCCGACAGGCTCTCACATTACTGGTCACGAAAGGGAGTGAATTATAATGGGGTAAGAGATAGATACACACCGCGTTTGTTCGCTCGATTGCCCGATCCTATAAATCGCGAAGACTTCAATAGTAACGATGAGCTCGGCAATTCAACGAATGATCGGTGATTTACTGTTCATTTTCGAAGATGGTTCCTTTTTATTCGATAAACCCGCGGTCAGAACAGATGGTAGTTTACTTTACAGATCCCCGTTGGGTACAATCAAGAAAAATCAAGTTTCGAAAAAGAAACGAATACATATACATGAAAATATATAAACGAGTTAAAAATATATTTTTAATTATTATCAATTAATGTCGAAATAAAACTGAAATTTTCTATTGTTATTGCCATATGAAATATGATTAATTATACATGTGTGTGTGTGTGTGTGTGTATGTGTGTGTGTGTGTGTGTAGAATTTTTATGAGTTATTTGCACATTTATTACTTGTCATTCTGATCTATATGACTTTATTGTGTATAGTATGTATGAACTAATTTTTATTTTAATTTTTATAGAGAAAAAAGAGATTTCGTGTTTTTTTTGTATTTTTTTTCACTCTGTTTTATTAAGAATAAAACAAGGCACTAAATATTCGTTTTAGTCTATTAAAAGTCTTTCAAATACCGAAGATTAAGTACATATATCTATATCTATATTAATTCTCCATAAACTTTCATCGGTCAGATGACTTTACTTGAGTAATGTTAAAACTACATCAACTACTTTTCTATTTAAGAAAGGAATTGTATATAAATAAGTTAAACTTTATGTATATTTAAGTGTCGAAACACATTCGCAGCTTCCAACGATAGAAATTGGATTGTATACATTCATTGTAGGAAAGTAGAAAAGTTTCGTCGAACGTCACAAATAGCATCCCCAAGTGTATTCGGGATTGTCAATAGCTTTTAAATCAATACTTTCTACAGCAAATGGCTCATTTCGTGTCGTCTAGTTTGTTGTCCGGCATTTCTATAACGTCTTACCCCAAACTCTCGTTTTCCCCCATGTTTTTAAAACACGAATTGCTTAAAATCTATGAGTGCTGAATTATTACTATCTAAACTTTCGCACGAATATAATATAGTATTTTTGTATTAAAATTTATGCAATAAAATTACCACTCGACAAGGGGAAGTAATCACCGAACAACAACTGAGAGATTACGGTTTCAAGTTCTCTAAAGTCTCGATGTTCGCCCTGAAATTATCGATCGCCATGGGATTTATTCAGTGAGAATAGGGTAAGTGGTAACTGCGATTGTATAAACAAGGTGCGCATGATTGCATGTTGAGTTTTAGAGCTAAATTAAACACCGATTGTGGCTTCAACATGTTAAAGGAGCTCCTTTGAATTACGTCGAGTTTACATTGTTTTCTATGGAAAATACGTAATATATGTAATACGTAATATACATGTAATACGTGAAAGAAGATTTTGTAAGTTATCAGAATAGAAATGAGTGAAGGAAAACTTGCGCATTTATTCTACTTTTAGCTCGAAACGATCGCTTTTGACGCTAAAAGCTACTAAAAAAAACAAGAGAATCCCATAAAAGCTTCAGGGATACGCTGAAATCTCGGTAGCTTATTTACTACCTGTGCTCATATCTACACTTATATCACATACGTTGTATAGTATAATATAATATAAACGCGCCTTACGTTTTTTTTTTCATTATTTTGGAGAAACATTTTATAATCTTAAAATAAAAGTTGCATTATATTTAAAAAAAAAAATAATTTATGGTTTGGATGAAATGCTCTTCCGTATGCACATTTAGTAACTGTTATGCATCTGTGAGAGATATTCGTAATTTTAAAAGGCAGATTTTGGAATAAATATCAAATTTATTTTATTCTCTCGCACAAAGTTAATTAATATTTACATAAAATTTATTTATAAAAGTTAATTATCAAAAAAGTTATAGCAGTATCGAAACCCGGTAGCAAAAACAAAATAATTTTCCGGAATAAATTTCATATACATAGTACTATCACGAAAGATCACAAGTTATTTGATGCTGTAGGTAAAGTAGATTGCTTATCATAAAAAAATAAAAAGTAATAAAAACATTATGTAAAGTCAGAGTGAAAAGTTCTTATAAAATGAATAATTACACCGACGAATTATTTAGGTTGCTTTAATCAGTTTTTACCATGACTTATTAAGAACTTAATTTCTTTTAACCCATAATTTTTACGTTGCTTTTTATATTGAATTAGTAATGTCCTCTTCGTAAAATGCTGAAAATATCTTGTAATTTATTAACAGTGACTTAAGTAACTTAAAAATATCGGATACGCAGAAATTAATATGTAATGTATCATTAATAATTTAAAACTTAATCTGCACATTATTACATTTATTTTCGATTATCACGTGAGATGGTAATAATATTCTAATTAATATTTTCATATATATATATATATATTCTTTAAAATTTATAAATTTAATTATTTTTAAATCTAGTTATTTAAAAAATTTTTTTTCCTTTCTCTTATTTTTTAGAAATTAATTTTCATGAAAATTGCTGAAATATACAAAATGTATTATATAAATTTACGTTATATTTTCACAAATGATATTTATCCTACACAATTCGCTAAATGTATTCTATACGTGTTCATAATATGTGATTTTACACTGACATCTACAAAAGAATCCCTCTGAAAGCAGGTCCATGTGAAACGAGATTTTATTCCCGTCATATTCCTAGTGCGTAAATAATTAATTTGTGAAGAGAGCTCTAATTGACGTTCGATCGAAAGAATGAATGCCATTAATTGCAACGTGCATAATGATTGGGATCAAATCTATCGATTTGATGATGTAACAATCAAACAACGTGCAAACAATTCGACTGTAAAGTACTTATAATTCGCTTTTAGTTTGAATGCAAACCAACTATAGTCGATAATTTTAACTCATTTTTTAGCATTTTATAAATATTGAAATAGTTGATTGTGAAGTAGAATCGCATTCAAATGTTTATTCGAGCTTTAATTTTAACAAGCAACCTTATCAAACACAAAAAGTATTTGTTTTCAAAACAATAAAAAAAAAAAAACCCCCGATGGCATATCGGGCGTATATTACACATTTAATATAGTGTTCCGCTGATTGTTTAATATGAATGTTATGAATAATTCACGTTTGTGGATCAAAATCCTTCGCACTAGCGTTAGAGACGTCCATTTACTTTCGCACTTTAATTCTTGAATTATTCATGACGGAGCAGTAACCAAAACAAGGTGTTGTTTTGCGCCTGCAAACAGTTGCGGAGACATATTGCAACGAAGATAAGGCGATAACTCATACCCAGTCTCCGCGCCTTGTATATTTCGCAGCAAGAATGTCAACCGTGAACTACAACTTCCGCGCAACCACCATATGCCACCTTATGCAGAGAATGTCATTAGATTAATCGTTTGTCTCATCTTAATAAATCAACCTTTTGTTTGTTCATTTCTCTCGCAGACGCAGTCATCTCGCAACGTGAGATTAAACGTTGATTAAAATTCGGAATAAAATCTGTTTTTTGTTTACTTTACATAATTATTGTTTATTTAAGCTAACTGTAATAATCTTTTGTTTTCATCAGGATCATGCCACGTGATCGATTATAATGCTCAAAATTTCTTTATAATATATCTTAGAATGCTAGATCTCTTTTAAAATTTACGGCTTCTTTATTGATTAAATATATTCGATTAAAAAGTTTAGCTCTAAATCTCTCTGTTATATCTTGAAATTCTTCAAATAATATGTATACCGCAGACAAATATTATTATATAAAATAAATTTACTCACCAACCGCTGTATCATCGTCATCGAATCCGTTGAAGCCAAGGTTCAGTCCGTGATTAAGAATTATCGAATTCAAGAGATATCTTGGTCGTACTTAAATAACTAATATCGAAAATATTTCACTAATTATCTGAAATAATTAACGCGATAAACTACGACATTTTACTGAGCACTTTAAAAATGTTTACGTTACAATATCTCTCGCACCCGTGATTTACTTTCGAATAAGAGGCGACGCATCACGGATGTGACTTCACTTCGATGTCGTGCGAGCGCGGCAAGATAATCAGAATTATGCGCATGCGCGCATTTATACTATATACATACCGCAGCATTGCTGCCAATCTAATAAATATCGAAAGTCCCTCCCTCACAATAAATTCAAACAAGATGTACAACTATTCCTACATATATGTATAGCATATAAAATAATTGCAGTAACTTGATAATGGCAGAATAATTCGATTAGAGGGCTAGTGTTTTTATCTTGTAAATTTTGGAAACTTTCCAGTAAGAAAATACACAGGTCACGCAATTGGCTATTGAATAGAATATTTTAAAAGTACCAAAAAATTGTCTATCTCTAATCGCTAATCATGTGTTTATGTTTCTTACTAAAAAGCTCACCCTATATAATGCAAAATGCATGATTCAGAATTTATATAATTTATATAAATGTTATCTTACATGTGATAGATATATATAATAATTAAATGAATATATTTATTCATTATTTTTATCTTTTTCTTCTCCCACAGATATATAAAACAAATAAAAAATTAGTATTTTATTAAATGTAACTTTATATGCACTTTATATACACTTTATATACATACTAATGTGTAATTTCAAAAAAGTAGCATATAATTTAATTAAACATATTTTGTATCACAAATTTATATAATATTAATTATAAAAGTAAACTGTATCTCTCTTTTTCTCAATATAAGTGCTAAAATATTAAATATCTGAGAATTTCTAACAAGCAATTAAGTTCTATAATCAATAAAAACAAAAAATCTCCTACGTTAATTAAAGTAACTAAACATAAAATAAAGTTGTGTCTTAAAATCAAAAATTAAAACATAGGAACTTATAAAAAGACTTACAAAACAGTGTGAGACTTACAATGAAACCAAACGAATATCTTGCATTTGTGGATAATTTAGTATAAACGTATCTGAGTCACAATTAGTGATAAATGTAGTCTGGGTACAGGATTCATCTTCTGATATGGAAAATTTTCCAGATGGCACTTGAAGTTCCTCTTTGCCTTCTGTAAACCAAAACATTAATTTATATAAAACTTTCTAATTTTATATCATTTAACTATTATATCATCCAACTATATCTGTATTTCAAACAAGTAAAATCATAAACATACATATTACTTACCGATTGTTCTCAAATAATAACTTAAAGAGTTTGCAGAACTACCTGCTACCTCACCTATTACCTCAGTCACAATAAAATTAGATATTTGAGGAGTGTAATCAGAACCTATCTTCAAGGTCTGAAATTTTATGTTATTAAAAAAAATACAGTGAATTTTATATTTAAATTACAATATATATTACATACCTTGAAAGCAATAATATCTTTAACTTGGGGTTTTCTAGTCATAAGTGGGAGTTTTTCTAGATCGCTATACACACAGTTCTCAGAGTTTTGCGTGTTTTCTTTATTGTATGAATTATTTTCTGTGATAATATTGTTCTCCACAATTTTATTCGAGAGTTTGTTTTTTATCTCATCATTTAATCCATTTTCCATATTAACTTCGTTTTTAATTTTCTTATTTACAAATGTAATTGGTGTTGAACTTTGTCCTAATGCTAAAAGTTTAGACAGATCTCTACAGGATGATATTTTGCTTATGGAAGATTCATTTCTGGATATTTCTTGTACTATTTGTTTTGCAATGTTATTCTCTTCCTTTTTCATGCTATCAAATCGTATATGCTTTCCAGATGAAATAATATAAGAATCTATAATTCTTGGTTTCTTTGGCTTGCTTTCTTCATTTATATTAGAAGGTAATATAAATTGAGTTTTAGGTTGATTTTTTGGTCTTCGTTTTCGTACACGCTTCCTTTTTACAACAGAGTCTGTCACATTACAGTTTTCCATTAAATTGTTGTTATTCGTAACTTTAGAATCTGTATCTTCTTCTGTATTGTCCATGACTGTATCACCGATCACGCTGTAGAATGTCATGTTTTGTGTAGTATTATCTGAAATAAATGCAAATCATCAATAATTATGTTGCAAAATAAAAATCTCATTTTATTTTACTCTCACTTTTATATGACGCAATATATAAATAAAATAAAACTAACTTGAGATTGGCTGTATGTCAGTACTCGAGGTATTATTAGATGTATCCAGTGCAGATCCATCAAATGTAACTGTTCCTATTTTTGTGTCTGTCATATGGACCTGTTTATCATGCATAGAACCATGGTATGTTCCTTGTTTATCAACTTTATTTGTTATACCTGATCCAGGAACTACTCTGTAATTAATAAGATTGTTAATCAGTTACACATAATTAACAATTAAAACGAGTAACTGCTGTGATTGAAAAATAAATAAAAACCATCAAACTTTTAAGCCAAAAGAAACATCAAAGAAACAAAATTATACTAACTGTATCGTTTCATTTTCCTTAAGTATACGCACATCCTCCGTTGGCGGCAAATATTCGGTATCGTTTAACAACAAATGAAACGGTTCTGTGATGCTAAAGATTTTGCTAATATGTTGTTGGATGTGAATAATCTGCTGGATCTTTGTCCCGTCGATAAAAATCCAGCAAAATTGACGTGCATCGTGATAAAACTTGGACAAATCGATTTTTAATCGGAACTGTGGATACCTCATCGTGACTCCTTCTGCGTTTATCATTATGAAACGTGTTGATTGACACGTACCAATTATCAATGACGTGAATGGTAATGCGATCGTCAATCGTCAGCCAATCTTGGCCACTCTTGATTTTATTCACCCTTGTTTCAGTCGGCAATTCTCACGTCCGAGTCCGAATGCTCGAAACTGCTTGAAACGTGATACCTGAAGCCGAATCCGAATCAGCTGTGAGCAAGAAGATGCGAACACTGAATGGTGTCGCCCTCTTTACACAACGAGAGGGAAACACTTTCTGCTTTTTTTCTCTCAAATATTATTCTAATTACTCATTGTCAGACCAACGAAATTATTATTGTTAAAAATCTGAGAAAATCTGAAAAATAAATACAACACTATTTCGTACTGATTCTTCTGACATTTACATTTATCCATTTTACATACGTATACACAATAAGATTGGGAAGTAACGCGTTATTTGTTGTGTAACGTCGTTACCGTTACAGTTAATCTTTTTCGCAGTAACTGTAACAGCGTTACAAATTTTGTTTATAACGGAAAAAGAAATTCAAAAAGTAAATAAATAAAAGCGGCCCTCTTTAATCTAAGTAATACAAACAAATAATACGGCTGCAGAGAGCAGGAATCAGAATTGACCTCTACAGCCGTATTATTTGTTTGTATTACTTAGGAAAAAGTAACTTTGTTACATTTTTTGATAACGAGTAACGAAAGTAATAGTTACTTTTCAGACGGCACATGTTTAAAAGATGCTTAAAAGACAACTTAAAGATGTCTTATTGTCTTTTAAATATCTTTCAGATCTCTTTTGGTCTTCACTGAAAAAAATGATCTTGCAACTTGAACAAAAATATTCCAAGTGAAAAAAAATTAACTGAAACAGATAAATTATTAGCAAATACTGTGATACTGTATATATTTTGCACTTAATCAATTTAAATGACGGAGGCAGAATTTATATTCGTACTATTAGTGTAATTTAGACAGACAATTTGTCTGCCCTTATCTTTAAGGCCTATTGTCAAGGACAATTATATTTGTTATTAATATTTGGCAATGGGATTTAAATTTTCTAGAGGTATTGCTAGAATATTGCTGCTATAAATTCTATACGTGACAAATGCAGTATCACATAAAAACTACTGGAATCTCTTTCTAGTATCTTTCGACTTTGTAAAAAAAAACATTTCAGTAGACAGATAATTCAATGATTAGTAAAAAATTCGATATTATGAAAATTATCGTATCGTGTTAGAATTTTAAAATAAAAAAAATTGAGACGTGAAGAAGGCGATTTTGAACATATTTACAAACCTATTGAAAGTAAACTAACAATAAGAAAATTATTTTATTTATATTTACAGAATCAAAAATGTTTTTATGAAAGCTTGTTTACACCTTTTCTTAAAAGTTTCTCTTATTTAAAATAATTTATTACCAAAATTATTATGAAAATTATTACACACTTTATATCGATATAGCGATATCACTATTAAAATTATATCATTTTGATCACTTTAATGCAAAATAATGTTTAAAAATTTTTAGTGTTTAGTGTAAATTCTTAATTTAATTTGATTTTGCATTAAAAAAATGTTTATGTAAAGTTTGTATTATATACAAAAAAGTAACGAAAATTGTAACGATTCGTTACTTTTTGAGTAACGGTAACGAATTATTTTTTTTAAATTAGTAACAAATAACAGTAACGAGTTACTTTTTGGAAAAAAAGAACGGTCACAGTAACGAGTTACTTTTATAAAGTAACTTTCCCAACTCTGCATATACATATATTTCGAAACGTACAAATCAAATCTATTATAATTCTTAATATATTCTTTTTTTTACACAATTGAAAGAACAGAGCCTCTGCAGATTATTTGCTATGACAATAAACATTAATAATATATATTGCATTACAATTTTTTTATAAATTATTTTGTATTATCTCCACTATTTTTTTTTGTCTCTTTATTGATAATTACAGTGCCTTCAGACATTTATACATTTTTCTCTATAATCTCTATACTTTGTAAAGTATCAGTCAATATTTAAATCAGAAAAAAATTTATATGCATATGAGACTTTATAAATATATATATATATATAGAGTCCGTGTAACAGTTACTATGCGTGCGACTAGCAAACCGTATGACAGCGGGCTGATTTTTCTCGCCATGTGCTAATATTCACATAAATTGATATTTTTTAATTAATTTCTCAATAATTATTGTAAAACCGCAAAACGATAAAGAACTTTTATGTTCAGTTTAATGCGCTCTACTTGCTCACGAGCATTGATTCAATCTTTACCGAACACCCATTATATATATATATAATTTTACGTTCAAAGACAAGATTTAAGATTTGCTGAATCAAATTTTTTATATCATAGTCGAAGTAACAGTATGATAATAATTTGAAATATACATATAAGGCTCCGATATTTACAAACACAACTATAGACTTGGCAATGAGAGTCATGCGCAGATGTTAATGCGTAAAATTTCTTTTTAGAAATTAATTCTTTTCGCTTTAGAAATTAATTCGCGAATTTCTAAAGGGGTATAGAATTCTCAAAAAATGAGAATCTATTACTTGGTGAAATACACCAAGTAAAATATGTGCCCTGTGCACGAATTAATTTGAGTCCTCATGTCGCCGAACATTGGTTGATCAATTCATTGATGGAAATATGATGCAAAGTAAAATCCACTGCTAAAATCATAATAAATAAAAATTTCAGCTTCAATTTTTTAGTAAAATGGATGTCTTTAGATAATTTCATTGTAATTAATAGAAGCATTGCAATTAATAGATTAGAAAAAGCAAGATAGCTTATATTTCTTGCTTTTGAAGCTTATAGTTCTTTTTTATTAAATTAATTTCTATATGTTTATATTTAATTAGATATAATTTCTACACTGAATTCTATACTAAATGTATGTGAATTTAGTAAAAAACCAGTATTTTATCAATATTAAAATTATGAATGCTTTTTTTCTCTTCTTGAACATTAATAAAAAAGACTTAATTTTTTTATTGTAATATGTTTATATATTTATATTATAACGATGGTAATGATATCGATAAAAAATCATTTATTATGTTTTATTTATATTTTATTTATTTACATTTTATAATTTATTAATAGATGTGAAATGTTAAAAATGTGTGCTTGATTGATTGGAGATATAGATATTTCTATATAATGTGCAATGCAGACAATTATTAATTTCTGTTCAACTAAATAAAGAAATTTGATTTTGCTAGATAAAAAATAAACAGATCTTGTTTTTTATAGTATTGCACATTTCTTATTTATTAATTCGCAATAATACAAATTCAAATGTGTAACTCTAACATTTCTTGTCATATAATTTATTCAGACAACGGAGGAAAGGCTGCAGTCACATATTATTATATTATAAAATAAATCAGCTGATGATCACACATAATTTTCACTTATATATGTATCGACATATTTTTCTAATTTATGTTTCTTTCCTTCATAAAGCTGCGCTTATGAAAGAATGTGCTCTAATATTTATAAGAAAATAATATATTCATGTTGTATATACAATTTTATGTTTTTATTATCAACACGTCTAATGTCGAAGATAAATTTTGTCATATTATCAGAAATATAATAGTAATATAAGTATATATTAGAAAACAAAAAAGTATTTCCTTAAAATAATAATTATTTTCAAATTATTATTTTCTATATATATAAGTAACTAGACTAGTTTGAAGCTTATAGACTATATGTATGTTGGTTCTTATAGTACTAATAAAACACACTGAATCAGTGACACACATACATACACACACATGCATTATATATAATTATATATATATATATATATATATATATATATGCAATTATACAGGGTGTCCCCAATTTAAATGGCAAAACTTCGGGAGCGTGTAGGAGACCGAGAAACTAAGACAAAAAGTTCTTTAGAGATTTGTTCGTTTTTGCTCGATTTTGGAGAAAATCCCTGTAGTATAAATTGCATGTATATGCACTATATGCAATTTATAAAAGTTATATTAAAGTTAAATTTAAAAATCCCTAATTGTATTATATATTTATGTAAAATTAAATCCAATGTGAATTTAAAAGTAGCAAGATGTATGTGTGTGTGTGTCGACGTTATCATTTTATGTGTACATAGATATCTAATTTTTTTAATACAGAAAATATAAATAAGTTTAGTAATAAAAACGTACGTGTGTGTTAAAATAAATCTTTTAAATAAAAATTCTCATTTTTTAATTTGTATAATTGAAGAATTGAATGTCACTTTAAAAGTTTTTTTAATTATCTTTGCAATGATTTCTGACAGCGTTAGAATTTTTAATAAAAAAAATTTAAGATAATAAAACGTTTCATCTATTTACAATTAATATATATATATATGTATAATTTAAAAATTTATAACAAATTAATGTTAAAAATAATATTTAAGAGACAATTCACACATAATTACACATCAGAGAAAAAGGAATAATACACAACACAAATCTGTATGTATCTAACATGTATTTAAATGACATTAACAACCAGAAAGATTCATTCTTTGTATGCCTCTATGGAAATTGAAAAAAATATACTGCACAAATATTAATTTTATCGTTATTCTACCAAGATTACTCTAATAATTCTTACATTTTCGATTTAAACAACCATGTTTAATTTATAAGATGCATATATATTTTCGTACATATCTGTCGAGTATATACTTAAAAAGAAACCTATGTTCTACATGTTACTATTGTTTTCCGTTCTATATTATACATATGTAGTTTGAAAAAGAAGTACAATATGAACAGTATTTACATCAAACTTTCTCTTCGAAATTTTGGTATGAGCAGTAGCTGAAAAGGTGTCTGCTGTCATAATAATTATAACGACACATGGAATGTCATAAGAGTTACGCTTAATACATGAATTCGAGACAATACAGACTTTTATTTTATATATTTAGCATGCTAAAGCTATATATTTGAAATGCCTAATGTTTCGCTGTAAATAGAATACTTTATTCGTTTTTTAATTATTAATAGAAGAACTTGACTTTTTTGATCGTAAAAATGCGAAAGTTTATATTTATTTGTGTAATACTGCGACATTTCGACCCTCATTTCTTTCTTCTTTACTGTCATCATTTTGCTGACATTGCAAGTAAACATTTTGTTAGTGATAATATGTATAATAAATTCTTTAACAAAATATACATATATTATATATATATATATATATATATATATATATATCCATACAAAAAAATAAAGAAATAAAAATCAATTCTTATTATATATGTATAACTATATAGAAAATTGATAAGTTTTTGTAATAGTATCTTGTTGATTTTTACAATATATACGTATAATTATTCATGATAATAAAAGAGCGGGCAGTGTGAAGTAACCCTGAAATACGATATTCAAATGTATGTGTAATAATAAAACTATGTAATTATATATAAATTCGGAATTATTTTATTATTATCTTTATATAAATCTCCAATATAAGAACGTTCAACTGTTGGTTCAGTTAGATCATTGTTCTGATCGCAGTCAATATGGAAGAAAGATCGTATTTGAAGTCATTAATTAGAAAGTCTTGTTAATATATCTTGATGTACATATAAGTGTATAGTAACAAAACATCTGTTACATTTTTGAAATTCTACATGTTGGAAGGTAATAATTTCTTCCAAGAAATTACACAAGTTCTTAATATTTACCTTTTATATATAGAATAGGGTATTTGCATAATCTTTAATTCCTTTAACTGATCTTTTTCAAGTCTGCTCTTTCATAGCTGCTACGTTCGTCGCTATCAATCTGTCTCGTATTTACGGCAAGTAGAGAAATTGCTTACAATAAGTTGCAAAAGTTACTAATAGAATATATATCTACATTTTTATGAAATATTCTTCGCATTCGAAGGAACAAATAACGCTTTGCTTGCATGATGCCGTAATAGAAATTGACTCTTTGAAAATTGTTTGCTATCCGAACGGATAGTTATTACAAAATTGAAAGAAGCGATGAGACTCGTGTATGTCTGTGTGTGTGTGTGTGTATGTGTGTGTGTGTGTGTATTTGTTGTGTGTGTGTGTAATATTCTTTATTACTTATATTATTGTTATTAGCTTGTTATATTTTGTTGATGTCTTGTGTATATTGTTTCATCAAGTTGACAGTATTAGAAGTATTCACTTAGATTAAACGAAAAGAACTGGACACAGTTGCATTTTAATATTTTAGTTAAATATTTAGAATATTATTCTTCTGAATTACTTTGTATGTGAATGACAAGATTCTAGTATTTTCGCACACGTCAGAGAAACTTTTGCAACATATAATTCTTTTTAATTAAACAAACCAAGTATGACTCGTACATTTACTGAAAATATTGAAAGATTCTAAAAACCTCAAATTTCAAAATTTTTTAATTATAGTTTAATGAAATTAAGAATAAGATATAATAAAAGATTTAATATTTCAGTTAATTGTATAAAAAGTAATCTTTAATAATATATATATATATCTATTACTCTATATTTGAAAGAGAAATATTTATCAATATTTATATTTTTATGTAGCATAGATTTTTTTTTCATTTTTTCATTATTCATGTAAAAGGGATCCTCCATTTCAAAATATTTATAATGATGTCAGAACAAAACTTCCGAATACGTGCGTGTTTTTAAACTCGCTTTTATTTTATAATTTATATTTGATGGACGAAGTATCAAATTATCGCGATGAGTTTTTCATGGCGCTTCGCATGAATCATCGAAATTTCTCATCAATCGATATCCACAGCTTATATGATATCTGATGAATAACCCTATCCGGGTCAATTAATCATTTGTCATCTGTCATACTTGATAATTTTCAGATTGGACGCCGATCGATTGGGTATACGTGAAAGCATCAGGTGAGATTTATCGCGGTGATATCAGCAATGATTACGGCTTACGACAAAATGCAAGAATTCCTTTTGGAATCGGAGCGTTCGCGAATCTGTTGCAAATGTTGAAGCTGAGCTGCGGATGGCACGTGGGTGCTGCTGCTACGTGAATTCAGATGCTGCGGAGGTGGCAGGGATTGCCGACGGCGACGTTGCAACGCCGGGCTTAGATTATATTTCAGCTTGGCTTGGATGAGAAGCTCTTTAAATACTTGAGAGATATTTAGATTTTCCTTTGCGGACACTTCCACGAAACCATTTTCCCATTTCATGGTTACTAACTCTCTCGTGCTCTCGGTTTCCACCTATAATGTATTTTCATTATTATAACGTTAAATTATTATATAGATAAATTGGATTAATAATATTTAACTTTACAATATAAATAGAATTTTCATTATTATACATATTCATTACTTTAACATTTGTTTTCTAATATTTTTATATACGCACTTAAATATTATGTAGGAAAAAATGTTTGAATTTTTATTTCGGATTTTAGATTTAGATATTTATTTGCACGTTCCCTATACTTGTCAGGATTACAAAAATATTCCTACTCATAAACTTCTCTGATTTCGCGAATTCGCGTTTATAAAACGTTCAAACAAACATTTAATCCTTATCGAGTTTTAGATTTTCAGAATAACGTAACACGATAAGTTTCTTTTTTTTCCAACACTGTAAAAAATTTTATAATTCTACTAAATTTTCTAAAAAAATTGAGCTAGTGCAGATTTATTTAACAAATTCTTTTTGTGCGTGAAAACAAAAAAATTTGTGTTAAGAATCCCCTGAAAGTTCTAGAAAAACTTGATGTCACCCTTTTATTGCCCTCGGAACTTACCTCTTGCTGCGTTTCTACGAGATCGATCTTGTTGCCAACGACCACGATGGGGACGGCTCCTTTCGTGCTGAGTATCTGAGCCCTGAGGGTCTTCACCTCGAGAAACGTGTTAGAATCATTGACGTCGTAAACCAAGACAAAGGCATCCGCTGACTTGATCGATAAATCTCTCATAGCTGGAAACTCATATGAGCCGGACGTGTCTAGAATGTCAAGAGTCAACTGGATCCCAGAAACATTGAAATCACCGTGATGCATTTCCTCTACGGTACGTTTGTATTTCGGCGTGAATGTATTGTAAAGAAACTGGTTAATTATTGCCGACTTGCCGACTTTCGCTGCGCCCATCATCACGATTTTATGCCGAATCGAACTTTCGGCCGATTTTCCACCACCGCTGTCCGATTCTGACAATCTGTCGTTTCTGAAATGTTAACATACTCTTTTTATTATTTGATACATTAATATCAACATTTTCAAAAGTTGAATTTCAACAAAACAATATTACAATCAGGGATTCGGAATTGAAAACCGTTCTGAAACCCTTTTTTTTAGATGAACCGAAACCAAAACCAAATTTTTCAAAATTTATAACACTGAAATCCTAACCGAACCAATAATATTATTTACGGTTAACAGGTTTTTTTCGGTTCTTTTTTCGGTTTTCTAATCTATATATGTATAGATCTGTTCTTTATAGTTGAATTAATATAGCGACTTAATGCTCGATTAAAAAATGCTTAATTTTTTAAGAATAAATTTTTAGAAATATTAGCTTGGAGTGAAATAACATTATGCTTTTTTAGATTTTTTAACTGTTCTAAATTTGTTATTATTATTTAATTATTATCTCTACGTCGTTTATATCTTAATTCTTCTATCTGAATCCACTGAAAAATTAATGACAAAATAAATATCTGAAAACTAATCACATTTTAGTTTATCTTTTACACATGTATATGCATAAAATAAAACATTGTATTAAATAATATATTTTTTTATTTTTATTTCTCGTCACCTGCAAATATACAATTTAATAAAATAAATATCAAAAAAGTCATTTTATTAAATTTATCATTACTCTTTAAACTCTTTCCGTACAAGTAACTATAACCGAAAAAAAAAGTTTAAAGAAACCGTAATTTTTTCGGTTTCGGTCTTGTTCACTAGTCAAGAAACCGAAACTGAAACTAAAACACTTATTTGATTTTTTATTAAACCGTAACTGGAATCGAACTGAAAAAAACTTTCGGTCCGGGTCCCTGATTACAATTACTATAACAGATTTGTGTAGAAGTGTCTTGTCACATTTTTCATTACAATGTATATTCAAATATACCTCTTTAACTAGATATAAATCACTGCACGCATTATGAGATACGAGAGGAATTGTTACGAGAGATATTGTTATTAACGGAAATAATACAATACAATCTCTTCCGCGATACGATGGCGGAAATGAAGAGATAAACACATTCTCTGTTTAAGAAAGACAATCATCCAAGGAAGAGAATGTTGCGCTAATGAACACGGAGGATTCGCAATGCAAGGAAACGCATGTTATTGAATACTACAGTTTTGTATAGAGTGTCCTGAATTCGTGGCACTATCGATGCCAGAGAATGCCTCTTGTGAACGGCGAGGCCATACACAAGTCGCTTTTACATGCACCAAATAGCAACAGTTGCCTCTAAATATCTTCGTCTCTTCATAATCATCTGCGCTTATTAGAAGACGTCAGACACAGTTATTACCGGGGAACACAAAAGCAGAAAAGTGAACTTCACTTCTCGCGTAGATTCACCTAGAAATTAAAGCGCGGACTAAAAACCTGAGAGCTACTCAGAAACAGATGGTTACGAAAAGGAGAGTGCAGGAAAAAAGCAAGATGTGCATCGTCCACCCAAGCGGGATTTCACGCTGAATGCAACTTTTCCGGCCTACGACTTATTACTTCAAACGCGAATAACGTCTCATGCTGAGACTTCGGTTGACTTCAAGTTTACGTCAGGTACCGAGGAAATATAATATCGAAAATCGAACATACTTTATCTACATGTTGTTTCAAAGAACGCGTCTCTCGGAGAGAAGATGACTCCTCTCTTTGAAAGGGATAAAAAAAGATTAATATTGGCTCTATCACGTATCATGAAACTTTTCTTCCTAAAGATGACTCGTGATGTGATTATACTTGCGACTAGTTTTAATCGACTAATAGAAAAAATATTAAAAATAATATTATCTTTCTTGGAAGCGGATTTTAAATCTTTTATTACTTGAAGATTAATCAGTAGAAGAGTGATTGAATAATCTTAATTAAAATTTTTCTACCACCATGATTAATTATAGATTGATGAATGTATAATAAGAAATAAAAATTGTGACAGAAACTCTTTCACATACTTAACATTCTTTGTCGTTCCATTGTCCTCTTGTTCTTCTTTTAAATGTGCCGAAGGTTGTAAACTGAAGCGGCGGCGAAACTGATGACGGCCTTTCATCATTTGTGCCGTAGAATGTCTGGCGACAAAAATTCACATATATAAAAAAATATAAAAAATAAAACTTTAGTTTCTCACATTTACAGTATAAAGATTATATTAATAAGCTTTTTGGTCTCTTAATTATTATATTTAAAAAATATGCGTTGTAAGTTTACGTATTTTTTATTTATCGACTCGATTTTTGCTCCGAAAACTTATTAACGATCGAGGAAAAATCCTCAGGCAGAGAAAAGTTAATAAAAATGTGTTGAGATAATCGAGTTTTGCCATTTTTCTAGTTTTATTAACTCTGTGGAAGAGGAGAAAATAAGATTTAAAAATCGATATACAAATATAGATTCTGTAAATTCTTTAATTTATACGAGTTTAATATGGAAAATATGTAGTCAATATTTTCTTATAAATGCCAATCTCTATGACATTGTTTCCAATGTTATACATTTTGATTATGCGTCATAAGGTATTTGCGTCATAAAGCAAAGCTCCACCATAGCGAAATGATCGGTCTTTTCACACACGAATGAATAGAATTTTGCTGCCGATCGTTTAGTTAATCACAAATATTGTATTAAATATCGATCATATCGACATATGTTTAATAATATTAACAATGAATCATATTATAAAAGCGATCCAATCAAAAATTTGTTATATTTAATATCGAGAATTTTTTTAAGATTATTTGAAATATAATTTATATAAAAAAAAATTATTATTTAATCGCGCTTTTGCATGTTTACAGAGATAAGACGTATAAATTAAAACAGCAATAATTTGCATGAAATGCGGAAAATGTAGAGTTTATAAAATCGGTTTAAATAACGACCGATTACTATTTTTCCTTTGCAGTGCGCTTAATTTCAAGATGATACACCACTGACATCAAAGAATTCACTTAAATATGCTCGCAATCTTACTACGAGATATATACCTCACGGCGTAATAACTCTAACGGTAAATTCATTTCCCGCCAAGTATAAGCCATTTTTGTGTGCACGAAACAGCGCTTTAGGCGCTCTTTCTTTCGCTTTACGTCATTAATCTTTTGTGCCGTTACGAAGTTTATTGAATAGCCGCAGCACACAGCGAGATGGCTTAAGCTGCCACCCTAAATAATCGAATGTACGTGTTCGACGTATAAAACGTAGCACGTTTCCGCACGAGAGCCTCTTTTTATCCTGCGATCGCCCCCGCACTGCTCTTCGGCTGAAGGACCAAGCACTGATTAAGGAAGTAATCAAGAATCCCTGAAGAAACACTAAAAGCAGTCCCTCGTTTCTTGTCTATCTCTGTGTTTCTACATTTGTCGGGGATTTAAAAACTCAGAGAATAAAAAGACGACATAAAACCGCAGTCATGTAAAATATTACAGAGGTTGCAAAGCCAGAGATAAAGCAACGTCGCTCTGAAATCTTCTTCAAGTTTCTGTTGCCTACTTTGTCCGTGACGTGTATATATGTGTTCAGAGATACTTATACAAATATTACATAAATTAAAAAAAAATAATAATAATTATATATAAAACATTGCGATTATTTTGTATGTATAATAATAATAAATACACACACACACACACACACACATACATATATGATTTTATAACTGTATAATAGCGTTTCTTTTTTAGCTTTTAAAATATCCTTGAAATAAAAAAATGATAGATTCTCTCACTTTGCATTAATGGCTTTATTATTCCGCTCGTTAATCTTTATCACAAAATCTGAACTACTTTTTGAATCCTCATTCTTTATTAATCCATCGAGCATGAAGTTCTTAATATCGAAAAGAGGTGCACCTGGGAACGTCGCTCGTAGGCGTTCTTTTCTTTTACTCTACAAGAAACTGATATTTTTCAATCTCGCTCAGAACAATTCAGTACCTCTATAAATAAACATGCAAACCAGCTTCATGACATTTATCACGGAACAATAATTATAATATAATTTCCCATTGAGATAACAGATATCTGTTTAATATACGCGAGTCTGCATATCCTATCTTCGTGAGAAGGGAAACGATCGATAAGTGAGTATCTAGTGATAACTGCTACGCGACGGACTTGAAATATCAGTAATATCATTGATTGTCCTCTGACTTTTTTCCAATTCTCAATAACGCACATATTTTAAATCTTCTCTGATTAAATCTACAACAAAGTTGATTTAATATGTAAATATTTTAATAACGTTTTTATTAGATTCACGTAACGATTAATCTTTTTTTATTATAAGACATTAATTTATGCAATATATAAAATAAAAAAGTATATATATATTTATTTATATTATAATGTATTTGCATTTTTCAATCATCTTTTTAATTAACTTTGGAAAAACCTGTCGACAATAATCAAAGCAAAGAAGAAAAATAATAAAATACGCGATATTTAACTTCTTGTCATCGTGATGTGCCTGCAGAGACAAATCATTCTCACGATCCAATCTTATCAGCAGTATTGTACGACCTATGAAACTCGCCAGAATTTATCATCCGGGAATTCTCCAGATCGAGAGGAGAAATTACAGGGGTTCTCAGACATCCGCAATCTTCTTTTTCCTATATAAAAGCTATTCAATAGCTTCCTCCGCAATCCGTACGCTGATAGCATAAAACATGTCAGATATTCCATATAGCATAGAAAGGCCAAAAGACATCTTAAAGATAATGAGACGTCTTTAAGTCGTCTTTTAGTCATCTTGAGGGACACACACACACACACGCGCGCGCACATATATGTATATATATATATATATATATATATATATATATATATATATATATATATATATTTATTTATTTATTTATTTATCAGCTCCGCCCATTTCTGTAGCAAACGAACGATTATTTCGTTCTGCTAGGCAGATATAAGTAGACAGGCATAATAATTTATTGAGCAAAAAGCCGTGAAACTTTTATTCTTCTAATTCGATAATATAATTACTTCAATTAAAGACAAATGAATTTATTCAGAAAATATTTTAAAATTGTTTGATAAATTGTTTGATATATTTACATTTATGACCAATTGGTGCAATGGTTTCTACATTATTTATATAAAAACCGTAATATTTCAAATAAAGCGTACGTGAAAGATTTTTAACTATAAAGTCATGATTAATGATGTTACGTATCATTAATATTGTTAAAATACAGATTATTTTGATTACGAATTCATTAATTAAAATTTTCTATTGAAAATAATTTCATATATGTACATATTATATATATTATATATATATATATGTATGTTATATATATTATATATAAATATGTCACCAGACAATATAGCCGATCCCTCGTTCCGTCAATGTCAGTCCCCTTGTTCAAAAATTGACTTTAACCTCCGTCCAGATATTTATACGTCAATGTCCTGATGTCAGAATTAAGATTTGACAATTGACGCCTGTGAACTTATCACATAAGACATTATTATTAAATGTTTATCCAATAAAAATATTCCCAAAATAAAAAATACGTATCTGAATTAGAATAGGAAAAGTACATGTCAAAATTAGGATATATTTGCATAATTATATAAAATAACAGTTTAAAGCAGGCAGTATATTGTTGTAGCGCAAATTATGCAATACAAAAAAATCATTATTTCTTATTTTATTTTTCATTTTTGTAATTTTTATTTTATTTTCACATAAAACAATATTACTAGTTGTATTCATAAATATAACGAGTAAAAAGTATTTTCACAAAAGTTTCTTTCTATAAATTTTTCTGTATGCAGTTTTGTATCTCTGAAGTTTGAAATATATTTTTATAATAATGTTTCATGTAAAATATTTTTGTATTTATATTTATAACATAAATTATTATTTAATATAAATAATAATTTTATTAATATTTACAAAAATATTAAATATTTTATGAAAATTTTCTATATTTATTTTTCTATTCTACATTCCGGACAGGAAGCCAATTTTTTGGCTTTATGGCGATGTCAGATTTTTCATAGTATAACACTCTGAAATATATATTAAAATTCAAAAACTGTGAAAGTCATGATAAAATCTATCTATCTCCTAAAGGTTAACAAATATCGGTTATTGTGTATGAATCTGTGAATATTTAATAATACTTTATATAAATAAAAATACAATGAGCATATTCTCTTTAATATAAAATAGAGATATTTTATTGTAAAATTTGAAAGATCCTCTTTTTCAGTAAGCAAAGAATATTAAATATGAATAATTATTTAGTAAAGATTTATTAATAAAATTACAATACATAAACTTTCGTATGTAAAATATTACCTTTACATCATTGCATACTAATTGTAAACGGAACGTTTACCCGCATTACTTTCTGAAATAATTTGAATATCGATCCATAATATCTTTTTCTCTTTCTTTCTCTCACCCGCTTTCGTATAATGTTACGTGCTTTTGCGATACCCGCACAAAAAATTTACATCTTCGCAGTAGCGAAGAAAATGTGATACTGTGTAGAATTTTTCGTTTATGCTCTACACGTAATGAAATAAAAATACTCTTGTATTCATGAGACAAGAAGATTTATTCGCTTGACTAATCCTTTGTTAACGTCGTTTGTTATTAAAACGTAGCGATGGGATATTTTGGTGGGAACGATGCAATGCGCGTAAATCTCTCTAAGCTAGATCAGTTCTATGGTCTTGGAACGTACAACTTGATTATCATGATGAAATCATAACGATATTACGTTTATCCTCTTTTATAGTCTTGGAATTTTGCAGTGGTCGTGTCATACAATTTTCATGTCTTATATATAGAGAAATATTTTCCTGTTATACAAAAAAGAGGCAACGTGAAAATTATTTTATTACATAAAATTGTACTCTATATAAAAATTGTTGATGATTTATTTTGATGCTGATAATTAAGAATTAGAGAGTCGTAAAAAATTTTATTAAAAATATATAATTATAATATATATAATAATTTATATAAAATATTTTATTAAATTATTGACAAAAATATATGATATTTTAATCAAATAGAATACACACAAGTGACTTTTTCTCAGTCATATAAATAAATTTTATTTCAAGTAACTTTAATATGTTTTAATATTATTTTCAAATAAATAATATGATATAAATAAATAACAATTATATTGCACACATTATATATGCAATATGAAAGTCGTATAAAGTTGTTCTTTTTTAATTACTAAAACGCGTTACTTGCGCACCATTTGTTTTATGTATGTTTATATTGTGTTGTATGGTTATTATTGTGTATGTTAAAGTTAATTGTTAAAGTTTCTTTTCCGCAATGCTGGTTGTTGAATATTTAATTTTAATATTCACGGTTGACTTTAAGAAAGCATCCTTTTTTTTTTTCTTTCTTTCTCTCTTTTTCTCTTTCTTTATTTAATGTTATATCTTCTCCTTCTTTCTTCCATCTCTTCTTTTTTCTATTAATTACACAAATATAAATTACATATTAAATATACATTTAATATCATGGAAAAAGTTTATACATAAGTTCATCATATACAATACATGCATATATAATATATGTACCTTTTTTTTGACTCTTTTTTTCTCTTCTCTGTTTTCTTTAATTTTTTTTTAACTGTTCTTTAATTTAATTTTTTTACAAGTTGTCACATAAACTGTCAAAATTTGACAGCTACAGACGACACGCGCGAAGCAAATCTCAATAACGCACTTGTCAACGAGACATCAAGACAATCATTTAGCATCTCGGAAAAGAGACAACAATATGTAAATAAGCTCTTTTTCTTAAAAGAGGAATGTCATAAATTGAATCAAAATTCGGAGTTATAAAAATTCAAATTTGTTACACCAACACATTATGTTGCATTTATTAAAAATTAATATTTCAATTAATTATGGAGTAGAATACGAAGATTGCGATTTATAGAAATGTATTTTAGAATTTCTAACCAATGTATATTGTATAATGTAAATACTGAAAGTTCCAAAATGCACTATTAAAGAATCCCAGACAGCACATGTGTGTGCATGTGTATATATATATATAAAATATTTCTTTACATTATTCTGTAATTGCAACATATACCAAACCGAAATCAAGGTAAAACCTAGATTTTTGGCAGAAATTGGCCGTAATCGAAATCGAAAAAAAAAAATTTTAAACCGAAATTTCGGTCGAATTCTAATTATTTTATTATTCCATCACAATATGGCGGCCTCCTTTTCCCCTAAAATCTTTACTCCCCGCACCTGAAAGCTTCGTCTAGATATTTATACGTCAAAACATCAGAGTTTTACCGCGACCTCGTAAATTTTTCTATAATTTTTTGTTTTATATAAAGTTTAAAGTCAAATAATTGGCTTCCCGTTTTCTAAAGATTAATTATCTTAAGATGTATAACTTTCGTAATAACGCATTAAAAAATATAATTAAAAATATATTTAGAATGTAAAAAAATATGATTATAAAATAATTTTTGTGTCCGTTTTATTTCGTAAATCTTGTTCACATCAACGTAGAATTGCGAAACGTCTCCGGAGATTGTACAGAAATATCCGATACGTAAGTTTACCTTTAGAGACAGGCTTGTTTTTATCTAACTGCCTTTTTGTGATTTTTATTTTACCTAGTTTCACCGACGATTTACCGTGAAGGGTCTGCACGACAGAAGTCGTAAAGCGAAACTCGACTGCGTATCACCGAATTGTACTTCAGGGACTCTAAGAGTGATATGGGTTAATCCTCTAGTTCAAAAGGACTTCTTACTGTTATGTGAACCATTGCGAGGGCGAATGTGCTTTGAATGTCTCGTCTCCTCATTTAAGTGGGGCAATATTATACCTCAAATCTTAGCGATATAATAATAAGCATTTTGAAATTTTGAAAATTAGTCAAAACTGCTCAGAAATCATTAAAACATTTTATTCTTTTTATAAATAATTTTTATTAATACTAAAAGCACTTATTGCTAGCTATGTTATGAATAATTTCAATTAATTTAATAGATAATAGCATTATTTATTCAAAAAATCGTAATAATTTAATGAAAAGAAACTTTATAAAAATGACTTCTGAATTGTGGTTATCAGATTTATATTATATTAAGATAGATAAAGAGTCAGCATTACTTTTAACTAAAATTACTTTAGATGGATGTATTCAATTAAGAAAATTGGTCTCTTCAGAATATATATAGATATTCATATCATTGCAGTACGAAACCATTTTTAGAAACTGAATTCTCCTGATTAAAATAAAAATGATGAGTCGGTGCATTTTTAAGTAACAAAAAAAAGGAAGTATATAAAATGAACAAATTAATTTCACATAATAGAAAATGTTTTAATAAAACTTGTTTTGCGTGTCACGCAATATTCCTCGAGTACGAGCAATAAGTTTATGATATTTTATTGTTACTTATTTGATTTATTTGGAGAGAAGAACTAATGAAAAATCGACTATCTAACTTTGAGCGACTTGTTATATTATTTGCAGAAACTATTAGATCAATTTAGAAGCAAATATTTGTTAATATTTATAAAAGATTTTTCTAGATAACAAAAGATACATTTTCTTAAAAATTGTTTGCAAATTTGAACGAAAGTAATTAAATAGCTACGCTATACAAGTATTTATATTTAATTGTTAAACTAGAAATACAGAAAAATGTATTTTTTTTAAATTGCTCTAAATATTTTTAAAAATGTAGTTTATAAAATTGGTTTATATCTTTAGATGTGAAAAGAAGATTTTTGCATGCACGGATTTTGTTTTACGGCAGACAAAGCAAATAAAATTATTGTATTTTTAATGCAAATGTTTTTGTGAATAAAAAATGCTCGAAAAATGCCAACCTTATTTGCGCACGCAAATTAACTACATTTGACACATTGCAAAAATGGTCACGTTTAAATATGGTATTACTTTAGCATCCTAATTGTAACAACACAGTAGTACAGTAGTTTGTTTTGTCTGTAAATATATACATTTTCAACATTTTTCATTTATATGTTACTTCATAATCCTTTATATAACATGTTTAGCTTTATATTTTTTTAATTCAAATTGTTAATAAAGAAAATCAAGAAAGGTATTTGTATGCCAACAAGTAAATCTACATTATTATTATTTTTCAAAATTTAATTAATTTTCCCTATAATTTTCCAAAATTTATAATAGTCTGCGCAAAACCACTTTTTACTACAGTTACTAGAAACTGAGCGTCGAAAGAAGTTTTTTGATATCCCTAGAGATCTCTTTCTTTCCCCTTATATTTTGTTTTTCTTTTTCTCTTTTTCTCAACAACCATAGTTTTTCGCAAGTCGCTGAGTTCATATGTTTACCTTGTCATCCCTAAGGGATCTCTAGGGTTTAACCTTAGATGTAACCTTTCGCCATACTCAGCGTATAACGCAACATCCTTTTCGGTACTGGTCGTTTACGTTGAGAATTTATAAAAGAAAATTTAATCAGTTGATAATATAAAAAATTGATCGTATATAAAAAGGAATTTAGCCCAAATTTGAATTTAACGAGATAAATACAAATTCTACTAATAATAATCAAGTTTGAATAAATTTCTCTTGGTATATCAATTTTTTAGCATGTTTCTTAGCAATTTATAACATGATAAAATATAATGACTAAAAATGACATAGTTTACATAAAATATAGCCGTTGAAGCTATTTGATTGAAATATTTGATATTTAATGGAGTATATTGCGCACAGCTTCAATTAGTTTCCACATCAAGTTATAATCAAGTACAAGAACGTACAGATGAGTAATATGGCGTATCAGGGGTGCGCATCAAATGTAATTAGTGTAGTTTTAATCATAAGTGAATTACGTACATATTCTATATAAAATTACTTGGCAACTTGTTACACAGAGCATGATAAATATAATAGAATAATATTAATATTGGAAATTGCGCAAAACTAAATTGAATTTTATCATTTATTCTCATTTCGCAAAAGTAAAATATGCTACAAATTATTTTTAAATAAATTTAATATTATAAGAGGGAAAAAATAAATTTTTGTAATAGTTGATATTACTAATTTGTAACTATCAATTTCATCAATTCATGTATAGCTGCATATGTACATCGACATATAATCAATTTTTTCTTTATAATACAAAGATTGTCGGTAACATTACTATAAATTATTTATATGAAAAAAGAGAGTCTATAATTTGTTGTCATTTTTTATATAAAAAAGAAAAATATACCGCTGATTAAAAGGAATAAGTTTTTTGAAATAATCTTATTTCAAAAGTTAAAAAAAAATGCAGATTTATGAACTGATTTGATCAATTCAAGTTTATGATAATAAGCTATTATACAGAGACAAATATTATCTCGTTGAGAACGGAACATAGTATATTGCTAGAACGTGACTTTGTCAACGTCGACACCGGCGTGCACGTCGCTCGATGAAAAGACCGGTGACGAAACTGTAGATGAGCGAAATGAGATGATAACGGAAAAGGGATTGCTGTCATCCCCCACATTGTACGCGACGGGGCGCCGAAGTCTTCTAAAGCAGGAAAAAAGGGCAAGAAGCCAGGAGGAAACGAGGGAGAATCGAATCGCATCGACAACGACGACGACGACGACGACGACGAGGGTCGTCGATGTCGGTCGCCGTCTCGTGGTAATCGTCGTCGCCTGTGTAAACTGGATCGGTGCAATACGACGAAACCCGACAGCACGGAGCCGGTCGTTGCTCCATTTTACATAGACACGCACGTTCGTCGCAGCTACGTCATGATCGTCCCTTATCTATGCGACTCTTTATATGCGAGAATATCTTTGTATATATATGTATACGTATATTTAGTTCGCGCACGAAAATTCACCAACCTTTGGCATACGATCCATTCGCAAAACGTGCGTGAGACCAGACTATCATGGATTTCGCAACCTCCTACGCAACTTACTATGAGTGGAAATTCCCACGAACAATTTTAAGGCGGGACTTTTAGGATTTAGTGGGTTACATGGACTATAACAATTCTGTAGTTACATTGTGCGATGACGTTTGCACAAAATTATCGAACCGCTGACTATTTAGAATTATTGAAAACTTTTATAGTATTGATATCTGGAATACTCCAAGATTATTGTGAATGTTTGGTGTAGAATTTCAAATCTTTCAACTGAATAAATGATAATATGGCAGAAGATTGCAGTTGTTTTAGAAAAAGATGAAGTTTTTAAATAAATATATGTTTGCCAAAAATAAATTTGAAAAAATATTTGTACATATATATAGAACATGTCCTAAAGCTATATTCTTTTATGGAGGGAGGATTCTAATTTAAAGACGAGTTTTCTTCAGCGAAATTGTCGAGGGAGTTCATCATCTTTTACAAACTTCCAATTTTTGTCATTATATATCTTTGTAACTAAGTCTCAAATTAAAATTTTATAAAAGTAAACTCTATCTGAAATTAACTGGAAAATGTAATTGTTTTAATCTTTTAACTTCACAAAGTTTGCGAAAAACTCTTTTCCTTCAATCGCTTAAAACTAGGAAATTATTGATGCCTAAACATTTTTGCTGAGAAAAAGTCATCTCAAAATTGGCTAAAAAACCCCTTTAAAAGGAAATACGGTGATTTTAAGACACTCTGTATATATATATATGACCTATATTATTATTTTATAGCTTTTTTTATACAATAAAACTTTTTTTTGCGCAAATATTTATGGGACAACATAAACTGAAACGAATCTACAATAATCTTACTAAAACGTACATATATAAAGTTTTCTATATATTTTCCATATATTTATGAGTGAACCGCATTGTTCTTATTCAAATATTCACGGAATATATACATTTAATAAGACATTTTATATTATTTTAGCGTAATATGTTATCATTGATATATGATATTTATTTGCGATATATGGTATATATTTATATTGATAATAAAAATTTATATATGTTAATATTTGTAAATGCTAATCATTTCCCTACATTAAAATTTTATTTATTTTACGTTTGTAGAACATATTTAAAAATATTAATATAATATACAACGATTGTAATATAATTGTTTTCTCTGTTTTATATATGTGTTAATTATAAAAATAATTAATTACATTTTACGTTTCATTTATTCACGACTTTTATGTTCTTGGTATAAATTACACGATATCTTTTAAGAACTATGTAACATCCTATACGTCTGATAAATTTTTGAGGGAATTAATTTGATCAAATAATTCACCGTACATCTCTTTGAGATAACACCGACATATATTGCGGATTTCCACTATCAGACAGTCCAAAACACCGTCGTGAATTGTAGCTGTGGAAAAGCCATTTCAGTATTAATCACGCATGAAAAGGTCGACAGAGAAGTTTATACAAGTCAATTTGTAAAAAGAATCAGGACATTCGGTTTCAAAAAGGAGAAAGACTTGGTTCGCACTATTAACATTTGAACCAGAGATACGGTCAATGGCTCCACCACTATTAATCACACACATCACACACACAAAAGGGCAGAACTAACATCACTAAAATACCACCACCAAAAGTGGAGTAACGTTCTCGCTGCTCGGATTGGACCGCGAATCGATCGATAAGATCAGTAAACTTCTTGCATATCAAGATCAGAAAGAGGAAGTAGATGCAGCGTACCATTTCGCATCCGCACGTTCGAGCCAATATTTTTGGCTATATTTATTTTAATCTTTCATAAATCTCTAAAGCTTCACGGAAACTTTTTAGTTTTTAAAATTAAATTTATGGCATAGATTATGACTCAAGCTTTTACGTAACGTTATATACACATATATACATACACGTATGACAAAAACACAATCAATTCTTTTTGAATAGATCTAAAAAATTGTGCAGATTTTTATTCCAAATTATTATTCAAAAATGTCAAAAACTTTTCAACCACTTTCTATTTTAAACTTTATATGTATATATATGTATATATATATATATATATATATATATATATATATATATATATATATAATTTTAATATAATAATTAAAAATCAAAACAATCAAAATTACTGACGTCTTTTAAAAATCAAAGTTGATTAAACAAACAATGACCTGTAGAACAATTACAAAATTTTTGGTTCATTGAACTATTTCCCCTGTTTTTATAAATACAATAGATAAAATGAATTTTACATACATCAGTCCGTTTAGTTTCACGATATTATTAAAGCCTCACAAGTGCGTCTATGTGGCGAAGAATCTGATTTAAATGATTAATCCAAGCTTTAGACAAGCAATCTCGGCTAATAACCTTTATAACTGACCTACCTACGCAACATATAACATGTGCGCGACAAGAAGATTTGTCATTTGTTGGATAGCTTTTTCATTATCTACATAGAAATGTCAATATAGATTAATGCCAAAAAATACGTTCAGCAGAGATAAATATACTGTATACGACTAGTAAAACGGGGTAACGTCCGACAGCGTAAACAACATCTGACACCAGTATAAGTATATCAACGCGACACCCCAAGTATAAGACTGTATTTGGGTTAAGCCGTGATAACGCGAACGACGTGACATACGATAAATACGAAGCGTTCTGTGTAGGATCGCATAAATTACAGATATTATTAACGGGTCACTTGAGCACCTCTTTACTCCCTCGAAACGACCAAGAACTGCATGTTGTTTACGTAAAAAAAGTAAAAACCTTTTTCAGACGGAAATGTCACCGGTTAAGGGTGACATCGGAAAAACTAGCTCAATCGAAAAATAAGCGAACACACACACACATCTCCACAGAAAACTCAACAAGTTTCTTAAAATTTTCTATTCTTTTCTCAAGTTTCTTAAAAGTGATACAATATATATATATATATATTTTTTTTTTTTTTTTAAATATATATAATATATATTGCAACTTTCTAAAAAAAACCTTAGTATTAATTAAGATCGGTTTGCTTTATTTTTTAAAGAATATAATTATTCGCGATATTTAAATTCAAATTTAGCGTGACGATTTTGATATTATTATTGTTTGAATAATTATTACAGGAAGATCGTATATAACTTTTATCTTCGCGACTGAAACGTTTCACGTAGAGAGCTTCATGTTGACTCGTTTGGTATTTCTTGAAACATCAAATTTACGCAAATTACTGGATAAACGTGCTACACTTTGGCCAGAAGTACAGAAAATGGGCTATGAAATTCAATAACGCGAAAAATGTAGGCGGCACAGACATGCATCATAAAGCGAGCACTAATATTCACGGAAATTGAATGTTACGTCACTGAATATGGGATTAATTGCGTGATGTAATCGCGTTAGCGGACGCGGGATTAAATTGCACGGCAGCCACGAATAAATCGAGAGATTATTTTGTAGGAAGAGACCCGCGCGCGTGTGTCGGCAAAACCGACGCATCACATCCCGATTTACCGTGAACTTAAGCGTTTCGTGTTCCATTCATGTTTATTCAAGCAAATAGGATCCGTTTATAGTGTATAGCATTTGCAGAACAACTGGCAAACAATAAATGAGTAAAAATAAATTTCAAACTATCTTCATTCATTAAGTATAGATGTTAGGGCTTTTCGTAAGTAAGTATAATATTAATTTGTGACATACATTCTAAATTCAATTTATCTCACAAAAGTAACCGTACCAAAGCCTTTTCATTCTCGTAATTTTTTATCATTGTGCAATCAGCGGATTTTTATATTATACTTCAAGGTTCACTCGATCCAGTCTTCAAATTACGCTGCTTTAATCTTAATTACATTCTCGAACTTTGTAGCATTACAAAGAAAATCCTTTACATCAGAGAGATCCGTGACGCGAAAATGAGCACGGAAATCTAAACCAACGAGAATATTCAACGCTCAACTGGCTTCAAGTGTTACGAAAGGAAAACGATATTTCCCGATGAGTTTTCTAAATCCAGTCACGAAGGGAAAACAATAAAGCTCTCGCGTGTTGAATATAAAATACATTCATCCTGTAGGAGAGTTCGATTCTGTCGCAAATTTCTCACGCTAAAACACACTGTTCGAGCTCATCCCGTTAAAGTTAAAGGAAAGTTTAAAACAAAACTTAACAAGTATTTTCTTTTGCTGGAAAATCTAAAGTTTAACCTCAATAAAGCAAATTTTATTAATTTTGTTAACCTTTTATCGTTTGTTTCATACTGCAAACTTATTACAATATTATTAATTATTTTACACTCTTAAATTTTTATATCTAAAGGCCGTATCCCTAATTTTAATAAGATTCAAATATAAAAAATGACGCATACATACACACACACACACAGAGACAGAGTTCTGATTTAAACTTTTAAAATTACTTGTCAAGTAAACGAGACTTATATTATTATATTATTTTTTTATTTATAAATATAACTAGAGATAGAAAATTATTTTACACATGTTAATAATTTTACATCACATATATAACATAGGTACTTTATACATTTTAGAATCAATTTATTCTACTACATTGAATCATGTTAAAGCATTTGTAACAGTTCAATAGACTACCATTGCTCTTTTCTACTACAATGTACAGTCCTAATATCGTTCACCTTTTTATTTCAATTTTATTTCCACTTTCCAAGTTTCTGCGAATCTTTAAATGCAAATGTATTTTAAAAGTCAAGTTAATGTAAATTGTAACATATATTATTATAATAATAACTATTATATTTATTAATTATTAAATTCACCGTTGTGAAAAAATACCTAATATGTAATAAATGTCTCTCAAATTTTCTAAATATAATACAATTTCCTTTCTTCCAATTACATAAAATTATTTTATGATTTATACTTAAAACTGGACGCTGTTACGTAACGCCAGTGATTCATGAGATATTAAATTCCTGCTGACCTATTTCCGTAACATCTCTTTTCGGAATCATAAATATTCCTAAGCATAAATCTCACATTAAGCACGTTAAGACTCATAACCAGTATTCCTACAATATAGCTGATAATTACGCGTTGTATTATGCGCTTAATGCGTTTTACGCCGTGATTTATAGCATGAAGAAATTACTAATCGATAAATATAGCGATTATACCGATAACTTTTATCAGTTACAGTTGAGGGAATGGGGTTTGGTGTGTGTGTTAAAAAGGAATATAAGTATAAAGCATATTTTTAAAGAAAACAAATGCATTTAGAGTTTACATTTATTTTAAAGAGTACTCGGAGACAACTTTAATTATTATAATTGAGTTATATACTTGTCGCTGAGGAATTGTATGACATAAGATAAAACTCTTTGCATCTTTCTCATAGTTTGCTCATGTAACTTTGTTCCAGCCATTGTCATACCTAATTGCAATTAGAGAAATAGAATTTTATACATTAAATCTTCGCTATACGGGATAACACTCAATCAGAAGAACGATAAATTATATAGAGCAGCATTATTCTCATATATAAAAAGTTGCATGCAGAAAATATATACTTATAAATATACCTAACACCAATTGTGTGTGTGTGTGTCCTATTTTACATCTACAGTAAATGAATAATCTGGCTATTACTCGTAATAACGATTACAGATTTCATGTCAGCAAACATTAGATCCAATAATTAATTTGGTGATAGATTGCGGTGAAAACGCATTGCATAACTGACCGCAAACGATCATTTGTGTATTATCGACTGATTCAAAATTAATATTCTTGAGAATAGGTTTGCCAATAATTAGAAATAATCATTTTGGGAACATCAAAATGTTCTTTCTCTTGAAAACTATTCTAAACTATTACACATACACTTTTGAAAAATATATTTGTAACATAATGGAATATATACGTCAATACAGACTGCGACGATTAGATGCGTACGACATGTAATTACTATGTATTTTATGCTTTTACATGAATAATTTGCATAAATAATTTTAAAAAATATTGCTTTAATTAATAACTAAAGTGATAATTTATTATGCCATCTATGCAAATTCAAATGTGTCGCTTTGTGACATGCACAGTAACCACATTCTACATTTTCGAGCGAGAGTAATCAAGATGTCCATAAATGAAAATCTAATCTGCAAATTATATGCTAAACTAGTGCCACAAATACAAGTGCGTATACATTAAATATTTTAACGGTAAATTTATGATTATTTAATAAACCGTATGAATCTCACAACAAAATGAATGCTCATCTAACGAATACTCATTTAGTAATAATTAATTAGTAACTGAATTAAAATAATTGTTTCGCATCAGAATTTTTTAAAATTATTTTTACCTTTTGTATCCTTTGTTATTACTATTGTATTACATATTATATAAATGGACGTTCTTTCTTCTTGTGTCTCTATTTTTTTCTGCCACATATTTATTCTTTCTAATTATAGTAATTGCATATATATATATATATATATATATATATATATATATATATATTTCCTTTGTGGAATTCATTAGATTATAAGATATATATTCTGCTTAGAGGAGGCTATGCCCGCGCATAGACTTTTTATGCGTGAAAAATGTATGCGCGGATACAGTGGGGCTATATTATATATTATGTTATAATTAATATTGTATGAAGTTTAGAGTCTTTATCGTTGTTCTTCTCGAAACTATACTCTTTTAAAATGAAACTTTTTTCTTTGTAACTTTTCAATAAACAACGAACGACGGCTAAAACCTTTTAGGCGTTACTCAGGGTGATGGCCTTGACAACATACGTCAAGGACATTGGGGCATCCTCCTCTAAACAGGATATTTACCGATTATAACATTATACAATGAATATCAGTGGTGCAAAAAGATCCCAAACACGTGTTTAATTATCAAATTGATTATTCTGCTCTTTTTTAATCTTTATATTATGTCGAGTCCAGTCTTATGCAATATCCTCTTACAAGGTTTATTTATATGCGCACTTATATTTGCTTTCTCCGCAACAAAGCTAACAAAATTTCATTAGAATGCAAGAGGATTTTTACTGATATCATCAACTATAATGATTATAAAAACATTGTCATATAATATTTTTATAATACAATGTACAACTCTTTCTTTCTGTCTTTCTCTTTTGACCTAACCAGATCTTTTACCATATCTTATATATATATGTACAATAAATAAAATTAGATACAATAAATAAAATTAAAGAACTCGTTGTTTCTTCGATTAGATATTAATTTCTATAAAGTTAAAATTCTTCATTATTTTTTTCTATTCTGTAACACTAAAAAAAACATAAAAATTTCCAATTCATAATATTACCGGACATTTTCATAAAAATTAACATATATTAGAGAATACATTTTTTGTGTGCAAAATGCAAATCAAAGGTATTATATACATTAACGTTTTCATTTTATAGCGTTTATTTTATTCATTAAGCAAACGCGCATTACTTCATTGTAAGTGAGATAACGGGGAAAATCTTACTATTTTAATAAATAGACACAATTAATTTATTACTTATTTATATTAATTTATTATCAACAATCGTTAAAACGCAATTTAGGGGAGATTATTTCATCCGCAATGTAAATCAATGTGCATTTTGAGGAAAGCGGAAGAGACATAAATCCGAACCGGCAAGCACGTTCTCTCGTAAACTAAAATTTATTCCGAAGGAGCTAATCGAGATAAAAGCTGTCTGGAAATATACTGTGCCCACAGTTTGTGGGTTTTATAGATTGTGCAACACGTAACTCGCATTTGAAAAATCGGGAACACGTTTATGAATGGGCAATAAACTGAATCGCGCACTCTCACTACTGCATATCGGAAAATATAATTAACGAAAAATTAACCTACTACTAGTTTGATCTAATCCCACTCGCTTACTTTGAAAGCGACTTTTACAACAGTAACGGAAATGCCAATTGAGTAATGTTAATTAAAGCGTAAAATCCGATAGAGCAAGAATTAACGAATGACGTCGCAATGTCTTTGAAAAGAGTAAATACATTACGTTAAAGCTTGATTGCAAAGAGCTAATTTTCTCCGACTGTATGTAACGCAGTAATACATTTATTTTATTTTATTTTATTTTAATAACAATCTTGTATTAGTATTATATGTAACTGGGAACGATTTTATGCAGAATGCGGTGAGAATATTGTATTACGCTTAAAGACTATATATATATTTTAATAAATTAATAAAACTATGTAAATTAATTCAAAGTATAAACACACATAACATTTTTGTACAAAATATAAATTAATCTTTTTTCCACATATTATACAGGACATAACTATTTTTATGTCAAATATCCATAGGTAAAATATTAATTCAATTTTTTTAAATAAAGAAACAATCGTTTCGTTGTTGATCTAATATTAGTATTTTCCTTGTATTATTCGACAATCTGTATTAAAATATGCTTTATACAAACACGATGGGATTCGTCATACATGCTTGTTAACATTTGCAAACGTCCATATTTAATGTACGATGTAGGTCGAAGAATGAAACAAGAAAAAAAGGAATCGTTCCAATTATTTTTTTTTCGATCAAATTTTGTCATGCCTTGTGTGATAAATTGCTGCTGTAATATTGTTTGAAAAGAGAATGCGAATTTTACGCGAAAATTCAATGGACCAATTTGTATCGTATGCAACAAATAAAATTAATACTATTCAAAAATATGTCGGACAATATTGAGTAAGGGATAATATTTCATGTGAATTATTTAATTATGTGCTCGTTATTTGTTGTAAATGTATATTTCTATTTGGAATATCTGTATCAAATTGATCACTTGAGTTTTGTGTGAGTGAAAGAGGACATATTGAAATCTCTTTAAAGCATTAAAATACACAGCTAATAATAACATTGTTACAAATAACGATCAACTAATTGCATCAATAATTATTATATAAGTATATTTTATTAATAAAATGATGATTGAATTTAATCCTTTTGTAACACTTCTTGCATTATATATAATTTACATTTTTTTTAAATATATATTTACAAAAGTCATAAAATGTTTAAAAGGAAAACAAGATATGTGGCTATTAAAAATTAAATTATAAAAAATTTAATAATTTTTTTACATAGCTAAAAATTAAAGAAGAATGAAAATTTTGTAATCTATTTTTAATGTTACTTTAATATTTATTTTACAAATTACTTGTAGATTTTTAATTAATTATAATTTAAAGATTATTAAAATTATTATGAGAAAGATTATTTTAACGCTATTATGAAAAAATCAATATATTCCAAATTAATTCAAGAATCCATAGAAGAGAAGGAAATGCCGAGAGAGAGAGAGAAAGAAAAAGAGAGAGAGAGAGAGAGAGAGAGAGAGAGAAAAGAGAAAGAGAGAAAGAGAGAGATAGATAGAACTGATGATATTTTGCACAATAAATAATCTTATCTATCTACGTGCTTATATGCTACGGAATGTGTATCAAAAAGTACAAAAGCTAATGAACGGAAACTAAAGTGACAACAAGAAGGATCGTTTTTCATCTACGAAGTTGTCGCTAGAGTGACAAATCGTCGCCACGTCCTCACTGGCAAAGAGATATTTTGAGCATGAATTTTTTTCACACGCTAGCAAGTAGATATACTGCGGTAACGAAAAAATATTTTTTACGATCGCGTCGTGAGAAATATGATATTCACCATTTATAAAAGATCGCGATACGAATAGCACCTCTAATCAAAGGCGAGGATTAATTTTTTTTACCCTCCATTTATACAACTGAAATGAAAAAGCCGAAAGAATTTTATTGTAATATAGCATGCGGATATATATATATTTATTTATTTATATCTAAAAACTATTTTTTTAATTATGCATATGCGTATGTTGGCAATTTAAACTTTAAATCAATTTGGATATATAACATATAAATATTAGATTAATCGTAGCATGTCAGACATGAGATTAAACTTAGCACAAGCAGCTTGAAATACATTTAATCAGCTCACCCACGGAATCGAGTCTTCAGGAAATTAATTGATGGCTAGAGTATATTCGCGAGAGATGAAACAAGTTAAAGTCACTGTCGACGACGCGTGTTAATTTAATGACATTTCTCCATTCGTTAATTTGTAGTTACAATAAACTGAGAAAAGTATTCAGAAAAGTCTGTTCAGAAATGTAAACTTAACTTTTACTCTTGACACAAGATTTTCTATATTTGTTTAAAATATAAAAAAAAATTTTGTTGTGCCTCGGTGATGAGACGAGATAGTTTTTTGACGAAGCCTTGCTTCGGCCTCAACGTACAATAATAAATAAAAGTCTTAAATCTCAAAACGCTTCGAATTTCCTGGAGTAAGTCTCGAGAATTCCCTAATTCGAATCCAACAGCGATCCCAATTACGACGGGGACGTCTAAACATTAGATAATTCTTTGATTACTCAACACAAACAAGAGGCTTTATTTCGAAATGTCTTTGCGTATTCTCGAAGGGTTCGAACCCGCGTTCCGTCGGTTCGCAGCCGACGACGCAGCGTTCGTAGCCACACTTGTCCCCACATTCTTTATAATCACTTTATATATATTTATAAATAAAATAATTCTTAATCGCAATATTTGTTATAGCCTTTTGTATAGCTTTTCAGACTCTATAACAAAAAGTTAATCATACTAAGAGCTAATCATAATAGAATATATAGTTAAACAAAAATAATCTCTTTAGGGAGGTAAAGGGGGTTTATAAAATTCTCGAAAATGAAAATCTAAAATATGATAAATATACCAAGACCAAATATATAAAATATGCGCCTTGTGCATTTATCGATTTCACAAAATTATTTTTTGTGAAATCAACGCACTATCATCCGCTTTCTGCTCTTAGTCACTTTTAAAGTTTTGTGTTTGTAAACATTAAGAGCCTTATTTCTCAAGTAATTTATTAAACAAAAATAGTTTTATTAAATGCAGAATACAAAAAAAACGTAAAATTTTTTTATGTTGCTTTAATTCTTTATAAATATTTAACAATTCCGATATATATTTCTATATATATTATCTGCTTCCCATGCAGAATACAAAAAAAATGTAAAATTTTTTTTATGTTGCTTTAATTCTTCATAAATATTTAACAATTCACATATATATTATCTGCTTTATATGCGTAATTTTTGAATAAATATTTGATTTTTTTAAGTTGCTGTTTTGTGCATATTAATAAACAATATTTAGAGTTAATTGTTAGTTAATAATTGTGTTTGATCAGAAACATGTAATTGTTTTTTGTTGCCAAAAGCGACAGCATAAAAAAAACAAAAAGTAAGTAGATTTCAATGGTTTACTCAAAAGCAAAACATTAAAAAAATGTTTCAAATAAATTTTCACAGAGACATTACAAATTAAAGTTATACATTTTCAAGACATTTTCTAACGTTATAAAATTCTGAAGAATTGTGAAAAGTGCAATTATAATATCATACTCTTTCATGTATAATATGCTAAGAGTTCTGAACTCGCTTCTAATAAATCTAATAACGAATTCAAACCTTATCAGAAGGTACGTTGAATAAAAATTATATAGCTAAGACGGTTCTCCCACATGAAAAACCTTCAAATTTCGCAATGCAAAAAAGACGACGGCTTGCGAGAAAGTATTTCTGGAATCTACCTTGCCGGCGTATCGTTACCATAAATTTCAAATATACTGGCAATCACTAGCAAGAGTATTGTGCTCCGTTACCATAAATCGTTACCATAAATCTCGAATATACTGGAATCAACTGGCAAGAGTATTGTGCTCCAAAATATACAAAATGTTTTGATGTAGTGTATCGTTTTATCATGGTGATATCAATATTTACAATATTTGATACTTATTTTAATAGCATTTTTTTCAATATGGGAAAGATATCAATCTCCTTGAGTTAATATATATATATGTATATGTATATATATATATATATATATATATATATATATATATATATATATATACATATAAAAATAAAAATATTGACTCTTTTATATATATATATAAAAGAGTCAATATTTTTATTTTTAATTATATTTGAAATCTGAAATTATACTATTAACTATTAATTTACTAATAATTTACTATTCTACTATTAATATTATATTGTTAATAAAATGTATAATATTATTCTGTTTTCTATTTTAAAAACAAAGAAACTACTGTCATTCTTTATTATTTTTACATTTAATGACATAATTAATATTATAACCTTTGTAATTAATATTATAAGTTATAAGAGAGATTTAAAAAATTATAAATAAATATAGAAATAGAAAAATCTTTGGTGGTGCTTTTACATTAATGGCATTTAACTTAATATTTTTAGATAGATTAGCATACAAATATTCCGCAATTTTCTAATGTAAGGTTGTTAACGCAGCGTTACACTAACACAGTGAGCGGATAGTATTATCGCGTTGCGATATCGCCTAACAATGTCTACCAGAAGCTCATCACTTGATCTATTCTGGCGTGACCGAGCCATGTCGCAATTTACTATGATCGTTATAGAGTGACACCGTGTCATACGTCGCACAACAGATATCTAATGGAAACGCAGCTATTTACAATTCACTGACAGAATTGATCCACTTAGCGATTGTACAGAATGTACGAATATTTGATATGGAAATGTGGATAACAAAATTCTCGAAATTGCAATCAATAATTACTCTTTTACCACTTATATCTTGATTTTCATTTATTCTTACAACGAAAAATGTATAGAATATTTTCCCCTCTTTCTTCTCCTTTTTCTCTCTTTCTCTTTCTTTGAAAATATAATAATTTTAAGTATTAATAAATATAGGGGAAAAAATATTTATACAAAAAAATTTATGTTGTCAAAATTCGAATCTACTACTCAATTAATTTGTTTTTCTTTATTTTCACTCTATCAGTCTTCCATAAAATGCGAAAGGTAAGAAATCTCGATTTTTTTTTATTTGTTTAATGGAATTAATACTATTTGTCAAAGTATAAAAATAAGTCACAAAGATATTCGGCAATGTTTTCTCAAAAAAAAAAAAAATGGCAAACTGCAAAAATTGTTAGTCAAGTGAGTTTAGAGAAGAAACCCAAGTCTAGTTAATTTAATTATCTAGTAATTTTGCAAGTCGGATTATATTTGCCCTGAATATGGGAATATCTTCTCTTACTTCTCTCAGTCTTCTTTTCTAATTTAGAGCAGCATTGTTTCACAAGGTAAGTGCGCCACAATTTATCGAATTCTGTCTTGGCAGATAGTCAAGACACTCAAACGACGTCGACCTCTCTCATCATCCATGCGAATAATTGCTAATTACAAAGTACCGTTTACTAGAAAAGGCTTGTTTATCCTTGAAAAAGGAAATAAAAAAAAAAAAAGATGTTTTGCAATGAGACATTGGTTCAAATGTCAAAAGTACATTCTATATAACGAATTCTACAAGTGAAATAACTTTCACAAAGATCATAGTGTGATGCTAATTTGCAAATAAGGTGATGCAAAATTTGCAAATTTTATAATGTTAAAATGTGTTGTAAAAACAATGGATATTATTAATGAATCAGCAACAAACGTAAAACGTAATGGTTAAATTATTATTACAATAGATGACAAAGATGGTACGAGCCATTATGACTTGCATCAGAGGGACATGATTTAAAATTATGTTCTGATAATGAAGATATCTATTATTTATGCGTAAAATTTATCACCGATATATTTCAAAAACATCACTTTCAATTTATAATATAGAACATATATATCATCCCTCTTTTATCATAATATATAATATTATTCAATTACCGAATAATTACTTTATTATTTTTATATATTTGCAAGGAAAAGTTTGGAGAAAATTTTTGGAATAAGTATTCCGTTGGCTGGCACAAATTTCAAATTTAATCGCTTTTCCACTAAAGCGTCATACGAGCTACGTCAAAAACTCAATTCAAGTTTCACACGAACGAATTCAGTTATTTGAGATTACGTAGAAAACTTTTCACTAAAATACTGAAATGTAGCTTCTACTCGTATCTTTTGTACGCATGTTCTCCGCTTAAACTTTGCATAAATTTAGATATTAGTTTAATAGGATTAGAACGTAAGAGTAATTTTTTCAACATTG